>NC_052070.1:51836742-53036742 GCF_015852505.1 Tachyglossus aculeatus
CCAAGGTCACACAGCAGATATGGTGGTGCTGCATTTCGAACCTGGGGCTTCTGACTCCCAGTTCCATGCACTTTCCACTAGGACATATTGCTTCCTTAGTGCATTGCGCTCTAGCTGCTAGTCGAGCCCCTAGACCCTGTCTTTAAAAGCCCCACATCCTTGCTTTGAAGAGGAGATCTCATTTTCCACCAACTTTGGCTTAGCTCCTCTATAGCTTGGTGGAAAGAATATAGGGCAGTAAGTCAGGATACTGGGTTCTAGTCTCAGCTCTGCCTCTTGCCCACTACATGACCTTGGGCATGTTGTTTAACCTTCCTGTGCCTCTGGTTTTCTCCTCTGTAAAATGGGGTTAAAATAATTTTTCTCCCCTGTTATTAGGTTGTGAACCCTGGTTGGGACAAGGGGTGTGTCCAACCTGATTATTTTCTATCTACTCCAGCATTTAGCACAGAGCTTGGCACATAGCCAGCACTTAAGAAATATCATTATTATTATCATGGGCCCAGGAGAGCACTCTCTGAGCCTGACACCTTTCAATAATGATAATTATGGCATTCATTAAGTGCTTACTACGTGCCAAGCACTGTTCTAAGCACTGGGGGAGATACAAGGTAATTAGGTTGTTCCACATGGGGCTCACAGTCTTAATCCCCATTGTACAGATGAGGTAACTGAGGCACAGAGAAATTAAGTGACTTGCCTAAGGTCACACAGCTGATAAGTGGCAAAGCCAGGATTAGAACCGATGACCTCTGAATCCCAAGCCCGGACTCTTTCCACTGAGCCACGCTGCTTCTCTGAAGGGTGGAAAGCACCTTGATCAAGCATGCAGGGAGAAGCAGAAGAGCAAATAGAAAGTTTGGGATCCAAACAAGGCTCTGGAGCTCCAGCTGGACTTCTCAGTTGGGTTTTCTGAGCTAGGTTGTTTCAGCAGTCTCTCAGACTCCCTGATTTTCCACAAAAGATGCCAAGGCTGCAAGCATACGTTACCACAGGCCCTGGATTCTGGGCCAAGCTCTGTGGCAAACTGGATCCACTTAGCAAATTTTCTCCGTGGTTTCACCTCCAACCGCTCCAAGAAAGAGGATTGCCTGCTGTCAGGGACAGGAATGCCCGGATGCCGGCTCAAGTCCAGGCCTCTGTAAGGAGGGTAGCTGAGGATCTTGGTCCAAAGGACCAAACTCCGCTCCCTTCCCCCCAAATTGGACTGTCATCTTTGAGTAGGCATGAGGCGAACTGTGCTCTGCACACCGTAAGCACTCAATAAACATGATTGACTGATGATTGACTGATAACTAATCATGCACAAAGGCTGGAAATCTGGTTGAGGAAATCAATCAATCGATCAATGGTATTTACTGAGTGTTTACTACTTGCAGAGTACTGTACTAAATCCTTGGGAGAGTACAACACAACAGGATTAGCAGACATGTTCCCTGCCCTCAAGGAGAAGCAGTCTGGCATAGAGGATAACAGAATGGCCTGGTAATAATAATAATAATAATAATAGCATTTATTAAGCACTTACTATGTGCAAAGCACTGTTCTAAGTGCTGGGGAGGTTACAAAGTGATCCGGTTGTCCCATGGTGGAGGCTCACAGTCTTAATCCCCATTTTACAGATGAGGGAACTGAGGCCCAGAGAAGTTAAGTAGTGTAGCTCAGTGGAAAGAGCACAGGCTTAGGAATCAGAGGTCATGGGTTCTCATCCTGGCTCTTCCACTTATCAGCTGTGTGACCTTGGGCAAGTCACTTAACTTCTCTGTGCCTCAGTTACCTCATCTATAAAATATAGACTAAGACTGTGTGCCCCACGTGGCACAACCTGATCACCCTGTATCCTCCTCAGTGCTTAGAACAGTGCTTGGCACATAGTAAGCACTTAACAAATGCCATTATTATTATCATTATTATTATTATTATTGTTATTATTAAGTGACTTGCCCAAAGTCACACAGCTGACAATTGGTGGAGCTAGGATTCAAACCCATGACCTCTGACTCCAAAGCCTGTGCTCTTTCCACTGAGCCACGCTGCTTCTCCTTCTGGTAGTCAGAAGGATGTGGGTTCTAATTCTGTTTCTGCCACTTGTCTGTTGTGTGACCTTGGGCCAGTTATTTACCTTCTCTGGGGCTCAGTTACCTCATTTGTAAAATGGGGATTAAGATTGTGAGCCCCATGTGAGACATGGACTCTGTCCAACCCGATTAGCCTGTATCTATCCTGGAGCTTAGTACAGTGCCTGGTGCATAATAATAATAATTATGGCATTTGTTAAGCACTTACTAGGTTTCAGGCACTGTACTAAGCTCCAGGATAGATACAGGATAATTGGGTTGGACACAGTCTCTGTCCCACATGGGGTTTACAGTAGCAAGCCCCATTTTACAGATGAAGTAAATGAGGCATAGAGAAGTGAAGTGACTTGTCCAAGATCACCCAGCAGACAAGTGGAGGATCCAGAATTAGAACCCATGACCTTCTAACTACCAGGACCATGCTCTATCCACTACATCATACTGCTGCTTTCACCATTTTTAAAAAAAGGAGCTTACAATTCATCTAAGGGGTCACTGCTGTAATGGCTCAGAGTTCCAGTCCTTCTTGGCCTGTCTGGTGGACAATCACCCTCTCAACCCTCTTTTTTTAAAAAAAAATTGTATTAAGTGCTTATAATATATTCAGGACAGTTCTAAGTCCTGGAGTAGATACAAGTTTATCAGGTTGGACACAATTCCCAGTCCCAACTGGGGCTCACAGTCTAAGTAGGTGGGAGATCAAGTATTGAATCCCCATTTTACAGCTGAGGAAACTGAAGCACAGAGAATTTAAGTGACTTCCCCAAGGTCACACAGGCAAGCAAATGGCAGAGCCCAAATTAGAACCCAGGTCTTCTGATTGCCAGTCCCATGCTCTTTCCACTAGGCTATACTGCTTCTTCTGTTGGATTGCTTCTTCTGTTGCTTCTTCTATTCTCCAAGAGTAGGTGCCAAGACTCAACTTGCTTTTAACAGTATACCCTACCCACTAGATGCCTTCAGAGAGAAGCAAGCAGCAAAACATGCCACACTAAGATGATATAAGCAGTCACCTGAAGGACTCTAACTGTTTAGAAGAGAAAACACAGCTTAGAATTGACCAAATAGTATTGTTGAACAACCCCAAGGCTGCACAGTATTGTACTAGATATTTATACTACTTCTAGTATTAGGTTAAAATTTTTTTCATTTCCAGTTAATCATCATGATCACTCAGTTTACTCAGCTTCTTAAGAAACCCCCAGCACACTGAGCATTCTTCTAGATTTACAGGTAAAGTGACATAAATTTCGAGGTAGCTGAAAAATGCAGCTACCTCTGAGGAGTCAGACAGCAATGGTTAAATGAGACTGCCCCTTGCTTTTTTATGGTATTTGTTAAATGCTTATTATGTCCTAGTGCTTAGAACAGTGTTTGATACATAGTAAGCGCTTAACAAATACCATCATCATCAGGAACTGTACTAAGCACTGGGTAGATACAAGCTAATCAGATTGGACACAGTCCCTGTCCCACATGGGGCTCACTGTCTTAATCCCCATTTTACAGAGGAGGTAACTGGGGCCCAGAGAAGTGATGTGATTCGCACAAGGTCACAAAAAGTGGCAGAGCCAGGATTAGAACCCAAATTCTTTTGACACCCAGGACCATGCTCTATCCACTAGGCCATGCTGCTTCTCATGAACTGGAATAGTGGAAGACTCAAGTCAATAGTTGAAGCTCAAGAATAAATTTATTAAAGGTAAATGGGGGCACCTAATTCCATTATGAATTCAAATCTAATAATCAGACTTACTATCTCCTAATAATTATAACTTCAATTCTGACAGCACTATACACCTCTGAATCTTCTGCTGTACTAAGTATATTGATTGCCAGCAATGCAGTGGGTTCTGTTTGGAACAATTTTAAAATACTGCACAAGCAATTAATTAATTAAGCATCATTACCCCCCTACAAGGTGAGCTATTATTATTTCTCAGAGGGAGATATAGGGCCTGAGAGACTAAATGACTTCACCAAGGTCAGAGAGCCAAACAGAAGGAAAAAACAAGAACAGGAATCTGTGACTTCTAGTTTCTCCTCTTCTCTTCTAACCTCTAGTCAGCACATGTTCAATTTTACAAATATCCTAGGGGCCTTATCACTTTAAGATGCAACCTAAACATCCATCATGTGGAAATTCAGAACCATGTGAGAGATACAGGAGGACACTGTCCATAGTAACAAGCCATCACCTGTCTGCTGGTTCGAAGGCAACTGGAAAATTAAGGGAGAGAACACTCAGTCCCACTGCGGCAGTTTCATGATAAACTTAATTGCAATGAGAGACTCCTGTCTGGCTTCACCCAAGGTCATCTGAGGAGCCTCTTTAACAGTTCTCTCAGACCTCAACTTACCTAAATGCTACACCTCTGGTCTTAAAAATCTCACTCTCTTTTAAAGCAAGAACGAAATTTTTTGACAACTTTCTGGCAACACTGAATATGGCGTGCACGGCCAGCCCTGCAAATAACCACTCGCTCACTGGAGGAACAGCTCATGTTAGTAAAAAAGAACAAATATTGTCTTCCTTCTGGCCTGGGACTCCCTCCCTCTTCATATTCAACAGACCACCACCATCCCTACCTTCAAAATCTTACTAAATTCACATTTCTTCCAAGGGGCCGATTAAGCCCTCTCTTCCTCTACTCCCTCTCTATTCTGCATTGCCTATACATTTGGCTTTGTACCCTCTAAGCACCTTATATGCAGCCCCACAGCACTTATGTACATACTTACAATTTATGTGTTTAGATTACTGTCTGCCTCCCCTTCTAGGCTGGAAGCTCCTTGTGAGTGGGGAATGTGACTACCAACTCTGTTGTGTTGTCCTTCCCCAAGAACTTAATATATTCTTCTGCACAAAATAAGTGCTTAATAAATACTATTGATTAATCGACTGATCATCCAATGCTAATGAAGGTTTATATTGCAAGAAGAGATAATTTCATTAGATACAAGAAAGACCTTCTTGACTTTCAAGGGGCTTAAAATCTAGAAGGGGCAGTTAAGGTGGATTATGGAATACACTTTCCCTAGAGAAATTTGAAAAGAGGTGACTGGCTTAATTATTTTCCTGCTTGGAAATAAGGGACTGGTTCAATGACCTGGGAAGATTCCTTCCAACTCTGGGATTCTAGAATTCATCAACTTCAGTACTTCTGCATTTCTGGCTGGGAGAAAAATTGCTTATATTTAATTTGTGCTGTTGTTTTATCTATTAACATAGGTTTACTCATGGGCTCTTCTTCTTCCTCCCACCCCCTAACTGTGGGAGTCTCACATGGTTCACTTCTGGGTCCCCTTCTATTCTCCATCTATACTCACTCCCTGGAAGAGCTCAGTCACTCCCAGCTGATTCAAATGATACCAACAAGGCAGATGATTCCCAAATCTATATCTTCATGCTTGATCGCTCTCTTTCTATGTAGTCTCACATTTCCTCCTGACTTCAGGACACTTCTACTTGGGTGTCCAGCTGACACCTCAAACTTAACATAATCAAAACAGAACTCGTATCTTCCCAAGCAAACCCTGTCCTTTCCTGAATTTCCTATCACTATAGACAGCACCACCATCTTCCTTTCTCACAAGCCTATGAACTGGGTGTTATCCTTAACTCATCTGTCTCATACAACCCACATATTAAATTGGTCACCAAATCCTGTAGGTTCAACATTCACAAAATTGATAAAATCCACTCTCCTTTCCACCCAAATTGCTACCATGTTAATCCAAGCACTTATCCTATTCCTCCTTGATTACTGCATCAGCCTTCTTGCTGCGCTCCCTGCCTTCTGTCTCTCCCCACTCCAGTCCATATGTTACTCTGCTGCCCAGATCATTTTTCTACAAAACCGTTCAGTCCATGTTTCCCCACTCCTCAAGAACCTCCAGTGATTACCCATCACCTCTGCATCAGACAGAAACTCCTTAGAAGCTTTAAAGCACTCAATCATCTCCTCAGCATGTGACAGGCATGGGGACAAAGAGGACGATGAAAAGAAGACAGTCAACAAGTGGCTGGGCATGCAGCTTCTTCAGTAGGAAAGGATCTTTACTGGTAAATCAAAGAATCTGGAAGGGATCTCACAATACCTATCTTGTAACTTCTTTCATTTTCTGGCAGGACCGCAGTGAAAACAGGTGAGAGTCTGTCCTATTTTTAAAGACCTCCACTTGGAGTAATGCCTGCATAACCACTTGATCTTTTCAACACACATTATCTGGCTGAGTTCTATTTTTAAAAGTGCACTTTCAATTCCGATGCATAATGAAAATCTCCACATTTGAGTAGAATGCACTTATATTTGAATGTGTTTAAAAATGAATTTTTTCAATGCACTCTCCTCTTGAAAGTGAAAAGTCTAGATTTCTTATTTGAAGGGCTCTTCCTTCTTAAACAGTAGATTTCAGTTGATTGAAACATACACATAGGCACTGATCACTGAAACTGTTTAAACACAGTTTCAAGGAAAGCCTAGTAGAGCTCTGCTCTGGATTTCTGAGCTCTAATTCATCCCTGACAGAAAGGGCTAAAACAACATGACCAACCAACTTGCGTGTTAGAGGAGATATTTCTACCAGTCCTGCCCTTTTTTTCCCTCTGCTATCCAGGTCAGAGTGATAATGATACATTGTGCAGGTAAGAAAACTGAGGCTCAGAGAAGTTAAAGTTAAGTTAAAGAGAAGTTAAATTGTGAGAAGCAGTGGCTTAGTGGAAGGAGCCTGGGCTTGGGAGTCGAAGGTCATGGGTTCAAATTCCGGCTCCGCCACTTGTCAGCTGTGTGACTTTGGGTCAGTCACTTCACTTCTCTGTGCCTCAGTTCCCTCATCTGTAAAATGGGGATTAAGACTGTGAGCCCCACGTGGGCTAACCTGTTGACCTTGTATCTACCCCAGTGCTTAGGACAGTGTTCATCACATAGTAAGTGCTTAACAAATGTCATTATTATTATTATCATTAAATGACAGTGACAAAGCTAAGGAGAGAATAATAATAATAGTATTTATTAAGCGCTAACTATGTGCAACACATGTAGTACTAAATACTGGGGTGAATAGAAGCAAATCGGTTTGGACACAGTCCCTGTCCCACATAGGGCTCACAGTCTCAAACTCCATTTTAAAGATGAGGTAACTGAGGCATAGAGCAGTGAAGTGACTTTCCCAAGGTCACACAGCAGACAAGTGGCAGAACTGGGATTAGAACCCAGGATCTTCTGACTCCCAGGTCCATGCTTGAGAATCTATACCACCTCTCAGTGCTGACTAAATCTAAAATATAAATGCTGTGTGGGTCTTTAAATGGGGGAGATGTTCATGGAAGAACACCTATTTAGCGGCCTCCAGGTCCCTGTACCCACCTCTCCCTGCTTCTGAAATCCTTAACCATTACAATTCCTCTGGCTCTAGAGAACGGGTATACCAGGGTTTTCCTTATACTAATTCCTCTCAAAAAATAGTTATTTTCCAATTTTCTCTACCCTCAAATTGTCCTGTGCTGTGGGCTCCAGGACTCTCTGGAAGCCCAAGGTCTACCTTATGTTATCAATCAATCAATCAATGGCATTTATTGAATGTTTACTATGTGTAGGGCACTGTACTAAGCCCTTAGGAGAGTAGAATACTATAGAGAAGGAAGACAAGATCCCACAGGTAGACAATGGAATTCTTGAACTAAGTGATACACTCTAGAGTAGATAGACCTAGGTCTTCTAGCCAGACTCATGATGGACTGGGAGTCAGGAGGACCTGGGTTCTAATCCAAGCTCTACCATTTATCTGCTGGGTGACCTTGAGCAAGTCACTTGACATCTCTGTGCCTCAGTTACCTCATCTGTAAAATGGAGATGAAGACTGCAAGCCATAGTTTGTACAGGGACACTGCCTTGATTATCTTACAGTCCTCTAGACTGTAAGCTCATTGTGGGCAGGGAATGTGTCTGCTTATTGTTGTATTGCACTCTCCCAAGCACTTAGTACAGTGCTCTGCATACAATAAGTGCTCAATAAATATGATTGAATGAATGAATGATTATCTTGCTTCTACCCCAGCGCTTAATAAAATGCTTGACACATAGTAAGTGCTGAACAAATCCCACAGTTATAATTATTATTATTCTGGTGTGAAATGTCTTGAACTTTTGTGTGGACAAAGCTGGTGAGACCCTCTCTCCTTCATTCTGTGTACCCTGGAGGAAGCAGCCTGCCCAGCCTGGTAGACACTGGTGCTGAGCATAAGGGCCAACTCAAAGGGGACTCGTTGGGTTGATTGCCCTGACAAAATTCAGAGATGGATTCTCAGCCTCACTCATCTTAGGCCTCTAATATAAAGATCTGAGGGTTTCCAATCAGGGCTGAAGAGAACCAGAATCCTGAGTTTGTAGCTTGATTGCTCTTTGATTACCTTGCTTGCTTTCTGAAGCCTGCCCCAATCCCAGTTCCTACCTCCATTTGAAATCTCTACCCTCTTTTCTTCCTTATGCTCAAAATGAAAAACTAGCACCAACTCCATAGGGGCAATGGGGCAATTGTCCCCATTACCTTTTTTATTAACAATAATAATAATAATAATAATAATAATGACATTTGTTAAGCACTTACTATGTGCAGAGCACTGTTCTAAGCGCTGGGGGGGATGCAAGGTGATCAAGTTGTCCCACGTGGGGTTCACAGTCTTAATCCCCATTTTATAGATGAGGTAACTGAGGCTCAGAGAAGTTAAATGACTTGCCCAAGGTCACACAGCTGACGTGCGGCGGAGTCGGGATTCGAACCCATTACCTCTGACTCCAAAGCCGGTGCTCTTTGCACTGAGCCACGCTGCTTCTCTTTTGAGCTGGGCTGGTATTTATTGAGCAATTACTGTGTGCAGAACACTATACAAAGCACTTGAGAGAGTGAGGTAGAGTAAATAGACACATCCCTGCCCTCAAGGATCTTACTATCTAATGGCTTCATTCATCCCAGATCTCGCCCTGAAAGTTTCCAATCAGGACTGAAAAGATGAAAAATGGTGATTTTCCGGCCTGTTGGCTCACTGAAGCCTGTTCCTTCCCAGTCCCCATCCCCAACATAAATACTTACTTCCTTTCTGTTCCCACACTCAGAATAAAAAATTTGCCCCTTTGTCTGAACTTAATTTTAGAAAATTTTAAGACCAGCATAATTTGATTTGATTGCAAAATTCGCACAGTCCCAATTATACCTTCCAAGTTCTCCAGGGCCCTCCCTCCTATCAACTCAAGTGTCAACTCAGTGGAAGTTTGCATCTCTTGCAATTTGTTAGTCATTTTCTAGTTTGTCTGAGTAGAATGTAAATTCTCCCAGTCACAAGGAGAAGCTTAAAATCAGACCAGACTGAAGCTCCTTTAATAGAAAATAAAACTTAAAAAGACAAAGCTATGGAGAGGTATTTTTCCCTTTTGATTTCATTTCGTTTGCTATCGGTTTGCTCTTTTTGGTTTAGGAGAGAAGTTGCCCTGGGTAGAAAGGGTACAAACCAGGAAGCTAATTATCCGAACAAACTGCAGACAGGACAGAAAGGTTGGGCTTTCTGAAGGTAGGCAGGTGTGACTAAACTGGTCATTCAAGTGCTTATTTCTATTTTGTTATCCAGGCTTTGTAGGGAGAGGAACTATCTTCAATTTGGATAACAGGGCCACCCAGACCCAAAAGCTCTTATGATAGGAGGATGAAGCCCCTAGTGAATGGGTGAGAATGCCTGATTATAACTTGATAAATCCACATCTAACCTCTGAGACTTTCACCCCTTCACCTATCTGTTCAAGTTTCCTCTTGGCTGACTAGGATTTCAACTGGGTTCTAGTCCTGGCTCTGCCATTTGTCTGTTGCATGCCCTTGAGCAAATCCCTTCAGTTCTCTGTACCTCAGTTACCTCAACTTTAAAATGGGGATTAACACTGTGAGCTCAATGTGGAACATGGACAAGGTCCAACCTGATTACCTTGTATCTACCCCAGCTCTTAGAACAATGCCCGGTACATAGTAAGTGCTTAACAAATAACATAAAAATACTCTGTTCTATTGTATCTCCCAAGTGCTTAGTGCAATGTTCTGCCTATAGTAAGTGTTCAAAAAATATGATTGATTCATTGATTGAAAGAGTAGTGGTAGATTGTCACATGTGGGGCTCACAGTCTTGAGAAACAACGTGGCTCAGTGGCAAGAGCCTGGGCTTGGGAGTCAGAGGTCATGGGTTCAAATCCCAGCCCCACCACATGTCCACTCTGTGACTTTGGGCAAGTCACTTAACTTCTCTGAACCTCAGTTACCTCATCTGTAAAATGGGTATTAAGATTGTGAGCCCCACATGGGACAACCTGATCACCTTGTAGCCCCCCCCCAGCACTTAGAATAGTGCTTGACACATAGTAAGCACTTAACAAATGCTATTATTATTATTATTATTATTATTATTATTATTATTATTATTATTATTATTATTATTACAGGGAGGAGGGGGTGGAGAGAAAAGGCATGCCACCTCCTGCGCAGCCAATTTCAGCTGCTACATTTGTTCAAGCTGCGGCTTCTGCTTGGCATCCACCAAACTGTGCTCTCAAGACACCGTGGCAGTGCTTGAACCCACCACCTCAACCTCTCCGTGAAACTCCTTCCTAAGAGATGCAGATGGTCAGGAGAGAGTGGCAGGGTGAAACAGGAGAAGAGAGGCTGAAGGTAGTGCAAGAAATAAAAAGAAGCCCAGGTTGGCAGAAGAGGCAGCCTCCAGCCCTTGTGCCAGAGATTGGTAACTTTGAAGGAATGGGCAGATGTGCCATTTCCTGGCATGTTTGTGTTGGTGGGGTGCTGCCTCTGTCTGCTTCTTCCATAGTCAATCCTTCCAGTGCAAATAGAACGTTTATAATCCCCCCATTGTTAATGTCTCCTGCCACAGTTCTCCAGCTGCTTTCTGCCACTCATAAGCTATTGTACACAGTACTCCAGCTTCCATTCTGCCCTTCAGACTCATTCTTTCTCCTGATTCCCAGCTGGCCATCTGGCCCACCTCTTCCCTCACCTCTCATTCCCTCTGCCCCATCTCCAGTCCCAGGACTTTCACCTGGAATGATGGGGTGGATTCTCAAGATGAGGGCTGATGCTTGCTGGGGCAGTTATTCCTGGCTGTTCCTGATGGTTCATTCATTCATTCAATCATATTTATTGAGTGCTTACTGTGTGCAGAGCACTGTACTAAGTGCTTGGGAAATGCAAATCGGCAACATATAAAGTCCCTACCCAACAACGGGCTCACAGTCTAGAAGGCGGAGACAGACAACAAAACAAAACAAGTAGACAGGTGTCAATACCAGCAGAATAAATAGAATCATAGCTATACACACATCTTTAAATAAAATAAATACAGTAATGAATATGTACAAATATACACAAGTGCTGTGGGGTAGGGCAGAGGGAGGGAGGGGGAAATGGGGAGGGGAGGAGGAGAAGAGGAAAAGGGGTGGTTCAGTCTGGGAAGGCCTCCTGGAGGAGGGGAGCTCTCAGTAGGGCTTTGAAGGTGCTTAGTACAGTTCTGTGCATACAGTAAGTGCTCAGTAAATATGATTGAATGAAGGGAGGAAGAGAGGTAGTTTGGCAGATCTGTGGAGGGAGGGCATTCCAGGCCAGAGGCAGGATGGGGGCCAGGGGTCGACAGCAGGACAGGCAAGAATGAGGCACAGTGAGAAGGTTAGCAGCAGAGGAGCAGAGTGGGCAGGATGGGTTGGAGAAGGAGAGAAGGGAGGATGAGGTAGGAGGGGGTGAGGTGATGGAGAGCTTTGAAGCCAAAAGTGAGGAGTTTTTGCTTGATAAGAAGGTTGATAGGAAACCACTGGAAATTTTTGGAGAGGTGGGTGACATGCCTGGAGCGTTTCTGTAGAAAGATAATCTGGGCAGCACAGTGAAATATAGACTGAAGCAGGGAGAGATAGGAGGATGGGAGATCAGAAAGGAGGCTGATGCAGTAATCCAGTCGGGATAGGATGAGAGATTGACCCTGCAAGGTAGTGGATTGGATAGAGAGAGTGGCTACCAATCAATCTGCGCATCAGGCAGAAACTCCTCACCCTGGGCTTCAAGGCTCTCCATCACCTCGCCCCCTCCTACCTCACCTCCCTTCTCTCCTTCTACTGCCCAGCCCGCAACCTCCGCTCCACCACTGCTAATCTCCTCACTGTACCTCGTTCTCGCCTGTCCCGCCGTCGACCCCCGGCCCACGTCATCCCCCGGGCCTGGAATGCCCTCCCTCTGCCCCTTCCCCAAGCTAGCTCTCTTCCTCCCTTCAAGGCCCTGCTGAGAGCTCACCTCCTCCAGGAGGCCTTCCCAGACTGAGCCCCTTCCCTCCTCTCCCCCTCGTCCCCCTCTCCATCCCCCATCTTACCTCCTTCCCTTCCCCACAGCACCTGTATATATGTATATATGTTTGTACATATTTATTACTCTATTTATTTATTTATTTATTTATTTTACTTGTACATTTCTATCCTATTTATTTTATTTTGTTGGTATGTTTGGTTCTGTTCTCTGTCTCCCCCTTTTAGACTGTGAGCCCGCTGTTGGGTAGGGACTGTCTCTATGTGTTGCCAATTTGTACTTCCCAAGCGCTTAGTACAGTGCTCTGCACATAGTAAGCGCTCAATAAATACGATTGATTGATTGATTGATTGATGGAGAGGAAAGGGCAGATCTTGGCGATGTAGTGAAGGTGAGGCCGGCAGGTTTTGGTGACAGATTGGATATGTGGGGTGAATGAGAGAGTGGAGTCAAGAATGACACCAAGATTGCGGGCTTATGAGACGGGAAGGATGGTAGTGCCGTCTACAGTGACAGGAATGTCAGGGAGAGGACAGGGTTTGGGAGGGAAGATAAGGAGCTCAGTCTTGGACATGTTGAGTTTTAGATGACAGGCAGACATCCAGGTGGAGATGTCCTGAAGGCAGGAGGAGATATGAGCCTGGAGGGAGGGAGAGAAAACAGGGGTGGAGATGTAGATTTGGGTGTCATCAGCGTAGAGATGATAGTTGAAGCTGTGGAAGCAAATGAGTTCACCAAGGGAGTGAGTATAGATGGAGAACAGAAGGGGACCAAGAACTGACACTTGAGGAACTCCTACAGTAAGGGGATGGGAGGGGGAGGAGAAGCCTGCAAAGGAGACTGAGAATGAACGGCCAGAGAGACAAAGGGAGAACCAGGAGAGGACGGAGTCTGTGAAGCCAAGATTGGATAGGTTGTAGCATTCACCCAGGAATAGGAGAAGGGGGTGCCACTACAGAAGGGGTGAAAGCAAAGATTCTTTCTCTGGGCTTGTTAGTGATGCCTTGCCAAACAACTTAAAAGATCAGAGAACTCCTTAAGGACACGTCTTTCTCCAAATTCAAGTCATGTAAGTAGGATGAAAGTTCTAAGGAATTTATGTTTGTCAAACTGGATTAACTCTCCCTTGGGCCCACAAATATTTGTTTGGGGGCCCCCAGGTTACTCATGGCATTATTACCTCGTGCTCCAAATCCAACTCCATCTCCTTAATAAAAGCTGCTGCCCCCGGAAGCTTCACTCGTGGCCTAGTGGATAGAGGATGAGCCTGGGAGTCAGATGGACTTGGATTCTAATCCTGACTCCACCATCTCTTTACTATGTGATCTTGGGCAAGTCACTTTTCTGTGTCTCAGTTAACTAATCTGTAAAATGGGGATTAAGATTGTTTACACTATTCAGGACAGGGACTGTGTCCAACCTGATTAGCTTGCGTCTACCCCAGCACTTAGTAAGTGCCAGGCACATAGTAAGCACTTAACAAATACCATAAGAAAAATAAAAGACTGTCCTCCAAATGGGCTAGGAGAACCTCCTCTATCCAACTGGGTGGGTGGAAACCTGAGGGGGAGAAAGTTGCATGCTTAGGCCCCCACCCTCCTGGAAGTTCTCCCTCCTGACAAAGACTGCTGGAGTCCAGAATTCCCACCTAGCCCTGAAAGGTGAGTCTCACCTGCCCAACATCATCCCTGGAAAGTATATAAAAAGAAAAGAGTGTGCAGGTTTTGGAGTTGAAATGGAATTCAGCTACATGCTTTCCTTTTTCAGTTTAACAGTAAATTCAGCACCTGTAGATCACAATTCATAGTAACAGGGAATGTGATCACAATTCATAGTAATGGGGAATGTGATGTCATGAGGATACTCGTATAATAACTTTAGACAAATTGGAAGTGTCATTGTAGGGCTCTAATGTATTGAGTTTTAAGCCCACACAGACTTCTCAGTTGGACAGCAAAGCTTGACCAGTTTGGCACCTTGAGTTTGTATACATTCGCCTTAGGATGGCTTTCAATTGTGAAGAAAAAGGCTCCTAGGAACTTTGCAAAGTGTGAAAATGAAAGCTGTTTCTGTTTTGGCAAAAAGAAGTGTATTTCAGCCAAATCCCAATTACCTGTGTGTTCAGGGACCTGGAAATGCACTAATTCTAGGGGTTTATTTAGTATCTTTCTTCCAAAATAAATCTCAGAAGCAACCAAATTATCCTATATAGACCGGTGGAAGTCTCATTTGCTATTTTAACCCTCCCATAGTGCTACACAGGGAAGCTATGAGAGTCACCTTGTTTTCTAATGGGTAATGCATTTTTAACACAACTTTTAACTAGGGTTTAAGTTGTTTAGGCAGAGGTATCTTCTTTCCCTTATCTTGTCTCTCTTTTACCCGTTTTCAGTAGGTCTTCCTGAGTTAGTTTAAGAGTGATGACCCAGGTCAACTTTGGGAATACGATGGCAACAATACTGAAGGGAGTGGCATCAGCCCAGGTCCTACCCCCCTGACTCTGGGAGAACGTCTGATGACTCTGTGGATGGTGTACTTTCCTTGGGTTGATGGGCTGGGGATGCAGAGGGGTTACTGCCCCATAGATTAACCAGGAGAGATATCAAGTGAATGAAGATTACAACTAGCCGACCCTAATGCCGTCTGAAAGAAACATCTTTCATCCTTTCCCCTTTTTTGTATTTTTTTTTTGTTAAGCACTTACTGTTGTTCCAGGCATTGTATAAAGCACTGGGGGTAAATACAAGATAATCAGGTTGAGCACAGTCCATGTCCCCGTGGGGCTCACAGACTTAATCACCATTTATGGATGAGGTAACTCAGGCACAGAGAAGTTAAGTGATTTGTCCCAAGTCTCACACATCAGGCAAGGGGTGAAACAGGGGTTAGAACCCAGGTCCTCTGAATCCCAGGCCTGTGCTCTTTCCACTGGACCACACTGCTTCTCTGGATGAGGTCCTTCTTCCTCAGGAAAGAGATCTGGGGAAGCTGGGAAGCTTTAGGACAATCTCTAGATAACCCTGAAGCCAGTGGCTCAAGAGGGTGGCATCCTTTGGACTTCTGGGGCAAAGTGAAAGGGTGACTGATTTCACCCACATCCTCAAGCACTTAGTACAGTGCTCTGCACAGTAAATGTTCAAAAAATACAACTGATTGATTTTTTTATGGTACCTAACTGTTTTTCATGTGCTAAGCACTGACTCAGAGCCAGTTAGATGATCAGGTTGAACACAGTGCATATCTCACTCGGGGCTCACAGACCAAGTCAGAGGCAAGAGGACTTAACCTCTGTTTTATGGAGAGGTAATTCAGGCCCAGAGAAGTTAAGCAACTTGCCCAAGGTCACACAGCAGACAAGCTTTGGGGTGACCTTTGGATTCTAATCTCAGGTCCCAAATCTTTTGCCTTTTACTAAAGATTTCCATGGAGAGGAGTAACAGAGAAACTGAAGGCAATTTTTGCAGGCCTCCCAGGTGGTGGAGCCTTTTTTTCCCCCTCCTTCCTATCGCCCTCCTCCCCCTCCCCATCCCCCTGCCTTACCTCCTTCCCCTCCCCATAGCACCTGTATATATGTATATATGTTTGTACGTATTTATTACTCTATTTATTTATTTTATTTGTATGTATTTATTCTATTTATTTTATTTTGTTAATATGCTTTGTTTTGTTGTCTGTCTCCCCCTTCTAGACTGTGAGCCCACTGTTGGATAGGGACCGTCTCTATATGTTGCCAACTTGTACTTCCCAAGCGCTTAGTACAGTGCTCTGCACACAGTAAGCGCTCAATAAATACGATTGATTGAATGAATTGAATGAATGAATGTGACTCCCAAGCCCATGTTTCTTCCACTAGGCCATGCTGCTGTCCATGCTGATTCTGTTGGATCTTGAGCTTTTCCAAAGTTGAGAGGACCCCAAGCTGGGTCTTCCAGCTGCTATTCAGGACCTTGTTATTTCAAGGGTCTGAGATCCCTTTTTGAAATTCCAAAGTGTCATGGCCTAGAGGATAGAGCATGAGCCTTGGAGTCAGAAGGACCTGAGTTCTAATCCCAGCTCCAACATTTGTCTGCTGTGTGACCTTGGGCAAGTCACTTAACTTCTCTGTACCTCATTCTCGCCTGTCCCTCCATTGACCCCCCAGCACGTCCTTCCCCTGGCCTGGAATGCCCTCCCTCCACACAACCATCAAGCTAGCTCTCTTCCTCCCTTCAAAGCCCTACTGAGAGCTCACCTTCTCCAGGAAGCCTTCCCAGACTGAGCCCCGTTTTCCCTCTCCTCCTCCCCATCTCCCCAGCTCTACCTCCTTCCCCTCCCCACAGCACCTGTATATATTTGTACAGATTTATTACTCTATTTTACTGGTACATATTTACTATTCTATTTACTTTGTTAATGATGTGCATATAGCTTCAATTCTATTTGTTCTGACGATTTTGACACCTGTCTACATGTTTTGTTCTGTTGTCTGTCTCCCCCTTCTAGACTGTGAGCTCATTGTTGGGTAGGTACCATCTCTATATGTTGCTGACTTGTACTTCCCAAACACTTAGTGCAGTGCTCTGCACACGGTTAAGTGCTCAATAAATGCGATTGAATGAATGAACTTAACTTCTCTGAGCCTCAGTTACATCATCGTTAAAATGGGGATTCAAATTGTTAGCCCCATGTGGGACAAGGACTGTGTCCACCCTGACTAGCTTGTATCCACCTCAGCTCTTCGTACAGTACCTGGCACGTAATAAGCGCTTAACAAATAATATTTTTTTAAAAATTGATTCATTTATTATTGTCCAGGAGCTAGGGTGTAAGGCATGGCTTCCTGGCCCCTAGGCAAGCCCAGAGCCTCTCTGTACATATTTCCAATTCTCCTTACCCAGTCTCAGGTTCAGCTTCAGCTGGCCCATTTGAAGCCATGCTCTCTGCTGCTTGGGAGGGACCAGCAGCCTAGTGAGATATGCCACCTGCCAGCATACTTCAAATGTAGATTATGGTGTGCAGGCAAGAAGGTAAGCAGGCCATAGATAATTTATGGAAGGGTGAACTCTCCATCTCTGTCCCCAGAATGTTCCCTTTTAGGCCCAGTGGAGAACCAAACCCCTGCAGAGCCGGGGGAGAGATTCTCCCTCCTAATTCACTCCCTTACTCACTACCCCCACCAGCTGTTCCAGACATTTAACTCCCTCCTCAAACTTCCTGTCCCCCTTCCCCCACCATCTCTTTCCCCTAATGAAATGTCTGGCCACACTCTTCATCAGCAAAACTGAAACCATTATGTGTGATATCCCTAAAATCCCCCCTGCACCTCTCCAATCCTCCACCCAGCTCCACCACCTTTGATTCTCCCTTCATTCCTTGTAGTAACCCAAGAGGAAATCTCTCACCTCCTCTCTAAATCTATCCCCTCCATCTGTGTTTCTGATTCCATCCCTCAGTACCTTTTTAAAATATTCCCCCATTCTTTTTCCCTCCTTGACTTCCTCTTCAACTATTCACTTTCCAATGGCTTTTCTTTCACACTGCTTTCAAACATGTTTACATATCCTTTATACTAAAAAAGAAAACTACCCCCTCTTGACCCCTAAGCTCCCTCCAGTTATCTCACCATCTCCCTCCCACCATTCCTCTCCAAACTTCTTGAGAGTTGTTTACACTTGCTGTCCTATAATCTGGCTTCCATGCCTTTCACTTCACAGAAACCTCTCTGTCTAACCAATGACCTACTTTTCACCAAATCTGATGGCCTCTGCGCTATTCTAATCCTTTCAGACCACTCAGCTGCCTTCAGCACTGTAGACTACTGCCTTCTCCTTGAAACATTATCCAACCTTGGCTTCACTGATATTATCCTCTCGGGTTTTTTTTTTGTGTGTGTGGTGTTCATTAAGTGCTTACTATATATCAAACACTGTCCTAAACCCTGAGGTAGGCACAAGTTAAATTGATTCTCCTTCTAGTTCTCTGAAAGCTCCTTCTCAAATTTCTTTTGCTGGCTGCTCCTCTGCATCCCACCCTCAAGGCTCAATTCTAGGTCCCCTTATATTCTCCATCTACATGCAATAATTTATTTGCTCCCATGGCTTTAACTATCATCTCTATGCAGATGATTAGAGAAGTGGCATGGCTCAGTGGAAAGAGCTCGGGTTGTGGAGTCAGAGGTCATGGGTTCAATCCCAGCTCTGCCAACTGTCAGCTGTGTGACTTTGGGCAAGTCACTTTACTTCTATGTGCCTCAGTTTCCTCATCTGTAAAATGGGGATTAAGACTGTGAGCCCCCCAGGGAACAACCTGATCACCTTGTAACCTCCCCAGTGCTTAGAATAGTGCTTTGCACATAGAAAACACTTAATAAATGCCATTATTATTATTATGATTCCCAAAGTTACATCTCCAGCCCTGACTTCTCTTCTTCCCTGCAACTCACATTTCCTCTTGCCTTCAGTACATCTCTCCCTGGATGTCCTGCTAACACCTCAAACTAAACATGTCTGAAACTGAATTCCTTATCTTCCCGCTCGAACCCTGTCCTCCTCATCTTTTCCATTGCTGTAGACATCACCATCCTTCCTGTCTCACAAGCCCTCAACCTTGGCATTGTCCTTGACTCATAGCTCTCATTTGACCCATATATACAATCTGTTACCAAATCCTATTGGTTCTACCTTCATAACATTGCTAAAATCCACCCTTTCCTCTCGTCAAACTGCTACCACACTGATCATCATCATCATCAATCGTATTTATTGAGCGCTTACTATGTGCAGAGCACTGTACTAAGCACTTGGGAAGTACAAATTGGCAACATATAGAGACAGTCCCTACCCAACACTGAGCCTATCCCACCTTGACTACTGCCTCTGCCTCCTCCCTTACCTCTCTGTCTCCTGTCTTTCCCCATTCCAGTCCATACTTCACACTTCTGCACTCATCATTTTTCTAAAAAGAGTTCAGGCTAAGTCTCCCCATTCCTCAAGAGCCTCCAAAGGCTGCCCATCCACCTCCACATAAGACAGAAACTCCTTTCCATTGGCTTTAAAACACTCAATCAGCTCACCCCATTCTACTTCACCTCACTAATATCCTACTATAGTCCAGCCTTCACCCTCTGCTCCTCCAGCACCAGCTTAATCACTGTACCCCGATCTCATCTATCTGGTCACTGACCCCTTTCCCACATCGTCTCCCTAACCTGTAACTCCCATATACCCCAGATCAGCACTTTCCCCATTTTCATAGCATTATTAAAATGACAGCTCCTCCAAGAGGGCTTCTGTGATTAAGCCCTCTTTTCCCCAGCTCTCTCTCCCTTCTGTGTCATCTACGCACTTGAATCTGTGAACTTTGGGCATTTGATATTCACCCCACTCTCAACCCCACAGCACTTATGTACATATCTTTAAATTACATATTATAAATTACTTATATTAATGTCTGTCTCCCATCTAGATGGTAAGCTCTCTGTGCATCAGGAACATGTTTGCTAACTCTGTATTATCGTACTCTCCCAAGTGCCTAGTACAGTTCTCTGCATGTAGTAAGTGCTCAATAAGTACCACTGATTGATTGATTGACTTTGCATTGGAGGAATTCCCTCATACTCTGCAGCCTGACCTCCAACACTCATGCTAGGGGGGACAGCAGAGAAGCATTTTTCCTGGTTTACGTGATTCCATGTGCAATGGGATTACCATGACAACAAATGAGCTGAAGAACACTGATTAGGAATTACAACAGTCTCTATCAACCTCAGTTTTCTGAATAGAAATCTCCACCCATAATGGTACAAGTTTTCACTGTAGTTTTGAAAGAATCCCAGAAACTCCAATGCAGAGAAAATTCCCATTGTCTCTTGTGTCTCATTATTTACAGCTGTTCTTCAAGTCCCGAGGTGACACTATCCCAGTGCAAGGTTGCCACCAACAGAACTGACAATCCACTCCACCCTGTGTGTAAAATCAAGCTGCCTCCTTGCTATGCTGATTATTATTATTATATTTGTTAAGCCCTTATGTGTCAAACACTGTTCGAAGTATTGGGGGAGAAAAGAGCAAATCAGATTGGACACAGTCCTGCCCCACTTGGGACTCAAGTCTACGTAGGAGGGAGTATGATTTCATCCCCATTTTACAGTTGAGGAAGCTGAGGCACAGAGAAATTATGGGACTTTCCCAAGGAATTGGCAGGGCTGTGTTGGCTTGTTTACTATTCTGCTTCTAGGTCCTGATCATTTCCTGAAGTCTCAGCTCAGGGACAGGTAACCATTTTCCTAATGACAGCATGCCAGACTAGTCTGTTGGCTGCTGTGGGTTTTGGTCCCCTGCTAAACTGTCTTGTTCAAAATAATTGTTGGCTCCACCTTCCCTGCTTGGTAGGTTTTATTTGACTAGCAGTGGGTCTTGCCTAGTCTGTAACCAAAAATGTATCTAATGCTTCCTGACGTGCTTAAAATCTGACCTCTAAATATGATAACCAAATTCCTCCCCAATACACCTTTATTTCAGACACTAAAAGCCAAACTGACCTTAAAAATTTGAAGTGGGGCCAAGGGATCCAGATTAAGGAGATTTTCCAGCCATGAGGGTTGTTCAACATTGGAATGGGTGACTGAGGAAGGCTTACCATGTTCATCTCCAGGTCTGTAAAAATACAGCTACTCATCCTCTGGGCATGGTTTTGGTGCAATTTTCCCTGAAGGCAAGGGGATGGACTTGATGGCCTTTCAAAGTTCCCTCATACCAGCAGATGCTATAATACACACACACATACACACACACACACACACACACCCCGTTGTTGAGTAGGGACCGTCTCTGTATTTTACCTATTTGTACTTCCCAAGTACTTAGTTCAGTGTTCTGCACACAGTAAGCACTCAATAAATATTATTGATTGAATGGAATGAATGAATGAAATCCCTGGATTCACCAACTGAAATAGTTTGTGGTTCTTTTCTGAAGCAAACTCTACTTTTCAAGTGCCAAATGCCAAACTGGCATGTTCAAGAACCAACCCAAGTCATAATAATGGCATTTATTAAGTGCTTACTATGTGCAAAGCACTGTTCTAAGAGTACACTGCATAGTAGATAGTAAATGCTTAACAAATACTATAAAAAAGAGAATCAAACATAATCCCCATCTCACAGGGGGCTCTCAGTCTAAGGGGGAAGGAGGAGGACTATTTAATTCCCATTTTACAAATAAGGTAACAGAGAAGTTAAGTGATTTGCCCAAAGCCACACAGTATGCAAATGACAGAGCTGGAATTAGAACTCAGCTCTTCTGTTTCCCAGGTCCCTGCCCTCTCCATGAGGCATCACTGCATCAGTATTAGACCCATACAGAATTCTAGGAATTTCTGAGCTGGACTCTGCTTATGTCAATATCCCTCTCTTTTTGAAAACTTTGATATTAATGTCAGAAATCCAGCTCTGCTTGACCAGAATACCTGTCCTCTTATTCAAATCTCTTCCTCCACAAAGTGGTGGAATTGGCGTTGGGGTGAATTTTAAATTGAGTCTCTCACCAACACTGGAACCTGCTCTTTGGAATATAAACCAAAAAAGGGCCTTTCCCTCATCAGCAGAGACTAAGAGAGGAAAAAGCAGACCAAATCACCACAGAATAAAACAAATAACAAATTGTCCCTCCATGGCCAGTATGAGCAGCTCAATATTGCCTCAAAAACCAAACACATGCAACACATACTAAGTAGAAGCAGGAAAGAAACAAAAAATTCTGAGCTGTTTCTTGTATTCCAAACCTTCTCTGCCCGAGCAGAACTAAGGTAACCTGCTGTTGGCAAACAGAATCTGTTTCTATATATATACATGTTGCAGACATCTTCAGCGCAGTCACTGACCTTCCCCTAATTTCCTCTCTGGGTCCTGGGGATCTCGGGCTTTTCAGGAGTCCCTGTTCGGTGGATTATTGTTAAGCATGCCTGTCCTTTGTTCTCCACAGGAAGGCTTCTGGAGAGACTTCAAATCTCTCTGAGTTCATGTGAATCAAAGTCAGTGACAGCAACTCAAAAGGAAACTGCACAGAGCCTCAGCATCACCTGGGGAATAGAAAAATCCTCCAGTAAAAACAAATCAGAACTTTGAAGCTGGCTTTCAGGAGCAAGGAAAAAGACTTCTTAAAATCTAGAAACATCACTTTCTTTTTGTAGAAAAAGACCCTCTAAACTGTAACCTCCTTGAGAGCAGGGATTGCGTCCAGCCAATTCTACTGTATTGTACTCTCCCAAGTGCTTAGTCCAGTGCTTTGTGCACAATAAACACCACTGACTAATTGATAAACAGGTTTGGGACATCTATTAAGAAGTTTTCCTTAACATACCCAGTCAATTTTCAACAATTCAGCAGTAAATTACTTATACCCATTTTTGACCTGTCTTTTGGGCCTCTTTATACTAGGCCAACAGAAAGAAATGAAAAGGGCCTTAGCAGATCTCACCTTCTACCTAAAGGCACATCTATTGGCAACTTTATTTGCAATCTAGAAAAAAAGGATTTGATTGTCATAATTTTTCTGGTTGCATTTCTGGCCAGTTTGCCTGGTAAACTGCAGGCTGGGGACCCCCAGAGAACCATTCATTCATTCATATTTATTGAGTGCTTCCTGTGTACAAAGCACTGTTCTAAGCACTTGGGAGAGCACAATATCAATCAATCAATCAATCAATCAATCGTATTTATTGAGCGCTTACTATGTGCAGAGCACTGTACTAAGCGCTTGGGAAGTACAAATTGGCAACACATAGAAACAGTCCCTACCCAACAGTGGGCTCACAGTCTAAAAGGGGGAGACAGAGAACAGAACCAAACATACCAACAAAATAAAATAAATAGGATAGAAATGTACAAGTAAGATAAATAAATAAATAAATAGAGTAATAAATATGTACAACCATATATACATATATACAGGTGCTGTGGGGAAGGGAAGGAGGTAAGATGGGGGGATGGAGAGGGGGACGAGGGGGAGAGGAAGGAAGGGGCTCAGTCTGGGAAGGCCTCCTGGAGGAGGTGAGCTCTCATCAGGGCCTTGAAGGGAGGAAGAGAGCTAGCTTGGCAGAGGGGCAGAGGGAGGGCATTCCAGGCCCGGGGGATGACGTGGGCCAGGGGTCGACGGCGGGACAGGCGAGAACGAGGTACAGTGAGGAGATTAGCGGTGGAGGAGCGGAGGTTGCGGGCTGGGCAGTAGAAGGAGAGAAGGGAGGTGAGGTAGGAGGGGGCGAGGTGATGGAGAGTCTTGAAGCCCAGGGTGAGGAGTTTCTGCCTGATGCGCAGATTGATTGGTAGCCACTGGAGATTTTTGAGGAGGGGAGTAATATGCCCAGAGCGTTTCTGGACAAAGATAATCCGGGCAGCAGCATGAAGTATGGATTGAAGTGGAGAGAGACACGAGGATGGGAGATCAGAGAGAAGGCTGGTGCAGTAGTCCAGACGGGATAGGATGAGAGCTTGAATGAGCAGGGTAGCAGTTTGGATGGAGAGGAAAGGGCGGATCTTGGCAATGTTGCGGAGCTGAGACCGGCAGGTTTTGGTGACGGCTTGGATGTGAGGGGTGAATGAGACAGCGGAGTCGAGGATGACCCCAAGGTTGCGGGCTTGTGAGACGGGAAGGATGGTAGTGCCGTCAACAGAGATGGGAAAGTCAGGGAGAGGACAAGGTTTGGGAGGGAAGACAAGGAGCTCAGTCTTCAACATGTTGAGCTTTAGGTGGCGGGCGGACATCCAGATGGAGATGTCCTGAAGGCAGGAGGAGATGTGAGCCTGGAGGGAGGGGGAGAGAGCAGGGGCAGAGATGTAGATCTGGGTGTCATCAGCGTAGAGATGATAGTTGAAGCCGTGGGAGCGAATGAGGTCACCAAGGGAGTGAGTGTAGATTGAGAACAGAAGGGGACCAAGCACTGAACCTTGGGGAACCCCCACAGTAAGAGGATGGGAGGGGGAGGAGGAGCCTGCAAAAGAGACTGAGAAAGAACGACCAGAGAGATAAGAGGAGAACCATGAGAGGACGGAGTCTGTGAAGCCAAGGTCAGATAGCGTGTTGAGGAGAAGGGGGTGGTCCACAGTGTCAAAGGCAGCTGAGAGGTCGAGGAGGATTAGGACAGAATATGAGCCGTTGGATTTGGCAAGCAGGAGGTCATTGGTGACCTTTGAGAGGGCAGTTTCCATGGAATGAAGGGGACGGAAGCCAGACTGGAGGGGGTCGAGGAGAGAGTTGTTGTTGAGGAATTCTAGGCAGCGCGTGTAGACAACTTGTTCAAGGAGTTTGGAAAGGAATGGTAGGAGGGATATGGGACGATAACTAGAAGGTGAGGTGGGGTCAAGAGAGGGTTTTTTTAGGATGGGAGAGACATGGGCATGTTTGAAGGCAGAGGGGAAGGAACCAGTGGAGAGTGAGCGGTTGAAGATGGAAGTTAAGGAGGGGAGAAGGGATGGAGCGAGAGATTTCATAAAATGAGAGGGAATGGGGTCAGAAGCACAGGTGGCCGGAGTAGCACTTGAGAGGAGGGAGGAGAGTTCCTCTGAGGATACCGCTGGGAAGGATGGGAGAGTAGCAGAGAGTGTTGAGAGCCGGGGGGATGGAGAAAGGGGGGAAGAGACTTTGGGGAGGTCGGACCTGATGGATTTAATTTTGTTAATGAAGTAGGAGGCCAGATCGTTGGGGGTGAGGGAAGGAGGAGGGGGAGGAACCGGGGGCCTGAGAAGGGAGTTGAATGTACGGAAGAGCTGGCGGGGGTGATGGGCATGGGTGTCAATAAGGGAGGAGAAATAGTTTTGTCTGGCAGAAGAGAGGGCTGAGTTAAGGCAGGAAAGGATAAACTTGAAGTGAACGAGGTTGGCATGGTGTTTAGACTTTCGCCAGCAGCGTTCGGCAGCTCGAGCATAAGAGCGAAGGAGGCGGACAGTGGCAGTGATCCAGGGCTGTGGGTTAGTGGTGCGAGAGTGGCGAAGGGAAAGGGGAGCGAGTGAGTCTAGCTGAGTAGAGAGGGTAGAGTTGAGAGCAGTAATCTGATCATCAAGACTGGGTAGAGAGGAGAGGGCGGCGAGGTGGGGTGTGAGGCGCTCCGAAAGATGGGTGGGGTCCAGAGAGCGGAGATCTCTGTGAGGGAGTAATACGGATTTACAGGGGAAAGGAGTGTGAGTGAACAACAAACAGACACATTCCTTGCCCACAGTGATCCAGGGAGCAGGTGCTTGGAAGGTGCCTCCTTGAGGGGCTCTCCTAATTGGTTCTGGAATCTGCAGGAATGACAGCTATTAAGCTTGCTGTGGGTATGGCATATGTCTGCTAAGTCTGTTGTTCTCTCCCAAATGATTAATACAGAGAAGAAGGATGGCGTACTGGATAGAACACGGGGCTGGGAGTCAGAAGGTTATGGATTCTAATCCCAGCTCTGCCACATGTCTGCTGCGTGACCTTAGGCAAGTCACTTCACTTCTCTGGGCCTCAGTTACCTCATCTGTAAAATGGTGGCAGCACTCAGCCATCATGCCACTACTCTGACACCAAATGGGGCAGCAGGGGGGTAGGGGTGGACAAGAAGACCTTGAAGATGTGAAAACACCTGAGCCAGTCTTGGCCAGCCAAGTTGACATGACGACCTCAAGAAACATGGGATGGGTTTGGAGTCAGGCCCCTATGGTTCTACAAACTCTGGTAGCACAGTGCAGTTCTGGAACATAAAGCAATCTCTTAACAACAAAGCTATGCTTACCTTAACACAGCTATGCTGGTTGTGACACCTAAAGAGACTGAATGATTCAGCCTTATTACTGACCTCCCTCCAGTCTTTTTTTACGATATATGCTAAGTGCTTACTGTGTGTCAGGCATTGCTCTAAGCACTGGGGTAGATACAAGCTAACCAGGTTGGACACAGCTCCTGGACCACATGGGGCTCACAGTCTTAATCTCCATTTCACAGATGAGGCAACTGAGGCCCAGTGAAGTGGCTTGCCCAAGTTCACTCAGCAGACAAGTGACAGAGCTGGGACTATAACCCATGTCTTTTTGACTCCCAGGCCTGTGATCTATCCACTAACCTGTGCTCCTTCTCCATTGCAGTCCATATTTGACTCTTCTGCCTGGATCATTTTTCTAAAAAAAAAAATCATTCTGCACACATCTTGTTACTCCTCAAAAACCTCCAACTGTTGCCCATCCATCTCTGCATCAAACAGAAATTCCTTACCATTGGCTTTAAAGCACTCAATCTACTCCCCCCACCTACTTAGTCTTGCTCATCTCCTGCTACAATACAGCCCATACATTTCGCTCCTCTAACACCAACCTAGTTACTGTACCTCAGTTTCATCTCTCACCAGTGACCCCTTGCTCCCATCTTCCCTCTGGCCTGGAGTCCCTCCCCTTTCATATTGGACAGACTACCCCTCTCCCTAACTTCAAAGCCCTACTAAAATCATACTTCTAACAAGCCTTCTCACCCTTCTTCAAGAGCCTTCTCATTTCCCCACCTTATTCACCCTCTCTTCTGCATCACTTATGCACTTGTCTCTTCCTCTAAAACATTTTGTTACTCACCCACCTCCAGCTCCACAGTACTTACATTCAGATCCTTATAGTCTGCTGCTTCCCCTGTTTGTAACTAATTTTAATGTCTGTCTCCCTCACTAGAGTATAAGCTTCTTGAAGGCAGGAATTGTGTCTGCCAACTCTATTGTATTGTACTATCCCAAGTGCTCTCCCAAGTTCCCAAGTTCCTCTAGAATATAAACTCATTATGGGCAGGGAACATGTCTGCTAATTCTGTTGTACTGTACTCTCCCAGAACACTGTACTAAGCTCTGCAGTAAGCGCTCAATAAATGCAATTGATTGGTTACAATGCTCTGCACACAAGTAAAAGCTCACTATGTTAGACTGATTTCTTGATTTACTGATTGAAAATGAAGCATAGCAGAATACCCAAACGACTGCTATATGGAGAACTGAAATTGGGAAATCAAAGGCAAGGACAGATATCGTATTAAGGACAAAATAAACAAAGCCTTAGATAACACCACATCCTAGCTGAAAAGTGGGAGTCAATTGCTGATATATGTTGCCAATTTGTACTTCCCAAGCGCTTAGTACAGTGCTCTGCACATAGTAAGCGCTCAATAAATACGATTGATGATGATGATGAAGATGTGCTTACCATCAAGAAGGGAGTGACTCTGTTTGAGTAAAAAAGGAAACAGGACCAGGTACTGTAAACATTAAACATATGACAACAAGGGACAGGGGTTTTGGGGGCACGGTGTGGCTGGGACTGTGAATCCCACACTGGCCTTTTCATCCTAATGCAAACTCATAGGGGAACTTCACTGCCGCTAGCACCCCCTTCGAATCCAAAGGACAACTCTCTATAATGATCTACACCCTTGGAGCAAACACACCCAGGGCTTGTCCATGTTGAGCATGTTTTTTCCCAAGGGGATTTGTGGCCTAAACAATGGATTCTCCAGAACAATTCTCTCCCCAGATTACACTTACCATGTGAAGATCTACCTCTGAGAGTTGCATACTTTCAACCCTATCTTCTCTTTATTGGTCATGAGAACAAGAGGACTTGCTTTCTTCCAGTACTGAAATGAGATTTTTTCCACTTACTCCCATCCCTTCTCCCCATTCCTCTACCTTCACCCTGGCTCATTAACCATTTTACCAGATATCATGACTATGCGGGGGGGTGCAGATTTGGGTTGATGGGAAAAGAGGCAGAATTGACAGTGGTGGCTGGGAGCCAGGAAGTATAGGCAACACCATTGAGGAGGAGGAGGGGGTCAAAGAAAGGGATGCAAGATTGTACCCACCCCATTCCAGCCTCCCTGTTCTTCTTCCCCCTTTTGGGGTGAAGGAGGATGCAGGTATATAAACTGCTTTGAAGCTGCTGAGAAAACCGTATATACAAGGATCTGCTTAGCAATTCCTAGGATGATTAAATTTCCTGTGTTAATGCAATCAAGGTGGCTATCGCCTATCAGATGATCTTCTATCTGCTCCAGAAGCTTCTGACCAACATCCTTCCAGAGGCCAGGTAGAGAGCTAACTTGGGGGAGCTTAGGGGAGGACCAGTTTCTGGAGATCAAAGTGGGACACACAGAGAGAGGCCTAGGAGAAGCCAAAAAAACTAACTTGGCCCAAGAGAGATTTATCTTGACCCTTCTTTCTCTCCTGGGATCCATTTCTCCCAGATGCTTCTCTCTCTACTGCCACTGTGACTCCTTCCTTTCTCTTGCCCCCTCCCTCCAGAATTCCCACCACCATCTGACACGACCCCCAGACCATTCATTCATTCATTGAATTGTATTTATTGAGTGCTTACTGTGTGAAGAGCACTGTACTAAGCACTTGGAAAGTACAATTTGGCAACAGATAGAGATAATCTTTACCCAACAATGTGCTCACAGTCTAGAAGGAGGGAGAGACAGACAACAAAACAAAACTAGACAGGCATCAATAACATCAATATAAATAGAATTATAGATATATACACATCATTAATAAAATAGAGTAATAAGTATGTACATATATACACAAGTGCAGTGGGGCTGGGGGGGATAGAGCAGAGGGAGGGAGTCAGGGTGATGGGGAGGGGAGGAGGAGCAGAGGAAAAAGGGGACTCAGTTTGGGAAGGCCTCCTGGAGGAGGCGAGTTTTCACTAGGGCTTTGAAGGGAGGAAGTGTGCTAGTTTGGCAGGTGTGAGGAAGTAGGGCATTCCAGGCCAGAGGTAGGACGCGGGTCAGGAGTTGACGGCGGGACAGGCGAGAACAAGGCACAGTGAGGAAATTAGCACCAGAGGAGCAGAGTGTGCAGGCTGGGCTGGAAAAGGAGAGAAGGGAGGTGAGGTAGGAGGGTCAAGGTGATGGAGAGCTTTAAAGCCAATTGTGAGGAGTTTTTGCTTGATAAAAAGGTTGATAGGCAACCACTGGAGATTTTTGAGGAGTGGCGTGACATGACCAGAGAGTTTCTGTGAAAAGATAAATCGGGCAGTAGAAGTTTAGACTGAAGTGGGGAGAGACAGGAGATTGGGAGATCAGAAATGATGCTGGTGCAGTAATCCAGTCAGGTTATGATGAGTGATTGCAGACCAGTGACAAACTATCTGAGAAACAAGAAATACAGACATAACAGAGGAAATGCAAAGCAGGGCATAAAAATGGATGAAACTTGGAGAAGAAATAAAAAATATAATAAAGTAGGTGAAAGAGGACACCAAAAACCTACTTGTAGGTCGTAGAGGAGTAGCATGGCCTAGTGGAATGAGTATGGGCCTGGGAGTTAAGAGGACCTGGGTTCTAGTCCTAGCTCCACGACTTGCCTGCTGGGTGACCTCAGGCAAGTCCTTTAACTTCTCTGGACCTCAGTTTCCTCATCTGTGGAATGGGGATTCAATAAATGTTCTCCCTCCCCATTAGGGAGTCTGTGTGGCTTAGTTGAAAGAGCACGGGCTTGGGAGTCAGAGGATGTGGGTTCCAATTCTGGCTCCACAACTTGCCTGCTGTGTGACCTTGGGCAAGCCACTTAACTTCTCTGTGCCTCAGTTACCTCATCTGTAAAATGGGGATTAGCACTGTGAGTTCCACGTGGGACAACCTGATTACCTTGTGTCTATCTTACTGCTTAGAACAGTGCTTGGCACACAGTAAGTGCTTAACAACTATAATAATAATAATTATTATTATTATTATTAGGCCGTGATACTCCTGTGGAACCAGGACTGTGTCTGGCCTGATTAACTTGTATCTACCCCAGTGCTTAGAATAGCTTTTAACACAAAGTAAGTACTTAACAAATGCCATTATTATCATGTTCTAGACCAATAGAAGAACTGGCAGGAATGGCTAGATCCTGATCTGAATGTTCAAAAGAGAAAGTCACCAAGAGGCAAGAGTGAGTGCTTAAGTGATTGTCCTGAAGAACTGAAGCAAAGCTCATTGTGGGCAGGAAATGTATCTGTTTGTTATTGTGTTGTACTCTCCCAAGCACTTAGTACAATGCTCTGCACACAATAAGTGCTCAGTAGATATGATTGATTGACAACCAGCACACTGGAGTGTCTAACTCAATGTTTGTTTCCTTGCTTTGTCCCCTGGGCACTTGACCTTGCTTGAATCCTATTGAATCCTATTAGAGAAGCAGCATGGCTCAGTGGAAAGAGCACAGGCTTTGGAGTCAGAGGTCATGGGTTCAAATTCTAGCTCTGCCAATTGTCAGCTGTGTGACTTTGGGCAAGTCACTTAGCTTCTCTGTGCCTCAGTTACCTCATCTGTAAAATGGGGAATAAGACTGTGAGCCCCCTGTGGGACAACCTGATCACCTTGTAACCTCCCCAGCACTTAGAACAGTGCTTTGCACATAGTAAGCACTTAATAAATGTCATTATTATTATTATTGTGACTTTGCATCATGTTGTGATAGAGCAGTCAATAGCAAGGGAGCCATGCTCCCTTGCTGTTATTATTTATTTAGCATTCTGCTCATCCCAGAGAAATCCTAGCATCCTCTGACATAGTTGGAAAACAGCAAGGGCAAACACGTTTTGCCTTCTCTGGGAATTCTCGTTAGCATTATCATGGGTCTCTATGAGGAAGAGTGCAGGTCTCAAGAATCAGAAGAACTGGGTTCTGGTTTGGGCTCCTGGTTCCAGCTCTAGCTTGCTCTGTGACCAGAAGAAAGGCACTAAACTAACCTGGACCTTAGTGTCCTTATTTGTAAAATGTGGATAATAAATAGTGATCCCTCCTACTTCACAGGAATGTGTGAGGATAATATCAATAAATGTGAAGGTGTTTTGGAAAATAATCACCATGGTGTGCAAGTGCTAGACAAATTAAAATAGAGGAACAATGCTTCGTCTCTTCTCCCTAAAGGAGAGAAGGGTTGATTAATGGTATTTGTAAGTCCGCACAATGTGCCAAGCACTGTAATTAGTGCTGGGGTAGGCATAAGATAATCAGATTTGACACGGGAAACCTGATCTGTCAAACAAGCACAAATTTGCAAAGCTAAATGAACCACTCAAAGTCAAAGGGAGACCTCAGATAAAGTCGGAGGATCGCAGATGGGAAAGAAAGAGGGGTGAGGGGAAAAGAAAGAAGGGGTCTGGAAATTGACAACAGGGAGACAAAGAAACATTGAACAGCTTTCATATCTCACTTGCTTTCTCTCCTTATTGTTGAATTTCCATAGCAGTTTCCAAAGAACCCAAAATATTTTGACACGTACAGTTCCAGAGATCCTTACTGCATCCTTTTTAGGTAGGGAGAAATAGATGGTAGATGAAAATATTAGGCTCAGAGTAGTTCAGTGACTTTCTCAAGGTCACACAGCATCTTAGCCAGAACTAGAACCCAAGTATCTCTATCTCTAGTCCAGTTTTCTACCTGTTAGGTTATGGAAGTGCTCTTTACTTCATGAATCTCTCTGACACATAGGTCTGGCCTATCTCTACTTGCTCCTTCTTCCCTCCTTTCCCCCTCCTTTCCCGCTTTCCCAAAATTATGTGCACCGACTGTTAACTCCATTTAGCAGAGACCACCAGTTAATTGCCAACAGCTAAGGAAACTTCTGGCTGGCCGTGTTACTGCTCAGAGTCACAAGATCTCTGAATTGCTCGTGATCAGGAGACTCATTCGTCATAGACAGTGTAACAAAGAGACTCATACTATTTTCAAAGCAATGGAAGGAAAAAAATCCACAAAGAGTACATGCTGTGTTACATCCAAATGTATGTGCCTTGTATATTTGTAATTACACTGTAAGTTCCACTGGACAGTTGCTATAGGGAAGTAGTGTGCCCTACAGGATAGAGCACAGGTCTGGGAGTCACAGGACATGAGTTCTAATCCCAGCCCCATCACTTGTCTGCTGTGTGAACTTAGGCAAGTCACCAACTTCTCTGGGCCTCAGTTCCCTCATCTGCAAAATGGGGATTCAATATCTGTCTCTCTCCTACTTTGTGCATCCCATGTGGGACTTGATTATTTTGTATCTGCCCCAGTGTTTAGTACAGTGCTTGGCACAAAGTAAACACTTGACTAATATTATCATTATTATTATTATTATTATTATTATTATTGAAAGAAATGTGTCTTTTGCTTCTTTTGCACTTTCCCAAGTGCCCAGTACAGTGTGTTACACTCAGTAGATGCTCAATGAATTCATTTATTTGCATTTATTGAGGACTTACTGTGTGCAGAGCACTATACTAAGTTCTCACACTGTACTAAGCTCTTGTTAATTGCTTGTAACCACTGCAGTGCTTAGTACAGTGCCTGGAACATAGTAAGTTCTCAACAAATACCATAATAATAATAATAACCATGACCATTAGCAGAGAGCAGAAACACTACTAATGATTGGAACCTATTAATCAACAGTCCTGGCTTTCACACCAAGTTCTCCCCTTCCTTACTTTGTGCCAGGGATAGCCATTTTGGTTCTCTGGGCCTGAATTTTCCCACCAGATAAATGGGATTGTTACTGTTCCTTGGAAGTTCTAATGCATGGAATGTTCATCATGGTTGTTATCAGAGCAGCCTCTCAGATAGGTATTAAATAAAAGTGTATCAGCCCGCAACTATCTATAACACCCTGCCTTTCATAATCAATCAATTAATAGCATGCACTGAGTGCAGAACATTGCATTAAGCACTTGGGGAAATAGGGTAGATGTTGAAGACACGATCCCTGTCATCCAGGAATTCGCAGTAGTAGTCACTATCCAGGTAATTTAAAAAAAAGGAAAAAAAATCAATATTTGTTTATTCCTGACCCACCACCAATGGCTAACTGACCCCAGGACCTCTTATGCAGGGTAAAAGTAGTTTTGGACTGGAACAATGTTTTCAAATAATTTTTGGCAAGCCTACACTGTTTTCAAGGATAATAAAGAATTTGTAGGTTAGCAATGCATCCAAACCACCAGCCTGTAATCCTCACTGTACAGATGAGTAAAATGAGACACAGAGAAGTCAAGAACCTAGTCCAGGATCCCCAGAAAATTAGGTATGAAGCCACTGCCTATTGTGAGCCCCTTCCTGTGTTCGATCTTATTATCTTGTATCTACCCCAGTGCTTAGCATAGAGCGGTTTTTTAATGGTATTTGTTAAGCGCTATCTATGTGTCACCATTCTATATACTGAGGTAAGTACAAGTTAATTAGGTTGGACACAGTCCCTGTCCAGCCTGGGGTTCACAGTCTAAGAAGGAGGGAGAACAGGAGAACTGAGGCACAGAGAAGTGAAGCAATTGGTGGAGCTGGGATTAGAACCCAAGTCCATGTTCTTTCCACTAGGCCACGCTGCTTGCAAAGTAAGCGTTTAACAAATATTATTGTTATCATTACTCACAGCAGAGGTCATTTTCAAATCCTTGCTGCATATAGCTCCCCAGCATCTTAGAGTGATGCTGGGAGGATTTCAGAGTTCCAGTTTGCAAAGTGCTCTGAGATTTCTGATTGAGAGCAACTCTCTAAAAGCAAAGTGCTGGTATTGTAATTCCTTCAGTTTCTGAGAGACTGGGAAAGATGAAAAGGAAGAAATGCATTTAGGCTGTAGCTCAGGTTTTTAATGCCTGCAGTTGTACAAAACTAGATTTAAAATCTGTACCCCTCAAAACTTTGAAAGGGTGAAGATGGGAAGAATGGTCAGGGACCTCAGACTTGTGAAGCAGAGTGGCCCAGTGGAAAGATTATGGACCTGGGAGTCAGAGGACCTGGATTTAATCCTGGCTCTGCCACTTACATGCTGTGTGACCTTGGGCAAGTCACTTAACTTTTCTGGGCCTCAGTTTCCTCATCTGTAAAATGGGGATTGTCCTACTCCCTCCTATTTAGACTGCGTACCTGAAGAGGGACAGGGACCGAGTCCACCCATCCATTCATTCATTCATTCAATCATATTTATTGAGCACTTACTGTGTGCAGAGCACTGTACTAAGTGCTTGGGAAGTACAAGTTGGCAACATATAAAGATGGTCCCTAACCAACAACGGGCTCATAGTCTAGAAGGGGGAGACAGACAACAAAACAAAAAATGTGGACAGTTGTCAAGTCATCAGAATAAATAGAAGTAAAACTAGATGCACATCATTAACAAAATAAATAGAATAGTAAATATGTAAAATCTTGAATCTACACTAGCACTTAGTACATTGCTTGGCACATACTAAGTGTTCAACAAATGCCACCATTACTTAGGAAGTAGAACAATCTTAGGAATGGGTTAACAACTGCAGCTCTTGACAAAGAGCAGAGATCAGTGGGAGGGCCCTCTCCAAGACCAGTGTGGAAAAGAAGTCTAGCCAGTGCAGTACTTCTAAAGAGGTTATTTTGTTATTCAATGACCAAAAGCAAGCCTATCTGGCTATGATTCATGGTTGTTTCTCTTTTACATTGAATTTCTATTCTCTGGTAAATGTTCTCAGAGGCTGGGGCCCCGAAAGAGAAACTCTGCATGCCGCCCCGATTGGAATATCTGTTCAGAAGGAACCCTCTCTGCCTCAAAGACATCCTGAGAAGCACCTGCTAAAACACCACCAGTCCCATCCAGAAGCCCATACACATTCAGATCAACAGGAGCAGCGTGGCCTAGTGGTTAGAGCACAGGCCTGTGAGTCAGAAGGATCTGGGTTCTAATCCCGGCCCCACCACTTGTCTATTGTGTGACCTTGGGCAGGACACTTAACTTCTCTGAACCTCAGTTACCGCACCTGTAAAATGGGGATTAAGACCGTGAGCCCCAAGTGGGACAGTGACATACCTTGTATCTTGTATCTTGCATCTACCTTGTATTCTTTTATCTACCCCATCGCTTAGGACATTCCTGGCACATAGAAAGTGCTTAACAAATGCCATTAAAGTAAAAATAAAAGAGCAAGCCAGACTCTTGCCCCCCCCAGTCAGCCGGAAGCTCACCTTTCTGCAGCTTGGAGGCATTTTCCTGGATCCAGAAGAAAAGATTGGCAAATTCACAGTCGCACAGCCACGGGTTACCCTCTAAGCGGACGGTCCGGAGCGATGGCAGGGCATCCAGTACAGCCACATTGAGGCTCTGCAAATTATTGTCATTCAGTTCCAACACTTGGAGAGAGTCCAGGGTCTCAAAGGCAGCCTCGTCCACATCTGCTAGGTTGTTGTTCCCCAGGCTCAATCTGATCAGCTTGCCCGCCGATTTGAATATTCCCGCGTCAAGCTGCGTCAGGTTATTGTAGCTTAAGTCCAAAAACGCCAGCTTGTTCGAGCCACTGAATGTTCCCTCTTCTAATGTGGTCAGAGAGTTATTCCTGAAGTCCAGGTAAATCAGATCTCCATAAAATATGAAGAAATCCGCTGGGATGGTCTGGATGTTGTTGTCAGCCACAAGAAGTTTCCTTACATCCAGAGGAAATGGATTTGGGACGCTGGGGAGTCCTTGGTCTCTGCAGTCTACGGTGTGATAGTCCACGCAGACACAGGCAGATGGACAGAACTGTCCCTGGGGCAGGAGGAGCAGGCAGGAAAAGAGAAAGGAAGGCAGAAAGCAGAGAGGAAAGCATAGCTTCATTTTAAGAGATTTCTGGGCAAAGATGAAGCACACTAAGGGAGAAACATTTTGCTCAGCTGAGCAGCAGTGCCTAGTTGTGTGTGTGTGTGTGTGTGTGTGTGTGCGCACGAGCGCGCGCGTGCTGCGCGTGTATGGTTGTATCCAAGAGATCACATATCATCACAGATCAGATAGCAGTCGACTTGGAGAGGAGGTAGGGCCGTGAGGAAAGGGGGAGGGAGAGGGAGGCAAAGCAGAAGGAGGAGGAGGAGGGCAGTTGTGGGTATTTTCAGACAGGAAATTATTCTGCTGGGAAATGTAAGGGGAAGAGCTGTAAGGGGATAAATGGAGTGGATTAAACAAGTGAATTCCCTGAATTGGCAGAAAGCGGCAATGCATTCTCCCCTCTCCATCTATTTTTTTTCTGTAAAAGTCAATTAGTCTCTATTCCCATAGTTTGGCCAAGAGCAATTTAGGATTCCGTAGTAGTTAACGAAATGAACCCTAATGTCCTAAGTGTTCATTACTGGGCATTCATTATACATACAACAATTATTTATTTTCTGAGGCACTCTGGAGTTTGAGCTCCAATATATCCATATTATTGGTTGTTCACTGAGAGGATGAAGAGACATTGCTGAGTCTTATCTTCATTCCCTCCATTAAACATCCCTAAAAGCAATTCCAAAACCACGTAAACTGGGCCATAAACATAAACTGCTGCCTTGTTACTCAAACATCTTATTAGTATGCTGAAGTGTAATCCACACTGGTATGGTCTTGGGATGGGCTAATTCAAGGCATCCTCCTGATGATGGTGATGATGATGGTATTTGTTAAGCACTTATCATGTGTCTGGCACTGTTCTAAGTGCTGGGGTAGATACAAGCTAATCAGGTTGGACACAGTCCCCGTCCCACATGGGACTCACAGTCTTAATCCCCATTTTACAGCTGAGGTAATTGAGGCACAGAGAATTGAAGTGACTTGACTGAGGTCACACAGCTGACAAGTGGCAGAGCCAGGATTAGAACCCAGGTCCTTCTGGCTACCAGGCTCTATTCACGGGGCAATGCAGCTTCCCCCATGCTCCTCTTTGCTTCCTATTCTTCCTTTATTTATATTAATATCTGTCCCCCCCTCTAGACTGTAAGCTCACTGTGGGCAGGGAATGCTTCTGTTATATTTTATTGTACTCTCCCAAGTGCTTAGTACAGTTCTGCACACGGTAAGTGTTCAATAAATACAACTGACTGACTGACCGACTGACTTTACCCCCAGGGGATGGCAGAGATACTTGACTTTCCCAGTTACTCCCTTGTTCAGTGGAAGCAGCAGGGTACCTCAGCCTGATGGTCTCTTCTCCCAAGAGGAACAGGTTGGGTCAAACTTTCAGTTGCCCCAGAATCCACCTGGGTCATTTTACAAACAGTTGTGGAAGGTGGGAGCCTCAGAGACTTCTCCGCTCTAGCAACTCCAGGGGTTGATCTTGTGGCGCAAATGTTTGCAACTGGGCAGATTTGTGTTTAATTTTGTCTTCTCTTCCTTCTAGGCCTAACCCTCCCCTCCCCAAAACAGAGGGTAGGGGTACCCTTCCCTCACCCCAAGAGCTTTATTTTAAAGGGCACAATGCTATAAAGCTGAGCAGGGGAGGCAAGGCAAGAGGCTGCAACCTCAAACAGCTGGTCTAAGCTCCCTTTACTAGGGAGACTACCCTCCCTTCTCCCCCTTCCCACCCCCACCTTCTCCCTCCCACCACTCCCCTTCAGCCTCCTCCTCCCCCCAGCTCTGAAAATCCTATTTTGGGAAGCCCTATCAGTGCCTACTGAAAGCTGTGATGCTGTCAGCTATTTTGGACCAAACACCGGGAATTTAATTGTTCCTGAAGGACAGAAATAAACCATGGAAAAGTTGTCTGACTGAGGATCCCCCGGGACCAGCCCCACCCATCCTCACAACTCTTGAGAAGGAGAAGCAGGGTCTGAGAACTCTTGTTTCAACGAGGACCAGATTCTTAAACAAGAAAATTTAACAAGGGCACTTCTAAACCCAGCCTGGTTTGGTACTTTCAACGGTTTGGAGCTCTGAGCCCGGACAGCCTCTTCTGGATGAAGCCAAAGGGAATCTCTGGAAGGGATGTCTTCCAAAATGTCTAGGAGCAAGACCCCTCCCCTCTCAGGTATCCCAGTTCATCTCCTACAGGCTGGCTTCACTTGAGAAGCAACCTGGCCTAGTGGATAGAGCACAGACCTGGGAGTGAGAAGGACCTGACTTCTAATCCCGGCTCCACCATTCATCTGCTGTGTGACGTTGGTCAAGTCATTTCACTTTTTTGGCCTCAGTTTCATCATCTGGAAGACGGGATTAAGACTGTGATCCCTATGTAGGACAGGGACTGTGTCCAACCTGATTATCTTGTATCTGCTGCTGATTCTTCTCCGACCTATAGCGATTCCATGAACACTTCTCTCTGAGAGCTCCCCTCCTCCATCTGCATTCATTCTGGTAGCGTACCCAAAGAGTTTTCTTGGTAAAAATACTGAAGTGGTTTACCATTGCCTTCTTCCACACGGTAAACTTGAATCTCCACCCTTGGCTCTCTCCCACGCTGCTGCTGCTCAGCACAGGTGAGTTTTGATTTGTAGCAGACTGCCTTCCACTCGCTAGCCACTGGCCAAGCTAGGAATGGAATGGGTATGCCTCTGCTTGACTCTGAAAGAGCACGGGCTTTGGAGTCAGAGGTCATGGGCTTGAATCCCTGCTCTGCCAATTGTCAGTTGTGTGACTTTGTGCAAGTCACTTAACTTCTCTGTGCCTCAGTTCCCTATCTGTAAAAATGGGGATTAATACTGTGAGCCCCACGTGAGACAACCTGATCACCTTGTAACCTCCCCAGCACTTAGAACAGTGCTTTGCACATAGTAAGCGCTTAAAAATGCCATTATTATTATTATTATTATAGCCGAGACTGGAAGAGTTCTGGAAGCTCTCCAGGTGCAATCCTGAGGGGGGATCCTTGTATCTAGCCCAGTGCTTAGTACAGTGCCTGGCACATAGAAAATGTTTAACAAATACCTCAATTATTATTATTAGTTCTGGGTTCAAATCCTAAAAGCATCAGCTCCCTCTAAGCCCAGCTCTGCACAATCAGGCAAGGGCTGCTGAAAGTACAAAGATCCTGGAAGACAATGGGTGGAGGTGTCTGAAAATGGGAACAGAATTGGGGAGGCGGGGGGGGGGGGGGGCTATTTTTGGATGTAGATGAGGGTATTAATTAGGAGTCAGACTAAATGCCAGCAGGTGACAAGTTGAACAGGTCTCTCACTGATGCTGCTCCACTAGGGTCCCTCAGCATGATCCCCTATACCAGTTTTTGCTCTTCTAGCCTCTGTAAGTGCAACTCTCTACTAGAGGTGGGAGGGAAACCCCCTAACCCTACCCCATCCCAGCTGGTCCCAAATCACGGCTGGCATGATTCCCTAACAGGTTCACCATCTTTTATCCACCTGATCCCTCTTCTTTTGGACCTGAAGCCCTCTCCCAGCTCAGTCAATTTCACTTGGTGTCAATCAACCAATCAATCGATCATATGTATTGAATACCTCCTGGTGCCAAGCCACATACTAAGCATTTGGATATAATAATGATGGCATTTATTAAGCGCTTGAGTATCATAGAGGTAGATGACCTGATCGCTGCCCTTGAGGAGCTTATAATCTAATGGAAGATTAAACTACCAACTCTGTACAGTGCTCTGCACACCGTAAGTGCTCAATAAATACCACTGATTGATTGATCACATGAAGAATCAATCATAAAAGAAAGCAGCATGGAATAGTGGATAGAGCTCAGACCGGGGATTCAGAAGGACCTGGGTTCTAACCTTGGTTCCGCCACTTGGCTGCTGTGTGACCGTGGGCAAGTCACTTCACTTCTCTGTGTCTCAGTGACATCATCTGTAAAATGGGGATTAAGACTGTGAGCCCCACGTGGGACAAGGACTGTGTCCAACCTGATGATCTTGTACCTACCCCAGTGCTTAGAGCAGTGCTTGACACATAGGAAGCACTTAACAAATACCATTATTATTATTATCATTATTATCTCTCTTATCCCTCAAGTTTCTCCAAAACCTTTTGGAGCTCAGAGAGGTCATTGACCTCAAGCTCACTAGGAAAAGATTATTATTCCAGTTGCCCACTAAGCAGAGGGCTGGCAAACTTCTATTGTTTGCCTTCCCCACCCTCCCACTTCCCGCTTCTCACAGGCCAGTGATCTGTTCAAGGTCACACTGTGAGTCAGGAATGGGTGCTGCAAATAGAACACAGGAATCCTATCTCCCAGGGCACGGCTTATGTCACTACACTCCCTCCTAGGAAAGTTAACTGTTCCACTGTAACTCTTGGGTGGCAGAAGAAAAACTTTCCAAGCACAAGGAATGTGGGGTGGGGTGAGGGAAAGGATCCTGTAGCTGCTTCCTTACCATATTACCGTATTTACTCACATACTCACCCCTCTGTTGGGACTTGGATTTTCAGGCTCAGAAATGGAGGGAAGAGCAATAGTTCCTGGGCAAGAATTCCCAGTTTTCCATCCTGAAGTTTAGAAAGGGCAATGAGGTGAAGGTGAGCACTCCACCAGCAAATGTATAGGGTAAAAATCTCCTATGTTCTCAAATTCCTATCCAGTCAATCAGTCCATTGTGTTTGAGCATTTAATGACCTTGAAGCGGGCAGGGATTGTCCCTCTTTATTGCTGTATTGTACTTTCCAAGTGCTTAGTACAGTGCTCTGCACACAGTAAGTGTTCAATAAATATGATTGAATGAATGAATTTAACTGATTTTTGATCTTTTCCATCCATTGAATTCTTGTAGAAATGCACTTACCTTCACCTTCACCTCTTCCATCTTTTCCATCTTTTAACTTCCACTCTTTCAACTTTTCCAACTTTCCCAGTAGTATCTCAAAAGGAGAGCTCCATCTCCTCTCCAAATCCAACCCCTACACCTGTGCCTCAGACCCTATATCTTCACACCTTATCAAAGTACTTGACCCTTCTCTTCTTCCCTTCCTGACCACCATCTTCAACTGTTCACTCTCCAATAGCTTCTCCCCCACTGCTTTCACACATGCTTATATCTCCCCTTTCTTAATAAAACCCTCAACTCCCTCCAGTTAGCGCCCCATCTCCCTCCAACCATTCCTCTCCAAATTCCTTGAGTGAGGCGTAGTGCATAGAGCACGGATCTGAGAGCTGGAAGGTCATGAGTTCTAATCCCAGCTCTGCCACTTATCTGCTGTGTGACCTTGGGTAAGTCACTTCACTTCTCTGAGCCTCAGTTACCTCATCTGTAAAGTGGGAATTGAAACTGTGAGCCCCACATGGGACAGAGACTGTATCCAACCTGATTTGCTTGTATCCACCCCAGCACTTAGTACAGTGCCTGGAACATGGTAAATGTTTAAAAAATACCACAATTATTATTATTATTATCATTATTATCCCCATTGCCTCTACTTCCTCTCCTCAAATTCTCCCCTTGACCCCTTCCAAACTGGCTCCTGCCCCCTTCACTCCACAGAAACTGTACTCTCAAAAGTCATCAATAATCTTCTTGCCAAATCTACTCCACAAACCTACTCGACTCCATCCTAATCCTCCTTGACCTCTCAGCTGTCTTAGACACTGCTGACCATCCTCTTCTGGAAACATTATCCAACCTTGGCTTAACTGGCACTGTCCTCTCCTGGTTTTCTTCCTATCTCTCTGACAGCTCCTTCTCAGACTCTTTCACGGGATCCTTCTATCCATCCCTCCCACTAACTGTGGGAATCCTACAAGGCTCAATTCTGAGTCCCTGTCTATTGTCCATCTACACACACTGTCTTAGAGAATTCATCCTTTCCCATGGCTTTAACTACCTTCACTATGCAGATGATTCCCAAAGCTACATCTCCAGCCCTGATCTGCAGTCCTGTATTTTCTCCTACTTTCAGGACATTTCTACTTGGATCTCCCACTGACTCCTCAAATTTAACATGTCCAAAGTAGAATGCCTCATATTCTCACCCAAACTCTATCCTCCCTTGACTTTCTCATCTCTGTAGATGGCAACACCATCTTCTTGAGGTTTGAGCCCATTGTTGGGTATGGACTGTCTCTATATGTTGCCACTTCCCAAGCACTTAGTACAGTGCTCTGCACACAGTAAGTGCTCAATAAATACAATTGAATGAATGAATCCTCAACTCCTCTCACTCATCCAACCCATATAGTCTGTCACCAAATCCTGTCAGTTCAACTTTCACAAAGTAACTAAAATCAGCCCTTTCATCTCCATCCAGACTGCTACCACATTAATCCTTATCTTTATCCTATCCTACCTTGATTACTGATTCAGCTTCCTTGCTGACCTCCCCGCCTCCTGTCTCTCCCACTTTAGTCTGTACTTTGCTGCCCAGATCATTTTTCTAAAAAAAAAATTAGTCTATGTTTCCCCAGTCTTCAAGAACCTCCAGCGGTTGCCTATTCACCTCTGCATCAACCAGAAACTCCTTACCATAAGCTTTGAAGTGCTCAATCACCTTGCCTCCTCCTACCTCACTTCCCTGAATTCCTACTACAACTCAGCTCTCACACTTGGCTCCTCTAATCCCAGCCTACTCACTTTACCTCCCCCACATCCTGTCTCTGGCCTGGAACACTCTCCCTCTACTTATTGAACAGACCATCACCATCCCTGCCTTCAAAACCTTATTAAAAGCAGCTGTCCTCCGTGAGGTCTTCTCCACCTAACCCCTCATTTCCTTTTCTCTCACTCCCTTCTGTGTCATACTTGCACTTGGATTTACACCTTTTATTCACTCCTTCCCTCAGCCCCAAAGCACTTATGTATATATCCAGTATTAATGTATTCATGTTAATGTATGTTTCTCCCTCTACAGTGGGTATGAAACGTATCAACCAACTCTCCCAAGCATCTAGTACAGTGCTCTGTACACAATAGGTACTCAATAAACACAATTGATTGATAGACTGGTTATTTGAAATGTAGCTTCATCTAAGAGCTGTTTGTGCTGATTCAGGGGAAGAAAAAGTTGATTTAATTGATCTTGATAGCAAATTCTTCATGGCGCAGTGTGAGCTGGGAAGGATGCCTGTGGCCAGCTGTATGTTAGTATTTATCTGCAAATCTGCTTAACAGTACCAACAGACTCTTGTTAGATTTATAGAATTCTGAGGGATTCTAAAACGCTGTCTGAGTTTATCATTTTAGCCAGGACAGTCAGGAGTGCTGGTACCCTTCACCTGATCCTATTCACTTTAAAAATGGGTTTCAGACAATCACACCTTTCAGAAGCAACCAGTCAAGTGAGTCTAATATTTCAGGAGCAGCCTAGGGGCTTCCAGGAGCATTTCAAGTTCTCACTTCCTCTTTATCAGAGTGAGTGAATCTAAGTGAGAAACAAATCTCCAAGTCACCCACCTATTTCCAAATCAAAGTATAAAAATCTGAGCTTTGCAATATTTCAAGAAATGAGCCATTAATAATGTGATAGAATTATGTCCCTTTGTCATAAATAATGATAATGGCATTTGTTAAGCACTTATTATGTGCCAAGCACTGAACTGAGTGTTGGGTTAGATGCAAGATAATCAGGTGAGACATAGTCCCTGTGCCACATGGGGCTCAAAGACTAAGTGGGAGGGAGAACAGGTATTGAATTCCCATTTTACAGATGAGGAAATTGAGGTGCAGAAAAGTTAAGTGACTTGCCCATGGTTACACAGCAGGTAAGTAGCAGACTTAGAACAGTCCAGTGTTTAGAACAGCGCTTTGCACATAGTAAGCACTTAATAAATGCCATTATTATTATTATTATTACTCTGATTCCTAGGCCCATGCTCTTTCCACCAGGTCATATTGCTTTCTCATTCTCCCCATTCGGCCATAAGCGTAGCATACCAATATGCTACCTGATTGCTTTTAAAGTTAATTCTTGAAAAATAAAACATCTTTTTGCTCATCGTCTTCAGAGCATTTGGGCTATCTAAATCTTCTCGGGTCACCCATTTTTCCTCTACTCTAACCAGGGCGATGTTCCCTGGTCCCCATTTTTCACCCAAAATCTCTTTTTACTAACATGAGTTAAGTCCTGGGTCTTCTTTATGAGGGAAAAAGAGAAATCCCTGTTTTAGAGATGGGGAAACAGAGGCACAAAGAATAAAGATCACTATTGAAACTCTGCTCCACTACCTACAGTAGTGATCATTTTGTTTTCATATTTTTAATTTCTCTTTGTGCTTGTTTTTATGTTCAATGAATCATTAGCATTTATTGAGTTGTTACTGTGGGCAGAGCACTGTACTAAGCACTTGGGAAAACACAGAACAACAAAGTTGGTAGTTGTGATAATAATAATAATGGCATTTTATTAAGTGCTTGCTATGTGCAAAGCATTGTTCTAAGCACTGGGGAGGTTACAAAGTGATCAGATTGTCCCCTGAGGGGCTCACAGTCTTCATCCCCATTTTCCAGATGAGGTAACTGAGCTATAGAGAAGTTAAGTGACTTGCCCAACATCACACAGATGACAATTGGCAGAGCTGGGATTTGAACCATGACCTCTGACTCCAAAGCCCGGGCTCTTTCAATCAATCAATCAATCAATCGTATTTATTGAGCACTTACTGTGTGCAGAGCACTGTACTAAGTGCGTGGGAAGTACAAGGTGGCAACATATAGAGACAGTCCCTACCCAACAGTGGGCTCACACTCTAGAAGAGGGAGACAGAGAACAAAACCAAACATATTAACAAAATAAAATGGATATGTGCAAGTAAAATAAATAAATAAATAAATAGAGTAATAAATATGTACAAACATATATACATATATACAGGTGCTGTGGGGAATGGAAGGAGGTAAGACGGGGGGATGGAGAGGGGGACAAGGGGGAGAGGAAGGAAGGGACTCAGTCTGGGAAGGCCTCCTGGAGGAGGTGAGCTCTCAGTAGGGCCTTGAAGGGAGGAAGAGAGCTAGCTTGGTGGATGGGCAGAGGGTGGGCATTCCAGGCCAGGGGGAGGACGTGGGCCGGGGGTCGACGGTGGGACAGGTGAGAACGAGGCACGGTGAGGAGATTAGCAGCAGAGGAGCGGAGGGTGTGGGCTGGGCTGTAGAAGGAGAGAAGGGAGGTGAGGTAGGAGGGGACAAGGTGATGGAGAGCCTTGAAGCCGAGGGTGAGGAGTTTGTGCCTGATGTGCAGATTGATTGGTAGCCACTGGTGATTTTTGAGGAGGGGAGTAACATGCCCAGAGCGTTTCTGGACAAAGACAATCCGGGCAGCAGCATGAAGTATGGATTGAAGTGGGGAGAGACACGAGGATGGGAGATCAGAGAGAAGGCTGATGCAGTAGTCCAGACGGGATAGGATGAGAGCTTGAATGAGCAGGGTAGCGGTTTGGATGGAGAGGAACGGGCGGATCTTGGCAATGTTGCGGAGCTGAGACCGGCAGGTTTTGGTGATGACTTGGATGTGAGGGGTGAATGAGAGAGCGGAGTTGAGGATGACACCAAGGTTGCGGGCTTGTGAGACGGGAAGGATGGTAGTGCCGTCAACAGTGATGGGAAAGTCAGGGAGAGGACAGGGTTTGGGAGGGAAGAAAAGGAGTTCAGTCTTGGACATGTTGAGTTTTAGGTGGCGAGCAGACATCCAGATGGAGATGTCCTGAAGGCAGGAGGAGATGTGAGCCTGGAGGGAGGGGGAGAGAGCAGGGGCAGAGATGTAGATCTGGGTGTCATCAGCGTAGAGATGATAGTTGAAGCCGTGGGAGCGAATGAGGTCACCAAAGGAGTGAGTGTAGATCGAGAACAGAAGGGGACCAAGAACTGAACCTTGGGGAACCCCCACAGTAAGGGGCTGGGAGGGGGAGGAGGAGCCTGCAAAAGAGACTGAGAATGAACAACCGGAGAGATAAGAGGAGAACCAGGAGAAGACGGAGTCTGTGAAGCCAAGATTGGATAGTGTGTTGAGGAGAAGCGGGTGGTCCACAGTGTTGAAGGCAGCTGAGCGGTCGAGGAGGATTAGGATAGAGTATGAGCCGTTGGATTTGGCAAGGAGGTCATTGGTGACCTTTGAGTGGGCAGATTCCGTGGAATGTAGGGGATGGAACCATGCTGCTCCTCCCTGCTTGATCCCTGCCCAAAAGGATCTCACAGTCTACAGGAGCAGAAAGAGATAAAAGTAGATTAGGGATAGGGGAAATGGAAAAGTATAAGAAAATTTATGTAAGTGCTGTGGGGCTGGGGTGAGTACCAAAGTGCTTAAAGGGTATACCACCGTGTTCATAGTTGATGCAGAGAGGAGGACAGATTGGGGAAATTAAAGTCTTTACTTGTTTTACCTTCCCTTATGTGCCTGTCACCAGGCCCACTCCTATTCTTTCTTGTAAGCCCCCTGAGGGCTGGGGATCATGTCTAATTCTTATCAGTATATGTTTTTCCCAGTACTTAGTGCAGTGCTTTGCACACATTAGAAGATTAGTAAACACTATGACTACTCCTCCTCCTCCTGCCTCCTCTTATTCCACCCCCCTTCTTCTCCTCCTATTATTTAATACCCAGAACTAACCTCTAATTTTGTTTAAGCAGGGTGAAGGAAAGGTAGAACATTCCAACCTAATGGTCTTAAAGTACAAAGAAAATAATAATTCCACGGAACTATCTATCTGCTCAATTAGCACAACAAAGATGTTGGCTGGCTATCAGAAACTCCAGGGAAGACATCAGAAGTTTTCAACCAAGCAAGGCAATCAATTAATCAATAATGTTTATTAAGCACCTACATGATTAGAGTTCTGTACTATGATCTTTGGAGAGTCCAATAGATTTAGAAAATAAAATTGCTGTCCTCAAAGAGCTTACTGTTCAGTGGGGGAAATATTCACAAAATAATTTATAGCTAGGAAGGAGAAGAAAAAGAAAAGATGGCTATGTGGCTAAGAAAGTGCTTGAATAACAGAGAGATGTATAGAAGCAATATGGGTGGTTTTGAGTGCAAAGGTGACAAAAGTACAGAGTGTGAACCAAAGTATCCTATCACACTGAATGCCTATGAGCAGGGCAATCAATCAATCAATTGATAATTTCTCATATTTATTAAGTGTGTTCTGGGTGTCCTGGGTGAAGCACTTGGGAGAGTACAATATAACCCTATAACAGACATATTCCCTGCCAACTGTGAGCTTACCGAGCATGTATTAGTGCAAAGCAAGTGTTTGGGAAAGTTCCATAGAGTTACTAGATGTGATTTGTGCCTTCAAGGATCTTACAATCTTGTGGGAGCGGCAGACACTAAGCACTTGGGAGAGTACAGTAGAATAAGTAGATATGATACCTGCTATCAAGGAGCTTACAATTTAGCTGGAGAGATCAGCGCGAAAATAATTGAGAGGATATAACCTGGGAAAAAGAAAGAAGAATTGAGAAAGGTCTCCTGGATGAGATGAAATTTCAGAAGGGCTTTGAAGATGGAGAGAGCATAGTGATATGGCAGATTTAAATAGAAAGGGAGTTCCGGGCAAGGGGAATGGTGTGAGCAAAAGAGTTAGAGGAGGGAGAGATGAGAAAGAGTTTTGATGAGCAGGTTAATTTGAGAGGGATGAAGATTAAAACTGGGACAAAGTTCATTCATTCATTCATATTTGTTGAGTGCTCACTGTGTGCAGAGCACTGTACTAAGCACTTGGGTGAGTACAGTACAACAATAAACAAGACACATTCCCTGCCCACAATGAGCTTACAGTCTAGAGGAGAGAGACAGACATTAATATAAATAAATAAATTACAGATATGTACATAAGTTCTGTGGGGCTGGGAGGGCAGATGAAAAAAGGGAGAAAGGCAGGGTGATGGAGGAGGGAATGGGAGAAGAGAAAAGAGGGGCTTAGTAAGGGAAGACCTTTTGGAGGAGATGTGCCCTCAACAAGGCTTTGAAGAGGGGGAGAGTAATTGTCTGTTGAATATGAAGAGGGAGGGTGTTCCAAGGCCAGAGGCAGGAAGTAGGTGAGGGGTTGATGGCAAGATAGACGAGATGGAGGCTAAGTGAGAAAGTTAGCACTAGAGGAGTGAAGTGCACTGGCTGGGTTGTAGTAGAAGAGTAGTGAGGTGAGGTAGGAGGGGTCAAGATGATTGAGTGTTTAAAAGCCAAAGGTGAGTAGTTTTTGTTTATTGTGGAAGTAGGTGGGCAACCACTGGAGTTTCTTGAGGAGTGGGGAAACATGTCCTAAGCATTTTTGTAGAAAAATTATCCAGGCAGCAGAGTGAAGTATGGACTGGGGTGGGGAGAGACAGGAGGCTTGGAGGTCAGCGAGGAGGCTGTTGCAGTAAACCAGGGAGGATAGGATGAGTGATTGTATTAAAGTGGTGTGAGGAGAGTAGATAAGAGGGAGAGAGCAGATGAAGTGAGTGAAAGCCATCTGCCCAGTTGGCCCAGAGGCATTTTAGGAAGGAATGGCAGGGAGAGAAGGGAGTTAGGAGGCAACTGGTTCATTGAGAGGCCAGGTCTTTTTCCGGCTTGTTGTGTGGGCTGGGAAGGGGCCATCCCCTCTGGACTCTTTCCCTATTCTTCCCTCAAGTCCTCCCCACTGTTTGAAGGAGACCCAGCCGAGGTGGAATAGAAGTCCGTCATTGAAAGAATTTGTCTCTTGCATGCTCTATGCTTTGTTAAGCAGCATGGGGAGCAGCATGGCGAAGTGGATAGAGCATGGGCCTGGGAGTCAGGAGGTCATGGGTTCTAATCCTAGCTCTGCCATTTGTCTGCTGTGTGACCTTGGGCAAGTCACTTAACTTCTCTGTGCCTCAGTTATCTCATCTGTAAAATGGGGATTGAGATTGTGAGCCCCACGTGGGACAGGAACTGTGTCCAACCTGATTTTCTGGTATCCACCCCAGCACTTAGTACAGCGCTTGACACATAGTAAGTGCTTAACAAATACCACTATTATTATTATTAAGCACATCAAGGGTTCTCCCTATATATATGAATGGATCTTGTGGATTTCTGCTCCAAAAGAGCAAAATGTAAATCTTGTTTTTGGCATCTGTTTCAGTTCTTAAAAATCTATTCATAGAAGTTCATTTTTCTGAACATAGTGATACCCTGGGCTACCCCTAAGCATAAAAACAGGAAAGTTAGATACTGCTAATTTCTTCTGTTAGCTTATTTTCACTCTCTAATATGGTAGATTAAATGGATCGAATGCCCTTTGGCGCTTGAAGGAGAGGATATATTATACTGGCCCTTTTACGCAATTGGTGCCAAATGATATACCCAGTTAAAATATTTTCCTTCACTGGCACACAAGGGCATTGTGTTTAATGGAACTCCAAGGTCTTTTGATTTGATTTTGCTCCTTTCGGCCGCCACCAAGGTGCTGCTTGATTTACTGATTATTATTTAACTCCAAACATCCCAGATCCCCAGCTTTGGCTCTGTGAGGTGAGATCATTTTAATGGGAATAATAGTCTCCTCCCCAGTAGAGGGAGGAATGAAGGATGCTCACCTGGCAGATGGAAATAAATGAGGAGCTTCAGGCAAGAGTACTCGCATGCCATCAATTGGATGGGCAACTGCCCTCTCCTTTCTCCTGGGGGTCTTTCATCAACATCAAGCATCATTTTGTGTGTAAATGAAACCAGGCTCTTCAAGGCCCATTGCAGATTGTTAGGCTCAATTTCTGCTCTCCTGACAGTGCCCTGCGCACAGAGTAATCAATCAACAGTATTTACTGGGTGCTTGCTGTGTGTAGAGTGCCATACTAAGCATTCAGAAGAATATAATGCAACAGAGTTAGTAGACACATTCCCTGTCCACAAGGAGCTTACAGTCTTGAGAGGGAAGCTCAGCTTCTGCCCACCTGGGCCTCTGGTAATTTTCAGCTGGCCTGTTCCCCTCTTTCCCCCTCCCTGCCCAACCTAACTACAGCACAAGGACAGCTTTAAGTGCAGTATTACTTTAAGCACCCAGCCTTCTTCCACCTCAGCTAAGTACTTAATAAATACTATTACTGCTTCGGCTACTACTCTCATATGAGGCACCCTCTTGTGGAAAAGCAGCACACCAATGAGGGTAAACACCCCTTATATAATTCAGCCTACTGGCCCCTATTCTGCATATGAAGTATAAAAATACAATATGATTATTATTCATAGTCATGATTTTTATGACTGTTAATAAAAAGGAAATTTCCATTCTTACCCTTTCAGAATTCTACACCTGTCCCTAGCTTTTCTATTTGCAGTTCACTGAAGGACATGTTCTCTGAAGGTGGCTCCCTTATGCATCTATTGTACCTTCTAAGTGCTTAGTATGATGTTCGTCACTCAATAGGCACTCAATAAATACCATTACTACTATGCTCAGATATAGAGGTTGAGAATCCTGTATTCAAGGTACCATAGAGTCCTGTTCTGGGTTGACCTTGAACTCAGTAACTTTGGCACGTAAAGTCAAACTTTTAGATTTGTGGACCTAGAAAAAGCAGCTAAGCAGAGACACTCAAATCTGATTGGGAACAGTTGAATCTGGAAATTCTCCAACTACCTGAACTGAGCCTAATTTTCCTCTCTTTTGTTCCAGATGACTTCAGCAAAGGTGAAATTTCAAGAGCTCCTCTTTATGAGAATGGCACAGTGCAATTGTTCACAGGAAGTGATTTTATGACATGCAAAGTTTTTGCTTTTTTTATTTCCTATTTCCCAGTGTGCACACATCTAGCCACACACATAGAAAGAAACCGACTCTCCCACACATAGAAGCACAGACTATTATATGAATCACACATGAGGTCATGATTAACCATAGTGATTTTTTATTTTAGTGCTAACTGGAAGTGATGCCTGCCATTGAAACCTGGAAGTTTTCCACATTGTAAGGCTTAAGGAGAGAGAGCATCATGCTCAAAAAGAGATGTTTTACATTTTACAAGACCAAAGCCCAAACTGTTGTATTGAAAATAGGAGGTGTGTCTCATAAATGGCAGCACATGTGACATGTAGATTCCAGGCTCTGAGACCCAGAGGTCTGAAGTACTCTCTCCACCTTCAAAACTCTCTTAAAATCACATTTCTTCCAAGAGTGCTTTCCTGACTAAACCTTCTTTCCCCGTATCTGCCCTCCCCTCTGTATTGACTACATTTGACTGTGTACTCCTTAAGCCCCTTCTCAGGGTCACACCTGGAGAGTTCCCAGTACTCTATCAGTCTCAACTACGGGAGGAAGGGTCGGGCAGAGGCCTATCCATTCCATTCCTAGCTTGGGCAGTGGCTAGTGAGTGGAAGGCCAACTACACATTAAAACTTACCTTTGCTGGGCAGCAGCGACATGGGAGAGAATCAAGGGTGAAGACTCAAGTTTACTGCATGGAAGGAGGCAGTGGTACACCACTTTTGTATTTTTACCAAGAACACTCTATGGATACACTACCAGAAGAATTGCAGACGGAGATGGGGCATTCTGGGAGAGATGTGTCCATGGCATCGCTATGGGTCAAAGATGACTCGAGAGCATAAAACAAGACAAGACTCCTTAAGCAATTTGATACTTACCCCAACACTACAGCACTTATGTATATATCTATATACCCTACTATTTCCCCAATCCTTAATCTACTTTAGTGTTTGCCCCCCCCCCCCCCCCCCCCCGGAGACTGTAAGCCCCTTGTGAGCAGGAATTTTGTCTACTAATTTTACTGTATTGTTCTTTCTCAAGTGCTTAGTATGGTGCCCTGCTCACAGTAAGCACTCAATCTACTTTAGTGTTTGTCCCCCCCGTAGACTGTAAGCCCCTTGTGAGCAGGAATTTTGTCTACTAACTCTACTGTATTGTTCTTTCTCAAGTGCTTAGTATGGTGCCCTGCTCATAGTAAGCACTCAATAAATGTGAGCTGATTGTGGGCAAGGAATGTGCCTACCAACTCTGTTATACTGTATTCTCCCAAGCACTTAGTACAGTACTCTGCACACAGTAGGTGCTCAATAAATACAATTGATCGATTGACCAAAATATGGAAAATCACCCCCATGTAAAATGAACAGAAGAGTCTTTCTCTATATGTCTCTTTTCCTACAGTTTTATATACTGTGACATACCATCCTTCCCTACCCTTAGGGCCAGGATTTTGTTCAGATCCATCATCTTGTGTCTTTTCTTTATGTTTAGTGTAAGCTTGGCACAAAGTAAGCACTTAACAAATGATATACCAGAAACACTGAAGAGGTTTGCAAGGAAACAGTTCAAGATAGTTTATAATTCTAATAAAGTCAGTTACTTTATGATTTTGGAATTCCCATTAATACTAGTAGTTGTAGTAGTAGTAAAACTAGTGGTAGTAACGACTTAAATGGTCACTGGATGCAGTGCACTGTACTAGGTATTTGGGAATTTGAAACAGAAGCACGAGATACATTTCCTGCCCACAAGGAGATTATATATGTATATAACTGTATACATATATATATACATATGTATATATATATAGGAGACAGACGTAAAAACAGTTAAAATATTTGAATTAAAGCCATGGGTGGGAAATGGAGGTGTTAGGAAAAAAACATTCATCAGTTATCAATGTACAAACATTTATGGTTCATTTCGGCTGCTGAGTTTATTCCCTTTGCGTTGCCTCTCAGAAACATCATTTTAACTTGTGATAGGACTTCTATAACTAAGCCTGACAACTTGCTTAAAACTGCTGAGCACTCAGTCGGGATGCAAATCTCTTTGATTGGACATCTTGCCCCACCTTCCGGCTCTGAATGAGCATCTGCAGATTCACGAAGAGGTAAGAAATTATCAAGACCTCCTCTGTCATGCTTCAGAGCTCCGGTTGATTACCATTCTAGGTCACTCCTCCTCACGACTGCTTAGCATTGCCCAGTGGAACCCACCATTGGGGGGATGACTCTCTTTCTTCTGAAGGACTCTAGAGGAGAAAGAAGGAGGCAGCGTGATTAGTGGAAAGAGATGGACCTGGGAGCCAGGGAGTGCAGAGTCTAATCTCAGCCCTGGACCTGGTCTGCAGAATGACGTGGGAATGCAGAATGACGTGGGTGCTTAGAACAGTGCTCTGCACACAGTAAGTGCTCAATAAATATGATTAAATGAATGAATGAAAAAGATACTTAATCTCTCCGTGCCTCAGTTTCTTCATCTGTAAAAAGTGTATGACAATTGTAAATAATATTGATAATTGTGGCATTTTTAAGTGCTTTTTTTAATGGAACTTGTTAAGTGCTTACTATGCACCAGGCACTGTACCAACTGTACTAAGCACTGGGATAGATACAAGCTAATCAGATTGGACACAGCCCCTGTCCCACATGGGGCTCACAGTCTTAATAGGAGGGATTGGATTTAATCTGTGCAAAGCACTGAACTAAGCACTGGAGTAGGTACGATAGAAGCAGCGTGGCTCAGTGGATAGAGCATGGGCTTGGGAGTCAGAGATCATGGGTTCAAATCCCAGCTCCTCCAATTGTCAGCTGTGTGACTTTGGGCATGTCACTTAACTTCTTTGTGCCTCAGTTCCCTCATCTGTAAAATGGGGATTAAGACTGTGAGTCCCATGTGGGACAACCTGATCACCTTGTATCCTCCCCAGCACTTAGAACAGTGCTTTGCACATAGTAAATGCTTAACAAATGCCATCATCATTATTATTATTATTAGATCAGACACAGTCTTTGTTCTACAGGGGCTCACAGTCTAAGGGGAAGGGAAAACAGGCATTGAATCCCCCCATTTTACAGATCAGGGAACTTAGGGACAGAGAAGTGAAGTCACATACCCAAGGTCACAAGGTAGGCAAATGGAAGAGCCGGGATAAGAACCCAGGTTTCCTGATTCCCAGTCCTGTGCTCTTCCCCCTAGGCTACACTGTTTCCTTACCTCCTTTTTGTATCACTTGGAATGCAAATCCTGTGGGGAACAGGTACTGCCACCGATCTGATTAGCTTGCATATGGGCTGGGAACGTTGGCAGAAATGCTCAATACCATTGACTGATGGATTGATGGACTTATCCCAGCGCTTGGCCCATAGTAGGAGTTTATGCATATCTTTTCTGGGTGCAAATCGTTTTCCCAGGAGAGTAGTCAAGGACACTGAGGTCAGTGATTTTGCTTCCTGTGTGTCTCTTGCTGGAAGAGTAGACTGGCAAATTTTTCACCCGTTTTCCAGGATGGATTGGAAGAAAGCATTAATAAAATGACAGGCCTGGAAAAATAAACAGCTCCTCCCTCGTGGGATGTGGGATTACTAGAGAAGGGGCCCAAAATCCAAACATGGCTAAGGGAGAGAAATGGGTGGGAATGCAATAATGCAGACAAAAATAGTGACCCAGTCAATGGTATTTATTAAGTGCTTACTGCGTTAGGAGCACTGTACTAACTGCTTGGGAGTGTACAATATAATAATAATAATAATAACAATAATAATAACAATAATAATAATAACTGTGGTAATTGTTAAGCGCTTACTATGTGCCAGGCACCATTCTACTTGCTGGGTTAGATACAAGATGATCGGGTTGGGCGCAATCTTTGCCTAACATAGGGCTCACAGTCTTAATCCACATTTTTCAGATGAGAGAAGCAGTATGGCTCAGTGGAAAGAGCCCGGGCTTTAGAGTCAGAGGTCATGGGTTCAAATCCTGGCTCCGCCAGTTGTCAGCTGTGTGACTTTGGGCAAGTCACTTCACCTCTCTGTGCCTCAGTTCCCTCATCTGTAAAATGGGGATTAAGACTGTGAGCCCCCGTGGGACAACCTGATCGCCTTGTAACCTCCCCAGTGCTTAGAACAGTGCTTTGCATACAGTAAGCACTTAATAAATGCCATCATTATTATTATTATGAGAGAACTGAGGCACAATAGAATTGGTGGATGTGATACCTGTCCTCAGGTAGCTTACAATTAGTGAGGAACTTGCAGTCTTGTGAATGATAAAGACAGGAAGTCAGTGACAGAGAGACAAATAGAGAGAGACACACATGCAAACATTCTCTCACACATACACACATGAACATGCTCAATATGGAAACAAGCAAATGTTGTTAGACTATGAAATAAACAGCAGCTAAGGACAGCTTCTGCTACCCTGATTTCCAACATGGGTCTCTGGAAGGCAGCTCTAATCAAGATGTGGAAGAGGTTGGAAATGGCAGGCAACATGATATAGTGGAAGGGTGCTAATCTAGAAGCTGGAGGACCACTAGCCTGCTGTGTGACCTTGGGCAAGTCACTTAACCTCATTGCTCTGCTGAGAAGCAGTGTGGCCTAGTGGAAAGAGCACCGGCCTGAGAATCAGAGGACCTGAGTTTCTAGCCCAGTTCTGCCACTTGTCTGCTGTATGACCTTGGGTAAGTCACTTAACATCTCTGCGCCTCAGTTCCCTCATTTGCAAAATTGAGATTTAAAACTAAATTTAGACTGTGTGCCCAATGTGGGACCCAATTATCTTGGAAAGAGCCCGGGCTTTGGAGTCAGAGGTCATGAGTTCAAATCCCAGCTCTGCCAATTGTCAGCTGTGTGACTTTGGGCAAGTCACTTAACTTCCCTGTGCCTCAGTTCCCTCATCTGTAAAATGGGGATTAAGACTGCGAGCCCCCCGGGTGGGACAACCTGATCACCTTGTAACCTCCCCAGCGCTTAGAACAGTGCTTTGCACATAGTAAGCGTTTAATAAATGCCATTATTATTATATTATTATCTACCCCAGCGTTAAGTACAGTTTTCAGCAAATAGTTAGTGCTTAACAAATATAACAATTACTATCTCTTGTCTGCAAAATAGGGATAATAATACCTGCCTTTTAGCCTACCTCACAGGGTTGTTTGTGAGGGCACAAATGAGGTATGTAAAATGGTAGTGTTTTGGGGACAAAAGCACTATAATAAAAGGGAGTGGTTTGTGCAACCATCTACCTCCCCTTGCCACTACCCCATGGTTCTGAACTGCCTCTGGCTCCCTGTAATCCTTGATTTCACCAGACAGCTGCCACCACCAAAAGTGAGCTGCTGGTTGATCCTGCTTGCCTTCTGGCAGGATTAGCGACATCATACCTGCTCTGTTGTATCATACTTTCCCAAGTGCTCAGTACAGTGCTCTGCAATAATAATGGTACTTGTTAAGCACTTACTACGTGCCAAGCACTGGCAAGTTAATCAGGTTGGAAACAATCCCTGTCCCAAATGAGGCTCACACTCCTAATCCCCATTTTACAGGTGATGTAACTGAGGTACAGACATGAGTCAGAACTGGGATTAGAACCCAGGTCCTTCTGACTTCCCAGGCCCATACTCTATCTACTAAGCCATGCTGATTCTCTGCACACAGAAAGCTCTCAATAAATACCTTTGAATAACCCATACCGGACTCTCCAACCTGTACAAACTGAGTGGTCATTTTCTGCTTCCATCAAGTAATGAATCAGTCAACAAGAACTGGGTAGTCCACAAGGTACACAATGCTATGTTATAGGAAAATGAACAAGGAAAACAATTTCTATGTTTTAGGAGAAATGCCTATTCTAGATGCTTGTCAAATATACATCCAAAATTCAGAAAGGAAATTCATTATGGGGCTTGTTAATTTTTTAAATTATGATACTTGTTAAGTTCTTACTGTGTATCAAGCACTGTTTAAGCACTGGGGTAGATACATTTTTATCAAGTTGGACACAGTCCCTGTCCCACATGGGGTTCACGGTCTAAGAAGTTCCCAAACACAGCTAAAAAAACCCAAGTTAATAGTACTAATTAATTGCAATTTAGTCCCACTGCCTGATTTTGTTGAGACCCTGGGCTTGCCAGCATGTGTTAATTTGTGCACATATGCTGAAGTGCTGACACAGATCTGGACGTAGGCTGGTCTAGGCATCGGACCTTTAGTCTGATTTCTATTTCTATCTTTTTTATTTCTTTTTTTAATTTATATCTTTTTTTCTAACTTTTTACCTTATTTCTATCTTTTGTCTATTTCTGATTTACTGTGGGGCAAGGGGCAGAGAAACCTAGGATTCACTGGGTTGGAAATCAATCAGTCAAATTTAGTGAGAGTCTTCTATGTTCAGACCACTGTATTAAGCACTTAGGAGAGTACCAGAGTTGGTAGACACAGTCCCTGCCCTAAAGGAGACAGATTTTTAAAAAAATTACAGCTAGAGGAAGCAGCAGAGTATAAGGATATCTACATAAACAGTGTAGAAGGGACAATAGGGGCTTTTAAATTGATATTTAGTAATAATAATAATAATCGTGGCATTTGTTAAGTGCTTACTATGTGTCAAGCACTGTACTAAGCGCTGGGGTAGATACAAGACACATGAGAAGCAGCATGGCTCAGTGGAAAGAGCCCGGGCTTTGGAGTCAGAGGTCATGGGTTCTAATCCCAGCTCCACCACTTGTCAACTGTGTGACCTTGGACCAGTCACTTCACTTCTCTGGGCCTCAGTTCCCTCATCTGCAAAATGGGGATGAAGAGTGGGAGCCCCCCGTGGGACAATCTGATCACCTTGTAACCTTCCCAGCGCTTAGAACAGTGCTTTGCACATAGTAAGTGCTTAATAAATGCTATCATTATTATTATTATTATACAAGAGAATCAGGTCCCATATGGGCCTCAAAGTCTCAGTAGGAGGGAGAATGGGTATTGAATCTCCATTTTGCTGATGGGAGAACTGAGGCTCAGAGAAGTTAAGTGTCTTGCCCAAGGTCAGGTTACACAGCAGACAAGTGTTGGAGCCAGGATTAGAACCCAGGTTTCTTACTCCCAAGCCCAGGCTTTTTCCATTAAGTCACACTGCTCTCTACCCTCTACCCTTACCCCCAGCCCACCAACATCTAAACTTCTGATGGTGCCTGAAAATCATCCCCATGGGATGGACATGTCGCTAGTCAGTGAGAGATGCACCCTTCAGTTCAGGATAAACAGCTCCAGGCTCAGAGCTTAAGATTTCCAGGCTTGTTCTTCCACGTGCTCAGTCATTCCTTGGAAAAAAACCTATCACCCTCTCCTGGACTTAAGGGCCTTTGAGCTTAACAAATACCATCATTATTGATTGATGCCTGTTTACTTGTTTTTAATAATGATGGCATTTATTAAGCACTTACTATATGCCAAGCACTGTTGTAAGCATTGGGGAGGCTACAAGTGATCAGGTTTTCCCACAGGGGGCTCACAGTCTTCATTCCCATTTTACAGATGAGGTAACTGAGGCCCAAAGAAGTGAGGTGACTTGCCCAAAGTCACACAGCTTACAATTGGCGGAGCCGGGATTTCTTTTTAATGGAATTTATTAGGTGCTTACTATGTGCAAAGCACTGTTCTAAGCACTGGGGAGGTTACAAGGTGATCAGGTTGTCCCACCCGGGGGGCTCGCAGTCTTAATCCCCATTTTACAGATGAGTGAACTGGGGCACAGAGAAGTTAAGTGACTTGCCCAAAGTCACACAGCTGACAGTTGGCAGAGCTGGGATTTGAACTCATGACCTCTGACTCCAAAGCCCGGGCTCTTTCCACTGAGCCATGCTGCTTCTCTAGCCACACTGCTTCTCTATATATTTGTTAAGTGCTTACTATGTGCCAAGCACTGTTCTAAGCACTGGGGGAGATACAAGGTAATCAGGTTGTCCCATGTGGGGCTCACAGTCTTTAATCCCCATTTTACAGATGAGGTAACTGAGGCACAAAGAAGTTAAGTAACTTGCTCAAAGTCACACAGCTGACAAGTGGTGGAGCTGGGATTAGAACCCACAACCTCTCACTCCCAAGCCCATGCTCTTTATGTCTGTCTCCCCACTTCTAGACTGTGAGCCCATTGTTGCGTAGGGATTGTCACTATTTGTTGCTGAATTGTACTTTCCAAGCTCTTAGTACAGTGCTCTGCACACCTAAGCACCCAATAAATACGATTGAATGAATGAATGAATGAAATTCATAATGCAGTTGGAGGTTTATACCAGTCAAATCTATTCCATTTCCATGACAAATATATTTCCTCGTGCTTGGTCTTTTTTTTCATAAAAGATAAATTGAGCAGAAAAGATGAGGTATGACAGGAACTAAGGTCCAGAACACTTCCTACTGTCAAAAAGCTGATCAGAAACAGGACTACATCTGAGGCTGCCATCTTGAGATTGTAGTTTCTGATTCTCATATGTTGTCAGAGCTGGGATGAGGGTGGGGAAGGATTGAGGAGCACAGCCACCAGCAGCTGGGACCTGTCCTGACCATGTGGTCTACAGGGAAGCAGTCTTCCCCAGGCCTAGATTGGCCTTTCTGTTGGTGATAATAATAATAATAATAATAATGGTATTTGTTGAGTGCAGCACTGTACTAAGTGCTGCAGAGGACACAAGAAAATCAGGCTGGACACAGTCCCTGTCCCACCTGGGGCTCACTGTCTCAATCAGCACTTAGAACAGTGCTTTGTACATAGTAAGCGCTTACCAAATGCCATCAAACAAAAAAAAAAAATCCCTATTTTACAGATGAAGTAACTGAGGCCCAGAGAATTGAAGTGACTTGCCCAAGGTCACACAGCAGACAAGTGGTTGAGTGGGCCCTCCCTACCTCCTTCCCCTCCCCACAGCACCTGTATATTCATTCATTCATTCATTCAATCATATTTATTGGGCGCTTACTGTGTGCAGAGCATCATCATCGTCATCATCAATCGTATTTATTGAGCGCTTACTATGTGCAGAGCACTGTACTGTACTAAGCGCTTGGGAAGTACAAGTTGGCAACATCATCATCATCAATCGTATTTATTGAGCACTTACTGTGTGCAGAGCACTGTACTAAGCGCTTGGGAAGTACAAATTGGCAACATATAGAGACAGTCCCTACCCAACAGTGGGCTCACAGTCTAGAACGGGGAGACAGACAACAAAACAAAACATATTAACAACATAAAATAAATAGAATAGTAAATATGTACAAGTAAAATAGAGTAATAAATCTGTACAAACATATATACAGGTGCTGTGGGGAGGGGAAGGAGGTAAGGCAGGGGGGATGGGGAGGGGAAAGAGGAGGAGAGGAAGGAGGGGGCTCAGTCTGGGAAGGCCTTCTGGAGGAGGTGAGCTCTCTGTAGGGCTTTGAAGAGAGGAAGAGAGCTAGCTTGGCAGATGTGCGGAGGGAGGGCATTCCAGGCCAGGGGGAAGACGTCCGCCGGGGGTCGACGGTGGGACAGGTGAGAACGAGGCACAGTGAGGAGGTTAGCAGCAGAGGAGTGGAGGGTGCGGGCTGGGCTGTAGAAGGAATATGTATATATGTTTGTACAGATCTATTACTCTATTTCTTTTACTTGTACATATTTACTGTTCTATTTATTTTGTTAATGGTGTGCATCTAGCTTTAATTCTATTTGTTCTGATGACTTGACACCTGTCCACGTGTTTTGTTTTGTTGTCTGTCTTCCCCTTCTAGACTGTTCTGCCCAGGTCAACAAATCACAGAGATGAACATCTAAGCTTTAACTGGACAGGCTGGTTATTAGCTCTTTTGTCCCCCGTCTGCTACTAACTGTGCCCTTTAATGCCCGGCTCCCTTTAATGCCCGACTTCTAAATTTTCCATGACAAGACTTCCTTTACCACGACACTTGCCACTGAGTTCTTTATCAGTCAATCAATAGTATTTATTGAGAGCTTACTATGTGCAGAGCATTGTACTGGGAGTTAACTCAGGTGTGACTCAGATGGGTTTCCGGAGTTCATATGGGCCTGGGAGGGGAACACTAACGTCTCTGGAGCAAATGTAGGGGGTGGAGATCCCCCCAAATTGTTCTGGGATCCCATGAAATTGATATGCTTACCCATAACAGCACATGTGATACCATCTTCTTCTTAGACTGTGAGCCCGTTGTTGGGTAGGGACCGTCTCTGTATGCTGCCGACTTGTACTTCCCAAGCGCTTAGTACAGTGCTCCGCACACAGTAAGCTCTCAATAAATACGATTGAATGAATAAATGATTAGAACCCATGATCTCCTGACCCCACACTCTCACTGACCCTTCCATCCTCGCTGAGACTTTGAACTTACTTTGTGGACAAGTTTGTGTTTTTTAATGTTTGAAAACCCCCAATATATCTGTTTACAATCTCTTCCCCACATTTAGACTCTTAGATTCTACCCAAGAAAAAGGGACCATCTCTACTTCACACTTGTGTTTTCTCTCCCAGTAACGTGTACTGCAAAGAGTCGGGCCTTAATAAATACTATTACGACTACATTTAGGGAGTTTGGCTGAGGGGTCATGTACAAAGCCATCCTGTGCCCTAACCCTTACCAAAAACCTAATCCTAACCCTAGCCATAGCACTAACCCTAACCCTAAATCTAACCTGTCCTATAACACTAACATTAACCTAGTTTTAGCTCTGATACGAACCTTAACTCCAACCCAACCCTAACCCTAAATCTCACCTGAACCCTAACCCTAACTGTAACCTAAACCTAATCCTAAACCTAACTCTAACCCTAATATCAACACTAACCCTAAACCTAATCCTAATCCTATCCCTAACCCTAATCCAAACCCTAACTCTAACCCTAACCCTAACTTTAACCCTAATCTTCACCTTAACCTTAATCCTCACCTGAATCTTAACCCTAATTCTAACCCTAACCTTAACACTAACCCTAACCTTAACCCTAACTCTAACTCTGACCCTGACCCCAACTCGACCCTGACTGCAACCCCAACTCCAACCCCTCCTAACCCTAATCCTAACCATAATGCTAGCCTAAGTCCTAAACCTAAGCCCAAACCAAATGATAACACTAACACTAATCCTAAATCTAATGCCTACCCAAACCCTAATCCTAACCCAAAAACTAACCCCAATTCTAACCCTCACCTTAATCCTCACCTGAATTCTAACCCTAATGCTAATCCTCACACCAGCCCTAAAATTACCCCTAATCACAACCCTGAAACTAATGCTAATCTTATCCCAAACCTGAAACTGAACACTAAACCTGAACTCAGCCTTAGCTTTAACCCTAACCCCATCCTTATCCCAAATGTTAATGCTAACCATAATACACTTGACACCTACCCTAACCTTAACCTTAAATTTATGCCAAACCCTAATCCTAACCTTATCCCTAACCTTAAATTTATGCCAAACCCTAATCCTAACCTTATCCCTAACCTTAAATTAATGCCAAACCCTAATCCTAACCTTATCCTTAACCCTAACCCTAATCATCACCCTAATTCATTCATTCAATCAATCAATCAATCAATCAATCAATCGTATTTATTGAGCGCTTACTATGTGCAGAGCACTGTACTAAGCGCTTGGGAAGTACAAATTGGCATCACATAGAGACAGTCCCTACCCAACAGTGGGCTCACAGTCTAAAAGGGGGAGACAGAGAACAGAACCAAACATACCAACAAAATAAAATAAGTAGGATAGAAATGTACAAGAAAAATAAATAAATAAATAAATAAATAGAGTAATAAATATGTACAACCATATATACATATATACAGGTGCTGTGGGGAAGGGAAGGAGGTAAGACGGGGGGATGGAGAGGGGGACGAGGGGGAGAGGAAAGAAGGGGCTCAGTCTGGGAAGGCCTCCTGGAGGAGGTGAGCTCTCAGCAGGGCCTTGAAGGGAGGAAGAGAGCTAGCTTGGCGGATGGGCAGAGGGAGGGCATTCCAGGCCCGGGGGATGACGTGGGCCGGGGGTCGATGGCGGGACAGGCGAGAGTGAGGTACAGTGAGGAGATTAGTGGTGGAGGAGCGGAGGGTGCGGGCTGGGCAGTAGAAGGAGAGAAGGGAGGTGAGGTAGGAGGGGGCGAGGTGATGGACAGCCTTGAAGCCCAGGGTGAGGAGTTTCTGCCTGATGCGCAGATTGATCGGTAGCCATTGGAGGTTTTTGAGGAGGGGAGTAATATGTCCAGAGCGTTTCTGGACAAAGATAATCCGGGCAGCAGCATGAAGTATGGATTGAAGTGGAGAGAGACACGAGGATGGGAGATCAGAGAGAAGGCTAGTGCAGTAGTCCAGACGGGATAGGATGAGAGCTTGAATGAGCAGGGTAGCAGTTTGGATGGAGAGGAAAGGGCGGATCTTGGCAATGTTGCGGAGCTGAGACCGGCAGGTTTTGGTGACGGCTTGGATGTGAGGGGTGAATGAGAGAGCAGAGTCGAGGATGACACCAAGGTTGCGGGCTTGTGAGACGGGAAGGATGGTAGTGCCGTCAACAGAGATGGGAAAGTCAGGGAGAGGACAAGGTTTGGGAGGGAAGACAAGGAGCTCAGTCTTCGGTGTCAGAAGTGGGATACGAACCCACGCCTCAATTGTATTTATTGAGTGCTTACTGTGAGCAGAGCACTGTACTAAGCGCTTGGGAAGTACAGGTTGGCATCATATAGAGACAGTCCCTACCCAACAACGGGCTCATAGTCTAGAAGGGGGAGACAGACAACAAAACAAAACATGTGGACAGGTGTTAAGGCGTAAGAAAAAATAGAAATAAAGCTAGATGCACCTCATTAACAAAATGAATAGAATAGTAAATATGTTCAAGTAAAATAAATAGAGTAATAAATCTGTAAAAAATATATATACAGGTGCTGTGGGGAGGGGAAGGAGATAAGGCGGGGGGATGGGGAGGAGAAGAGGAAAAAGGGGGCTCAGTCTGGGAAGGCCTCTTGGAGGAGGTAATTCTAAACCTATCCTGAACCATATATTTAAACTCAGCCCTAAACCTAAACCTAGCTGTAACCCTAACCCTAACCACAACCCTAACTCTAAACCTAATTGAAACCCTTACCCTAGTCATTCACTCATTTAATCTTATTTATTGAGTGCTTACTGTGTGCAGAGCACTGTACTAAGTGCTTATACCTACCCCACACTGTGATCTAACCCTAACCTTAAACCTAAACCTAACTGTAACCTGAACCCTAACCCTAAACCCAAAATCTAGTATTAACTCTAATCCAAACCACAAAGAGAATCCTAACTTGAATCCTAACCCTAGCTGGAAACCTAACCTTAATCCTAACATTTATTAGGTTTAAAGCTAAACCCTACCTCCAACCCTAATCCTAATCTTAACTTTAACCCCAACCCTTGCCCTAACATTAACTCTAATCCTAACTCACCCTAACACTAACTCTAACACTAAACCCAATCCAAACTTTAAACCTAATCAGTCAGCCAGTCAATCATATTTATTGAGTGCTTTACTGTGCAGAACACTGTACTAAGTGCTTGGGAGAGTGTTAAACCTAACCATAGCCCTAACCATAGCTTTAACACTAACAGTAACCTTAATCGCAACCCTAAATTTAACCCTAACAACCTTAATCCTACCCTGAATCCTAACCCTAATCCTAACTTAATCTCTAATCCCACCCCAACCATAATTGTCGCCTGAACCCTAACCTTAACCCTAAACCTAAACCTAACCCTAATCCTAACCTGAAGCATAAACCAAAACCTAACCCTAACCCTAAACCTAACCCTATTCCTAACCCTAGCCCTAATCCCAACCCTAACTGTAACCTAATCCTAACACTTTTCCAAACCCTAATCCCAATACTAACCTGAACCTTAGACCTAAACCCAACACTTACTATAAAACTAGCCCTAACCCTAACCCTGTCTCTAAAATTAACCCAAACCCTAATCATTATTCATTCATTCAGTCAATCAATCAGTCATATTTATTGAGTGTTTACTGTGTGGAGAGCACTGTACGAAGAGCTTGGGAAGCATAAATTGGCAGAATATTCCAGTCCTAACCTGAATCCTAACCCTAAACCCAACCCTAATGCTAACCTTAGCTTTAACCCTAATCTAAACCCTAACCTTAATCCTCACCTGAACCATAAACCTAACACTAACCCTATATTTAACCCTAATAATAATAATGGCATTTATTAAGTAAGCGCTTACTATGTGCAAAGCACTGTTCTAAGAGCTGGGAAGGTTACAAGGTGATCAGGTTGTGACACGTGGGGCTCACAGTCTTAATCCCCATTTTACAGATGAGGTCACTGAGGCCCAGAGAAGTTAAGTGACTTGCCCAAAGTCACACAGCTGATAAGTGGCGGAGCTGGGATTTGAACCCATGACCTCTGACTCTGAAGCCTGGGCTCTTTACCACTGAGCCACGCTGCAGCCCTAACCCTTCTCATTCATTCATTCAATCATATTTCTTGAGTGCTTACTGTGTGCAGAGCACTGTACTAAGCGCTTGGTAAGTACAAGTTGGCAACATATAGAGACGGTCCCTACCCTTCTCCTAACCCTAGACCTATCCCCAACCTTAACCCAAATCCTATCTCAAACCTAACCCTAATACTAACTCTAACCCAAACCCTAATCATAAACTAAACCCAACCCTAATTCTAAATTTAATCCTAACCTTAATACAAAAATATAATCCTAACCCTAACCTTAACTCTAACCACCCTATGGCTGGTTGTTCTACAGCCCCTTCATTCCTGTCTTTGCTCTCAAAAGGGCTACCCCCCTCCTCCCCTCCCTTGCTCCTTCCTCCCCCTCTCCTCCCTCCCCCTTCAATCCTCCTCCTCCCATCCCACCTTCACTAGCTTTCCTCCTCCTATCCCCCTCATTCAGTGTTGCCAAATCTCTGAGGTCCTCAGCCCGATGGCTGAGCAAGATTATAAACTTGTTGTGGGCAGGGAATATGTCTGTTTCATTTGTTATGTTGTAGTCTCCCAAGTGCTTAGTACAGTGCTCTGCACACAGTAAGCGTTCAATAAATACGATTGACTGACTGACAAAGGAATACCGAGGGTAGAATCACCCGGTTCTGGGTTCCAGCTCCCAGCACACTCCCAATCAGGCCAGGCCATGATCAGCCTTCTGGGTTACCATGGAGACCCAGAAACAGATATTTGGCTACTACGGCACCTTCCACGCAAATTCCAGAAAAGACTGTTTCGGAAAGCACCCTCTCTGTCCGCCGGCCTACTGGCCCCTGTAGTGTGATCCCAAGGCCTTGACCGTTTTCAATGAGGACCTGGCGGCAAAGCAGAGGTGGCTGTGGATTCCTGGATTTCTCCTGCTGCTGTCAAAGAACATGTCAAGCAACTGTGTTGTATTGCTCTCTCCCAAGTGCTTAGCACAATGTTCTACACCCAGTAAGCATTCACTAAATGCCATTGATCGATTGATTTCTGCTCCCCGATAGGGCAGACACCCTTTTTTAATGGAAATACGAATAGTTTTAAAAGCTTTACAGACACATACTGCTTTGAAACAGTGTGGCCTAGTGGAAAGAGCAAGGGGCTAGGAGTCAGAGGACCTGGGTTCTAATCCCCTCTCTGCAACTTGCCTTCTGTGTGACCTTGGGCAAGTCATTTAACTTCTCTGTGTCTCAGTTTCCTCAATTGTGAAATGGGGATTCAATACTTTGACTCGGCAGTGTGAAGCAGCATGGCATAGGGGAAAGAGCATGGTCCTGGGAATCAGAAATCCTGAGTTCATTCATTCGATTCATTCAATCGTATTTATAGAGCTCTTACTGTGGGCAGAGCACTATGCTAAATCCTTGGGAAAGTAAAATACAACAATAAACAGACAAATTTCTTGTCCACAACAAGCTTACAGTCAGAGGGTGGGGAAGAGGGGAACAGACATTAGTATAAATCAATAAATTACAGTTATATATACAGGTGCCATGGGGCTGGGCGGTGGGATGAACAAAGGGAATAAGTTAGGGCCGTGCAGAAGGGAGTGAGAGAAGAAGAAAAAGGGGCTTTATCAGAGAAGGCCTCTTGGAGGAGATGTGCCTAACCTGAGTTCTACTCCTAGTTCCACAGTTTTGTTTGCCGGGCAATTTTTGTCTGCTCTGTGAATCTGGGCAAGTCACTTAACTTCTCTGAGCTTCAGTTTCCTCATCTGTAAAATGGGGATGAAATCCTATTCCCTCTTAGACTGTGAGCCCCATGTGGAGAACAAGACATTAGGTAGGGATTGTCTCTATGTGTTGCCGAATTGTACTTTCCAAGTGCTTAGTAATAATAATAATAATAATGGCATTTGTTAAGCGCTTACTATGTGCAAAGCACTGTTCTAAGCGCTGGGGGGGGGAATACAAGGTGATTGGGTTGTCCCACATGGGGCTCACAGTCATCATCCCCATTTTACAGATGAGGTAACTGAGGATCCAAGAAGTTAAGTGACTTACCCAAGGTCACACAGCAGACACGTGGCAGAGCCGGGATTCGAACCCATGACCTTAAGCACTTAGTACAGTGCTCTGCACATAGTAAGCACTCAATAAATACAATTGATGACCTCTGATTCCAAAGCCCATGCTCTTTCCACTGAGCCACGCTGCTTCTAGCACTCAATAAATACGACTGAATGAATGAGACAATATTCAACTTGTTTATCTTGTATCTACCTCAGCACTTAGTACAGTGCTTCATAGTAAGAACTTAACAAAGATTATTAAGGAAACAAAAGAAAGATTGTATCGTTTCCCCCTCTTGCTTCTGCACCTGGGTTATCCAGTCTTGTGGAGAAAGGAACCAGACTGCCTCTATTTTTTGCCGAATTGTATTTTCCAAGCGCTTAGTACAATGCTCTGCACACAGTAAGCGCTCAATAAATACGACTGAATGAACCAAATGACTGCTTCACACGGAGGTGAACTGTGAGCCTAAAGCGCCCTCTTGTGGCTCTACCTGGGATATAACTCTGAATTCTGCCAGTTAGCTGCGAACTCTATCTAGGTCAGGGATCAATCAATCAATCGTATTTATTGAGCGCTTACTGTGCGCAGAGCACTGTACTAAGCGTTTGGGAAGTACAAGTCGGCAACACATAGAGACAGTCCCTATCCAACAGCGGGCTCACAGTCTAGAAGGGGGAGACAGAGAACAAAACCAGACATACTAACAAAATAAAATAAATAGAATAGATATGTACAAGTAAGATAAATAAATAAATAAATAGAGTAATAAATATGTACAAATATATGTACATATATACAGGTGCTGTGGGGAAGGGGAGGAGGTAAGATGGGGGGATGGAGAGGGGGACGAGGGGGAGAGGGGGACGAGGGGGAGAGGAAGGAAGGGGCTTAGTCTGGGAAGGCCTCCTGGAGGAGGTGAGCTCTTAGTACAGCCTTGAAGCGGGGAAGAGAGCTAGCTTGGATGGGCAGAGGGAGGGCATTCCAGGCCAGGGGGATGACGTGGGCCGGGGGTCGATGGCGGGACAGGCGAGAACGAGGCACAGTGAGAAGATTAGCGGCAGAGGAGCGGAGGGTGCGGGCTGGGCTGGAGAAGGAGAGAAGGGAGGTGAGGTAGGAGGGGGCGAGGGGATGGACAGCCTTGAAGCCCAGGGTGAGGAGTTTCTGCCTGATGCGCAGATTGATTGGGATATCTTTTAACTTACTCCAGCGCTTAGAACAGTGCCTGGCACATAGTACGTGCTTACCAAATACCATTATTATTATCATTATTATTAAAGGAGAAGGTGGCCCTGGATTATCAGCGAAAATATTTACCTGTGCAGTGGGGACGGAGAAGTTCAGCTCTGGATAAGACATTTGAGAGCTGTCACAGCTCAGGACAAAGGGTCTTGAAATGGGAGTCAGTAGACCTGGGTTCCAGTCTTCCACCATTGCATCAAGTAAATAGAGAACAGGTCTGGGAGTCAGAAGGACCTGGTTCTAATCCTGGCTTGGCCACTTGCCTGTGGTGTGACCTTGGACAAGTCATTTAACTTCTCTGTGCCTCAGTTACCATATCTGGGGACATGGACGGTGTCCAATCTGATTAATGGCATTTGTTCATTCATTCAATCATATTTATTGAGCGCTTACTGTGTGCAGAGCACTGTAGTAAGCACTTGGGAAGTTCAAGTTGGCAACATATAGAGACGGTCCCTACCCAACAGCGGACTTACAGTCTAGAAGGGGGAGACAGACAACAAAACAAAACATATTAACAAAATAAAATAAATAGAATAGTAAATATGTACAAGTAAAATAAATAGAGTAATAAATCGTACAAACATATATACAGGTGCTGTGGGGAGGGGAAGGAGGTAGGGCGGGGGGATGGGGAGGGGGAAGAGGAGGAGAGGAAGGAGGGGGCTCAGTCTGGGAAGGCCTTCTGGAGGAGGTGAGCTCTCAGTAGGGCTTTGAAGAGAGGAAGAGAGCTAGCTTGGCAGATGTGCGGAGGGAGGGCATTCCAGGCCAGGGGGAGGATGTCCACCGGGGGTCGACGGTGGGATAAGTGAGAACAAGGCACAATGAGGAGGTTAGCAGCAGAGGAGCCGAGGGTGCGGGCTGGGCTGTAGAAGGAATATGTATATATGTTTGTACAGATCTAGTACTCTATTTCTTTTACTTGTACATATTTACTATTCTATTTATTTTGTTAATGATGTGCATCTAGCTTTAATTCTATTTGTTCTGATGACTTGACACCTGTCCATATGTTTGTTTTGTTTTGTTGTCTGTCTCCCCCTTCTAGACTGTTCTGCCCAGGTCAACAAATCACAGAGATGAACATCTAAGCTTTAACTGGACAGGCTGGTTATTAGCTCTTTTGTCCCCTGTCTGCTACTAACTGTGCCCTTTAATGCCCGGCTCCCTTCAATGCCCGACTTCTAAATTTTCCATGACAAGACTTCGTTTACCACAACCCTTGCCACTGAGTTCTTTATCAGTCAATCAATAGTATTTATTGAGAGCTTACTATGTGTAGAGCATTGTACTGGGAGTTAACTCAGATTTTTGAGGAGGAGAGTAACATGCCCAGAGCGTTTCTGCACAAAGATGATCCTGGCAGCAGCGTGAAGTATAGATTGAAGTGGGGAGAGAAAGGAGGATGGGAGATCAGAGAGGAGGCTAATGCAGTAATCCAGTCGGGATGGATGAGAGATTGAACCAGCAGGGTAGCGGTTTGGTTGGAGAGGAAAGGGTGGATCTTGGTGCTGTTGCGGAGGTGAGACCAACAGTTTTTGGTGATGGATTGGATGTGAGGGGTGAACGAGAGAGCAGAGTCAAGGATGACACCAAGGTTGCAGGCTTGTGAGACAGGAAGGATGGTTGTGCCATCAACAGTGATAGGAAATTCAGGGAGAGGGCAGGGTTTGGGAGGGAAGATAAGGAGTTCAGTCGTGGACATATTGAGTTTTAGATGGCAGGCAGACATCTAGATGGAGATGTCTTGAAGGCAGGAGGAGACATGAGCCTGAAGGGAGGGAGAGAGAGCAGGGGCAGAGTTGTAGATTTGGGTGTAATCAGCGTAGAGATGATAGTTGAAGCCATGGGAGCGAATGAGTTCACCAAGGGAGTGAGTGTAGATAGAGAACAGAAGGGGACCAAGATCTGACTCTTGAGGAACCCCTACAGTAAGGGGATGGGAGGGGGAGGAGGAGCCCACAAAAGGGACTGAGAATGAACAGCCGGAGAGATAAGAGGAGAACCAGGAGAGGACAGATTCTGTGAAGCCAAGGTTGGATGGTGTGTTGAGGAGAAGGGGGTTGAAGGCAGCTGAGAGGTCGAGGAGTATTAGGATAGAGTAGGAGCCGTTGGATTTGGCAAGCAGGAGGCCATTGGTGACCTTTGAGAGGGCAGTTTCGGTGGAATGTAGGGGACAGAAGCCAGATTGGAGGGGGATGAGGAGAGAGTTGGCATTGAGGAATTCGAGGCAGCGGGTGTAGACGACTCATTCAAGGAGTTTGGAAAGGAATGGTAGGAGGGAGATAGGGCGATAACTAGAAGGGGAGGTGGGGTCAAGAGAGGGTTTTGTACTTACTACGTGCAAAGCACTGTTCTAAGCGCTGTGGAGGATACAAGGTGATCAGGTTCATTCATTCATTCAATCGTATTTATTGAGCGCTTACTATGTGCAGAGCACTGTACTAAGTGCTTGGGAAGTCCCACGTGGGGCTCACAATCTCCATTTTACAGATGAGGGAACTGAGGCTTAGAGAACTTAAGTGACTTGCCCAAGGTCACACAGCAGACATGTGGCAGAGCCGGGATTAGAACCCATGACCTCTGGCTTCCAAGCCCAGGCTCTTTCCACTGAGCCACGCTGCTTCTCCTACCCCAGTGCTTAGTACAATGCCTGGCACATAGCAAGTGCTCAATAAATACCATTTAAAAAAAAATCCTAAACCTACCTAGGCCTTAGTTTTCCCACGTGTAAAGTGGAGATCATACCTCTGTCTCCTCCTATTCATAGGAATGGTCTGAGATAGAAAATGAAATGATTGATCTGGAAAGACAGGGGTACTTGGACATACCGAAAAGCTATTTTGCTTAGTGGAAAAAGCAAAAGACTGGACATTAGGAAATCTGCGTTCCAATCCCTGCTCCACCACTCGTCTGTGGTGGGAACTGGAACATGTCATAACTTCTCTGTGCTTCAGTTTCCTCATCTGTAGATGAAATACCTGTTCTCCCTCCCTTAGTTGGGAGCACCACATGGGATAGCTACTACGTTTGATCTAGCTGCATTTTATCTACCCCAGCACTCAGTACAATGCTTAGCATATAGTAAACATTTAACAGAAATCACAATTTTTATTATTACAGTTGATCTGCCTCTTCTCCTTGACTTTTTCATGCCAAAGTCTTGAGAAGTTTCTAAGCAACTCAGAACCTAGATGGTAAACACAGCTCCATCCTATAAATAACAGGCTCAGGAGGCAAAAACACTGCACATTTTGTTGGCTTCGTGGTCCTGCTTTCCTTCTTAACCTGCCTTAGAGACAAGCCTCTCCAAGTCCTAAGAAAAACCTGGGTCAAACATATAATTTGGGGCTAAGTACATGATGGACATTTAGAGATTCAAAAGAAGCCAAATGAATTTAATATGCATTTCTTACACTGAGATGCATTCATTCAGTATTTTTTCTATGATGGAGTTGCTAGTTCTTTATTATTATGAAGCAGACTTTCTGAAAACACCAATGAAAGAGCTCTTATGTATATATCAAGCCTCACTGATCTCAACTGGGAAAAATATCCACCTTGTCGCCTGCCTGTCCCATAATGATAATAATAATGATGGTATTTTTAAGCCCTTACTCTGAGCTTAGCCCTGTGCTAAACACAGGAAAATCAGATTAAACATAATTCCTATCCAATATTGGGCCCCCAGTGAAAGAAGTAGAGAGAGCAGTATTTTATCTCTTACCCAGTTAGTCAGCCAGTGGTATTTATTGAGCACTTATTGTGTGCTGAGCACTGTACTAAATGCTTGGAAGAGTATACTATAACACTATAACTTCATTTATTCATTCAATCGAGCAGTGGCATGGCGAAGTGGATAGAGCACGGGCCTAGGAGTCAGAAGGTCATGGGTTCTAATCCCTGCTTCATCACTTGTCTGTTGTGTGGCCTTGGGCAAGTCACCTCACTTCTCTGGGCCTCAGTTACCTCATCTGTAAAATGGGGATTGAGACTGTGAGCCCCACGTGAGACAGGGACTGTGTTCAACCTGATTTGTTTGTGTCCACCCCAGCGCTTAGTACAGTGCCTAGCACACAGCAAGTGCTTAACAAATATCATAATCATTATTATTACTATTTATTGAGTGCTTACTGGGTGCAAAGCACTGTATTCAGTGATTGAAAGAGTAAGATATGACAGTATAACAGACACATTCCTTGCCCACAGTGAGTTTACAGTCTAGAGAGGGAGACAGAATTTAATGTAAATATATAAATTGCAGATATGTACAAAAGTGCTATGGAGCTGGGACCGGGGATGAATAAAGGAAGTAAGTCAGGGTAACGCAGAAGGGAGTGGAAGAAAAGGAAAAGAGGGCTTAGGGAAGGTGGGGGAGATGTGCCTTTGATAAGGATTGCCCAGTTAGATTAGAATCTCTTTGAGAGCAAAGATGGCTTCTATTAACTTTACTGTAGACTCCAAATCACTTATTATAATGCTCTGCAGAGAATTAAGAGTTCTGTAAATACTATTGCTTGCCCAAGTGACTTGCCCAAACTCATATAGCAGGGCAGTGGGTGAACTGGGATTATTCATTCATTCATTCATTCAATCATATTTATTGAGCGCTTGCTGTGTGCAGAGCACTGTACTAAGCGCTTGGAAAGTACAAGTTGGCAACATATAGAGACGGTCCCTACCCAACAACAGGCTCACTGTCTAGAAGGGTGAGACAAGGATCCAGGCACTGTGACTCCAGGTCCCCTCCTCTTTCCACTTAGACGCTCTGCCACCAGTCACTGAGATTTAACAAATTGTTCCCCTTCCCCTGCAGTGTACTGTAATCTAAATATATTTCACTAAATGTAATTTTAAATCTGGATAATTACTGAGCATCAGGAAATTCCATGAAGACCCCAAAGAGTATGTCTCATTTACATCCTGTAGATTGTAATCTCGTTGTGGGCAGAGAATTGTGTCTATCAACTCTGTTGTATTGTATTCTTCCAAGCTTTTAGTACAGCGCTCTGCACACAGTAAGCACTCAATAAATACTATCGATTGATTGGCAGATCAATTACTGGTCGTATTACTCTCAGCCTCACTGTGAACCCAATTAAAGACCCAATAAAAATAAACAATAAAAAGACAACTTGACATCTGTCTACATGTTTTGTTTTGTTGTCTGTCTCCCGCTTCTAGACTGTGAGCCTGTTGTTGGGTAGGGACCGTCTCTATATGTTGCCAACTTGTACTTCCCAAGTGCTTAGTACAGTGCTCTGCACACAGTAAGTGCTCAATAAATACAATTGAATGAATGAATGAAAAGAATCTGTGTTGATTTTTGCCATGTTTTCACTTAGAGAATGGTGGGTTAGTTTTGTGGAGTCCAGGCAGCATTAGGTCTGTAGTGGGGCCTTTTTGTTCATGAATCTTGCTTGATCTAGAAGTCCATCTGATTAATAGTTGATGTCTGAAGGTGCAGAGGCCTACACCCCCTCCTTCTGCCCATCCTCGGAAAACTCCAGGGAATGCCACCAAAGCTGGCATTGGGACTGGGGAACAGCCACAACGCTTGGGGGTGGAGGACTGGGAAGTAGGGAAATAAAAACCAAAAGAGCATCTGCCAATCAGATGGTTGTGCAGGCTCAAAGTCACCATCAGCCCTTAGGTGGGTCCCTGTGAAAGCTTGTTGCTTCAGCCAGCCCCAACCCCAGGAATGTTAGCTGTGCCCAGAGGAATGTGCCGGCCTTAGGTGAAATTGAGGCCGAAGTGGGAGTGTCCCTGAAGTGTGTAAAACATAATTCTCACGTGTAAGTGGTAACTGAATGTACTGGGTACAGCTGCAGGGCCAGCTTCAGATGGAAAACAAGGTAGTCAGTCCCTTCAGGGAGGCTTATTGGTGGGGGGGGGCGGGGAGCAGCCACCCCCTGATTCTTCAAAATGGCATCCTAATCAGAAGTCTCACCAAGATAGTTCCCTTGCATGCGCTGAGTTCCCATTACCACCCATAATAATAATAATTGTGGTATTTGTTAAGCACTTTGTGCCAGGCACTGAACTAAGCGCTGGGGTAGATACAAGCTAATTAAGTTGGACACAGTCTTTACACCATGTGAGGCTCATGGTCTTAATCCCTATTTTACAGATGAGGTAACTGAGTGAAGTGACTTGCCCAAGGTCATACAACAGACAAGTGGCAGAGTCAGGATTAGAACCCAGGTCCTTCTGCATCCCAGGTCCATGCTCTATCCACCAGGCCATGGCGCACACATGGTGGCATCTTTGTTTCCTTTCCAGGGATCTTCCCTCCTCTCTCTCGCTGACTCCCCCGGAACTATAAGCATCTCTCCTACAAGATTTGTTTATTTATTAAATTTTTATAATCACATGCTATGAGGTTCTCTGGGGCTTGATGGGGGAATTGAGTGGTGCTGGGCTGGGGGTGGGGGGGGGCGGGGAGAATGGCAGGCAGCAAAGGGAAGGGGTGGCAGGAGTGGACACACGGGTAGACAGGAGGAGGGGGGAGCCAGGGCTCCAGCAAGGTGGACTGAGGGGTAGCAGTGAGCAACGAGAAGAGCATGAGGACAGAGAAGTTGGAGCCAGGCCCAGCCCTGAGAGCTGGAAATGGGAAAGGCTGGAGTCCTGTGAGGGTCCCTGTCCTGGATCTGTCCATCTGTCCAGGCCCTGGGGGTCAGTCCTGAGCTGGCAGGAGCCCTCAGCTGTCACTGTGCTGACCCCAGCCCTGAAACAGGGCACTTAGAACAGTGCTCTGTGCTTAGAACAGTGCTTGGCACGTAGTAAGCACTTAACAAATAACATCATTATTATTATTATGACTCTGAGGCCAAAAGGACTCAGTCTGGATGGCCAGAGTAGCTCTCCTTCCCATGGTGAGTCCAGGGCTGGGGAAACAGAGCCAGGAGGTGGGGAATTATTGGTGGAACCCACTTCCCTGGCACTGCCACCACTGTGCCCTGTGGCCTGCCTAACCCTGCTTCTCATTCTTTGTGCTTGGCACCAGGCAAGCACCACGCTCTCCAGCACCAGCAGTTGGCCAGTTGCTACCCAGGATACGAGTGGGTGCTCAGATGGTGCCCCGGGCTTTGCCACATGGGTGACTCAAAGTGACAACATCACTCTGCATGAGTCATATGATATCATCGGGTAGGAGGACAGGCTGGGTACAGCCAGTCAGGCTCCTGCCTCAGGCACATGAGGTCCTGGAGCTGGCCCTGTCTGCTCCAGCCTTCCAGGAATCTGACTAGGAAGGTTAGATGGAGGAAATTTCTGATTTGAGGGATTGCAGACTTGTTTATCTCCAGCATTTTGACACAGTCCAGACCCAAGTTTTAAGTTGGAAATTATGAAAGACATTGGACCTTTTTGTATTCAACTTTCCATGAGGTCGGCTGCCTTCAGTAGAGTAAAACCATTACTCTATTCTGAACCAGGAGTAGAGTTACTAGACTTTCTTCTTCTAGAGAGAGCAGAGCCTCACTTTATGACAGTCCCCAGATGGGGACTACTACTATAGGCTTAATCATGGCAACCTAACCACTTTTGCTTAGGGGAAAGGTGGTTTTCTCTAGGTCTTAAAGGTTGAGGGTTGCAGTGAGAGCAATTGCTGCCCTGGCTGGGGAGAGGAAGGCTGTCCAGCTATCATACAGTGAAAAATCCACAGGATTCCTCTTCCCGAAGGATCTAGTAAGCTTGAAGCCAACCAAAATCCAAACCCTCCCCAGGTTCTAATACTAATACTAAGAATAGTATTTATTCTAAATGGTGAGCCCGTTGTTGGGTAGGGACCGTCTCTATATGTTGCCGACTTGTACTTCCCAAGCGCTTAGTACAGTGCTCTGCACACAGTAAGCACTCAATAAATACGATTGAATGAATGAATGAATATATGTCTTTGTGGTGCAATCGGTTAGTGCGTTTGGCTGTTAACGGAAAGGTTGGTGGATCAAGCCCACCCAAGGATGTGTCTTTTCATCTGAAAATGGGGATTAAGACTGTGAGCCGCACATGGGACAACCTGATTACCTTGTATCTACCCCAGCACTTAGAACAGTGCTTGGCACATAGTAAGCGCTTAAGAAATATCATTCTTCTTCTTATTATTACTATTAAGCACTTACTAACTGTTCTAAGCACTGGAGTAGATACAAGCTAATCAAGTTGGACACCATCTCTGTCCCACATGGGGCTCACAGTTTTAATCCCCATTTTACCGATGAGGTAACTGAGTCACAGAGAAGTAAATGACTTGCCCAAGATCACACAGCAGACAAGTGGCGGAGCCGGGATTAGGACCTCGGTCCTTCTGACTCCCAAGCCCATGCTCAATAGACTAGGCTATGATACCAGATAATGGAGCTGAATGGCTGGCCAGCAGTTGTACCTCAGGGGTCCCTTTGGAAATGGTCCTGGGACAGGGGCATCACAATTCTCCAGGGAGTTGAATCTTGGGGCAGAGGTGGTGGGATCTCATATACACAAGGCTGATGGGCAGCCTCTTAGGATGAACTCAGGCAAGGGAGGCCACAGAATACACCATAATAATAATAATAATAATAACAATAATGGCATTTATTAAGCACTTACTATGTGCAAAGCACTGTTCTCAGCACTGGGGAGGTTACAAGGTGATCAGGGTGTCCCACAGGGGGCTCACAGTTTTAATCCCCATTTTGCAGGTGAGGTAACAGAGGCACAGAGAAGTTAGGTGAGTTGCCCAAAGTCACACAGCTGACAATTGGCAGAGCAGGGATTTGAACCCATGACCTCTGACTCCAAAGCCCGTGCTCTTTCCACTGAGCCACACTGCTTCTCTTCCTACCTACATGAGTTCCTCCCACCAGCTTCATTCTCTTCTAGTCTGGCCTGGGCTAGGCTGAAGATGCCTCAGGGCAAGGACTATCCACATCCTGCCCCACCAAGATGACTAGCCAACACATTAGACCTCATGCATAGGAGGCTCCACACGAGCAGGAAGTGGGTGCTTTGCTTCTTTTGTACTGTTGCACTTCTCCTAAGGGCTTAATAGAGTCAGTACTCAGTAAAGAAGCAGTGTGGCTCAGTGGAAAGAGCACGCGCTTTGGAGTCAGAGGTCATGGGTTCAAATCCCTGCTCCACCAATTGTCAGCTGTGTGACTTTGGGCAAGTCACTTAACTTCTCTGTGCCTCAGTTACCTCAACTGTAAAATGGGGATTAAGACTGTGAGCCCCCTGTGGGACGACCTGATCACCTTGTAACCTCCCCAGCGCTTAGAACAGTGCTTTGCACATAGTAAGTGCTTAATGAATGCCATTATTATTACTTCTTCCCCACTGCTTTCAAACATGACCACATCTCCCCTTTCCTAAAAAATCCCTCCTTTGACCCCACGGGTCCCTCCAGTTATCACCCTATCTCCCTCCTAACATTCCCCTCCAAACTCCTTGAGTGAGTTGTCTACGTCCACTGTTTCAAGTTCCTCTCTTCCAATTCTCTTCTTGACTCCCTGCAATTTGGCTTCCGTCCCCTTCACTCCACAGTAAGTGGCCTTTCAAAGATCACAAATGATCTTCTTGGCAAATCCAATGCCCTCTACTCCATCCTAATCCTACTCGACCTCTCAGCTGCCTTCAACACTGTTCACCACCCCCTTCTCCTGGAAATATCCAACCTCGGCTTCACTGATACTATTCTCTCCTTACTGCTCCTATCTCTCTGACTGCTCATTCTCAGTCTCTTTCATGGGCTCCTCCTCTGCCTCCCACCATCAACTGTGGATGTCCCTCAAGATTCAGTTCTGAGGCCCTGTCCCAAGGTGACCCTGGGGTACTGGCCATCTCAAGGTCAAATGCTATCTCGTGATCACCTGAGCCAGCAAGCGGAACTCGGAAGTGAGGGTGGGATACCGCCCCCACACCCAAAACTGCTAGATTGACAGCCCAAGCCGGGACTACAGAAGATGTCCCTCACCCCCGTGCCAATCAAATTAGGTATGCAGGAGGGGGGAAAGGCAGAGATTGGATAAACTGAGGCCAGAAGCTGGAATGGCCTAGGAGCACAGGTGATAAATACCTGTTGCCTCTAACCTTCTGCATGCAGAACACCAAGACATGCAGCAGCAGCAGGAGCAGCAACCCACATGTCTTTCTCTGCCCAGAAGGCCAGATGCCTGCTCTGCAACCAGAACCAACGCACTGAGGCAAGGGCCACGGGATGGGTGAGTGCCTCATGGGTGGGACCCAGGTACCCCGCTGCAGATGGGGATCATAAGTGGATTCCTCCCATGTAGGGAGAACACATGAACGCATGGTGAGAGCTAGCCACCCACCACGTGTACGGGTAATGTCACAGTGGATAGTAATTCATCCCGTGTGGGAAAGTAAGTGGACTCTTCCTGTGTGGGAAAGTAAGTGGATTCGTCCCAAGTGGGAAGTGCACATGGGTGAGAGCTAGTCGCCTCACCCACACGCGATTAACGGATGATTGTGTTCCTCCTGTTAGGGAAGCTCGAATATTGCTAATTGATTACATTCCTACCAAAAGGGAAGCTCAATCCATTGTGCCTAAACAACTAAATAATTCAATTCACCTTGCGGAATAAATGTTATATAAAACTCAGGCTTTCCATCCCCAGCCTCCCTTTCTCTCTCTCTCTCTCTCTCTCTCTCTCTCTCTCTCTCTCTCTCTCTCTCTCTCTCTCTCTCTCTCTCTCTCTCTCTCTCTCTCTCTCTCTCTCTCCCTCCCTCCCTCCCTCCCTCCCTCCCTGCCTCCCTCCCTCCCCGCCTCCCTCCCTCCCCGTCCACGCCGATTACTGAACGAACGCATCCCTGGATGACGGGTGACAAGCCCCTTCTATTCTCCAACTACAACCATTCCCTTGGAGAACTCATTTGCTCGCATGGCTTCAATTACCACCTCTATTCAGAAGATGTACAATTTACATCTCCCTCTCTGCAGTCTCTCATTTCCTCCTGCCTTCAAGACATCTCTTCTTGGATGTCCTCCTGTTCACCTCAAACTTATCATCTCTAAAATAAAACTTCTTATCTTCCCACACAAACCCTATTCTCGTCAGGATTTTCCCATCACTGTAGATGGCACCACCATCCTTCCTGTCTCACAAGCCCGTAACCTTGGCATTATCCTTGACTTCTCTCTCTCATTCAACACACACAGTCAATCCATCACTAAATCCTGTCAGTTCGACCTTCACAACATTATTGAAATCTACCTTTTTCACTCCAACCAAACTGCTACCATGTTAATACAATCACTTATCTATCCTGCCTTGATTACTGTATCAGCCTCCTTGTTGACCTCCCAGCCTCCTGTCTCTCCCCACTCCAGTCCATACTTCACTCTGTTGACCAGATCATTTTTCTACAAAAACGTTCAGGCCATGTTTCCCCACTCCTCAAGAACCTCTAGTGGTTTCCCATCCACCTCCGCATCAAACAGAAACTTCTCACCATCAGTTTTAAAGCACTTAATCCCCTTGCCCACTCGTAACGCATCTTGCTACTCTCCTACTACAGCCCTGTTTGCAGACTTGGCTCTTCTAACTGTGCCTCGATCTCATCTATCTAACCTCCTACCCCTCACCCACATCCTGCCTCTGGCCTGGAACACCCTCCCTCCTCACATCCAACAGACAATTACTCTCCCCTTCCAAAGCCTTATTGAAGGCATAGCTCTTCCAAGAGTCCTTCCCAGACTAAGCCCCTCCTTTCCTCTTCTCCCACTCCCTTCTGCATCACCCTGACTTGCTCCCTTTGTTCTTCCCCTGTTGCAGCCCCACAGCACTCATGTACAAATCTGTAATTTATTTATATTAATACCTGTCACCCCCTCTAGACAGTAAGCTGGCTGTGGGCAGGAATATGATTGTTAGATTGTTATACTGTACTCTCCCAAGCACTTAGTACAGTGCTCTGCACGCAGTAAGTGCTCAGTAAATATGACTGACTGACTAATTCAGTAGGTGGACTATAAATACCACTGATTGATTCATTGGCAATGTTGGTATCGGGGACTCTCTCGGGATTTAATAATTGTGACATTTGTTAAACGCTTACTATGTGCCAAACACTATACTACAATGGTGGGTAAATACGAGATAATCAGGTTGCTTCGTGTGGGTACTAAATTTCATGTGCTTGATCTCTGTCTTTCTTAGAGATCATGGAATGCCACAGAAACAGTTCAAATGCTGTTGCTGTGGGTCCCATCTATCCTCTATAAATTCAAATATTACAGCCTCAATTTATTGAGCACCTTCTGCGTAGAGCACTATAGTAAGCCTTGGGAGAGTAAAACACAACAATAAAACAGCCCTTCGGGCCCACAAGGATCTTATAATCTAGAAGGAAGCAGAGGTATTCTAAATTCACAGATTGAGAAATCTAACTAGCTATGTTTGCTAGAATCCAGCTTGCCTCCAAAACAGACAAATGCTGTCCTCACTGTGTGGTTTAGGTTTATTGAAAGCCCACCCAAACACAAACAGCCTCATTCACAAACTATTCAATATTTACCAGAAGAACTAAACATGTGATTCCGAAATTATTAGCCTCACCCCACAGAGAACAGTTCACTGTTTTCAATCCCTACTCTTGCAGCACATAGCAGCAAAAACTCAAACTTATGCCTCACCCTTATTTTGAAAAGAAGATTTTTAGCCAGGAGAGGCTGTCCTGAAAGATTCCCCCCCACACCCCTGAAACAGATACATTCAAATCATGTTAAGAATAACAGGGCTCTCTGCAGAGGAAAGAAAGAAAAAAGAAAACCAAATGCAGCTGCAGGCCTGTAACTTTAAACCTGGGCTGAGATCATATTTTTAGTGCTGACCAAACATAGTGAGGAGGGCGGTGCTTTGCTCCTCTCTCTGGGACCACCTTACTCGTCAATCTCCTCCCCCGCCCTCCTCCAAGCCAAAAATGTTGACTCTGCTCAGTAACTTTTCTTTAGCACTGTAGTTATCACACCGGGGGGGACCTGTTCTTCTCACTGCAGCATCTGAATGAAAATTTAGGACCCTCAGCCTGCTTGAAGCCCCATTTTTCTCCTCCCATCTATTTGAACTCTTCAGAATCTGGAGTATTCTGATCCCAAGGCGGGGCATATTTAATTTCCCGAAGGAAGAAAAAAAGATGTTTAAAATTCAGTTCCTGCTCTTCATTTTAGGGAGCATTCCTCTCTGGGCACTCGCCGATGAAGGTAAGAGAATGCTTCTGAATCAAGGAACTTTCTTTATAGAATTGTCCGCCGTAGCTTGCGGAATAATTGTTGTAATTATTTTGCCCATTACTCAACTCTCTGAATTCGAGCTGAGGAACTGTTTTGAGCTTCGTGAGCCTTTAAGGTCTTGAGGAGTCAGCTGGGGGAGGCTGAAATCAGTGAGATCAGTGTGACTATTGAATAGTTTTCAAACAGACAAAGGAGTCAGAGAAGAGGAGCCTGCTGAGAGCAAGACCGTTCCCAAGTTTGCCCTGGAGGCTCCCTTGGGTATGCTCTTAACCTCTCTCCTGTTCCCTCCCTTTCAGGTCGGGCTTGATTGATAATCGGAAAGAGCCCATCCAGCAGCACACTCTGAGGAGAGAATCGGTCTCACAGAATTGCTGCTGCTTCGGCCTAGGTTTCGATTGACACTGGGTTGCCTTCAGCACCAAGTAACGTGTTGAAACAAGTGTAGGTGTTCATCCTCCTGTGCCGAAAGCAGTTCTTTCTCTGTGTTTTTGTGGGTGTAAAATGTGCCCTACATCCCGAGGAGAGATCTGAGAGGGTCCCAAGGGAAGAAGACAGATTCTCTGGTTTGTCAAAGAAAGAGAACAAGCTATGTGGCCTAGTTGCTAGAACACAGGCCTGGAAGTCAGAAGGACTTGGGTTCTAATCCCGGCTCTACCACTTGTCTACTGTGTGACCTTGGGCAAATCACTTCACTATTCTGTGCTTCAGTTAACTCATCTGTAAAATCGTGATTAAGACTGTGAGCCCCATTTGGGGCATGGATGCTGTCCAACCTGATTAGCTTTTATCCACCCCAGAGCTTAGTACAGTTCTTGGCACATAGTGAGTGCTTAACAAATGCCATGAAAAAAAGTGGAACTGGGAGTAGATTATAAGCATCTTGAGGACAGGGTCCGTGCCTTATTCTTGTTCTGAGCTCCCCCCTCCCTGGCAGTAGGGCCAGTTAAAGATTACTTTAGGCCCAAAGCAGTGAAAATTTGGGGATGCTTCCACCTTGGCCAAATGTAACCCCTCTCTTCGACCACCAGATTCTGTCCATTCTGCTTCCATGTGCTTCTGTGTCCAGTAGTACTGGAGCTCAGTATTTTGAGCCCAGGGCAATGGGTGGGGCAGAGACTGAGGTGACTGCAGTGTTCTCCTCCATCTTCCTCATTCTTGTGGGAGCATTTGGGCTTAGGACCAGTCAATTGGTCAATCGTATTTATTGAGTGCTTACTGTGTGCAGAGCATTGTACTAAGCGCTTGGGAGAGTACAATATAAAAATGAAAAAGACACATTCCCTGCCCACAATGAGTTTACAGTCTAGTGGGTGAGACAAGCATTTATATTAATAAATAAAATTACAGATATGAACATAAGTTCTGTGGGGCTGGGAGAGGGGATGAATAAAGGGAGCAATTGAATGCCACACAGAAGGGAGTGGGGGGCGAGGAAAAGAAGACTTAGTCAGGGAAGGCCTTTTGGAGGAGATGTGCCTTCAATAAGGATTCGAAGGAAGGGAGAGTAATTGTCTGTCGGATATGAAGAGGTAGGGCATTCCAGGCCGGATGCAGGATGTGGACGAGAGATCGGCGGCGAGATTCACGAGATCGAGGTACAAGGAGAAGGTTGGAATTAGAGGAGCAAAATGTGCGGGCTGTGTTATAGTAAGTGAGGAACAAAGTTGGGTAAGGGTAGGCAAGGTGGCTGAGTACTTTAAAGCCAATGGTAAGGAGTTTTTGTTGGATGCGGAGGTGGATGGGCAAACACTGGTAGTTCAAATCCCGGCTCCACCAACTGTCAGCTATGTGACTTTGGGCAAGTCACTTAACCTCTCTGTGCCTCAGTTACCTCATCTGTAAAATGGGGATTAAAACTGTGAACTCCCCATGGGACAACCTGATCACCTTATAACCTCCCTGGCACTTAGAACAGTGCTTTGCACATAGTAAGTGCCTAACAAATACCATCATTATCATTATTATTATTATTACTATGAGGAGTGGGGAAATGTAGCCTGAATGCTTTTATAGAAAAACGATCTGGGCAGCAGAATGACGTATGGACTGGAATGGGGAGAGACAGGAGGCAGAGAGGTCAGCAAGAAGGCTGATACAGAAATAAAGTGTGATAGGATAAATGCTTGGATTAACATGGTAGCAATTTAGATGGAGAGGAAAGAGTGGATTTTAGTAATGTTGTGACCATTTCTTCTACTACTCAATGGCTAAAGTGGTCAGCCCTCTGTCACAGTGCCGTGGCGCCGGCACCCAAGAGAGCTGCCAACTAATTTCTGTGTCCATCCTGATTATTTTGCATGTACCCCAGTGCCAAGTACAGTGCTTGACACTTAGTGTTTAGCAAATACTGTAGTTTATGTGGGGAAGCAGCGTGGCTCAGTGGAAAGAGCATGGGATTTGGAGTCAGAGGTCGTGGGTTCAAATTCCGGCTCTGCCACTTGTAAGCTGTGTGACTTTGGGCAAGTCACTTAACTTCTCTGGGCCTCAGTTCCCTTATCTGTAAAATGGGGATGAAGACTGTGAGCCCCACGTGGGACAACCTGATTACCTTGTATCTACCCCAGCACTTAGAACAATGCTTGGCACATAGTAAGTGCTTAACAAATACTAACATTATTATTATTATTATTATTATTAAGGGGCCAAAATAGAGAGTGGTGTTCATGGGAGAGAGTGGAGACAAAGTGAAATAAAACACTGAGATCATGCCCATTATTAGTGTCATTATCAATGGTACTTAGCACTTACGTGTAGAACTCTGTACTAAGCACTTGGGAAACTACAATACAACAGAGTTGGCAGTCATATTCCCTGCCCATAACGAGCTTACAGTTTTGACAGGGAGGCAGGTGTTAATACATAATTTATAATATACTTACAAAATGAGATCCTGAGGGGAAAAAAGATGGATTTAGGGTAGGGAGGGCTGATTTATCCATATTAATTCAAAGTAAACCATCAACTCTTATTATATATGCATATTTTGGAGAATAATAATAATAATAATAATGTTCATATTTGTTAAGGACTTACTATGTGCCAAGCACTGTTCTAAGTGCTGGGGTAGATACAAGGTAATCAGGTTATCCCACGTGGGGCTCACATTCTTCATCCCCATTTTACAGATGAGGGAATTGAGGCCCAGAGAAGTGAAGTGACTTGCCCAAGGTCAGAGCTGAAAAGTGGCGGAGCCGGGATTAGAACCCATGACCTCTGGCTCCCAAGCCCACACTCCTTCCACTGAGCCATGCTGCTTCTCAGCATGAAGCAGCATGGTGTAGTGAATAGAGTTTGGGCCTGGGAGGTAGAAGGTCTTGGGTTCTAATCCTGGTTCTGCCACTTGTCTACTGTGTGACCATGGGCAAGTCACTTCACTTCTCTGTGCCTTAGTTACCTCATCTGTAAAATGGGGATTGAGACTGTGAGCCCCATCTGGGACAGGGACTGTGTCCAACCTGATTTGCTTGTATCCACCCCAGCACTTAGAACAGTGCCTGGCACATAGTAAGCACATAACAAATACCATATTCTTATATTTTTTGGTGGGGAAAAAAAGTTCTATGCTTACTTAATTCTTATGGATCCTTAAGTTCACTGTGGGCAGGGAATGTGTCTGTTTTTTGTTCTATTGTACTCTCCCAAATGCTTAGTATGGTGCTTTGCATACAGTAAGCGCTCAATAAATATGATTGAATGAATGAATGAATGAAAGAATGAGATAATCATCTAACATTGTACTGCAGTTGGTCTGGAAAGTCACCATTTCTGGATGTTCTTGGGCGATGTTTCTTTCACCACCTGTAAAATGATTAAGTTGTTTATTCCAGGGGAAGAGAGACAACTCTTCTCCTCCAGACTACAGTCTTCCAAAGCCTCCAGCCAGAGAGAGTAACGAACCCTGCATAGGAGTGGAGTTCAGGCTCTAGAATAGATTTCTGTAATTCTTCCCAGAGATAAAAAAAAAATACAAGTTATATGGAGCTTAAGGAAATTATATATGCAGCACAACAATATATTCTGTTTCTGTTCAGCTCAAAGAGACTTTGACCAACTCTTTTTATAGAACCCACATAACTGGTATTGAAAACCCTATTTTTAGGGGCTTTCTTTCCACTGGGACATTCCCTGTTCTGGATTTCAATTATATTTCTTTTTTGGAGGCAAAATGTGCAAATTATGCAGTTCTGTGCTTTCCAATAAAAGGGGTGTGGGTGGCGACCAAATTAAACTACACTCTCAGTGCATCCAAGGAAACAAGGTAACATGTTATATCCTCTTTCTAACTAGGGAAACCATTATCTGTAATTATCTTAAGCCTTTTACAGGATGTCAGAATTAAGGCTGAAAGAGTTTTGTTTTCAAAAGTATCCCCTACAACATCAGACTGCCAAAGAAAGAAGTGAAGAGATGGCTGGTGAGATGTTTTCTGCAAGGGAGTTTGCTTTGAGGAGAGCAGTTTTTATTGTGGAACATAGGCAACTTGAATATGAGTGGAGAGTTTAACTTAATAGCACTTTTGTTGGCTTTGAAGAGCTGAGTTGCTATCATTAAAGCAATGCATTTTACTATTACTTTAAAAGTAATTCTAGAGCTTGTACAGCCACTCTTAAATCTAGTCCAATGTATCTACCGTCTGAATATTAGTGAGTTAAGAGGATCAGTCATCTCTGCATTTGTCATTTTCTCAAAATACTCAAGCCACTGCTCAGCATCCTGAGTTTAAGTGCAAGAAGAGACAGAAGTGAAAACAGCCCCTGGAGTTGCAAACAACACAGGCCAGTGTTTGGGTGTGTCTGATTAGGGAGGGACTGTGGGTCCCATTTTAGCCTTAGCAACCACATGTTGCACTCTTATGCTAGCAGTTCTATCTGTGGTGACTTCTTGGAGTGAAAGACAGCTATCGGTCTATATCTAGGAGTGAGCAAGCTACGCTAAGCAATCAGAAGGAACTGAATAAGCTTATATTCAAGAAACCAAAGAGAACGTCATTAACAAATGCTGCAGGCCCCTACTTGAATACTCATGCACTTACGTCTGCTTTTCTGATGTGCATCCATCCAAGGATTAATCATTTCCCCAAATAAGATTGGTTGGTTCCTTTCTGCCGGCGGAGCATTGATTCCTACCTGGAGCCCATCCAAGATGACCATCTTTCTGGGTAAACTGGGAGGGCAGGGCAGGGCCAGAGTGGGGCAAGGGACAAAGAGAAGGCCAAAAAGAAAGGGGGAGAGGGAGGGGGCAGACAACTGTGGAGAAAGGAGAGAGAGAGAGAGAGAGAGAGAGAGAGGTGGAGGAGGGGAAAAGGCGTGATTCCTTGAATCACAGTTGCTGCACCAATCCTCATTCTTTACCATGATTTGCTGCCTCTCCCCAGCTTCAAAGCCTTATTGAAGGCACATCTACTCCAAGAGGCCTTCCCAGACTAGGCCTCCCTTTTCCTCATCTCCCACTCCCTTCTGTGCCACCCTTACTTGCTCCCTTTTTCCATCCCCTCTGCGAGCCCCACAACACTTATGTACATATCTGTAATTTATTTATATGTATTAATGTTTGTCTCCCCATCTACACTGTAAACTTATTGTGGGTGGGGAATGTGTCTGGTATATTGTTATACTGTACTCTCCCACGAGCTTAGTACAGTGCTCTGCATATGGTAAATGATCAATAAATATTATTGACTGACTGACTGAATGACTCCAGTGGCAACCCAGGGGAGAGAAGTGATGGCAACCTGTAAGCACCTTCATGGCAGGGCAGAGGTGGGATCAGGGTTGCTTTTAGAAGTACCAAAATCTAGACAGGCCTGTGTATATCTTTGAGGCTCCTCTCCTCACCCTGTCCAGAGCAGGTCATAGTAGGTAGACTACGGGCCTGGGAGTCAGAAGGACCTGGGTTCTAATCCCAGCTCTGCCTCTCGTCTGATTTGTGCTCTCGCATGAGTCACTTCACTTCTCTTGGCCTCAGTTACCTCATCTGTAAAATAGGGATTAAGACTGTGAGCCTCATGTGGGACAGGGACTGTGTCCAACCCAATTTGCTTGTGTCCACCTCATTGCTTAGTACAGTGCTTGGCACATAGTAAGTGCTTAACAAATGCTATTAGTATTATTATTATTAGCATGGAAACAACACCCCAGGATATAAGTAAAATGTGACTAAAATGGCAGCATGGGGCAGAAACTTAGAGCATTTCTTTTTGCAAGGAAAGGATACCCTTATCTCCTCTGATTGCTCCAGGGATAAAAATCACATTCTCTTCCCAGGTCTTTGGGAGTGGGGTTTCTTAGAGGCAGAACTCAGAGCAGCACTGGACACTTAAAACCAAATTACTTGAAATAGAGGCATCCGGGACCATTTATCCAAACGAGACAGAGGAAAGACCCATTGAAAACCAAACTTTCCAGGGTAAACCTGAATGACTGACCACACTAGTTCTGAGGGCTGAGGAGACTGTTTGCAAAATGGAACATCAGATGTTTGTGTGGATAACTTTTCTAGAAAGCAGAGGCATAAAACTTCACGGAAAAAATATTACTTACCCAACCCACCCCCGCACCCTGATCTCCTGGGTTTTGGGAAAACGGTGGACCTGAACGCTGAATTCCACAGGTTTATCTCAAGATGCTTGCCATAGTTTTACTCTCCAGCCCCCACATTCTTCAGACAGCCAGTAGTGGAAATGGTGCCAGTCATCGAGATTTCTTCCAGACAGTCCAAGTTGTCAGCTCGTCTTACCCTCACTCTGGTACTGATATAGAACCAGCTGCTTTTCTGTCTGGCTTTGTTTGTTTGTTTTTTGTTTTGGTACTTAGCCTCCCCCTACTGTGATTCAGATGTTGTGCCAGTCTTTATACTCACCTTGGAGGAGAATGCAGAGACTCTAGAGCCAGCAGAGGTTTGAGTAGTCTCCCCAGTGCCTTGCTGGACGATCATGGGAAATTGTTGGATTTCAGAAAATGGCACTTGAGACATCATAGCATTACACTGCATGCCTAGCGTTATGTATTTTAATAATAATAATAATAATTGTGGTATTTGATAAGCGCTTACTTTGTGTCAAGCACTGTTCATTCATTCATTCAATCATATTTGAGTACTTACTATGTGCAAAGCACTGTACTAAGTGCTTGGAAGAGTACAATACAACAGACACATTCCCTGCCCGCAACGAGCTGATACAAGGTAATCAGATTGGACACAACATGGGGCTTACAGTCTTAATCCCCATTTTACAGATGAGGGAACTGAGGCACAGAGAAGTGAAGTGACTTGCCCAAGGTCACACAGAAGATATGTGGAAGAGCTGGGGTTAAAACCCACATCCTCTGAGTCTCAGGCCTGTGCTTTTTCCACGAGGCCGGGCTGCTGTCTCCCAGTGTGGCTTCATGTGCATCTCCTTGTCCCTGTTCAGTGGATGCCATAATATACTCTCCTCTAACATGAGGGGTGCATTCCTGTAGTATTCACCTGGGCCTGATGCCATGTATATGTCCACAAACCCTTTCTCCTGAAACTGTGTTGTGCTATATACAAACAGGCTTGCATTGTTGCGTGGACCGTCACTCATTTTGCCTCACATTCCAGGCAAAACTCATAATGAAAACGCATGTTTTGGCAGATCTGAGTGTCTTGTTGGGGTAAGAGGATGGGAGAAGGAGGTAGGAACACCCAAGAAGCTAATATAACAGTAATGGAATCAAGGGTCACAGCACAAATCCATGATTATTCTTTGGCCTATTAGAAAGAGCACTGGAATGGGAGTCAGAGGACCCGGATTTTAATCCTGGCTCCGCTAATTGCCTGCTGTGTGGCCTTGGGCAAGTCACTTAGCTTTGCAGTGACTCAAGTATTTCATCTGTAAAATGGGGATTGAATAGCTTTTCTCCCTCCCCCTTAGACTGTGAGCAGCATGTGAGACAGGGACTTTGTCCAATTTGGTTGACTTATCGCAGTGCTTGGAACAGTGCTTGGCACATAGTAAGTGCATAGCAAATACCATTCTAAAAAATGAACCAAACCCCAAAATTTTGGATGGTGAGAAAAATAGTTTTTCATTCATATATCAATCAGTCAATGGTACTGTAAGCTCACTGTGGGCAGGGAGCATGTCTACCAACTCTGTTATATTGTACTCTCCCAAGCACTTAGTATAGTGCTCTATGCACAGTAAGTGCTCAATAAGTATGATTTCTTTATTTAGCTCTTAGTGTGCGCAGAGCACTATACTGCCTCCTGTATCCTTTCTGTCCAGTTCATGTGACACTCTTCTTCCCAGCCCACTTTTCTAAAAAAACAATCAGTGCACATCTCCCCTTTTCTCACAACTTTCAATAGTTCCCCATCCATTGCCTCATCAAACAGAATCTCCTTACCATCTGCCTTAAGGCACTTAATCAGCTCTCCCCATGCTACCTTAGCTCACTGATATCCTACAGCAACCCAACCTACACACTTCACTTCTCTAACACCAACCTACTGACTATACCTCAGTCTTGTCTTTCTCACCACCGACCTCTTGTCCACACTCTCTCTCTGGCCTGGAACTCCATCCCCGTGCGTAACTGACAGAGCACTACTCTCCCCATCTTCAAAGCCCTACTAAAGTCACATCTTGTCCAAGAGGCCTTCCCTGACTAAATTTTCTTTTCCCCTATTTGCCCTCCCTTCTACATCGCTTCCCCTATTTGCCCTCCTTGCTTTATCATCTGTGCATTTGGTTCTATAATCCTAAAGCACTTTGATTTTTACTCCAGCCTTACAGCACTTTTATCCATTTTTTTTCTGTTTTTTAAGCGCTTGCTATATGTCAAGTACTTTTCTAAGCACTGGGGTAGATACAAGTTAATGAGGTTGGACACAGTCCCTGTTCCACCTGGAGCCCGTAGTCTAAGTAAGAGGGAGAATAGGGCAACTGAGGAACAGAGAAGTTAACTTTAGGTCATACGGCAAGCAGTTGGCAGAGCCAGGATTACAACCCAAGTCTCCTGACTCCCAGGACCATGCTCTTTCCATTAGGCCATGCTGTTTCTCATCCAACTGAAATTTATTTTAATGTCTTTCCCCACCACCCCATTATATAAGGTCCTTGTAGACAGAATTTCATGCCTATCTATTGTATTGTACTCTCCCAAGTGCTTAGTACAGTGCTTTGCACACAGTAAGCACTCAATATATACCCCTGGTTGGCTGATTGATCGGTTGATTTATTGATACTGTATACTTTAGAAAGTATAATACTAGTTGGTGGGCATGATACCTGCCCACAGGGAGCTTAGAGTCTAGAGATGGAGACAGGTATTAAAATAAATGTAGATGGGGGAAATAACAGAGTAGAAAAATATGCACATAAGTGCTGTGGGGCTGGGGGTGAGGTATGTATAATAATAATAATACTGATAATAATAATAATAATAATAATTGTGATATTTGTTAAGCGCTTATTGGGTGCCAGGCACTGTAATAATTGCTGGGGTGGATACAAGCAAATCTGGTTGACACAGTCCATGTCCCACATGGGACTCACAGTCTCAATCCCCATTTTACAGATGAGGGAACTGAGGCCCAGAGAAGTGAAGTGACTTGCCCAAGGTCACACAGCAGACATGTGGAGGATCCGGGATTAGAACCCATGACCTTCTGATTCCCATGCCCTTGCTCTATCATTACATCATGCTGCAAAGTGCTTAAGAGGTACACACCCAGGTGCATATGGGATGCAGAAAGGATGGTCGCCTTTGGGAAAAAAGGCCCCGCAGAAAGTCTGGGTTGCAAGAGATCATCAGGGCCCAAGCATAAGTATGGTCCAGAGAGGCTCCTGGCCCCACTGTTGGAACAAACTACCAACATTTCTGTCTCCTAAAAGCAATGGTGAAGAGGGAGCTGTGTGCCCAGTACCCAGGTGCTGAACTCTCACTGCAAATTTATAATGGCAGGAAGTTTGGCTTGACTGGCTGGTTTGCATCGAGCCTGTACCTGGCCATTGGATGCAACAAGGCAGAAGAAGTTAAGTGACTTGCCCAAGGGCCCCCAGCTGACAAGTGGTGGAGCCAGATCAGAACCCAGGCCCTCTGACTTGTAGGCCCATGGTAGCCAGATCAGAACCCAGGCCCTCTGACTTGTAGGCCCATGGTCTTTTCCATGGACCATGCTATTTCCCCACAGACTGCAATCAAAACCCTTGGAGTGATCTAGGTGATGTCCCCAAGTCTTCATGTCCAAAGGTCAGAGGGTCCTTCTTTAGGCCAAATGCTCCTGGAGGACCCCAGAAGGCTTGGGCATTTTCAGCTCCCTGCTCCATCCCCCCACCCCCAAGGTCCTGACCATATTTTGCAGGGGAATCCTGGTTCCATTTGGATCTCACAAGGTGCCCTGAAGGTAAGTGGTAACCCTAAAGGACCCCAGAAACAGTTGAGCTCCTGCAGGTTCTTCAGACTGGAAATAGTGTGACTCAGGGCAAGATAATAATAATAATAATATAATAATAATAATAATAGCATTTATTAAGCACTTACTATGTGCAAAGCACTGTTCTAAGCGCTGGGGAGGTTACAAGGTGATCAGGTTGTCCCACGGGGGTGCTCACAGTCTTCAACCCCATTTTACAGATGAGGGAACTGAGGCACAAAGAAGTGAAGTGACTTGCCCAAAGTCACACAGCTGACAATTGGCAGAGCTGGGATTTGAACCCATGACCTCTAATTCCAAAGCCTGTGCTCTTTCCACTGAGCCACGCTGCTTCCACACCCCACCCAATATCTTCCACCCCCACCCCCACCCAATATCCCTCCTTTGGGGGTGGATGGGGTGACATGGACCTAACCCATAAAATTATCAGTAGTGCCATTACTGGGTCACACCAATGTGCCATACAGCCCAGTATTCTGTTTCCAACAATGGCAACAAAAGATCAGTGGTGTTTATTGAGCACTTACTGAAGTAAGGTACTAAGGACTTGGAAGAATAAGCTCATCTCTAGACTGTAAACTCATCTCTAGACTGTAAGCTCATTGTGGACAGGGAATGTGTCTGTTAATTGTTGTATTGTACTCTCCCAGGCAATTAGTACATTGCTCTGCACGCAGTAAGCACTCAGTAAATACAACTGAATGAATGAACAGAATAGGTAGACGGGATCCCTGTCCTCAAGGAGCTTACTCTTGTGGGGAACCACAGGATGGTTACTCTTCTTGATATCCGTTCTCATAGTTAGAAATTGATCTTATAATACGCTTAACTCTTCCTTCTCCATCCCTAACTTTCCAAGGCAGCCTCAACTGACTAGAGGTTCAGATAGCTCTCCTAACTTTGCAGTGTTGTAAACTAGGCCTACAGGCGACCATAGCCTCCCCCCTGTTGTATTTCATCGGGATGGATGCTTCCCTCTCCTGATAAAGTTAAATGCAGTCATAAAAGGAAGTGACAAATGAAAACAATCCAACTGTAGTTCAAATGGCTTCCAAAGTGGGTGCTGAAATAGGCTAAAGATATACAGGGTTAGACAATGGAGTCATTTTCTCCTAATTATACTCAGGTTATTCTCAGTCCTCGCATATCTTGCTAGATTAGGAGAAGAACATTATAGGAATAAAAACAGCAGCCCGTATGTCCTAAACTCTCAAAGGAGCTTTTCATTTCTTTGCAAGCATCTATGTTCGAATTTCAGTTGACTGGGGACTTGTGGATGCTTCATACTCTGCAGTCTTATTCGGGAGCATTACCAGTAGGACGGTAATTGCCTATCTTTATAACTGAGGCTTTGTCTAGGCCCGGCTCACCTCAGAGTAATCTGACTGGCCCAGAGATAGCTCTTGGGAGGCAACTGGTCAAGAGTACTTCTGCTCAGGAGGGGTTGGAGCTGGGGTGACAGCCAGAGCCTAGGCAAGAGGAAAGGAGGAGTCAGATCAGAACAGAAGAGAAAGAGAAGAACAAAAAGACAAGAATTCAGGAGGGCCAGGGCTGGGAGCCTGGAATCATCAGGACTTCTAGAAGAAAGAAATAATGATAATAATAATAATTGTGGTATTTGTTAAGCGCTTACTATGTGCCAAGCACTTAACTAAGCACTGAGGTAGATACAAGCAAATCGGGTTGGAAACAGTTCCTTTCCCACATGGGGCTCACAGTCTCAATCCACACTTTACAGATGAGGAACTGAGGCACAGAAAAATGAAGTGACTTGCTTAAGGTCACATAGCAGACTAGTGGCGGAGCCAGGATTAGAACCCATGACCTTCTGACTCCCAGGCCCATGCTCTATCCACTATGGCATGCTGCTTCTTGAGAGAAGAGCTCCTGGTCCTCAAGGAGCTTTCAATTTCATGCCTAAACTGGTTCTACTCTACCCCAAATATATGGACCTGGTGGCCCTGTGATCTGTTTCACTATTGCAACAAATTTGCCATCAGGGCCAAACTGCAGACATCATTGAGATCATAATGTCGATACAGTATAATGCTCTGCACACAGTAAGCACTCAATAAATATGATTGAATGATTCAGCGTTTCCTGAAGAGGGTCCTAAGGTATCACAAGACCAGGTCAGCATGGAGGTGGAGCCAGATTAATTCAGACAAAAGAATCTCTCTCAAATTCATAATCTACAGGTATTTAGGCCTAAACAGGAAATGTGTCTTTCTGCAGAATAACCTGGATCATTGTGCCCTCCTTGGTGACCTTCCAGAAAGCTGTGGAGATTCCAAGACCAGAGAGGGTTTTCTCTCCTTTAGTTCTCCCCAGCATCTGCCCAGTTCAAGGTGTTGCTGTGGCAGATGCAACTGATTTGGTCAAAAAATATCCCAGTGTTGGAAGGGTTAATAGAACAATCAATCAGTCAATCCATGGTATTCATTGAGTGCTTACTATATGCAGATCACTGTACTAAGCGCTTGGGAGAGTACAATACAACAGAATTAGCAGACACGTTCCCTGCCCATAAAAAGCTTACAGTTTAGAAAGGGATACAGACATTAATATGGTGGTATTTTTTAAGTGCTTACTATGTGCCAAGCACTGTTCTAAGTACTGGGGTAGGTACAAGTTAATCAGGTCCCAGAGGGGCTAATGGTATAGGTCGGAGGGAGAACAGGTATTGAATCCCCACTTTGCAGATGAGGGAACTGAGAGAGGAGAGAAGTTAAGTGACTTTCCAGAGGTCACACAGCAGGTAAGTGGCAGAGCAGGGATTAGAACCTGGTCCTCTAACTCCCGGGCCCAGGCTCTTTCTACTGGGCCACGGTGTTTCTCTAATATGAATAAACAAGTCATTTGAGAATATATAGTTTAAAAATATGTACACAAGTGTTCTGGGGTTGGAGGTGAGGCAAATATCGAATGTCCAAAGGTCACATATCCAAATGGAAAGATGACACAGAAGGGAGAGCGAGCCTGGAAAATGAAGGCTTAAGTGGGGAAGGCCTCTTGGAGGAGATGTGACCTCAACAATGCTTTGAAGGTAGAGTGATGGTCTGGCGTATATGAAGTGGGAGGGAGTTCCAGGCTAGAGGGGGGATGTGGCAGAGATAGATTAGGACTCAGTAACATTTTAGATAGTCCATTTTGGTGGAGGCATAGAGCTGCTGGTCACTGGCGATCCTGGTCCCCAGCAAAAGGGTTTGCCACCTGGGGAGCGGCCTTTGGCTGTCTCCTTCAAAGGGAATGTTTGAAGGTTCCCGTCCATGTCCTCATCAGGAAGACTCGCGGAACCTCCCGTAGGTAACATGAATCGGGGCCCAGGCTACCATCACAAGAGGCAGGATCAATGCCTGCCTATCCCTGTCCATTTTTAGAGTTCGGTTTAGCAACACAAACATAGTATTCTCCAACAGCTGCTTTTCATGCGTGAAAGGTTCAATAGTCCTTGTCCACACCAGCTCTTGTGCAACAGGAAGATGAAGGGTTTCCAATCTTCCCATTTCCAGGATTTATGAAGTGTCCTCAAAGCCCCAGTTGACAGACACTCTTTGGATTCATACAAAAGCATTTGACCCCAACATTTTAACTCTCTCTAACTTCTAAATGGATGACTCATTCTTTCTCTTCATCCTTTCCTATTGAGACTTCCCATCAGAAGGTCACCTGCTGACGGTTCTATTCTTTGTGTCACCTGGGATTAGATCCCCTGTCCATTTCCCAGACGATGGGTTTAGGCTTCTGTTAAACTGTGGGGAATCAACGTTTCCTGCCAATGGGTATAAAAATAGAACACTTTATTTTGGAAAATGGAATAAAACTCCAGTAGCAAATCCTCTCAAGACGAAAAATCTAAATTATGGCAGCATTTGCTTCAGAAGTTGTTTTGGCTTCAAATGGCAGCTGGATACACTGGAGTAGTGTACATGTGAAAATAAATTTGAATTTATACATTCAATCATGTTTATTGAGTGCTTACTGTAGACCACAGTTCTAAGCACTTGGGAGAGTACAGTATAACAATAAACACATTCCCTGCCCACAACGAGCTTATCTGCCGGTGCTCCTCAACATAATGCCCGAGCTGCCTCCATCCACACGATCCCAAAGGATCTGGAATTGTCCATATCCAGATGCAAATTTGCTCAACTGTCTAGATCTTCTGGAAGTTATTTCCAGCTACAGAATCTCTTTCAGCAAATTTCTAGGTGCAAATCTGAATCTGATATAAATGAGACATCTAGAAATGTGGGCCTGAATGCAATCCAGTTCGTTGCCACTGGTATCCAGATAATTATGCTACTTTAAATGTATCCTTGATGAACCCCAGAATCCCAAGTCAGCCTGTTCTCAAAGTGAATAGTTCAGCTTTTGAAAAGATCCCCAGTCATCTCTAGGCAGGCGATATATTTATAACCCCATGGCAGTTTCCCTGGGCATTTAAGGAGAACATTTTTTGTTTGGGATCTTGGTCATTGTGGTAGACCAGGTAAATGCATTCAAATTTCAACTGGATTTGGTTTCAGTGGTCCAACAGGAATGATCAATTTGGGGTTTTTTATATTTTATTAGGGTGTCTTTAACTCCTGTTGCCTGCAAATTCAAATAACCACAAATTGTTGAAAGATAACGAAACTACTGTTTTTGTGCCTAAAAGACGTTAAGCAACCTGTGAATTGACTCTATTCACCAAGTTAACTCTTGAAGTTTAGGAAGATTTCACCGTGATATCAAAGCAAGGCTCCATCCTTCATGAAGAGAGAGTTTTCAGTCTACTGGTCTGAAAGCATTGGCCCCAGTTCAGTGTAGGTGCTTTAAATAAAGCACTTTAACAGAGACCTGTAGAGAGAGCGGAGTGGGTGTGGTCTAGTGGTTAGGAGCTAGGAGGAAGGAGGCCTGTCTCTGCTTTCTTCTCTGATTCCAGACCACTTAATTACATGTACTGCATTTTATCTGGGAGCGGGCAAATTCTTCAGGCCACCAGATCACCACTACATTGAGTTTTCTGGCCTTCTTAACTGGGTTACTAAACTAAATTGCTACTGAGCCGGCGGCAGTTGAGAGTTGAGAGAACGTTTTAGCTTTAGTGGATGATAGGTAGATTTAGGGATTGAACTTTTCTTTCCCTAGCAATCACAAGATCATTCAGGTTCAAAGTCATATAAGTAACTGAAGAATAACTTCAAAATCCACTTTGAAGGGTCCCTTAAGGACCTAACATTACATGGACTGTTTCTTGTCCCCAAAGAGAACAATTCTTGTTTGCATCAGGACAAGGACTGTGTCTGACCTGATTATCATGTTTAGGACAGTGTTTGGCACATAGAAGCGCTTAAATACTATTATTATTTATCAACATCCTCCTCTTCATCATCATCATTTTCTCCACCCCATCCTTGCTCTACTGCTTCAGTTGATTTCCTGGAACTTCTTGAGCTGCTTGGCTTCCTGGGAACTGAGCAAACCTTCTCATCCCTTTAGAGCCTCCCAGAGATTCCTGGTCCCCCTCTCTACCCTGGCCAGAATGAAGGGATTCAGGGAGGCAAACCTCTTGGGAGATTGTTCATCAGTCCACCCATGAGTTCACAGGACAGAGTTGGTTTGAAGTACTCCAAGGACATCTTCTCTTGTGGTATTTCTTCTCCACTGCTTCCCACCTTGAAACAGTGGGACGCCTCACCCCAAATCATTTACTACAGATCAGGATGAGCATTGAGATGTATATCATCCACCCTCCAGGATGGCCAAGACAGTGATTCAAGAGGGTGGCTCTGGAGCCTGAATTATTAGATGCCAAACCGGTAACCAACCATCAGTAAATAACGACTTGCCATCAGATGGCTGTTTTTGGACTAACATGAGTCAAAATGATGGTCTATCCAAGAAGACCAAAAAACTACGAGAGTGGGTGGTCTGCTGTGTGGGTCTGAAAGACTGGGCTATAGGCTTGACTTGGGACTCTTTAAAATTGTTTTGTTTTCTTGCCATTCCAAACACTAATTATATTTTGTCCTTGAACTGGGCAAAACTGTTAACTTTGATCCTAAACTTACTCAAACTTGCCCTTGTCACTAAGGTACCTAATGAATGGCCCTTGTCCTCAACCAACTATGAGACCGACCGCATGGTGTGGTCAGGCATAAAGGACATAATATTGAAGAAAATATATGAAATATATCAGAAAAATATTAATATTTTTCTGGTAGTCATAATGTTATTTTTTGTGCACCCAATACACCAGTGCTTGGGAACGTGCACCAGAAAGAAGCATGAGGCTCATTCTCTCCCTACAAGAGGTTTTCACTTTGATGGTACAAATGCATATTGAGAGAGATGTCTGAAAAAGGAAACAGAATAGTTGGGTGTAGTGATGTGACTGGAAGAAATCAGAGGGGAATTTACAAATTCATCCCTCCAGTTCTTGATATCTGTGAAGGATCGTTTCTGGGCCCTTAGAGCACACTCTCTTCAAAAGTGGATTGTTTTCCTTGGATAGGTTGAGAAATATTATAGAACACCAGACAGCTTGAAAGTCATCTCCCACTGTTCGCTGACACAAATGGTTTGTTTTGAAATGATCAGAAGGCACAAAATGAGCATCCTAACACACAGCTGGCAAGACAAGAGACCGTGTTTTCATCATTTTGGATTTTTGCAAGTAAGCCACAGGATGTTAAATATTCAAAAAACTTTCCAGATTAAGCTGCCATTGCAACATCAGCATGTCCTGTTGGGGAATTTGGACTTGTAATGGGATATAGGGTAAAACTTTGAGCAGGGAATGCTCTGAGCAGGCTCTCACCCAAATGTAGCCACCAGAAAAGTCGTGAATGAACAACTAACTGCATGAGCTATGAAAAAGAACATTGATTATCGACAGAAAACATGCCCAAGAGGAACTTGTCAAAATGAAATCTTTGTGACTAATGGAGGACTAGGATCCAGAGCTTGTTGGCATCATCAGTGAGATTAAGAACATAAGGAGGGAGGAGCAGAGCATTAGAAATGGGAATTTTGAGGGCTCTGAAGCAGTATATAAGGTCCAGGTCAATGAGGTGGAAAGAAATGTTTCTCCAAGGCAGCTCTGGACCACAGGAGTCCAACAATGTCCTGATTATGAGCAGAGAGAGAAGAGGCTGGTTGTAGTGAGGGAAAAAGACCAGGGAGTATTTTAAAAACAGGAAGGGAATTGTACACCAGAAACCTGGGATGTACACAGCCCATCTGTACATAGCAGCACTTTGTGTGCAGTCAATTTAAAGGTAATTTTTGGGCTGAGGGGCAGCAATGTTTCTGGGCACTTAACATGGTTGTCTTAGAATGAGCCCAGTTCTTAGAGGCTCATGGAGTACCTGAAAATCAGAACCTCAGGGCAGTCCAAGGTAAGAGTTGTTTTTAGAAATAGATTTAAAAAAACACCCTGAAGCCTTGAGCATGGGTGTAAATGAATGCAAACCAGGGAGTAGGCATACATTCAGTATTCATTTGTGTTGTTTGAGACTTGCAGAAAGTGTAATCTTTTGTTATGCAACCAGCGTCTGAGCAATGAAAACTGAAGCAGAAAGATTATTCAAAGATTCCCATCCCAGATCATAACTGGGAACATCTCCATCCCACTTTGGGTGTAGTAGGGACAGAAGTGGAAATCCATTTCCTTTATCAAACTGCCTTCTGACATTCCATTGTTAGTCCAAGTTCGTTTTCATTGATTCACAGCTGTGTACTGGAAGCAGCTTGGAAAAGTGGTCATAGAATCCCCAACATCTGTTATCGTAGGGATGACCTTTGGTGAGGGGATGAGGGTTCTGGTTTGTTGTTGAACATTTACAGCTGGCCGTGGAGGGCACATCCCCTTCTGTGTTCTGTTTTAGAGGAAAAAGAACTGAAGGTGGAAAAGACATGCCATAGATTCCACAAGCTAGATAAAAGGTAATTTCAGGCTAAATCCCACCCTCGAATAATGGAAGTTCTTATTTAAGACAGAAAAATGGCCACAGTAACAATAGAAGGCAATATTTGGAGCCTCATCAAAGAACAAATCTTCCACAGAGCATATAGAGTAAGTGGGTGTCAGACAATGTAAATTCTCTCAGCTCGCCAATTTCCAGGTTCTGAAAAAGTCAGCGGTGACGGGAGAGATGACCTGACTTGGCCAGTTGGATGAGGAGTTGGTGAATGCCTCAGAAAGGTAGTGACTTTTTAGAAGAGTTTTGAAGGGAGACAGCGTAAGAAACAGCAGTGGCAGCGCCATTACTGAATCAGACTAATGGGCCATTTAGCCCAGTGTTCTGGCTCCAACAGTGGCAACAAGATGATTGGTTAGTCAATCTCCTTTAATATCAATCATATTTAGAGATGTACCTCCTACCATCCTTACTTTCCCCTTTACATCCACAAGTTTCCTTCTAGTAACCCATGAACATACCTAATTTTCCCATCCTTGACATAAAACCACCTGGCTTTAGAACAGAAAGTACCACCTCAAACTGTAATCTGAATTTCCATACCAGAAAGAATTTCAAAGTAGTTTATTGGAGAACCAAGAGTTTTTTTAGTAGATATTTTGGTGATATTTCAAAGTTGGAGAGAATGCTTATTCAGTAATTGGTACTGTAGGAAATTTTCAGGTAAACAATTTTTTATTTATTATTTACTGTGACTTAGGGTGGAGAAAAGTGAAGCTTGTTTCTCAGATCTTTAATTTTAATTCCTTATCTTTTAAAGACCCCTTCTTTGACTTTGCAAATACTTTACTTTACTGAGAAGCAGCATGGCCTAGTTGATACAGCACGGGCCTGGGGGTCAAAAGGACCTGGGTTCTAATCCCACCTCCACCACTTGTATGCTTTGTGACCTTGGGCAAGTCACTTTACTTCTCTGTGGCTCAGTTACCTCATCTGTAAAATGGGGACAAGACTTGAGAGCCTATTGTGGATCAGGGACTGTGTCCATCCTGATTAGCTTGTATCTACCCCAGAGCCTAATACAGTGCCTGACACAGAATAAGCACTTAACAAATGCCATTTAAAACAATCATGTCCCTGCGTCAAAGTATGGTAAATCCCTTAGAAAATCATCACCTCCCTTCAACAAGGAGGAAGGAGGGAAGGGAGTAGATAGTTTTATGAACAAATAGCCATTGAACTATTGTTTGTCAGTGGAAACCTTTACTCAGGCAGCAAGAAAAAAATCCACTATGTCTAGGAATCTTAACCCAGGCCCTCAGTTGATGGGGATGGGATTTAAGACACTAGATCCAAAGTGAAAACAAATAAAGTGACATCCTGTTACCCCAGAGAGTTTCTCCCTCCATTCTGTGTCAGAGAAGTAAGGATCAAATATTTATTAGCTGTGTTTATTGCTGGGTTGCTTGTGAGCACATTTTCAAGAGAAAGCGGGGGGAAAAATGGTATCTGGAGGCAGCAGATATGGGTTTTGACTAGCACAGCAAATAAACCCAGCCAGCTGTTATTTTAATGACTCACCAATATCTCAAAACATCCTTGCCCTTGAGGAGGTAGGAATCTCTCAAATTTTGCAATCATGCTCAGTAATGGCACTTCTAGTACCATCCTGTGTCAGGGGCTGAACATGGGTTCTTGAGTCAGATTTTTAACTGTCATGAATAGGAATTCCTCAGGAATTACCTGATAGAACCATCCATATATAGACAGTGTTGGGTAACTAGAAATACGGTAACTACTCTAGTCACAAGAAGTCGGGCAGATGACGCTATGACTTCTCATTATGGTGAATCTGATGTGACTCAGCTTTTCTCCCCAGCTTCCAGTAGCAGCACCTTCCCCCTTCTTTCCAGAGATGCCTTTTTTCCTTTCCCTTGAACAGAGACTTTATGTTTAACTCTGCTGCACCCAGAGCTAGAGAAACTAGTATCAAAATTCTGAGTTTCCTTTGACAATGTACCCGGCACTAATTCAGGAAAAGCATTAAGCTGCGTGAAATAAACAACTGCATTTTAAAGACTTTCCTTTCTGTACCAAACCTAATGGTTTGTTGCTCAAAATAGGTAGTGCCAAATATTCTATTAGCTAATGATTTAAAGTGATCCTTCTATTACCAGTGTTGTTATTGTAAAAGGTTGATTATAGGGGACAAAAAGGAACTAATCCTTTGTAGGACAGGATGATGATGATGGTATTTGTTAAGCGTTTACTATGTGCCAAGCACTGTTCTAAGCGCTGGGGTAGATACAAGGTAATCAGGCTGTCCCATGTGGGGCTCACAGTTTTAATCCCCATTGTACAGATGAGGTAACTGAGGCACAGAGAAATTAAGTGACTAAGGAAAGTTGTTCACTACGGGAAGTAGAAAAAAGTTAGAAATGGTTTCCTCAGTAACCTTTGTATATTCAGTCTCTTTTCAAAACTCTTCAGAATCTGGGCTTTAGCACAGCAGGTTTTCAGGCAGGGGTGAAATACCTCATAATAGCAGCAGCAGCAGCCACTGCTGCAAGTTTCGTTTTGTTGTCTGTCTCCCCCTTCTAGACTGAGCCCGTTGTTGGGTAAGGACCATTTCTATATGCTGCCAACGTGTACTTCCCAAGCGCTTAGTACAGTGCTCTGCACATAGTAAGCACTCAATAAATACGATTGATTGATTGATTGATTGATAAATATGATTGTATGAATGAAGAGTGGTTTCTCTTCTCACTTCTCCAACTGCCGTTGTTCCGCTCACTGGAATGAGCCCCTAGGGGAGACAGCCTGCTGTAGTGAGAGATCACCGGTCTGGAAGCTTCCAGACAGGGAACGTAGACTGCAGTCTGAGCTCTGCCACTGACCTTCTCTGGGATGGTGGTCAAGTCACTTGACCTCTCTGCACCTCAGTTTCCTCATCTGCAAAATGGGGATAACAATACCTGCCTTTCTGCCTAACTCACAGGGTTATTGTGAGGTCAAAAGTGAAATAAGTAATGAGAGAGTGCTTTGGGAATAAAAGCGCTCTACAAAAACTGTAGTGTTATTATTATGAGGTGGAGAAGGAGTTACTGGCTGAGAGAGCTGCAGGGGAGTTCAGGTGAGATTTTGTGCCTGCAGAGTTACCGATTGTAAAGAAAGGTGAAATCCCCAGCTTTAGGGGGATTTAGACCTACTCTGAGGTATGTCTTGCAAGAAAATATTAAGTCATTGTGGGCCAGCAAGGCAAAAACATGGGTTACTCCTGTTCTCAGATGCATGCATGATTTGATTTTTTATAGTCAGTGTAAGGGCATTGAAATTACTTTAGAGGCAGTTTGTCTCATGCCAAGCACACTGTGGGAGTACACATTCATGTCTCTGCTTAGACAGTGTTTGTTCAGTTCTGCCAGAATACATATTTTTGCTACAGTTTGGCTAGAACACTTACGAATTAAGGGATCATCCTTATGACAATGCAAGCCTGTTTGAATTCGCTGCGATGCAGTGGCAGAAGAAAGGGTTTGTGTGCATGTTTGTGGCAAACCCGGTGAGTAGTATAATGCAAGTTTCATTTGGGGTTTTGCAAGAACACAACCTTCATGGTGTGATAACTCAGGGTATCTGAATGGTAAACCAAAGAGATGAGAACTCGGGCTCAAAGTTCCAATTCTGTCTGGGTTTTCATTCTCTCCTCTGGAAAATGAAGGCAGTAATCTAATTTATGCCCTAGAGGCTACATGAGGAATGATAAACAGAAAGAAAGATTGGGCTCCTGACCAATAGTGATCTATGTAAAGAAATAGTGCAATAGTAACCACAGAAGGTTAATGACCCAGAAATCCTCGCTTCCTAAACACCTTTCATTCATTCATTCATTCATTCATTCATTCATTCATTCATTCAGTTGTTTTTACCTAGCAGTTAATGTGTGTTGAGCACTGCATCAAGTACTTAGGAGAGAACAGTAGAACAGACACATCCCCTGACAAAAAATGAGCTTACAGTCTAGAGGGGAAGACAGACATTAATATACTTAAATAAATTACAGATATATACATAAGTGCAGTGGGGCTGGGAGAGAGAATGAATAAAAGGAGCAAGTCAGGAGCAAGTGCAGAAAGGAGTGGGAGGAGAGGAAAGGAGGTCTTACTCAGGGAAGGCCTCTTGGAGGCGATTTGCCTTCAGTAAGGCTTTGAAGGAAGTGAGAGTAATTGTCTGTCTGATTTGAGGAGAGAGGGAGTTCCAGGGTAAAGGCAGGATGTGGGCGAGGGGTCAGAGGCGAGAATGAAGAGATCGAGATACAGCGAGAAGGTTAGCATTAGAGGACCGAAGTGTGCTGGCTGAGTTGTAGTAGAAGAGTAGGTGAGATAGGATGGGGGCAAGGTGATTGAGTTCTTTAAAGACAATGGTAAGAGTTTTTGTTTGATGCAGGGGTGGATGGGGCAAACACTAGAGGTTTTTGAGGAGTAGGGAAATGTATCCTGAGCATTTTTGTAGAAAAGCTGGGGGTGGGGGGGGTCTCGTAAGTTTGACCAGTTGTATGTGCTGAGCACTGTGAGTGTGCCTTAAAGAAAGCGTTTTGAAACATGGACTCAATCTGTTTTATCTAGCAAGCACAATCTTCCCAGATGAACTAACCACAGCAGACTCCAATGACGGGAACTTCTACAAGCCTGAGGATCATCCGACTGTGGTGAGTATCCCTGTATCATTGTGCCTTCTGGCCCTGGCTTGGTCTCTAGAGGAGCTTGTCCCTTTGCACTGCCTCATTTGGCAACAAGAGATGATTTAGTTAAAAGACAGGGACAGGATTGGTTGGGTCCCAATGGAGTTTACTTGATTTTCTGAGAGTTGGGAGGGTCCCGAGAGTGGAAATGTGCCAAGGACTGCCCAGGCCAGTGGCAGGCCACTTACTCATGGCCTCTGGTTGAACCTTGAGGATCGAAGGAGGGAGGTTGTTATTCTGTCCTTAATTCGTGCTGGGACTCTTCGTAGCTCTGGCACCAATGCTGGTTTCAGACGTTTTGCAGCCCTGAGCAGGGAAAAATTCACCACCCTGTCCAGCTGCATTCGATATCATTACGCTAACCTGTACACGATATGGAAGTCTGTCCAAGCGCTAAAACGTAGAGCATTTCTCCGGGTAGACCCCTGATCCTGTCTCTCTCTCTTGCTTCATAGCTATGCTGTTTCCTTCCCCGGTACCTGTTCCTATTATTACTTTTATTATGGTATTTGTTAAGCCTTTACCATGTATCAAGAACTGTTTTAAGCACTGGGACAGATACAAGCTAATCGGGTTGGACACAGTCCCCCTCCCACTTGCTTCACAGTCTAAGTAGAAGGGAGAATAGGCATTGAATCTTGATTTTACAGTTGAGGAAACTGAGGCACAGAGCAGTGAAGTGACTTGCCCAAGATAACACGGCAAGCAATTGGCAGGGCCAGTGTTAGAACCCAGGTCAGTTGACTTCCAAGCCCACACACTTTCCACTAGGCCATGCTGCTTCTTTAGGTGTGTGTTGGAGAAGCAGCATGGTGTAGTAGATAGAGCATGGGCCTGGGTGTCAGAAGGTTGTGGGTTCTAATCCCAGCTCCAGCACTTGTCTGCTGTGTGATCTTGGGCAAGTCACTTTACTGTGCATCAGGTACCTCATCTGTAAAATGGGTATTGGGACTGTGAACCATGTGTGGGATAGGGGTTGTGTCCAACCCAATTTGCTTGTATCCACCCCGGTGCTTAGTACAGTGCCTGGCACATAGTGAGCACTTAAAAATACCATTATTACTATTATTGTGTACATAGAAATACCATGTCTAATGGGCAAGTGCTTTCAAAATTTTAACCAACACAGCATCATTGTTGCTCCAAGGCCATCTCCAGAATGCTGTATCCTGATACCAACTGCCTCACTTAGGTATTCTCTAAATCAGTCGATCAATCAATCAGTCATATTTATTGAGCGCTTACTGTATGCAGAGCACTGTGCTATGTGCTTCGGAGAGTACAATATAATAGGAGTTGGCAGAAACTTTCCCTTCCCACAGCAAATATACAGTCTAGAAGGGAAAACAGACATTAATATAAATAAATAAGTTATGGTTATGTACATAAGTGCTGTAGAGCAGAGGGGGCGGTGAGTAAGAGTGCACATCAAAGTGCAAAGGTGACCCAGAAGGGAGTGGAAGAAGAGGAAATGAGGACCAAATCAGGGAAGGCCTCTTGGAGGAAATGTGCTTTTAATAAGGCTTTGAAGGTAGAGAGAGTGATTGCCTATCAGATGTGAAGGAGAAGGGCGTTCCAAGTCAGAGGCAGGATGTGGACAAGAGGTCACTGGCGAGATTAATGAGATTGAGGTACAGTAAATTAGTATTAGGGAAGCTAATTGGCTTCAAGGATCTCCATCACCTCGCCCCCTCCTACCTCACCTCCCTTCTTTCCTCCTACAGCCCAGCCTGCACCCTCCACTCCTCTGCCACTAATATCCTCATTATGCCTCGTTCTCTCCTGTCCTACCGTCGACCCCCGGCCCACGTCCTCCCCCTGGCCTGGAATGCCCTCCCTCCCCACATCCGCCAAGCTAGCTCTCTTCCTCCCTTCAAAGCCCTACTGAGAGCTTACCTCCTCCAGGAGGCCTTCCCAGACTGAGCCCCCTCCTTCCCCTTCCCCTCCTCCCCCTTCCCATTCCCCCCACCTTACCTCCTTCCCCTCCCCACAGCACCTGTATACATGTATATATGTTTGTACATATTTATTACTCTATTTATTTTACTTGTACATATTTATTCTATTTATTTTATTTTGTTAATATGTTTTGTTTTGTTGTCTGTCTCCCCCTTCTAGACTGTGAGCCCGCTGTTGGGTAGGGACCATCTCTATATGTTGCCATCTTGTACTTCCGAAGTGCTTAGTGCAGTGCTCTGCACACAGTAAGTGCTCAATAAATACGATTGAATGAATGAATGAATGAATGGGCTGGGTTGTAGTAGGAAATCAGGGAGGCAAGGTAGGAGAGAGGAAAGATAATTGAGTACTTTAAAGCCTATGATAAGCAGTTTCTGCTTGATGCAGAGGTGGATGGGCAACAACCAGAGGTTCTTGAGGAGTGAGGAAACATGGACTGAAAGGTTTTGTAGAAAAATGATCTGGGCAGCCAAGTCAAGTATGGACTTGAGTGCTGGGTGACAGGAAGCAGGGAGGACAGCCAGGAGTATGATGCAGTAATCAAGGTGGGATAGGATAAATGTTTGAAATAATGGAGAGAATGGGCAGGTTTTTGCTAAGGTTGAACCGATAGGATTTGGCGACAGATTGAATATGTGGGTTGAATGAGAGAGATGAGTCGAGAATAATGCCAAGATTATGGGCTTGTGAGACAGGGAGGATGGATATGTTCTCAATAGTGATTGGAAAGCTACAGTGATTGGGTAGGAAGATAAGGAGTTCTGTTTTGGATTCATTAAGTTTGAGGTTTTGGTAGGACAGCCAAATAGAGATGTCCTGAAGGCAAGAGGAAATGGGAGATTTCAGAGAAGGAGCACATGACTTCTCCAAGGGAGTGGGTGTAGATGGAGAATAGAAGGGGAGCCAGAACTGAGCCTTCAGGCACTCCCTCATTTAGGGGGTAGGAGGCAGAGGAGGAGCTCATGAAACAGACAGAGAATCAACAGCCAGAAAGATAGGAGGAGAACCAGGAAAGGATAGTGTCACTGAAGCCAAGGTTGGTTAATGTTTCCAGGAAAAGGGGGTGTTCGACAGTGTTGATGGCAGCCAAAAGGTCGAGGAGGATGAGGATGGAGTAGAGGCCATTGGATTTGGCAAGAAGAAGATCATTAGTGACCTTTGTGAGGGTGGTTTCTGTAGAGTGAAAGGGGTGGAAAGAATGGAGGGGGTCAAGGAGATAACTGGGAGAGAGGAAATGGAGATAGTGGATGAAGACAACGGATGAAGATAGCGGATGAAGCAGATGGTAGGAGGGAGACAGGCTGATAACTTGAGGGAGCTGCGGGGTGGAGGGACATGTTTCCCTACTCTTCAAGAACCTCCGGTGGTTGCCCATTCCCCTCTACATCAAACAAAAACTCCTAACCATTGGCTTTACAGCATTCAATCACCTGGCCCCCTCCTACCTCACCTCACTTCTCTCCTACTACAACCCAGCCCGCATACTTTGCTACTCTAATGCCAACCTTCTCACTGTACCTCTATTTTGTCTAGCTCACTGCCGACCCCTCACCCATGTCCTGCCTCTGGCCTGGAATGCCCTCCTTCATCAAATCTGACAGGCAATTACTTTCCCCTCTTCAAAGCCTTACTGAAGAAACACTTCCTCCAAGAGGCCTTCCCTAAGACCCCCTTTCCACTTCTCCCACTCCCTTCTGCATTGCCTTGACTTGCTCCCATTATTCACCCCCTCTTCCTATGTATATATCTGTAATTTATTCATTTATATTAATTGTCTTTCTCCCCCTCTAGACTGTAAGCTCGCTGTGGGCAGGGAATGAGTCTGTTTATTGTAATATTGTACTCTTCCAAGTGCTTAGTACAGTGCTGTACACACAGTAAGTGCTCAATAAATGCAAGTGAGTGAATTAATGAATGAATGAAGTAAACCCTCAATAAATATGATTGATTGATTGATTGATTGAAACTGAACACTGGACAGCCAGTTCTGTAATTCACTTACTATTGCAACAGTCTATGACACAATGAAAAGCAGATTATCCAAACATCTGGTATCTAAAACCAACCAGTTTTCTAAACCAAGGTCTGATCAAATCTCCGTAACCTACAAGTGCATGCCTGAAGTTTTTTATTAAACCTACACAGTTTTATCATTCAGAAACATTCTCTCAAGTACCTCCAGAAACTTCAAAAAGGATGATCAGTTAGCCCCAGTGGAATGCTGATCATTCAAACACCATTTATCCAAACCAACCTCGTATCTGAAATAAGGAAAATATTGATCATTTAAAGTAAGAGTTTAGATAACTGAATAAAATTTGGGTGTCCACCAATCCAAAATAGCTGAACACCATTTTGTTCAGTGATCCAAACGGGACTCAGCTGCTTGGTACTATACTTTTCACCTTTCCTTGTTGAAATCGGGCATATTCAAGTAATAATAATACTGGTAGTGAGTGGGCAGCGCCGCTGCGGATCATCATCAGTCGTATTTATTGAGCGCCTACTATGTGCAGAGCACTGTACTAAGCGCTCGGGAAGGACAAATTGGCAACATATAGATGGAAGTCGGGGAGGGACCGTCTCTAGATGCTGCTAACTTGTCCTTCTCAAGCGCTCAGTACAGTGCTCTGCACACTGTAAGCGCTCAATAAGTACGAATATTACTCTATTTATTTATTTTACTTGTACATTTCTATCCTACTTATTTTATTTTGTTGGTATGTTTGGTTCTGTTCTCTGTCTCCCCCTTTTAGACTGTGAGCCCACTGTTGGGTAGGGACTGTCTCTATGTGATGCCAATTTGTACTTCCCAAGCGCTTAGTACAGTGCTCTGCACATAGTAAGCGCTCAATAAATACGATTGATTGATTGATTGATTGATTGATTGGTAATTTATTAAGCACTTACTATATGTAAAACACTGTTCTAAGCACTGGGGAGGTTACAAGGTGATCAGATTGTCTCACGGGGGCTCACAGTCTTAATCCCCATTTTACAGATGAGGTAACTGAGGCACAGAGAAGATAAGTGACTTGCCCAAAGTCACACAGCTGACAATTGGTGGAGTCAGGATTTGAACCCATGACCTCTGACTCCAAAGCCCATGCTCTTTCCACTGAGCCACGCTGCTTCTGGCCTTTAATGGGGAGGGGTATGGAGGTGGTGTCTGTATTACTATTCCTGTTGACTCTGGAAGGATGCTAATTTCATCTCATTCTCTGTTTTCTCATTTATCTCTTCTCAGTTGCCCTCAAAACCCTACAGTATTCCAGAGAACTACAACCTTGAAGAGCTTCTGACCCCAGAAAGTACTGTCCCTGACAAAGAAACTCAGAATTCAACAGAACCTAATGTCCGCGTGGACCAGCCTGACGGTCAGAAACAGTGTCAAAATATCCAGCTGCTCCAGTATACTTTCCAGCACTTAATAATAATAATAATAATAATGATAATTACGGTGTTTGTTAGGCTCTTTCTATGTGCCAGGCACTGTACTAAGGGCTGGGGTGGATACAAGCAAATTGGGTTGGACACAGTTCCTTTCCCATGTGGGGCTCGCACTCTCGATCCCCATTTTACAGATGAGGTAACTGAGGCACAGAGAACTGAAGTGACTTGCCCAAGTTTACACAGCAGACTTGTGTCAGAGGCGGATTTAGAACCCATGACCTTCTGACTCCCATGCCTGAGCTCTATCCAGTATGCCATGCTGCTTCTCAGTTACTGCTAAATCCAATGCTTGTAAAAATAAGAAACAGATCATTTCTTCAGGGTTTTTAAACCTACTTGACAGAAAATTGCATTCAACTGCAGGCTGCATTATTTGTTCACCCATTCTGACTTTGAAAATATTTATTTGGCTTTCCCTCCAGCGCCATCTGGTGTCTTTAAATTCCATCTCTTCTATCAAACAGCCAGCCAGTAGCAAAAAGTGGGGAAATTGAATAATAATAATAATAGTGCTATTTATTTAGTGTTTACTATATATAGAGCACGGGTCTAGGGGTCATAAGGACCTGGGTTCTAATCCAGGCTCCACTATGTCTGCTGTGTGACCTTGGGCAAGTCACTTCACTTCTCTGGGCCTCAGTTACCTCATCTGTAAAATGGGGTTTGTAAGACTGTGAGCCCCTTGTGGAACAGGGACTGTGTCCAACCTGATTAGCTTGTATCTACCCCAGTGCTTAGAACGCTTGTTACATAGTAAATGCTTAACATACCATCATCATCATCATGTCAAGCACTGTATTAAGCACTGGGGAAGATACACGATAGTCAGGTCAGAAAAAGAACAGGTATTGAATCCCCATTTTGTAGATGAGGGAACCAAGGCACAGAATAGTTAAGTGATTTACCCAAGGTCATACAGCTGACAAGTGTCAGAGCCGAGATTAGAACCCAGGTTTTCTGACTCCCAGATCTGTGCTTTTTCTACTAGGTCATGCTGCTTCTTGAGATAAGCAATGTATTGAAAATAAGATAACACACAGTAGAAAAATGCTATTGGTCCCTGTCATATTTACTGAATTTATCTTTGGGATGTCAAATGTTTTAAACATAAACCTACCGAGTCTAAGAGGTTATTTAAATCAGAGAGTTTTCCTGCAAAAACAAAGCCCTGAATCTGTCAACTTGCAGATCTCAGCCTGACTGTGAGACTGGAGTCAGAAGAGAAGAAATGAAACCGTTGGCTCTATACCCCAGAGTTACGGGCAAGAGCTCTTTCACAAACACTTGGGATTTTTGTTTCTTAAGCATCTAACTTTGCATTTTCCATTTTCCTCATTAGCCTTTTTTGGGAAGAAACACTACAGGAAACTCCCTCTCCAGTAATAGAAGGAAAGGAACTTATCAGATGTTTTTACCCTTAAAGCCCTGACTTTAATTAAGTCCAGGTTTATTCACTGAGGCCATGAAGGCTAAACAATAAGCAGTCAGCCCTGGAATAGAATCCAGGATTCCTGGTTTGCAGCCTCCCTGCCTCTTCAAATTAAGGGCCAGGAAAATTTTTACAGTGAGATGAAGTCATATTCTGAAGTACTATCTTTAGATTCTTTCTAAACATTGCAGAGACCCAGTCTAACAATCAGATGAAACGCTTGAGAGTACAACCTCTGAATATCAGGTATCTCCAGGAAATTTCACCCAGATTCCTTTCCCTGATTAAAAAAAATTCCAAGCCAGGGAATTGATACAGAAAAAAACAGCCCAACTCCTGATTATACATGGTGGGGCAGGGGTGGGAGTTGGGGGGTCAGACCGAAAATGTATAACAGAAATCTAGAACCCATATTTTAACCCATAGTTTGGACATTCCCTCTAAATCAGAATAAATTTCATCCCCTCTCACTGCCCTTATTCTGTGTTGCCAACAAACAGTGAAAAGATTATAAAATAGAGGGTCTATCATCCTTAGTGTCCTGAAAATTTAAATTTGGATTCTTTGAGTGAAAGATTGAATTTTAGAAATATGAATACACTAGCGGATTTAGGGTGTTGGAGGACCACTGGGGAAGAAAATTATTTGGGGCTGTTTAGAAATCATAATCTTTGTTTATAAGTCATCAGATTTCAGCCTCTATTATTAATATCATTTTTGCCTCTCTAGAAGATTAAGAGAGAACGGTGAGTTTAGTAAGGATCAGTGATGGAAGAAGCGGGAACTAGCCAGCTCCAGTAAATGATAATGCTATTCTGGGTTGCGGGGTTACTGTGGCTCTTTCAATCTGAGGGAAGTGGTGCCCTCCTCAACCCCCCTGCTCTCCTTGGGCCAGGGAGGGGTGGTGTACTGCCCCACCCTTAGCCCCTGCTTTCTGCCATCTCTTGGTTACCAGGAGCCACAGACCCACCTCTCCCATTATACTCCTGTGATGTGTGCTTTTTGTTTGCCTTAGTGGCTTCAATTCCCTGCCCCATTGGCAGGAAGCAGTCCCCATCCCAGCTTGGAAACTTGTCAGGGAAATCTGGGCCCTTCCCCTGGTACAGGTGGGCAGGCGGACCCTGTGCCTGCCTCTCCATCCCCCCAGCCAAAGCCAGTTGACTACTGCTTGCCACTGCCACCTTACCCACGTACAACACCTCCTAATAATATTATTATTATTATTTATTCATTCATTCAATCGTATTTATTCATTCATTCATTCATTCAATCGTATTTATTGATCACTTACTGTGTGCAGAGCATGTACTAAGCACTTGGGAAGTACAAGTTGGCAACATATAGAGATGGTCCCTACCCAACAACGGGTTCACAGTCTAGAAGGGGGAGACAGACAACAAAACATGTGGACAGTTGTCAAGTCGTCAGAACAAGTAGAATTAAAGCTAAATGCACATCATTAACAAAATAAATAGAATAGTAAATATGTACAAGTAAAATAGACTAATAAATCTGTGCAAACATATATACAGGTGCTGTGGGGAGGGGAAGGAGGTAGGGCGGGGGGATGGGGAGGAGGAGAGAAAAAGGGGGCTCAGTTTGGGAAGGCTCCCTTGGAAGAGGTGAGCTCTCCGTAGGGCTTTGAAGGGAGGAAGAGAGCTAGCTTGGCGGATGTGTGGAGAGAGGGAATTCCAGGCCAGGGGGATGACGTGGGCTGGGGGTCGATGGTGGGACAGGTGAGAATGAGGTACAGTGAGGAGGTTAGCGACAGAGGAGTGGAGGGTGCGGGCTGGGCTGTAGAAGGAGAGAAGGGAGGTGAGGTAGGAGGGGGCAAGATGATGGAGAGCCTTGAAGCCGAGAGTGAGGAGTTTTTGCTTGATGTGTAGGTTGACAGGCAGCCACTGGAAATTTTTGAGGAGGGGAGTAACATGCCCAGAGCGTTTCTGCACAAAGATGAATTATTAGTAATTCTAATAATAGTCTCAATCCCCGTTTTACAGATGAGATAATTTAGGCACAGAGAAGTTCAGTGACTTTCCCAAGATCACACAGCAAATGAGAGCTAATTAATTAATGATGGTACTTGTTAAGCACTTACTATATGCCAAGCACTGTTCTAAGTGCTGGGGTAGATACCAGTCAGTCAGGTTGGACATAGTCCCTGTGCCACCTGGGGCTCATATTCTTAATCCCCATTTTGCAGATGAGGTAACTGAGACCCAGAGAAGCAAAGTGACTCGCCCAAGATCATACAGCAGACATGTGGCAGAGCCAGGATTAGAACCCATGACCTTCTGACTTGCAGCCCTGTACTCAATCCACTATGCCATGCTGCTTCTCCTCTAGCCACAGTTGCCACTGCTGTAGATGGCAGAAGCGGCAACCCAGTGATTTTTTTTTTTTTACTTTCATCCCTTTTAAGTCACAGAAGTCAATTTTAGATTCATCACCCCTAAAATGAGGGGCCCTGGGCAGGAGTACCCTGTGCTTTGCCCTAAGGCAGCTCTTACCATGAAGGTGTAATGGCAAGCGTCCCAAGCTTTCTGCTTCTTGTTTCTCATTTATGAGAGATACTTTATATTCTTTAGGCTAGGCCTGAAGCCAGCGGGTCTTAATGGAATAAACTCCTCAGGATCAAACACTGAACGAAATTCCGAATTCCATTCTCTCCAAATCCCTCTTTTCTCCCTCAAATGATAGTGACTCTTACACTTGAATGCGGACTTGGGGTTCCTTGGCTATCCTCTGGGCCTCATTTTCTTTACAATGTTTCCTCCCCAAGAGGCCATAATACCTACCTAGCCAATGCTTATGAAGAGCTTTGAAAACAAAGCCAAAGGGCAAAGCCTCATTACTTTCCATGCCAAGTAGCTGACTGAGAGCAGATCAGGTCTGTAGGGAGGCCAGTGTTAACCTGGGGGAGCCTTTGAAGAATGATGATTGAGGAATAAGATTCACTCCCCCGATCCAATCATGTATGAAGGATCCTCAGTGGGAGGCTGGGAGATAATTTAGGGGAAGAACAGTCCCAAATCCTTTCCAATAACATTTTAAAAGAAAGAGAAACAGAAACAAACCCAGCTAACCCAACAGAGGAATGAACCAAGTAACAAACAGAAACAGGGAAGTTGAAAGGTTTATTTCTTAATTAAATGGTGTCTTTCATTATTGTTAAACTTAAATATCATGAAATAGATCAATAGACCAGCTATCAAATAGACCAGATTTGACGGGTGGGCAAATAGCCATTTTTTTCAGTCTCTCATAAGTACAAGAGCTGTCCAAGGAAGAGCTCCCTTTTTTGGAGAATACCAATCCTTCTCTGCAGCAAAGCAACAATGCCAGCCAGGGCTTTCATTTTCCAATCCCTTAATCAAACCTACAAGTTGGCAGCAAGATGGAAAATATTGTTATTTCCTGTTATACAAGACGCGTAACTGAGGCTCAGTTTCTTCATCTGTAAAATTGAGATATCAATCAATGGTATGTATTGAACACTTGCTGTGTACAGAGCATCGTACTAAGCACTCAGGAAGGTACAATACTAGAGATGGTAGACACGCTCCCTGCCCACAATGAGCTTACAGTCCAGAGGGATTAAAAACACATTCTCCCCATCCTCTAAGACTCTGAGCCCCAAGAGGGACAGGGTCCTGATGATCTAATATCTACGCCTCTGCTTAGTACAGGACTTGGTGCCTAGTAAGTGCTTAATAAATTGCATTTTTATTATTATTATTTCCAAGACATTTAAATAACCCAAGCTTCTTTTTTATTATATTTGTTAACCTCTTACTATGTGCCAAGCACTGTTCTAAGCACTGGGGAGGATACAAGGTGATCAGGTTGTCCTACGGGGGGCTCACAGTTTTAATCCCCATTTTACAGATGAGGTAACCGAGGCACAGAGAAGTGAAGTGACTTGCCCAAAGTCACATAGCTGACAGTTGGCAGAGCCGGAATTTGAACCCATTACCTCTGACTCCAAAGCCCGGGCTCTTTCCACTAAGCTGCTTCTCATATGGGACTTACAGTCTTACTCCCCCTTTTAAAGATGAGGTATTTGAGGCACAGAGAACTGAAGTGACAGTGGAAGAGCTGGGATTAGAACCCAGGTCTTTCTGACTCCCCTGCCCATGCTCTATCCCTTAGGCTGTGCTGCTTCCTAGTAGTAGCCTCTGCTACTACCTTATGAACACATATGAACACATCCAACCTTCCAGGATCGAGGTTTCCTGTTGATTGCCAAGTTGGTCCCCCTAATTTCTTGGGGCATAATCATCTTTTTGTCTCTTTGAAAGAAAAAAAAAAACCATCTGCTAATCTTAAAATTGAATCCCACAGTCCTAATCTCCGGTTTGCTTTATGAAAGGGCTCAAAATTAAATGTGTTAAAACTAGAACTAATTGCGCTAATGAACTATCTTTTGTGATGCAATAGCATGGACTGTAAGGTGGGTTTTAAGATGATTTTGAAAGAACAGACTTCATTTGTTCTCCCTGACCTCCCAGTTAGGGTCCAATAGTGAAGCTCCTTAGCTGTCAGTGTTTGTTTGCACAATAATGGGCTGGGATCCAGGGGAACTTTAGGGACTCCAATTATCCACTAGCTCACTGGTTGTTTGTGTCCTTGCTGACTTGAAGCCACTTTTTCCGTACCTATGATCAAGGCAAAACTCATGTCCCATTTGGGTAGGGAGCTCGGTCTTGGAGGGGTCAAATGATGGTAAAAAAATCTGTGTGGAAGAACAAAGTATGTCTCTCCTCTTTTCAAGCATTTCCAATTGTTGCCCACCCATCTCAGCATTAACTCCTTTCCTGTCCATGCAAACTGTTGTTATGCTGACCTAAGTACTTATCATATCCCACCTTGACTACTGCATCAGCTTCCTAGCTAACCTCCCTGCCTCCTGTCTCTCCCCATCCAGTCCACACTTAACTCTGCTGCCCAGATCATTTTTCTAAAATACATTCAGGCCACATTTCCCTATACCTCAAGAACCTCCAATCATTGCCTGTTCACCTTCACATCCAACAGAAACTCCTTACTCTCAGCTTTAAAACACTCAAGCAGCTTACCCCTTCCTGCCTTACCTGGTTAATTTTCTACTAAACACAGTCAGCAAACTTCACTTCTCTATTGCCAACCTATGCCCTGCACCTCAATCTCATCTCTACCTCTCTTCTGCCCCTAACCCACATTCTCCCCCTCGCCTAGAACTCCCTTCCTCTTCATGTCCAAATGACCACCACTTTCAAAGCCATATTAAAATCATGTCTCCTCCACTAGGCCTTCCCCATTTGAGCCTTCTTTTCCCCCACTCCCTCTTCCTTCTCTGTTGCCTATAAACTTGGATCTCTACCTTTTCAGCCCTTGATACTCACCCCACCTCCAGCCCCCGGTACTTATGTACATATCTGCAATTTATTTTAATTTCTGTCTCCCCCTCTAGACTATAAATTCTTGATGGCCAGGGGACCATCTGACAACTGTGCTGTATTATATTCTCCAAGGGTTTAATATAGTGTTCTGCACACCTTAAGTGCTTAATCAATACCATTGAGTGAGTGATTGAACAAATACCATTGATCGATTGACTGGGCGAGCTTGTTCCCCATCTGGAAACTGATCTGTCAATTGCAAATGAGTAAATTTAAAAATAATAGTAACGATGGCATTTGTTAAGCACTTACTATGTGCAAAGCACTGTTCTAAGCGCTGGGGTAGGTATAACGTCAGGTTGTCCCACCTGGGGCTCACAGTCTTAATCCCCATTTTACAAATGAGGTAACTGAGGCCCAGAGAAGTTAAGTGACTTGTCCAAAGTCACACAGCAGTCACAGCAATGTCAACAGTCACACATACAAATATCAACTTCCCCAGTAATCAAAGGGGGATTTTGCCTCTCCCAGAAAAGGATAGACTGTCCCAATAATCTCCTGTAGGGGAAAGAACACTGGATTAGCAGCAAGGAGGCTAGACTTCTTAATCCATTCAATCTTATTTATTGAGCACTTACTGTGTGCAGAGCACTATACTATGGGCTTAATAATAATAATAGCATTTGTTAAGCACTCACTATGTGCCAAGCACTGTTCCAAGTGCTGGGGTAGGTATAAGGTAATCAGGTTGTCCCATGTGGGGCTCACAGTCTTAATCCCCATTTTACAGATGAGGTAACTGAAGTGAAGAGAAGTTAAGTGGCTTGCCAAAGGTCACCCAGCAGACAAGTGGCGGAACCAGGATTAGAACCCACGCCCTCTGTCTCCCAAGTCTGTGCTCTTGCCACTAAGCCATGTTGCTTTTCATCTTGGCTCAAGCACAGAATTGCTGTAAAGCAGAGGGCAAACCCATTGTCTTTATTTACATTATACTCACCCAGTCAGTCAGTGTGCTATTTAATGAGTGAGTGCACGGCACAGTACTAAGTATTTGGGAAAGTACAATAGAACTGGTAGGCCTTATCCCTGCCCTTCTGGTGTTTACAATCTACCACTGAGTATAATGCTATGCACAGTAGGCACTCTATAAATAAGAATTCACAGCTGGGAGATGTTGAGCAATCAATCAATCAATCAACTGTATTTATTGAGCACTCACTGTGTGCAGAGCACTGTTCTAAGTGCTTGGGAGAGTACAATACAACAGAGTGGGTAGACACATTCCCTGCCCATAACGAGCTTACATCTAGAGTCACACCATGTCGCTTAGTGGAAAGAGCATAGGCTTGGGAGTCGGAGGTCATGGGTTCTAATCTTGGCTCCGCCACTTATAAGAGAAAGTCACTGTGTGACTTTGGGCAAGTCACTTAACTTCTCTGTAATTATCTCAATAATAATAATTTAATAATAATTTTTGGTATTTGTTAAGCACTTACTATGTACAAAGCACTGTTCTAAGCGCTGGAAAGGATACAAGGTGATCAGGTTGTCCCATGTGGGGCTCACAATCTAACTACTAATCTCAACTACCTCATCTGTAAAATGGGGATTAAGGCTGTAAGCCCCACTTGAGACAGCCTAATTACCTTGTATCTCCCCCAGTGCTTGATGAGTGGTTGGCACGTGGTAAGCCCTTAATAAATATCATCATTATTATCACTACTATTATTAAGTTATTTCATCTCTCTGAGATTGATATTTTCTATTTTTACTAACACTTGTCCTCCTTCCTTCAAGGAAGCTAAGTGAGATATGACATGTAAAAGCATAAAGGGCTTCTTGGAGGAAGGGATTCTAGAAATCCATGACTCTCATTTATAATACTGGATTATTAACACCAATAGTACGTTTTAACAAACTCTCAAAGTATTCTGTTATACCTTTTTTGTGGCTGCAGTTTTCCTCCATTTTGTTTGGCTTCTTTCTAATTTGCAGGATGCTCGAGGCAGATTTCTTTCTCTGCTCAACATTCTAAGTTATTAAATCTCTCAATATCCCTATGTCCTTATCTCTTTTCAGAGGAGGTGGGTGGAGAGCCAAAGACATCAACAGAAAAAGGTAGGATAGGTTCAGTTTTTAAAAGCCTCAGATGTGTGTATCTCTCAGATCATGAAAGTCCATGCGTTTCAGAAAACCAGGAGCCAGGAGGGCTGAGAACCTATTGCAAGCATCTTTTAATTTAAAAGAGGAAAAAAAAAACCTCCTGGCATTTGGAACTGAGGCAGATAAAATTCTAGGAAGTTGGGTTCTCTGTAATTGAAAGGCAAGGCAGGAAATTACAATTGCCTCAATTTAATAATAGGCCTAATAATAATGACAGTTATGAGAAGCAGCATAGGCTAGTAGGTAAAGCACCAGCTTGGGAGTCATAAGGACCTGGGTTCTAATCCTAGCTCCACCACTTGTCTTCTGTGTGACCCTGGGCAAGTCACTTAACTTCTCTGGATGTTAGTTATCCCATCTGCTTGATGGGGACTAAGACAGTGAGTCCCATGTGGGACAGGGACTGTGTTCCCCAGGACTTAGTACAGTGCATAGCACATAATATGCACTTAATAAATACTAAATACCATTAAAAAATAGTCTTGAAAAACCTAGCAAAAAGTCAAGTTACTGTTATTAGAAATGTTAAAAGAAGAAAGTAGATTTTAAGAATAACGCCAAAGTCATTTCTAAATTGTGTCCTCTGGGGGAATTACTTAACCTCACATTGAAACACATTCACATTTAGGTAAGCCAGAGAAGCTACTGGAATGACAATAGAGTAACTGCAATTTAAGATGAAGAAGCCAATTTTGTAAATGTGTTTACACACAGATTACACAATTTTTTTTGGCAACTGGCCCCTTACAATTCAGAACCCTGGCATTGTACTGAAGATTGACAACTCCAGCTTTTTTTAAAATAATACTTGTTAAGCACTTACTATCCTAAGAGCTTGGGTAGGTACAAGATAATCAGATTAGACAAAGTCCCTGTCCCACTTGGGACTCAGTATCTAAGTTGGAGAGAGGAGGAGTTGATCCCCATTTTGCAGATGAAGTAACTGAGGCACAGAAAAGTTAAGTGATTTACCTAAGGTTACATAGCAGGCAAATGTCAGAGCTGGATTTAGAACTCAGGTTCTCTGACTCCCAGGGCAGGGCTCTTTCCACTTGTCTTGTCTTATGCCATCGAGTCATCTCTGACCCATTGCGACACCGTGGACATATCTCTTCCAGAATGCCCCACCTCCATCTGCAATTGTTCTGGTAGTGTAACTCCAGAGTTTTCTTGATAAAGCAGCGAGGCTCGGTGGAAAGAGCACGGGCTTTGGAGTCAGAGGTCAAGGGCTCAAATCCCGGCTCTGCCACTTGTCAACTGTGTGACTTTGTGCAAGTCACTTAACCTCCCTGTACCTCAGTTACCTCATCTGTAAAATGGGGATTAAGACTTTGAGCCCCATGTGGGACAACCTGATCATCATGTAACCTTCCAAGCACTTAGAACAGAGCTTTGCACATGGTAAGTGCTTAATAAACGCCATTAAAAAAAATACGGAAGTGGTTTACCGCTGCCTCCTTCCACCCAGTAAACTTGAGTCTCCTCCCTCAACTCTCTCCCTTGCCACTGGTGCCCAGCACAGGTGAGTTTTGACATGTAGCAGATTGCCTTTTACTTGCTAGCCACTGCCCAAGCTAGGAATGTAATGGATATGCCCCTGCTTGACTCTCCCTCCTGTAGTCGAGACTGGTAGAGTACTGGAAACTCTCCAGGTGCGACCCTAAGAAGGGAGCTCTTTCCACTAGATCGCACTATTTCCTCAGTTGTCATAAAAGATAATAAAATCTCTAGCAAAAGAGCCCTGTATAGCAGTCTTCCCCTTGTTGGGAAGCAACATGGTGTAGTTCATTCATTCATTCAATCTTATTTATTGAGCACTTACTATGTGCAGAGCACTGTACTAAGCACTTGGAAAGTACAATTCAGCAACAGAGACAATCCCTGGGCTTACGGTCTAGAAGGGGGGAAATAGACAACAAAACAAAACAAAACAGGTACAAGTAAACAGGCATCAATAGCATCAATATAAATAGAATTATAGATACATATAAAATAAATAGAATAATAAATATGTACATATATACACAAAGGCTGTGGTGGGGTGGATAGAGCAGAGGGAGGGAGTCGGGGTGATGGGAAGTGGGAGAGGAGCAGAGGTAAAGGGGGGCTTAATCTGGGAGTGGATCGAGCACGGGCCTGGGAATCAGAAGGTCATGGGTTCTAATCCTGGCTCCACCACCTGTCTGCTGTGTGGCCTTGGACAAGTCACTTCACTTTTCTGTGCCTCAGTTACCTCATCTGTAAAGTGGGGATTAAGACTGTGAGTCCTATGCGGGACAGAGACGGTGTTCAATCCTATTTGTTTATATCCACCCTAGTACTTAGTACAGTGCCTGATACATAGGGAGCACATAACAAATACCATAATTCTTAACAAGTACCAAGAGGATATTTCTGAAGTATACTGACCTGGTACTTTTTCCTTCTCTTTTTATCAGAGGGCTTGGAGACGGTAACCCTGGTGGGAATCATCGTTGGAATCATACTAGCTATTGGCATCGTTGCTGGAATCATTATCGCGGTCGTGAGGAAAATGTCGGGCAGGTACTCGTAAGTAAATACCTACCTTTACCATGTAGAAGATGGAGGGAGGGTATGGAGCACCAAGAAATCCTTATAAAATCCAGAGCTGAGAGAAAACCCATAGAGGCCCTTCCATTCACTCATCAGCGCTTAGAACAGTGCTTGGCACATAGTAAGTGCTTAACAAATACCATCATTACTATGTCTCTGGACAGGACCACTGCTGAATCAATCAAAAGGAAGCTAGCTCTATTGTACCTTGCTTTCCAAATAAGGGAGATGCTAAGGTGGGGAGAGCCATGCCTCTAGAAGCCCTCTGTAATAATAATAATAATGATGATGGCATTTATTAAGTGCTTACTATGTGCAGAGCACTGTTCTAAGTGCTGGGGAGGATACAAGGTGATCAGGTTCTCCCACGTGGGGCTCACAGTTGTAATTCCCATTTAAAGATGAGGTAACTGAGGCCCAGAGAAGTTAAGTGACTTGCCCAAAGTCACACAGCTGACAATTGGTGGAGCCGGGATTTGAACCATGATCTCTGCCTCCAAAGCCCAGGCTCTTAGAACATGTTCACCACCTGCGTCCTGCCTTAAATCTCCCATTAAATCTCCCATCAGCCAGGAGTAAACAAAGAACAATCCAGTCAAGAAGCAGCATGACTAATTGGAAAGAGCACTGGCCTGAACCAGAGGACCTGGGTTCTAGTCCTGGCTCTGCCGCTTGCCTGCTGTGTGGCTTTGGGCAAGGCACTTTACTTCTCTATACCTCTGTTTCCTCTTCTGAGTCCCACATGGGAAAGGAAACTTGTCCAACCTAATTAACTTATATCTCTCCCAGGTCTTACGACAGTGCTTCACCCGTACTAAGTTCTTAACAAACACCATGGTAATTAATTACTATTATTAGTCAAATCCCCACCGGCCAAAAGTAGAAGGTGGGCCCTGTGACCTCTTATGTGGTGTACCAGGAAATACATGGTCTCTATCATGACCCCTTTCTTTGTTTCCGATCCTAAGCTGCCACTTCTCATCCATTTTCTCTGTCCCCATGGAGGCCATGGTCATAAAGTGGTATCAGAAAACCAGTAGGGTGAAGACCAAAACTGATCACGCGCCTCTTGTGAGTCCCCTTCTAGACTGTGAGCCCACTGTTGGGTAGGAACTGTCTCTATATGTTGCCAGCTTGTACTTCCCAAGCGCTTAGTACAATGCTCTGCACACAGTAAGCGCTCAATAAATACAATTGATTGATTGATTGTGAGTGGGCAATGGGAACAAGAGCCTGTTTCTCATTCTTCCAAGACCCCTTTCCTGGGACAAAACATCCACAGTGTCCTGGTCAGAGGGAATCTTCCTTTCATACATTATGAGAAGCAGCATCGCCTAGTGGGAAGAGCACAGGCCTAGGAGTCAAAGGACCTGGGTTTTAATCCAACCTCTGCCAAATGCTTGCTGGATGACCTTGGACATATCACTTAATTTTTCTGTGCCTCAGTTCTCCTGTTCTCCCTCCTACTTAGACTGGGAGCCCCATGCAGGACAGGGACTATGTCCAACCTAATTCACTTGTATTATAACAATAAAAATAATAATAATAATAATTTTCATATTCTTAAGCGCTTACCATGTGCCAAGCACTGTTCTAAGTGCTGGGGTAGATACAAGGCATTCAGTTTGTCCCACCTGAGGCTCACAGTCTTAATCTCCATTTTACAGATGAGGTAACTGAAGCACAAAGAAATTAAGTGATTTGCCCAAAGTCACACAGCTGATAGGTGGCAGAGCTGGGATTAGAACCCATGACCTCTGACTCCCAACCCTGTGCTCTTTCCACTAAGCCACACTCTGCTTACAACAGTGTCTGATACATAGTAAGCACTTAACAAATACCATTTTTAAAAAATACATCTTTTATTTCCTTGCCTTTAGTTGGTAGGATTCCTTTTAAACCTCGGCCACAATTTCCCACTTACTCACAAGACTGAGCTTCTTCCCCTTTCAGAAGGCTCTAAGAGGTGCCATTGTCTGGGCACTGGTTAGGTACCAGACAAAGGGGAAACAAAATGGGAGAAACAATAGGGATTGCAGGAAATGAGGAAAGAGAAAATGGGAGAATGACACACTGTTCATCTGTGGCTGTAAAACCATCAACAGTAGCTTTTTTCTGTTTGCTTTCCCAGGCCCTGAATACCTGAAGAATCAAGTCATTTTATGCCAATTTTTTCAGAGCTTCCCTATTTTAGAGTGTTCCTGTGTCAGGGTGAGAAGCGGCCTGCGGCAGTGCTACACCCAAAGTTCCAAATCCATGGTGATCTCACAGCCTTCCAGAGAACTTTTGAATTGAAAATGAAATATTTCCTCAAACTTGACTATTCAAAGTGTATGCTATTCTGAAAATTATTTTGATAAGTTCAAGCAGATAGAATAATTTGAAGGCAAATCACATATAAGAAACAGGAGAGTAAAAACAGGTCATCCCATTTGTCTATAAAATAGTCCAGATGAAGTTGAAATGACATCAGGAACAGTAATAGTTTCTCAACTTTGAAGGTTATTGTGAAAGTAGAAATTAATTTATAAATACTTTTACCAATGGAGTAGAGTTATGTGTCAGGTGATATATCTTTAAAAATGGTGTACACATCTCAAAGCACCCCCATCTGATGTTGACCTGCTAAAAATTACTTTTCCAAAATCAGTCTATATTTTGCAATTTATTTTTATATACAAAAAGTTGTGAAATGAGAAGCTTTTGTTTGTAGGAAGCAAGGCAAATCAAGACAAAGACTTGGATTTCACTGAACCCCCCCACTTTGGTTACTAAACAGGAAGTTAGTGAGTCAGGGAGCATAATCATTTTGCAGCAAAGCTTCCAAAGAGGACTTGCCAACTGGCATAAATCAATCATCGAATTATCTAGCAATTCAGCAACCAAGTACAAGCCTTTTCCGAGAGATGACCAGGGCCCAGTGATGAATCCAGAGTCAGAGAATCATTTCCATCAATCAATCAATGGTATTTATTGAGTGCTTACTATGTGCAGAGCACTGTATTAAGTACTTGGGAGAGTACAGTAAAGCAAAATTAGCAGACACGTTTCCTGTCCGTAATGAGTTTACAGTCATGTAGTGGGTATCCTGCCCATCGTGCCCCTAAGACTTCTATTCTGTGAGCCTATATTCTAGACTGTTGGCCCATTGTTGGGTAGGGACTGTCTCTATCTGTTGCTGAATTGTACTTTCCAAGCGCTTAGCACAGTGCTCTGCACACAGTAAGCACTCAGTAAATACGATTGAATGAATGAATAGATCACATTACTTACTGTTTTGCAAGACTCTCATCTGGAAGCTGATTTCTGCTAAATAATGATGGTATTTGTTAAGCGCTTACTATGTGCAAAGCACTGTTCTAAGTGCTGGGGAGGATACAAGGTGATCAGGTTGTCCCACAGGGGGCTCACAGTCTTAATCCCCATTTTACAGATGAGGTAACTGAGGCACAGAGAAGTTAAGTGACTTTCCCAAAGTCACACAGCTGGCAAGCAGCAGAGCCGGGATTTGAACTCATGAACTCTGACTCCCAAGCCCATGCTCCTTCCACTGAGCCACGCTGCTTCCCTAAATGCAGACAATGTTCAGGGCAAAGGTTCAATCAATCGTGTTTATTGAGAGCTTACTATATGCAGAGCACTACTAAGTACTTGGGAAAACCCAATACAACAGAATTAGTAGACATGTTCCTACCCACAGTGAGCTTACATTCTAGAAGGTTGTTCTGCAGAGCAGGTTCTCTGGGCTTGCTACCAATGCACCTTCAAAACAAATAAAGGATTATATTCCGTACCTTCACTCTTTCTCCATTTAAGCCACTGGGAGCTTTTTAAGTTGTGTAGGCATCCACAAATTGTTCATATTTGCCAACAATGACACTAGGGAGGTTGCACAAGGTTCTGAGCTGAATTGAGAAAGATGTGACTGAAGAATCCCAGCTGGGTGTATCCCACCCAGCACCAGTCACTGATTTACTTGGGTTATGTTTGGTTCCATCCCCGGGGTCAGTTGTTGGTTACCTCATTGATGCCGATTGACATGAGGAAACATGGACTGGAAAATAGTCAGGGCTGGTCTCCAATTCATCTCTCCTGCCCTCCGATCCATAATTATCCCACTCTTGGGGGTTGATTCACCATTGGTGTTTTGCCCATGTCTCATCAAGAAAATAATAATTCTGTACTTGTAACTTCGTTAAGGAATAGAATCTGCCAATCCTCCTGTATTTACTTAATCCCATCACTGATAGCTGAGCTGTGGAAAATAAGTATAGATAGTGCCAAAGTTTAATGACATCTGGATTAAAACCATTAAACCTAATATCCTTATTACTGACCATGAATTCAAGTTAAGACCCTAAGTGAAAATATTCCTTTCCCTACTTCAACTAAGGGCTCTGGGATATTCCTTTAGAAGAGCAGATGGATTTCTTTAAGGAGTTCCCTTTCATCAGGGGTGATTTTCTCCCTTTGGAGCTTAGATGAATTTGTGCAGAACACAAAGCAGTTGGTTCCCAGAAAGCAGAGCTTTTCCATCTTTCTGGACTTTGGGTTGGACTTTGGAGCAATTGGGTGATATTTAGAGCAGACAGACACTTGACTTATAAAGATGGAAATGTACTGGAGGAAAAAAAATCAAACCTTGACTGGATAAAGAGTGCTTCAGGTTGAAGCCTGATGAGTTTGCAAGGAGCAGCTACTCTATTTCCTTCTTTAAATTCCTTACCAGGACTTTGGAATCATCAAATGGCACCTGTTTATCCTCCCCTCTATTTTGCTTCCACCCCACTTCCAAAAGAGAAAAATGGAACCCAAGTTATACACTGGACCCAGTGCCTGCTGGGACAGGACAGTGGGTAATTTAATCAGTGTTGTGTTGATGCTCAACACAGTGTAGACACTTGTTCAAATAAAGCAAAAACTGTGTACCAATATGATTTAGAGTATTGATTGAAAATCATCGAGGAACCTCAATGAAAGGTTTGGGTTATGTTTCAGATCCTCAGATGAAATGATGAAACAGAGCTAATATGTCTATTAAAAACTTGGCCACACTTTGTGTTCTGAGTTTTCCTCAGAGGTAAAATACTCATACTCAGGAATAGAAAGCCAATTTTCATTATGCCCTGAAAGTTCAAAAGAACCCTGGTACTCTTTCTGAGAGAAAGTAAACACTGACAGAAGTACGCCCAGAATTGACCCCTTCTGTGGAAAACAATATTCCCCAATCAAATGCTAATTCTCACCTGGATGATTTCTTCTTTAGGCATTGGAAGCAGTGAAACAAGGCAGAGATGAAGGCATTATCTAAATAACTTTCATTCTTTTCTCCCTGATCCTGTAATATCAGTCACCTCACACCGATGACACACATTTTTTATTCCTTTTTAATCCTCATTGGGAGTTCTGAAGTCGTAGTGTTTCTGGTGTGTGAAGGGAATTTCCTCAAGACTCCATCTGTGGTATGTGAGAAGTTCAGACTTTGAAAATATGGCAAAGGGGATTGGTGGGAAAGGATAAGGCGATGAGTAGAGAGTGCTATGCATCTTAAGGATGCTCACTAAATATTTGTTAATGATGATGTTTGGGTCTAGAACTTTTTTTAAGAATTGGTATTTGTTAAGTACTTATTATGTTCCAGGCACTGTTCTGAGTGTTGTGGTAGGTACTAGCTAATGAGGTTGGACACAGTCCATGTCCCACGTGAAGCTCCAGTCCTAATCCCCACTTTACAGATGCACACAGAAATTAAGTGACTTTCCCAAAGTTACACAGCAGACACATGGCAGAGCCAGGATGAGAACGTAGGTCTTTCTAACTCCCAAGCCTGTACTCTATCCACTAGACCACACTGCTTCTCCTGCTGATACATAGTTCCATAATTCACAATCTTGAGAAGCAGAAAAGAGTATTGCTGTTTTCCAACAGTGAAGTTGGAAAACCCACAATATAGTGAAATTTGAAGAAAACATTTTATGAGGGTTAAATTCAACATGAAAAAAAATGAAATGGAAAATAATATTGATGCCACAGAAATCAGGACCTTGGGCAAAAGGATTTCTGCCTTCACACCATAATTCCAGAGGTAATATCACTGTTGGAGACTTGTTCAGGTTAGAGAAAGGAAAGTAGTTTTCCACACACAGGAAGCATTTTTTTTAACAATGGCATTTCATTCATTCATTCATTCAATCATATTTATTGAGCGTTTACTGTGTGCAGAGCACTGTACTAAGCGCTTGGGAAGCACAAGTTGGCAACATATAGAGACGGTCCCTACCCAACCCTACTCACCCTAGAAGGGGGAGACAGACAACAAAACAAAACATATTAACAAAATAAAATAAATAGAATAAATATGTACAAATAAAATAAATAGAGAAATACGTACAAACATATATACATATATACAGGTGCTGTGGGGAGGGGAAGGAGGTAAGGCGGGGGGATGGGTAGGGGGAGGAGGGGGAGAGGAAGGAGGGGGCTCAGTCTGGGAAGGCCTCCTGGAGGAGGTGAACTCTCAGTAGGGCTTTGAAGGGAGGAAGAGAGCTAGCTTGCTGGATGTGCGGAGGGAGGGCATTCCAGCCAGGGGGATGACGTGGGCCGGGGATCGACGGCGGGACAGGCGAGAACGAGGCACAGTGAGGAGATTAGCAGCAGAGGAGCGGAGGGTGCGAGCTGGGCTGTAGAAGGAGAGAAGGGAGGTGAGGCAGGAGGGGGCGAGGTGATGGACAGCCTTGAAGCCGAGGGTGAGGAGTTTTTGCCTGATGCGTAGGTTGATTGGTAGCCACTGGAGATTTTTGAGGAGGGGAGTAGCATGCCCAGAGCGTTTCTGCACAAAGACGATCCGGGCAGAATCGTCCGGGCATTTGTAAAGTGCTTACTATATGAAATGTACTGTACTAAGCGCTGGGGTAGATACAAACTAATCAGGTTGGGCACAGTCCATGTCCCACATGGTTCTCACAGTATAACTCCCCATTTTACAGATGAGGTAGCTGAGGCACAGGGAAGTTACGTGACTTGCCCCAGCAGACAAGTAGCAGAGCCAGGATTAGAACCCAGGTCCTTCTGACTCCCGGGTCTGTGCTCTATCCACTAGGCCACACTGCTTCCCTAACAATATTTAACTTGCCATACTCTGGAGATGACCTTTAATTTTTAGGATGGATTTCAAGGAGAGTATGTCCCTCTGAGCATCTTTTTACCACTTTTAGAGTTAGAATTCCAAGCTAGTTGTACCAATGGTCTGATCCAGTAGTGGCATTACTTAAATTCTTATGATTATGCTGGGGATACTAAAGAGAAAAAGTCAGTTCTCATGAATTCACACTAAGCAAGGAAATCTGGGACAATATCTACTGAGTGTACCTGCAGTAAGCTTTCTCTATTTGTGTTTCTGCACATAACAACTCCATGCACTCTATAATGTGATGGTCTCACCCCCAACTTCATAATGATTATTGTGGTATTTGTTAAGCACTTACTATGTGCTAAGCACTGTATTAACTGCTGGAATAGCTACAAGATAATCAGGTCTCACCTGGGGCTCACAGTGAAAGTAGGAGGGAGAATAGGTATTGAATTACCATTTTGCAGATGAGGGAACTGAGGCCAGAGAAGTTGAGTGACTTGCCGAACCTCACACAGTAGACAAGTGGCAGAGCAGGGATTAGAACCCAGGTCTTCTGATTCCTAGGGCCATGCTCTTTCCACTAGGCCATGCTGCTTTCCTCTTCGCTTGTGGTCTTTGTACCCCAGCATTACCAAGATAATCGGTTCTTTTCACACAGTTTCTCAGTCCTGAAGTCTTTGTGAAAGGACTGCAGCCTATTAGGGAGCAGCAGCATGGCCTAGTGGAAAGAGCACGGGCCTGGGAATCAGAGGACCTGGGTTCTAATTCCTGGCTCTTGACCACTGCGTGACCTTGGGCAAGTGACTTAACTTCTCTGTGCCCCAGTTACCTCATCTGTAAAATGGGGGTTAAGCCTGTGAGCTCCAAATAGGACATGGACTGTGTCCAACCTGATTAACTTCTATGTAGCCAAGCACTTAGTATAGTGCTTTGTACACAGTAAGTGCTTAACAAATACCATAATAAAATAAAAAAAGGCCTGAGGCTCATCCATTATCGTCAGGAAGCTCCGTCAGCATGACTGAAATCACATGTCTAATTTTGATTCTGAGCAACCAATTTTGTCATGCCAAGTATAAACAGTTCTCTGTTCTGCTCTGGGACAGGCTTAACTAAATACTGATTTAATGATTTGCAGCAATTATATCACTATGAGAAACAAGGAGAAGCTGGATTTTCTCATCCCACTCTGAGATTACACCTTTGCCATCACTTTAGATTCATCATTCCAGGTAGGGCAGGGCACTGTACCAAATGCTACCCTTGTAGTTAGGGGAGAAAATGCATTTTTATGTAAGGATTGGAGAGGGCTGATATGGGGGAAAAAAGAAGAATGAAGCACAGAAATGCTGGGTATTTCAGTCATCTTCAAAAATGACACAAAGGCAGAAATTCTGTAGAGATGAAGCTTACTATTAAAAACAAATATTGAATTCACAGGTATCCACTTCTGGCAGTGAGCAGATTAAATCCACTCTCCCTCACAGGCTAGATTTCCTTCCCTTTTATTCTCACTACCCCTGAAGCTAGAAATGAAATTAGTATGACAGAAGTTCCTTTAGAGTTTTGTAAGTGGAAATTTCTCTCAACCAACAATGATGATCTGTAACACAAGGCGCACATGTATATGTTAACTGAGAGTTGCCTAGAATACAAAACAAAATACACATTGATGAGAAGGAACTGAAACCACCGCCATTCAGTCAACCGATCAATCAATCGTATTGCCTGCCAAATGTGTGCAGAGCGTTGTACTACAGGCTTGGTAGAGTATAATGGAGTCAATAGATATGTTCACTGTCCTCAAGGAGTTTATAGTCCAAAGGAGACAGATAATATAATAAATTAAAGGTAAGAGGAAGCAATTGAGTGTAAAAATAAAAACATGGGTAGAAGGAGATGAATATACAACTGCTTAGGTGATATGAAAGTGTTGAAGTGTCAGTTCAAAGGGATATAGACTATAAGCTCCAATTGCTCAGGGAACATGTTTACCAGTTCTGTTGCAAGGCATTCTCCCCCAACACACACACTGCAATATACAGTGCATTATATAGTATATAGTACAGTGCTCTGCACACATAAGATGCTCAATAATTTAATTGTATTTATTGAATGCTTACTGTGTGCAGAGCACTGTACTAAGTCCTTGGGAGAGTACAATGAAATATATCTGACAAATTCCCTGCCCACAATGAGCTTACAGTTCAATAAATATGATTGATTACTTGATTGATATAGGATAGAGATGAAAGTCCTCACTTATTGGCCTTCAATGAAGTGAGAGAGTATAGGATACAAGTCAATGCTCCCACATTTCAAAGCAGGTAAATTCAGATCTGGAAAATAGGGCCATGGGCCACAAAGGAGTCAGAAATTTAAACCTTGAATCAATCGATCAATCAATTGATGGTATTTATTGAGCAGTTCTGTGTGAAAGCAAAGCACTAAGTGCTTGGGACAGTACAATGCAATAGAGTTGGTAGACACGATTCAATCAGTCAATCGATTAATTGTACTTATTAAGCACTCACTATGTGCAGAGCACTTACCAAGCTCTTGACAGAGTACGGCACAACAGAGTTGGTAGACACATTCCCTGCTCACAATGAGCTTACAGTCTGGAGGATTCCTGCCCTCACAGAGTTTACAGTCCAGTGAGGGAGACAGAAATTAAAATAAATTACAGATAGGGAGAATAGAAGAGTAGAAGGATGTGTATATAAGTATCGTGGGGCTGGGGGTCGGGTGGAATATCAAATTATTTAAGGGTTAGAGACACAAGTGCATAGGAGATGTAGAAAGGAGAAGGAGTAGGGTGGGGAAGTGAGGGTTTAGTCAGGGAAGGTCTCTTGGAGGAGATGTAATTTCAGTAGGGCTTTAAAGATGGGGAGAGTGGTGGACTGTCAGGTATGAAGTAGGAGCAAGTTTCAGGTCAGAGGAAAGACATGGGAAAGAGGTTGGTGGCAAGACAGATGAGACCGAGGTCTTGTCTTGTCTTATGCCATCCAGTCGTCTCCAACCCATAGCGACACCATGGACACATCTCTCCTAGAATGCTCCACCTCCATCTGCAATTGTTCTGGTAGTGTAACCGTAGTGTTTTCTTGATAAAAATATGGAAATGGTGTATCATTGCCTTGTTCCTCTCACTAAACATGAGTCTCCATGCTCAACTCCCTGTGAGTAAATTGACATAAGAGGTAGTGATGTATTATCAACTTGTCTTGTCTTATGCCCTCAAGTCGTTTTTTACTCCAACTCCACCTGCAATTGTTCTGGTAGTGTATCCATAGAATTTTCTTGGTAAAAATACAGAAACAGTTTACCATTACCTCCTTCCATGCAATAAACTTGAGTCTTTGCCCTTGATTCTCTCCCATGCCCCTGCTGCACAGCACAGGTGAGTTTTGACTTGTAGCAGATTGCCTTCCACTGGCTAGCCACTGCCCAAGCTAGGAATGGAATGGATAGCCGTCTACCTGACTCTCCCTCCTGTAGTCAAGACTGGAAGAGTACTGGGAACTCTCCAGGTATGACGCTAAGAGGGGATTATCAACTACTCTGCTAAATATACACATCCTCCATAATTCAGAAAAATCAAGTTAAGGATTCTGAGTTTTATCACTTTCAACTTCAACCACATTTACTGAGTGTCCACTCTGTACCGATCCCTTAACTAGGTGCTTGTGAATGAGCAATTGAAGTAAAAGGCACAGTCTCAGCCCTCGATAGATTTACAGTTTAAATGGATAAACCAAATTTTGGTTCCCAGCTAAATAAACTCATGCCTTGTCAGGCAGACAGGACTGATGCATTGAGAACAATTAGAACCTTTAGAGAAGCAGTGTGCATAGTGGATAGAGCACAGGCCTGAAAGTCAGAATGACCTGGGTTCTAATACCAGCTCGGCCACTTGTTGGCTGGGTGACCTTAGGCAAGTCACTTAATTTCTCTCGGCCTCAGTTACCTCATCTGTAAAATCGGGAAGCTCATATGGAACGTGGACTATATCCAAACTGAGTAACTTGTATCTACCCCAGCACTTAGTAGAGTGTCTGGCACAGAGTAAGCACTTAACAGATACCATTAAAAAACCAACTATAAACTATAAACCACTAGTCCTCCCCACAGAGTCTGAACTGGGAATCTTGATGTCAATAAGTCTGTCTGACAATATCAATTTGCGCTTTCTAACGTCCAACCTTGGGCAATTCATTTCCTCAAGGAGGAAACTCAAGGATGTCCCCGATGTCCAGAATCATTTCAACCAGCTGTCATGTTTGTCCTACACAGACAGAGTCACTGACCCAAAATTGAGTGAAACCGCCTGTGACAAAAGCATCTGTTAGGGAAAAAAATTGCAAAACACAGCTTTCTTAATAGCCTTAATAATACCTGCTCCTAATTATAAGGTGATTTGCTGCTAGTACTTTTGCACACACAATCATCAAAGAAACATTGTATTGAAGTCATGATGAAAGAGATTTTTCCAGGAAAATTATACCTTTGAGTTTGGCTGATTGCTTCAGGAATCTACTTGCCGTGGGTGCAGTTACTTTAGCTTTTTCCTGTTATTAATTTTCAATTTAGATAATTTATCCTTTGGTTTCTGCAGGGGCCAGAACTCCTAAGGGCCGAGGAAAAATCCTGGTGGTTGAAGCGAGAGGAGAGAGAGAGAAGAGAGTCTTGCTCAAACAGAACTGCTCTAGCAGCTCCAGCCAACAAACTTTTCCAATCTCATTCTGTATTTTTCTGATTTCCCACAAGAGCAAAGCTCTCCAGCTTCTCTCACAACCTGACACTTACCTTAACTGGAGTCTAAGGACTGTCCTGGGCTACCACAGCCCAAACAGCATAAGTCAGGGCTGGGGGAGTGGAGAGGGAAAGGTTGAAATGAAAAATGCAATCAGGAGGACTTGGTGGTAGCAGGATTTCTGGGTAATGATGTGAAACTACAGGTGCGTGACTCTAAAACCATTCACCTTGCTGGCCCAGGGTAATTCCCACCTACATTCACTTTGTACCTAGGATTAAGTGTGTCGATTTTGAGAAGAGCCTGATCTAGTGGAAAGAACACTGACCTGGGAGACAGAGGACCTGGGTTCTAATTCTGGCACCCCCACTTGTGTGTTGTGTGATTTGGGGCACACAGTTACCAGTTATAAAATGTGCCTAAGTTACCTCATTTATAAAATGGGGATTAAGTCCCATGAGGGAAATGGACTGTGTCCAACGTGATTGTCTTGGATCTACCCCAGCACTTAGTACAGTGCCTGGCCAATAGTGAATGCTTAACAAATACCATTAAAAAAAAAATTAGGGTTAAAAGAAAAATTTCATTAAAAATGCTTGTCTCATATGGGATTCAGTTGATATAGGCTACTGAACCACCATGATGGATATTTCTTAGATTTCTCAACACTGTTCCATGCTGCTTTCCATGTCTTTCAGCCTCTTCTTTCACCAGTTATCCAGATGGATCTGTGATTCTCTGATGACAGAAATGCCAGATCAGTTTTTCCAGGTAATTTCCTATATCAATTCACCTCGTAAAGTTAAGGAAATTTCCTCAGTCTCTCGACAAGTGATAAACATGCCTTTGTGTGATGGGGATTTCACACAACAGAGAAAACTCTTTTCTGAATAGAAATGTCATCTTCCTAGACCATACCAAAACTACCTCCCAGGAAAATGAATAAAAAGTGGCCATTGAACCAACTCTGCTATATTGTACTCTCTCAAGCACTTAGTACAGTGCTCTGCACACAGGAAGTACTACATAAATACCACTGATCGATTGAAACAACCCAAGTTAATAACAAGAATTGGGTTATATATTAAAGACTTCCTGGGAAAGAACCCAGGTCTCTTCCCTCCCAGACCTATGTTCTTTCCCTAGGCCTCTCTGCCTCTTGTCTGGTCTTATGCCGTCGACTCATCTCTGACCATAGCGATACCATGGACACTCTCCCAGAATGCCTCACCTCCATCTTCAATCATTCTGGTAGTGGATCCATAGAGTTTTCTTGGTAAAAATACGAAAATGATTTACCATTGCCTCCTTCCGCACAGGAAGCACGAGTCTCCACCCTCAACTTTCTCCTGTGCCTCTGCTGCCCAGCACAGGTAAGTTTTGACTTGTAGCAGATTGCCTTCTACTCAGTAGTCACTGCCCAGGCTAGGAATGGGTAGGCCTTTGCTTGACTCTCCCTCCCATAGTCAAGACTGGTAGAGTACGAGAAATTCTCCAGATGCGACACTGAGAGGGATTCTCTGCCTCTACATTAAGTTAAATAGAGTGATTGGAGTGAAGCAACTCACCAATTTTCGTTGAAATAGTAAATCTACTTATTAGCTTCTCTCTGTAAGGCTCACCCTTGGATAGTACAATATTATAGCTTTCCAAGTTTTATAAATGTGAAAACTTTTGATTGAAAATATTTGCTTTATCGGTTTAGAAATGTGAGGGAAAACTTGTTTTTCAAATGCAGAGATAAGAATTAATAATTTCTAAAATAAATACAACTCAATGTGCTCTCAAGTCAGTGTCCTTGAAATATTTATGAACCAGGGGCATTATCAGCCAGGCTGAGGAGACTTTCCTTAATATTCATAGGAATATAAAGCTATTCAATTGCACTCCACCAGAAACCAGGGTTATTCTTCGAGCCTAGAAAAAATAGAATTTACAAGAAAAAATTTATAAGAAAAAAGATTATAAAAGCAAAGTTTTCAAACCAACCCCTCATCAATAATTTCTGACCCACCAGAATAGAATTCAGTGTTTTTCTCTTAACAGCAAGGGGAAAAACAACATTCCTGACGTTTTGATTTAGAAATAAATCACTCTTTCCAACATGACGTTCTGAGAATAATGGGAAACCACGTATCTGTTAACGCAGTAAGAGGAATGTTTCTGATACATGATGAATTCCCTTTTAAACCATCAAGCTAAGGTCCTGCTTAGAGGGCAACAAGCATTGATCTTCTGGTTTGACCTTGAGTCATCCCTCTAAGTCCGAAACAATAGACGGCAGACACCAGATTTCCTATGCAACAGGCAGATGTTCCCGGACCTGAACCCAATGTCCAGTCAGTTTTTCATTAGCGTTGAAGAGCAGACAGCATGAGAAATGCAGACCACAACAGTACCCCAGCTAATGTGCCTAATGACTAATGTATGAACAGGTCCAGCTACAGTCATTTTCCACCTTTCAAAATGACTGGTACTAAGAAGTTTTGACGACAGGCCACTTCCCTTGAGAAGTCAATCATTCACTAACTAAAATTAAATTTCACTGACTGGAATAGCAACCGAAAATTAATAGGAAACCCTTAGTAATGCCAACTCATTTCGTATGAAATGTATAGCTGAAAGACCAAGCTATTTTGCTCTGATACAGTATATTTCATCCAAGGAATTCACTTTACCCAACTTTAGTCTAGGAGATATCGGTCAAAATATCAGTGGTATTTATTGAGAACTTACTATGTGCAGAGCACTCTACTAAGTGCTTATATGGCAATGGTAAAGTTACACTGTCATGAAAACATGAAAACATGACATAGGAAGGAAGATACAGCTTTTATCAACTTATACTTTCCTTACATACTAAAGTCAATGTGTTAACTGTTCTATATTGAGTAATAGTTCACAATGTGCTAGATACAGATCAGAACAAGGATGCAAACACGTACACACACACACTTGCCCTGAAGGAACTTGATTCATGACACTCATTGACTGTTAACAACTGAAACAGAACATTTCCCGATGACCTTTTATGATAGATTTTAGCTTTTTCTTTTTGATTTCTGTTTTCCGTTTTTCTAGTTTAGTTTACTCAGTGACAGTGTTATGGGAAAGGGCATATAGATTTATCAACGTTGGGCTTCCACTCTGCACTAGAGTCTCACCCTTGCCCACATATCCTTTTGAACAGGAAACTGGGAATCTAAATGGAGACCACACTTCAACTAACCCTGTAGCAGAAATCCTACCAGCTCTTCCCCCTCATCATCCTCTCCCCACTGAGTCACGGGGGTTTGGGCCAGGGGCTTTGGCGGAACCCTTTCACACACACACGGTAACTCTGCACTGTGGCCCCCTGGGACTGTGGTTCCTAGCAGCCCATCAGCAGCCATGCCTGCAGTCCTCTATAATAATAATAATAATGATGGCATTTGTTAAGTGCTTATTATGTGCAAAGCACTGTTCTAAGTGCTGGGGAGGTTACAAGGTGATTAGGTTGTCCCATGGGGGGCTCACAGTCTTAATCCCCATTTTACAGATGAGGTAACAGGCACAGAGAAGTGATGTCACTTGCCCAAAGTCACACAGTTGACAGTTGGCAGAGCTGGGATTTGAACCCATGACCTCTGACTTCAAAGCCTGTGCTCTTTCCACTGAGCCATGCTGCTCTAGAATGTAAGCTCACTGTGGACAGGGAATGGGCCTATTAACTCTGTTATAGTGTACTCTCCCAAGCACTTAGTACAGTGCTCTGCACCAAGTAAGTGCTCAATTCAGTCAATCGTATTTATTGGGCGCTTACTGTGTGCAAAGCTTAGCAAATCGAGTTGGACACAGTCCCTGTGTGAGCCCCACGAGGGGCTCACAATTCCCATTTTACAGATGAGGTAACTGAGGCACAGAGAAGTGACTTGTCCAAGGTCACACAGCAGACAAGTGGTGGAGCCGTGATTAGAACCTATGACTTTCTGATTCCCAGGCCCAGTATCTCTCCCCTACACTATGCTGCTTCTCAGAAAATACAATTGATTGATTGATGATGCCAAGCAGCAACTTCCAGGCCTTTACTCACTTCAGCCTAGGCTCAGTCCCACCCATCCAATTCATATCCGACAGACAATGACTCTCCCCACCTTCATCCTGGGGAGAAGCAGTGTGGTATAGTGGAAAGAGCCCGGGCTCGGGAGTCAGAGGATGTGGGTTCTAATCCTGGCTCTGCCACTTGTCCACTGTGTGACTTTGGGCACGCCACTTAACTTCTCTGTGCCTCATTTACCTTATCTGCAAAATAGGAATTAATTAGTAAAATGGAGATTAAGCCTGTGAGCCCCTCGTGGGAAAACCTGATTAGAACAGTGCTTGGCACATAGTAAGTGCTTAACAAGCACCATCATTATTATTATTATTATTATTCAAAGCCTAATTGAAGGCTTGTCTCCTCCAAGAGGACTTCCCTAAGACCTCATTTCCTCTCTTCCACTTCCTTCTGCATCACCCTGATTTGCTCCCCTTATTCACCACCCCTCAGCCTCACAGCACTAATGTACATATCCATAATTTATTTGCATTAATGTCTATCTCCCCCTCTAGACTATAAATTTGTTGTGGGCAGGGATCATGTCTAAGAACTCTGTTATATTGTTATATTGTGCTCTCACAAGTGCATAATAGAGTGCTCTGTACGGAGTAAGCCCGCATTTCTAGACTGTGAACCAGTTGTTGAGCAGGGATTGTCTCTATTTGTTGCCAAATTGTACTTTCCAAGAGCTTAGTACAGTGCTCTGCACATAGTAAGCACTCAATAAATGCGATTGAATGAATTAAATGCCATTGATTGATTGCTTGATCCAAGATCCAGCTCTGGCCGTGGTGGGAGACAGACCAGAATTCAGGAATCAATGATTACTCAATCGATTAATAGCATTCATTGAGCTCTTACTATGTGCAGAGCACTGTTCTAAATGCTTGGGAGAGAAGAACAGAATTAGCAGGCACGTTTCCGGCCCGAAACAAGCTTATAGTCTAGTGGAGGAGACAGACTTAAAAAAAAATCATTTCTAATTTATAATTTAAAGATATGTATTCATTCATTCAATCATATTTATTGAGAGCTTACTGTGTGCTGAGCAGTGTACTAAGCACTTTGGGAAGTACAATTCAGCAACAGAGACAATCCCTGCCCACAACGAGCTCACAGTCTAGAAGGGGGGAGACAGCCATCAAAACAAGTAAACAGGCATCAATAGCATCAATGTAGATAGATGTAATTATATAGATTATATGGATCTATACACATCAAAACAAGTGAACAGGTATTAATTATAAATAAATAAAATTATAGATATGTGCATATATATATAAGTACTGTGGGACGGGGAGGGAGGGTGGAGCAAAGGGAGTGAGTCGCGGCAATGGGGAGTGGAGGGGGAGCTGAAGAAAAAAGGGAGGCTTACCTAAGTTCTGTGGGGTTGATGGTGGGATGAATATCAAATGCCCAAAGGACACAGATCTAAGTGCAAGTGCAAGTACAAGAAATGCAAGACTGGATCCCCCTCATGAATTAACAGCCCTCCTAATACTCTAATGTGCTATGCCAATTCATTGTTGGTCTGATACCCTAATTGCTCTCCCTATCATTTTAATAATAATGGTATTTATTAAGTGCTCACTATTACTAAGCACTGTTCTAAGCACTGGGGGAGATACAAGGTTACCAGGTTGTCCCAGGTGGGGCTCACAGTCTTAATCCCCCTTTTACAGATGAGGGAACTGAGGCCCGGAGAAGTTAAGTGACTTGCCCAATGTCACACAGCTGACAAGTGGAGAAGGTGGGATTAGAACTCACGACCTCTGACTCCCAAGCCCGTGTTCTTTCCACTAAGCCACACTCCTTTTGCTCTTGGGTCTGTACCCTTAAGCACTTTAATCCTCTCCCCATTCCTACAGCACTTTTGCCCATAACCCTATACTCTGCCACTTCCCCATCTGTAATTTATTTTAGTGTCTGTCCCCCCTACTAGACTGCAAACTCCTCGAGGGTAGGGATCGTGTCTACCAATTCTATTATATTGCATACTCTTCTAAACACTGAACACAATGCTCTGCACATAGTAAGCACTCAATAGGGAAGCAGCATGGTGTAGTGGATAGAGCAGAAGCCTGGGAGTCAGAAGGTCATGGGTTCTAATCCTGGCTTTGCCACTTGCCTGCTATGTGACCCTGGGCAAGTCACTTCACTTCTCTGGGCCTCAGTTACCTCATTTGTAAAATGGGGCTTGAGACTGTAAGCCCCACATGGGACAGGGACTGTGTCCAATCTGATTTGCTTGTATCCACCCCAGCACTTAGTATAAGTGCCTTGCACAGAATAAGTGCTTAACAAATACCACAATTATTATTACCTTTATCTACCCCAGGATCAGTGCTTGGCATGTAGTGAGCACTTAACAAGTACCATTATTATTATTATTATCTACACCACTGCTTTCTGCTGTACCTGACACATAGTAAGCACTTAACAAATAGTAAATTTAAAAAAATTAATAAATTAATAAATACCACTGATTGCTTGATTGGTGAGAGCCAATAAAATTCCTTAACTTTAAGTAGCCTAAAGAGACCTGAATTGATTAGAACTTCAGTTATGTAGTCCAATAAGTAAGTCCCATTACTTGAAATCATGCTTGCAGAGGAAGTCATAATTTACTCCATCTTCGTCCCAAAATCATCCTCAACCTTAATATCTAAATTAAAGAAAATTCAAGTGGAGGGGATACTGGATTTGGATGAATCTAAAAACCTTGAGACTTAATTACCCACTTCTTAACGCTTCAAAAAAATCACATTAACCTAAAAGAAGAAAAAAAATAGCTGCCTAGAGGTCTAAGTAGCCCCTCCTTGCCATCTGAAAAATTGGATCACAAATACCACCCTATCAGGGACAAGCTATAAACCTCCCAATAACTGCAGACAGCTGACCTTCTGCTACCATTCCTTACAAAAAAAGACCTAGCTATTTATGAGGGACAAGGTTTTTCAGTAGAGTCAGCCAGACTGAGCGTCAGATTCATCTACTGTCTCTGCAGCCCCTAATCAACTGTTCCTTAATCCCAGTGAAGTCGGTGACTCTCAGAGTTATTAATGACCACCAAAGGTTATTAACAAAATGGAGCCCGCGACATTGGTAGGGTAACTTGATCCGAGGCACCGTAACGAGGAATTCGAATCACCACTCTGTGGGGTTGTTGCAGCTGCAGCCTAGAGCCATTTCTATATAAATAAACTCAGCATCACACTAGCCATGTGTTTCTTTGTCTGGACCTTGTGGACTTAGGCGTCAGACCAAACCCACAGCCCCCTGCTCAGCAACAAACAGTTGGGCCCGAACATAAAGGTCTCCATTCAACCAGTTGGCCTGTTAGACTTCTCTGGGCAGTGAGGGCAGGCTTTAAGACTCCTGTTAATGTTAAATTGGCAACTATCTTAACAGGCTGCAGTCCTTCAGATTCCATACATTTTCTGATGTACAGGGATTCAATTTCCAGAACCCCAAGTTGAAGAGGGTGATCGATGAGCAGGTTGTCCCATCAGGATCTTAGATCCGATCACTCTAGAAGTGTTCTCTTGCCTGCTGTGTGACCTTGGGCAAGTCACTCCACTTTTCTGGGTCTCAGTTACCTCATCTGTAAAACGGGGATTGAGGCTGTGAGCCCTATGTGCGACAAGGGACTATGTCCATCCCAATTTGCTTGTAGCCACCCCAACGCTTAGAACAGTGCCTGACACACAGTAAGTGCTTAATAAATACTGTAATTATTATTATTATTATTCTCAGAGGGCAAGAGGTTAGAAGATATATGTTTGAAGGGCACTGAGAGGGAGGAGTCCTCATCTATTTTTATTTTTACAAGCATTATAAGATTTATAGTAATTCCTAGGTATTTATGGAAAGTGGCAATCAGCTCAGAACTGGATTTACCTGGAGGCTCTAGACTGTAAGTTTATTGTGGACAGGGAATGGGTCTGCTAATTCTGTTGCACTGCATTCTCCCGAGCAGTTAGTACAGTGCTCTGTGCATGTCAAGTGCTCAATAAATAACAATGAATGATTGAGGCCTAGAGAGACCAGCTAGACAATTCTATTGTTATTCTAGAATGGTTTAAGCTAAAATTAGCTTGACTTGTACTTGTTCTTGTACAAGTACTTGACTTGTCAGCTATGTGACTTTGGGCAAGTCATTTCACTTCTCTGTGCCTCAGTTACCTCATCTGGAAAATGGGGATTAGGACTGTGAGCCCCACGTGGGACAACCTGATTACCTTGTATCTCCCCCAGTGCTTAGAACAGTGCTTGGCACATGGTAATCACTTAACAAATACCAAAATTATTATTAATTATTATTATTATTAGGACCTAGGAGTAAAAACCACCACCTCTTCTTTCTTGACAGTGAAATGGAGTGGGCCTAGCTGCCATTATTCATAATTGATTTAGGCAAAGAAACTGAGTAAAATTGATTCAGCTGAAACTCCAGGGGCAATGGATGCAGAAAGAACACAAGATGTAAGTCTTGCTGCGGTGTTTCAGAGGTAAAATGGATCATTCATAATAGGTAAGTGTTAGCCAGTGTATATTTGGGAGGGGGGGGGATGAGTGCATACATACACACACACATATACATATTTATATACCCACACATACATACTTACACACACACACACACACACACACACACACAGTCTTTCATTTTCAAGTGATATAACTGGTAGTAAAATCCCATCAGTCGGTCATACCCTGAAGTTGTTTTTGCAGTAGAGATCAGTTAATTAATTAATCAATCAGTGATCTTTACTGAGAGCTTACCATGTTCAGAGCACTGTGCTAGGTGCTTGGGAGACTACAGTACAGTGGAGTTGGTAGACATTCCCAGCTTGTAGTCTAGAGGAGGAGATAGACATTAAAATAAATTATAGATATGAAAAACATGCTGTGGGATTGAGGGAGGGATGGGTAACAAGTGCTAAAAGAGTACAGATCCAAGTCCATAGGCAACACAGAAGGGAAAGAGAATATGGAAAACTGGGGCTCAGTTGAGGAATAGGCCTCTGAGATGTGATTTAAATAATGCTTTGAAATTGGGGAGAGGGGTGGTCTGTTTGATACGGGGAGGGAGTTCCATGCCACAGGGAGGATGTGGGCAAGGGGTCAGTGGCAAGATAATTGAGATTAAGGTAGAGTGAGTAGGTTGTTGTTAGAGGAGGGGAAGTGTGATGAGCCACCCACACTCTCCTAAATGATTTTCTTGGGACCAATGGTAGCCATCACAAGATGGCTAATTGAGGTCAGGGTTAACCTGAGGGTAATAATAATAAAAATAATAATGATAGCATTTATTAAGTGCTTACTATGAGCAAAGCACTGTTCTAAGTGCTGGGGAGGTTACAAGGTGATCACATTGTCCCACCGGGGGCTCACAGTCTTCATCCCCATTTTACAAATGAGGTAACTGAGGCACAGACAAGTTAAGTGACTTGCCCAAAGCCACACAGCTGACAAGTGGCAGAGCCAGGATTTGAACCCATGACCTCTGACTCCAAAGCCCAGACTCTTTCCACTGAGCCACAGGAAGCAACATGGCCTAGTGGAAAGCGCACAGGTTTGGGAGTCTGAGGGCCTGGGTACTAATCCCAGCTCTGCCACTTACCTGCTGAATTACCTTGGACAAGTCATTTAACTTCTCTGTTCCTTCTGGGGGGTCACTCCTTTCAAAAAAAAGAGAAGGTGCAGTCAGGGTGGCCAAAAAGTGGATAGAGCATGGGCCGGGAAGTCAGGAGGTCATGGATTCTAATTCTGGACCCACCACTTGTCGATTGTGTGACCTTGGGCAAGTCACTTCACTTCTCTGGGTTTCAGTTACCTCATCTGTAAAATGGGGATTGAGACTATGAGTTCCATGTGGAACAGGGACTATATCCAACCCGATTTGCTTGTATCCACCCCAGTGCTTAGTACAGTGCCTGACACATAGTAAGGCTTAACAAATACCATTATTATTTTATTATTATAATTATTATCAGGGGCCCTATTGCTCCCTTTCCTACATTCTGAGATTATGCAAATTTGCCAACCTCTTATATTAGTGGACACATCCATGATGGCGGGCATAAGTGCAACAGCCATTAAGAGAGTGATGCTTTTGTTTGCTTCTAACTAGGAATCTTACCACTGTGGGATCTTACCATCATATTTGGTCTACATGAAGCCTGAGGCTTGCTCGTAACATCAGGTTAAGGAAATGAACCTCAAGGTTTTGTTTGGAGATTTGTCTGTTTCCATTAGGAAAGGGCTAGGGTGGAAGGAGGTTGCTTAAGAGCCATTATCACCATAGTGGTTCTGAAATGGCTACTAAATCTCCAGCAGTCATTTTCCTATGAGGGAGGTGCTTTCTGGGGAGTAAGCTTTCTGGTGCTCCCATTTTATTAAAGCAAATCATCAGATCTTCTATTACTTAAATTAGTCTTGCAGCAAGCTCCAAATCCCTGGTTTGCAATACTCCGGCTATCATGGATCTAGCCGAGGCATCTGGAGAGAAATAACGGGATTAGAGGTATTTATCTCCCAGGTATGTTGGCCATTGTCATGGTGTCAGAAGATTAGAGAGCCGGTAGAATGGCAGCTCGGCAGCAGTTTCTTCAGGGCTTAATAAAGTCTCTTTGGGTGTAGCTGTCAAGATCGATCTCTTTTACTTCCATCCGTGATACTAAATGGGAGTGATTTGTTACCTCAAAACCTGATGGGAAGGTGGAATTCATAAACGATGCAGTTTTCCAGCTCTTTTTCTTGTGTCTGTCTGACAGGGTCCCCTTCTCCCAGGGGTAGAACTCAGGGCAGGTCCCCAGAGCTTCACCACACAAGAAGCCAGGATTCAATGACTCTCGGAGTGGTGTTCTTAGACACAAAGGCTGCATAAGTTACAGAAGCAGGACAGTTGACCCCTGTAGGGAGAGAGGCAGCAGACAGACATATGAGGAAAAGAATTAATTATCTGTTTGCTGCTTTATGATCGTCCCGTGAGAGGCCCCTTATGAATGCCAACCATAATTAGTAATGACAATGGTCTCTGGAAGTGCACCTACCAAACAGCTGGTAGGGTTACACAGGAAAGGAATACAACCCAATTGAAGATTATAGATTACAGACTTGCTCATTAGCAGCTTCAGAAGACTTAAGTACACATTTTAAAATGATAATAATTATTATGGTATTTGCTGAGCACTAACTATGTACCAAGCACTTTTCTAAGCAGTGGGGTAGGTATATGTTATCAGGTTGGACACAGTTCCTGTCCCACATGGGGCTCACAGTCTAGGTAGGAGGGAGTAGGATTGAATCCCCGTTTTAAAGATGAGGAAACTGAGGCACAGGGATGTTAAGTCACTTGCTCAAGGTCAGTCAGCAGACAGAGAAGTAGTGTGGCTTAGTGGAAAGAGCCTGGGCTTGGAAGTCAGAGGTGGTGGGTTCTAATCCCAGCTCCACCACTTATCAGCTGTGTGACTTTGGGCAAGTTACTTAACTTCTCTGTGCTTCACTTACCTCATCTGTAAAATGGAGATTAAGACTGTGAACCCCATGTGGGACAACCTGATTACCTTGTATCTACCCTTGCACTTAGAACAGTGCTTGGCATATAGTAAGTGCTTAACAAATACCATTATTATTATTATTAAATGGTAGAGCTGGGATTAGAACCCATGTCCTCTGGCACCCAGGCCCATGATCTTTCCACCAGGCCACGCTGCTTCTCTAAATGTATATTCTGAGTGGAATTCTGTTTGGGAGAGTAATTCAGGGGGATGCCATCTGCACCCAAATGTTCTAGGCAGAAACCAGGCAAATGAGCCCAAAAGTGATTTTCTGTTGGTTTGTTCCTACATACCCTCTAAAAACTAGAATCCCGATTCCGCTTTCCACCCCAAAATCTCCAAACCTCATAGGCTTGCCTCAACCAGTCCCACCCTAAAGCATTCTTGACAAACACTGTGGGCAGGGATCACATCAACCAATCAATCATATTTATTAAACACTTACAGTGTACAGAGCACTGTACTAATCATATCTTCCAACTCTTCTGCATTGTGCTTTCCCAAGAGCTTAGTATAGTGCTCAGCACACTAAGTACTTAATAAATATGATTGATTGATCAAGAACAGTGCCAATACAAAAGATAATAATAATAATAATTGTGGTGTTTGTTAAGCACTTACTATGTGTCAGACACTGCTCTGAGCACTGGGGTAAGTACAAGCAAATTGGGTTGGACACAGTCCCTGTCCCACATGGGGCTCAGAGTCTTAATTCCCCCTTTACAGATGAGGGAACTGAGGCCCAGGGAAGTGAAATAATTTGCCAAAGGTCACACAGCAGACAAGTGGCAGCGCCAGAATTAGAACCTATGACCTTCTGACTCTCAGACCTGTTGTTTCTAGACTCCTCCTTACGACGAAGAAATGGGCACCCAACACCACATATCAGAATCAAGCCCACGTGAGCCCTAATTTAAACAAATCCTGATTGATTGTGTCAACTTGCATCATTTTCCAATCATCATTTTGTTGAGAGAAGATGTGGAAGGTTGGTATTTAGTATTGGTTTTTTCCTAAGCTGCCAATGAGTCAGTGGCAGAGTTGAAAGTAATCCCCGGCTATCTCAATTTCCAGTCCCACTCTTGTGCTGGGAGACTCTACTGCCTTATTACCAAAGAGTTAAATGGAAGTTCCATCTGAACTTTGAAACTCACAGATAGAGCTTTGCTCTAAGTGCAAATTAATTGCACCATCTGCCAAAGAGGTTTAAAGACTTTATTGACCTGTTTAGAGAATGTGCTGGGTGGTACCATTATGCTGATCTTATAACTGATCATTTGTCATTTTCATAACAATAACCTGCATCCAAAGTCATCAGAAGTGTGTCTAAATTACCCATCCATAGCAGGATGGTTTAGTATTTGAAAACCATCTGTGGCATTGTGCAATTAAAATCTCAGAGGCTAGCAAATTTTTCTTACTGCTAAAATTGTATTCAGTCATGTCGATTGGACTGATCCCTTTCTTATAAGGGAAATAATGTTATTATGGGATTTGGGAGGTGGAAACCATTTAAAGATAAGTGGCCCGTAAAATTTGTGATCGGTTGTCATTCAAAGGCTATTGATTTCTCCTCATCATCAGAAGTCCTAGAGACAGTCACTCAAGAACTGCAGCATGCATATATGCCTTAGAGGCACCCCCGCCCCGCCAAGAAAATACTTTATTACACATGATTGTAAAGTGCTTCACTCAATCAACCAGATATTATGGATTCACCATAAGCCTAAAGAAAGCTGATATATCTAAGCTCGTTATGGGCAAGGAACATATCTTGCTAATTCTGTTGTACTGTACATAGTACGTACTCAATAAATAACATCGATTGATTGATGGATTGATGTATCAGTCAGCACCAGAAAAACCATACAAACAACCAAAAATTCATATTAGCAGCAAAGAGCTAAATTTTGTCATATAATTCTTTTATCCAGATAGTTCACTGACTACTGACACAATAACAGACAAGGAAGTAGAAAAACAAATCAAGAAGTTTTGCTCATCTTTTGGAAGACTGTCAGAGTGTGGCAGCATTGTAAAATCAGGCTCTGGACCAAACTCAAAGTTTAATAATAATTATGATACTTGTTAAGTGCTTGCTATGTGCAAAGCACTGTTCTAAGTGCTTCAGTAGATACAAGTCAATCAGGCTGGACAGAGTCCCTGTCCCAGACTGGGCTCATACTCTTGATCCCCATTTTATACAGATGAGGTAATTGAGGAACAGAGAAGTCAAGTGACTTGCCCAAGGTCACAGAGCAGACAAATGGTGGAGCTGGGATTTCATTCAATTGTATTTATTGAGCGCTTACTGTGTGCAGAGCATTGTACTAAGCACTTGGAAAGTACAATTCAGTAACAAAGAGAGGCAATATCTACCCACAATGGCCTCACATCCTAAAAGGGGGGAGACAGACATCAAAACAAGTAAACAGGCATCAACAGCATCAATAAAAATAAATAGAATTAGATATATATATACATATATATACATTCATTCATTCAATCGTATTTATTGAGCACTTACTGTATGCAGAGCACTGCACTAAGCGCTTGGGAAGTACAAGGCAGCAACATAAGGAGACAGTCCCTACCCAATAATGGGCTCACAGTCTAGAAGGGGAAACAGACAACAAAACATGTAGACAGGTGTGAAAACCATCAGAATAAATAGAATTATAGCTATATGCACATATAACTTTACAATGTGACTTACAAAAATGAACCTGAAAACATCTTGCCCTGTTTCCAACGATGTGTGGTAGTATTTATTCTGAAGGAAAACATCAGATGAAGTTAAAGAGAAAGACAAAAGCTGAGCAAACATGGAAAATGGGGAGGCATTCTATCAGGTAGAGAGAAATTCACAATTTTAAAGTCCCCCACAAATTATTTGCAGGTTTTAGCTAGTGCGTTGATTCTAAGCTCCTCCTTTTGATTGTAAACTCCTTGAGGGTAAAGACTGTCTCTTACCTTTTTATTTGTTGATAATCAGAACCAGTAAAACAGATGTGTTTAGAACCCATGATTAGATGATTAGATTAGAACCATGATTAGAACCCATGACTTTCTGACTCCTAGACCTATGCTTTACATATTTACTTGTCCATATTTCTTGTACATATTTACTATTCTATTAATTTTATTTTGTTAATATGTTTTGTTTTGTTGTCTGTCTCCCCCTTCTAGAATGTGAGCCTGCTGCTGGGTAGGGACCGTCTCTATATGTTGCCAACTTGTACTTTCCAAGAGCTTAGTACAGTGCTCTGCACACAGTAAGCACTCAATAAATATGATTGATTGAATGAATGAATGAATGAATGAATGCTTTATGCACTGCACCACAAAGCTGTAGTTTGTCCAGCCTTCTCTATGGCTCTGAGACCTAGACACCTGTTTCCTTCAGCAGGTCCTTAAAAGACATTTATGGGTCATACTAAACTCAAATGAAAAGACAAGATCACCAATGAATTCTAGAATGTAGTCAGTCTCCTACACTTGAAGCTAAGAACCCCTTAGCCCAGCTACACTGGAGAACACATAAGGAGAATGAACAACAAGATACCCATACTACTGCTTAATGGACAGCTGAAATTAGGAAATCGAAAGCAAGGAGGACAAAGAAAACATTTTAGGGGCATGGTAAAGCAAAGCTTCAAGAGGGAGTCAGTTGCCAAGGGTATGTAAGGATGTTGTACTCCTATCAAAAACGGGGTTGCCCTTTTTGAGCAAAAGCGTTGCAAGGAACAAGATACAAGGAGGCAGAAAAGTAGGAAACATCAGCAAGCACTGCAAAAATTGACATGACAACACAGTGGACAGTCTTTTTGTGTATGCAGTGTTTCTTGGGATGTGAGTCCCGCGTTGGCCTTTTCAGTCACACATGCAGTTATAGGTGACTTTCACCACCAGTTCATCTTCTTCAAATATAAAGAACTGGGTGGGTGCATGTGTGAGTGTGTGTGTTTGTGATGTGTGTGTATTTCATTCATTCATTCAATCGTATTTATTGAGCACTTACTGTGTGCAGAGCACTGTACTGAGTGCTTGGAAACTACAATTTGGCAACATATAGAGACAGTCCCTACCTAACAACGGGCTCACAGTCTAGAAAGGGATACACAGACACACATATATTTGTTTCTATGATTATATCCAAATTCTTTTTGGACATATTGCTCTTTTTTTACCGTTTAAATTCTTGTAGTAATGAATTCCACATGCTTACCACCCACTGTGTGAAGTAGTATTTTCTTTTATTTCCTTTGAACCTATCATCTTCAAGCTTTGGTGGATGTTCTCCAATACTCCTGGTGCTGCAGGATTTGATGAAAAACAATTCTGTTTGCCCTGCCCACAACCTTCTTGATTTTGTAGACTTTTGTAGTTAACACTCACTATTTGTAATTTACTTTAATGTACGCTTTAAGCCCTTGATTCATTCATTCAATCAAATTTATTGAGCACTCACTTTAATGTACTCTTTAAGCCCTTGATTCATTCATTCAATTGTATTTATTGAGTGCTTACTGTACTAAGCACTGTACTAAGTGCTTGGGAAGTACAAGTTGGCAACATATAGAGATGGTCCCTACCCAACAAAGGGCTCTGTTTACCACACTCTCAGCTCCACAGCCCTTAAGTACATATCTTTGTAGTCTGTATCTGTAATTTAATGTTTGTCTCCCCCTCTAGACGGTATACTCCTTGTGGGAAGGGATCATGAATACTGACTTGTATTTTTCCAAGCATTTAGTTCAGTACTCTGCTCACAGTAAGTGTTCAATAAAAATCATGGATTGATTTGATTGATTGATTGATCTTTTCAGACTGAAGAGTCCTTATCCTTTCAAGGAAATTATCAGTGTGAAAATACTCCAACCACTTGATTATTTGACACCCTTCTCTAAGCCCTTTCCAGCTCCATGTCTACTTGCTAAAATGTTGGATTAGAATAATAGGCCAAATTTCAGAAATAAACACATCCTATGGGAGACATTCTGGTCATCTTAATCCCATTGGCTGTGCCCCTGCCCCAACACTAGTCAGTTCTATCAGTCCAGTTACCACGCTGGTCCAAGCACTTGTCATATTCCATCTCATCTTCTAAATCAGCCTCCTTGTTTACATCCTTGCCTCAGTCTCTCCCTTCTCCAAGCCAAACTTCACTCTGATACCCAAATCATTTTTCTGGAAAAACAACAAAACAAAACAAAATTCAGTTCATATCTATCCCCTCCTCAAATACCTCCAAAGGTTGTCCATCCAACTCTTTGTTAAGCAAATACTTTACCAATGGCTTAAAGATACTCAGTCACCTCTCTCCCACCTACTTATACTAACTCTCCAACTACAACTCATCCTGCAAACTTTGCTCCTCTAATATCAACCTACTCCCTGTGAGCTCTTCTCTCTTTTCTACCGATGTTTTTTTTAATGGTATTTGTTAAGCCCTTCTGAGTGCCAGACACTGTACTAAGCACTGGGTTTGATATAAGTTAATTAAGTTGGACACAGACTCTGTCCCAAGTAGGGTTCATAGTCTTAATTCCCATTTTACAGATGAGGTAACTGAGGCATAGAGAAGTTCAGTGATTTGCCCAAGGTCACAGAGCAGACAAGTGGCAGAGCTAAGATTGGAACTCACATCCTTCTGGTTCCCAAGTCTGTGCTCCATCCACTTGTTTTGACTTAGGCTGTTGAGTCATCTCCAACCATGGCAAGTCCATGGATATATCTCCTCCAGAACACCCCACCTCCAACTGCAATTGTTCGGGTATGTATCCATAGACTTTCCTTGGTAAAAATATGGAAGTGGTTTACCATTGCCTCCTTCCATGCAGTAAACATGAGTCTCCACCCTCAACTCTCTCTCGTGCTGCTGCTGCCCAGCACAGGTGAGTTTTGACTTGTAGCAGAATGCCTTCCATTAGTTAGCCACTGCCCAAGCTAGGAATGAAATGAATATGCCTCTGCTTGACTCTCCCTCCCATAGCTGAGACTGGTGGAGTACTGAAAACTCTCCAGGTGCGATCCTGTGAGGAGCAATCTAGCCACTAGGCCATGCTGATCCCTTGCTCAATCAATTATTAAATCATTCAATCTTATTAATTGAACACTTACTGTGTGCAGAGCTCTATACTAAGCACTTGGGCGAGTGCAATATAACAGAGTTGGCAGACATGTTCTCTGCTCACGAGTAGCTTACAGTCTAGAGGGGAAGACAGACATTAATATAAAAAAATAAATTGTGGATATGTACATAAGTGTTGTGGGCCTGAGTGGGGAGTGAATAAAGGGAGCAAATCCAACGGCTAGGGTGACGCCGAAGCGAAGGGAGAAGAGGAAATGAGGAAGGAATGAGGAAATGAGTCAGGAAAAGCTTCTTGGAGGAGATGTGCCTTCAGTAAAGCTTTTGTAGGTGGGGAGATGATTGTTTGCCGGGCATGAAGAGGGCATTCCAGACGAGAGTTCAGTGGCAAGGTACATGAGTTTGAGGTACGGTGAGTAGGTTGGCATTAGAGGAGTGAAGTGTGCAAGGTGGGATGTAGGAGGAAAGCAGCAAGGTAAAATGGAGGGGGCAAGGTGATGGAGTGCTTTAAAGATGATGGTAAGGAGTTTCTGCTTGATGCAGAAACAGATAGGCAACCACTGGAGGTTCTTGAGGAGTGGGGAAACATGGACTGAATGTTTTTGTAGAGAAATAATCCAGGCAGCAAAGTGAAGTATGGACTGGAGTGGAGAGAGACAAGAAGCGGGGAGAGTTAGCAAGACTACACCCTCCTGCCCTCCCTCCCTCCTAGAACTCCCTCCCTCTCCACGTCTGACTGACCACCACTCTCCCTATCTTTACAACCATATTAAAATTACATCTCCTCCCCAAAAACCTTCCCTGACTAATTTCTCGTCTCTCAATCCTATATTCCCTCTCTACCACTTAGTTTTCACACTTCCCCAACCCCAACACACTTAATATACATATCTTCATAATTGGTTGCTTCTCCTACCTGTAATTTATTTTAATGCCTTTCTCACATACTAGATGGTAAACTCCTTGCAGGCAGGGATCAAAGCAGCATGGCTCAGTGGAAAGAGCCCGGGCTTGGAAGTCAGAGGTCATGGGTTTGAATCCCAACTCCACCACTTGTCAGCTGTGTGACTTTGGGAAAATCACTTAACTTCTCTGTGCCTCAGTTCCCTCATTTGTAAAATGGGGATTAACACTGTGAGCCCCACATGGGACAACCTTGATTACCTTGTATCCCTCCCAGTACTTAGAACAGTGCTTGGCACATAGTAAGTGCTTAACAAATACCAACATTATTATTATTATTATTATTATTACACTCTAGTGTATTTGTACAATGCTATGAACACAATAAGGACTCAATTAATACCAGTGATTGATTGATTAATTGATCACTGGCAACTTTCACGAAGCCTGCATGGAGCTGGGAAACAGGGGAGAGAATGTTTCTCAGTCATTATCAATCTAGCAGATGCCATAACGACTTCAGTTCTTAGTGCCATCAACTTATTTCTTCATAATGAGCACCAGATTCATTTATTTGCTCAATTCAGTTGTATTTAATGAGCACTTACTATGTGCAGGGCACTGTACTGAGCACTTGGGAGAGTACAATATAACAATAAACAGACACATTCCCTTCCCACATTGAGCTTACAGTCTAGATGGGGAGACAGACATTAATATAAATAAATAAATTATAGATATGTACTTAAGTATTTTGGGGCTGGGAAGGGGGGTTGAAGGGAGCAAGTCAGGGAGAAGCAGAAGGGAGAGGGAGAAGAGGAAAGGAGGGCTTAGCTTGCATTTTCCTCACACAGAAAAGGACACTATGCAGTTACATGTGTCTAGAAAAGGAAACTAAAGTCACTTAAGAGATATTTGAACTGAGAGGCAGTGAAACATGACCCCTGCTTTTCTTATTTGCCATTCATTACAGAGGCCTATGCATATCTTGAAAGGTGTTGATTGACTGAGGTAGCACCAGGCAGAATCACTGGAAGAGCAAACGTCAGAGGCAGTTTTGTGGCCAGACCAGTGAACTTCATATTTCTGCCTTTAGAGCCTGTCTGGGATTCAGACCATCCAACTCAGTGCCAATGAGGGGCCATCAGAATGAAACCCAAATATCTCTCCAGCCTTGTTCCCAACCCCAATCACACAAATGAATGTTTTGTCCATCAACATTCCCTAAAATAGTATGTTCCTACCCAGAGAAACCTATAATTGATGCTAATTTTTCTTCAAAGCAAACACAATTTACCCAGCCTGGGATGTGCTTGAGGTTAGGGGAAGGCGGTGTTTGATAATTTCTTCAGTTGAGCTGCTGCTCTGGAAAATTACAAGATCATCAGTGACTCTTGGAAACAGGCATAGAGATGGGCTCTTATGTCAAGAGAATGTCATTAGAAAAACAACTGGAATTTTCATTATGTGAATTTAGAATCAGTGGGTGAGTAATACGCAGGAACCCCAGGGGCTGACTATTACTGAGGGCTTCTTGATTGAGAACCACACTATTCCTTCACTTCTGAAATAAAATATGTTCCTTCTCGGTTGATGGAGGTGCTACTCCATGGGGGTGATAGAGGTGATCACCCCCAAAACAATCTGATCTGGACTCCTAGTCTATTTCACATCTTGGATAAGATCTGAGATTTTCCAATCAAAACTGAAAAGACCCAGCACTGTAGCCTTTTAAAGCTATTTGAGTCCTAGTCCCCAAGCCCTGCTATTATCTCTACCTCTTCTTGCCCCTTCCTTAAAATGAAAAGTTGGCACCTTTGGTCAGAGGAAAAAAAGGAGTTTTGAGGGGTCACAGTCTAGACTGTGAACAGAGAACATTTCTTTTCTAGTTTCTAGACAGTGAGCCTGTTGTTGGGTAGGGACTGTCTCTATATGTTGCCGACTTGTACTTCCCAAGAACTTAGTACAGTGCTTTGCACACAATAAGCGCTCAATAAATATGATTGAATGAATGATGATGATGGTATTTGTTAAACTCTTACCATGTGCCAGGCACTGTACTAAGAGCTGGGGTGGATACAAGCAAATAGGATTGGACACAGTCCCTGTGTTATGTGGGACTCAAAGTCTCAATCCTCACTTTACAGATGAGGGAACTGAGGCCCAGAGAAGTGAAGTGACTTGCCCAAGGTCACACAGTAAGCAAGTGGCAGAGCCAGGATTAGAACCCATGACCTTCTTACTTCTAGGCCGTGCTCTATCCACTACAGCATGCTGCTTCTACTCGGTATGCACTGCACTTGGTAGAGGCTCACTAATTAGAATTTCCACTACTACTGCTAATAATAATAACAACTGTGGTGTTTTAAAATGTTTACTGTATAATAATGATGGTATTTGTTAATAATGATGGCATTTGTTAAGCGCTTACTATGTGCAAAGCACTGTTCTAAGCGCTGGGGGGATACAAGGTGATCAAGTTGTCCCACGTGGGGCTCACAGTCATAATCCCCATTTTACAGACGAGGGACCTGAGGCACAGAGAAGGGAAGTGACTTGCTCTATGCCTGGTGCTGTATTAAGCACCGGGGGTAGATACAAGCAAATTGGTTGGTCACAATCCCTGTGCCACGTGGGGCTCACAGTCTCATTCCCCTTTAACTGATGAGGTAACTGAGGTCCAGAGGAGTGAAGTGATTTGCCCAAGGTACTAGTACTTATGTGAATCCATCTCATTAAAATACCAGTGAAAAGGTTCTATGATGAGGGTAGAGATATCATGTTGGTCCAAAGTTAGAATCCATTCAAGCTTCATAAAATCTGTCTGAAAGGATCTGAACCCAAATAACCTGTTGGATGCATTGATTTATCACTAGCAGATCACAATCTCTTTTCTCAGACAGAAAGGGCTTGAAAAGGCCGGTATGATTCCTTGGAAACTGAATCAGCAATCCTAAGGATTCAATTCCCATCAAAATGCATACAATTATGATGACTTGGGGGAAAAGACTAGTAGGAAAATGGTGTCAATAATCCTAAAAGTTGAGCAATTAGCCTGAGGCATCTAGATTTAGAGAAGCATTCATTCATTCATTCACTTGTATTTATTGAGTGCTACTGTGTGCAGAACACTGTACTAAGAGCTTAGAAAGTACAATTCAGCAGTGTGGCCTTGTGGATAGAACATGGGCCTGGGAGTTAGAAGGACCTGGGTTCCAGTCCTGGCTCTGTCACTTGTCTGCTGTGTGAAGTCACTTCACTTCTCTGTGCTTCAGTTACCTCGTCTGTAAAATGAGAACTAAGACTGTGAGCCCTATGTGGGACAGGGATTGTGTCCAACCTGATTTGCTTGTGTCTATCCCAGGACTTAGAACACTGCATGACACATAGAAAGCGCTTAGCAAATACTAAAATTATTATTATTATGTAGGTGTATGTGGTTCTTTAGAAGATGGGAGCCTCTGCATTTTCAGATTGGGTGTCTGGTTGAATGGTAGACTCATCTCTGCTAGACCAACCAGCCCCTGGCTTAGACTAACAGGGGACTTATGATTTAACATAAAATTCATGTTGAACATCTGCTTGGCTGTTCCATTAAATCATTTACCCTGGAATCAAGTTTGATAAAAGTGCAGCTTCAGGGAAGAATCAATGAATAAATGGTATTTATTGAGAGCTAACTATGTACTAAGCACTTGGGAGATGACAATACAACAAAGTTGGTAGATATGTTCCCTGCCCACAAGGATCAGTCCCCTTCTAGACTGTGAGCCTGTTGATGGATAGGGACTGTCTCTATATGTTGCCTACTTGTACTTCCCAAGCACTTAGTACAGTGTTCTGCACACAGTAAGCATTCAATAAATATGATTGAAAAGTGGACAGCAATTATTTCAATACCCTACATATCATAAAGCAAAGATGAGTTTTTTTTCAAAGGGACAGATAAGCCTTGAGGGCATCATATTTTTTTTCAATTTAAAAAAATGACATTTTTAGGAAAATCCTTTGAAAATCAATTGCTACAAATAGTCAGCAGGATACATGGTGAGAGGTGACACTACTGAATCACTCAGATGAGCTAGGCTAATTAAGAAGTTTCCATTCACTGACACACAGCAGAGAGAAAAACTTTCAGCCTATCTTCAATCAACATGAAGTCATTCCCATTTCATCTCAAAGCCTATTGATTCTTAATTGGAGGACACTGAAACTTTCATGAATCAATACATCAGGAAATAGCTTGGTTTCCTTTTTTTTCAACACTGTAATTTTAGAATTCCCTAGTCACTCGGATCACATTCCTAGCACCATATGAGCCTGAAGCTGAACGTCATATAGGAAGCTGGGAAGAATGGACTGACCTACTGATTTCTTTCATGAATCCTACCTGGCAGAACTGTTCACTGCCCTCACTTCCTGCATATGATTCTGCACTTAATCATGTGAGTAAAGAGATGAAGGGTTTTTTATGGTATTTGTTAAGCACTTACTTTATGGCAGGCACTGTACTAAATGCTGGGCAGATACAAGCTAATCAGGTTGGACACAGTCCATGTCCCACATGGGGCTTACAGTTTTAGTCCCCATTTCACAGATAAGGAATCTGAGACATAGAGAAATTAAGTGACTTGCCCAGCAGTCAAGTGATAGAGCCAGGGATTAGGACCCAGATCCTTCTGACTCTGGAATGGGATCCAGAAGTCCCCCTCCTAGAGAAGCAGCGTGGTTTAGTGGATAGAGCACAGGCCTGGGAATCAGAAGGACCTGGGTTCTAATCCTGACTCTGCCACATGTCTGGTGTGTGACCTTGGGTGAGCCACTTCTCCTCCTCTGTGCCTCAGTTACCTCACCTGTAAAATGGGGATTGAGACCGTAAACCCCATGTGAGACAGGGACTATGTCCAACCTGATAGAAATTCATCCCAAACCTTTAGTACTATGTTCGTGGCACATAGTAAGCACTTAACAGATGTCATAGTTATTATCATTATTATTATTGTGGCTAGGGAACGTGCCCTGTGCCCCTCTTGTACTTGCCCAAGTACTTAGTACAGTGCCTTACAAGGTTCAGTAAATACCATTACTACTACCAGACTCCACCCAGATCAGAGAACAGGGTTGAAGGTGGGGATGGAGATGCCGAGGTCCTATTTGCAGTCCTTGAAGGGAGGTTCGCTATAGTACTAGCCTCTGAAATGGAGTTAATTAGGAGAACCGGAAGGGAAGGACCACACCCCAACCAGGAATAGAGACAATAGGTAATCTCTGTTGTCCATTCCAGAGAGTGTTATCCTATGCTCTGAATAATGTCATTTCTGATGGTTCAGTAGTCAATTCACATAAAGACATTTCTTTCCTACTTAGAGTTCAAAGCTGAAATGCACTGTGAGGACAGGAAAAATAAACCCCCCAAGCCATTGTTTTTGTAAGTCCCTTTAAAGTGTAGAGGAGGCAGATGCATCACGGCCAAAGCTGCATTTTCTGTCTGTTTTACCAGTCATAGCTTCTGCAGGGCAGGGCCAGTTGTAAATTAACGATATAACATCTTCAGTCAGGAGAACTACTCAAGTAACATCCCCAAAAAACAAATCATTACCTAAAAGTAAGAGAGCAAATGTAGCTTTTAATAGGGGAATGGAAATTTCAGTTCAGCGTTGTCTTCGATTACTTTGCTCCTTCCCTTTATGAATCATTCCAAGATGAAGTTTTGGGAGTTGGGTTTCTTTTTGGGGTACAACCAATCCTCTGCCGCTTAAATATGTTTCTAAATTCACAGCAGCATTCTGTGACTAAATAGGAATAAATAAATGACTGACCTCTGCTTGACAATTACCATCTGAAAGGAAAGGGGGCTTTCTCCAGCTCAATAGTTGGTGCCTGCAATCAAGATGCATGGGATGTTCTGCTATTTTCCTCACTTGGAAACCAAGTTCCAGGAATTTTCTGAAATAATAATGGAACTACATAACTGAAATATGATAAAACTTTTCAAAAGTTATATGGTTGAGATGAAACAAACCTGCTTAAATAAATATCATGGAAAGCATGGCTACGATCTACCTATCACCTTTTAGATGCATGAGTACATCCTCTGCTTTATCACTGGAGATGTCAGAAAGGGCTGTTCTTATCCTTAATATAAGAAGAAGCTGAAATGGAAAGGTTTAGTAACTTCATTTAGAAGGAGAAAAGGAAATGGAGCACATTTCTCCTTACTTTTAGGTTCACTTCCTACCCACCAAATTATACAGCTAAGTGGAATCTTGGAAAGAGAAACTGTCAATTTAATTTTTATATCACTGCTATCATTGTTTCTGATTCTCTTGTCTTTCCCCCGGCCGGCAAGTCAGATTGTACCTTAAAAAACCTCCACCGATGGCTGACCTCTCTTAAGAGACATTGAGAAAGGAGATGCCATAACTTTGTATTTATAAATAATTAGGTAAAATGACAAAATATTAAAACTATTGTGTGTGTGCGTGTGTAAAATGAAAAAAATTCCAAATAATGTGTGTACATGTGTGTGTTAGGAATGAAGGTCTCATAAAATGACAGCAAATGTAAATTGTGTGAGATGCCACCTGTAAGGGAGGTGGGTAAGGAATTTAAAAATGTGTTTCTTCACACTAATAAGCCAGACAGAAATGACACATGGGCATCAAGTCAAAGAAGAATGACCTACTTAGGCTGAATAATTGGGAACTGATTCACTGTAATTGTACGCTTAGTAAATTGTATCCTAGCACCAACTAGTGGCAAGAATTAATGAAGACATTATAGTGCAGGCAAAAGAGAGAACATTTGTCATAAGAAATTATATTTCAATTTCTCCATCACTTTTAAAGCTTTCTCTTTCCCATTTAGACTCTTCTTATTGACTACATCTCACTTTCTCCTGTTAAATAATAGTCATTTATTCTGTGGTCAAGGAACTTGTTCAGAGTAAAGATTGAAGAGCATCAAGAGTATCATCATCATCGTAATAAATAATAATATTCACTAAAGGTTTACTCTGTGCCAAATGTTGAGATATATATATATAAGAAAGATAGACTGCATCGCATTCCTGTCCCACAAAAGCATTTACAGTCTGAGGTAACACTAACTGTAACCTGATCCCCATTTTAGAGTTGAGGGAACTGAGGCACAGAGAGCTTAAGGGATTTGCTCAGCCAGATCTAAAACCCAGGTCTTCTGACTCCTAGCTTTATGCTCTAGGCCATACTTTGTCCTCTTGCTGTCCTGGTTGTCTGGTTCCTAGATATGCAGAGGACTCCTAGAAGATAAATGTTTTTAGTGAAGGAGATAATAATAATAATAATATTGGTTAAGCACTTACTATGTGCAAAGCACTGTTCTAAGCGCTGGGGGGATACTTGGGAAAACTGTCTGAAAATACAGAGTCTGAATAAAGCTTTTGAAGCCTTAGCATGGAAATGCTATATAAAAATAATAATAATAGTACTTATTAAGTGCTTACTCTGTGCCAAGCACTGTTCTAGGCACTGGGGTAGATATAAGTTAAGCAGGTTGGATACAGTCCTTGATCCACATGGGGCTCACACTCTTAATCCCCATTTCACAGATGCGGTAACTGAGGCCCAGAGAAGTTAAGTGACTTGTCCAAAGTCACACAGCAGACATTTGGCAGAGCCGGGATTAGACTCCCAGGCCCATGCTCTAACCACTAAGTCATGCTGCTTCTCAAGGATTCTGAAATGTGATACAGTGTATCTCAGGCCACATTTGTGATACTAGGCAAGTCCCATTCCTCACTGGTGATGTCAAATGTGGAATGTCAATCTGAGTTACTTGAGCCTGAAAAGTAGGCTATTTGTGGCTGTCTACACAGGCAAAATGAAGCAGAAAATTGAGCAATAATCAGTTTAATTTCTATCACAAAGGCAACCAAGTGAGATCATTTAAATCCCTCAATACTAGTTTTTTTTTTTAATCCTAATAAGAAGCTTTCCCCACAACTTTTCATTTCCTGAATCATCTGGGGTGTTGCTTCATCTTCCTACTTTGCCTGTGTGGACAAAGCTTTAGCATCCATAATTTTTCCTACTTGCACCAAAGATTACAAGCTCCAATTAAACATATAAGTTTAATACCATGATTAGTGTCAGGGATCACACTGGAGGGGAGGTCACAGTAAGAAGAACAAGATGAAGGCAACACAGGAGACCAACCTCATTCACTAAATAAGAAGAGCAACTTGGTCATTTTAAGAAATAGGAATCCACTATTCTAACCTTGGGAGAGAATGCTGTTGCTGAAAGCAAAATCTGGTTGGAAAAATAGATATGAAGGGAAAAACTTTCCCAGCTGGCAGCTAGATCATCCATTTTTATATCTTTCCTCTTGCTCATACTGACTCAAACAGTCCTAACCATGATGTGTCGTCCTGTAACTTCATTATTTGCCCAATAATCTGGAGAGGGTCAGAGAGTCTTTGTAACAGAAACGGAGGCCAAACACATGTGTATTCACATGACTCCAATTAGGTCATCGTTGAGGCCTTTGTATTACTCCACACAGCAACACTACAACCAGCAGCCTGTCCGAGAAGAGTTATATGTCTGTACAGTTGGATACTCAATTGTTTCATTTCTCTATGTATAAATATTCTTATGTCTGTCTCCCCTGTAAGAGTGAAAGCTTTCTTTGAGTTGAGAATGGGTCCCTTCCTTGCCTTGAAATTTCCATGCTGTAGACTGTGAGCCCGTTGTTGGATGGGGACCGTCTCTATATGTTGCCGACTTGTACTTCCCAAGAACTTAGTACAGTGTTCTGCACACAGTAAGTGCTCAATAAATATGATTGAATGAATGAATGAGAAGTAAAGTGCAATACAGTACAGTATAGTCAGAAGGTCTTGGGTTCTAATCCCAGCTCTGCAACTTGCCTGCTGTGTGACCCTGGGCAAGTCATTTTACTTCTCTGTGCCTCCATTACCTCATCTGTAAAATGGGGGTTGAGACTGTGAGACCCAGGAGAGACAGGGACCGTGCCCTAGCCAATTGGTTTGTAACCACTCCAGTGCTTAGTACAGTGCCTGGCACATACTAAGTGTTTAACAACTGCCACTGTTATTATTATTATTATTATTGTTCATCACACGCTGAACGTGTACCATAAATATTTCTACTACTACTGATTTCTTTGGTCAATTGCAATGTCATCAAACAAAATCTCCGTTCATTTTTAGTAGGGTTCTGGCCATTTTAGGTTTGGCCAATAGTCTTGGGATATTTAAGGATTGTCCTTATCTCGAGCTGCTCCTAACCTTACCAGCTGATAATTCAACTGCTCCAGCTACCCCAGAAACATTTAAGAATCCTTGCAGTCTCTTAGGGTCAGCCTCATGTCTGCTGTAGACTAATTCTAGTTTACGGAGAAGCAGCACGGTATAGTGGCTAGAGCACGGACCTGGGAATCAAAAGGTCATGGCTTCCAATCCTGGCTCTGCCCTTTGCCTAGTGTGTGACCTTCACTTCTCTGAGCCTCAGTTTCCTAATCTGTAAAATGGGGATTAAGTTTGTAGGCCCATGTAAGACAGGGACTGTGTCCAACCTGATTGCCTTGTATCTACCCCAGCACTTAGAACAGTGCTTGGCACCTAGTATGCACTTACCAAATTGCCACTATTATTATTGTTCTGGAGAAGATGGTAATGTCGTTGGTGGTGAAATGATGTGGTTCCACAATGGACTGGTATGTTTCGCACTACGACATGTTAATCACTCTTCAAGTTGACCCGATAAACCAGGGGTTTATAGTGGCTCCCAGTTGATTGTCTTCATTGTTTAAATTTCAAAGTTGCATGATCATGCGATCAGGGAGTGGTGCCTGGAACTTTCTGTGAAGTTCCAGAGGAAGGGACCCAAGGCGACTGCAGCATGTGGATTCATTCATTCACTCAATCATATTTATTGAGCACTTACTGTGTGCAGAACACTGTAATAAGCACTTGAATAGTACAGTTCAGCAACAATTGGATTGGAAGGTACTGATCAGGGGAGTGTACAGTCCAAGAGAGATGCAGTCACCATTTCCTCTGCTGGACCAGGAGGCAGGTACAAAATTATATGGCCCTGTTCCAGCTCCTTGGGGGAGGATAATGCCCATATGGGGCATTTCTCTGTATATCTCCCAGCTCCTAGGACTACCACTCTTCCAAGGGATAGAGAGTTTGCTCCAACAGGAGCATGGAGGTTGGAGTCTCTGGAGTGGCCGGAGAATGGACCACCTGCTAGGGACATAAGCAGGGGGGTGGGTGCCAAGACAGCATCAGATTGCATTATATGACTGACAGCTGTCAGTTATAGGGGCACTATGTTGTGCTTTTTATGGTATTTGTTAAGTGTTTTCTATCTGCCAGGCACTGTTCTAAGTGCTGGGGTAAATACAAGGTAATTGGGTTGGACACAGTCCCTGTCCCACATAGGGATCACAGACTTCAGCCCCATTTTGCAGATGAGGAATCTGAGGCACAGAGAAATGAAAGGACTTGCCCTAAGTCCCACAGCAAACAAGTGGGAGAGTCAGGATTAGAACTCAGGTCATTCTGATGTCCAGGCCCTTGTTCGATCCACTAGGTCACTCTGCTTCTTGTCATTCAACCCCTTCTACTAGGGATTGGTAAATTTGTTAGGATATCCAGACACATTGGTAATTCGAACAAATGCTTTTTATGCAAATATCACTCCTGTCGTGGCCCCATTCTAGCAGAAGAGATCATCGTGCAGCTCTGATAGTGATGTGTGGGTTGTTTGGTAAAAGACATCAGATAGGAATAAGTCAAGGTGTAGGCTGGCACTTAGTAAAGTCCATTCTTGCAAAGCAGATATAGATCTGTGGCTTCTCTGTAGCTTCCATTCAAAAACTTTGCAAGGCTAGAACAGAGGTTAAGTATGTAGCCCTGGCCAGATTTCAAGCTAGGTGATTATGCTTTGCTAACTACATTTCCTTTGCTGCTTCAACTGGACAGAGTGATTTTCTTCATTTCCTGTCTTAAGTTGTATAATTAATGACTGCATCCTTTTTATTTGAGAGATGTGCAGCGTGGCTCAGTGGAAAGAGCACGGGCTTTGGAGTCAGAGGTCATGGGTTCAAATCCAGGCTCCGCCAGCTGTCAGCTGTGTGATTTTGGGCAAGTCACTTAACTTCTCTGTGCCTCAGTTACCTCATCTGTAAAATGTGGATTAAAACTGTGAGCCCCCCGTGGGACAACCTGATCACCTTGTAGCCTCCCCAGCGCTCAGAACAGTGCTTTGCACATAGAAAGTGCTTAACAAATGCCATCATTATTAATAATAAAATCAATCAATCAGTGGTATTAACCAAGCACTTAATGTGTGCAGAGTACTGTATTAAGTGCTTGCAAGAGTACAATACAACAGAGTCATTAGACACATTCCCCGCATATTAAGAGTTTATAGCCTAGATGGAGAGGCAGATGGTAAAATAAATTATGGATACATACATAAATATTGTGGGGCTGAGTGGGATCAATATCAAGTGCTTAAAGAGTACAGATCCACGGGTATGGGTGACATTTAAGGGAGAAGAAGTAGCGGAAACGAGGGCTTAGAGAAGGGGTCTTGTGAATTCAGTAGGAATTTGAAGGTGTGGGGAGTGGTGGTATGTCGTTTATGAAGAGGGAGGGAGTTCCAGACCAGTGGGAGGACATGGACAAGGGGACAGCAGTAAGATGGACAGAATCAAGATACAGTGAGCAGGTTGGTGCTGGAGGAGTGAAGCATACAGGCTGGGTTACAGTAGATAATTAGCAGTGTAAGATAGGAAGGAGAGAGCTGATAGAGCACTTTAAAGCAGATGGGAAGGAGTTTCTGTTTGATGAGGAGGTAGACGAGCGACCGCTGGAGATTTGGAGGACTGGGCAAATATGAAATGAATGGTTTTTAAAAAAGTGATCTAGGCAGCAGAGAGAAGTAAAAACTGAAGTGGGGAGAGATAGGAGGCAGAGAAGTCAGTAAAGAGGCTGATGTGGGAATCTTCAAGGCAGGAGTCAAGGCAGAGAAGCAGCATGGCTCAGTGGAAAGAGCCCGGGCTTTGGAGTCAGATGTCATGGGTTCAAATCCTGGCTCCGCCACTTGTCAGCTGTGTGGCTTTGGGCAAGTCACTTAACTTGTCTGTGCCTCAGTTACCTCATTTGTAAAATGGGGATGAAGACTGTGAGCCCCCGGTGGGACAATGTGATCACCTTGTAACCTCCCCAGCACTTAGAACAGTGCTTTGCACATAGTAAGCGCTTAATAAATGCTATCATTATTCTTTTAGACTATGAGCCCACTGTTGGGTAGGGACTGTCTCTATATGTTGCCAACTTGTACTTCCCAAGCGCTTAGTACAGTGCTCTGCACACAGTAAGCACTCAATAAATACGATTGATTGAGCATGGGCCTGGGAGTCATAAGGACCTGGATTCTAATCCTGGTTCTGCCACTTGTCTGTTGTGTGACCGTGGGCAAGTCACTTCATTTCTCTGTGCCTCAGCTATCTCATCTGCAAAATGGGGATTAAGACTATGAACCCCATGTAGGGCAGGGACTGTGTCCAACTTGATGATCTTGTATCTACCACAGTCCTTGACATATAGTAAGTGCTTAACAAATACCATCATTATTATTCTTATTATTATAAGTGCTTGGATCAGCAAGCTTAGCTTGGATGGAGAAGGAAGGGCAGATTTTATTGATTTTGTAAAGGTAGAACCAAAAGGATTTGGTGACAGATTGATTATGTGGGTTGAATGAGAGAGATGAGTCAAGGATTATGCCAAGGTTAGGGGGTGTGAGACAGGGAGAGGGCAAAAACTCTGAGGAAAAGTGGTAGACTAGGTTGGGAAACAGTGTGGGCTAGTGGGAAGAGCATGGGCCTTGAGTCACACAGTAAGCACTCAATAAATGTGATTGAATGAATTTGGGTTCTAACCCTGGCTCTGCCACTTGCCTGCTGTGTGACCTTAGGCAAGTCACTTGACTTTTCTGGGCCTCAGTTTCCTCCACTGTAAAATGGGAATTCAATACCTGTTCTCCCTCCTACTTAAACTATGAGCCCCATGTGGGACAAGGAGTGTGTATCTACCCTAGCACCCTAGTGGTATCTACCCTAGCACTTAGAACAGTTTTTGACACATAGTAGGGGCTTAACATACTATAACAATAACAAAGGAGGATGGTGGTGCTGTCTGCAGTGATGAGAAAGTCACGAGGAGGACAGAGTGTGGGTGGAAAAATGAGGAGTTCTGTTTTGGACATGTTTAGTTTGAGCTGTCAGTGGGACATTCAAGTAGAGATATCCTGAAGGCAGGAGAAAATGTGAGACTACAGAGAAGGAGAGAGGATAGGGCTGGAGAGGTAGATTTGGAAATCATCTGTGTAGAAATGGTAGTTGAAGCCATGGGAGTGAATGAATTCTCCAAGGGAATGAGAGCAGATGGAGAATAGAAGGTGACATTAACACATATAGTTGTGTTTATGTATTAAGGTATGCATATCTAGTGCTTTGCTATCTCCCTCATTCCCCTCTCAGGGTCTGAAACCTGGAGAGTTTTCAGTACTCTACCGTCTTGGCTATGGGAGGGAGAGTCAAGAAGAGGCATACCTATTCCATTCCTAGCTTGGACAGTGGCTAACGAATGGAAGACAATCTGCTACAAGTTAAACCTCACCTGTGCAAGGCAGCAGAGGCACGGAAGAGTCGAGGGTGGAGACAAGTTTATAGCGTGGAAGGAGGCAATAGAAAAACACTTTCATATTTCTACCAAGAAAACTCTATGGATACACTACCAGAACGAATGCAGATGGAGAGCGGGGCACTCTGGGAGAGATGTGTCCATGGTGTCACTATGGGTTGGAAATGAATTGACAGCATAGTAATAATAATGATGGCATTTATTAAGTGCTTACTATGTGCAAAGCACTGTTCTAAGTGCTGGGGAGGTTACAGAGTGATCAGGTTGTCCCATGAGGGGTTCACAGTCTTAATCCCCATTTTACAGATGAGGTAACTGAGGCCCAGAGAAGTGAAGTGACTTGCCCAAAGTCACACAGCTGACAATTGGTGGAGCCAGGATTTGAACCCATGACCTCTGACTCCAAAGCCCGTGCTTTTTCCACTGAGCCATGCTGACAACATAAGATTTGCCTTATTAGAGTGTATGACAAGGAATCTGACTTGTGCTTCTGTTGTAATTCTCTAGAACCTTGGAGGCAGATGATAAAGACCACTTCTACTACTACTACCACCATGAGGGAAAGGATATAGTGCAAATATTAAACAGTATGATTTGATTATAAAATGATTCTTTCACATGATTCTGTTGGTTAAAGTTGGGGGAGGATTTGAGAGACATCCAAAGACAAGGCTATAGATTACAAAGTATTTTGTCCCCCAAATTATTCCAAAGGAAAAACAGAAATTACGAGGTAAATGTTCTGTATGGCCACCAGATGGCTCATTTTTATACTGTGTCGTTGGAGAAGGGGATGATAGTTGCTTGGTGAAAGCAAGGGGGAGAGGGAGCAAACAACAGCTCATTATCAGTTAATCGGTGGTATTTTTTAAGCACTTACTATGTGCAGATCACTATACTAACTGCTTGGAAGAGCACAAATCAAGAGAAATGGTTGACACGCTTCTTGCCTACAAGGTGTCTACAGTCTAGATGAGAAGACAGACATCCAAATAATTACAGATAGGGGAAATAAATGAGTGTAGTAATGATGATATTTGTTAAGTGCTTACTATGTGTCAAGCACTGTTCTAAGTGCTGGGGCAGATACAAGCTAATCAAGGTTGGACACAGTACTAAGGATATGCGCAGGATATGTGTTGCAGAACTAGGGTGACTATCAAGTGCTTAAAGTGCTTTGGAGTCAGAGGTCATGGGTTCAAACTCCGGCTCCGCCAATTGTCAGCTTTGTGACTTTGGGCAAGTCACTTAACTTCTCTGTGCCTCAGTTACCTCATCTGTAAAACGGGGATTGAGACCGTGAGCTCCACGTGGGACAACCTGATCACCTTGTAACATCCCCAGTGCTTAGAACAGTGCTTTGCACACAGTAAGCGCTTAATAAATGCCATGATTATTATTATTATTATTATTAAAGTGTACAGATCCAAGGACAAATAAAATCCAAAAGGGAGAACAAATAGGGGAGTTGAGGACTAAGTCAGGGAGGGCCTTTTATATAAGGCTCCAACTCCAAACAACCCCAAGGCAGCTCCAGGAAAACAAACACATTAAACCAAATCAAGAGTGACTGACCCTTCTTTTTCAATGGTATTTGTTAAGTGTTTACTATGTGCCAGGCACTGTACTGAGTGCTGGGATAGATACAAAGTAATCAGGTTGGACGTCGTCCATGTCCTACATGGAGCTCACAGCCTTAATCCCCATTTTACAGATGAGGTAACTGAGGCCCAGAGAAGTGAAGTGACTTTCCCAAGGTCATGCATTAGGTGAGAGGCGGAGCCAGGATTAGAACCCAGGTCCTGCTCACAGTCAGGCCCTTGCTCTATCTGCTAGGCCACGCTGCTTCTCAACCTCTGTGGGAGGAGCTAAACTGGCTGATCAATCAGTCAATCATATTTATTGAGTGCTTACTGTGTGCAGAGCACTGTATTACGTGCTTGGGAGAGTGCAATATAACAATAAATAGACACATTCCCTGCCCACAGAGAACTTATAGTCTAGAGGGAGAGACTGATATTAATATAAATAAGTAAATTACAGCTAGGTACATAAGTGCTGTGGGACTGGGAAAGGGGATGTAAAGGGAGCAAGTCAGGGTGACACAGAAGGGAGAGGTTGAAGAGGAAAGGAGGGCTTAGTCAGGGAAGACCTCTTGGAGGAGATGTGCCTTCAACAAGGCTTTGAAGGCGAAGAGAGTAATTGTCTGTTGGATATGAGGAGGGAGGGCATTCTAAGCCAGAGGCAGGACATGGACAAGGGGCCCTGCAGTGACAAAGACAAGATCAAAGTACTGTGAGAAGGTTGCATTAGAGAAGTGAAGTTTGTAGGCCGGGTTGTAGTAGGAGAAGAGTGAGGTGAGGTAATAATAATAATGATGATGGCATTTGTAAAGCGTTGTTCTAAGTGCTGGGGGGGATACAAGGTAATCAGGTTGTCCCACATGGGTCTTACAGTCTTAATCCCCATTTTCCAGATGAGGTAATTGAGGCCCAGAGAAGTTAAGTGACTTGCCCAAAGTCACACAGCTATGTGGTGGAGCAGGGATTAGAACTCATGACCTCTGACTCCCAAGCCCGTGCTCTTTCCACTGAGCCACGCTGCTTCTCAAGGTAGGTAAAAGTAAAGGTAGGAGGCAGGAAGGTGGTCAAGTGCTTTAAAGGTGAACCAACACCATTTCTGCCAGAATTAGAAAACCAGGAACTTCTAAGGGATTACTGGTAATCAGGAAACAGAAGATAACTATTGAGTGTTATCAGGGATAAAGTAGGTCATGATTAGGATGAAGAATGCCACATACACTGGAAAGGGTTATCATCTAACCTGCCACCAGATCTAAGAGGAGTCCCATCAGATCACCTTGCTTGTAAATGAGAGGGAAGAATAAACTTGTTGACTTTTCCCAGATCAACAAGAGCCTCTGAATTACAGAACCTGGGGCCAGTGTGAATGAGTAGAGCTTCAAGAGTTTCAAGTAGAGCTTAGAGAAACTACATGCCTAGTGGATAGAGCATGGGCCTGGGAATCAGAAGGACATGGGTTCTAATCCCAGCTCCATCACTTGTCTGCTGCGTGACCTTGGGTGAGTCGCTTCACTTCTCTGTGCCTCAGTTACCTCATCTGTAAAATGGGGATTAAGACTGTGAGCCCCATGTGGGACATGGACCCAGCATTTAGAACAGCCTTTGGCACACAGTAAGCACTTAATACTGTCATTCCATTCCCCTCTTATTTGCCCCCATTTCCGGACCAGGCCAAGGATCTCAGCATAAAGTAAATGAATGCAGGAGGTAAGAGTGACCATACCAAAAGGGGAGGCACATAGAAACTCCAAGAAGGAAAACAGGGAGAGGGGTATTTCAAATGGCAGGTTTTTTATGGTATTTGTTAAGTACTTACTATGTGGCAGGCACTGTACTAAGTACTGGGGTAGATACATGATAATCAGGTTGGACAGAGTCCATGTCTCACATGAGGCTCAAAGGTTAAACCCCCATTTTACAGAAGAAGTAACTGAAGTAGAAACAAGTTTAGTGACTTGCCTGAGATCACACACCAGACACATTGAGGAACTGGGATCAGAATCCAGGTCCTCTGAATCCCAGGCCTAAATTTTAGTTCAAATTCAAGCAAGGAAGACGGAAGAAAAAAATAGATTAGTCCTTAGATCAGGACATAAAACACTTTCAGCCCTTCTAAAACAACAGTAGATTGGAGTCTTCGCAGGGGTCCTGAGAAAGGCACATCTCACAAAACCAGTGACCCTCGCTCAAGGTCAAGAAAATCTATTCTTAAATATCTTCATTTCAGGGGATTGTAAGGACTGATGTAGAATTTCAGTTGGGTGGGAATTTGATTCCTCTGCTTAATTTTTCACCCTGCAGACCGACACTTGCAAGGACTTCTACATTGGGTACAAGGCTGACTCCCTCTGCATTTGTTCCAAAGCAATTTTTGGAATAAAGAGCTTTGGGTAGGGTTTTTCACTGACATTTTAAAATTGAACTTTTTTTGGCAGCTGCTCTCCTTTCAACAGTCATAGCTTGAGGGGCCTGCGGGTCTGCCAGAGAAAAACGAATCCCTTATTGGCATTTCATCAGCTTAATAAATTATATTTAATTATTAAATTAATGGCCCTAAGACATATCAGAGGACCAGGTGGTTTTTTTTCTCCAATAAATCAGTTGTGGTTACCATTTCTGAACTGTAAATACTCCTCTTCACCACAGGCCCTTAAAAAAAATCCAGGGTAATCATCTCATTATAGTCGTGTTGAAATGAAAACCAAGCAGTTCCGAGAAAGGTCACCATTGAGTTCTAAAGAGCGCTCTGTCCTGGAGCAGAGACAACGGTTTTCCAAATGAAGTGTCTGAACAATGCAAAACCTGGCAAACACAAGCAGCCCTTTTAAGTGCAAATGAGGCTGGTGGTTTGCAAGATTCTGAAAACCATTCAATGGCTCATGCATCCACATATTCAAGGTGCATACAGGCGGTACTGCACCTGTCCTATAAATCATTCCTGAATAGGAATGCTCATAAAGGTAAAGCTGTTCCTCAAGCTTAAAGATGATGCTAGAATGATTATACACCGGATGTTAGAATGTGGCCCACTCTTGTTGATGGACAATCCTTCCACATTGGGTGCTTGTGAGCTTACGAATTAACCAATAGTATTTACTGAGCACCTACCGGGTGCCAAGCACTGTATTAAGCCCTTTAAAGAGTTCAATGTAATAACAATAATAATAATAATAATAATGGCATTTGTTAAATGCTTCAAATGTGCCAGGCAGTGTATTAAGCACTGGGGTAGATGCAAGCAAGTAGGGTTGGACAGACTCAGCTTGGACATGGGGGCTCACAGTCTCAATCCCCATTTTACAGATGAGGAAACTGAGGCCCAGAGAGGTGAAGTGACTTGCCCAAAGTCAAACAGCAGACAAGTGGCAGAGCTGGGATTAGAACCCATGACCTTTTGACTCCCAGGCCTGTGCTGTATCCACTAGGACATGCTCCTTTTCTGGAATCCGTAGGCATGATCTCTGTCCTTGCTGCACTGTTGTTAACAATAATAATAATAATAATAATAATAATAATAATAATGTTGGTATTTGTTAAGCACTTACTATGTGCCAAGCACTGAATCAATCAATGGTATTTATTGAGTGTTTACTGTGGGTAGAGCACTGTACTAAGTGCTTGGGAGAGTACATTACAACAGAGGTAGCAGCCACATTCTCTGCCCACAAGGAGAATGACTGGCACCATTTTTCTCTCTGTTTCATCAAGAATTTTTCATGGGTACAATGAGAATTACCCCCATACTAATTGCTGAAAGCCAGGCAAAACTGCCTTCTGTCACGATCTCCCAGATGTCCATGGCTATGCCATATTTTGAAGGTTTTGTTTCATTGTGTCTTTTTTAAAAAATTATTTCATCCTCTCTGAATGTGATTCCTAATTTCGGTTCGTGAAGCAAGAGCAGTTTGCCTAGACTGCTGTTGTCTATTCTCTTCACATAGCCACCCAGCAATGCTTCCATGGACATGAACTGCCTAGGTTCTAAGACCTCAGCGTTTGTGATCCCAACTTACCATTTGATGTTAAGTATGTCATGTAGGTGTTGTTGAAGAACTACTCTCTGGTGGAACTCTCAAAGGATGTTTCACAAAGTCATTGGTCGATCTGTCAAACATCTTAGGAAGAGCAGTCCAGAACAGTAGCATTAGTGTTTATATAGCCCCTTCCCAGTTTTCCTGAGGCACCAGAGTTGTGTTCTTGCAAAACCCCATATTAAGAAAAACTTGCATTGTACTAGTCACCTGTTTGGATGCTGGATGCACAAGCATGATTTTTTCTACTCGATACTGCAAAGTGTCACATGCCAAACTGGCTCACTATTACTATTATGGCATTGGTGAAGCACTATTCTAAGTGCTCGGGTAGGGACAAGTTAATTAGTTCGGACACTATCTCTGTCCCAGTGGGGTCTCATGGTCTAAGTAGAAGGGAGAAAAGGTATTGAATCCCCATTTTACATATAAAGAAACAGAAACACAAGCACTTTGCCCAAGGTCACATAGCAGACAAGTCACAGAACAGAGATTAGAATCCAGGTCCTCTGACTGCTTAGGCCAGTGATTTTTCCACTAGGCCATGCCATTCCTTGGCTTGTCAGAATACTGTTCCCTAAATCCTAAAATATGTTATAGTCAAAATACATGGTGAATACATACATTATGGTAGAACTTTACATACTTTGTGCTCTGCACTGTAATAGGCACCACAGGAATTCAAGTGTGGTATAAAATAATGTGAGATGGCCCTGAAACATGCTATTAGAGCCAGTTTACAGAAGGATAGGTAGATCAGGTGATGTAGATCAGAGATATTATATTGTACTCTCCCAAGCGCTTAGTATAGTGCTCTGCACACAGTAAGTGCTCAATGAATACGATTGAATGAATCAACATACCTCAAAGATCAAAAAGGGGGGAGATTTTAGAGTCTGTCAGATTTGATTCTGTTTCCAGTGGACATATGAAAAAGTGACTGGTTTTTACTGCTTGTTCAGTCACGAGGTGAATGCTACAACAAACGTCACCTTACCCTTGATCTTCGAGTAGCGACTCCAAGGTAATCAATCAATCAATCAATCAATCAATATCAATGGCATTTATTAAGCACCTGTGTACAAAGCTCTGGGACTAAGGGCTTTGTAGAGTACAGCAGAATTAGGTTACAAAATTGTTTCCTTCAAATAACTTACAATTTAGGAACGGAGACAAACCTAAACACCTAAATAAATTACAGGTAGTGGAGAGTGATAGAGTATAAAACTATGTACATAAGTGTTACAGTGGGCACCCCTGACTCAGATGATGCTCTGAAGCCCTGACCAGGCCACCCAACATATGATTGTTTGGGTTCTTTCCTTTTGTCAGTCAGTCAATCATATTTATCGAGTGCATACTGTGTGCAGACCACTGTACTACGCACTTGGGAGAGTACAATATAACAATATAAACAGACACATTTCCTGCCCACAGTGAGCTTATGGTCTAGAGGGGGAGGCAGACATTAACATAAATAATTAAAATGACAGAAATGCCCATAAGTGCTGTGGGGCTGGGAAGGGGAATGAATAAAGGGATCAGTTCAAGGCAGCACAGAAGGGACTGGGAGAAGAGGAAAGGAGGGTTTAGTTAGGAAAGGGCTTTTTGAGGAGATTTATGTTCAGTAAGGCTTTGACGGAGGGGAGAGTAAATGCCTGTTGGATATGAAGAGGGAGGGCATTCCAGGCCAGAGGTAGGACGTGGGCAAGAGGACGGTGGTGAGATAGACGAAGTACAGTTAGAAGGTTGGCAGGAGAGGAGCAAAGTGTGCGGGCTGGGTGGTAGTAAGTGAGTAGTGAGGTGAGGTAGGAGGGGGAAAGGTGACTAACTGTTTTTGGTTCCCAAGCCGGAGATGGCTTGGTGGATACTTTGGGCCTGGGTACTCTTACCTGGACATCCATCCCCGCGACTAGGTCATGGTTGGGGAACATGGATGAGATGAGATGTCTAAATAAGGGTGCCGATAAACGCTTTAAAGTTAAGAGTAGTTGATGGGATGGGCTGATGAGGGAAGATCTGGATAATGTCTCTTGCAGGAGGGAGGTGTCCAGGAGGACTTTGAAGATGGGGAGTCCTGTGGTTTGGCAAATCTGTTTGGGAAAGGAATTCCAGACAGGAGGAAAGAATGCATACGATGGGTTGGAGAGGGCTAGTACAGAGTGAATATAGTTAGGATGTCTACTTGGGAGCAGCAAAGAGTGACAACTCTTGGAACATAGTAAACGCTTAACAAATACCATCATCATCATCATCAACTAAGGTGGGATGAGAGAACAGAGGGGAAAGCTGAGACGTCAAAGCAAGTGTTCACCTGAACATGTGCACTGGGATGCTTACTCCACACTGACTATCCATTCCCTTTCAGGTGTTTCTCTGCACCTTTATTTACTGTCATTCTGTTATTTTCTCCTCAACTAGTTGAACTACTTCCTGTCATATCCTAATCCCAATGTAAATCATTAGATTGTAAACTCCTTGAAGAGCAGGGAACATGTGTCTTGCTTCTGTTGCACTTTCCCAGTTGCTAAGTACAGTGCTTCAATCAATCAGCTGATGATATTCATTAATAATAATAATGATGGCATTTATTAAGCGCTTACTAGGTACAAAGCACGTTCTAAGTGCTGGGGAGGTTACAAGGTGATCAGGTTGTCCCACAGGGGGCTCACAGTCTTAATACCCATTTTACAGATGAGGTAACTGAGGCACAGAGAAGTTAAGTGACTTGCCCAAAATCACACAGCTGACAAATGGCAGATCCAGGATTCGAACCCATAACCTCTGACTCCAAAGCCTGTGCTCTTTCCATTGAGCCATGCTGCTTCTCTACTTTATTGAGTACTTCATTGAGTACTTAATTGAAAACTTACTATGTGCAGAGCACTGTACTAAACACAATACAATAGAATTGGTAGACAAAATCCCTGCCTTCAAGGAGCTTACAGTCCAGCATTCAGGAGGAGCTCAGTAAATACCTCCGATTTATTGGCCTCCTTTTGTTTTCATTAATTGGATCTATGCCTTTTTTTCCTATTCCATTTTTGCAGTTTATAACTTTCTCCCTTATTTTGTTGTTTTCATTAGTTGAATCTATGCCTTTCATTCCTATTCCATGTTTGTGGTTGATATCTGTCTCCCTTATTTCCACTCTATGTTCCCAGGGGCCTACTACAGTGATTTTCCTCAGTAAGTGTTCAACGAATACTGATGAGGATGATGATGAGGATATGTCACCTCAAAACTCAACGCAGAAGGATGGGGGAGTAGGTATCTTTTCTTTTTCTTTTCTTCTAAAGTCCTGGAGGATCCCACCTTTCCCAGTTGTATCTCAGGAAGAGATTTCCCACCACTTCAAAATCTACTCCCTACAACTGAGCCTCTGATCCGATCCCTTCACATCTTATCAAAACACTTGCTCCTCCCCTCTTATAATAATAATAATAATAATAATGGCATTTATTAAGCACTTACCTTGTGCAAAGCACTGTTCTAAGCACTGAGGAGGTTACAAGGTGATCAGGTTGTCACACGGGGGGCTCACACTCTTAATCCCCATTTTACAGATGAGGTAACTGAGGCCCAGAGAAGTGAAGTGACTTACCCAAAGTCACACAGCTGACAATTGGCAGAGCCGGGATTTGAACTCCTGACTTCTGACTCCAAAGCCCGGGTTCTTTCCACTAAGCCACGCTGCTTCTCTTCTCTTTCATTCATTCATTCAATCATTCATTCATTCAATCATATTTATTGAGTGCTTACTGTGTGCAGAGCACTGTACTAAGCACTTAGGAAGAACAAGTCGGCAACAGATAGAGACGGTCCCTACCCAACAACGGGCTCACAGTCTAGAAGGGGGAGACAGACAACAAAACAAATCATGTAGACAGGTGTCAAGTTGTCTTTTTATTGTTTTATTGTAGGAGGGGGCAAGGGGATGGAGACTCTTGAAGCTGAGAGTGAGGAGTTTTTGCTTGATTCGTAGGTCAACAGGCAGCCACTGGAGATTTTTGAGGAGGGTAGTAACATGCCCAGAGTGTTACTGTGAAGTATAGACTGAAGTGGGGAGAGACAGGAGGATGGAAGATCAGAGAGGAGGCTGATGCAGTAATCCACTGGGGATGGGATGAGAGATTGAACCAGCAAGGAAGTGGTTTGGATCTTCCCCACTGCCTTCAAACATGCTTATGAATCCCCTATCCTGAAAAAAATCGTTTTTGACCCCATGGCTCCCTCCAGTTGTCATCCTATCCCACCATTCCTCTCCAAACCCCTTGAACAAGTTGTTTACTCCTGCTGTCTCCACCTCCTCCCCTCCAGTTTTCTCCTTGACCCACTCCAATCTGACTTCTACCCCCTTCATTCCATGGAAATGGCTCTCTCTAAGGTCACCAATGACGAATGATCCTGCCAAATCCAAAGGCCTCTACCCCATCCTAATCCTCCTTGACCTCCCAGCTGTTCTGGACACTGTGGACTACCCCCTCCTCCTTGAAACATTAACTAACCTCGACTTCATTGAAACTATCCTCTCCTGGTTCTCGTCCTATTTTCTAGCCACTCCTCATTCTCTTTCAAAGGCTCCTCCTCTGCCTCCCTCCATCTGTGGGAATCCCTCAACCCCTAGTTCTGAATCCCCTTCTGTTCTCCATCTACACTCACTCTCTCTCCTTCAACTACCATCTCCACATGGATGACTCCCAAATTGACCTATTCAGGCTTGACCTCACTCCCTCTCTGCAGTATTTCATCTTCTGCTGCCTGCAGGGTATCTCTACTTGGATATCCCACCAAAACCTCAAACTTAACATATTCAAAAGAGAACTCCTCATCTTTCCATCCAAACCCTATCCTCCCCCTTTCTTTCTCCTAACTGTAAAAAACACCATGATTCATTCTTTCATTCATTCAATCACATTTATTGAGTGCTTACTGTGTGCAGAGCACTGTACTAAGCACTTGGGAAGTACAGGTTGGCAACATATACAGACAGTCCCTACCCAACAGTGGGCTCACAGTCTAGAAGGGGGAGGCAGAGAAAAACACAAAACATATTAACAAAATAAAATAAATAGAAGATGTACAAGTAAAATAGAGTAATAAATACGTACAAACATATATACATATATACAGGTGCTGTGGGGAAGGGAAGGAGGTAAGGCCGGGGGGATGGAGAGGGGGAAGAGGGGGAGAGGAAGGAGGGGGCTCAGTCTGGGAAGGCCTTCTCCCTGTCTCATAAATCCATAACCTTGGCATGATCCTTTACTCATCTCTCTCATTAATCTCTCTCATTAGAGAAGCAGCATGGCTCAGTGGAAAAGAGCATGGGCTTTGGAGTCAGAGGTCATGGGTTCAAATCCCGGCTCCGCCAATTGTCAGCTGTGTGACTTTGGGCAAGTCACTTCACTTCTCTGTGCCTCAGTTCCCTCATCTGTAAAATGGGGATGAAGACTATGAACCCCCCATGGGACAACCTGATCACCTTGTAACCTCCCCAACGCTTAGAACAGTGCTTTGCACATAGTAAGTGCTTAATTAATGCCATCATCATCATCATTAAACCCCATATTCAATCTGTCACTAAATTCTCTCAGTTCTACCTTCATGTTGCTAAAATCCACCCTTTCCTCTCCATTCAAACTGATACTACACTGATCCAGACACTTATATCCCAATGTGATTAATGCATCAGCCCCCTCTGAGACCTCCCCTGTCTCTCTTCTCTGCCTATTCAAGCTCTTAATTCAATCTGCTGTCCAGGTCATTTTTCTGAAAAATCGATCTGCCCAATGTCTCCCTGCTCCTCAAAAGCCTCCAAGGGTTGCTCATATACCTCTGCATCAAATAGACACTTCTTACCCTTGGCTTTAAAGCACTCAATCAGCTATACCCCTCCAATCTTACCTTGCTGATTTCCTACTACATCCCAGTCCACATAGTTTGCTTCACTAATGCCATCCTACCCACTGTTCCTCTATCTCATATATCTCACTGCCAACCCCTTGCCACAACCTCCCTCTGACCTGGAACTCTCTCTTCCTTTGTATGTGATGAACCACTACTCACCCCACCTTCAAAGCAAGCAATCAATCAATCATATTCACTGAGCGCTCACTGTTTGCACAGCATTGTACTAAGCACTGGGGAGAGTACAAAACAATAGAGTTGGTAGACATGTTCCCTACCCACAACGAGCTTGCAGTCTAGAGGATGAGCTTACAGTATAGAGGCATAAGCTTTACTAAAATCACACCTCCTCCAAGAGGTCTTTCCTGACTAAGCCCTCATTTCCCCTACTCACTCTCCCTTCTGTGTCATATATGCTCCTGAATCTGTACCCTTTAAGCACTTGATCATTCATTCATTCAGTCGTATTTATTGATCACTTACTGTGTGCAGAGCACTGTACTAAGCATGTGGAAAGTACAATTTGGCAACAAACAATAAACAAATAACAAAACTTGATATTCACCCTATCCTAAAACCCCAGGACTTATGTAGCTATCCAAAATGTGTTTCTTTATCTTTCTCCCCCTCTAGATTAATAATACAAATTATGATATTTGTTAAGTGCTTACTATGTGTCAAGCACTGTTCTGAGCACTGGGATAGATACAAGGTAATCTGGTTGTCCCATGTGGGGCTCACAGTCTTAATCCCCATTATACAGATGAGAGAACTGAGGTACGGAGAAGTTAAGTGGCTTGCCCAAGGTCACCCAGCAGAAAAGTGACAGAGCCAGGATCAGAACCCACGACCTCTGACTCCCAAGCCCGTGCTCTTTCCACTAAGCCACGCTGATTTTGAGTGCCTGGTGGGCAGGGAACGTGTATATCAACTCTGTTGTATTATACTCAAGCGCTTAATACAGTGCTCTGCACACAGTAAGCGCTCAATAAATATGATTGAATGAATGAATTATACTCTCCCAAGCTCTTAGTACAGTGTTCTACACATAGTAAGCACTCAATAAATACCGAGTGACTGTATTTCAGGTCTAAAATAGAAAATTTTGTCAGTGCCCATGTCCCTATCTTCTTTGGAGTATAAAAAGAGGTTTTAGTCCTCAACCTGTCCTAATTAGAATAGCTCCTTTCCGCTCTTTGAGTAGCAGAGCCGATCTTGTGACTCAGTTGGCCCTGAAGTGGATAATGACTTAGTATAGAACTTTCTAATAGGGCAGCTCCAGCCTGTGACGATCACAGTCAGCCATCCCTTAGGATCATCTCCAGTTTTTAACGGCAATCCACTTACCTGCTACACAGCCTGGGACATGTGGACCTCTCTTCCAATTGGTCAGAGATATCTCTGGCATGTTAAAGCCGTAGGGAGAAAGACTGATTAACATCTAGATAGACATTCTGTCTGTGTTTTGGGGAATAATCCTTCCTGTACTTGAAGTGTATCAAGGAGAACTCTATGAATGGCAAAAGTCCTGATTTAATGTACCCGGTTTAGTTTATAAATGTCTGGAGGACTGCCAAGGATCCCTTTACATCTTTTTCTGGCAGAATGATTTCTCCCATGTAAACATTAGCTAGGAACACTTTTTTTTTTGTTTCATGAGAGGAAGGAATGTTTGCCAGCCGGGTGGTGAAACCCAGAGGCACTATGGGTTAAGGTTGCAAACAGCAGTACCTTAAACTGTGGATTCAAATCCCCAGGGGCTTGTCATGGTCTTTTATCTGTTTGAAACAGATCTACTATGTACCTCAGTGCTGTTTGCCTGCATGAGGGTTCTTGCTTTGTGAAAGACATTAAAATCAGCTTCTATCCCTCCCTGTATGACCAGACAGGGGATCATAATAATAATAATGATGGCATTTGTTAAGCACGAACACTGTTCTAAGCACTGGGTGGGTGCTGGGGTGGGGGGTACAAGGTAATCAGGTTGTCCTACATGGGGCTCACAGTCTTAATCCCCATTTTTACAGATGAGATAACTGAGGCACAGAGAAGTTAAGTGACTTGCTCAAAGTCACACAGCTGACAAGTGGCAGAGGCGGGATTAGAACCCATGATCTCAGACTCCCAAACCCGTGCTCTTTCCACTGGTCCAAATCTTTAGTCGTCCATGAAATTTGACTTAGCATCATTTAAACAGTTCAAAATATAATAACTTTGATGGGGTTAAATGTTTACAATAGGCTTAAACTGTATATGAACATGGCAAAGGATCGTATGGTCCAAGTCTTTGGTTTTCAATGGAATTTGACTTAGCATCCCTAAAATAGTTCATCATATAATAACTTCAATGGGGTTGAATGTTGACAATAAGTCTTAAACTGAAAGTAGTGTACTTGACTATGGTACTCACCCCAGTACCACAGTCCTTAGGTAAATAGTCTTATACTCTACTATTTCCCAAATTTAAAATTTATCTTAATGTCTGAATTCCCTTACAGACTGTAAGCTCTTTGTGGGCAAAGATAACATCTACCAACTCTGTTGAAAAACGTTCAGGATATGTCATCCCATGCCTCAAAAAACTCCAGTGGTTGCCCATCCAACTTCTGCATCAAACAAAAGCTCCTCACCATTGGCTTTAAAGCACTCCACCACCTTGCCCCCTCCAACCTCACCTTGCTTCTCTCCTACAACTCAGCCCACACACTTCGTTCCTTTAGTGCTACCCTTGTCTCTGTACCTCAATCTTGCCTGTTACGCCACCAACCCCTAGCCCCTGTCCTACCTCTGGCCTGGAACATCCTCCATCTTCAAATGTAACAGACAGTTACTCTTCCTGCCTTCAAAGCCTTAATGAAGGCCCCTCCAAGAGGCCTTCCCAGACTAAGCCCTACTTTTCTTCATCTCCGACTCCCTTCTGCACTGCCCTGACTTGCTCCCTCTGCTCTTCCCCACTCCCAGCCCCACAACACCTATGAACATATCTGTGATTTTATTTATTTGTACTGATGTCTGTCTCCCCATCTACACTGTAAGCTCATTGTGGTCAGGGAATGTGACTATTTATTGTTGTACTGTATTCTCCTAAGTGCTTAGTACAGTGCTCCAGACATAGTAAGTGCTCAATAAATATGATTGAATGAATGAATGAACTGTCCCTCATGCTTAATTCAGTGTTCTCCAAAGAGTAAGCGTTCAGTAAATACCATCGACTGATTAATTGATTGATTGGCCACCTTGTGGGCAGGGAACAGGTCTACCAATTCTGTTGTATCATACTCTCCCAAGTGCTTAGTACAGTGTTCTGCACAAAGGGAGGGCTCAATAAATCCAACTGATTGATCGATTGACCGATAATGGATACTGTGGTGTAGGGGATGAGCTGAGTCCTGTTTAAGGGAATCAAAAGTTCCTGAGAATGATTTGGACACCAGAAAGGTTGCCTAACAATTCTTCCTTTCCTCTGTTTGCTGAGCTTCCATGGTGAACCTCCAGAGCTATGCTGTCATTAGACCTCTGGAACCTTTCACATGGAAGGTTTTCAGTTGCAATGGAATGCATTCAGTCATATTTATTGAGCACTGACTGTGTGCAGAACACTGTATTAAGCACTTGGGAGAGTACAATACAACAGTAAATGGACACATTCCTTGCCCACATTGAGCTTACAGTCTAGAGGATAATCTTACAGTCTAGAGGAATAATATTGATGGTATTGTTAAGCGCTTACTATGTGTCAAGCACTGTTCTGAACTCTGGGTAGGATTCACACTAATTAGTTGGACTCAGTCCCCGTTCCACATGGGGCCCACAGTCTTAATTCCCATTTTACAGATGAGGTAGCTAAGGCACATAGAAGTTAAGTGAGTTGCCCAAGGTCACAGACTAGACAAGTGACCTGGTGCGGAGCAGTTTGTCATTGATACATAGTATTTATGTATCCTCACAACACTTATGTACCGACCCATAATTTATTTTAATGTCTGTCTCCCCTTCTAGACCGTAAGCTCCTTGTGGGCAGGGAAACTGTCTGCCAGTTCTGTTATATTGTCCCCTCTCAAATGCTTAGTATGGAACTCTGCACACATTAAGCACTCAATAAATACCAATGATTAACTGATTGATACATGCTGCATTTTTACAGTATGTTCTTGAAGCAAAACTGTCTATGCCAGCCTAGACTTGTCCTCATACCAGGAAAATCAAAAACCCTGTTTCCAAGGCAGCCCTTTGGAGTTATGTGATATTAAAACAGCCTTCTCAGGGCCTTGGGCGTGAAAATGTATCTATATTGGAAGAATTTTATTCAGGACTGGAGTTGTAAAACCTAGGCCTGCTGTCACAGTTCTTTGAGTCATTTAATCTATCATTTCCAACATGGTCAAAGTAGGAATATGGTCAGTCTTCTGCGAAGCAGGGGTTGCATTCCCAACGAACCTTATGCTACAAAAAACTCACATTGCTGAGCATCATCTGCAAAACTTTCTTCTGACATCACATCATACTGTAATCCAGACAGACGCACATTCCTTATTTCCTTTTTAGCAGTCTATCCAGAACACATAATAAAAAGCATGCATTTATGGCAGAAATAACTGTACTTGTGATTTAGGAGAAGTATAAATTGACACAGGAATTTGTAAAAATCAAGATCTATGGGCACTTTAATGATGAAAGCCTTTCCTAGGGCATTTAAGAATTTGCAGAATCAACAGTAATTAATTGTAATCAATCAATTGTAATCAATCAATTGTAATCAATCAATTGTATTTACTGAGTCCCTACTGTGTGCAAGGCACTGCACTAAGTGTTTGGTAGAGTACAGCACAACAACATAACAGACACATTCCCTGCCCACAATGAGCTTACAGTCTAGAGTTGTCATTAACAACTTTAAGGACCATGTCCATTTGCTCTCATTCATTCATTCAGTAGTATTTACTGAGCGCTTACTGTGTCCATCACCTTGCCCCCTCCTACTACACCTCCCTTCTCTCCTTCTACAGGCCAGCCTGCACACTCCGCTCCTCTGAAGCTAATGTCCTCACTGTGCCTCGTTCTCACCTGTCCTGCCATCGACCCCTGGCCTGGAATGCTCTCCCTCCTCACATCCACCAAACTAGCTCTCTTCCCCACTTCAAAGCCCTACTTATACCTCACCTCCTCCAGGAGGCCTTCCCAGACTAAGCCCCCTTTTTCCTTTGTTCCTCCTCCCCACCCCATCGCCCCTACTCCCTCCCTCTGCTCCAACCCTTCCCCCTTTTCCTTCATTCCTCCTCCCCTCCCCATCACCCCTACTCCCTCCCTCTGCTCCATCCCCTTCCCTGCCCCACACTTGCGTATATTTGTATGTATTTATTATTCTACTTATTTTATTAATCATGTGTATATAACTATAATTCTATTTATCTATTTTGATGCTATTGATGCCTGTCTAATTGTTTTGTTTTGTTGTCTGTCTTCCCCTTCTAGACTGTGAACCCGTTGTTGGGTAGGGATTTGCTCTATCTGTTGCCGAATTGTACTTTCCAAGCACTTAGTACAGTGCTTTGCACACAGTAAGCACTCAGTAAATACAATTGAATGAATGAATAACTTTGAAATGACCAGTGGGTAGAGTCATCATGTTCATTAATAATAATAATGATAATGATAATAATAATAATGGCATGTGTTAAGCACTTACTATGTGCCAAGCACTGTTCTAAGCACTGGAGGGTTACAAGGTAATCAGGTTGTCCCACATGGGGCTCACAGTCTTAATCCCCATTTTATAGATGAGGTAACTGAGGCCCAGAGAAGTTAAGTGACTTGCCCAAACTCATACAGCTGATAAGTGGTGGCCGGGATTAGAGCCCATGACCTCTGACTCCCAAGCCCGTGCTCTTTCCACTGAGCCCTGCTGCTTCTCAAGCAGCATAAAACCAGCATAAAGCCAGGGCCAAAACAGAAATGGATAAATGAGTGAGAAAACTCTGGCCAGTGCTTTTCCTAAGGCGGGGGTGGAAGGGATTTGTCCTGTGAATCAATAAATCTTAAAATCGTTAACTTGGAAGTGGAAATCAAGAGATCAACTGATACAGCCCCCTGCCTCCACGCAGGAGAATGTTCAACCCAACCAGGAGAGATGATTACCTCTTCTTTCTATAAATACCATAAGGGATAGAAATTCCATAAGCTTCTCTTGCAGCATTCAACTTCCCTGACATTAACCATCCAACTAATTCTATCTTGTTTTACTTTGAGTTCGCTGTCCACTTTTATTTGGTTCTCTGCACACAAAGAGAGTGACAGGCCAACATCCACCAGTTGGATGCTGGAGAAGCAGAATAGACTAGTGGATAAAGCAAGGACCTGGGAATCAGAAGTACCTGGGTTCTAATCCTGGCTCCACCACTGCTGCTGTGTGACCTTGGGCAAATACCTAACTTCTCTGTACCTCAGTCTCCTCATTTGTAAAATGGGGATTGACACTGTGAGACTTATGAGGGACCTGGATGGTGTCCAACCTGATTAGCTTATTCATTCATTCGTATTTATTCAATCGTATTTATTGAGCTCTTACTGTGTGCAGAGCACTGTACTAAGCGCTTGGGAAGTACAATTTGGCAACATATAGAAATGGTCCCTACCTAACGATGGGCTCACAGTCTAGAAGGGGGAGACAGACAACAAAACAAAAGTAGACAGGCACCAATAGCATCAATATAAACAATAGAATTATAGATCCATTCATTCAGTCATATTTCTTGAACGCTTACTGTGTGCAGAGCACTGGACCGAGCACTGGGAAGTACAAATCGGCAACAGACAGAAATGATCCCTACCCAACACCGGGCTTACAGTCTAGAAGGGGGAGTCAGACAACAGAACAAGTAGAATAAATAGAGTAATACACCTGCACAAATATTCACTGGTGCTGGCCCGCAGGGAGGCCGTCCCATCAGAGGTTCCTACCTGCACCGGCCCCCCATCACCGCTTTCCACAGCTGGGCACCCACTTATATCTACCCCAGTGCCTAGAACAGTCCCTGGCACATAGTAAGGGCTTAACACATACTATTTTTAAAAAATCCATCAAATCATGTCCTTGAAGACTGTGATGAAGTCCCTCTTAAGCCTTAATTTAGCCTCAAGACTAAACTGAGGATAGGCAGGACTTTTGAAGCACACAGTCTCAGGTGCCCAGATCTCTTCTAGTGTTGCCACAAGTTCAGGATCAAGAAACCCCATTCTCTCTGCCTGCCACTGTCAGGGAGAAGTTCTGTCTCCTCAGGAGGAGAAGGGCATGAGGCAAAAGTCCTTACTTGATCAATCTTCTTTGGAAAATAACAATTTTTGTTCTAGGAGTGCATGCAGGGAACATGAAGTACCAGGCATTCAGTAATTATATATATGTGTGTGTGTGTGTGTGTGTGTGTGTGTGTGTGTACATATATAATATATGTGTGTGTACATATATATATGTATATATATATATATATATATATGCATATCTATATATTTTTTTCCTGATTGGAACACATCAATTTTTGAATATTATGGGCTTTTCCCCATTTTCAAATGAGTTTTAATTGTTGGCTTTCCCATGTATATCTGTTCTTTCTTCCTTTCAGGTTGATAGCCAGAACTTTAGTTTAATAATAATAATAATGGCATTTGTAAAGCCCTTAACATGTGCCAGGCACTATTCTAAGCACTGGGATGGATAAAAGCAAATCAGGTTGGACACAGTCCCTGTCCCATGTGAAATTCACAATCTCAATTCCCCATTTTACACATGAGGTAACTAAGGCCTAGAGAAGTGAAGTGACTTGCCCAAGGTCACACAGCTGACAAGCGGCAGAGGCAGAATTAGAAGCCATTATCTTCTGACTTTCAGGCCTGTGCTCTATCCACTACACCATGCTGCTTCTCAATCCCATGTCCATGTATTCCCGGTGTTACCTATGATGCTTTAAAGGCACACTGTGTATGCTTAATCTAGCTCTCGCTCCCTTCTCTCCACAGAAACAGCCCTCTCTAAGGGAACCAGTGACCTTATTCTCACCCAATCGGATGGCCCCTGCTCTATCCTAATCCTCCTAGGCCTCCCATTCATTCATTCATTCACTCACTCACTCAATCGTATTTACTGAGTGCTTACTGTGTGCAGAGCACTGTACTAAGTGCCTGGAAAGTATAATTTGGCAACAGATAGAGACAATCCCTGCCCAACAATGGGCTCACAGTCTAGAAGGGGGAGACAGACAACAAGACAAAACAAGTAGACAGGCATCAATAGCAACAAAATAGATAAATAGAATTATAGATATATACATGGCTGCCTTCAGCACTGTAGACCACCCCCTTCTCCTTGAAACTTTTATCTAACGTCACCTTCACTGATACTGAGAAGCATTATGGCCAAATAGAGCATGGACCTAGGAGTCAGAAGGACCTAGGTTCTAATCCTGGCTCTGCCACTTGTCTGCTACGTGACCTTGAGCAAATCACTTAATTTCTCTGTACCTTAGTTACCTCATCTGTAAAATGGGGATTAAGAATGGAACAGGGGCTGTGTCCAACCTGATTAGCTTGTATCTATCTCGGTGCTTAGTACAGTGCCTGGCACATAGTAAACAACAAATACCACACAAAAAAAGTCTTCCCTTGGGTCTCCACCTATCTCTTTGATCACTCCTTCTCAATCTCTTTTGCAGGGTCCTCCTCTGTCTCCCACCCTCTGATAGTGGGGGTTCCTCAAGTCTCAGTTCTCGGTCTCCTTCTATTCTCCATCTACAACCACTTCCTTGGTGAACTCATTCACTTCCATAGCTTCGACTACCATCTTAATACAGATGATTCCCCAATCTATGTCTCCAATCTCTCCTGATCTCTCTCTTTCTCCAGTCTCTCATTTTCTCCTGCCTTCAGGACCTCTCTACCTGGATGTCCTGCTAACATCTCAAACTTAATATGTCCAAAACTAAATTCCTTGTCTTCTCACCCAAACCCTGTCCTTCCCCTGACTTTCCCTTCACTGTAGAGAACACCACTATCCTCCCTATCTCATGAGCCCATAACCTTGGCATTGTCCTCGACTCATTTCTCTCATTCCACCCACATAATCAATGTTACAAAATCCTGTCGGTTCTGTATTCACAACACTACTAAAATATGCCCTTTCCACTCCACCCAAACTGCTTCCATGCTGATTCAAGCTCTTATCCTATTCATACCTGATTACTGAATCTGCCTCCTCACTGACCTCCCTGCCTCCTGTCTCTCCCTACCCCAGTCCATACTTCATTCTGATGCAAGTCTTGTTTTTCTGAAAAAACATTCAGTCTAGGTCTCCTCCCTCCTCAAGAACCTCCAGTGGTTGCTCATTCACCTCAGCAACCAACAGAAACTCCTTATCACTGGCTTTAAAGCACTCAATCATTTTGCTCCCTACTGCTTCACTTCGCTGAACTCCTACCACAGCCCAGCCACCACACTCCACTCCTTTAGTCCCAGTTTACTTACTGTGCCCCAATATCACCTATCTTGCTGCCAACTCCTTTCCCAAGTCCTATCCCTAGCCTGGAATTTCCTCCCCCTCCATATATGCTAGACCATCACTCTCCCCACCTTCAAAGTATTATTAAGTTCACATCTCCTCCAAAAGGCCTTCCTCAAATAAGCCCTCTTTTCCCTGGCTCCCTCTCCCTTCTGTGATAGCTATGCTCTTACGTCTGTGATCTTTGGGCATTTGGTATTTGCCTCACGCTCAACGCCACAGCACTTATGTCTTGTCTTATGCTGATGAGTCGTCTCCATCCCATAGCGACTCCATGGACACATCTCTCCCAGAATGCCCCGCTCTCCATCTGCAATCGTTGTGGTAGTGTATACATAGAGTTTTTTTGGTAAAAATATGGAAGGGGTTTACCATTGCCTTTGTCTGCACAGTAAACTCGAGTCTTTGCCCTCGACTCTCTTCCATGCTGCCGCTGCCCAGCACAGCTGAGTTTTGACTTGTAGCAGATTGCCTTCCTCTCACTAGCCATTGCCCAAGCTAGGAATGAAATGGGTATGCCCCTGCTTGACTCTTCCTCCCATAGCTAAGACTGGTAGAGCACTGGAAACTTTCCAGATGCAATCTTGAGGGGGGCAGCACTTATGTAGATATCTTTAAATTTTATATTATAAATTATTTATTAATATTAAAGTCCATCTCCTCCTCTAGACTCTAAGCTCATTGTGGGCAGGGAACATGCCTATCAACTCTATTATGCTGTACTCTTCCAAGCATTTGGTATAGCACTCTGCACCCAGCAAGTGTTCAACAAATATTGATGAATGATTGATTAATAAATGTGACTGACATTAGGTAACCTTTCCTCATTGAACCTCTCTTCCAATCATTTAAATCATTTTTTGTCATTCTACTCTGGGCCCTAAGTTCTTCACCACTTTTTTAAAGTGCAGATATCAAACTGGATATAGAATTCCAAAAAGGATAAGGTCAATGCAGTCCTACTGGAGGGATAACTTCCTTGCTCTTGGATGAGTGACATCCCTTCTAGACTGTGAGCCCGTTGTGGGCAGGGATTGTCTCTATTTGTTGCTGAATTGTACTTCCCAAGCACTTAGTACAGCGCTCTACATACAGGAATCGCTCAATAAATATCACTGAATGAAATCCCAGGACACTATTGGATTTTTTTCCAGGGATTGCACTGTAGAAAGGAGTTATTACTGACTCAATTTAGCTTGTGACTGACCATGACCCTGATCATTTTCCAGTGTATTTGAACCCAGCCCATTTTACTCCAACTTCAATATGTATAGTTTATTTTCCAACATAAATTCACAGTCTTTCACATCACCATTTTGAATTTCACTCTGTTTTGATAGAACCATTTTTCCTATTTATGGAGTAACACTTTGAATGTTATTCCTGCCTTCCATAGTATTATTTAGTACCTACTCACCTGAGTACCAGTTACAAACTTAAAGAACATATTCCTGCTTTCATTGCCAGAATAGAATAAGTCCTAGGATCTATCCCAAAAGAATAAGAAAGGCTAAATGCAACCACAACTCCACTGCCCTTTCTCAAGCTTGGATTAGTGAAAGGAAAGTAGGGGAAGTTATTGGTGCCTATATCACCCTTTCTAAGTAACCTCTAGCACCACTATACTTTTCCTGACTCTGATAGAACAAATGGTCACTTTTCTGAATGGAGAAGGGTAAGTAGATCAGTTCATTAGTTAATTAAGCAACGTGTCAAATTTATTGAGAGCTTTTTCCTCTGCAGAATACTGTACTTTGTACCTTGGGAGGGTACAATTCAGTTGAAAGATACAATTCCTACCCTGAAGGAGCTCATAAATTAGCAGGGGAGACAGACACCAAAATAAATTACAGGTGAAAGGGCTCATAACTGGTCAGGAAGAGAAATTGCTTGGTAAAGTCTCCAAGTTTTCAACTGACACTGAACTTCATGCAATGCTTCTTGGGATACACTTCAGAAAGATCTTGTCAAGTTGAATGAGTGAGCAAAGGAGTGGCCAGTGACCTTCGGTGTGAGCAAGTGCATGGTAAAGGACCTCAAGAAAAATCATCTGATGATTCTGAAGTCAATGCTGACTCTTTCCTCAAAAAATTGCCCCAATGTGTGGGGGTAGCATAGGCCAAAATCATTCTGAGTGCTATTAGCAAGCTTAACAAAATTTAAAAAAGAAGCTGTTATTACCGTGAGTGAAGTCAGGCTCACTGATATTTGGAATAATTTGTTCAGTTCTGGTCATTGTGCCTTTGGAAGGACTTATTATTATTATTATTTATGCACAGTCTCCCCCTTTCTAGCTACAGCATTAGCGGTTATTTTTACCAATTTATGTTTTCTTATCTTACCCATAAGATTGAAAACTCCTTTAGGGTAACAGTTGCAACTTTTATTTCAGTTTGTCCCTAGGTTCCCCTGTGCAAACAGGAGGTGTTCAACAAATATTTATGATGAAGATGATGCTAATGAAATACTTCGAGGGCTGGAATTATGACATCTGTATGGCCCTCTCTCAAGTATTTTAGTGCAGAGTTTGCATATCACAGCAGCCAAATAATTACTTTTGATAAATAAATAAATAAATAAATAATAATTGTGGTATTTGTTAAGCACTTACTATGTGCCAGACACTGAACTAAGCACTGGGGTAGATACAATGTAATCGGGTTGGACACAGTCTCTATCCCACATAGTGCTCACAGTCTTAATCCTCTAGCCTGTAAACTTGTTGTGGGCAGGGACTGTGTCTGTTTATTGTTCTACCGTACTCTCTCAATAATAATAATAATAATAATGGCGGTATTTGTTAAGCGCTTACTTTGTGCCAAGCACTGTTCTAAGTGCTGGGGTAGATACAAGGTCGTCAGGTTGTCCCACATGGGGCTCAAAGTCTTAATCCCCATTTTACAGAAGAGGGAACTGAGGCCCAGAGAAGTTAAGTGACTTGCCCAGTCACACAGCAGACGAGGGTGGAGTCGGAATTAGAACCCACGACCTCTGAATCCCAAGCCCGTGCTCTTTCCACTGAGCCACGCTGCTTCTCAAGCACTTAATACAATGCTGCTCACACAGTAAGCATTCAAGAAATACAACTGGATGAATGAATTATCCCCATTTTACAGTTGAGGTAGCTGAGGCCAAGAGAAGTTAAGTAACTTGCCCAAAGTCACACAGTAGACAAGTGGCAGAGTCAGGATTAGAACCCGGGTCCTCTGAGGCCCAGGCCTGTACTCTGTCCACTAGACCACACTGCTTCTTAATGGATCTCCTGATAGATCCATGGGCCAGGCCCAGCCACTGTAAAGCTCTACTCCAGAAAGGGAGAACTCTGCCTTAGACCTCAGAAATGAGAATCACTCACTTTTGTCTCACTTTTCCATATACACCTGGATCCATTGTTTTTCTTCAAATAACTATCCTAAAACCAATCTAATCTAATCCTAATAGCTCCACTACAGAAATATCAGTGACTCAAAATGACTCAACAATAATCATGAAAGATAATTATTGTAATTAAGTCATTAAAATTATGTATCAAAATTGTAACTTAATCACTAAACTATCTCTTGGGAATTAAAGTACTAAATATTAAATACAATCAATAAACACTCTGAGACACTTGAGATCTATGAAAAACATATATTTGAACATAACCTAATCTCCCTTAACCTCTGGGTTTCCACCAAGTCCAAACAAATATAAACAGCTTTTGCCATGGCCCCTCTCAATTCTCCCAAACCCTTTCTGAAGACAACCCATGAACTCAGTCACTGAACCTGGTTTATAATAATAATAATTATTATTATTATCCTTGCCCCCAGTTTGCCAAAGTACATAAAGCAGCAGAGAAGCAGCATGGCTTAGTGGAAAGAGCACAGGCTTGGGAGTCAGAGGTTGTGGGTTCTAATCCTGGCTCTGCCACTTGTCTGCTGTGTGACTTTGGTCAAGCCATTTCACTTCTCTGTGCCTCAGTTCCCTCATCTGTAAAATGGGGATTAAGAATGTGAGCCTCACGGGGAACAACCTGATTACCTGGATCTACTCCAGCGTTTAGAACAGTGTTTGGCACCTAGTAAGCACTTAACAAATATTGTGTTTATTATATTATTATTATTATAATAAATAAATGTTTTACAAACACTGGAATAGAAGAAAAGGTGCTGTTTTTATTCCCTTTTTGAGCCCAATGGTGTTTTCCAGTTAAAGGATTACTAGGACTGGAGATCATTAGAGCCAATCTGAGGGGTAGGTGAAGGTGTCAGCTGTCTCTGAGGAAAGGGGACAACAGAGGGTCTGAGGGAGGATTGGAGTTTTGAGAGGGGATATAGAGGGGAGGTGGAATGTCATTTAAAAAGTAATTCTGCTCTTTAACATTGCCACCCCACGACTAGGGCCAGGGAATGTTAGGTGGCCTGGGGCTCTCCAGTTGTTGGCTCCAATTCTACAATTACTTTTTTGTTTTTTCACGGTATTTGTTAAGCACTTACTCTGTGTCAAATACCATTCTAAGCGCTGGGCGAGATACAACTGAATTGGATTGGACACAGTCCCTGTCCCACATGGGCCTCACAGTCTAAGCAGGAAGGAGAACAGGAGAACTGAGGCACAGAGAAGATAAGCGACCTGCCCAAGGTTCACAGCAAGCACTTGGGAGAGCTGGGATTAGAACCTCTGACTCCCAGGCTAATGCTCTCTCCACTAAGCCACGCTTCTTCTACTTTCTAGATTTTCTGGATGTGGAAAAGATTATCATCATTTAGTAATGTTGCATCTAGTTTGTAGTATGATGTGATTATTTCAACTTTTATTTTAACTTGTCATCTTTGTTGCATAAAGGAGGTAGGCAACGTATATATTTGTATATAACTAATTTATTTATTTATATCAATGTTTGTCTACCACTCTAGACTGGAGCTCCTTATAGGCAGGTAATGTGTCTGTTTACTGTTCTATTGTACTCTCCCAAGCGCTTAGTACAATGCTTTACACACAATAAGTGCTTAATAAATACCACTGAATGAAAGATACAATCTTCTGAGGTTAATTAAAACAATTTGTATGCCAATGCATTACTCTCCATCTGCAAGGCTGCTTCAACCAAAGGAAGCATTTCCCCAGCATACATTACAAGATATGTTAATAATAATAATAATGATATTTGTTAAGTGCTTACTAGGTTCCAAGCACTGTTCTAAGCACCGGGGTAGATACAAGGTTATTAGGTTATCCCATGTGGGGCTCACAGTCTTAATCCCCATTTTACAGATGAGGTAACTGAGGCACAGAGAAGTTAAGTGACTTGCCCACAGTCAGACAGCAGACAAGTGGCAGAGCCAGGATTAGAACCCATGACCTCTAACTCCCAAGCCCATGCTCTTTCCACTAAGCCACACTGTTTCTCTATGCTCAATACTCCCTTGTATCCCCAGTAGCATTTTGAAATATGTATTAGGGCCACATTGGCAATGGAAAGCATCAGCAAAGAAGGGAAACAGGGTCAAGGTTGGAGATTGCCTGGATTCAGTCTTCTCAGACAGTTTGGAACTGAAGCAGAGAAGCCTCATGGATAAAGCCCGGGCCTGGGGTTATAATCCCTGCTCCACCACTTGTCTGCTGTGTGACTTTGGGCAAGTCACTTCACTTCTCTGTGCCTGAATTCTCTCATCTGTAAAATGGGGATTAAGACTGTGAGCCCCATGTGGGACATAGACTGTGTCCAACTTGATTACTTTGTATTTACCCCAGCACTTGGAACAGTGCCTGGCACATAGTAAGTGCTTAACAAATACCATAAAAAATAATAAAAGAGCTAGGTAATTAGTGTGCCTAAGTTCCCTCATCTGTAAAATGGGGATTGAGACTGTGAACCCAATAATAATAATAATAATAATGGCATTTGTTAAGTGCTTAGTATGTGTCAAGCACTGTTCTAAGAATTGGGGTAGATATAAGGTAATCAGGGTGTCCCACGTGGGGCTCAAATTTTTAATCCCCATTTTACAGATGAGGGAACTGAGACACAGAGAAGTGAAGAGGCTTGGTCAAAGTCACACAGCAGACAAGTGGCGGAGCGGGATTAGAACCCATGTCCTCTGACTCCCAATTCCATGCTCTTGTCACTAAACCATGTTGCTTGGGACAGGTACTGTGTACAACACGATTTTCTTATATCTACCCCAGCATTTAGTACAGTGCTTGGCACATAGTAAGCACTTAACAAATATCACAATTATTATTATTATTATTATTTTGGCCATTCAGAGTGAGGGGATTTGAACTGAGGAAATGTGATAAATTTAGTGAGGAGAAGCTCCTGCCTGACTCCTACTCATCTGTGGGTAATTATTGTGCCTCAGTTCCCTCATCTGTAAAATGGGGATTGAGACTGTGAGCCCAACTCAGCAGCAAGAACCCCCTCTCTACTTTTTCTCAGAATAGGCCACCCTCCTTGAAACCCCTGTGTTTCGGGAGGTTCCTGACGACAAGAGCCTGGTAGAGCCACCTGCCAGATTACATCACTGCCTGGGCTGGATTGGACGTAATTTTTCAATTTAACATTGTGAAAGATCCTGATCCTGCTGTCTTTGTTCCTTAATCAATAAATTAAGAGATTTCATTGAGCACTTTGTGCAGAGCCTTGTGTTCAACCCTTGGGAGATCAAACTAGAATCTGTAGATATGATCCCTGCTTTCGAGGAAGTTCCAATCTAGTGGGGGAAAGAGACTCAAAAATAAATTACAAGTAGTTAAAAGCAGTGAGGATTATCAGTGGCATTTATCATCATCAATGGTATTTATTGAGTGCAGAGCACTGTCCTATATACTGTGCAATGTACTGTATAATGCAGTGTGTGTGTGTGTGTGTGTGTGTGTGTGTGTGTGTTGGGGCTGTCAATGTGGAAATGAAGTTGACAGGAACTTTTTAAAAAATGGTATTTATTTATTAACACTTTCTTTGACAAACTTTCTGCTAAATGCTGAGATTGATGCAAGATAACCAGGTCAGGTATCATCACTGCACAACACAGGACTCAGAATCTAAGAGTTATGAAGAGCAGGAAACTGAAGCAAAGAGAATTCAAATAACTTGCCTTACAGCAGACCAATATCTGAGCTTGGATTAGAATCCCAATACTCCTGACTCACAGGCCCAATCTCTCTCTAAAATATACTGTTTCTTAAACATGTACTGAAGAAATCAAGAAGCAGAGTGGCCTAGAGGAAAGAGCACAAGTCTGGGAGTCAGGAGACCTGGGTTTTCATTTTGGTTGTGACACTTACCTGCTGTGTGACCTCAAGCAAGTCACTTAACTTCCCTGTGCCTCAGTTAACTCATCTGCAAATGGGGGATTAGATGCCCTTCTCGATCCTCCATACACTGTGAGTCCCATGTGGGATAGTGACTGTGCCTGACATGCTTGAAGTGTCTCTCCCCCAGAGCTTTGTACAGTGCTCAGCACATAGTAAATGCTTAATAACACATTCATAATTAAACTTGGACATGGAATCACAACTCAAGACAATAGCACTGATGAAAGGCAAACCTGGAGATGCTATTTAGATTATCAGTTTTGTGAATAATGCTTCTGAAAGTTAAACATTTGATAAGTAATCATGGCTCAGTGGAAAGAGCACAGGCATTGGAGTCAGAGGTCATGGGTTCAAATGCTGACTTGGCCAATTGTCAGTTGTGTGACTTTGGGCAAGTCACTTAACTTCTCTGGGCCTCAGTTACCTCACCTGGAAAATGGGGAGTAAGACTGTGAGCCCCCTGTGGGACAACCTAATCACCTTGTAACCTCCCCAGTGCTTAGATCAGTGCTTGGCACACAGTAAGCATTTAATAAATGCTATCATTATTATTATAATTATATCCTGTGGCAGATATAAGTTCTGAAGTGCTTCAAAGAAATACATTTGAGTGGTTCCTATTGGTTGAGAGGGACATTTCTAAGACTTATGCTTTAGAAACAAACACACTTTTATTTTACAAAACATACCCTGAAGCAGAAACAGACATTCTCCCTACCCACATGTCATGACTTGAATTCTGACTGCCACAAACTAAGCTGTGGCTAAGCACATGGAAATGCCAAAACATGAGTTAGCTTGTCTTTTGGAGCACTTTGATTGCCTTCTTTCCTTTCCTTTTATATAGAAATTATTTTGGTTTTTTGCTTTGTTTTTTCTCAGACTGCAAAAGAGAATGAAACAAAACTTATGCAGAAGGCATAGGGAAGCAGTGTGGGCCAGCAGATAAAGCACAGGCCTGGGATGCAGAGGATCTGGGTTCAAATCCCAATTCTGCCAAATGCTTGCTGTGTGTCCTTGAGCAAGTCATTTGACTTTTACCTGCCTCAGTTTCCTCAACTGCAAAATGGGAATTCAATACCTGTTTTCCCTCCTCTTTAGACTGCAAGCCACATGTGGGACAGGGACTGCATCTTGACATTTTCTGATACTTGTTAACTGCTTATCAGGCACTTGGAGGAACAGCGTGGCTCAGTGGAAAGAGCCTGGGTTTTGGAATCAGAGGTCATGGGTTCAAATCCCGGCTCTGCCAATTGTCAGCTGTGTGACTTTGGGCAAGTCACTTAACGCCCATGGGTCTCAGTTCCCTCATCTGTAAAATGGGGATTAAGACTGTGAACCCCCCGTGGGACAACCTGATCACCTTGTAATCTCCCTAGCACTTAGAACAGTGCTTTGCACATAGTAAGCACCTAAGAAATGCCACTATTATTATTATTATTACTTGCTTGCTAAGCACTGTACTCAGCTCTGAGCTAGATACAAGCTAATCAGGTTGGGTGCAGTTCCTATTCCACATAGGGCTCACAGTCTTCACCCCTATTTTACAGATGAGGTAACTGAGACACAGATGAGGTAACTGAGACACAGATGAGTTAAGTGACCTAACTCATACCTACTCCTGCACTTAGAACAGGGCTTGATGCATAGTAAGCATTTAACAAATTCCATTAAAAACCCCCAAAACAAATGGACAATTATGATTATTCTTACCAAAATGATTTCAGTGAAATCCCAAGCACTCTTTGATGCATAACGGCTAATGGTAAACTCATAGCAAGAATCTATATTTCATCTGACGACTGATGATAATGTGTTCCAATAACGCTACAAAATAGTGAGAAGTTTTTCTTGAATATTTAATACTCTTTCATAGTGCTTGTAATGACATTTATGAAATACTCGCAATGTGAAACTGTACTGGTTAGGACAATAATAATATTAGCAATGGTGGTATTTGTTAAGCATTTACTATGTGTTAAACACTGTTGAGAAGCAGCATGGCTAGTGGAAAGAGGCAGTCGTGGGAGTCAGAGGACCTGGGTTCTAATCCCCGCCCTGCCACTTTTCTACTGTTTGACCTTGGGCAAGTCACTTAACTTCTCTGTGCCTCAGTCACCTCATCTGTAAAAATGATATTAAGTCCTTCTGCATCCAAGTTAAACTGTGAGCCCGATTTGGGAGTGGCACCTTGTCCACCCCAATTTTCTTGCATTTACTGCTGTGTGTAGAAGAGTGCTTGACACATAGTGAGCACTTAGCAAATACCTTTAAAAAAGTGCTGTATTAAGCTTTGGGATAGATATAAGATAATCAGGTTTGGCACAGTGCCTGTCACATATGGGGCTCACAGTTTAATTAGAAGTGAACAGGTATGTCACCCCCATTTTACGGATGAAGAAGCTAAGGCACAAAGAAGTCAAGTGACAGTAGGCAAGTGGCCAAGTCGGGATTAAATTCCAAATAATAATAATAATATTGATGGTATTTGTTAAGCGCTTACTAAGTGTCAAGTACTGTTCTAAGCACTGGGGGGATACAAGGTGATCAGGTTGTCCCACATGGGGCTCACAGTCTTAATCCCCATTTTACAGTTGAGAGAACTGAGGCACAGAGAAGTTAAGTGACTTGCCCAAGGTCACACAGCTGACAAGTGGAGGAGCCGGGATTTGAACCCATGACCTCTGACTCCCAAACCCGGGCTCTTTCCACAGAGCCATGCTGCTTCTCTAATCCTCTGACTCCCATAGAGAAGCAGTGTGGCTTAGTGGAAAGAGCTTGGGCTTGGGAGTCAGAGGTCATGGGTTCTAATCCCTGCCCCGCCGCTTGTCAGCTGTGTGACTTCAGGCAAATCACTTAACTTCTCTGTACCTCAGTTACCTCATCTGTAAAATGGGGATTAAGACTGGTGAGCCCCACGTGGGACAATCTGATTACCTCGTATCTACCCCAGCACTTAGAACAGTGCTTTGCACATAGTAAGTGCTTAACAAATGCCATCATTTTTTTTCCTATAGGCTACACGGTTTCAAAGCTCTTGCTTCCTTCCTTACCTCACTGTCTAGATCATGAGCCTCCTCTGAGCTTAGGTGGGAAGCTACCTTGGTCTGCAGGCAGACCGCTGAGCTCTGATTCCTCAATAATCTCCAGTGGCTACCAATCAATCTGTGCATCAGGCAGAAACTCCTCACCCTCAGCTTCAAGGCTGTCCATCACCTCGCCCCCTCCTACCTCACCTCCCTTCTCTCCTTCTACAGCCCAGCCCTCACCCTCCACTCCCCTGCCGCTAATCTCCTCACCGTACCTCGTTCTTGCCTGTCCCGCCTTCGATCTCCGGCCCACGTCATCCTCCGGGCCTGGAATGCCCTCCCTCTGCCCATCCGCCAAGCTAGCTCTCTTCCTCCCTTCAAGGCCCTACTGAGAGCTCACCTCCTCCAGGAGGCCTTCCCAGACTGAGCGCCCTCCTTTCTCTCCTCCTCGTCCCCCTCTCCATCCCCCGGTCTTATCTCCTTCCCTTCCCCACAGCACCTATATATATGTATATATGTTTGTACATATTTATTACTCTATTTATTTATTTATTTATTTTACTTGTACATATCTATTCTATTTATTTTATTTTGTTAATATGTTTGGTTTTGTTCTCTGTCTCCCCCTTCTAGACTGTGAGCCCACTGTTGGGTAGGGACTATCTCTATATGTTGCCAACTTGTACTTCCCAAGCGCTTAGTACAGTGCTCTGCACACAGTAAGTGCTCAATAAATACAATTGATTGATTGATTGATTGATTATTGGAGAGTTTGAATAATAATTGAATTTTGTGTTTTATACAGTGCTTTTATCATCCAGAACACTTTCAAAATACTCGTCTTATTTTTGTCTTCACAAAATCCTTGAAGAAGGGAAAAATAGGCAATATTATTCCTATTTTACAGATGAAGAAACTAAAGGCCAACATAACTAAGGTTAAGTGATTTGTCCAAGGTCACATAACAACCCAATGTGAGAGGTAGGACTAGAACCCACATCCTGTGACCTGCTGGCCCCATCTTTTTCTTTCATCATGCTCCCCTCCCCTTTGTCCACGTGCCTGGAATACCTTCCCCATTCATATCTGGCCCAGCACTGCCCTCTTAATCTTCAAAGCCATTCTGAAATCATATCCTCTCCAAGAGACATTTCCGAATTGATCTCCAGTCTCTCCACCTCATCAATCATTATATATTGATGCTATTGATGCCTGTTTACTTGTTTTGTTGTCTGTCTCCCCCCTTCTAGACTCTGAGCCTGTTGTGGGCAGGGATTGTCTCTCTTTGTTGCTGAATTGTACTTTCCAAGTTTAGTACAGTGCTCTGCACACAGTAAGTGCTCAGTAAATACGATCGAATAAATGAATATTTTAAAATCTTTTTTATGGTATTTGGTAAGCACCCACTATGTGTCAAGCACTGTTCTCAATGCTGGGATATATACAGGCTAGTCCATATCCCACAGGGGGCTCACAGTCTTAATTTCCATTTTACAAATGAGGTAACTGAGGCACAGAGAAGTTAAGTGACTTGCCCAAGGTCAAACAACAGTCAAGTTGAAGAGCTGGGATTGGAACCCAGTTCCTCTGACTCGCAGGTCCGTGCTCTTTCCACAAGGCCACACTGCTTCTCTTTATTTATTTGAGCACTTACTGCATGCACAGCACTGTACTTGGGAGAAGTACAGTGGGAGAATATAACAGAGTTGATAGACATGTTCCCTGCCCATAAGGAGCATATAGTCCAATATCCCCAGTTGCCATTTCAGGACTTCCACATCACCCAACACTTAGGTACTCACAACCCCCCATGACATTTTTATTTGTATCTTTTTATGCAATACTTCCTCCCACCTTCAATTTATTTGAGGGTCTTGTCTTCCAGATGACAAGATCCTTGAAGGCAGGGATCTGGTCTACTAATTCACTGAATTTTCTATAGTATTTAGTACAGTGCTCTGCATACAATAAGTGCATAATAAATAGCAGTGATTTGACTGATCGAGCATTCAGATTGCTCCATGATGGACTGTGGCAGATACAAGGCCTTCCTTAGGCAGTTTGCTACCCACTGGAGGGTGATGATTCAGTGCACCTTCCCCCACTTTGCAGGAAGGAGGTATCTGAGCCCCACGTGGGACAAGGAAGGGGTCCAACCTGATTATTTTATATCTTCCCCAGAGCTTAGGACAGTGCTTAACACAAAGGAAGTGTTTAATAAATACCATTATCATCTCACCACTCCCAGGGACTTTACCCTCAGGGGAAAAAAGGAAGCATGTTCCCTGGGAACCAGAAAGAGCCTTCCATGGCTTATTCCCTTCAAGCTTCCTAAATTTGCATCTTTCATAACGACAAGCAACTTTTTCTTGTCTCTCTTGCATCCACTCCATTCCATAGCACTAGGTTGATAGGGCATTACATCCCTTATACACCCAGTGGGTGCACGTATTCGGTAATCAATCAATGGTATTTGTTGAATGCATAATATGTGCAAAGCACTGTACTAAGTACTTGGGAGAGTACACTACAACAGAGTTGGTATAGATGTTCCCTCCCCCAAGGAGCTTGCAGACTATAGCACAAAGCAAAAATTCATTCATTCATTTAATTGTATTCATTGAGTGCTCACTGTATGCAAAGCACTGAACTAAACACTTAGGAGAGTACAATATAAGAATAAACAGACACAATCCCTGCCTACCATGAGCCCATTTCTGATGAAAATTCCTCTCCCTAAAACATTCGAATTTTGCACAGCCATTGAGCTGACTGCTCCTAAACTGTGGAAAGATTAAGATATCTGTGGTAAAATACCTTGAACCAAAATGAATTGTTCCACCTGGTTTTCTCATTTGCAATAATTCTGAATGTTCACAGAAAGTGAAGTGTTTAAAAGATATTTCAGCAGTTCACCACGCGTTGTAACATAAAATAACTTGGATTTGCTGATGACATTTGGGGCACTTGAAAATGAAAATGATCATTGTTTAGGGGTATCTAGGGAGGGGAAACTTAGGTCCTAAAATTGAAAGGGCATCTACAAAATTTAGTCAGAAGGGAAAGTTTGAAATCCACTGCCTAGGGCAAACTGCCTCCATGTGCTTCATTCTGCCCATCTATAAGGAGCTATAATGTCAACTGCCAAACAGGGATGTTAATGAGGCTTTGTTCATGCTTATAAATCACGTTGGCATTCTCTGTTGAAGGATGTTAGGCAAGAAACCTGTTATTAGCCTTTAATATTTAATGAGTGTTGTAAGAATACCTGGCACCATGAAAAACGTGGAAAAGGGAAAAATTCCTGCCTATTGGGCACACACTTTGAGCATTTGGATATTTTTAGATTAAGCAATTTAAGTGCAGTGAAGTGAGACTTTTGCTTTCATAATTTGACAGCTTCCTTTGTTTGTTGGACGTGCTACCCTTCTTGATGGTGTGTGCACATTTCTGACACTTAGAGCTAACTCTCAATTATCAGTAACAGGACGAGAAGGGTTTAGCATGAATAAACGGAACACAGAGATCATTCCAAATCCTCATTTTAGGCACCAGCTCAACCTTGTCTGAATAAATCTTTAATCAAGGTAATTAGCAAGTTACAACACTGGCTGATTTGAATTTTACCTCCTATCCCTCCTCCTGTTCCCATTGAGAAGTAGCACGGCTTAGTGGACAGAGCCTGGGCTTGGGAATCAGAGGTTGTGGGTTCTAATCCCGGCTCCACCACTTGCCAGCTGTGTGACTTTGGGCAAGTCACTTCACTTCTCTGGGCCTCAGTTACCTCAGCGCTTAATAAATGCCATCATTATCTGGAAAATGGGGATTAAGACTGTGAGCCCCATGTGGGACAACCTGATTACCTTGTATCTACCCCAGTGCTTAGAACGGTGCTGGGAACATAGTAAGTGCTTAACAAATACCAATATTACTATTATTATTATTTTAGGAGCAAGCAGGGAAATACTTGGAAAGTGGCCATGAAAAACAGAGAAATAAGAGAAAGAAATAGCCCGTTCGATCCCTGAACCCTGAAGCATATTGGAAGCTGATTGAAAATGCTAATAATATGGGAAGGTTTGATGAAAAAGCTTGGGTATATAGCATCCAAGCTAAATGAAGTGTCTAGTCTGGGGTGGGTGTAGTCATGGCTGCAAAAGCTGCGTTGATTGTACTTGGTGTTTTAGACCATACGTAAAAATTCCTGAAGGAAAAAAAAGATTTATGATTCTTCTGATTTTTGTCAGTGAATTTCTGGATCAATCAATAACATTTATTAAGAGTTTCCTGCATGCAGAGCACTATACTATGCACTTAGTTGGCACAATTACACTAAGAGCTTAAAGTCTACAGGGGGAACATCTTGATAGAGGATTAAATGACCACAACATGCTTGAGATTCTTTGGGGGTGAGGGGAGGAGGGAGAGGGAGGGGAGGAAGAGAAGTTTGCACTATTCCATATAAAAAACACTGAACAGAAAAAAAATGATAAAAGCTTTGGCTCTGATTGTATTAAACCAGTGAAATCAAAAATTAAAGCTGAGAATTGGCTTCATCTCATACTGTTGCATCTATATTTCACTGAACAAATAAGGGAACACAACCCTGCCACTCATTTGGCATTTATACAGATTTTGATCTATTTAATTGAGAAGCATAATGCTATTTATTCCAAGTTGTATGTATTTGGGATTTTTTCCTTTCTCTATGTTTGCTATTTTCTGCTGTACACACATTAATTTAGTGACTTTGATGGCATCTTAAATGTTTGATTTGTACCTTCAAGAGTGGTTTATTAATAAATTATTTCCTTAAATGATGTACACTTAGTTACACTGCCTTTTGTGATGCTTGGAACACAATTACATTAGTTTTGTAAACTTTCTTAAATTCATGAAGATATTGCCCTCTGTGAATTTGTGGAAAAAGGGTTTACAACTTGTCTGTTCATTTTTAAACATTCCCAGTTTTAGGTAAGCACCATAAAGAAGCAGAGGAAAATTCTTGAAATATTTGATTTCTTTGTTTTTTATTTTAATTTTACAGCGCTGAATTAAGTTTTGAGGAATTACGTACTTGGGGATCTGGCTACAAAGTACAAAGCTCTTTGTGTGCAAAAGTACATATATATAATAAATATATAAATTACATATACTATTATATATTTAGAGAACGAGAAAGAGAGAGATAACATGGGGATTGACTGTGAGCCCCCCGTGGGACAACCTGATCATCTTGTAACCTCCCCAGCACTAAGAACAGTGCTTTGCACATAGTAAGCACTTAATAAATATTATTATTATTATTATAACTTAAATACGACAGGATACCATAGTATCTCACAATATCTAAGATTTTGTACATTTTTTGTTGGTTGAAGGCTGAAGGGAATGTAGTGTCTATAGACCTGAGGGATATGATTATTTTTGTCATTATCCACTGAAACGTAAGATTTTATCTAAGCATTTAGCCATTTTACTCTGAAACAGTGCTACTAAATTACCTATAACTTCCTGAAATCCTTCCTTTGAATATTATTAATAAAAATCTGACTAGAATCTAGAGTGAAAGCGTTGGGTTTTTTTTAATCTAGTGGAATGTATGTGAGGGACTCTGGGTAACACAAATATTCTCACATGATTAAGAGATTTTTGAAAAAGCTACTCTTTAGACTAGTTTGGATTAAATTTTCACTCTGAGAAAACTGCTTGCCTTCCTTTTAATAAGTCACTATTTATCTCTTACTAGTACAGTGGGATGGTATTCTCTAGTCCTAGATTTTTTTAAAAGTATTTCCTGGTATCAACCTAGACAATTTGGTTAACTGACTGCTTTCTGGGTCTGCTCTGTAGGATGCAAAATACTTTCATGGCAATTGTCACACTGCTACCCAGCTGTTATTCTCTAGGATCTCTTTAAAGTCCCTGCACTATCACCAAGAGAACCATCTTATAAAGGGCAATTTCAGTTTAAGGTCCTTGGAGAATTTGTAAAATCTTTGGTCTTTAAATATCAAAATTGAAACCCTTAAATCTTGCCTCAAAGGAGGAGAGAACAGTCCACATTGTCAAAGACAGTGGTCCAGGAGGATTAGGAGAGAGTTATAATACTTTGGATTTGGATGAAAGGAGGTCAATGGTGACCTTAGAGCCTGCAGTTTTGTTGGAGAGAAGGGGCCAGAAAACCTGATTGTAGCAGGTCAGTCAGTAAGAGGAAATGGTGAAGGGGAAATGAAGGCAGTGGGTGTAAATGATCCATTTGAGAAGTTTGGAGAGGAATGGGAGTAAACATATGGAATGTAGAGTGGGATATGGGATTGAGAGAGAACTCTTTCAGTATGGAAGAGACTTGAATTTTTTTATGGTATCTGTTAAGTGCTTACTAAGTGCCAGGCATTGTACAAAGCTATGTACAAAGCATTGTACGTAGATACAAGCCAATCAGTTTGGACACAGCCCATGTCCCACATGGGACTCACAATAGTAATCCCCATTAAACAGATGGGGAAGCAATGAAGCAGAGAACAGAGAAGTAGTGTGGCTCAGTGGAAAGAGCACAGGCTTTGGAGTAAGAGGTCATGGGTTCAAATCCTGGCTCCATCACCTGTCAGCTGTGTGACTTTGGGCAAGTCACTTCACTTCTCTGTGCCTCAGTTCCCTCATTTGTAAAATGGGGATTAAGACTGTGAGCCCCACGTGGGACAACCTGATCACTTTGTAAACTCCCCAGCACTTAGAACAGTGCTTTGTACATAGTAAGCACTTAATAAATGCCATTATATTAAAAAAAAACAGATGAGGTAACTAAGGTTCAGAAAATCTAAGTGACTTAGCCAGGGCAGCACAGCAGACAAGTGGTGGAGCCAGGATTAGAGCCCAGGTCCTTCTGACTTGCAGGCCTTCCCACTAGGCAGCACTGCTTCTTTAGAAGGCAAAAGAAGAAAAGGAGCCATCAGAAAGTAAACAGTTCAAAATACAGTGGGACTGGAAGACTGTGGGAGTAAATCCTTTTAGGAGGGGAAATGGGATGGAGTCAGAGCTCAGGTAAAGGGGACAGATTTGGAAAGCAGATGGAAGACTTCCTGAGACACAGCTGGGTCCTCCCCTACCTCTCTGATGCTTCCTTCTGAGTTTCATTCACCTGCTCTTCTTTGTCCTCCTATCCTCTTACTGTGGGCTGTAAATGCCTACTCCAAATTTCCTGCTTTGTTTGCTCTAAACTTGACACTCAGGAACCCCATCCACTCACATAACTGTGGTATTTGTTAAGCACTTACTATGTGCCAGGCACTGTACTAAGCACTGGGGTAGATACAAGATAATCGGCTTGGACACAGTCCCTGTCTCACATGGGACTCAGTTTTAGTCCCCATTTTATGGATGAGAAACTTGAGGCACAGAGAACTTAAGTGACTTGCCCAAGGTCTCAAGCATTAAAGTCTCCCCCTCTAGACTGTAAGCTTGTTGTGGGCAGGGAATGTATCCAGTTATAGTTGTATTGTACTCTCCCAAGGTCTTAGTGCAATGCTCTGCACACAGTAAACACTCAATAAATATGACTGACTAACTGATTGACAAGAGGTGTACCTAGAATTAGAACCCAGGTCCTCTGAATCCCAGGCCCATGCTTTTTCCACTAGGCCATGCTGCTTCTCATATAGCTTAAGTTATCAACCCAAGGTGGATTACTTACAAATCTACCTCTCTAGCCATCTATATATTGCTGATTTGTACTTCCCAAGCACTTAGTACAGTGCTCTGCACACAGTAAGTGCTCAATAAATATGATTGAATGAATGAATAATCTCTCATTTTACCTACAATCCCCCTCCCCCAGGACAGCTCTAGTTTGACCAGTTCTACTTTGATATACTGCTGGCAACTCAATCTCAACATGTTTAGAATAGAACTGCTAGAATAGAAGCAGTGTGGCTCAGTGGAAAGAGCACAGGCTTTGGAGTCAGAGGTCATGGGTTCAAATCCTGGCTCTGCCAATTGTCAGCTGTGTGACTTTGGGAAAGTCACTTCACTTCTCTGGGCCTCAGTTCCCTCATCTGTAAAATGGGGATGAAGACTGTGAGCCTCCTGTGGGACAACCTGATCACCTTGTAACCTCCCCAGTGCTTAGAACAGTGCTTTGCACAAAGTAGGCACTTAATAAATGCCATCATTATTAACTGCTCACCTTCCCTCCTAAACCACAAACAAAAACTCCTTACCATTGGCTTTAAAGCACTTAATCACCTTGCCCCCTCCTACCTCACCTCACTACTCTCCTACTACAGCCCAGCCCACACACTTCATTCCTCTAATGCTAACCTCTCACTGTACCTCGATCTCATCTATCTCGCTGTCGACCTCTCGCCCACATCCTCCCTCTGGCCTGAAATGCCCTCCTTCCTCATAACAGACAGATAACTGCTCTCCCCCACTTCAAAACCTTATTGAAGGCACATCTCCTCCCAAAAGCCTTCCCTGCTTAAGCATTCCTGTACTCGTCTCCCACTCCCTTCTGCATCACTGTTACTTGCTCTTTCATTCATCCTCCTTCCCATCCTCACAACACATATGTATATATCTGTAATTTATTAATTTATTTATATTAATGGCAGTCTTCCCATCTAGACCGGAAATTTGTTGTGGGCAGGAATGTGTCTGTTGTTATATTGTACTCTCTCAAGCACTTAGTACAATGCTTTGCACATAGTAAGTGTTCCATAAATGCCACTGAATGAATAAACCCATTACTTCTCCTAACTTTCCAATCTAAGCCGATTACATCATTATTTTCCCTGTTTCAGAAATCTAGAGCCTTGGGGTCATCTGTACTCTTCCTCATCTTTCAACCCTCACATCCAAATTCCTCCTACACGGCATCTCCCAGATCCTCCTCCTCCTCTCCAACCAAACAACTTAATAACATGATCTGAGCTCCTGTCACATTCCTACTGGTGTCTACCAGTGACACTGTTTCTGGTTTATCCTCTCTCCAATGTATACTATGTGCTTCTGCACAGATCACCTTCTTGCATCATTAACTGGCACAAATTCTCCAGTCTTCAAACCCTGAAATGTCTTCCAATTTCCCACCCCAAAAAAGCAAAAGTCTTCCTAGTTGGCTTTAAGGCTCTCCATCACTCTCCCAATGTAACACTTCTGTGCTCTTCCCCTGCTACTCCCCAGCTCAACTTTTTCTGTGGTATTTGTTAAGCATTTACTACATGCCAGGTGCTGTACTAAGCACTAGATAGCAATAAACTAAACAAGTTGGATGCAGATCATGTCCCACATGGGGCTCCCGGTCTTAATCCCCATTTGACAGATGAGGTAACTGAGGCACAGAGAAGTTAAGTGACTTATCCAAGGTCACATAATGGAGAGGTGGCAGAGCCAGGATTAGAACCCAGGTCCTTTTGATTCCCAGGCTCGTGCTCTCTGCACTAGGCCATGCTGCTTCTCTAACTGTCAATGCTATCAATAATACTATCAATCAGTATCAAGGAAGAATTGAAACAAATTAGTAGAGATAATTCCTATCCTTAAGGAGTTTACTACCTAGCAGAGCAGACAGAATTATAGATAGGAGGGAGTAGGAAAGGAGGGGGTGCATAGGATACATTCAAAAGTATTACAGGATATTGTGAGTTCTTGGTGCTTAAGTGATGCAGAAGTATTAGAGACGCAAAAGAAGGAGGATACAAACAGGGAAGATTATAAAGTACACGGAGAAGACTTTCTGGAGGAGATTTGATTTCAGAAGGTCTTTGGAAAGGGAGAGAGGTTGTCTGTCAAATTTGAAAGGAAAGGGAATTTGAGTCATGATGGAGGGTGTGATCAAGAAGTCAGCAATCAGAACGTTGAACACAAGGTTTAATGTAGAGGAGAAAGAGTAACCATTTGAGGTTTTTGAAGATTGAGGAGATATGTGCTTCAAAATAATGTTTTAGAAAAATGATCTAGGCAGGTGAGTGAAGTATGGATTAGAGAGAGGAACTATTGGAGGCTGGGAAATTGCTTGGTACTCCTTTTCCCTTCACTCCCAAAAGAACAGTACTCTTCATCTTCAAAGTTGTTCTAAAGTCACAACTTGCCCCAAAGATCTCTGCTTAAGTCTCACTTCACTACTCCTTACAACCTCTTCAGCATTTCCGTGTCACGTGTGTACTATGGTAGCAGCAGCGTGGCTCAGTGGAAAGAGCACGGGCTTTGGAGTCAGAGGTCATGGGTTCAAATCCCACCTCCACCACTTGTCAGCTGTGTGACTTTGGGCAAGTCATTTCACTTCCCTGGGCCTCAGTTACCTTATCTGTAAAATGGGGATTAAGACTGGGAGCCCCCTATGGGACAACCTGATCACCTTGTAACCTCCCCAGTGCTTAGAACAGTGCTTTGCACATAGTAAGCACTTAATAAATGCCATTATTATATCATTATTATTATTATGGTATATGCCCCTCCCACCCCCCGCATAACATTTATGTTCATATCAATGGTACTTATTGAGCATGGTACCTATTGAGTGCTTACTGTGCACCATCTTGCCACCATTCTGTCACCCACGTCCTGTCTCTGGCCTGGAACGCCCCCCGTCTTCATATCCGACAAGGATCATTCTCCCCACCTTCAAAGTCTTATTAAAGAGGCTTTAAGCCTGTTTAAGCCAAGAGGCTTTCCCTGACTAAGGCCTCATTTCCTCTTCTCTCACTCCCTTCTGTGTCACCCTTGCACTTGGATTTACACCCTTTATCCCTCCTCCTCCCATTAGCCCCACAGCATTTATGTACGTATTCATAATTTCTTTATTTTAATGTCTATCTCCCCCTCTAAACTGTAAGCTTGTTGTGAACTGGGAATGTGTCTGCCAACTCTTGTATTGTACTCTTTCAAGTGCTTGGTACTATGCTCTTCACATAGTAAGCACGTAATAAATATCACTGATTGACTCTCCTGTTTCCATTCCCTTACTCATGTTCTTTCAGTCTGGAATGCCTTCCCTCCTCAAATTCATTATCTCCCCACAGTTCTTATTAAGCCCTGCTAAAACTCCATCTCTTCGAACAAACCTTGCCTTATTAGCTTCCTGTTAGACTCCAAAATTTTTTTTGCTCATTTAGATTGAATTTTGGGCCACTCTGCTGAATAATCATTAACCAAGACCAAAACTCTACATCCAGTATTTAAAATCATCAAGGGAAGGTATGGAATTAGGAACTCCACGTAGGATTCAATTAAGAGATCTGACTAAATCCCAGCTGTAATGATTGAATCAAACTCCCAACCCAGGAAAGATTAAAATCAAAATTTAAGTAGCAGCACAGACAGAAAGATCACAACTCAGAATTCAGCAGAAGAGATTTGCGGGTAACTATTTACGACTCCTGAAAGTTTAAGATTAACAGCCTACCCAGAGGTCTGTCCAATTACCAGGTGATGTGGTTATACCAGCCCAGCTACATGGGGAATGCTGAGAAACAATGTCTAGACTCAAATCACACCCAAATTATGCTCATGAGCACGTTTACCCAAACTTGCCTAGCCTTTCATCCCAGAAGACGTTTAAAAAGAGAGAAGTATTTTACCATAAGCAGATTGTTCTGTCTGGATCTCGGGAGCAGGAATCAGGGCTGGTATAACATTCTCCACTCCACCAAAAACTGAAAAACCAGCTCAGTAATCCCCAATTAGAGCTCAGCCTCCAGAGGTGTGGAGCTTTTCATCCTACTGGGCAAAATCCAGGCCTCTTCCAAAATATTCCAAATGACTTTTGACTGCTGGGGTTAACCAACACCTCCAGAATCAACTTCTGAACCAACTTGCGACTTGGCTAATAATTCCCAGGGCCCCCAGCTGTACAAACACACTAGCCATTTCTAGCAAAAGTATTTATTCATATCCATCTTCAGCACTTGTGTTCATATTTAATTATATATATTCAATTATAAATTTTGATTACTCAGTTGAACTGTAATTAGGTATCTCTCCCCCATTATCCCATTACATATCAGCTCTCTGTGGGCAGTGAACATTTCTCTTTGGTTTGTACTTTCCCAAGAGCTTATACCATTGCATCCTGTGGACACTCAGTGAATGCTATTACTACTAATGTATCACCATGACAAAGTAGGAAAGTTTTTCTGGTTTATAATGTATTTTGGAGTGCAGTTTCAGTCAAAATGAGGTTCATACAGTGAATTTAATTTTGTTTCCTGACCTTGTTTTATTCAGTAATAGGTTGCCATACACTGCAAAACTGTTTTCACAATCTTTATCATTCATCCACCCTTTCAGAAGTGTCAAAGAGCAAATAAGGTCAGAGTATGTAGTGATGAACGGATTTCAGATAATACCACCAAAAGTTAAATGTCCTTCTATCCCTTTCCTTCTATTTCTGGGAATTTGTAATCTATTCTTTAGAATCTGCAAAGATTCTTCTCTGGCCCATTTAGCTGCAATATAAACACCATCTTCAGCTCAAGAATTTGTAATATTGTTTACTTTGCTTGACTTGCTCCAACTGGTTATAAACTATTCATTCAGATTTGATTCTTTTCTACTTTAGACATTGGAATTAACAACCAAAGCCCAGGAACATGACCTTCTCCCTGTTTTGTTGTAACAGTTGCCTGCCTACCTACCACATTCATTCATTCATTCAATCAATCGTATTTATTGAGCGCATACTGTGTGCAGAGCACTGTACTAAGCTCTTGGGAAGTACAAGTTGGCAACATATAGAGACGGTTCTTACCCAACAACGGGCTCACAGTCTAGAAGGGGGAGACAGACAACAAAACAAAACATGTGTACAGGTGTCAAGTCATCAGAATAAATAGAAGTAAAGCTAGATCCACATCATTAACAAAATAAATAGAATAGTAAATATGTACAAGTAAAATAGAGTAATAAATCTGTACAAACATATATACAAGTGCTGTGGGGAGGGGAAGGAGGTAGGGCTGGGGGGATGGGGAGGAGGAGAGGACATACCAATACCTCTGGTAATTTCCAAACTTTCATGAGATTGAAAACCTCTCCACATTGTTTTTCAGGTCGCAGGTCAACTCTAGTGGCATCTAGGCTGTAAACCCGGTGTGGGCAGGGAATGTTTCTCTTTATTGTTGAATTGTACTTTCCAAGAGCTTAGTACAGTACTCCGCACACAGTAAGCACTCAATAAATACGACTGAATGAATGAATGAATCTAGAATACAGAAAATATTCAAACAAATTTATTCAAGGAACCTTTTTGCAAACAAACCTCATGTTACCTTGGGTATTTTTAGGACACTTTAAATGTCACAGATACACCAACAGATAGGTTATGTTTTTTTCTGTGTATATATTCTTGGTAGAAACTATTTTATTAGCAACCTAATGTTCTTCATTCTAAATATCACCAAGTTCTTATAACATATTGTCCCAAAAAGATGTTGGGGATTTTTTTTTTAACCTTAAGGGACATTTCACTGTCGTGAGGAGAAGGGAATAGGAGGAAGGAGAGGTAGCAACGCGTTGGGGAAAAGGAAGGAAAATGGAGACAGGGAGGGTGGAGGAATGAGAAGTGGGGCAAGAGTGGCATATTGGACTAAGGATGGACCCAGAAAAAAATGAGATGGTAAAAGATAAGGAGGAGTTTTAGGAAAAAGAAAGTGGAACTGAATAAAAAACTATTAGAAGAAAACTGAGAAGCAGTGTGGCTTAGTGGAAAGAGCTCGGGTTTGGGAGTCAGGGGACGTGGGTTATAATCCCGGCTCCGCCTCATCAACTGCGTGACTGTGGGCAAGTCACTTAACTTCTCTGTGCCTCAGTTACCTCATCTGTAAAATGAGGATGAAGACTGTGAACCCCACGTGGGACAACCTGATGACCTTGTATCTGCCCCAGCGGTTAGAACAGTGCTTGGCACATAGCAAGTGTTTAACAAATACCATCATCATTATTATTATTCCCTGTGCCTCGGTTCCTTCATCTGTAAAATGGGGATGACGTCTGTGAGCCCCACGTGGGACAACCTGATAACCTTGTATCTACCCCAGCAGTTAGAGCAGTGCTCGGCACATAGCAAGCGCTTAACAAATACCATCATTATTATTATTCTCCGTGCCTCGGTTCCCTCGTCTGTAAAATGGCGCTGAAGTCTGTGAGCATGGGACAACCTGATGACCTTGTATCTACCCCAGCGCTTAGAACAGTGCCTGACACATAGTAAGCTCATAAATGGCTTAGTGGCAAGAGCCCAGGCTCAGGAGTCAGAGGTCGTGAGGTCCAATCCCCACTCCGCCACTTATCAGCTGTGTGATTTAGGGCAAGTCACTTCACTTCTCTGTGCTTCGGTTACCTCATCTGTAAAATGGGGATTAATGAAGTCTGAGCCCCGCCTGGGGCAACCTGATTACTTATATCTACCCCAATCAATCAATCAATCAATCAGTTGTATTTATTGAGTGCTTACTGTGTGCAGAGCACTGTACTAAGCGCTTGGGAAGTACAAGCTGGCAACATATAGAGACAGTCCCTACCCAACAGCGGGCTCACAGTCTAGAAGGGGGAGACAGAGAACAAAACCAAACATACTAACAAAATAAAATCAACAGAATAAATAGGTACAAGTAAAATAAATAAATAGAGTAATAAATATGTACAAACATATATACAGATATACAGTCGAATCCCGACTCTGCCACATGTCTGCTGTGTGACCTTGGGCATGTCACTTAACTTCTCCGAGCCTCAGTTACCTCATCTGTAAAGTGGGGATTAAGACTGTGAACCCCACATGGGACAACCTGATCACTTTGTATCCCCCCCCCAGCGCTTAGAACAGTGCTTTGCACATAGTAAGCACTTAACAAATGCCAACATTATTATATACAGGTGCTGTGGGGAAGGGAAGGAGGTGAGATGCGGGGGATGGAGAGGGGGGCGAGGGGGACCAGCGTTTAGAATGTTGCTTAGCGCATATTAAATGCTTAACACATTATTATTATTATTATAATCAAACACAATCATCATCAACCGAAGGCCTAAAGGATGCTGTGGAGGGAGGCCTCCTCATACAGCTGGGTTCCCCGCCCCGTACGTCACTTCCAGTCCGGGAGCAAAATGGCGGCCGACCGGGCCTGGGCGAGCAGCTGGGGAGTGCGACGGTTGGGGGCCGGAGCAGGTAAGCGGCCTCCCTGCGGGCCTCTACCGCTGTTTATTTGTGCAGATTTATTACCCTATTCCTTTTATTAATGATTAATGATGTGTATTTAGTTACAATTCTGTTTATCCTGATGGTATTGACACCTGTCTACTTTCCATCCCCCCATCTTACCTCCTTCCCTTCCCCACAGCACCTGTATATATGTTTGTACAGATTTATTACTCTATTTATTTATTTATTTTACTCGTACATATCTATTCTATTTATTTTATTTTGTTAGTATGTTTGGTTTTGTTCTCTGTACCTCCCCTTTTAGACTGTGAGCCCACTGTTGGGTAGGGACTGTCTCTATATGTTGCCAACTTGGACTTCCCAAGCGCTTAGTACAGTGCTCTGCACACAGTAAGTGCTCAATAAATACGATTGATTGATTGATTGATTGTTGTCTGTCTCCCCCTTCTAGACTGGGAGCCCGTTGGTGGGCAGGAACCGCTTCCATCTGTTGCCGATTTGTACTTTCCCGAGCGCTTAGGCCAGTGCTCTGCACACAGGAAGCGCTCAGTCACTACGATTGAATGAATGAATCTATAATTCGATTATTTATATTGATGCTATTGTTGCCTGGCTACTTCTGTTTTGTCGTCTGTCTCCCCTTTCTAGACTGTGAGCCCGTTGGTGGGCAGGGACTGTCTCTATTGCCGAACTGTACTTTCCCAAGCGCCTAGTACAGTACTTTGCACACAGTAAGTGCTCAATCAATCCGACTGAATGAATGACTCTATAATTCGATTATTTATATTGATGCTATTGATGCCTGTCTACTTCTGTTTTGTTGTCTGTCTCCCCTTTCTAGACTGTGAGCCTGTTGGTGGGCAGGGACTGTCTGTCTCTGTTGCCGAATTATACTTTCCCAAGCGCCTAGTACAGTACTCTGCACACAGTAAACTCTCAGTCAATCCGACTGAATGAATGAATCTATAATTCGATTATTTATATTGATGCTATTGATGCCCGTCTACTTCTGTTTTGTTGTCTGTCTCCCCTTTCTAGACTGTGAGCCCGTTGGTGGGCAGGGACTGTTTCTCTCTGTTGCCGGATTGTACTTTTCCAAGCTCCTAGTACAGTGCTCTGCACACAGTAAACGCTCAATCAATACGACTGAATGAATGAATCTATAATTCGATTATTTATATTGATGCCATTGATGCCCGTCTACTTCTGTTTTGTTGTCTGTCTCCCCTTTCTAGACTGTGAGCCCGTTGGTGGGCAGGGACTGTCTCTCTCTGTTGCTGAACTGTACTTTCCCAGGCGCCTAGTACAGTACTCTGCACACAGTAAGCGCTCAATAAGTACGATTGAATAAATGAATCTATAATTCGATTATTTATATTGATGGTATTGACACCTGTCTATATGTTTTGTTTTGTTGTCTGTCCTCCCCTTCTAGACTGTGAGCCCATTGTTGGGCAGGGACTGTCTCTGTTGCCGAATTGTACTTCCCAAGCTCTTAGTCCAGTGCTCTTCACACGGTAAGCGCTCAATAAATACGATTGAATGAATGAATCTATAATTCTATTATTTATATTGATGCCTGTCTACCTGTTTTGTTTTGCTGTCTGTCTCCCCGCTTCTAGACTGTGAGCCCATTGTTGGGTAGGGACTGTCTCTATATGTTACCGACTTGTACTTCCCAACCGCTTAGTACAGTGCTCTGCACACAGTAAGCGCTCAATAAGTATGATTGAATGAAATGAATGAATGGAAAGTACAAGCCTGGCTCAGTGGAAGAAGCCCAGGCTTGGGAGTCAGAGGACGTGGTTTCTAATCCTAGCTCCATCACTTGTCTGATGTGTGACTCTGGGCAAGTCACTTAACTTCTCTGTGCCTGTTACCCCATCAGTAAAATGGGGGTTAAGACAGTGAGCCCCACGTGTGACAACCTAATTACCTTGTACCTCCCGTAGCGCTTAGAACAGTGCTCGGCACATAGTAAGTGCTTAACAGATACCATCGTTGTTGTTATTACAATTCGGCAACAGATAGACGGTCCCTACCCAACAACGGACTCACAGTCTAGAAGGGGGAGAGAGACAGCAAAACAAAACAAGTAGACAGGTGTCAATACCAATAGAATAGATAGAATTATAGACATATAATAATAATAATGATGACATTTGTTAAACACTTACTATGTGCAAGGCACTGTTCTAAGCGCTGGGGAGCCCATTGGTGGGTAGGGACCATCTCTATCTCTTTCCTATTTGTCCTTCCCAAGTGCTTAGTCCAGTGCTCTGCACACAGTAAGCCCTCAAGGAATACAATTGAATGAATGAAAGGTGATCAGTTTGTCCCAGGGGTTTACCGTCTTAATCTCCATTTTACAGATGAGGTAACTGAGGCACAGAGAAGTGAAGTGACTTGCCCAAAGTCACACAGCTGACAAGTGGAGAAGCTGGGATTAGAACCCATGACCTCTGACTCCCAAGCCCGTGCTCTTTCCACTGAGCCACACTGCTTCCCCGATATACCCGATATACCCATCAGTATAGACTTCAATATAGAGAAGCAGCGTGGCTCAGTGGAAAGAGCACGGGCTTTGGAGTCAGAGGTCATGGGTTCAAATCCCAGCTCCGTGGCTCCAGGTTCTTAGTGCTTAGTTAATTTACCCCCATTTTACAGATGAGGTAACTGAGGCACAGAGAAGTTGTGACTTGCTAAAAGTCACACAGTTGACAATTTGCCGAGCTGGGATTAGAACCCATGATCTCTGACTCCCAAGCCTGTGCTCTTTCCACTAAGCCACGCTGCTTCTTCGCTTTGGAAGGGTAGATGGAGAGCCCCAGGCAGGCCAAATGATGATGGTATTTGTTAAGCACTTCCTATGTACCAAGCACTGTTCTCAGTGCTGGGGTGGATACAAGGTAATCAGGTTGTCCCACGTGGGGCTCACAGTCTTCATCCCCATTTTACAGATGAGGGAACTGAGGCACAGAGAAATTAAGTGACTTGCTTAAAGTCACACAGCAGACAAGTGGTGGAGTCGGGACACCCTTTCACTCCCAAGCCCAGACTCTTTCCACTGAGCCATACTGCTTCCCAGCCACGCTCCCAACATTGTCTGGGTCCGCAGCGACCCAGTCTGAACGAGCCCAAAGAAGTCTAGGCACTGGGACCCCCTGGTCCTTAGCATTCGTTCATTCTATCGTATTTAATGAGCGCTTAATAATAATAATCATGGTATTTGTTAAGAGCTTACTATGTGCCAAGCACTGTTTTAAGCTCTGAGGTAAATAGAAGGTAATCAGGTTGTCCCATGTGGGGCTCACAGTCTTAATCCCCATTTTACAGATGAGATAACTGAGGCACAGAGAAGTTAAGTGGCTTGCCCAAGGTCACACAGCAGACAAGTGGTGGAGCCAGGATTAGAACCCATGTCCTCTGACTCCCAAGCCCAGGCTCTTGCCACTAAGCCACACTGCTTCACAATAATAATGTTTCACATGCTTCACATAATACTGTAAAAAAGATTTTAAAATATTCATTCATTCATTGTCGTATTTACTGAGTGCTTTATGTGTTCAGAGAACTGTACTACGCGCTTGCGAAGTCCAGTTAGGCAGCAGAGACAATCCCTGCCCACAACGGGCTCACAGTCTAGAAGGCGGGCGACAGACATCAAAACAAGTAAACAAGCATCAGTAGCATCATTATAAATAAACAGAATTAGAGATATATGCACATCATTAATAAAAATTAATAGAATTATAGTGATAAATGCGTACATATATTCACAAGTGCTGTGGGGCGGGGAGGGAGGATTGAGCAAAGGGAGCGAGTCGGGGCGATGGGTAGGGGGAGCAGAGGAAAAACGGGTGTTTAGTCTGGGATAAATAACGTTTCCTTCGGCACATGAGAATCGGAATCCTAGCCGCCAGCATCGTTTTCTCAGTTAAATCTAGCATAGGTAAGCCTTAGTTGTTAATATAATAATAATAATAATAATAATGGCATTTATTAAGCGCTTACTATGTGCAAAGCACTGTTCTAAGCGCTGAGGAGGTTACAAGGTGATCAGGTTGTCCCACAGGGGGCTCACAGTCTTAATCCCCATTTTTACAGATGAGGTCGCTGAGGCCCAGAGAATAATAATAATAATAATAATGGCATTTATTAAGCATATATTCTCAGCACCTTCCTGGGCTTGTTCAGTTGAGGAATTAATGGAAAAGCCCGAGCTTTGCTTCCCTCTGGCTCTCTGTCCTGTGATGTTCATTCAGTCAATCGTATTTATTGAGCACTTACAGTATGCAGAACACTGTACTAAGCACTCTCTTCTAGGTTCTGGGCTACAGAGCTGGTGTCACTGTACAGTTATGCAGTGGTATGTATTGGGTGCATTGCTGTGTGACCTCAGGCAAGCTGCCTCACTGCTCTGTGCCTCAGTAACCTCATCTGTAAAGTGGGGATTGAGGCTGTGAGCTCCACATGGGACAAGGGACTGTGTCCAACCCAATTCGCTTGTACTCACCTTAGCACTTACTATAGTGCCTGGTACACAGTAAACACTTAGCAAATACCATTATTATTATTGATAAGTACTTGGGAGGTCACCATAAGATAGAGGTGGTGGACATGATCCCCGCCCACAAGTTTATAGTCTAGAGGAGGAGCTAATGCTCACTGGACTAATGGGCAGTGAAGTACATTGTCGTATTTATTGAGCGCTTACTGTGTGCAGAGCACTGTACTAAGCACTTGGACAGTCCAGTTCAGCAACAGAGACAATCCTACCCATCAACGGGCTCACAGTCTAGAGTTGTGGCTGACACTGTTTGTTATGATTTAGGAAGTCACTCAGAAACAAACATTTCTTGCCACAGAAATTAGTCGACATTCTTTTTGAAGGTGCTTGAAATTCTACTTAGGTTTGATTAAAGGGCGAAGGGGGTCATTTTTTCCCCCATGGCATTGTTTTGAAGGTAAATATTTCTCCTGACCTTCCATTCTTATTAACTTGTATATCTTTCTCACGTTTCTTTGTGTTTCTAGATATCGTGGATCTTTCTAAAATCGTCCTACTTAGTTAATATTTCCTCATGAGTAATTTTGATGGCCATATAAAAAGCAATGAGCTAAAACGAATGGCTTTTTATTATATGGAATATAATTTAATAGTATTGTAGCACCCTTTTAAAGTAAACTAACAAGTATTTGCCCAGTTGGATCTTTCTGTGTAGAATAGACCTTGTGTTAACTAAAGGTCTGCAGAGATTGAAGTTTTAGGTATGAAGATTGGCTCAACCTGGCCTGACTCCATCTCATGCTGCTGGGCCCCCCAGTTATGGGGTGACCGTCAATCGTATTTATTGAGCACTTACTGTGTGCAGAGCACCATACTAAGCACTTGGAAGAGTACATGTAACAGAGTTGGAAGACAGGTTCCTTGCCTACAGGGAGCTTAATATGCGCTCCCCCTTTTTTTTTTTTGCTGAGTCCAACTTGTATCTCTTGTTCCTTCCCTGTTTGCCTCGGAAGGGCCACACTCTGTTGCATTCACACCTACCCCTTCATGCTTCTTCATTGGCTGAAAGTTTCAGACAAATGTAGGACTAAGCTAGTTTTCCTTTTTCTCATCCACAGGTTGATTTTCTCCTTCCTTCTGTTTCTTTTTCTTCTCCCGCCTCTCCACCTTTCATGTTTTTCAGAGCAACCAGGCCGCATTTTTCAAATTTAGAAATTAAAAAGTCTTATACATTTCTGTGGGCTGGAGAGGAACCTTTTGCTGATGCCAAAAGATCTGAAGGTCATGAGGTGATATCATGGTTTAACGCAGTCTTCTTCTCCCACTCCCCCAAGACTTATTGTAAAAGGATGAAGCGTTAGCTGCCTTCTCTCACCCTAATGCTGCTTTTGCACCACTCTACCTCCTCTATCCCTTTCTTTCCCTTCCTTCGAATCATCATGAGTAGCCACATGGCATAGTGGCTAGAACGTGGGCCTGGGAGTTCAGAAGGTAGTGGGTTCTAATCCCGACTCCGCCACTTGTCTGCTCTGTGACCTTGGGCAAGTCACTTCACTTCTCTGAGCCTCAGTTACCTCATCTGTAAAATGGGTATTGAGACTGTCAGCTCCATGTGGGACAGGGACTGTGTCCAACCCAATTTACTTGTATCTACCCCAGTGCTTAGTACAGTGCCTGGCACATAGTAAGCGCTTAACAAATACTGTAATTATTATCTGTCTCTACCACCCACTCCAGATTCTAGTAGCAATCATCTACTGCCCCCTCCATGTCCAGCCCAGGCCCTACCTCCAACTTTTTGAACCAGTTTGGTGAGCTTGCCCGCTCACCAACTTGGCGCGATCTCATCATCTCTAGCCACTGCACAGTCTCTACCCTCACCAACTCTGAAATCCCTCTATCTGACTACAAACTCACCTGCCGTCTTATTATTATCATTATTATTATCCTGGCTCCGCCAATTGTCAGCTGTGTGTCTTTGGGCAAGTCACTTAACTTTTCTGTGCCTCAGTTACCTCATCTGTAAAATGGGGGTTAAGACTGTGAGCCCTCTGTGGGACAACCTGATCACCTTGTAACCTCCCCAGTGCTTAGAACAGTGCTTTGCACATAGTAAGTGCTTAATAAATGCCATCATTATTATTATTATTATTATCCTGTTAAGTGCTTACTATGTGCCAAGCACTGTTCTAAGCACTGGGGTAGATTCAAGATAATCAGGTTGGACACAGTCCCTCTCCCACATGGAGTTCACAGTCTTAATCCCCATTTTACAGATGAAGGAACTGAGGCACAGAGAGGAGAAGCAGCGTGGCTCAGTGGAAAGAGCACAGGCTTGGGAGTCAGAGGTCATGGGTTCTAATTCTGGCTCCGCCACATGTCTGCTGTGTGACCTTGGGCAAGTCACTTCACTTCTCTGGGCCTCAGTTCCCTCATCTGTAAAATGGGGATTAAGACTGAGCCCCCTGTGGGACAACCTGATCACCTTGTAACCTCCCCAGCGCTTGAACAGTGCTTTGCACATAGTAAGCGCTTAATAAATGCCATTATTATTATTATTATTATTAATCGACTTGCCCAAGGTCACACAGCAAAGTGGCGGAACTGGGATTGAACCCATGTCCTTTGGCTCCTAAGCCTGTGCCCTTGCCACTAGGCCATGCTGCCTTCTCTCCCACTCACCTCCACCCCACAAATCTGTCTTGTTCCCCCGCAGAGACTGCCGTTGTTTTGACCCCATCCAATTTTTTCAACTCATCATGCCCCATTTAGCCTCCATACCCAAGCTACCTTCCCTTGATGATCAAATTGTTGCTATCAACACCACCATCTCTACTGAACTCAACTCACTTACTCCCCATCCCTTTGTCAATCTCGTACCACTAACACACAGTCCAGTCCTTCACTCTGTGCGTTAGCTGCAGAACGCTGCTGGTGGAAATATATGTACCAGGCCGACCTCATTCACTTCAAGTTTATCCTTACGTGCTTTAGCCTCTGCCCTCTCCTCTGCCCGGCAAAATTAGATCTCTATTCTTGTTGACATCCACGCCCATAGATCGCACCAGTTGTTCCAGGTGTCTAACTCCCTCCTCAGACCTCCTCTCCCTCCCACCTCCCCCATCTCTTGCCCCTAATGACCTGGCTTCTGACTTTATTAAGAAAATCAAAGCTGCCAGGCATGATCTCCCTAAAATATTGCCTGTCCCTACTTCAACTCTCCCATTTTCCCGGAAGTATCTCAGAAGGAGATCTCCTGTCTTCTTTCAAGATCCACACTCTCCACCTGCACATCCAACCCTGTCCCTTTACACCTGATCAAAACACTTGCCCCTGCCCTTCTTCTCTCCTTGACCACCATCTTCAACTGTTCACTCTCCAGTGGCTTCTTGCCCACTGCTTTCAAGAATGCCCATGTCTCCCCATGCTAAAAAAAAACCTCCCTTAACTCCAAAGCTCCCTTCTGTTATCACACCATCTCCCTCATACCATTCTTCTCCAGACTTCTTAAACGACATGTCTACACCTGCTGTCCTCCAATTCTCTTCTTGACCCCCTTCAATCTGGCTTCTGTCCCCTTCACTCCACAGAAACTGCTCTCACAAACGATCTCCGTTTTGCCCAATTCAACAGCCTGTACTCCATCTTAATCTTCTTGACGTTTGAGCTGCTTTTGACACTGTCAACACCCTCTTCTTCTGGAAACATTATCTAATCTTGCCTTCCCTGTCACTGTTTTCTCTTTGTTCTCCTCCTGTCTCTCTCTGTCTCTTTCATGGGCTCCTTCTCTGCCTCCCACACCTAACTGTGGGTGTCCAGCAAGTATCAGTCCTGGTTCCCTTCTATTCTACATCTACACCCACTCCCCTGGAGAACTCATTCGCTCCGACGGCTTCAACTACCACCTCTGTGCAGATGAAACCCAAATTTACATCTCCAGCCGTGATCTCTCTCCATCTCTGCAACCTCTGCAGTCCTCCTGCCTTCAAGACATCTCTACTTGGATGTCCTGCCATCACCTCAAACTTAACATGTCAAAAACAGAACTCCTTATCTTTCCACCCATCCTGTCCTTCTCTTGACTTTCCCATCACTGTAGACACCACCACCATCCCTCCTGTTGCCATGCTGTAACCTTGGCATTATTCTTGACTCCTGTCTCTCATTCAACCCACATATTCAATATTTTTACCAAATCCTGTCGGTTCAATCTCCACAACATTGCTAAAATCCTTTCCTCTCCATCCAAACTGCTACCACATGAATCCAAGCACTTATCCTATCTCGCCTCGATTACTGTATCAGCCTCCTTGCTGGACTCTCTGCTGCCTGTCTCTTCCCCACTCCAGTTCGTACTTCACTCTGCAGCCTGGTTCATTTTTCTACATAAACGTTCAGTCCCTGTTTCTCCACTCCTCAAGAATCTCCAGTGGTTGCTCATCCACCTGCAGATCAAACAGAAACTCCTTACTATCAGCTTTAAAGCACTCAATCACTTTGCCTCCTCCTACCTTACTTCGCTGCTTTCCTACTACTACCCAGCCCACACACTTTACTCCTCTCACGCCAACCTGCTCACTGTACCTTGATCTCATCTATCTCACTGCCGCCCTCTTGTCCACATCCTGCCTCTGGCCTGGAATGCCCTCCCTCTTTATATTAATGATAATAATTGTGGTATTTGTTAAGCGCTTACTGTGTGCCAGGCACTGTACTAAGTGCTGGGGCGGATACAAGCTAATCGAGTTGGACACAGTCCCTGTCCCACAGAGGGCTCCCAGCCTTCATCCCCATTTTACAGATGAGGTAACTGAGGCACAGAGAAGTTAAGTGACTTACCCAAGCCCACGCAGCAGACAAGTGGTGGAGTGGGGTTTAGAGTCTGTGACCTTTTGACTCCCAAGGCCCATGCTCTACACTACGCCATGCTGCTCCTCTTTATATCTGACAGATGATTTCTCCCCTGTCCCCCGCTCTTCAGAGCCTTACTGAAGGTACATCTCCTCCAAGAGGCCTTCCCTGATTAAGCCCTCATTTCCTTTTCTTCCCCTCCCTTCTGCTTTGCCCTGACTTGATCCCTTTCTTCATCCCCCCTTCCCAGCCCGGCAGCACTTATGAACATAGCTCTAATTTTATTTATTTATATTAATGTCCATCTCCCCCTCTAGACTGTACACTTGATGTGGGCAGGGAATGTGCCTGCTATATTGCAGTCTCCTAAGCACAGTGCCCTGCGCACAGTAAGCACTCAATAAATACAATTGATTCATAAACATGAACTTGAGACAGGTGATGCTTGAGAACTTTTCCACATCTAGAATTGAATACTTAGGAAAAATTCCTTAAATCAGGCATGTTGTTCATCCTTTGGTATTTATATTTCGATCCACTTTGGGGCTTTGAGGCTTTTTGTAGGTTATAATTAAATTTGGGTTTCTCAGAACATACATCCTTAAATGACGGAAGTAGAAACTGAAATTGTACTTCCTGAAGTCGAGCTAAAGGTATGATACTTTGGTTTTAAGAAATTCTCCAATACTCTAATATTTCACTTTATTGCACTTAAGGGCAAAAGACATGTTAAACCTGATCATTCCTTTCTTCCTGTGAGTCTAACTGTTTTTATTGCTTGGATGTAATTTAAATTTGGCTTATTGAAACCTTGGGAAAAATAAGTATCTTCTCTGAGATGTGTGGTTTCATTAGAAGACTTGAAGAGCCATAATGATTGACTTCCTTGTTTCTAGGGGTTTCATGTTTTGAATAGAAGGTGCTGCAGTCAGTCCAGAACTATTTAGAGGATTACTTCTCTCACTCCTTTACCCATATTCTGTTAAACCCTTTCTTAGAATCTTGAAAAATTTCTTGTTCTGACATAGTTGATTACATATGAGTATAGCAGATCTTATTTTGATTAATTATATCCTTTCCTTAGGCTATAAATGAAAGCATTTTTGGTTGGCTTGGATCTGAAAAAGTAGGTTTGTTTTTTGACTACTGTTGTGCGCTGACATTTTTATATTATCTAATTGCCTTTGAGCCAACTTTCATCATTTTCCTTTGATATGCCTGATTTAACTGAAAAATATAGTCTACATGTGCATTTGGATATACTCTGGCAATTTATAAGTGGTTTGCTTTTGGAAATGGAATTTTCTGACAAGAAATACAGATGAGCTTCAATTTTGAGGCATCAGGGACTAAATACCTGCACCAAAATATTAGTGAAAGTAATTTGGTTAGGACCACTTGCACTCTCTTATCCCTACTAGTTATGTTCCCACTAGGGTATTGAGTGCTAAGAGCCAGGGTCAGGGATCCAGCACATTGTGATGTGCACACAAATTTTTTTTTTTTTCATATAGGACTCATTTAAAGCTTTAGTGACCACAGTGTTGTGCTGATGTGCCATAATCCAGCAGGCAGTCACCTTGGTAGCTGCCCCAATCTTTGCCACCGGGGCCAGATCTAGGAAGTTTTTTCTAGTGTCACATGCAGTGGTTCGAGAAAGTGGTGGCAGTGGGAAACTGGGAAATGCCGCAGAGGCTCCAGGGAGGTGGAAGATGGCGGTGGTGGCGGAAGGCAGTGGCAGGAGATGGGAAGCGGAGGTAGGAGGAGCCCGGAGGAACTCCATGGTGGAAGCAAACATGGTAGTGCTTGGGCAGGACTTTCTTGTAGTGGTAACAGATTGGTGGAGGGGCTGGGTGGGTTGCTTCTGAATCCCCATGAGCCCCTGTGATAATCCGGTCCTGTTCGACCCCCATGCCACTCAGCTCTTTTTCAGGATTCCGGCTCTGCCTGTCCACTTTGTGGAATCTTCTGTTGGTTCCTTGGTCAGAAATCTTCACCACCGATGGCATAGTTCCATTAGGCATACTTACTTGCAGAGCCTAGGTTAGAACTCAGGTCTTTTAGTGCTCTTCCCACTGGATCAACATCAGGGCTTCAAAGTATCCAGGTTAAAAGCTACAGCTAGAGTTTTGCATGAGTCTTCCCCACTAGGTTATAAATTCCTTAAGGTCAGGGATAATGTCTACCAGGTCTTTTGGAATCTCCCAAGTGCACTCAGTAGAGCACTGTACACATAATAAAAGCTTAATAAGTACCATTGATTAATTGTTGGGCCTAAACTTATCTGACCCAGTAAATGAAGGGGCCTGTATCCACCCAACATTTAATTTTCTTTTGGCATCATCTATTCTGGCTTCCAGGAGTTGAAGGGAAACTTCCAAGATTATTCTCCATCTGCACCCACTTCCTTGCAAGCTCATTCACTCCCATGGCTTCAACTACCACTTCTGTATGGATAATTCCCACTGTACCTCTCCAGCCTTGATCTCTCCCTTTTCTGCAATCTTGCATTTCCTTCCTTCAGGGCATTTCTACTTGGATGTCCCATTTCACCTCAAACTTACCTTGTCCAAAACAGAACTTCTTACCTTCCCACCCAAATCTCCCCATCGCAGGAGGCGGCACCACCATCCTCCCTGTCTCACAAATCCATAACCGTGGCATTTTCCTCCACTTATCTCTCTTTCAACTCACATATTCAGTGTATCCAAATCCTGTCAGTTCAGCCTCCGCAACACCGCAAAAATCCACCTTTCCTCCAAACTGCTGCCATGTTAACCCAAACACTTATTCTTTCCCACCTTAATTATTGCATTATCCTTCTTGCTGACCTCCCTGCCTCCTGTCTCTCCACATTCCAGCCCACACTTTACTCTGCTGTCCAGATCATTTTTCTACAAAACTGTTCCCTGTGTCTTCCCACTCCTCAAGAACCTCCAGGGGTTGCCCATCCACCTCCGCATCAAACAGAAATTCCTTACCATTGGCTTTAAAGTACTCAATCATATTGTGCCCTCCCACCTTACCACATAAGTACAACCCAGTTCATACACTTTGCTCCTCTAATGCCAACCTACTCACTTTACCTCTATCTCATCTATCTCACCACTGACCTCTCACCCATGTCCTGCCTCTGGCCTGAAATGCCCACCTTCATATCCTACTGACGCATCACTATCCCCACTTTCAAAGCCTTTTTAAAAGCATATCTCTTGCATTAGAGAAGCAGCATGGCTCAGTGGAAAGAGCCTGGGCTTTGGAGTCAGACGTCATGGGTTCAAATCCCGGCTTCGCCAATTGTCAGCTGTGTGACTTTGAGCAAGTCACTTAACTTCACTGTGCCTCAGTTCCCTCATCTGTAAAATAGGGATTAAGACTGTGAGCCCCACGAGAGACAACCTGATCACCTTGTATTCCCCCTAGCGCTTAGAACAGTGCTTTGCACATAGTAAGCGCTCAACAAATACTATTATTATTATTATTATTATTATTATTATCTCCAAGAGCATATCTCCCTGGCTAAACCCTCACTTCCTCATCTCTCACTGCCTTTGCACTTGGATTTGTACCCTTTATTCACCCCTACCTCAGCCTCATATGTACTTAGGTACATATCTGTAATTTATTTATATTAAAGTTTGTATCCCCCTCTAGACTGTAAGTTTGTGGTCAGGGAACATATCTATCAAATCTGTTATACTCTACCAAGTGCTTAGTACAGTGCTCTACACACAGTAAACATTCAGTAAATATGATTGATTGACAGAGCAGTGCAATGGAAATGTAAAACATGCATATTACCTTGTTTTGTTTGAGGACTGCTGGGAGTTGGAGACCACACAGCGGCCAAACCATTTGGCATATTTTTAAATGGTATTTTCTAAGTGCTTAATGTGTGCCAAGCACTGTTCTAAGCACTGGGGTAGATACAAGGTAAGGAGGTTGGACACAGTCCATGTCCCACAAAGGGCCCACAGTTTTAATTCCCATTTTACAGATGAGGGAACTGAGGGACAGAGGAAGGGAAATGACCTGTCCAAGGTCACACAGCAGACAAGTGGTAGAGTTGGGATTAGAACTCAGGTCCTTCTGACTGCCAAACCCGAGCTTTAAACACCAGGCATTGCTGCTTCTCATATGTGAGGGAACCGCTGCATTGCCTAGACTGTAAAGTCCTTAGAGTGGGACTTATTAACTCTCTTCTACTCTCCCAAGCACTTAATACAATGCTGTGCATCAATAATGATGTCCTGGTAGTAACATGAAGTCCTGGTAATAGCCTCAGGTCATTTGTAATAAAAGGGATGTGATCTACTTTGTCTTGACATGTGCCCAAGCTGAACTTGATTTGCTTGCTTGCTTGTTTTTTTTAATAGTATTTGTTAAGCATATATTATGTGCCAGGCACTGTACTAAGCACTGGGGTAGATAAAAGCTAATCTGGTTGGACACAGTCTCTGCCCCACATGGGGCTCAATCTTAAACCCCATTTTACATATGAGGTAACTGAGGCACAGAGCAGTTAGGTGACTTGCCCAAGGTCACACAGCAGCCAAGTGGTGGAGCTGGGATTAGAAACCAGGTCCTTCTGACTTTAGGCCCATGCTCTATCCATTTGGCTCTGCTACTTCTGTTTGCTGCCTATAGTCCAACCTAATCTTTGCAGGACTTTACTCCAGGTTTTGGCTATGAATTTTAACCAAAATATTTCTGTTGTTTAAAATATACCGATTTTCATCTTATGTTCAAACCATTCCTTTTCTGTTACTATGGCAGTTGTAATAATCACCACTCCCCCAAAGTTTGTGCAATAAAATGTAGAATTTAAGATGTGATGGTTGAGTATTTCAAGTTTTATTGTAATAATTCCTGGACAGTTTCTTTCTAATCCCGTCAACCCTCATATTTACAGCTAACAATCCCTCTCCCCTTCCAAATTGCATCTTTTGAAATTATTTCCCCATTTCCCCGTGGCACCAGTGTGATTCCCTCCCTGAACACACTCCCAAATCCCTGGAGAGAGTGGTAAAGGAGGCTAAATCTCTTAAATTAAAATCAGAGTTTTGTAGGGCCAAAATGGCCCCTGACAACATTTCTACGGTTATACTTTCTTGAATTTTCATGCCTGAATCCATTTCTTAAAATTTGAACGTGAGGTCATATTTATGACACTTTTAGGTTTTTTTTTCTCTAAATGAAAAAGTAATATGCTCCCATTAGAAAAACTGTATATTGTAGGAAATGGATTAATTTAATAACATTTGAATTTAGGCTGTGGGTGGTGAGTTTCTAAATTCTAAGTGATAACACTAGTATTATGGAGGTTCACGTTCTAGGTGGTGGTCAGTGATTCAACACTTCAGCTCCCACTGAGCTTAATTTAAATTATAGTGAAGTCCTCATGAACCTCTTTGAAAATGTATCCCTCAATAGAATATATTAGAAGTTGACATATGCATTAAAATTATTTGTTTTTATTGGTTCTTCAGATAGATACAAGGAAAATCATTTTGACATAAAGGATTTGGGAATTGAATTACTAAGGAAAATTGTGTAATTTTCACCAGAGAGCTTTAAGAACGAGAGAGACATTGCATAGAAACAAATAATCTCATCCTGGGAAAATAAAAATAGGAATTATTTAACGATGTCTTTTTTTAAAAAAATGGAAGGTAGTATATAGAGCTTCTATTAATAGGTCTTACTTTTATGGATCAAGTACAAAGACTGGCAGAATTATCTGGAGAAAATCATGTATATTTGATGTTTTTATAATATGGATATAACTGGAGTGAATGCTAATGAGAACAAGTTGTAGTTCCCAATGAAAATGAAACATCTCAAGTACAGTTTCTGAAAATAGAAGTGTATACAGTCTAGAAAAAGATCATCAGAGCATAGTCCAAAAATGCCTTTTTCTCTGTGTAATTTATTTTGCTTCCAATCTTCTTCCATATGTGATGTCTTATTAATGTATTCAAATTAAAATTATATTAAAAACTTAAAAAAATGGTCTTCGTTGTCACTTCTTTTTCCATATAGGGTGTTTTCTCTATTACAAAATGCCCCTATATTTTCTGTAAGATGAACATGTGTGTCATCTGAGTGTGATTTATTTCTAAGGAGAATTCCATGTCCTGTCATTTCCCATGAAGTATGAATGAAGGTCAAGGTACGCAGTAAATCTTTCATTTATCGTAAAACCAGTTTACAAGATTTCCCTAAATATATACAGTGGGGGTTTTGTTTGTTTTGAGGAATTGCATGTATCTACAGAGTTTCCCCACTGAGTATTTTTAATTTTTTAGTACACTAGAAAATGCAGTTAACAGCTTAGACTGAATATGGGTATATTTTGTAGTTATTTTTAAACTGGTGAAAAGAATCAACATTTTATGAATGCTTGTTATAACTTTAAAAAAAATGGTTTTAACAGGTTACCATGGTGCAGGCACTGTGCTGAATGCTGGGGTAGATACAAGGTAATCAGGATGTACACAGTCACGGTCTCACATGGGGCTCACAGTCTCAATCCCCATTTTACAGATGAGGTAACTGAGGCACAGAGAAGTGAAGTGACTTGCCCAAGGTCACACAGCTGACACGCGGCAGAGCCAGAATTAGAACCCGGGTGCTCTCCCAGGCCCATACTCTTCCCACTAGGCCGTGCTGCTTCTACTAAAAAGTTGCATCTAATTTAACACATTTGAAGCAAAATGGGCCAAAATGTAATTGACTTTCTCAAAATTATAACAATTCCACGATTTGAAAAGTAGTGTGACCTAGGTAAAAGCCTGGGTTCTAATCCCAGCTCTGCCACCTGTCTGCTTTGTGACCTTGGATAAATCATAAGTGCTTAGTACAGTGCTCTGCACACACTAAACATTTTAATAAATATGATTGAATGAACTTTTCTGGGCTCCAGTTACTTTATCTATGAAATGGGGGTTAAGACTGTGAACTCTGTGGGACAGGACCTGGGTCCGACTGGATTATCTTTTGTCTGTCGCAGCGCTTAGAAAAGCATCTAGCATATAGAAAGTGCTTAACAAATATCATTTTAAAAAAATTTAGGTGGTGATATATCACCTTAGGAAATAGTTGGAAATCACTGGATCAGTAGAGAGCATATTAAGCTGTGAATACAGAGACGGGAGTGCTAGAGCTGGCTTCCCTGCTGACCAGTTGTCATTCTGAGGAAATCATTCCATCTCTCTGATTTTCAGGGTTCTTCCCTATAAGATGGGATAATAGCATCCATGCCCTCTTCCTCAAAGAGCGTTTGTTGTGAGCAAAGTAAAATAATAGAAAAAACCTACAGACAGAATTTTGAGTTCACTGGTTGAAAGGTGCTTGTATCTAGAGGTGTTTTTCAATTGATTAGCAAACATTTTTATTGTAAAAATGCCAAGATAGGAGCTCTCTGTTGTTTTTGGAAATAAAGGCTTAAATGAGTTAGTAACGTATTTAGGACCATTGCTAAACAGCACGTAGCACAGTGCTTTGCCTATGGCAAGCTCTTAATACCACTTCTGCTAGTAAAATGCATATAAAAGCTAATGAATCAGTACTACAACTTTTTTTATAGGATGAACCAATAATTTTTCATCCCCTTTATCTGTGTTATTTTTTTATAATATTTATTAACCACTTACTAGGTGTCAAGCACTGTTCCAAGCACTGGGTAGATACAGATTAATCAGATTGGACACAGTCCCTTGGGGCTCACAGTCTAAATAGGAGGGAATAAGATTTAATCCTCATTTTAGAATTGAGGAAACTGAGGCACAGAGCAGTTAAGTGACTTGCCCAAGGTCACACAACAAGTAATGGGAAGATCTGGGATTAGAACCCAGGTCTATCCTCTTTCCACAAGGATATGCTGCCTCTCCTGCTTCTCAGCACGTAATCCCAGCCTTAAAATGAGAACTGCAGTTTGCCATTCATGTACCTCCAATTAGACTGAATCTGAATTCCTGTTTGCAGTTAGTGAACAAGAGACTATTACATGTAACATGTAAATAATACGATCAAACAATTAAAGCACTCTACCACCTTACCTCCTCCTACCTCACCTCGCTACTTTACCTGAAAACTGTGAGCCCCACGTGGGACAACCTGATCACCTTGTATCCCCCCAGTGCTTAGAACAGTGCTTTGCACATAGCGCTTAACAAATACCAACATCATTATTATTATTATTATTCTACAACCCAGCCTGCACACTTTGCTCCTCTAATGCTAACCTTGTCTCTTTGCCTCCATCTCGCCTATCTCGCCACCAACCCTTAGCCCACGTCTTGCCTCTGGTCTGGAATGCCTTCCCTCCTCAAATCTGAAAGACAATTACTCTCTCCCCCCCCCCCCTTCAAAACCTCCAAGAGGCCTTCCCAGACTAAGTCCCTCTTTTCCTCTTCTCCCACTCTCTTCTGTATCACCCTGACTTGCTCCCTTGGTTTTTCTCCTATCCCTGTTCCACAGCACGTAATGTACATATCTGCCATTTGTTTATTTGTATTGATGTCTGTTTCCCCCCTCTAGACTATAAGCTCATGGTGGGCAGGAAATATGTCGGTTTATTTTTGTATTGTACTCTCCCAATTGCTTAGTACAGTGCTCTGCACGCAGTAAGCACTCAATAAATACAATTGAATGAACAATCATTTGCTTCATTATTTTCAAGCAAAATCTCATGCCCATTGACTTCAAGATCCTCCACCAGCCGTATCCTTCTTAGTATTAGTAATAGTCTTTATTAGTGCCCATTTTACGCAGTGCTTCTAAGTGCAGGGAAATAAGTACACAATAATAATTGTGCTAGTAGCACTCACTGTGTTCTGAACAGTGCTCTGTTGTGGGGCCAGGATGACACAGTCAGATCAGACAGAGTTCTCATCCCACATGGGGCTCTGATCTGAGGGGAGAAAGCAGGTATTTAATCCGCATTTTGCAGAAGAGGAAGCTGAGGCACAGAAAAGGGGTGATTTACCCAAGGTCATGCAGGCAAATATTGCAGCCAGGAGTTAGAACCCAGGTCTCCTGGCTCTCTGTCCTGAGCTCTTTCCCGTAGTCCACAGTACTTTTGTGAGAATGAGAGGAGAATTAGACATGGTTGCTCTCCCCCAAGGGTCTCACAAAGTAAGAGTAGGCAAGGGAGGTGGCTGGTGGCAGACACATAAAGAAAGATGAAACCAAAGCACAAAACATCAGAATACAGGGGACAAAGATAAACATCTGCTCTCTTCACCTGCTCCTCCAGCTCATGATCTGTGCTCCTCTTTTTGACTCACCCTCTCATCTCTCTCCCTCCAACCCTTTCTTCATGCACCTCGCGTCAAGGAGGACGCCACAGATCTTCCCATTTTCCGCCTGAAGTCCCAATTCCTCAGGAGGCTTTATCTGATTAATTTCCTACCTCCCAGGTTATCTTCCGATCTACTAAGCAGCATGGCTCAGTGGAAAGAGCACGGGCTTTGGAGTCAGAGGTCATGGGTTCAAATCCCAGCTTCACCAATTGTCAGCTGTGTGACTTTGGGCAAGTCACTTAACTTCTCTAAGCCTCAGTTACCTCATCTGTAAACTGGGAATTAAGACTGTGAGCCACATGTGGGACAACCTGATCATGCCATCATTATTATTATTATTATTATTATTATTATTATTTTATTATTACTACCCCAACACTTTGATACGGACATCCTCCAATGACACTCGTGAATATATTTCATTATGTATTCTGACTGAGCACTTATTGATTCACTTTTCCATCTTTCCATTCATTTTGCTCTGCATTTGTAAAGAATTGGGTGACTTTATTCCTAGTTAGATTGTAAGCCCCCTGGGGACTGAGATTGTGCTCCTGTTATACTCTCCTAAATCCCTAGAACAGTGCTCTGCACACAATATAAGCTTTCCCAAAATTAATAATGGTAAGAACAAGCAAGAAGCAATGCACAGTCATAAAAATATTTGTAGTACTTTTTAAATTCACTTACCAACCACTGTTAAACAGTCTATATCCATTTACTATTGGTTTCATCTACCTCAGGGACTAAGATGCCATGTCAGAGTGGGACATTTAATAGGTGTTGCTGCCACTCATAGTGAGAACAGATGTTTCAGGCAGTTTTCATTTAGCTGCGCGAGAAATTTATTTAATTTTAACAAATGCTGTTATTATTAGTAGTAGTAGTATTATCATCACCATCATCATCCTCCTTGCTGCCCTTCCTGCCTCCAGGCTTGCCTCTCTCCAGTATTTCACTTTGCTGCTCAGATCAGTTTTCTTAAACAGCATTCTGTGCCTGATGTCTGATCTTCAAAAACCTCCAAAAGTAACCCATTCCTTTCTGCCTCAAACAAAAATCCCTGACCACCAGCTCTCAGGAACACTAATCTCTTTCCCTACCTACTTATCCTTGCTCTTCTCCCAATATGCCACAGCTCACATGCTCTGTTTCTGTCCAGGTAACCTACTCACTGTGCACTGTGCACTTTCTCATACCCTTCCTTCTGCCCGAATCTCCCTCCCACTTCACATCCAGCATATCACTGCTCTCCATCTTCAGAACCCTCTGTAATCACACTTCCTCTAGAATACCTTCCCTGAGGAATTTCTAATTTCCCTACCTTACTCTTGACTCTTACTTTCTGACTCTTCAGCACTTCTACCCAACCCTAGTACCCGGGTATGCATAGCAGATGCAGTCCCTTTCCTAAAGGGGGCTCACAGTCTGTGGGAGACAAAACAGGTACTGGATCCCCATTTTACAGAAGAGGAAATTGAGGCACAGAGAAGTTAAGTGGCTTACCCAGGGTCACACAGCACACAAGTGTCAGAGCCAAGATTAAAACCCAAACCCCTGACTCCTAGTCCTGGGCTCTTTCCATTAGGTATGCTGCCTCTCTGTTATTCATTCATTCATTCAGCGGTATTTATTGAACGCTGTATGCAAAGCACTATACTAAGTGCTTGGGAGAGTACAATATAACAATAAACACACATTCACTGCCTACAAGGAGCTTACAGTCCAGAGACAGCTTGCAGTCTGTTACAGCTTGTGTAAACTAAGTGTCTTGCACCATATTCAAATGTTAATTTTTTTCTCTAGACTTGCTCATTGTTCCTTGTTCCTTGCTCATTGTGGGCAAGGAACTTTTCTACCAATTTTGTTGTACTAAAGTGCTCAGTACAGTGCTCTGCACACACTAAGTACTCAGTAAATACCATTGATTCTTTTCCATCCTCTTACACAAGGAAGAACACACATATTTTTCATCTAAGGTAGGTGTTCTGAAATTCCGCTTTTGGGTTGCCTTTCTTGAGGCATTAATAAATGTGCAGAGCATGTTTTTAGTCAATTTTCAAGGCCCCGTGTGCAAGAGATGATCTGCAAAGACACTCTTGTTCATGACTGCCATCTCACAGTTGGCAGTGATGTTGGACCGCAAGACAGCGTTGCCATCTCTACTGTTACGCTGTGAGATTGCTCAGGGCCAGACAAAGTTGGAGCCTCATTGCCTTCAAAGAGCTTTATGCATTCAAAATTTCAAAGAGCAAAAAGCTACGTATTGTTTTCACCATCTTCGAGAAAATTGAGCCTTTGAAAGTTTTATTGGCCAGAAATTCAGGGCAGGTTTGTTCTTGGAGAAACTGTTTTTGATGGAAAAAAACATTTGATCCAAGTTTACCTAAGTTTGTGAAGGACAGACCTTAATACTAGACCCTAAGTAAACATTTCCAGGAAAAGCATTGTGCAGACAAGGGATATATTTGTGGAGGCACTAAGCTTGCCCCTGGGTTTGCCCCACAGATCCTGATGTTCATGTGTCTTTAGGATGCAGTGATGGTATTCCCGTTTTTTCCAGTCCTTGTCCTGTTCTTCCAACATGAGGCACATCAAATCAGTCTTAGATTAGCAGTGCATGACTTCCAAGGCCACGCTAACAATTGGGTGGCCTCCCACGCCAATTTGGAGGCCAGAAATTGTTTTTTTTTCCCTTTTGTCTGCCTAAAGCACCTGCAAAATAATAATCAGCGTTTGTTAAGTGCTTACTATGTGCCAGTCACTATTCTAAGTCCTCAAGTAGTCAGGTTGGACACAGTCCCTGTCCCACATGGGGCTCACAGTCTTAATTCCCATTTTACAGATGAGGTAACTGAGACCCAGAGAAGTGAAGTGACTTGCTCAAGGTCACACAGCAGACCTGTGGCAGAGCTGGTATTAGAACCCATGTCCTCTGACTCCCAGGGCCGTATTCTTTCCACTAAACCAAAAACAAATGACTTTCAACTGGTCTGCACTAACAATCTGGAGACTGTCTCCAGTTTCCTGGATTTGTACAGGTTAAGGGAAAGGTAGTCATTGTAGTAGCAGTGATGATATTTACACCATATTAAGCACGGGTGGGGAAATATAACAGAAATACAACATATTCTCACACAAACTGAAAGAGCAGGTGCTCTGAAGGGGAGACAGATGTAAGAATATTTACAAACAGCATTCAGAATGAATAAAGTACAATTGAGTAAATGTACAAAAATAGCCTGGGTATAAATACAGAGAGGTTAGAGAAGGAAGGGAAGGGTTGGAAGTGGTAGAGGAGCTATCAGATTTTGAGAAGACTGGAGGCGGGGGAATAGAAACCAGTACTGCTTTCTCTTGGAAAAGTAGAAACCCTTAGAAACCGAGCATCGCAACTGAAGTCGTGCAGGTGCTACTTCTAGTTCTGCCAAACAGCACTGGTTCTAGTAGTAGTAGTAATAATAGTATTTATTGAGGGTTCACAGGATGCAGTGAACTGTACCAGGAGCTTGTGAAGTATAAACTAAAGGCGGCACAATCCCTTCCCACAAGGAGCTTACATTCCAACAGGAAGGTCAGACATAAACATATTTTCAGAGGGTAATCAAAATAAATAAGGGAATGTACAGTTGAATAAAACTGTATAAAGGAAAAGTAGAAATAAGAACATATGCACTAGAAATGGCTGATGATTTTATGTGACCTGGTTAGGGTGCTGGGTACTGGGGAAGGCTTGTTGGAGAAGGGCTTCTAGGTGGGCTCTGAACACAGAGGAAACTGGTCTGTCTGATGATATGGGGTGGGAGGGAGTTCCAAGCTGGGGGAAAGACAGGAGTTAAGGATGGAAGTGGGAGAGTGAAGAGTGAGCTACAGTTAGGTTATCTTGGGAGGAATGAAGAGAGCCACTTGGGGAGTAATAGTTGAAATCAATCAGTGACATTTGAGTGCTTGCTTTGTGCAGAATGCTGTACAAAGCTCTGGGGACAGTACATTACAACAGAATTAGCAGCCCCCTTCACTGAAACTGCCCTCTCAAAGGTCACCAGTGATCTCCTTCTTGCCAAATTCAACGGCTTCTATGCCATCCTAATCCTCCTTGACCTCTCAGCTGCCTTTGACACTGTGGACCACTGCCTTCTCATTGGTACGTTATCCAGCCTTGGCTTCACTGACTCTGTCCTCTCCTGATTCTCCTCTTATCTCTCTGGCCATTCATTCTCAGTATCCTTTGTGGGCTCTTCCTCCCCCACTCATCCCCTGGATGTAGGGGTCCCTCAAGCTTCAGTTTCTGGTCCCCTTCTAGTCTCCACCTACACCCACTCCCTTGGAGAAGTCATTTTCTCCCACGGCTTCAACTACCATCTCTAAGCAGATGACACCCAAATCTACATCTCCTCCCCAGTTCTCTCTCCCTCCCTCCAGGCTCGCTTCTCCTCCTGCCGTCAGGACATCTCTACTTGGATGTCCTCCTGCCAGCTAAAACTCAAAATGTGCAAGACAGAGCTCCTTATCTTCCCTCCCAAACCCTATCCTCTCCCGAACTTTCCCTTCACTGTAGACGGCACAACCATCCTTTCTGCCTCACAAGCCCATAAATTTGATGTCATCCTTGACTCCACTCTCTCATTCAATCCACATATCCAGCGTGGCTCAGTGGAAAGAGCCCGGGCTTTGGAGTCAGAGGTCATGGGTTCAAATGCCAACTCCGCCAATTGTCAGCTGTGTGACCTTGGGCAAGTCACTTCACTTCTCTGGGCCTCAGTTCCCTCATCTGTAAAATGGGGATTAAGACTGTGAGCCCCCCGTGGGACAACCCAATCACCTTGTATTCCCCCAGCGCTTAGAACAGTGCTTTGCACATAGTAAGTGCTTAATAAATGCTATCATTATTATTATTATATCCAATCTGTTACCAAATTTTATCTTTCTCACCTTCACAACATCGCCAAGATCCACCCTTTCCTCTTCATACAAACTGCTGCCAAGTTGGTACAATCACTTATCCTATCCTGCCTGAATTACTGCATCAGCCTCCTTTCTGACCTTCCAACCTCCTGCCTTTCCACACTTCAGTCCCTACTTCACTGCCCAGATTATCTTTTCACAGAAATGTTCAGGACATGTCACCCCCTTCCTCAAAAATCTCCAGTGGTTGCGTATTCACGTGTGTATCAAACAAAAACTCCTCACTATTGGCTTTAAAGCTTTCCATCAGCTTGCTCCCTTCTACCTCACCTCCCTTCTCTCCTGTGACATCCCAGCCCGCACACTCTGCTCCTCTGTTGCTAACCACCTCACCCCATTGCTTAATACAGTGCTTGGCAATTAATCAATCAATGCTATTTATTGAGCATTTACTGTGCGCAGAGCATTCTCTGCCCATGAGCTTATAGTCTACAGGGCTCAAAGTAAATACTTAACAAATATTACAATTATGATTACAATATATAAATAATAATTCCACCCACCAAACTTCAAATGCTCCAAAACATGTTGTCATGTTTAAAAACAGGCTCTTGTCTTACTATAGAACTTTATACTCAAGTAAAGTACTTTAATGCCAAAGGTGTCTCTGCTAGAACACATACTTATAATTCAGGTAGCAGGACATGTTTACTGATGAGTTCATGTTTCACCCTAAGCAGTTGGGGGCACTATCAGAAACCACATACAGTAATCCACTTCTAATGCAGGGGATTGAAACGCCATGAAAAACTGAAGAAATTGTAACGTTGGATAGGAACCTTCTCTGTATGTTGCCGACTTGTACTTCCCAAGCACTTAGTACAGTGCTCTGCACACAGTAAGCGCTCAATAAATACAACTGAATGAATGAATGAACATTCTGTTTCAGACAAGATGGCATAATTTAGAAAATTCGTATAAAAACCTTGATATTCTAGTTATTTTTAAATGTTTGAAGGAGTTTTTGATTACATTCTTTTTCTAGAGACATGTAAAGGTCAGTGTTAGGCCCTGCAAAATACACCATTCAGCTAAAAGTCACTTTAATCAACCCTGTTCTTTTTGCATTGATTATTCACTGATTGGGACTAATTTGCCTTTTAGATATATTAGATGGGTCAACCATTTTAAAATATCACAGAGGTTTAGTGTTTGTTTTCCCATTCCATGTTTTTCCTAGATGTCAACAGCCCTCCCAAGGTCCTCTGGAAGGATATGATTAACTGCTTCTCTGAGGTTCTTTAGATTGCTTTTTCAAGGAACTTGCCATGTTTTGTATTTTAATTTTTATACTCGGCCCTGCCCAGACTTTTATTTATCAGTATTTTAGAAAAACTGTTGCTCTCTGCTTTATATATGTTAAAATGTTTCTTCTGGATATTTCTATACCTTTGTATATTTAATAGAAAAAGTAAATGTGAAATTACTCCGTTCTGTGACCTGTAATGGAATGAATGACATTTTATTAAATGAAAACAGGTTTTATCAATTTAGTAATGTCTTCCAGGCAGCTATTTGCTTAGATTGCTACCTTCATCATCATCAGTGGTATTTATGGAGCCCTCATTGTGTGCAGAGCTCTGTACTAAGCATTTGGGAGAGTACAATTCAACAGAGTTTGAATTGCAATAAGCTTGCAGTCTAGAAGGGGAGACAGACATATACATAGAGAATTTATAATATATAATTTATATTTATAACATGTTGCTTTATAGTTCTTATAGAATTCAAAATCCTGTGAATAGTAGTAATTAATATAACAATTAATTAATAATCACTCTGTTTATATTCAGCCTGCTCTTTTATATTTCCGTTTCCTGACTATTTAGAATCCTTGAGAGGGGAGGTGATGCCAGGATCCCATTTCTGACTTACAATGGGGTCCAGGGAGGAGGTTTGGACATCTCCTCTGTGTCAGGACTTGAGCGGCCACTCAAAACTTTGCAGGCAAGAGAAGCAGGCTAGCAGCAAACCAACACCCACTAGAGACAAGAGCCTCTGCCTGGAAAGAGGATGTCCCCTTTGTAATCTTGAGGCGATAGCCTTGCCTTCTTACTGGAGCCTGCTTTTGCATTCAAAATGGGACCCAGCATCAGCTAGCAGAAAATCTGAATATCGGACATTGATTTGCAAGAATTGACTGAAATTATTTTTTTGTTTTGGTGTCTCAAGTTAATTTATCTAACCAAGAGACCTGTTGTTTGTGTCCAGAACAGGACATGTTTTTATGTTACTCAGCCCCAATGTGAAATAGGCAAGGGATATGATGGGTTTGCTTCAAGGGCCTTGACACACATCTAACCTTAAGGACAGTATGTTTATAGAACCTCAAGATGCAAATGCATTGGGCAAACAGGGTGACTTTTCAGGAAGTGTAATAAAGCTCGAGTGTTTATTAGGATTTATGGGTGTAATATTGGATGCTTAAAAGTGCACTCTTCCCAAAATTCATTGTAGTAGTGATTGTGAAGATTTCAGTGGAGTGCATCAAAGGTTGCATCTCATCCTGTTTGCAAGTCGGATTTGCAGGTAAAATGATCATATACTGATAAAAATCTGACTCTAGATAACATCTGTTAATCTCTGGGTTAGGGATGTGTCTTGAATGGTGAAATAGATCTTTGTTTCCTTTTTTACTGATTTGATATTGCAACTTCCATTTCTCTTGTCACTTTGTCAAGTCCTACAGCTGCCCCAAGGACAATTACTCTAGATTAGTGAGCAGTAATGCAAATATGGACTCATTTTTTCAGAGGGAAACAAACTCTATCTTTTTTCTTTCTATCATTACATACTTTTAATGCATTCTTATGCAGAGTTAAAGAAAGCAGGGCATCTGTTTGAGGGGTTAAGCCTTTCTGGTAGTGTTTTGAATCTGGTATTTACATCTAAAGTATTTTAGGTGAACATTTTGACAAATGTTTGAAGGTGACCCAGAAAGATAGAGAAAATAAGCATGAGATGTTCTTTAAAAGCAACTAGGAGGTTAATGTATATTTAGGAGGGGAAGTGTATGTGCATACATTTGAAAACACATTATGGCTACTGAGGGTATAAATCTAGGTTATTTCCCTGGGGAAACAAAGCAGTTGATGAAAAATATTCCTATCTGAGAGAAGGGAGGGAGAGTAGGACTGAAAAAATGGGGAAAAAAGAATGTTCTCACTGAAGAGTTTCATATAAGGGGAAAAAGTTGTCTTAAATTCATCAGCTAAGGAAAAGAGAAAAATATTTGAGGTTTTGTTTTCCCTACATGTCTTGCAGGAAAGAAGAACACCTAGTGATATAGCAAGCAAATGTAATGCGGGTTAAAGAAAGGAGGTGAATTAATTGCAGCCACCGTGGTGAAGAGAATGATAGGAATTTTAATTGTTTGAAATCTATTTTGAAAGCTTTTAAAGTACTAAACAGATGATTCTGTGTGTGGTTCCACATCTTTCAAGTTTTACAAAACATTTTCAGACTAAATGAAGATGAGCGAGTGGTCATTCATTGCTGAATAGATCATCTCTCATGTTGTTTTGGGTAAGGAAGGTACATCCTGTGTGTTTTGTAAGTAATGCAAATCTATGTCCTGTTGACAGTCATTGATGTAAATCAGGATGAATTTGAGAATGAAAATTATGTTCTTTGTGTGAATAATTTTCTCTAATGTTTAAAAAGATGTTTGGCTAAGGCTGGATTACCCGTGATTTAGTGAGTTTCTCCCATTCAAACATTTTGCATTTCATTGCAGCATTTTTTTCTTTTTTGTCGTAATCCTGTAAGAGTGCTCACAGATACTGATTAGCTTCTTATCTGTCAAATGTTGAAGTGTGTGCAAATTCAGGCTCAGGAAGTTGTAAACTAGAATGTAGAGATGATTTCTGTGGGTTTACAGCACCTTTGTCTAGGAAGTCATTCAGCGATAAACCATTCAAAATAAGAAAAAAATTTACTAAATGTGAATAGTTTCCTAATTCAGGAACTCAAAATACAGAAAAAACTTGACAAAATGACTTTTTCTTGAACCCAGGCTGAATCAATATGAGCATATATGGGCAAATATCTTGACTGTTTTTATAAAGACAATTCTAAGTTTAGTTTATTACCAGTGCTTTGTGTTCCTGAATAATTACTAACCTAATTTTCAGTTGTGCTAAGATGATGTAGCTAGAAATAAAAAGTCATTCGTTTTAATGAATGCATATTCAATTTTAAACTGACAAAGTGGTAGGAAGGATGAGAGACCTGTATTCATTAGAGTAAATCTGAAAAAAAATGTTCTTAGTGTAGATTGAAATTGGAATAGAGCTGCTTTTTGAAAAACCCTTTAAAGAACGCCACAGTTCAAAATGTGGTTTTATAAATCACTGTAAATTTGTAGGGAGCTACATATTACAATTGTTTGTTTTTCTTTTTAGGGTTCATGTAATCAAAGGAGTTTCTTTGTTGTGTGTATCTTTACAGAACACAACAGGAATTCAAAATGAATCAGGTGAGTTTAAACATAAGAATTTATTGAAGTACATTCTGTAGATGTTAGCAGAATTATTTATAACCAGAAATAGTTATGCACACACTCATTTCCCCCAGAATGTCAATCAAACCACCTAGTTTTATTTCATAATCTTAGAATCTGAAATAAACTCACTATCAGTTTACAGAGTGTGTATTTGTATATTTGCTTATTTCATTGGCATCATTTGGTTTTTCTGTGTGTTCACATTTTGAAGGTAGTCATATACTAAGATATTAGAACAGCTTATCAGGTACTTTTGTTACAGGGCCATCTTTCCAGAGAACATATTTCTGTCTTTTCTGTTTAATGCTGGTTTTTTAACCTTGAAAACTATTGACTTGAATTTTGAGACTTTGGGGGGCTAATGTGTGTTTATGTATGTAGATATACATATGTCCTTCGTCCTTGAAGAAAATACCATTGTCATGAATTTCAAAATGGGAAAATTTTGAGAGTTGTAAGAATCTAAATCTACTTTAAAAAGAATCTTTCACAATATTTCTGTCCCTGAAAGCCCATCAGCAGAATTAAAACAAGAGCTAAATGCTGAATTGTCATGCCAAATTTGTTTTTCTTTCCATCAGGACATGGCATTACTTGGATGTAAAAATATTCTGGCATAAATATTTCTGGGGCCTGAAGGGAGTTCTGGTGAGCCGTGCCAACTGCATAGAATTTAATTTATTCCACAGAAGACATATAAAATGTCAGGAATCTCTTTTTCGTGCACTTCAATACGTTTATATAAGGGAAACATTCCTTTGCATATCTTAATAAATGTGTGGCTATTTGTAGAACAAAAGAGAAATCCCTTCTAAAAACAAATGTTTAAGCAAGAAAGTGAAGAAATTGATTGTTCTTTACAAGTTAGCCTCATATCAATAAGACTAATGGATATTTGTTTCCTGGCTTGGCCAAAATTTTGGAAACCTTTGTGGTCAACGGTCACTTTGTGCCCTGGAGATTGCCAGCCTGATTTAGATAGTGGGCCAAATGTTCTATACCTAGTCCCATTTTGGGTAGACATGTTTGGTATTTTTGGGAAACAATATTTTTATTCTACTCATTTATTCATTAGATTCATTCAGCATACTGTATATTTTCAAGGAGGGGCCTGGCCAACACATGGAACATACATGGATTCTATCGTTTTAATTCGAGCAGATTGACATTCATTTGAAGCCTAGATATTTTGAAAGAGACTGTGCTAACAAGGAATGGGGTGGAGTTGAGAGCCATGGCTTGTTGCAGTTCTGTGTATAAATGGTTGTCCATTTTGCTTCCTTTCCTTCTCTAAGTGTCATTGTTCGCGGGAACTTGGTAGCCCATGGGAACTAGCTATTTGCCTGGCAGATTGACTGGAAACCACTGTACTGTCAACCCGGTTTAACATTTGGATTCTGAAAAGGATTGCAAAGGCTTCAAAAGAGGAGTCTATATCTTGTTAGTGCCCTTGCTGCTCCGTCATTGTCATGCTCTGCTTCCATGGATGGGTGCAAATGTTAAATGCGACTAACTGTAGCTTATTCCAAATAGTGCTCTAGTCTAATAACACTATATCTATTACTAAAAGTCCTGAGGTACCTCGTTTTAAATTTGACTTTGTACTACCAAATTCACTCTGTTCAGATTTACGTTCATGTTTATATGTACTTTATGAGCTGCTGAACAATGTGGGGGCATATATGTAATATATATACAAATCAAGCATGTATTTTTAAATGCCTTCTGTTTGAAAAGCAATTGCCAAATTTTAATATCATATCTGTCAGAGAAGTGCCTTTGATGCCAGCTGCCAAATATCAACAGAGAACTGTCTTCTCATGGTCCTAATGTTTAACACAGTCCTGATCTGGATGTATTGCAAATATGGGAGTAATGATCAGATGCTCCTTTTTGACTGTAATAATCAGAAAAATTTGACATATTTTTAAAGGCATATTATTTGAGTGGTATGGTTTGCCAGGTACTTGGTAATGTTCATTATGTCAGAAGGAATAAAAGTTTCCTAACTTAGAAAAACATTTATCATCTTTTCAAGCACCTTTTGTTATTCCAGTAATGTCAAAAGATGAACTGTGGAGGGTTTAGCCTCTTATGCTTGATTTTTCTGAATCATTTGTCTTCATTCACTGAAACTGATAATATATGGCTTATTAAATGTATATTTGTAGATATTTGAAGTAGACACGCTTAGAGGTATAATAATAATACTAATAATGGCATTTGTTAAGTGCTTACTATGTGCAAAGCTCTGTTCTAAGTGCTGGGGAGGATACAAGGTGCTCAGGTTGTCCCATGTGGGGCTCACGTTCTTCATCCCCATTTTACAGATGAGGGAACTGAGGCACAGAGAAGTTAAGTGACTTGTCCAAAGTCACACAGCTGACAATTGGCGGAGCTGGGTTTTGAACCCATGACCTCTGACTCCAAAGCCCGTGCTCTTTCCACTGAGCCATGCTGCTTCTCAAGAAAAAAAAAAAACTTGGTTAGATACCACGAAGTAGGTGGCAATGCCTTAATCATATATGTGTTGTATGGGCCACTAGGACCTCTTCCATCCTTCTCAAGGGGAGTGCTAACTTTCTCTCCTTTAATACAGCTCTCTACAAACAGTGAGCATTCAATAAATACCATTGATGGATTGATTTCAGACTCCTCGCAGCTCAGAGCCCACGCCTGCATCCTCAGCGGCCATGACAGCAGCAGCCACCACAATCATATTTATAGAGAGCTTGCTGTGTGCAGAGCACTGTACTAAGCACTTGGTAGAGAGAGTACAATAAAACAGAGTTGGCAATCACCATTCAATGTCCACAACGAGCATACAGTCTAGAGGGGGACTCAGACATTAATGTAACAAATTATGGGTACGTACATGAGTGCTGTGGAGCTGAGGGAGGGGTGACTATGGGTACAAATCCAAGTGCAAGAGTGAGACAGAAGGGAGTTGATATCTATTTCACTGCCAACCCCTCGCCCATGTCCTGTCTCGGACCCGGACGCCCTCCCTCCTCAGATCTAACAGTCAATCACTCTCCCCCTTGTTCAATCAATCAATCAATCAATCAATCGTATTTATTGAGCGCTTACTATGTGCAGAGCACTGTACTAAGCGCTTGGGAAGTACAAATTGGCATCACATAGAGACAGTCCCTACCCAACAGTGGGCTCACAGTCTAAAAGGGGGAGACAGAGAACAGAACCAAACATACCAACAAAATAAAATAAGTAGGATAGAAATGTACAAGTAAAATAAATAAATAAATAAATAAATAGAGTAATAAATATGTACAACCATATATATATATATACAGGTGCTGTGGGGAAGGGAAGGAGGTAAGACGGGGGGATGGAGAGGGGGACGAGGGGGAGAGGAAAGAAGGGGCTCAGTCTGGGAAGGCCTCCTGGAGGAGGTGAGCTCTCAGCAGGGCCTTGAAGGGAGGAAGAGAGCTAGCTTGGCGGATGGGCAGAGGGAGGGCATTCCAGGCCCGGGGGATGACGTGGGCCGGGGGTCGATGGCGGGACAGGCAAGAGCGAGGTACAGTGAGGAGATTAGTGGTGGAGGAGCGGAGGGTGCGGGCTGGGCAGTAGAAGGAGAGAAGGGAGGTGAGGTAGGAGGGGGAGGTGAGGTAGGAGGGGCCTTATTTCGAAGCCTTATTGAAGGCACATCTCCTCCAAAAGGCCTTTTCTGACTATGCCCCCTTTTCCTCTTCTCCCACTTCCTTCTGCATCTCCCTGACTTGCTCCCTTTGTTCATCCTTCCTCCCATCCCTAAAACACTTATGTACATATCTGTAGTTTATTTATATTAATGTGTCTCCCCCCCAGACTGTAAGCTCGTTATGGGCAGGGGATGTGTCTGTTATTGTGTTGTACTCTCCCAAGTGCTTAGAACGGTGCTTTGCACACAGCAAGTGCTCAGTAAATACGATTGAATAAAAAAGGAAATGAGGTCTTAATCGGAGAAGACCTCTTGGAGGAGATGCACTTTTAATAAAGCTTTGAGGATGAGGAGAGTACTCGTCTGTCGGATATGAAGAGGGAGGACATCGAGAGGTTTGTGGAGGCGGCGCCCGGCTGCATCTGCTTTTCTGTCTGCTGCTGGGGTGGGACAAGACAAACTGGGGTGAAGGCATTTGCTTCGGTGATCAGGAGAAGGACCGGGACAGGATCCCTGGGGAGGCAGCTCAGCGGACCGGAGGAGGAGGATGTTGAGGGCCCTGGGAGCCACAGTGCCGGGGCCGGGTGGAGCGGGGCGGACAAGAACCAGCAGAAATCACACACTTGTCTCAGGGACAGAGAGGCTTGAGATTGCCAAGCCGTACATCAGAGGTTGTTCACATGGCATCGACAGTTCCCTGGTAGGAATGAAGTTGAAACCCTTTGGTTTTGTAGGTTATTGCTATTTGTAAGAAAGTAACAACTTTTAGTTGTTTAGATGTCTATCTGGGTTGCATTTGAACTAGTTGATGAGGTCCCTCTCCACAATCCCTTTCTTGGAGCTGGTCATGTTATATTATTTGAAGATTACTACTTTAGATTGTCTGGCAGGTTCAGTAGACCTGCCAGCTTTGAAAGAATGCAAACGAAAGCACTCCATCACATATCAGGTTCAAAATAAAGTTGCCCTGCCATTACTAAAACAATACATTAATTTTGAACAAATTCTCCTGTCCTGTTGGTGATGGTTAGTATGCAAGCAATTAATGTCTTCTCTAACAGTATAGGAGTTAGTACTTTGTCCATTTACTAAAATAACATTCATTAAATTATCCTATTATTTATTAATGGCTTGGCCCCCAAGTAGCAGCTAAAAGGTTTTCTGGCAGAATTGAACAAAAGAGGCATTATTCATGTAATTTAAGATTATTTTTAAACCTGAAACTTCTTGGAACTCCTTTCTAGGCGAACCTACTAATTATTGTAGTGATTGTCCTAAGTCTATTACAGCAATATGAAATTTGATAACGTGTATTCGTGAAATAGGGTACAAAAATGCTTGCCTCCCTCTACTCCAGACTTCCCTGTCCTTATACCTCAGTTAATATCCTCCCTTTGGTTCCAAGGAAATGTTAAATAAAATGGTAATACCAAGAGGAATGGTACAGCAGATCTGCAAATTGATTGATTAGGATTATTAAATTGCCCATTTTATTTGGTTGGAGAATGAGCGGCCAGAGAGATAGGAGGAGAACCAGGAGATGACAGTGTCAGTGCAGCCAAGGTTGGGTAATGTTTCGAGGAGAATTGGGTGATTGACAGTGTCGAAGGCAGCTGAGAGGTAGAGGAGGATTAGAATGTAGTAGTGACCATTGGATTTGTCAAGAAGGAGATCATTTGTGACGTTTGAGAGGGCAGATTCTGTGAAGTGAAGGAGAGAAGTTGAGGACAGGAACTTTAAAGCCTGCACACTATATATTCTGTATATTCTAACTTCTATATTCAATCTGTTGCCAAATCCTGTTGGTGTTTCCGGCTCAGTGGAAAAGAGCCCGGGATTTGGAGTCAGAGGTCATGGGTTCAAATCCCGGCTTCGCCACATGTCTGCTGTGTGACCTTAGGCAAGTCACTTCACTTCTCTGAGCCTCAGTTACCTCATCTGGAAAATGGGGATTAAGACTGTAAACCCCACATGGGATGACTTAATCACCTTGTATCCCCCCAGCGCTTAGAACAGTGCTCTGCACATAGTAAGTGCTTAACAAATGCCATCATTATTATTATTATTATTATTATTATTATTACAGTATACCCATTTCCTTGCCACGCAAACAGTCACCCTCTTGACTATGGCACCAGCCTCCTCCCTGATCTCCCTTCCTCCATTCTCTCACATAATAAAAATAATCATAATAATAATCGTGGTGTTTAAGTGCTTACTATGTGCCAAGCACTGTTCTAAGTACTGGGGTATATACAAGGTTATCAGGTTGTCCCATGTGGGGCTCACAGTCTTAATCCCCATTTTCCAGATGAGGTAAGTGGGGCAAAGAGAAGTTCAGAGACTTGCCCAAAGTCACACAGCTAACAAGTGGCAGTGACCCACGACCTCTGACTCCCAAGCCTGTGTTCTTTCCACTAAGCCACGCTGCTTCATTCATCACTCATTCACTTCACTTCATTCACCCATCTATACTTCATTTTGCTTTCCAGATCACTATTTTAAACCATTGTTCTGCTCATAACTCACCTCACTTTACAAACCTCAAATCATTACTCAGTCTTCTGAATCAAGCAGAAGCTCCTAACCATTGGCTCTCTATCACTCAGCTCTCTCTCCACCTCACACTCCTTCCTAATACACCCCAGCTTGCAGTGTTCATTCCACTCACTCCAGCCTAATAATGACAATTGTGGTATTTGTTAAGCCCTTACTATGGGCCAGGCACTGTATTAAGCGCAGGGGTAGTTACAAATTTATCAGGTTGAACACAGTCCCTGTCCCACATGGGGCTCACAGTCTCAATCCCAATTTTGCAGATGAGGTAACCGAGGCACAGAGAGGTTCAGTCATTTGCCCATGGACACACGGCAGAAAAGTGGTGGAGCTGGAATCAGAACCCTTGACCTTCTGACTCTCAGGCCTGTGCTGTATGCACAACACCATGCCCTTATTCTTAAGTGTCCTAGTGGAAAGAACATGGGCCTGGGAATCAGAGGACCTGGGTTCTAATCCTGCCTCTGCCAATTGCTTGCTGTGTCACTTAACTTTTCTGTGCCTCAGTTTCCTCAACTATAAAATGGGGATTAAATACCCGTTCTCCCTTCTCTGTAGACTTTGAGCCCCATGTGGGACAGGGACCCTGTCCAACCCACTTAGCTTGTATCTACCGCAGCAGTTAGAACAGTGCTTGACACGTAATAGGCACTTAAATATCATAGTAATAAGAATAATCCCACCACTGACTCCTTGCTCATACCCTTCCCTCTCCTTAGTTCTCCCTCCCTCTTCAAATTTGGCAAACCTAGTTTTCCCCATTTTTGAAGCCCATCAGAAGTCTACAGCAGTTCTGCACCACCAAAGCAGTTAAGAGAACTCAAAATCTCCCATAGCACTTTTGGACATGATGTAATCATGGAGGAGGTCACCTTTTAGGAGGGATTTTAAAGTGGAGTGGGACATGGTTTGGTGCATTCCAGGCGGAGGAGTTTTAGGCATAGGGAAAGATGTGGGCAGTGACTCAAAGATGAAGCTGGTAAACAAGAAAAAGTTAGAACACAAGCCCCGGGGGTGGGTGGAGAGAGAGAGAGAATATGAATGAATATGAATGAATAATGGGAGAATAATGGGAGGAGAAGATACAGGGGAGGAAGCTGGTCTAGAGCACTGAAACCAATGCCCAAGAGTTGTGGGTTTACCTGAGAAGAGATTGGTGCCAATCGGAGGTTTTCGAAGAGGGAAGTGATGTGTTCCAAATGGCTTTTTTGAAATTGACATTTACCAAAGGATGTGATAAAAATGTAATCCTGGAGAGGCAAATGTTCAGGTAGCCGACGCCGGTCATTTGGACTGATGTTTAGGAGACAATGTAAAGGACAATTTAACTGTTAAATTGGCAGAATTTTACTGACTAGCCAAATGTAAATGGAACAATTTCTAATCTGATGTTTTTATTCTCCTCCCCGACAACTCTTGATCTTGGTAAATTCCTATATCTAGTTTTAGTCTAAAAATGATGATTGGCACTGTGTTAGGGAAATTGCTGGGAGTGGGGATTTCCTGTCCCTAAGATTGGTCTAACGTCCCATGGTGGTGGGGAAAAGGGTGCTCCCAGTTGAGAGGGTGGACTAATGGAATTTGTGGAGAATGCCTGAAGAACATGTTTACCAACTCTGTCTTTTTGTATTCTCCCAAGCACTTATTATAGAGCTCTGCATGTCGTAAGCTCTCAATAAATATGATTGATTGAATTTTTGAATCCAGGAACTTTGTGTTCTTTGAGAGAAGCAATGTGGCCTAGTGGATAGAACCTGGAACTGAGAGTCAGAAGGACCTGTGTTCTAATCCTGGCTCTGCCACTTGCCTGCTGGGTGACCTTGGGCAAGTCACTTCTCTGTGCCTCAGTTATCTCATCTGTACAATGGGGGATAAAGACTGTGAGCCCCATGTGGGACAGTGACTGTGTTCAACCTGATTAGCTTGTATCTACCCCAGCACTTAGGACAGTGCCTGGCACATAGTAAGCACTTAACAAATGCCATTAAAATAATGTATGAACTCTTTAAAGTGTTAGTGGACCCTGTGCATCGCAAGCCCAGGAATCCTCCAGGCAAATCTCTCCCGCCCCTTTCCCGCAGGACCCAAGGACCCCTTTAGCATCATATGCACCATACCATGGTGGTCGGTGAGGGGCTGAGGGTCAAGCCCTTTGGGGGCACCAGGGGCCTTTGGCAAATGCTCAGTTTTCTTATGGAAAAAACAAGGTTTTCTCCATTTGAATGGTTGCTAATCATTGGTTAAAATATCTTTAAAAGTAATGAGGGTGTACAGAGGCGAGGAAAAATGGGACAGATGGGGTTGGGATTAACGAGTAGCAGAGTAGCAGGTGTCTGTGTATCTCCTGTTCTTTTAGCCCACCACCTTCTTGCACTTTGTTTCCAGCAATCGGCAGGACATTTTATAGTTTTTTCCCTCCCACCATAGTATCCTGCGATGTTGCCTCGCGTTTTGTTTAAATTTTATATGTACATTAGGAACATTGTCATATTTTTCTACCTCTTTGCTAATTTGCTAGGGAATTTCCTCGGTTCATGCCATGAAAAGCGACAGCATAACCATTCACAAATACTTATTTTGTTGTGGGAAGAGCATATCTAATGTTGTCAATTTTCAGTAGAATAGATAGTTTTCTTTCTCTTTCATTAGGCCTAACAAGCAGTTAGGCACCCTGTAGAAACCTTGGTGCTGAAGAAAAGAGATAGAGTTCTTTAAAATGCTGTAAAATAATTCAGTGTCTTCCTTCCGTGCTCAGAAGTTGATTGAAAGCTCTTGAAAAGGATTGGGAAATGGAGAAAGACCTCCGAGTAATCCGGCAAATGAGGAAGAGAGCTCTCAGCAATCATTAGCGCCCTGCAGTTTTCAGGAGGGATACTGTTTTGTTTGGAAGGTCTCATGACTGTGTACTCTTTGTGAGGGGAAAAAGCTATCTCGATTTGCGTAGTAACTTTTAAAAGTAGCAGAAGACTGGAGGTATGAATTCTCAAGAGGAAATGCAGTGTTACTCATGAAGTATTTGGATATTCTGAATTTTAAAAAAGTAATTGGGTTTTAGAATCTGAAATCAGTTCAGTCTTAAATTTTGTTCACTTGCCTTTTTTTCCCTACCGTCTAGCCATTTTACGGAAATTACGTTTACATCCCAATTCTTATTTTCTGAAATATGCTTTATAGCAAAGCCGTTATTTTCTCTGTGCTTCATTCTCATTTTAATTCTGTTCTTCTCTTTCCACTCTTCCTTCACCAGTCATTTGGGTGACAGAGAGTATATTTCATTGGAGCTGGATTGGATTTTTTTGTGTTAATTTTAAAAGCTTTCAAGAGTTTGAGATGTGGAGTGTCAAAACTGCTGCGCCACTCTGTGTCACACATGTAGTAAGACCGACCCTGTCTCTGTTGAATCTATTCATATTATTCTCATATTTCCTCCTTCAAAAAAAGATGAAAAATTATTGAAATTAGTGAACACTGATAAAACCTTGAAGGTTCTGTACCAAAATCTAGCAATTTATAATCTGGCAATGACAAACGTAAAGACAATTCAGTAAACATGGGAATTTGGGAAAAGTTATTTTTCCTAAGAGTTCTGAAGCTATTTCTGTTTTAATCGTTTTAGTACAATGTAATATGGAATCCTTTATCCCAAACCACGTTGACTGTACAGTGGCAGAGGAAGATCTGTAATTGTGCTAGGGTGGAGCAGGTAGCAAAGAACATTAACTGGGCAGTCAGGCCTAAAGCCAGAGCTCAGAGTGAAAGGAACAGAGCAGAGAAAAGTAGCTTAGAAAAGCCAAGAAAGGGAGGTTCCCCGAGTGTAAAAAGGCAGAGACTGAGAATGAGTGTGGATGGGGGGAAGATGAATGGAGAGTATGTAACCTTGTTGTGGCAGGGAATGTGTCTGTTTATTGTTGCATTGTATCTTCCCAAGTTTGTAGTACAGCGCTCTGCACACAGTAAGCACTCAATAAATCTGATTGAATGAGTCAATGAATTAGAGGGGTACAGATGATCTGGAGGGAGAGAAAATTGAGATTCTCTTAGTTGCCTGAAAATTCGCTGTGGATTTTGGTTAGTCTGAACAAGTAGACTTGTGTTTTAGAAAATCAATAATAGTGATGGTATTTGTTAATCACTTAGTGCCAAGCATTGTGTCAAGTCCTGGGGTAGATACAAGGTAATTAGGTCCCACATGGGGCTCATTGTCTAAGAAGAAAGGAGAATAGGCAGTGAATCTTCATTTTCTAGATGAGGGAACTGAGGCCCAAGAAGTGAATTGACTTGCCCAAGATCACACAGTAGACCAGTGGCGTGGTTGGAATTAAAACCCAGGTCTTGTGACACCCAGGCTTTTTCCAGTAGGCTATTTAAGACTTGGAATTAGTAGTGAAATTAATCTTGGTAATGTAGTCAGGATAATAAGACATTAAGAATGGTTCCTACATAGTTGGCTACATTTTTTATGAGGGAAATATATTGATTACTTTACAAATTTGGTGCTATGTTTAATTAGCTTTGATTTACAGAGTCAATGATGAGTGATTAAGACAAAAATGTGGAAATCAACATGGTGGGGTGGGGGGAAATCTTTGTGTAAGTTTTTTTTCAAACTTTAAAGAAATAGCTCAATAGTTTATTCTGTGGATTATCAACCAAGGATGACATTTTCATGATTTTGAAATTAATTAAATGGAAAAATGAAAAGAAAGGAAAATAGAACATGTTCTGATTAGGCAAATGTTTCTTTTATAGAAATATGGATGCATTAAACTGAGATTCCTTCTATAAAACTTGTGTTCAAAACTTAACATTTGGAACCTTGCATCAAAAATAAGAGACTCTTCAATTTTCTTTTGCTTACAGTGTAATTTCTGAAGTTAATGCAAGATAGATGTACATTTTATGAGATATCTTTTCTTCCATTGTTCCACCGTTTTTGATGCCACAATGATGCGTCTTTTTCCAGCATCTTATCCGTACCACCATAAAAAGTCAGCTCCATTTTATAAAATAGTGGGATCAAGAATGTGCAAAGCAATCTCTTTTCTGACAGTGTTAGCAGAGGCCTAATAATAATAGTAATAATGGTAATAGTGGCATTAGGAGGCCTTCCCAGACTGAGTCCCCTCCTTCCTCTCCCCCTCTTACCCCTCCTCATCCCCCCAGCCTTACCTCCTTCCCCTCCCCACAGCACCTGTATATATGTATATATGTTTGTATGTATTTATTGCTCTATTTATTTTATTTGTACATATTTATTCTATTTATTTTATTTTGTTAATATTGTTAACAAAATTAAATAATTTAATAATTAAATAAATTTAATTTTGTTTTGTTGTCTGTCTCGCCCTTCTAGACTGTGAGCCCGCTGTTGGGTAGGGACCATCTCTATATGTTGCCAACTTGTACTTCCCAAGCACTTAGTACAGTGCTCTGCACACAGTAAGCGCTCAATAAATACGATTGAATGAATGAATTCGTTAAGCATTTACTATCTGCGAAGCACTTTACTGAGCTCTGGAGTAGATTCAGGAAAATCATGTAACGAGGAGTCCATGTGTGGCCCACAGTCTAAGCAGGAGGGAGGCAGGGATTTAATCCCTATTTAAGGTGAGGAAACTGAGGCCCAGACTACTTAAGAGATTTGTCCAAGGTCACGTAGCTGGCAAGTGATGGAGCAGGGATTAGAACCTGGCCCTCAGACTCCTAGTGCAAAGATTGGACAATGACGACTGAACACTTTTTCACCCACCCCGGGGGTGTTTTCAGGTTAATTTTGAAACACATCAGTTCACAGTGGTCAAAGCAGTCTGTACAGTTAGTTGTCTGTGCTGTTAAGGATCTTAGATATTCTGCTAACCGTAGAACCCAATTTTTATTTTCCTCCACTTCACTTAGATCCTAGCGGAGGAGGGGGGTTATTCTCATGTCTCTTGCCAGCTATTGCAGGCTTTTTTGGACAGCATTTTCATGAGTGTATTAAATCTAATATTAAAGACCAGTAAGAGAAAAATAAGTAGCTTGTGTTAAGTGGAAGGAATCTAGCACTTAAGTAGACAAGGTTCCTTGGGTTATCTTTTGTATGTGTTCATAGCAAGGTCAGCCTATCCCAATGGAGTTGGCACCGAGTCTTCTTTTCTCCAGCTCTTCCAGTATTTTTACAGTCATGGAACAGTGAGGTCTAGTGGAAAGAACACGTGTCTGGAAGTCAGAAGGACCTGGGTTCTAACCCTGGCTCCACCTCCTGTCCGCCGTGTGACCTTGAGCAAGTCACTTCACTTCTCTGTTCTTCAGTCATTTCACTGTAAAATGATGAAAATGACCAAATAATCTGTAAGACTGTGAGCCCCACATGGAACATGGAGTGTTTCTAACCTTATTAGATAGTTTCTTCTGCAGCACTTAGTGCCTGGAGCATAGTAAACACTTTATACATGCAATTTTTTTAAGCCTTGAGTCATAATAATAATTATAATACTTGTTAAGTACTTACTATATTTCAAGCACTGATCCAAGCGGTGGGGTAGATACAGCATAATCAGGACACAGTCTCTGTCCCACATGGGGCTCACTGTCTAAGAGGAAGGGAGAATAGATATTGAGCCCTTTTTTATCAGATGAGGAAACTGGGGCACAGAGAAGTTAAGTGAATTGCCCAAGGTCAAACAGTAGGAGATAGGTGGAGCTGAAATTAAAACCCAGATGTTCTGACTCCTAAACCTGCTTCTCCCGCTTTGGTGACCTGAAATACACTCTCCACATTCTGTTTTCAAGATGATACAATTTCCTCTTTTTGAAGGAAATTTTTAGGTAGATAATCATTTATCTTCTAGACTGTGAGCCCGTTGCTTGGTAGGGATTGTCTCTCTCTGTTGCCGAATTGTACTTTCCAAGCGCTTTGTACAGTGCTGTGCACACAGTAAGCATTTAATAAATATGATTGAATGAATGAATGACCTTTAAAGGGGAATGTGAGCATACTTAACAAAGACCATACTTCTTTTTCTTATCATTATTATTACTATTGTTTTCTCAGAATTTGTTCTAAATGCTCCAAAGTACAATGGTAAGGAAACCTTTAACCAATTCCTTAGTTTTAATTTAAAATGTTAGGACTTAGTGAAATTTCATAACCCACTTCTCTCTCACACTCAGTCATTCATATTTTATGGTTGTCATTGATACAGAAGCTTTGCATATTAGATTGTAGACTGTGTAGTCTCCTGGTGGGCAGGGATTGTGTCTTCCAATTCTATTATATTGTACTTTCCCAAGTGCCTTGTACAGTGCTCTGCACACAGTAAGTGCTCAATAAATACCATTGATTGATAGTAAAATTATTGCAGACCCTTAATGAATGGTGGTTTTAAATCAATCATTGCTTTAAAATTTCTAGTTTGGACATTCAAAATACAAAACCTTTACAAGTTTGTTTATATACTACTATATAACTAATTTCCCAGAACAGAAATCAAATACGCAATGAGCTGAGGTGTTATTTTTGGAGTGATCAAAACTGAATCCTCTGTTATAGTACTGTTTGAATTTTTATCATTAGGTATTTAAATTTTGTTTTACATCCTTAAATCAGAAAAAGGAATTTTAGTAGAGAAGAATCCCAGGACAATCGAGACTTCAGGTGGGTTGAGGCTGACTGTATAGTCCTTCATCTACCCTTGCTTCAGATCCCAGTGCAAGGCCTTAGAACAGTGCTTGGCCCATAGTAAGTGCTTAACAAATATCATCATTATTATTATTGTAAATGTTTCTAATGAACAGATGTCCATGCTGTTTTTAAAAGTCTCCAAAGGCAGAGAGATTCTGTTATCTACACAAGTTAACAGCAACCAGTGTCTCTCAACCCTCAAGGTCAGGACAGTTTTCCAGGGACTAACCCCAATGCTTCTTGTGAGTGAGAGCCCATTTTCTCTTGCCTAAGGTGCAGTGGAATTGGAGAGAATATGCTCCATTGTCACCTAAACAGTAGATGGATGTTTGTCTTAATCTTTTGGTCATTTTTAGTGATTAAATACCCCCGAATCCATTTTGCCTCCCCTCTTCAAGGTTTTATTTCCAATCCAGTATTCATTGGCATTGCTCTCCCCTATACCCTACTACACAGAGTATTTGAGATGATTTTTCTGCTCAGTTGTTTGCAGTTTGGATTGAGAAAATAACGTATCCTCATTGAGTGCTTCTTTTTTCCTGGCGTTCAGGGCTTCTTATAAGTACGTTTCTCTAGATTTTCTCCAGACAGTGCAGTTTGGCTGCCTTAATTATTTAGTCCAGTTTCTCCAGTGAAAGTCACAGGGGCCAACCTGGCTAATAAAGCATGCTCAACTCCATTAACTGTAGGTATGCACGGGTTTCAGTATGTGTCAGGTCTTTGGGTTTTGCAGCAGGGAAGGAGAGAAGGAAGGAGTCAGTAGTAGGGAGACTGAGAGCATTAGATTTAGTCCAAAGAAGAATTTGGAAAAGGCTGGAGCAAAATTTCTCTATTTCTTTGAATCCTTTAGCTACCATTGTATTTAGGGATGCAGTGTGCTTTTGGACACAGGAAGGAAGGAGCTTGAGGTAAAAGAAAGGAATTCAGGGCCATGAGTCAGGTGGGACTGGCAGGGCTAAGAATGGAAAATTTTTACTTTCATTTTAGGCTTACCATTATTAAGAACATTTCAAACCTTGTATTCCTCTCTCTAAATTAAGCTTAGCAAACTTTAAGTAGGGCAAACATTTATTTTAACTATTACAGATTCAGGGTTCCAGGAGGTTCATTAAAATGAGCTTTTATTTTAGATCGGGCAGATTTCCAAGTCGATGGTTTGCCCCTGCCACTTGGGGGTCCTGCATAGTGGTAAGAAGCAATCAGGCTCACCCTTCTTCCCACCTCCCTCAGTCAATCAATCAGTCATATATATTGAGTCCTTACTAGGCCTGGGCATCAGGGTTCTAATCCCAACTCCCCCACTTGTCAGCTGTGTGACCTTGGACAAGTGACTTCTCTGTGCCTCAGTTACCTCATCGGTAAAATGGGGATTAAGACTGTGAGTCCCATATGGGACAGGGACTGTGTCCAATCTGATTAGCTTGTATCTACCCCAGCACTTAGAACAGTGCTCAGTACATTCTTGTCTTGTCTTATGCTGTCGAGTCATCTCTGACCCATAGTGAATCCATGGAGATAGCTCTCCCAGAATACCCCATCTTCATCTGCAGTCTTCCTGGTAGTGTATCCATAGTTTTCTTGGTAAAAATGCAAGTGACTTACCATTGCCTTCTTCCGCGCAGTAAACTTGAGTCTCCAACCACGACTCTCTCCTATGCTGCTGCTGCCCAGCACAGGTGAGTTTTGACTTGTAGCAGATTGTCTTCCACTCGCTAGCCACAGCCCAAGCTGGGAATGGAATGCGGATGCCTCTGATTGACTCTCCCTCCCGTAGCCGAGACTGGTAGAGCACTAGAAACTATCCAGATGTGATCTTGAGAGTGGAGCTGGGTACACAGTAAGTTTAAAAAAAAATGGTATTTGTTATGCGCTTACTATGTGCCAAGCACTGTACTAAGCGCTGGGGTGGATACAAGCACATCAGGTTGGACATAGTACTTATCAAGTACCATAATTATTACTGTGTTTAGAGCACTGCAATAAACACTTGAGAGAGTGCAGGGTAACAGAGTCAGTAGACACATTCCCTGACCACAGTGAGCTCACAGCGTAGATAGGGAGACAGACATTAATCCTTCCACCTCCCTCTCACACCTCCCTCATCATAAAGAGGCTGGCAGCTATTGCCTGAGCGTGGCTCAGTGGAAAGAGCCCGGGCTTTGGAGTCAGAGGTCAGGGGTTCAAATCCCGGCTCCGCCAGTTGTCAGCTGTGTGACTTTGGGCAAGTCACTTCACTTCTCTGGGCCTCGGTTACCTTATCTGGAAAATGGGGATGAAGACTGTGAGCCCACCGTGGGACAACCTGATCACCTTGTAACCTCCCCAGCGCTTAGAACAGTGCTTTGCACATAGTAAGTGCTTAATAAATGCCGTTATTATTATTATCATTATTATTATTACTATTATTATTATTATGCCACGTGGCTCCAGCTCTGATTGGTGACATTTATTTAACAAACTCCAGCTGAAGTGGATCAACTATTCCACTCTTTCAAGGACTTGGATATGACCATAGTGGAAACTCCTCGTAGGTGGGGAGCATGTCCCATGCTTCCGTTGCACTTTTCCAAGTAGTCAGTTCAGTGCTTAGTAATTACCATAACTACCATTACTACTAATGATAATAGAGGTGTTTACTAAGCGCTTACAATACCAGCCTCGGGGTAGATACGAGATCATCAGGGCCCACATGGGGCTCACAGGCAAAGTCAGAGGGAGAGCAGGTATTGATTCCCATTTCACAGATGAGGGAACTGAGGCACAGAGAGGTTAAACGGTTTGGCCAAGGTCATATAGCAGAAAATCGCCGGAGCCGGGATGAGAACCCAGGTCTTTCTGACTTCCAGGCCTGGGCTCTTTCCATTAGGCCACGCTTTTTCATTACTGCCACTCTCCTGGTCCCTCCCCCATGTGATCCAGTCTTGGGCAGCCGGTGAATGGGAAGCAGGTGCCAGGCAGAGAAGCTGACTTACAAAATAAAATAAAAGGAAAACAAGATCATCATTATTAATGGTATTTATTGAGTGCTTAGTATGTGCGCAGCAGTGTACTAAGCACTTGGGAGAGTACAATATAACAGAGTCAATGCATATCTAACCTGCCAATGTCAGGTTTGCAGTTTAGAGGAGGTGACTGACATTAATATGAATAAATGATTTATAATTTACAGATATGTACTTAAGTGCTGTGCGGTTGAGGGTGGGGCAAATATCAAATGCCCAAAGATCACAGATCCAAGTGTGTGGTTGACATAGATGGGAGAGGGAATCGAGGGAAAAGGACACTTAATCTACACTATAAACTCACTATGGACAGGGAACATGTCCGCTATTTCTGTTACGTTGTAATCTCCCAAGTGCTTAGTACAGTGTTCTGCACATAGTAAACACTCAATAAATGGCACTGATTAATTGGCAAAGGCCTCTTGGAAGAGATTTGACCTTAATAAGGCTTTGATGGGGAGAGCAGTGGTCTGGCATATATGGAGTTGGAGGCAGAGGAGGAGCCCACAACAGAGATTGAGTGGCCAGAGAGACAGGAGGAAAACCAGGAAAGGACAGTGTCAGTGAAGCCAAAGTTGGATAGTGTTTCCAGGAAAAGGGGGCAGTCATCAGGGTCAAAGGTAGTTGAGAGGTCGAGGAGGATTAGAACGGGATGGAGCCCGTTGAATTTGTCAGGAAGGAGAACATTGGTGACCTTTGGGAGGGCGGTTTCTGTGGGTCAAGGAGAGAATTGGAGGAGAAGAACTTGAGGCAGTGGGTGTAGACAATTCGCTCAATGAGTTTGGAGTGGGATGGTAGGAGGGAGATGGGGTGATAACTGAAGGGAGATGTGGGGTCGAGGGAGATCTTTTTTAGGATGAGAAGACATGAACATATTTTAAAGCACTGGGGAAAAAGCCACTGGAGAGTGAACAGTTGAACATAGCGGTCAGAGAGGGAAGAAGGGAGTTGGCAGAGGCTTTGATAAGATGGAAAGGGATGGGTCGAAGGTGCAGGTGGAAGGGGTGGATTTTCTTCCATTGCCTTTTGTGATGCCTTTGCACTTGGATTTGTACCCTTTATAGAGAAGCAGCATGGCCTAGTGGTAAGAGCAGGGGCTTGGGAGTCAGAGGTCATGGGTTCTAATCCCACTTCTGTCACTTATCTGTTGTGTGACCTTGGGCAAGACACTTCACTGTGACCTTGGGCAAAACACTTCACTTCTGTGTGCCTCGGTTACCTCATTTGTAAAACGGGGATTAAGACTGTGAGCCCCACGTGGGACTACCTGATCACCTTGTAGCTACCCTAGTGCTTAGAACAGTACTTGGCACATAGTAAGCGATTAACAAATATCATAATTATCATTATTTTTGTTTTCCCGTCCCTCAGCCCCACAGCACTATGTATCTGTATTTTATTTATCTTAATGTCTGCCTTCCCCTCTAGTGTGTAAACTTATTGCGGACGGGGAATGTGTCTGCCAAATCCGTTACATTGTATCCTCCCAAGCGCTTCATACAGTATTCTGCACAACATAAGCACTCAATAAATATGATGGATTTATGGGAGGTGGGGAGGGGGAAGGAGTTCCAGGCTAGGGGGAGGAAGTGGGAAAGGGGTTGACGGTGAGATAGACAAGATCAGGGCACAGTGAGTAAGCTGGTGCCAGGGGAGCCAAGTGTGTGGGCTGGGCTGGAGTAGGAGATCAGTGAAGCAAGGTAGGAGGGGCTGATCCAATGGTAAGAAGTTTCTATTTGATGTGAAAGTGGATGGGCAACCATTGGATCTATTCAGGATTCTCCTCAAACTGAGACCCCCACTGTGGCAAACTGGGCCACTTAGGGGGCATATGCCTTTCACTTGAATTCAGATTGGAAAAATAAAGTACATTCCAAGAGAGAGAACTGAGACTTCTATTTTGTTTATAACATGGATAAGCGAGATTTTATTTGAGGCTAGTAGGATTGAAAAAGGAATTGAACCTCAGGTAAGTGCCATGTTTGCTTCTTCTGTGGCTTGCCCTCTGTAGTTTTTTCTCTCTCCTCAACTGCATACACTACAACAGATGGGGTATATTTGGACTTGGCTTTTATAGTTGTTTACTTTGAGGCTTGTTTTTTAAATTTCCTTTAAAGTTTCACCATCATATAAAAAAATGGGAAAGCTAGTAGTCTCTAAATTTGCATGTTTCCTTTTTTTCAAGTACATAAAGGAAAACACTTTTCTAAAAGAATAAGTGCTTCTTGGGGGCAAATTCAACTACTTAGCGTTGTTTTGAATCTTGCCTTTGGTTCTTTTAAAAGTCCTTGCTCAGTGTTTCCCCATACAAAGGAAACTTTGCCTCCTTAATATTTTCATGTATATATCAGCATATTGTTTTAGAAGGATCAACTCTCCTCCTCCTTGACCACTGTATCTCAGAGAAGCAGCATGGTTCAGTGGAAAGAGCATGGGCTTTGGAGTCGGTGGTCATAGGTTCAAGTCCTGGCTCCGCCAATTGTCAGCTGTGTGACTTTGGGCAAGTCACTTAACTTCTCTGTGCCTAGTGCCCTTATCTGTAAAATGGGGATTAAGACTGCGAGCCCCATGTGGGGCAACCTGATCACCTTGTAACCTCCCCAGCGCTTAGAACAGTGCTTTGCACATAGTAAGCGCTTAATAAATGCCATCATTATTATTATTATTCATCCCAGTATTCAGCCCTTTAGTAAATCCTGCTAGTCTACCATCAGAGCATCACTACAATGTTGATCCAAGCTCATATCATATTCCACTTGACTACTGCATCAGGCTCCTTCCTGACCTCCCTGCCTCCTCTCTGTCCCCAATCCAGGCCATGCTTTTCTCTGTTGAGTGGATCAGTTTTCTAAAAAGCCATTCAGTCCATGTTTCTCCACTCCTTCAGAACCTCCAGTGGTTGCTCATCCAACTGTGCATCAAACAGAAACTCCTTACCGTTGGCTTTAAAGCAGTTGGACTGCTTGCCCCCTCCTATCCATTTTTCTTCTTCTCTCTCCCTTCTTTCACTGGTAGCCACAGATGTTTACTATGAAGCAACTATGCAGGATGATGATACCATCACATTTCACCATGCGCAGGGTGATGCGAAGATGACCCAGACGTGGAGGGGGTGGGGGTGGGGGGGCCCATGAAATGGAGAGAGGAGAGGTTAGTCTGACCCAGTGAGTCCACTGTTGGGTAGGGACTGTCTCTATATGTTGCCAATTTGTACTTCCCAAGCGCTTAGTACAGTGCTCTGCACATAGTAAGCGCTCAATAAATACGATTGACGACGACGACCCAGTGACTGCCCAGTGGACTTGCCCTGGGCTGGAGTGGGAGGGCAATGCATTTAAAATCACTACTGCTCTGTGGGGACAGGGATAAGACATGTAAAACCTTTAGATTCACAATGTCGTAAAATACGCTAACATGTTGTTTAAATTGGGAGGATGTTTTGCTTTTTTTTGCACATCAGCTGCTCATTCTGAGTCGTTCTTCTCCGGAAAAAGGTTTTGACTCCTGGTATAGCTTTTTAATTTTTCTAAAGCACACTTCATCCCCATTATTATTTTCCTCCATTTTATAGGCTAAGGGGTTGGGGGGGTGAAGTGACTTGCCCAAAGTTTCACAGCAAGCCGATGGTAGAGGCGGTAGAGCTGGTAGAGTGGTAGAGCAGATTAGAACCTCTGTCTCTGCTCTGCAGGTTCTCGAGATACGTCGTCCCTATTTCAGTAGGAAACTTATAAACCATTTTCTATCAAGTGTGTTACAGGGCAGAATGTGGCATGATGGGATTAAAAGCACACTTCAAATATGTCAATATAATTAGATAGTACCAATATAATGTAGTAGATCACGGGCAAGTTAGCAAACATTTGAAATTATAAGAAAATAGCCATAGGTCCAAAAAGAATTTGGATGTAATCGTAGAAACAAATATGTGTGTGTGTGTGTGTGTGTGTGTGTGTGTGTGTGTGTGTGTGTGTCCCCTTCTAGACTGTGAACCATTGTTGGGTAGGGACTGCCTCTTTATGTTGCCAAATTGTATTTTCCAAGCACTTAGTACAGTGCTCTGCACACAGTAAGCACTCAATAAATAGGATTGAATGAATGAATACCAGTATAGTACAATGGTAGCAAGGAATTTAACAAACATTTAAAATGATAGATTACAGTATTTTAATTTAGACACACATTGCTTGACTGAAACAGTTTATAAAACATTCTTGGTTTTTGAAATAGCATCTCCTCTAGACTGTAAGCTCATTGTGGGCAGGGAACATGTTTACCAACTCTGTTATATTGTACTCTCTCTAGCGCTTAATACAGTGCTCTGCACACACACACACACAGCAAGCGCTCAGTAAACACAACTGATTGATCCACTTTTCTGTTGAGGTGCATAAACACATTTCAGGGAAAGTTCAAGCCCTTATTAAGAGTACTGAACGGCATCAGCCCAGTAGTATTTCGACAACTCAGTTTCGGTTTTGCTTGATTTTGGATTTTCCATTCGAAAGGCCGACTCCATCCGATATGTTTGTTCTCTGTTCACTTGTGTGATCCTACTGCTTTTTACGTCTAGGACTTTACCAAATCTGAGGAAGCAGTTGAGACCCTAGCTGATGTACCTGCTCATGTCCTTCGAGGACTTCCTGAGGGAGTGAACCTGTCCCCTTCTGCTATTGACAAGACACGGCTTGGTGAGTGTTTTCACTGGGAGGAGACCAAAGGAATATTCTTCCAAAATATAAAATGGTGGGTTGATGTTTACTCTTCAGATTTCAGGGTTTGTCTGTTCATGCAAATCAATCAGTCAGTCAGTCAGGGGCATTTATTGAGGGCTTACTGTGCACAGAGCTCTGTCCTAAGTATTTGGGAGAATACACTGCAGCAGAGTTGGTAGACACATTCCCTGCCACCTGCATGGCATCTCTAAAAACATGCTTTCCTCTCCGTCCAAACTGCTTCCCTGTTGATCCAAGCACTTATCGTATCTCACCTTGACTCCTGCATCAGCATCTCCCCGACCTCCTTGCCTCTGCCTCTCCCCAGCCCAGTCCTTATTTCACTCAGCTGCCCAGATCATTTATCATTATTTTTTTTAATGTTCATTCTGTCTTCCCACTCCTTTAGATAATAATAATAATGATAGCATTTATTAAGCGCTTACCGTGTGCAAAGAACTATTCTAAGCCCTGGGGAGGTTACAAGGTGATCAGGTTGTCCCACGGTGGGGCTCACAGTCTTCATCCCCATTTTACAGATGAGGGAACTGAGGCCCAGAGAAATGAAGTGACTTGCCCAAAGTCACACAGCTGGCAAAAGACTCCAGGGGTTGCCCATCCTACCTCCACATCAAACAAATTCCTTAAAAAAGACTTTAAAACAGTCAATCAGATCTCCCCATCCGAGCTTATTTCACTCTAGTCTGTCTTCATATATGACAGGCTGCCACTCTCCCAATCAATCGTACTTATTGAGCGCTTATTCTCCCCACGTTCAGAACCGTATTAAAATCATATCTCCTCCCCAAGGGATCTCCAGACGAAGCCCTCATTTTCTTCTTCCCCCATTTCCTTCTACATCACTTCTGCACTTGGATCTGTACCCTTTGGGCTCCACAGCACTAAGGCACATACCTGTAATTCATTTTAAATGTTTGTCTCTGTAAGCTTCTTGTGGGCAGGGAACTTGTGTACCCTCCGTTGTGTGGCCAAGAGGATAGAGCTTGGGTGTGGGAGTCAGCAGGTCCTGGGTTCTGGTCCCGGCTCTGCAGTTTGCTGCATGACCTTGGGCAGTTCATTTAACTTCTCTATGCCTCAATTATCTCATCTGTAAAATGGGGATTAAGATTTTGAGCCCCATGTGGGACATGGAATGTGTCCAACCTGATTAGCTTGTACCCACCCCGGCGCTTAGAACAGTGTCTGGCACATAGTAAGCGCTTAACAAATGCCATAATTATTATTCAAGGCAAGCAGCTTTATTGAAATCGTGAATTAAAATTTCAGTCAATCATTGGTATTCATTGAGCAGTTATGTTCAGAGCACTGTACTAAGCACTTGTGGGTCATGATAAAATGAGAGCTTAATGAAGAGAAATAAATGAGATGGTGACACCTAAGTATGACCCAAATATGAATTGTCTGTTTTTCTTTTATTGTATTAAAGACCAAAGCTCAAGTGTATAAATAAATCTTATTTTCTGGTCTGTATTTGACAAGAAGGAAAAGAGCTAACTTTTCAGTTCAGTGTTGGTTACGTTGGAATTTATCCTTTTATTCTTTTTTTGTGTGTGTTTGTGTGTGGGTGTTCCTGTGGGTTGTGTCTCAAATTAAACATGTCTAGTTCCAGTATTTCAACTGGATGTACTCTTTCTAATTTTCCAAGCTTCACAGCAGGGGATGAGATTTCAGATCAGTAAAAAGAATGTCAACTATGTTTTGAAATGATTCTAAATTTCTCTTAGAAAATAGAAAGGGGAGAGTTATTATCCACACTGTGGTGTCAGATGTAGAATGATGGAAACCATCTTATTAGTTCTGTTTTTAAGCAATTCCTAAAGAATGTGAAAGAATGTGAGCCCCAAATGGGGGAGGGACTGTGCCTATTTGGATTTTCTCATATAAGCTTGCCCCTCCTACCATGCCTCACTGATACTCTACTATGGCTCAGTCTGTACACTTTCCTCCTCTAACATCAATTTATTTTCTAGACCTCAATCTCATCTATCTCGCCGCCAAGCCCTTGCCCACATTATTCCTCTGGCCTGGAGCTCTCTCCTCCTCCATATGTGGCAGACCAACCCACTCTCCCCACCTTCAAAGCCTTATTTTTATAATTTTTTATGATATTTGTTAAGCACTTACGATGTGCCAGGCAGCATACTAAGTGCTGTTGTAGATAGAAGATAATCAGGTTGTATACCGTCCCGGTCCCACATGGCATTCACAGTCTTAATCCCCATTTTACAGATGAGGTGACTGAGGCACAGAGAAGTTTTGACTTCCCCAACGTCACACAGCAGAGAGGTGGCAGAGCTAGGATTAGAACTCAGGTCCTTCTGATGCCCAGGCCTGTGCTCTGTCCACTAGGCTACACTTCTTACATCTCTTCCAAGAGACCTTCCCCTGCTAAACCCTCATTTCCTCTAGATTGTAAACTTATTCTGGGCAGGGAACGTGTCTACCAACTCTGTTATACTGTTACATTGTACTCTCCCAAACGCTTAATATAGTGCTCTGTGCACAGGGAACAGTAAATTTGATTGATTTATTTCCCCTACTCCCTCTCCCTTCTGTGACACCTATACTATTTGAATCTATACCCTTTAAACATGTGATATTAATTTCATCTTCAGTCTCACAGCACTTCTGTACATGCAGGCAGTTCATTTATTTACATTAATGTCTGTTTCTCCCTCAAAACTATAAGCTCCTTGTGGGCAGGAAATTTATTCAAAAGGTCTGTTTATTGTATTCTCCCAAGCGCTTAATGCAGTGCCCTGCACTTAATAAGCGCTCAGTAAATGTCCTAGTGAATTAAAGTATGGGCCTAGGAGTCAGAAGGACTTGGGTTCTATTCCCAGCTCCACCACTTGTCTGCTGTGTCATTTTGAGTAAGTCACGTAACTTCTCTGTGCCTCAGTTACCTCGTCTGTAAAAAGGGAGTTAAGACTGTGAGCCCCATATGAAACAGGGACTGTGTCCAACCTGATTTGCTTGTATCCACCCCAGTGTTCAGTACAGTGCCTGGCACAAAGAAAACCCTTTAACAAATACCACTGATTGATTGGTTTCTATCTCAGTACTTTTCATAGTGCTCAGCACTGTAGTAGTGACTTAAAAAAAAACAGAATTATGAAAGTCTTTTTGGAATAATAATGAATTTATACTTGGCATTCTTAAATGCTTTTCTTCAAAGGTAGGTCTGCACCTCACATCACGAAATTCTCATCTAATTTGTGCTTTTCAGCCATTTCTTCTCCATGTGCCTTCATTATGAGTTGTAGATAGAAAGTTATTAGGGAATTACCGGATATTTTCCCACAACATACATCTGCTGGATCTAGGTGTGGGGTAGGAAGCAACACTTTTGTGGCTGTCCTCAGCCTTTGGCCAAGGTGTGACTCCGATAATAAATCAAAGCTATTTTTTGGGGTGCTTACTGTGTGCGGAGCACTGTAGTGGGAGCTTGGGAGAGTACAATAGCCTGAGTTTTCTAAATTATGATATTCTTCCAGAAATATAACTCTTGAGTAGTAAGAGAGCTCACTGTGCCTTTTAGAGGATTTCTGATGTAGGTGATCAGCCTATATACTGAGAAGCAGCTATATACTGAGAAGCAGTGTGGCTCAGTGCAAAGAACACAGGCTTTGGAGTCAGAGGTCATGGGTTCAAACCCCGGCTCCGCCAATTGTCAGCCAAGTGACTTTGGGCAAGTCACATAACTTCTCTGTGCCTCAGTTACCTCATCTGTAAAATGGGGATTAAGACTGTGAGCCCCCCTTGGGACAACCTGATCATCTTGTAACCTCCCCAGCGCTTAGAACAGTGCTTTGCACATAGTAAGCACTTAATAAATGCCATCATAAATATACTTCACCTAAATCAGAGTAATTTTACAAATGAATCAAGTCAAGGCCAAAGTCAGCTGGATGAAGAAGTAGGACTCTAAATAAGGAGTGGTGACTCTTAAGAAACCCTAGACATGCTTCTAGTTTAACTTTTTTTCAGTGTAAAATAGTCCCAGTTTTCATTGGAACACTAATAATTGCCATTTTAACCCTGCATTGCAAAGTTTTGCTGCATTTGGTATAGTTAACTTTATACTCTTTATTGTTTTCATAGTAACCAGTCTTTTGTGCTTCAGTCATACTTCTCTTGTAAAACATGAATTCATTTTGTCTAAAAGTACAGCTTTTACTTGGAATAAAAAACCCAACTGTGAAATCTCTAATTATATCTTTTAGGTGTCTGGGCCTCAAAGCCAATTTTAAAAGGCAAAAAGTTTGGACCATTTGTAGGTGACAAGAAAAAAAGATCCCAAGTTAAGAACAATGTATACATGTGGGAGGTAAGAAACTATTCAAGAAAATGTGGAGCATTTTGCATATCCCCCTCCACGCCCCCAGAATATGTAACTTTTCCATAGGTCTTTTTTTTTTTAATTTCCATGAGCCCTATATTTAGAACTTGTTTCTAATAAGGGAATATGTGATAAAATGAGAATCCTTAGAGCTCTAAACTATAGATTGTAGAGTTGTTTGGCATAATGAAGATGCAATTCAACCTCTTTCACAGCGTCAGGTACTAGTTTTGTTCCTCAGTAGAACGTGCTATTAAATTTTGGAGAAAGTCATTGACCTTTTGTGAAATCATCTATCACTTTACAGGCTTCTATATATTTGTCAGGAAAAATACTCTGTAGATGACAGTAAATAAGGTATGGTTTGGCATTTATCCAACTAATGATGGCATGATGCTCTTTAGCTTGAAAGAAAAACCTACTTTTCCTTCACTCAGCAATATAAAAATTTAAGGCTGAAAGTTACCATTGTAAATGAACATTGTTTTAAATGTGCTCAAACTTTACTTTAGAAATGATATTTCTGAACAGAAGGTTGATGGATTTTCAGAAGCAATCCTAGTCCTAGCTTACCAACCATCTTCATGCTACCATGTGTCCCTTTGGATATTATGTAACAATTTCAACAGAATTCTCTGGTGATCGAAAATGAAAGTTTGAAAGTGAATGAAAAAAGTCACCAGATGAGTGAACTTAAAAAGCTGTAAAGCTCCTATGTATCTAAAAAGGATTTACTGGAAAAGAGGAAAATAATTATCTCGAGGAATGATTTAGCCTTTTCACTGATGACAGTCATTCTCCTCCTCAGTGGTATTCATTGATGGCTTATTGACTACACAGTATATATTTAGTTATCCTTCATACTCAGAGAACGAACATCATGGTATTGTATTAAGCTTTTAGGAGAGTACATCCAAAGCAAGATACACAGTCACTGCCCTCTAGAAGTGTACTACCCATTGGGGTAGAAAGACAAACTACCACTGCTAGAAAAAGAACACCTTCAGGAGTGTCATCCTCAGACTTGAAATGTGAACTTTATTTCAAAGAATTGCCTCTAAAAGGTGTGTGTATCTTTAACCAATCCTTACAGTAGCAGACACACACACACATGCATGCACACACACACACATATTATATCAAAAGAGAGGTTATACGTCATAGACACATTTATGGGCAAACATTTTCAAAGAATATTGGCTCTCCAGCATGTTTTTGCCACAGACTCCCCTGCGCCTGATTAAATTTCAACTTTTGTGCTTGTTTCCTTAGTTGTCATCCCCGTAGTTTATGATTCTTGACTCTTATTTTATATATCTCGACCTTTTTTCTTTCTCTATCTTCAGTTGCATCCAAGTCCTTGATTTCCTATTCACCAGGTACGTGGACTTTTAGAAGCCCCTGCTAGCCTTGAAAATCCCCACAAGAAATACACTGGATCAGAAATCTGCTTTGAGAATCACTGTTCTGCTAGCTTCTTTCTTAAACGATGAATTTTAAGATAAAGTAATATTTAGAATAAGTAGATGACTTTAAGACCATCACAGTGAAGGAAATGAATTACACAAAATGTGACACTGAAACCACGAAAGGCAGTGTTCTACTAAGAAAACTGCAAGTAACATCTTAACCTCACCTAAATAGATAGGCCCCAAAGTTGAACCCAAGCATGAATTGAATCTACAATAGCAAATTTCCCCAGGGAAAATACCTAATAACCTCCAGCCATGTGAGAGCTAAACCTTTCAAGGATGATACTCAATAAGCTAGTGAGTGTATCTTTATAGAGCAACGTGATACTGCTGTACAATATTTCACAAACTCATCTAATGCTTGTACCATTAGTCAAAGTAAGCCATTCTGTAAGCAGCTCTTGGTACACATTATTCAGAAACTGCAAAGTCAGTCTTAGATTTTGAAGCATGAGATTGACCTATTTCAATACATATTTAGATCTTGCATCATTATCATCAAAGGCCATTGAGTTGTTTCTGATATATAGCAACTTTATGAACTTTATCCATAGAGTTTTCTTGGTTAAAATAAAAATAAGGAAGTGATTTACCATTGCCTTCTTCTGCACATTAAAAACTTAAGTCTCTGCCATTGTCTTTGATCAATATATTGATCATTTGATCATCCATCTTTCACTCTTCACCAGGCTGCTGCTGCCCAGCACAGGTGAATCAACTTTGATGCTTTGGCTTAGACCTTTCCAATATGAGTAACCCTGGTGAGAGAATGTCTCTCAGTGGCTTAGCTCTAAGCTTCATTGGTGTAAACAAACTCTCCTGTCACAATAAGGCGTTGATTTCTGGATTATGGGCCTCTGTCCCTGTGAAAAGCCAGTCTATGTGCCCATATAATTCTGCCTTTTCACTCTAAATTACAATATGACTTAATGGATAAGAATATATGGTGCATGGCAGTTTAGAAAAGATAATGGATCATCAGACTGCTTAAATCTAATCGGTCAGGTTAACATTTTAAGTAGTCACTTTCTGTCTGGGTAGGTAAAAATAATGATGTTTTTGAGGCTTCTTGTGTGTTTCAAATAGTATTCCCCATTCCCTCATAATGCGTGTTTTCATTACATGGTTTGGATAGAAAGCCACTTGTAAATTTTCTTCAACGTGTTGCGCTCTGGGTAGAATGTGATATAAAGTCAGGAGAAAAAGTTAGGCACTTCTGCATGTGGTCTATCAAGGCATGTGTAATTGAGTGTGAGTTTTCAGTAATGCAAAGTTCATTAAGAAGATATCCCCCCATTTCATAGGAGACCTGACTGCATTTGATTTTCAAATTTGTATGAAGTTGGTTGGAAAATATATTTAGAACAGCAGTTTCTTTACATTTGTAATACATCTGTGATGTTGTAAAGTTATGATGGTCACTGCACTGATATATATCAATGCTGGAAAATAGTTGTTGATTCAAGGGGCTAGGACAAAGAAAAATGTTAAACCTAGAAAATTTTGATTTTGTACTCACATTGACTCTAACAGCCCAACTGATTCTACTTATTAAATGATTATATTGACCACTTGAGCAAAAATGCCATAGCAGCAAGTAGTTCTAGAGATCAGGGGACTGTTAACAATACCAGTGAACAATAGGCGTGGTTAATCTCTAGGGCCAAATATCAAATGAAAACATTGCAAAAGGCCATGTAAGCTATGTAATTTGAGATAAAGTCAAGAATTTGGAAATAACTAAACATGTCTTTTTCTGTTGACAGTAAGCTGCAGTAAAATAGAATAAACAAATGTAATCCAGAAAAATTGTGCACCATATGTTCTTTTTTAGAGTGGCTTCTTTCATGAACAAAGACTCAATGGTATAACTACCATATAAATTAATCAGCCATTGCTTTCCTTGTCTTGGGTCAGATAAAAGCAGACAGGCAGTCACTTAGGTTCTGGGAAGGGAAGCAAGATTCATTGTTTGAATTTTATGATCTTAAATATATGTAATGTGTATAGTATAACTATATTAAGAAATCCAAATGTAAAAGAACTTCACACAAATAGACTTAGAGTTAAGTCTTTTCCCCTTGATTTTTTTTTAAATAAAAGATATCCTGTAAGAAGCATCTAAAAAGGCTGTTTTATACATCAGTTTTAATAAACCAGTGATTTCCTTAAATTATGGAAGATGTTTAAAGTTTGGTGAGGAATAAGATTCATCCACAGCTATTAGAATGTTATTTAATCTAGTTTGAAGAAAAAGTTTCACAATTGATAATGCAGTTTCAGGCATTCATTTTTGCAAAATAGTAGAAGAAATGTTGACATTTTCTGATTTTTAAAATAGAAAAGGGTGTGTTTTCCATTCAGGAGGATAGCAGTTATTAAAGTCTACGTTTCATTCTAAGCTCAATTTAAGACTCTGAGCAACAATGAAATGGTATTATAAAACTTTTGCTCCAGAATCAAAGGCAAAATGCCTAAGCGAGATATTAGACTCTGTGACTTTATGCATCTCAGATAGGCAGGTTAATAGGCCAGTCAAGTAAAATGATAAAAAAATCCTTTATTTTCTAACAATTCACCATTAATTTTAAATGGATTAATTTATGCAATGATGAAATTTCATTTAAGAAACAGAAGATTTCAGATTCCCAACTATAATATTGTTTAACAAAATAGTTCCCCTGGGGACAAAATGTTTTGGTATATTATACTTGTCTGGTGTCTTATACTTCCTGGAAAGTAATAGTAATAATAATTATAATAATTATGGTATTTGTTAGGCATTATACTAAGCGCTGGGGTGGATATCAGCAAATTGGGTTGGACACAGTCCCTGTCCCATGTGGGGCTCACAGTCTCGATCCCCATTTTACAGATGAGGTAACTGAGGCACAGAGAAGTGAAGTAATTCGCCCAAGGTCACAGAGCAGATGAGTGGCGGAGCCTAGATTAGAACCCATGACCTTCTGATTCCCAATCCCGTGCTCTATCCACTATGCCATGCTTCTTCTCAATGTTTTGCGTTATTCTTTGATATGATAAACAGTTATCAATCAATCAATTCTATTTATTGAGCACTTTGTGTAGAACACTGCACTAAGTGCTTGGGCAGGTGCAGTATGACAGAGTTGGTAGATATGTTCCCTGTCCAAAATGAGCTCACACCTAGAGGGGGAGACAGACATTAATGTAAATAAATAAATTATGGATTGGTACATAAGTGCTGTGGGGCTGAGGGAGGAGTGAATAAGGGGAGCAAATCCAAGTACAAAGGTGGCGCAGAAGGGAGTGTGAGAAGAGGAAATGATGGCTTAGTCAGGGAAGGCCTCTTGAAATAGATGTGCCTTCAGTAAGGCTTTGAAGGTGGGGAGAATGATTGTCGGTTACATAGGGGGAGGGCGTTCCAGGCCAGAGGCAGGATGTGGGCAAGAGGTCGGCATTGAGAATAGACGAGATGGAGGGACAGTGAGTAGGTTGGAATTAGAGGAAAGAAGTATGCACATTGGGCTCCAGTAGGAAATCAGGGGGATAAGACAGGAGGGGGCAAAGTGATTAAATACTTTAAAGCTGGTAGTAAGGGGTTTCTGTTTGATGCGAAGGTGGGTGGGCAACCACTGGAGGTTCTTGAGGAGTGGGGAATTGTGGACTGAATGTTTCTGTAGAAAAATGATCCGGTCAGCAGAGTGAAGTATGGACTGGAGTGGGGAGAGTCAGGAGGCAAGGAAGTCATCAAGGAGGCTGATACAGTAATGACGATGGGTTAGGATAAGTGCTTGTTTGATAAGTTATGTTGTATCCCCCCAGCGCTTAGAACAGTGCTTTGCACATAGTAAGCGCTTAACAAATACCAACATTATTATTATTATTATTATCCTCTATATTCATTCATTCATTCATTCAGTCGTATTTATTGAGTGCTTACTGTGTGCAGAGCACTGTACTAAGCGCTTGGCTATATAATCATGTAGATGAAGTAGCTTAAGAGCAATGTGTTTGATCCAGTAATTCAGTGTTTGGGAAGCATTCTTTTGTTGTGTGGGTTTCAGGTTCAATTTGAAAAAATTAAATGGCATATAGTTATAAAAACATTTCATAAGGGATAATGGACAAAATGCTTATATAGGACCATTCCAGAAAGTCCACCAATGCATCCTTTGGAGATGCATTGGGGAAAAAAATCTGCCTCCCCTACATTCATTTTGCACATAGTCCTCCAAGTGACTGACAGAGTAATTACCACACTTCAACCAATCACTAATCAATAGTGTTCATTGAGGGCCTTCTAGGTGCAGAGCTCTGAACTAAGTATGTGGGAGATTACAATCTAGTGAGGGAGATGGACCCTAAAATAAACGACAGTTCCAGGGTATAATAGAGTAAAAAGATATGTACATAAGTGTTATGGGGGATTGTGAGTACTTAACTGCTTTGGTGTTGTGGAAGAACTGAAGTGGCACTTGGGATAACCATATTATTAATATTATATTTAAGAACTACGTGCTGGGGTAGGTACAAGATAACCAGGTTAAATCTCCATTTTACAGATGAGGAATCTGAGGTAAAGAGAAGTTAAGCGACTAGCCCAAGGTCACACAGCCGACGACTGGCGGAGTCTAGATTAGAACCCAGGTCATCTGAATCCCAGGCCTGTGCTCTTTCCAGTAGGTCACACTGCTTCTCTAACCTTCTTTTAGGGGAGTTGTCATCAAAGGCGTGGAGCTATATATAGCCTCTACGCAACCAGCAGAATCACCCCCTGGCCCTACCCTCAGGTGCTGTGTACTGACATTTCTCCTCAGAGATTCGTACCTAGGCCTGAATATTATCCATAATAGTGTTCAGAAGGGGGCAGTTATTTGGATAGGAAGTCCATTTAAGTCCATGGAGTGGGTTATTGAGGACTGGATATATAAAATACTAAGTCTTCACAGTACCTGTTTAAACCACGTCATTAGCAATTCTATTAAGAACCCCTCATATTATTTCTGTGTGGATTTATACTATTCACAAGCCTGCTGATAGACTTGATATAGGTTTACCATAAAATTAGCTTGGCTGTCGATTCAAAGAGATAATTTATGCAAGAAAAATACTTTTTATTCACTTGTGCAATGATTTTTCATCTTGTTACTGTTTGACATGGTGGAGATTGACGGGGTAGAATGAATTGACAGCTCAGATGTGGTCCCCTGGGCCATATGGTGTCTATTAATTAGCGGTTCCATGCTGTGTAAGGGATAGGGAAAGCATTCTTCTCTTTCCCCTGGAAAAAACCTACAAATATTGATGGGTTTATGTCAGTCTGTTTTTTGGTATTCAGCCTGGAGAATGACTCAGCAGTGTTATTGAGTGTCCAGTGTATACAAGACCCTGTACTAGAAGCTGAGGGAATTACAGATCAGATGTGGCCCCTGCCTTCAGAGAACTTACAGTCTAGCGAGCAGAAGAGAAGCAGAGAAGGAGAAAAGAGAAGCAGAAGAGAAGCAGCTTGTCTCAGTGGAAGGAGCACGGGCTTTGGAATCAGAGGTCATGGGTTCAAATTCTGACTGCCAATTGTCAGCTGTGTGACTTTGGGCAAGTCACTTCACTTCCCTGTGCCTTAGTTACCTCATCTGTAAAATGGGGATGAAGACTGTGAGTCCCACGTGGGACAACCTGATCACCTTGTAACTGCCCCAGCGCTTAGAACAGTGCTTTGCACATAGTAAGCGCTTAATAAATGCCATCATTGTTATTATTATTATTAAGAGGAAAGATGCAGGTAGACTTCATTTCACTGGAGGGTCAGTCCCGTTTTGCAGAAACTGATTTTTTGAAGAGAGGGAACACCATTTAAATTTATCTCAGGAACAGCTGGTAGGGAGCTTGTCCTGTCAGGCAAGGAGACGCTCCTTGTTGAGCCCATCTGCCCAATCTAGAGGTCTTTCAAGAGTTCTGAGTGCAGTTTTTTTGGCTTTGCCCTTGGATAGCCACTGTCAACCAGAGCAGATAGCGGGGAAAATCATGAAAGCCACCATGGAGACTACTTTCTGAAGAAAGGGATCTTCTGGAGAAAAGATAGTCCAGAAAATTGGGATGTAACTCTATATAGTAGAAGAGATACAACACACATGAAAGAAACATACTCCTAAGTAACAATATAAAAATGACAGAAGCATATAAACATTTTACAGAAATGAAATGTGCTGAGTGATTGGTGTTAAGTGGAGTCCAAAGAGACTAATCTTATCATACTTCGCATTGGATAAAAGAGTTCAGTTATAATAGAAGTCTATTCATAATTTTGTTCTGAAGAATGTTACTCTATGTAATTGATAAGGCTGATCAAATTAAGTATCCTGACCAGTGCATCAGTCTCCTTGCTCAACTCTCTGTCTTCAGTGTCTCCTTTCTGGAGTCCAGCTTTCACTCTGATGCCCGGATCATTTTTTGAAAAGCTGTTTTTTTGTTGTTCTTTAGTTTCGTTTTACTAGTGGTATTTGTTTAGTGCTTACAGTGTGCCAGGCACTGTACTAAGTGCTGGGGCAGATACAAGCTAATCAGATTGGGCACAGTTCATGTCTCACATGGGGTTCACAGTTTTCACCCCCATTTTACAGAGGAGGTAACTGAGAAACAGAGAAGGGAAGTGACTAGCCCAAGGTCACACAGCAGATATATGGCAGAGTCTGGATTAGAACCCAGATCCTTCTGACTCCCAGGTCCATGCTCTATCCACTAGGCCACGCTGCTTCTCTGTTCTACAAACATTTATCCATTCAATCAATCAAGCAATCGTATTTATTGAGTGCTTACTGTGTGCAGAGCACTGTACTAAGCGCTTGGGAAGTACAAGTCGGCAACACATAGAGACAGTCCCTACCCAACAGCGGGCTCATAGTCTAGAAGGGGGAGACAGAGAACAAAACCAAACATACTGACAAAATAAAATAAATAGAATAGATATGTACAAGTAAGATAAATAGAGTAATAAATATGTACAAATAGTAATAAATATGTACAAACATTTATCCATTCAAGCAATCGTATTTATTGAGCACTTACTGTGTGCAGAGCACTGTACTAAGCGCTTGGGAAGTACAAGTCGGCAACACATAGAGACAGTCCCTACCCAACAGCGGGCTCATAGTCTAGAAGGGGGAGACAAAGAACAAAACCAGACATACTAACAAAATAAATAGAATAGATATGTACAAGTAAGATAAATAGAGTAATAAATATGTACAAACAGTAATAAATATGTGCAAACATTTATCCATTCAATCAATCAATCAATCAATCGTATTTATTGAGCGCTTACTGTGTGCAGAGCACTGTACTAAGCGCTTGGGAAGTACAAGTTGGCAACATATAACATTCCTCAGAAAACCTCTAATGGTGGCCCATTCCTTCTCACCCCAAGCTGAACCTTGTGACCCTTGGCTTTATAACATGCAGTCAGCTCTCTTCACCCCCAACCCCCATACCACCACAAACCCATTCGTATCCATTCTCTTCTCCCACCACAGTCCAACTTGGTTCCTCCCAAGTCAGCATACTTGTTGAGACTAATTCTCATCTTTCCTGCCATTGGCCTTTTGCCCACATCTGGAGCTCCCTCTTTCTTACACCTGGCATTGTTCCCCACCTTCAAAGACTTTCTGAAATCACATCTCTTCCGTAGAGCCTTCCTTGAGGGAAGGAATCATATCTTTGGCCTAGTGGAAAGAGCACGGGCCTGAGAGTCTGCTGACCTGGGTTCTGATTGTGGCTCCACCACTTACAAGCTGGGTAACCTTGGGTAAGTCACTTCACCTTTTGTGCCTCAGTTTCCTCATCTGTGCAGTGGGGATTAATACTTTGAGTACCACATGGGGCAGGAACTGGGTCCAACCCGATTATCTCGTATCTACCCTAGCACTTAGTACAGTACCTGCATATAATAAGCCCTTAACAAATGCCACAGTTATTATTTTATTTATAGTTACATTATTTAAATCCTAATGTGCTGTCCCAAGCTCTGGTCACAGTAGATGTTCAATAAATAATATTGATCGGGTAAGTTTTTCATTCATTTGTAAATGGGATCATTGGGTAGATATTTTAACTTTTTTGAAAGTAAAAAAAAATGAAATACTTTTTGGCACATAAATATCATGTTTGATCTATGTTTTCAATGAATTAAAAGGGCTAGCAAACTTACGCCTCCAAGTTCTTGTCATTGAAAATATTTCCTCAGTGAGGCCAGTATATGTTGCTGTCTTAAGAAGCAACCTGGGGCTTGTGTTTTTTTATTTTTTATTTTTTTGAAAGAGGCCATTTTGAGCAGGCTGACTTGTGTATTCGGTAGTTTCATTATTATCATCTCGTGTGAACTTGTCACCATGTTAGGCTCCTGTTTTCAGAGGGTGTCCTGTTTTTGGAACAGAGCCATGGATTGGGGTGTGTAATAAGAATGGGAATCAGGTTGCCAAAGAAGAGTATGTCTTTGTATTCCTTCAAGTAGGATATTAACCTAAGGGCTAATAATTGCTTAAATGTCAACATTTTTTTTTATGCATCTCATGGTAACCAAACCATGCAGCTAATGTGTTTCTTTCAGAAGGGTTAGGCTTTGCTTCCTCCTCTGATGAGCCTGGTTCTTTGAAAGGATGTTTCGACCTGGAAGCCAGAGTTCATGTCATTCAGAGCTCCAGGAACTGGTTATGTTCTAAAATGGGGTGGGAAGGTGAAAGGGGTACTGACACAAGCAGTACCTATTTGTCTTATTCCCCCACTGGGCACAGGCACCTTTGTTCCATCAGTGTTGTACCCTAGATTTTTCTCCACTAATCTGGGTAGTGACTTGCAAAAAAACACTTCTATAAAGACTCGTGCACAGCTGGAGTCCCTATTCATTCATTCTTTCAATCGTATTAATTGAGTGCATACTGTGTGTAGAGCACTGTACTAAGCACTTGGGAAGTACAAATTGGCAACATATAGAGACGGTTTCTACCCAACAACGGGCTCACAGTCTAGAAGGGGGAGACAGACAACAAAACAAAACATGTGGTCAGGTGTCAAGTCATCAGAATAAATAGAAGTAAAGCTAGATGCACATCACTGAGGAAATAAATAGAATAGTAAATATGTACTATTCCTTAAATAAATGTACTATTATTCCCTAAATAAATATTCCCTAAATAAATATGTAATAGGGAATATGTAAATATTCCACATATTCCCTAAGTAAATATGTACTATTCCCTAAATAAATGGAATAGTAAATATGTACTATTCCCTAAAACCATTGTTTCACCTTTAAAGGTATATACCCTCTTCACACCAAACTGAAGGCACCAGCCTATTTCTAGCATTACTGTGGAATGAGCTGGGAGCCATTTGACTGCATTCATGTATTAGTGGATGTTTATGTCCACACCTCATTGGAAATATAGACAATACCACTGTCCCCCTTGCCTCACAAACCTGTAACCTTGGCGCTCTCCTAAACTCATCTCTTTAATACAACCCACAGAGCCCATTGTTGGGTAGGGATTGTCTCTATCTGTTGCTGAATTGTTCTTTCCAAGCACGTAGTGTACAATGCTCTACACACAGTAAGCGCTCAATAAATATGATTGGATGAATAAATTTAATCTGTCACCAAATCCTTTCGGTTCTACCTTCACAGCACTGCTAAAATCCATCCTTTCCCCTCCAGCCAAACTGCTGCTATGCTGATCCAAGTATTTATCTGATCCGGCCTTGACTACTGCGTCTGTCTCCTAGCTGACCTTCCTGCCTCCTGTCTCTCCCCACTCCAGCCCACACTTCACTCTGCTGCCCGATCATTTCTTAAAAAAAGTTCAGACCACATCTCCCCAATGCTCAAGTGGGATTGCCCGTCCACCTCCATGTCAAACAGAAACTCCTTATCATAGTCTTTAAAATATTCAGTTTGTCTCCTCCTGTTTTACCTCTACAATCTTGTACTACAGCCCAGCCTGCACACTTTACTCCACTACCGCCAAATTGCTCTCTGTGCCCCTATTTCATCTGTCTCACAGTGGACCCCTTTCCCACATCTTCCCTCTGTCCTGGAATTCCTCCCTTTCCAAATACATGGGATCACCACTTTCCCCTCCCTCAAAATGTTATTAAGGTCACTTCTCTTCCAAGAGGTCTTCCCTAATTAAGCCCTCTTTTCTCCTACACCCTCTCCCTTCTGTGTCACCTATGTGCTTTGATCTGTACCCTTGGAGCATTTGGTATTCACCCCTATCTCAGCCACACAGTATGTGTACACATCTCTCATTTATATTAATAATAATAATGGCATTTGTTAAGTGCTTACTATGTGCAAAGCACTGTTCTAAGCTCTGGAGAGGATACAAGGTTATCAGCTTGTCCCATGTGGGGCTCACAGTCTTCATCGCCATTTTACAGATGAGATAACTGAGGCACAGAGGAGTTAAGTGACTTGCCCAAAGTCACACAGCTGACAAGTGGCGGAGCTGGGATTAGAACCCATGACCTCTGACTCCCAAGCCTGGGCTCTTTCCATTGAGCCACTCTGCTTCTCTAATACTAATGTCTGTCTTTCCATCTAGGCTGTTTATTGTGGGCAGGGAACATTTCTACCATATGACATTTCTGTCATATTGAATTCATTCAGGTGTGTTTATTGAGCACTTACTGTGGGCACAGCACTGTACTAAGCACTTGGGAAAGTATAGTACAGCAGTAAAGAGAGACAGTCCCCGCCCACAATGAGCTCACAGTCTCCCAAGTGCTTAATATAGGGCTCTGCGTACAGTCAGTGCTCAAGAAATGTCACTGATCGCTTAATCGAACAGTGGTATATGTTACCATTGATACCGTTTCTTGGGCTTTAAATAGGTGCATTCAGTTCTTCTATTACACATTTTCAGTATCTGTTTTGTAAGGTATGCAATTAGGTAATTAGGAAACATTCGTCCCAATAGCATGAGCCTGCTTCAGTCAGTATTATCAGAGAACCTGCTTGCTCACATGCACACTTGTGCATATGTGTGACATCAAAGATGTGTATTGCTGTATGAGTCCTCCTTAACATGCAGTTCTACAAGAACTCAACTCCCGCATTATAGGAAAGCTATGTACTATTTGAGATGTTTGACTGTCTATCATATCTCATTTGAAGCAGCATGGCTCAGTGGAAAGATCATGGGCTTGGGAGTCAGAGGTCATGGGTTCTAACCCCGGCTCCGCTGCTTGACAGCTGTGTGACTTTGGGCAAGTCATTTAACTTCTCTGTGCCTCAGTTCCCTCACCTGTAAAATGGGGATTAAAGCTGTGGGACAACCTGATTACCTTGCATCCCCCTCAGTGCTTAGAACAGTGCTTGGCACATAGTAAGCGCTAAACAAATACTATTATTATTACTATTTAGTCTCCCTGCATCCCAGCTTAAAAAAAAAAAACCGAGTTGACTAGCTCTCAACCTATTATTGCCATTTTCCCGAAAGGGGAATCAAAAATAGCAAAGCTGGCGGGGGAAGAGTGAGTGAGTGAGTGTGTGTGTGTGTGTGTGAGAGAGAGAGAGAGAGAGAGTGTGTGTGTGCGCGCATGCGCTCTCTCTCTCTCTCTCTTTCTTTCTTTCTCTCTCTCTCTCTCTCTCTCTCTCTCTCTCTCTCTCTCTCTCTCTCTCTCTCTCTCTCTCCTGTAAAGACTCACACTCCTTGGTCTGTTATTGAGTTGCAATTGAGATTTTGTTCATCTCCTTTCAGTCGATCAGTTTGGACAGTACGAACAAGTGATGCTGATGATTTTTCACACCCCTGCAAAACAGGGCTGACACTTTCATTAATCTTACCTTTGCATTGTTAGCTTTAAAGGGCACTAAAATGATTTTAAAAACCCAGAAAACAAACTTTCCCTCTTAACCAGTAAGCCCCTTAGGGAACAGGAACTTTGCTTCATGAGATTAGTTTGCAACTCGCCCTGGGCTTTTGCACAGTTCTTGGAAACTTTAAAATCTCAATAGTCAATAAATCAGTGGTATTTGATTATTGAGCGCTTACAGTGTGCTTGGGAGAGTAGAACACAACAGAGTTTATTTAAAAATGCAAACAGATATTTAACAATATTATAACTAATACCTGAAAATACTCATTGATACTAATGTTCTAAAAGATTTGTTTCTGTTCCTAAAATCTGCAAAAGTGTATAATATCCAGAAAATAAATCAGACTTAGAAATCAGTAAATATTCGTTATTTTAAGATCAGCAGTACCTTTGTGATAAAAGTGGACAGGACCTCAAAAGATTTCCTAGGCCAGCCAGTCGCATCTGAATTGTACTTTCCAAGCACTTAGTACTGTGCTCTGCACACAGTAAGCGCACAATAAGTATGACTGAATGAATGAATCCAGGCCACTGAATAGGTAAACTGTCCACAGGATGGTTGATCTTTGTCTTTTCTTTACTGATGTTCTGCATATTATTGCTTGTTAGCCCATTTCCTTTTTGTGTTGTTCCCCAATCTGTTAATCAGTGGCAGTTATTGAGCACTTACTAAATGTCACAGAGTGTACTAAGCGATGGAGAGGGTATGACAGTAATAAGATGCTCATTACCTCTCCTTGTGGAGCTTAGGATCTATCAAGAGGGGAAAATGGACAAATGTTGTGTAAAGATTGTGAAAAACAGAGGGAAAATAAGTATAAAGCAGGAACTGCACCAGCATATCACACTAAAACAGTGGAGTGCATAATTGAATGTACAGATAAAACTGTGGCCTAGTGAGTAGAGCACAGGGCTGGGAGTCAGAAGGACCTGGTTCTAAACCCATCTTTGCCACTTGTCTTCTGTATGACCATAGGCACGTCACTTCTCTTCTCTGTGTTTGTAACCTCATCTGTAAAATGGGGATTAAGATGGCAAGTCCTGTGTGGGACATGGATTGTGTCCAACTTAATTAACTTGTATGTACCCCAGTACTTAGTACAGTGCCTGCAAATAGTAAGGGTTTAAACATGCCATTAAAATTGGACATGTGCATTAGTAACATTCTGTGTAGACTGAAGGCTCCTCATGGGCAGAGAACTTGTCTACCAATTCCATTATATCAATAAAGCGTTTTTATTGATGCACTTACTGTGTGTCAAGAACTGTACTAAGCTCTTAGGAGAGTACAACATAACAAGAGATGGTAGTCACGTTCCCTACCCACAATAGGCTTACTCTCCCAAGCGCTTAGCGTAGTGCATAGTACAAAGTAAGCGATCAATAAATATGATTTGATTTAAATATAAAAATGTATATGAAAATATACATATGTATACCAGTTCTGAGGCTAGCTGTTGGTCTGACTTGACTCTGATGTTTTGAATTAGTTGGGGAAGAGATCTATCAATGCTGTTTATTGAGCACTTACCGTTTGCAGAGCACTGTATTATGCACTTGGAAAATTACAATACAGCAGAGTTGGATTTCATTTATGACTCAGCTTCCAGATCACTGTGACTCCAACTTTTTTTTTCTTATATTTGGGCCCAGTCTGTCCCCATTCTCCATTTGTTTTTCTTTTTGTTGGGTTTTTTTCTTTCTCTGCAAACATCTAAGTTTGCATTTGCCCTTTGGATTTCATCCCATCTTTGAAAGGGCCCGAGAAGAAGAAGGAAGTAAAAAAAAAATCCAAGGAAACATCACAGATCTAAAAAAAATGTTTTATTCTTTCTGTGCTTGTGCCTTTTCTAAATGCCTTAAATAGTCTAAGTAGAGTCAGAGTCCTTTGAGAAGACTTGAGAGCTGTAAAAAAATGGAATTTGGAGTTTTCAGTTAGCTCCTGTGCAGATATTTATAATTCCATGAAAGCAGTGGTTAATCAGTGTCATTTTATTCCTTGCAGGTCTACTACCCAAACTTGGGATGGATGTGTGTTGATGCCACCGATCCAAACAAAGGGAACTGGCTGCGGTATGTGAATTGGGCTCGCTCAGGGACGGAGCAAAATCTGTTTCCACTGGAAATCAACAGGACCATTTACTATAAAACCTTGAAGGTAGCAGTGTTTGAGTTAATTCGCCTTATCTCCAAACTGTTTTTCATTGGTGTCACTGCTAGAGGTTTTATTCCTCTGTGTGCACGTACGCGTGTGTGTGTGTGTGTGTGTGTGTGTGTGAGAACCTGGGGAGGGGAGAGGGGTGGGTGGGGGTGGGTGGGTGTTTGTGTGATGTCTGTGAATAAACAGAGGCAGACCCAAAAACACCCTGCCTGCTGAAGACTTATTAAGCAACAATAAGAAAATATCAGTGGCTACTGGTGAATGAAAATACATCCTCAATCTTCAGAGTGAGTGCAGTCATACAAAAAGTTTCAGTTCAGCAAAGCAGTTTTGCTTTGTTTCAGAAAATGAACAAAGTGTATGGTGCCATTCTTTTCTTTCTTCCCAAATTCAACCTAAAAGAATGACTGATTTTTCCAGAAGAATAACAGTTACTTTGAAACTTTTTTTAAAATATGAAGCAACAAAATAGCCAAATAATGACCCTTGGTATCATGGTTTCATGTTAAAGTGTAGTGGTTTATCAGTTATAGTCCCGTAAATGTTTGTTCAATTCTTTAAATTTCCTTGCAAGTTGGCAGGATTGCAGGAAAGATGGATGACTCATTGGCTTGAGACAAATGTTTTTTTTCATCAAATAAGGGAATACATTGTGAGAGTTGAATTTTGACTTTAATCTGTACTGAAACTATTTCACATTTACATTGGTCCAAAGATAAGAATTATTATGAGTTGAGGAGAGGAGGCTATGTAACATCTACAAACTTGGAATGTCTTATTTCAGTGTCAAGCCAAGAATTATAGTGAAGCCTACAGTGGCTCTGAGCATGCATGTGTGAGTCAATGTTATTTATTGAGCGCTTCCTTTGTGCATTTGACTGTACTTAATGCTTGGGGGATGTCCAATACAACAGAGTTGATAGGAGCTATCCCTGCCCAAAAGGAATTTACAGTCTACAGGGGAGAGAAGTAGGATGGAGTGGGTATTTTTCTGAGGCCTGTGTTCTGGCCGGACCTCTAACCTGTGGACCCTGGTGGTCCGGGGCGGGCGGGGGTGGCCAGTGCTGGGTTGTGGTTTTCACACTGCACCCTTCCATGTCAGAGGCTCGGGGAGAAGGAGGATGGGGGCTGGAGGGGAGGTTGTCCCAGGGCATCCAATCAGAAAGTTAGGACGTTCGGCTGCCCCCCCCCCCCCCCCCCCCCCCAATTTGTTTTCCTCTCTGAGTCAGAGGAGGGCTGGAGGGTCTGGCCATCAGGTCATCCAGCTAGGGTAGACTTCTAGCTGTGTGTCCTTAGGAGTGGTGCTGGATGCATACCTGGGAAGAGGCTCAAGTCAAGAGGTAGAGACGTGAGGTTTTATAATAATAACAGTAATAGTAATAATGATAGTAATAATATTACTATATGCCAAGCACTGTTCTAAGCGCTGGGGTAGATCCAAAGTAATCAGATTGTCCCACGTGGGACTCACAGTCTTAATCCCCATTTTGCAGGTGAGGTAACTGAAGCACAGAGAAATTAAGTAGCTTGCCCAAGATCACACAGGAGACAAGTGGCGGAGCGTGGATTGGAACCCACATCCTCTGACTCACAAGCCCATGCTCTTTTCACTAAGCCATGCTGCTTTTCATGGTTAACTTCTCCATGTTAACGTCTCCATCCTACAAGATTCTTTGGGCTACAAAATAGCTCATGCAGGAAAAAGATAGTGGCCCCTTCAGAGAACTAGATCTGGATTTGGTCAATCAATCAATCAATCGTATTTATTGAGTGCTTACTGTGTTCAGAGCACTGTACTAAGCACTTGGGAAGTACAAGTTGGCAACATCTAGAGACGGTCCCTACCCAACAGTGGGCTCACAGTCTAGAAGGCGGAGACAGAGAACAAAACATATTAACAAAATAAAATAAATAGAATAGATATGTACAAGTAAAATAAATAGAGTAATAAATATGTACAAACATATATACATATATGCAGGTGCTGTGGGGAAGGGAAGGAGGTAAGGCGGGCGGGGGGGGTGGAGAGGGGGAGGAACTCTCTTTGAACTCTCGGGCCAAGGGGAGAGTTCTGATCTTCGATCATTCAAGCAATCAGTAATATTTTTTAAGCACTTATACTGGGTAGATCATTATGTTCAGTACAATAACAATAATTTTGGTATTAAGCATTTACTGTGTTAACAAGCACTATACTAAATGCTGGGGTTGATAACGATGATCAGGTCCCATGTGGGGCTCCCAGAATAAGTAGGAAGGAGAACAGGTATTAAAGCCCCATTTGGTAGATGAGGGAACTGAGTCACAGAGAAGTGAAATGACTTGCCCGGGGGTGGAGCCAGGATTAGAACCCAGGGCTTCTGACTCCCAGGCTCTACTCTTTCCACTAGGCCAAGAGTTAAACAGGATCCCTACCCTCAAGGAACTTGCTTTCTAGCATGGGAAATAGACACTAAATCAAATTACAGGCAGGAGAAAGCAAAGAGCATAAAGATATAGACATAAGCCCTGTATATATGTATATATGTTTGTACATATTTATTACTCTATTTATTTATTTTACTTGTACATATGTATTCTATTTTATTTTGTTAATATGTTTTGTTTTGTTCTCTGTCTCCCCCTTCTAGACTGTGAGCCCACTGTTGGGTAGGGACTGTCTCTATATGTTGCCAACTTGTACTTCCCAAGCGCTTAGTACAGTGCTCTGCACACAGTAAGCGCTCAATAAATACGATTGATTGATAAGCCCTATGGGGGCAGGGCAATTGGTGGGGATACACGGTAGGAAGATGAGAGATTAATCAGGGAAATTTCCTAGTGGAAACATGATTTCAGAAGGGCTTGGAAGACGGGGAGAACAGTGATCTGCCAAATGTGATGTGGGTGGGAGTTCCAGGCAGAAGGGTGGGTATGAGCAAGAGATCTGAGGGTCTGGGAGAGGTAAGAACAAGGGACTTGAAAGATTTATGGATTACTGTGACCGTGAGAAGAGCTGAGTACCAGGTTGGCCATCGATTTATAGGCTCCAAACTAAAGAATCTGTAGAATCAGGGCACTGAAAAGAGGCATCGCAACTACTAAGAGGACTAAATATCAAGCTCCCAGAAAGTAAAGAAACGAGCAAGGCACTTGATGATAATGTCTCGGCAGCCCTTTTGGAACACAGAATTTATTACAAACGGTGGCACTGACAGCGAATGAGGGCTTCTCGGAGACACTGCCTACCAAACAGAACTCAACAGGTTGAGGACAACATTGAAACTGGTTTGGGAAAATAAGCTAAATCAAAGAACTCCTTTAAAGGAAACTGGAGTTGCATTTACACTTCCCAGCTACTCATAATCACAACACAAGAGGCCTATGAGAACCTGCCACAGGACCCAGGGATCAAGCTAATAAGGACCAAGTGTGAGAAGTGGAGAGATGGCAGAGCTGAAGAGTTCCAGGGTTAAGCTGCCTGCCAGCAACAAGGACGTCTTTTCATCATTCTACCCATGTGTTTTGTTCCTGAACTCTGAAGTGTTTGGGTGGTAAGTTAGCAAGTCCTATGCAGTCAATCAGTCAATAAGTGGTATTCATCAAGCGAGCGCTTACTGTGTGCAGAGGACTGTACTGAGTGCTTGAGAAGGTATAATACAACAGAGTAAGTGGACACGTCCCCTGCCCACACTGAGCTTACAGTCTAGAGCAGGAGGTTAGACATTAATAGACATATATATCATTTATCATTTTTCCCAGGGGCAAAAACACTACAATGAACTCATGACTATGCCTTCCACCTTCGAGGAGGTAGCCTAGGAAATCTGCCAGAACATTGAACGGTGATTTTAGATGCAGTTTTCACACTATTCCATCCTATTAATGAGAAGCAGCGTGGCTCAGTGGAAAGAGCACCGGCTTTGGAGTCAGAGATCATGGGTTCACATTCCGGCTCTGCCACTTATCAGCTGTGTGACTTTGGGCAAGTCACTTAACTTCCCTGTGCCTCAGTTACCTCCTCTGTAAAATGGGGACTGTGAACCCTCCGTGGGACAATGTGATCACCTTGTAACCTCCCCAGCGCTTAGAACAGTGCTGTGCACATAGTAAGCGCTTAATAAATGTCATCATTATTATTATTATTATTGTTATTAATCCTCTCCAAACCCCTTGAGCAAGTTGCTTGCACCCACTCTCCTACAATTCTTTCCTTGACGCCCCTCCAGTTGGGGTTCTGCCCCCTTGACTCCATGGAAGCTGCCCTATCTAAGGTCACCAATGACCTTCTCTAAGAAGTCCAGTGGCCTCTTCTCCATCCTAATCCTTCCCGACCTCTCAGCTGCTTTCATCACTTTGGACATCCCTTTCGCCTTGAAACATAATCTGTCTTTGGCTTTACGGATGCTGTCCTCTCCAGGCTCTCCTCCTTTCTCTCTGGCCGTCCCTTTGTGGTGTTTTTTACATTTTTCAGGCTCCTCCTCTGCCTCCCATCCTTTAACCCACAAGGCTTAGTTCTGGCTCCCCTTAATTCCATTTACATCCTTCTTTTGGCTACACTACACTGAGCAAGCATATGTTTTGAAGTTTTGAAGTGGATTACCAGTATAATATTCTTTTTGTCACTTGTGTCTGCCTGAGTAAAATTTCATGTCTAGCGACAACCCAGAATTGGCAGGGAAAGTTTCTTGTTGGCAGAATGAACATTTCTGAGTCACTAGTCCCACCCTGAGAGTCCTGTCTTTATCATACCCATTTGATTGAGGAGCTTTTACCACCTTTTTTTTTTAATGGCATTTGTTAAGCCCTTACTATGTGCCAGGGATTGTACTAAATTCTGGGGTAGATGCAAGTTAATCAAGTTGGACATAGTCTGTGTCCCACATGAGGCTCACAGCCTTCACCCCCATTTTACAGATGAGGTAACTGAGGCATGGAGAAGGCAAGTGACTTGCCCAAGGTCACACAGACAAGTAGCAGAGCCAGGAATAGATCCCAGGTCCTTCTAATTTCCAGGCCCATGCTCTATCCACTAGGCCCCGCTGGCTTCTACTTGCTTTAAGAGAAGGTTGCTTTTAGAGAAGCAGCGTGGCTTAGTGGAAAGAGCACAGACTTGGGAGTCAGAGGTCATGGGTTCTAATCCCAAATCTGCCGCTTGTCAGCTGTGTGACTTTTGGCAAGTCACTTAACTTCTCTGTGCCTGTTACCTCATCTGTGAAATGGGGATTAAGACTGTGAGCTGCACGTGAGACAACCTGATTGCCTTGTGCCTACCCCAGTGCCATCATTATTCCCAAGCGCTTAGTACAGTGCTCTGCACACAGTAAGCACTCAATAAATACGATTGAATGAATGAATTTACAGCCATAAAATTGGGTATTTTCTCTCATTTCAAAGATCATTTCACTTTTAGAGCCTTCTAACTTTTCCTGTTCTGTGGCATTTTCAGATCATCAGAATTTCCCAGACTCCCCAGTTGGAAAAAAAAATCCAAAAAGCAACAAACTCACTGTACTATATCAGTAGAAAGACAGATAGGACAGGTATGACCTTGGTCAGCCCATACAGGATTAGGACACCCCAAGTGAAAACAATATAGTTGGGGCAAGTACACTTCACATTTTATAAGGAAGACCTCAGTCACACTGTTTGCCTAAGAAGATTAGGTGAGAGACAACAAACCCAATGAAAAATACTTTCCCTATGAAAATATCAAATAGTGTATATTATATGCTACTGATGAAAAATTAAACCCATCATCTAAATTTTGTCTGAAGTGCGCAAAGGGCTTATTTTTAAAAACAAGATATAGAAATGTAAGTCAGTCCATTGTATTTATTGAGTGCTTGCTATGTGCAGAAGAACATTGTACTAAACACTTGGGAGAGTACAATACAAAAGAGTTGGTAGACATGTTCTCTGCCCACAAGGAGCTTACGATCTAGAGGAGGAGACAGATATTAAATTATGGATAGGTACGTAAGTGCTGTGTGGTGAATAGCAAGTGCTTTAAGGGTGCATATCCAATCACACAGGTGATGTAGAAAGGAGAGGGAGTAGGGGGAAAAGTGTTTAATTGGGGCAGGCTTCTTGAAGGAGGTGTGCTTTTAATAAGACTTTAAAGATGGGGAGATTGGTGGTCTGTCGTATATGGAGGGGAAGGGAGTTTCAAGTCAGAGAGAGAACATGGGCAAGGGGTCGGCAACGAGCTAGATGAGATCGAGGTACATCACCCCTCAGGGTAACATTATCGTATTTGTGGGCTGTGACTATTACTACCATATTGATTAATAAGCACTAGATTAATCCTAGTTACACCATTTAACAGTGTTTAAAGTTTGAAAACTCTGTAATGTCGATATTGAACATTACCACATTACCATATTGCATAGTCTACATTACCATATTGCAGCAATCCAGTCTAGGTTGTTTGTTCGTCTGTTTGCCCTCTTGCAATCAGTCGCAATGGGAGCTAGTGTACACGGGCTTTGGCACCCCTCCTCCCTTGCATTCAGGAGCCGATCTTAAGGCTATTTTGAAATATTCATCCAAAAATTTCTTGCTTTTCTCAAGACCAGTCTTAGGCTGCAATTTCCGGAACCAGGACTAGGAGGAATATTTTTGTCTTAGCTCCCAGTTTACCAACGTTGCTTTGAAGTACATTATCATAAATGCTCATCATAAATACAGGACATAGAATATTGCGTATAACTAAAATTAGGACCAATGTTTGTTATTGTCCCTGTTTCTAGCATGTGCAGAGGTTGTACGTATGCATTTTTGGTCCTGTTTCTGGGCTAGTGGTACTTCTCTGGGAATCAGGAAATTTGTGTTGTGGTTCTAGTTCTTCTGAGACTAGGCCATCAGTGGTGGAGGTTGCAATCAGTCAATCAGTGCTATTTATTGAACACTTACTGTGTGCAGAGACCTATGCTAAGTGCTTGGGAGAGTACAATGCACAGATTTGGTCGACATGATCCCTGCCCACAAGGAGTTTACAGTCTACAATGGGAGACAGGCGTTAAAATAAATTATGGAAAAGGGAAATGTCCATCATGGAACCTAGTAGAGTTTAAGGATGTTTACATAAGTGCTATGGGGCTGCGGTGAGTATCAAAGTGCCTAGAGAGCTTTGACTGAAGAACCCTGAAACGTGGGACCTGGACTGTGTCCAACCTGATTAGCCTGTATCTGTTCCAGCTCTTAGTGGAACGCCTGGCACAAAGTAAGCACTTAACAAATACCATAAAGGTTGAACTGTCAGGGTGTGGTGATAGATTGAATATATGCATGAATGAGAGATTAGTTGAGGTTAACACCAAGGTTATAGACTTGTATGTTGGGGAGAATGGTGATGCTGTCTACAGTGATGGGAAAGTCAAGGGAAGGACAGGGTTTGGAATATGAGGAGTATGGGAATATGAGGAGTTCTGTTTTGGACATACTGAGTTTGGGGTGTTGGTGGGACATCCTCATAGAGATGTCCTGAAGTTAGGAGGAAATACAAGACTGCGGAGGAGAGAGGTCAGGGCTGGAGATGTAGACTTGGGAATCATCCCCACAGAGATGGTAGGTAAAGCCTTGGGAGCAAATGGATTCTCCAGTGAGTGGGTGTAGATGGAGATTAGAAGGGGGCCCAGAACTGAGACTTGGGGCACTCACACAGTTAGGGAATGGGGGGCAGAGGAGGTGCCCACCAAAGAGATGTGTGTTATCTTGTACACTGCCAAGCACTTAGGCCAGTGCTCTGTAAGCACTCAATAAATACCATTCATTTCACTTTTTTTTTAATGGCATTTGTTAAGCACTTTGTGCCAGGCACTGTACTAAGTGCTGGGGTGGACACAAGCAAATCAGGTTGGACACAGTCCCTGTCCCACAGTCTCAATCCCAATTTTACAGATGAGGTGACTGAGGCCCAGAGAAGTGAAGTGACTTGCCCAAAGTCACACAGCAGACAAGTGGTGTGGCCGGGATTAGAACCCATGATCTTTTTACTCCCAGGCCTATGCTCTGTGCACTACACCGTGCTGCTTCTCCAAACCAAATCTAATGGACTCTACTCCATCCTAATCCTCCCTGACCTCTCAAATGCCTTTGACACTGTGGACCTTCCCTTCTCCTCCATCTTCTCCTGGAAACACTACCTAACTTGGATTCTCTGACTGAGTCCTCTCTTGGTTCTCCTTCATTCATTGAATCATATTTATTGAGCACTTACTGTGTGCAGAGCACTGTACTAAGCGCTTTCCAAGTCTCTTTCTCAGGCTATTCTTCTGTCTCCCATTCTCAAAAGTCCAATTTTTAGTCCCCTACCATTTTTAATCATATTCAATCCCTTCAACTTTCCTCTCCACACAGATGACTCCCAAATCTTTCTCGCTAGCTCTAAACTCACCCCTCATGCCTCCAAGATACCTCTACCTAAATGTCCTCCCAGCACCTCAAGCTCAACATGTTCAAAACTGAACTCCTCATTTTCCCTCCCAAATCCTCTCTTCCATGTAGTTTTTCTGTCATAGTTGGCGTTCCTCCCATTCTCCACCATCGCTTAAGCTTGAACCTTGGCATGATCCTTGGTGTTTTCCCTCTCTATCCCCATATTCAGTGTGTCAGTAAATCTCTTCTTCACAGCATCTCCAGAATCCACTCTTCCTTCTTCATTCAACCTGCCCACTACCCTGGTCCAGGCATTTGGCATATCCTGACTCATTCCCTCCATCAGCTTCTTTGCTGCCCTTCCTGGCTCCAATGGCAGTAGTAATAGGACTTATTAAGCACTTAACGTGTGCAGAGCACTGTACTGGGTGCCAGGAAAGAGTGTACCCATGGGAATGTCATGGGCCCTGACTCTTGAATTTGTCCCCTTTCCATTCTGCACCTCACCCAGATGCCTGGATCATTTTTCTGAAATATTGTTTTGCACCCAATTCCCCATTCCTTTAGTGGTTGCCCATTCTTCTCTGAATTGAACTCCAGACAACCAATTTTAAGGCACACAATCAGCTCTGTGCCCCCTAATTATCTTTGCTTTTCCCCCAGTCCACCTCAGCTTGTGAACTTAACTCCTCTCAAGCCAGTTTACTCATCATGCTCACTTCATCTTCACATCTGGCTGACCACTGCTCTCCCATCTTCAAGGCCCCTCTGAAATCATACATCTCCTCCAGGTGGCCTTCTTTCATTAATCTTTCTCATCTCCAAACTCCATTTCTCCCCTTTCTGCCACTTGGGTATATACCATACCCCTTTTGCACTCATGTACCTATCTAGATTGCATTCCCCTGCCTGTGATTTAGTGTCAGTCTCCCCTCTGAGGGCAGGGATCATGTCTACTATCTCTATTGTACTCTCCCAGATGTTTAGTACAATGCACTGCCCAATCTAAGGGCTCACTAAATGCTTGATTAGTTGAATGAAGATCAGAAATTATCCCTTGACCCCAGAATGTGTCAGATTTGGAGTTAGGCAAATCATCTTCTTTAAGAAGAAAGAAGACCGAACTGACTCTGGAAATTACAGGGGAATCTCAAGGAAGATTCTAGTCAGAGACCAGGCTACTGAACTACAGTTACTTACCTGCTCTCTCTATCACATGTGGCTTCAGAACAAATTATGGCACAGCAGATATGATCTATGCAGAGTGTGACAGAGAAAAAGTGCAGAGATCGATTCCAAGAGCTTTATACCGTGCATATTGGTTTGATAAGCATCTTTGATGACCTCAGCAGAACAGGGTTCTGGAAATTTCTCAGCAAATTTGGCTGCCCTGAGAAAATTTAACAAAATTGCTAGGCTACTCCATGACAGGCTGGTTGATTAAGGTCAGATAAAAGGATCTCTGTCTAATCCTTTCCCCCTCAATTGTCGGAGTGACATAGTTGTGTGGCAGGTCAGGTCCTGTTCAACCTGTTCTGTGTTGCCATGTTAAAGGATGCAGTGAAGGATTTACAAGTGGACATCAGAGTCTCCAATCAACTGGTAAACTTCCAGCTCAACCATTTCAAAGCGTCATTAAAAGCATCTGAGATAATGGTTCAGTAAACTGTTAAATGCAGATGACACAAGAATACGTGACTGTGATTATGAATCGCTTCGCAGGTGCCGCACAGCCCTGTGCTCAGACGATGTCTTTAGAAAACGGAAGCCGCGTACTTACAACCAAAGATTTGCATCGGCAACACAGAACAGGGCAGTCACAAAAGTTGGTAACCTAAGTGATAGGCTGTCCAACAGTGCCCAGATGGGTGAAAGCAGACTCGTAAAGGCCGGTGTGGTCTTTGTAAGACTGCTAGACAAAAATGTGTTATCATGAGATTTAAAGCTCCAGGCAAGTTGAAGTTCTACTAAGTCTGCTGTGATGTCCAGCCTTCTAGATGACCACGAGACCTGGATCTACCTCGGAAGACACTTCCAACTCCTGGAGCAGTTTCATCAGCCTCAACTCCGACCCATCTGGACGTCAGATGTCAGAACAAGATTACCAATAACAAAGACCCGGAACACAGGCAGCTCCCTAGCATAGCTACAGAGATCTACTGGATGGAGCAGGGGAGTAGAATGGGTGGCAGCGACATATCCAAGCAACTGCTGGATGGCAATTGAAAGTGGGGACACACTCGTCGGGCGGGTAGGAAAACCACTGTACAGACTCGGTGAAGCTTATGTTTGGAAGACCATTGCTACAGACTGATATGCTTGGAAGATAGAAATCGGGAAAGCGTTTGCTCTCCAACTATCGTACTCTCCCAAGCGCTTAGTCCAGAGTTCTGCCCACAGTAAGCACTCAATAATTACAATTGATCGATTGATCCTAGAGGATTGGCTTTGTGAAGTTCAGGATGTAAAGAGACAGAGTCCAAGACAGACTGTTCCAATGTAGGACAGGCCCACTAGGGCAACAAGGATGTATTCTTTACTCTTAAGCAATGCGGGACAGTGTGTCTATCGTGCATGTGTCTTTTCAGCCATATTGACATGCATGTGTAGGTCCTCCCCGTTAGCATCATCATCCGTGAATATGAAGGGTGGCTTTATAAGGAATTCAGCACACCCCTCAGGTAGCCAGGCAGTGTAAAAGCTTTGTTGAAGAGCAATCTGAGTAACAAGAGCCTTTTGTCCGTAGAAAGGCAGCTTGTGTTTTGGGTGGCAAGTTTGACATCATGCTCGCCAGTAGCTTTTTACATGAAATTTACTCCGATGCTTAAGAGAACATTTTTACTTTTCTATTTCTGAAGCTTGTTTCAGGTGTTGTTTACTTAAGATCCAGTTGTGCCATCATAATCATCAATGACATTTATTGAGGACTTGCTTTGTGCAGAGCACTGTACTAAGCACTTGGGAGAGTAATAATAGTAATAATGATGGCATTTGTTAAGTGCTTACTACGTGTCATTCATTCAATCATATTTATTGAGCACTTACTGTGTGCAGAGCATTGTACTGAGCATTTGGAAAGTACAATTCAGCAACAGAGACAATCCCTGCCCACAACAGGCTCACAGTCTAGAAGCACTGTTCTGAGTGCTGGGTACAATACAGCAGAGCTGGAAAACAGTTTCCAGAGAGTATAGCTGGCACTGGGGTACTGCAAAGGGCTGCTAAGATTTAAAATGATTATTGCTAATTTTCCCCATTCTTTAAGTGTTTTATAGTAAATCAACAGTACAAAATTTGGATGAGTCATTGAGGTTGGGTGGTTTAAGGAACTGGTAGATCCTAAAGCTTCACCCCTCTACATTTTCGTCTAAATAGAATCTTGGGTTGGTGGTTGCCAAAAGCTGTTGATGTTGGAAGACCATTCAGGAGCTAATGTGGAGTTGCTGTCAATTCAGTTCTTCACATACAGAGCCATGAGGAAATTGTACCTAGGTGACTTGGAAAATTAGTAGATTATTAAATGAACTTTTGCATTTTGACAATATAATAAAACGTGGGAAACAAAGACTCCCTTTTTAATGTAGCGACCCGGAGTGAATTTTTGACATCACCAAAATGTCACAGCAATTTCCAGTAAATGGCTGCTTTTCATTAGAAAGTCCATAGAAAAATGAATTCAGAAACTAATTATAACTACCCTCCCCCTAATAGTAGTGCTTCTGGAACAGGTTGGAACTCAGAGCAGATTACTTATGACAGTTATCGAAAATGGCCAATCCGTACATCTTAGAGTTGGAAATTCTTCCTTTAAAATGCATATTTTGTACTTTTTTTCTCATTGTACATTTTAAATTTTTATCTTGACTTTTTCAAGAGCTGTGATGGATTTATCCCTACCCCAGAGAAAAAAAGCATTGAAAGTTGCTGCTAGGAAAGCTGACTAGTATCAAAGCACATAGTAAGCGCTTAATATCATTATTATTATTCTTTTTAATTATTAAGGGTAGGGAGAGGGTAAATACTCAAAGGTGTGTCAGTCTCATCCCAATTTCAAGAGGTAAAAGGCTCAAGGATTCAGTTTTGGCATTTGGAATTGACTTGTTTTAATAGAAAATTAATAGGCGAAAATATCACCCCTTGCAAGAAACTTTGCAGTAGTTCAGAAATATTTAAAATGGAATCCATTAGTGCTTGCCTTGGGAAAGGAAAACTTGTTGTTAAAGGAATCTGGAAAATTTAGAAAATTAGAATCGGGAAAATGTAAACACTGAAACTCTTGCAGTGAAAGGAAAAAAAGGGGAGGGGAGCTGAGGTTGACTTCTAGCAGTTGAGACTGGGAGGTTCTCAAAAAAGAATGCATTTCATAATCTGGGTTGTAACCCAGAAGCATTCATTTTAGAATTTCAGTAGAAGCATAAGCGTTCTTAGTACTATTGACTGGAATCTTTTGTACTTTCTAGAATTAGGGGTGGTAAAAGGAACTAACTGGTTGCAGGCCATCCGGTTTTTGCTTCTCCAAAGCTAGGCTTGAAAACCATTCTACAGTAGACTGGTTTATCATTCCCTCTCCTTTTCACCCTCCCCCTGCCAATCGACTTTTATCATGCAGGATCAGGTACTGGGTGTAGATAATGTGACTAGAGTATTATTTCCCTAGTCCACAAATCCCCTTCGCTTTGACTTGCATTTCAGTGTAATTGCCCGGAGTCAAAGTCGTTGGATATTGCTGTCCAAAAGTAAATTTCAGTTGAGAAAAGTGACCGTCACACTTACACGGCAGCAAAGCCGTGAAAGTTTTTTGAGAACCGAACGGGTGGATTGCAAATTCATCAGCCTAACAATATTTTAAGTTTTCAGTTTCATTTAGAATTTTCCTGGGATGTAAACAGTCATGCAATTATAAATGTGGAGTAGCATGTAATTCTGACATTCTCCGAAGTCTGTGTCGGTAATTGTCTTCCAGTACCTCTCCCATGACTTATTTTCTTGTAAATATAATCCTTAAATGCACCCTATAAACAGGGTTTCATAAAAAAAACAAAATTCAAGGTATTTTTCTCGTAGTGCGGAAACGACAAGATACTTTTCCGGCATTTACAACCAAAATCCGGGATGCATTTCAATGCTCATTATATTTATTAATAATAATACCAATAATAGTAATAATAAGAAGTTTGATATTTATTAAGCACTTATTATGTGCCAAGCACTGTTCTAAGTGCTGGGTAGATACAAGGTAATCAGGTTGTCCCACATGGGGCTCACAGTCTTAATCCCCATTTTCCAGATGAGGTAGCTGGGGCCCAGAGAAGTGAAGTGACTTACCCAGAGTTACACAGTTGATAAGTGGCGGAGTCATCATCATCATCATCATCATCAATTGTACTTATTGAGCGCTTACTATGTGCAGAGCACTGTACTAAGCGCTTGGGAAATACAAATTGGCAACATATAGAGACAGTCCCTACCCAACAGTGGGCTCACAGTCTAAAAGGGGGAGACAGAGTACAAAACCAAACATACTAACAAAATAAAATGAATAGAATAGATATGTACAAGTAAAATAAATAGAGTAATAAATATGTACAAACATATACACATATATACAGGTGCTGTGGGGAAGGGAAGGAGGTAAGATGGGGGGGATGGAGAGGGGAACGAGGGGGAGAGGAAGGAAGGGGCTCAGTCTGGGAAGGCCTCCTATAATGATGGCATTTGTTAAGCGCTTACTATGTGCAAAGCACTGTTCTAAGCGCTGGGGGGATACAGTGTGATCAAGTTGTCCCACGTGGGGCTCACAGTCTTAATCCCCATTTTTACAGATGAGGTAACTGAGGCTCAGAGAAGTTAAGTGACTTGCCCAAGGTCACACAGCAGACTTGTGGTGGAGCCGGGATTGAACGCATGACCTCTGACTCCAAAGCCCGGGCTCTTTCCACTGAGCCATGCTGCTTCCAATAGCTTTAGAATCCTTGAGGTTGAAAGTCCCCGTCCCCCCCCCCCCCCAAAAAAAAACTAAGGATGGACCCTAAAAACGAAAATAGCCTGGATAACGAGCATAATGACCACGTGTGACTCTGGGCAAGTCACTTCACTTCTCTGTGCCTCAATTTCCTCATCTGTAAAAAGAGGATTAAGACTGTGAGCCCCTTCATGGGACAACCTGATTACCTTGTGTCTACCCCAGCGCTTAGAACAGTGCTTGGCACATAGTAAGTGCTTAACAAATACCATCTAAAACAAAGCAAAAAACGAGCTTTCCGAATCAGCAGGAACAGCGCAGCGTTCTGAGCACACCAGCGTGGAGCGTCACCAGCTAGAATTTTGATTTCTTTAGGATCCGCTCGCTGGTGGTGGTGGTGGTGGTGGTGTGTGTGTGTGTGGGGGGGGGAATAATAATAGTAATGGTATTTGTTAAGCACTTACTATGTACCCAGCACTGTTCTAAACGCGGGAGTAGATACAAGGCAATCAGGTTGTCCCACGTGGGGCTCACAGTCTCAATCCCCATTTTACAGATGAGGTCACTGAGGCCCAGAGAAGTTAAGTGACTTGCCCAACGTCACACAGCACCGTGGCTAAGGGAAGCAGCGTGGCTTAATGGAAAGGGCACGGGCTTGGGAGTCAGAGGACATGGGTTCTAATCTCGGCTCCTCCACTTTGCTGTGTGACCTTCTAGACTGTGAGCCCGCTGTTGGGTAGGGACCATCTCTATATGTTGCCAACTTGTACTTCCCAAGTGCTTAGTACAGTGCTCTGCACACAGTAATCGCTCAATAAGTACGATTGAATGAATGAACAATGCTTGACACATAGTAAGCGCTTAACAAATACCATTATTAAGTGCTTACTATATGCCAGGCACTGTTCTGAGCGCTGAGGTTAGATACAAGTTTATCATGTTGTCCCACGTGGGGCTCACAGTCTTCATCCCCATTTTACAGATGAGGTCACTGAGGCACAGAGTAGTGAAGTGACTTGTCCAAAGGCACACTGCAGACAAGTGGCGGAGTCAGAATTAGAACCCACCACCTCCGACTCCCAAGCCCGGGCTCTTTCCACCGAGCCGCGCTGCCAGTGAGGTGGATGCCACTCCCGGGGCCGCTGGCCTTGGCACCGTGGCCGGAGGAGAAACTTTGGGAGGAAATGAATAATAATAATGATGGCATTTAAGCGCTTATTACGTGCCAAGCACTGGTCGAAGCGTTGGGGGGTACAAGGTAATCAGGTAAAGCCCTCGTGGGGCTCACAGTCTTAATCCCCATTTTCCAGATGAGGGAACTGAGGCCCAGAGAAGTGAAGTGACTTGCCCAAAGTCACACAGCAGACAAGTGGCAGAGTCGGGATAATAATAATAATCATGATAATGGCATTTATTAAGTGCTTACTATGTGCAAGTCACTGTTCTAAGCGCTGGGGAGGTTACAAGGTGGTCAGGTTGTCCCGCGGGGGGCTCACAGTCTTAATCCCCATTTTCAGGAGGTAACTGAGGCCCTGAGAAGTCACACAGCTGACAACTGGCAGAGTTTGGATTTGAACCCACGACCTCCGACTCCAAAGCCCGTGCTCTTTCCACCGCGCCACGCTGCTTCTCACGGGATGGGTGGGAGGCAAACCCACCACCTCTGCCTCCCAAGGCCGGGCTCTTCCCACCGAGCCGCGCTGCTAGACTGTGAGCCCACTCTTGGGTAGGGACTGTCTCTATATGTTGCCACCTCCGACCCTTCCCCACAGCACCTGTATATATGTTTGTACATATTTTTTTTACTCCATTTATTCATTTATTTTACTTGTATATATCTATTCTATTTATTTTATTTTGTTAGTATGTTTGGTTTTGTTCTCTGTCTCCCCCTTTTAGACTGTGAGCCCACTGCTGGGTAGGGACTTGTCTCTATATGTTACCAACTTGTACTTCCCAAGCGCTTAGTACAGTGACTTGCACATAGTAAGCACTTAATAAATGCCATTATTATTATTATTATCCCGACTCCGCCACTTGTCTGCTGTGTGACTTTGGGCAAGTCACTTCACTTCTCTGGGCCTCAGTTCCCTCATCTGTGTCCCTCTGCACACAGTAAGCGCTCAATAAATACGATTGATGATGATGCCAACTTGTACTTCCCCAGCGCTTAGTACAGTGCTGTGCACACAGTAAGCGCTCAATAAATACGATTGACTGATTGATTGATTGGATGCCACCCCCCGCCGGGGCCGGAGGAGAAAGGCGCGGAGGAAATGAAGTCCTCCTTCCAGCAGAGGCGTCGGCAGCCGACGGCTTCGCTTTCCTTTTTTGTATTTCCCCCCCTCCTCCCCGCCTTTCCGCAGGATGGCGGAGAGCAGAGTGGAAGGGATAAAGGGGACTTCCCGGGGGGCCGGTAGGTCCGTCCGTGTGCCCGTCAGGTGGGGGGCAACGACTCGGGGGGCGCAGAGGGCCCAGCTGTTGGTAGCCCCCGCCGCCGCGGAGCTAGCTCCCCGCCCTCTGACCCCCCTCCCGCCGCCCCGCCAGGCCCCGCCCCCTTTCCCCCTCCCGGACCAACAAGCCGCCTCCTGATTGGCCCGCCGTGTATCTCTTCCCCGCGCGCAGCCAATCGGACCGGGCGAGGAGCTGGTCGTCTGCTACAATGGGGAAGACAACCCGGAGATAGCCGCCGCTATCGAGGAAGAGCGAGCCAGCCAGCGGGCCAAGAGGAGCTCGCCCAAAGCCAGGAAAGGTAGGCGCCCCGCAAGCTCGGTCCCTCCGGACGCCTTCGGGACCCCGGGACGGGAGGGGAGGGACGGAAGGACGGGCGGGCCGGGGCCCGGAGGGCTGCCCGACAAACTTCACCCGGAAACTTTCCCCCACCGCCGCCGCCGCCGCCTCTGCTACTACTACTGGCGGCCGGGACCGGGGTGACCTTCGCAGCCTCCCGCCCGCTCGGCGGGTCCCCCTTACCGATGCGATTCGTTAAGCGCTTACTACGTGCCAAGCACTGCCTTGAGCGCGGGTCTCGCCCTCGGAATCCCGGCCGATGTTTGCCAAGCACCGCCCCCACTTAATAATGACGGCATTTGTTAAGCGCCTACTATGTGTTAAGCGCTGTTCTGAGCGCGGACTTCCCCTCCACGCCCCCGGAATCTCGGCCGATGTTTGCCAAGCGCCGCCCCACTTAATAATGACGGTGTTAAGCGCGTACTATGTGCCAAGCGCTGTTTTAATCGCGGGTCTCCCCCTCGCCCCCGGAATCCCGGCCGATGTTTGCCAAGCACCGCCCCACTTAATAATGACGGCATTTGTTAGGCGCTTACTATGTGCTAGGCGCTGTTCTGAGCGCGGACTTCCCCTCCTCGCCCCCGGAATCTCGGCCGATGTTTGCCAAGCACCGCCCCACTTGATAATGACGGTATTTGTTAAGCGCCTACTATGTGCTAAACGCTGTTCTGAGCGCGGACTTCCCCTCCTCGCCCCCGGAATCTCGGCCGATGTTTGCCAAGCGCCGCCCCACTTAAATACTAATGACGGTATCTGTTAAGCGCGTACTATGTGCCAAGCACTGTTCTAAACGTGGATCCCTTCCTCGCCCCCGGCATCTAAGCCGATGTTTGCCAATCGCCGCCCCATTTAATAATGATGGGATTTGTTGAGCGCTTACTATGTGTTAAACACTGTTCTGAGCGCGGACTTCCCCCTCCACGCCCCCGGAATCTCGGCTGATGTGTGCCAAGCACCGCCCCACTTCATAAGGACGGTATTTGTTAAGCGCCTACTATGTGCCAAGTACTGTTCTAAACGTGGATCTCCGGAATCTCGGCCGATGTTCCCCAAACGCCGCCCCCACTTAATAATGATGGTATTTAACCGCTTACTATGTGCTAAAACTGTGAGCCCACTGTTGGGTAGGGACTGTCTCTATATGGTGCCAGCTTGTACCTCCCAAGCGCTTAGTACAGTGCTCTGCACACAGTAAGCGCACAATCAATACGATTGATTGATTGATTGATTGCTAAGCACTGTTCTTAGCAAGCACTTCCCCTCCACGCCCCCGGAATCTCGGCCTATGTTTGCCAAGCGCCGCCCCACTTAAATGTTAATGTCGGTATTTGTTAAGCGTTTACTATGTGCTAAGCACTGTCCTCCACGCCTCCGGCTTCTCGGCCGATGTTTGCCAAGCACCGCCCCACTTCAGAATGACGGTATTTAAGTGCTTACTATGTGCTAAACGCTGTTCCAAGGGCGGGCCTCCCGGATTCTCGGCCGATGTTTGCCGAGCGCAGAGTAGTTTTCCTCCACCCCCTTTGGAAGTGGCGGCGGGGTCCTCCGCCACTTTCTGCCGCCTTTCCTACTCGCCGCGCCGAAAATAGATGGCGGAGGAAAAGGAAAAAAAGTCAGCACCGAGGAGGGACGGGCGTCGGTTTAAAAGAAAGGCGAAAAAAGTTGGGAGAAGCGTGACTGAAGCGGGCGGGGAGAGGGGAGATCAGAATGTTTGCTTGTTTTCATAATAATAATCATTATGGTATTTGTTAATCAATTAATCGTATTTATTGAGCGCTTACTGTGTGCAGAGCACTGTACTAAGCGCTCGGGAAGTACAAGTTGGCAACATATAGAGACAGTCCCTACCCAACAGTGGGCCCACAGCGCTTACTGTTCTAAGCGCTGGGGTTGATACAAGGTAATCAGGCTGTGCCACGTGGGGCTCACAGTTTTAATCCCCATTTTAGTAATAATAATGATGATGGTACTTGTTAAGCGCTTACTGTGTGCAAAGTACTGTTCTAAGCGCCGGGGAGGTTACAAGGTGATCAGGTTGTCCCACAGGGAGCTCACAGTTTTAATCCCCATTTTACAGATGAGGGAACTGAGGCTCAGAGAAGTGAAGTGACTTGCCCAAAGTCACACAGCTGACAAGTGGCGGAGCGGGGATTAGAACCCGTGACCTCTGACTCCCAAGCCCGGGCTCTTTCCACTGAGCCACATTGCTTCCCTGAGCCACGCCCCCCCCCCCCCCGACTGTGAGACCGTTGATGGGTATGGACCGTCTCTATATGCTACCGATTTGTACTTCCCAAGCGCTTAGTACAGTGCTCTGCACACAGTAAGTGCCCCACAAATACGGTTGAATGAATGAATGAATGTCCATCTCCCCCTGCCCCTTAGACTTTAAGCTCGGTGTGGGCAGGGATCCTCTCTCTTTATGGTTGTAGTGTACTTCCCAAGCGCTCAGTACAGTGCTCTGCAACCAATAAGCGCGCAATAAGTACGATCGAATGAAACGGGGGCGGTTCTTCTAAATCCCTAAATCGGGCTTTTAGATTGCGCCGTACCTTGGGGGTTGTAATAATAATAATAATAGTATTTGTTAAGCGCTTACCATAGTAAGGTAATCCGGTTGTCCCACATGGGGCTCACAGCCTTCATCCCCATTTTCCAGATGAGGTAACTGAGGCCCAGAGAAGTTAAGTGACTTGCTTAAAGTCACACAGCTGATAGTGGTTGAGGCGGAATTAGAACCCGTGACCTCTGACTCCCAAGCCCGGGCTCTTTCCACCAAGCCACGGTGCTTCTCTGCGTTCAAGATCAACCTTTCCAGGGAAATGTAGCAGAGTCGCGTGGCTGTGGCCAGGTAGAACTCCCCTTTGGTATCTTCAGGCCTAAGGAAACCATTGGCTAATTTAAAAAATAATGAGCTGTCACTTTTCGTGGGTGAAGTGTACTAGAGTTTCGATAAAGCGCTTAGTACAGTGCTCTGCACACAGTAAGCGCTCAATAAATACGATTGAATGAATAAAGGACTGAGAGAATGGCCCAGAGAGTAGTGCAATTGCAGTTTCCTTCATCCAGCATGTTGGTGGTCAGAGCAGTACCCCTCCAAGGTACCTAGGGTCAGGTCACTTTTTTTTTCTTGAACCTTTAGGGAGAAGAAGAGAAAGGAAACCCAAGGGAAAATTTGAGATCAGTGCAAAGTTGGCCTAAGGATGTACCCTAAAATCATTTTCTTTTAAAAGGAAACATTTTTTTTCTCAAGTGGAGTGGGGGTTGAAAATTTGCACCTGCTTTGTATTTTTTATTAACGAGCTCAATTGTTAGTATTGCAATTTAAGGGAAGTGCCACGAGGAAGTTGCCTTGCCAGGCCTAGTGCCTTTGGATTTGAAAAGAAATTTGTTTTGTGGATATTATACTCTCTCAAGCACAGAGTAAGCACTCAATAAATACAACTGATTGGTTAGGAGGATAGTGCCATTTGGAATTATGTACTCACCTGAACCAGTGGTATATTGCTGAAGGCTTTTTTGGGTCAAGCATTTAAAATACAAATTTAAATACAATTTTAAATACAGATTTAGAGAGCCTTGTAGAATTCGAAGTATGCCTCAATTCTGAAACGTGAAAAATTATAAATCTTTCCCTTCATTATACTTAGCCAGTTACATAACAGAATTGTGCCCATCCAGGCAAAAGAAGGTGCAAAACTTTAGGGAGCAAATATCTTGAATTTTGATTTGTCTGACATTTTACAAGTTAAACACTTATTTGGCATTCGTCTGAAAAATAATGTACAATCCCCATGTTCGTATTTGATAAAAGCCCCAGACTTTTTATTAAAAGTTATAATATTTGAATTTTATATTCATGCATGTCTTTTACTCAAAAGGCGTAACCACGCCTAGGTAGCTTATATATTATTGTGGTCTTGACCCAGAAAACTATAAAGACTGATAGCGTGGCTCAGTGGAAAGAGCCTGGGGTTTGGAGTCAAAGGTCATGGGTTCAAATGTCGGCTCCACCACTTGTCAGCTGTGTGACCTTGTGCAAGCCACTTAACTTCTCTGTGCCTCATTTACCTCATCTGTAAAATGGGGATTATTCATTCAATCATATTTACTGTGTGCAGAGCACTGTACTAAGCACTTGGGAAGTACAAGTTGGCAACCTGTAGAGACAGTCCCTACCCAACAACTGGCTCACAGTCTAGAAGGGGATTAAGACTGTGAGCCCCCCGTGGGACAACCTGATCACCTTGTAACCTCCCCGGCGCTTAGAACAGTGCTTTGCACATAGTAAGCACTTATTAAATGCCATCATTATTATTATTATTTCCAACATTTTTACTAAAGTTGGAATTTTATTTGCATTAATAAGGTCACAGACTTGTTGTTTACAAAGTAGTTACAGTGATGTAAGCTTGTGGTGGGCAGGGAACGTGTCTGCAAATTCTGTTGTACTCTCCCAAGCGCTTAGTACAGTGCTCTTCATACAGTAAGTGCTCTGTAAATACCATTGATTAAAACCATCATTTCCTACTGATGCAAATTGATGTATTTTGGTCGTGGTTAAATTTAACTTCAGATATGTGGTCTCTACTTCTATGAAATACATTAAGCAATTTTTGTAGGTAAATTACTGTCTCAGGAACCTTATGTCTTTCCCTGTAGAGACTGTATCTGCTGACTCTGTTATAGTCTTCCAAGTACTTAGTACAATGCTCTGCAAGTAGTAAGTGCTCAGTAAATGCAATCAGTTGATTGAGTAGGCAAAACAAAAGCAGACTCACAGATGGCATAAAAAATATTTTTCCATGAAGTTTCTACTGTTCAGCACAGGCTGTCTTTTATGCTTGTAATGCCTCTCAAATATACCTTCCTATATTTCCTTTGTCCATATGCTTTTTGTCGGTAACAGATTTTACTGAATTTTCCAGGAGGAAATTCTGAATTTGTAGGGGTTGAAGCATTCTTTTGCTACTAATTACCAGTAGTGTTAAATATCCTACTAGAAAAGAGTGATTTCATACCTACAAAAACTGCGGTTAAATTTTAATTTTTTAGCCACTTTTACCTCTCTAGCTGTGGAGCTAATGGGAACTTTTAATTTAGATAAGGTATTGCCAAATGATCGTATAATATATTTAGCCTCCTCTCTAGTAATACACCAGAACATTGACTGGGTGTTAGAAACTTCCACCTACATGCCAGGAGTTTTTGACCAGTCGTCATGCACAGTGTCAGGGTAGCAACCCAGGACAGTTTCAGGATGGAGCAGGTGGGAAGTCCGGGTGCAGGCCAGCCAGCAACACGTCTCAATCTACACTCACTCCCTTGGTGACCTCATTCGCTCCCACGGCTTCAACTATCACCTCTACGCTGATGACACCCAGATCTACATCTCTGCCCCTGCTCTCTCCCCCTCCCTCCAGGCTCGCATCTCCTCCTGCCTTCAGGACATCTCCATCTGGATGTCCGCCCGCCACCTAAAGCTCAACATGTCGAAGACTGAGCTCCTTGTCTTCCCTCCCAAACCTTGTCCTCTCCCTGACTTTCCCATCTCTGTTGACGGCACTACCATCCTTCCCGTCTCACAAGCCCGCAACCTTGGTGTCATCCTCGACTCCGCTCTCTCATTCACCCCTCACATCCAAGCCGTCACCAAAACCTGCCGGTCTCAGCTCCGCAACATTGCCAAGATCCGCCCTTTCCTCTCCATCCAAACCGCTACCCTGCTAATTCAAGCTCTCATCCTATCCCGTCTGGACTACTGCACTAGCCTTCTCTCTGATCTCCCATCCTCGTGTCTCTCTCCACTTCAATCCATACTTCATGCTGCTGCCCGGATTATCTTTGTCCAGAAACGCTCTGGACATATCACTCCCCTCCTCAAAAACCTCCAATGGCTACCGATCAATCTGCGCATCAGGCAGAAACTCCTCACCCTGGGCTTCAAGGCTCTCCATCACCTCGCCCCCTCCTACCTCACCTCCCTTCTCTCCTTCTACTGCCCAGCCCGCACCCTCCGCTCCTCCACCACTAATCTCCTCACTGTACCTCGCTCTCGCCTGTCCCGCCATCGACCCCCGGCCCACGTCATCCCCCGGGCCTGGAATGCCCTCCCTCTGCCCATCCGCCAAGCTAGCTCTCTTCCTCCCTTCAAGGCCCTGCTGAGAGCTCACCTCCTCCAGGAGGCCTTCCCAGATTGAGCCCCTTCTTTCCTCTCCCCCTCGTCCCCCTCTCCATCCCCCCGCCTTACCGCCTTCCCCTCCCCACAGCACCTGTATATATGTATATATGGTTGTACATATTTATTACTCTGTTTATTTATTTATTTATTTATTTTACTTGTACATTTCTATCCTACTTATTTTATTTTGTTGGTATGTTTGGTTCTGTTCTCTGTCTCCCCCTTTTAGACTGTGAGCCCACTATCGGGTAGGGACTGTCTCTATGTGATGCCAATTTGTACTTTCCAAGCGCTTAGTACAGTGCTCTGCACATAGTAAGCGCTCAATAAATACGATTGATTGATTGATTGATTGCCCACAACCAGGGCTCAACTACTCGCTTCTCCTAATCTCTGCCAGATCAGATCTATCCCACTGCCTCTCTTGTACTCCAACTTCCATCACCTCAGCTACTCCTGCTCTAGAGCCTTTCCCTCCTCCTTCCTCTCCACCTCCGCCAGTCTTTTCCTCCAACATCTCTAGTCATTTGGTGGGACTCGTAGACTTTCATTCTAATAGCCGCTGATGATTTGATTTATAATTCCGTAGATGCCTGGTGTAGATTGGATGAATGATTCGTATAATATAGTCTTAAAGTATAGTCTAGGTTGAGTGATTTTTTTTCTCACAAGTCTCCGAAGTCCTTCTTGCTTCTTAAGACAAAATGTTTGACTGGGAAAGCTTTAAACAATGACTCCAAATCTTTTGAATCAATCACTCTATGACAGTAAATGCATAACTAGCAAAACCATGAACCCTTGGACTTGTCTGAATTGACCGAGCCCCCTCCTTCCTCTCCCCTTCCCCCCATCCCTGCTGCCTTACCTTCTTCCCCTCCCCACAGCACCTGTATATATGCTTGTACATATTTATTACTCTATTTATTTTACTTGTACATATTTACTATTCTATTTTATTTTGTTAATATGTTTTGTTTTGTTGTTTGTCTCCCCCTTCTAGACTGTGAGCCCGCTGTTGGGTAGGGGCTGTCTCTATATGTTGCCAACTTGTACTTCCCAAGCACTTAGTACAGTGCTCTGCACACAGTAAGTGCTCAATAAATACGATTGAATGAATGAATGAATTGAAAGGGTAACTACCTAAGGCCTTCTTGGAAATCTACTGCTTTGACTTTTTAGTTAACGGAAGTCACTTAATGACTGATGTTTTGTGTGTGGGATCCCTTAAATTTTACTTTAGAGATAGTGTCAAGATTCATGAATGCCGGGCTTTCAGGATGGACACTTTTTATTGACAATCACCATTTCTTCTTTTGGATTGAGGAAGGCAGAGAGGGGAGCAGGAGGTTGGAGACATCTACTGTTCTGGTTCCTGTGAATTTCAGAAGGCAGGTTTTAGTCACACTGATTCTGTAGGAGCTCCAGAAGGAACCTGGAGCTGTGATTACTTTTCATCCAAAAAAAAAAAAAAGTTGGGGGGAAACCAGTTCTGATTTCATGGGGTTTCTGACCAGTGATAAAGCAATGCACATTCTTGCATTTGGAAGAAGAGAATTTTTCTTTTTTTAAGCATTTTGCAACAAAGGTTGTTGGGAGGGTATTTGTCTGGGGGGAGGAGCAGTGTTTCCATTTCTTGAATAATTTGAGATTGTCCCAATCCTTTCTCCCTCTATGCATGTGCCCTGCTTTATGCGAGAAGTAGCATCTTCAGTGGAATTGCGGTGGACTGGGGCTCTCAAATGGGCAAATTAGAAAAGGCTCCTGGTGTATCTGCTGTCACTTCCTTTTATCATAGAAATTGAGATTGTTTATTAAAATAACTTCTTGGTCCAGTGGCTTAGTCTTTTGACTTACATTGGAACTGTAGGGGAATCAAGAGAGAAGCGGTGTGGCTCAGTGGAAAGAGCATGGGCTTTGGAATCAGAGGTTATGGGTTCAAATCCCGGCTCAGCCAAATTGTCAGCTTTGTGACTTCGGGCAAGTTACTTAACTTCTCTGTGCCTCAGCTCCCTCATCTGTAAAATGGGGATTGACTGTGAGCCCCATATGAGACAACCTGATCTCCTTGTATCCCCCCAGCGCTTAGAACAGTGCTTTGCACATAGTAAGCATTTAACAAATACCATCATTATTAGTATTATTATTATTAAGTGCAGGCCTCTCCTAACCTTAACTTCCTTCCCCAGAGTCTGAGGCACACCACACAGCAGTTGGGGGGTGGAGGATGGGGGTGGAAAAAGCCAGAAGTCAGAAAGTACCTGTTGGGGCTATTTAATCAGTGGTGAAGGTCTAGGTTTCTAATTAAAAGAACATTTAAGATTATCTTGCATGCTCGACAGGTGAATGGAGCTGGCTCATGTGGGCAGGAAAGATCCTGGTGGCTACTGAGGCAGCTGTGTTGTTAACCACCGGCTGTTCTGTGGTGCTGTAATTGTGGTATTTAGGCACTTTCTTCATTCTAAGCCCCGGGACAGATAAATAAGGCTCACAGTCTAAGTAGAAGGAAGAAGAGGTATACAACCCCCATATTTTCTTACAGATGAGGAAACTGAGGCACAAAGAAGTTAAGTGACTTGCCCAAGATCACCTGGCAGACAGGCAGGAGAGCTGGAATTAGAACTGAGATCATCATCATCAATCGTATTTATTGAGCGCTTACTGTGTGCAGAGCACTGTACTAAGCGCTTGGGAAGTACAAGTTTGCAACATATAGAGACAGTCCCTACCCAACAGTGGGCTCACAGTCTAAAAGGGGGAGACAGAGAACAAAACCAAACATACTAACAAAATAAAATAAATAGACTAGATTTGCACATATAAAATAAATAAATAAATAGAGTAATAAATATGTACAAACATATACATATATGCAGGTGCTGTGGGGAAGAGAAGGAGGTAAGATGGGGGGGTGGAGAGGGGGACGAGGGGGAGAGGAAGGAAGGGGCTCAGTCTGGGAAGGCCTCCTGGAGGAGGTGAGCTCTCAGTAGGGCCTTGAAGGGAGGAAGAGAGCTAGCTTGGCAGATGGGCAGAGGGAGGGCATTCCAGGCCCGGGGGGATGACGTGGGCCGGGGGTCGATGGCGGGACAGGCGAGAGCGAGGTACGGTGAGGAGATTAGCAGCGGAGGAGCTGAGGGTGCGGGCTGGGCTGTAGAAGGAGAGAAGGGAGGTGAGGTAGGAGGGGGTGAGGTAATGGACAGCCTTGAAGCCCAGGGTGAGGAGTTTCTGCCTGATGCGCAGAATGATTGGTAGCCGCTGGAGATTTTTGAGGAGGGGAGTAACATGCCCAGAGCGTTTCTGGACAAAGATAATCCGGGCAGCAGCATGAAGTATGGATTGAAGTGGGGAGAGACACGAGGATGGGAGATCAGAGAGAGGGCTGATGCAGTAGTCCAGACGGAATAGGATGAGAGCTTGAATGAGCAGGGTAGCGGTATGGATGGAGAGGAAAGGGCGGATCTTGGCAATGTTGCGGAGCTGAGACCGGCAGGTTTTGGTGACGGCTTGGATGTGAGGGGTGAACGAGAGAGCGGAGTCGAGGATGACACCAAGGTTGCGGGCTTGTGAGACGGGAAGGATGGTAGTGCCATCAACAGAGATGGGAAAGTCAGGGAGAGGGCAGGGTTTGGGAGGGAAGACAAGGAGTTCAGTCTTAGCGCCCAGTTGTCCAGAAGGCGCTGATGTGGAGTATTACCGTCCATTTGCACCCTTCCTGCTCCCCTCTCCTTCCATTCAATAGTGCCAGAGGTGAACGTCACAGGAGGAAGGGTTTGCCTGTCAGAAATGTTAGGTAAAATCAGTGCCAAATGGCATTTTGGTTGATATTCTGTGGAACCCGACCCAAGTCTTCTGTCTTTTGTGTACACCGGGGAAGAGTTCGACAGTGAAACCAAATTGCAATAAGAAACTTTTGTGCAAGTTTTGTGACACTGCCCATGACTTAAGTTTGAGCAGATTATTTATTAAGAAGCTTGCCTGAATTCTGCAAGGGAAGTGTAAAGAGGTTCTTGCAAATACCACAGATATTAGTATTATTATTAGTATGATGTGGCGGGGTGTCCACCGAATGCTCCTGAGAGCATTAGTCACCCAGTCATTTGTGTCCTCCCAATGTGGGATGAAGTCCACCACAGTAACCACAGTAGTAGTATTCACTCAGGTGTTTGCGTGCCTTTTGAACATAATGCACTGTATTAATCACCTGGGAAGTTCAACAGAAACTTGAGACACATTCCCTGCCCTCAAAGAGCTTATGTCAACCCTGGTTTTGGATCATTTTGGGCCTCTCTGTTTCCGGCCTCTGTTGTAAGAAGCGGTGGGGCCTTGTGGAAAGAGCCCAGGCCCAGGAGTCAGAGGACCTGGTTTCCAATACCTGCTTGTACATATTTACTATTCTGTTTATTTTGTTAATGATGTGCATTTAGCTTTAATTCTATTTGTTCTGATGACTTGACACCTGTCCACATGTTTTGTTGTCTGCCTCCCCCTGCTAGACTGAGCCCGTTGTTGGGTAGGGACCGTCTCTATATGTTGCCAGCATGTACTTCCCAAGTGCTTAGTACAATGCTCTGCACATAGTAAGCGCTCAATAAATACAATTGAATGAATGAATGCTCTGGCACTTGCTTGCTATGTGACCTAGCGCAAATCATTTGATGTTGCTGTGCCTGTTTCTTCAACTGTAAAATGGGGATTAATTCCTGTTCTCCCTCTCCTCTAGACTGTGAGCCCCATGTGGAACAGGGGCTGCGTCCAAAGTGATTATCTTTTATCTACTTCATTGTTTAGTACGTGGTAAATGCCTGTCAAATACCACAGTTATATACTATTACCTGGAGTAGGAGATGGATTTTTTTTTTTTGGATCAGGTAGGGGACTCCACTGACTGGGGTCTTAGCTTCCGCTTGATTTCACTGTTGGCCTTTTGGAGAGCACTCTCTGGAAATATCAGGCAGTGATATTTATTGAACACTTACTGTGCACAGAGCTCTGTACTAAGTGCTTGGGAGAGTACAATATGATAGAGTTGATAGACACGATCCCTGCCCTGAAGGAGCTTAGGCTCTGGTGAGGAGCTTTTAAAAAATGAGAATTTAGGAGAAGGAAGTCATTTTTAGGGGGCTTTGGAATAAAATTGGCCATTTGCTTTCTGATTTCAGATATAAAAAATCATTTTGATGTTTTAAAGGCTTGCTGCATTTCATTTCCCCTTGGCAGCTAAAAGCTTTATTCCGGTAACTAGAGTTCTCTGAAGGTAGTAACTATGGATACATACCCAGCACCCCTCTGGGAGCTGATTCATTTTCTGTTTTGGTTAGAGCCTTACCTGAAAGAGACTGGAATGGTCTGTGATTGGATAGTGAGTCTGTTTCGTAACGCTCACCTGGTGCTGTCTTAAAACCGGCTTAAGAATGTAAAAATCAGTTTGCGTACTGAACTGTGTTTCTTCCAATCCAGCATGCTGGCAAAAGATCAGGCCCTATAGAAAATATTTTGAGACATATTTTGCATTTAGGGAAATTGTATTTTTTAAAGGAGGCTTTTTTTTTGGTGGTGGTTTTTGTTTCTTATGGTATTTGTGAAGCACTTAATATGTGCCAGGCATTGTACCAAGTGCCAGGGTAGATACAAACAGTCCATGTCCTAAATTGTACATGGATCTTAATTCCCATTTTACACAAATGAGGGAAATGAGGCACAGAGAAGTGAAGTGGCTTGCCCAGGGTCATATAGCAGACAAGTGATGAGGCCGGGATTAGAACCCAGGTCCTTCTGGGTTTAGATGAAAAACCCATGAAAAATCTCCCATGCCATATTTTCTGTAGTGAAGTTTGGTATGAATAGGATAGATGATTCATATGAGTGACAGTACAGTATTTGACACACAAGAATCCATATATATGTGGAGACTAAGTGTAATACTTGGAAATAGTTAATTATTATTATCACTGTGGTATTTATAAAGCATTTACTATGTGTCAAGTACTTTTCTAAGCGATGCACGCTAATTAGGTTGGACAGAGTCCCTGACCCAGATGGGGCTCACAGTCTAAGTAATAACCTTTATTTACTCAGTGTACACATGCTGTGTGGGTACAATTCTCTCTGCCTTGTTTTGGGATGACTCTGCTCCAGTTTTGCAACCAGCACAAATACCAAGCAAGGGAACATGCCCAGTATATTCTCTTCCAGGGCAACCGCCTTGACACCTGTATTGTGAAGAGCCAGCATACAGAGGGAGGAAAAAATGATACATTTCTCCTCCCTGTTTAACTCTCTTGTGCTGGCAGTAACCTTTCATTCTGCCCATGTTTTCTTTTTTTAATAAAAAACAGAACGGTATTTCATAAATCCTTGCTATGAACCAGGCACTGCTAAGCAGTGGGGTGGATACAAGCTAATTATGTTGGACGTGGTCCCTGTCCCACATGGGGCTCACAAATCTTAATCCCCATTTAACAGATGAGGTAACTGAGACACAGAGACGTGAAGTGACTCGCCTAAGATCACGCAGCAGATAATTGGCAAAGCCGGGATTAAAATCCAGGTCCTTCTGATTCCCAGACCTGTGTTCTGTCCACTAGGCCACATTGCTTCTCTTCCATTTTTCTTCCTCTGGTGTGAGGTGATCATTATAATTATTGTTCATCACTTCCTGTGTGCCAGGCACTGTATTAATCCCTGGGGTGTGGGGCTCACAGTCTTAATCCCCATTTTACAGATGAGAGAACTGAGACACAGAGAAATGAAGCGACTTGCCCAAGGTCACACAGCAAAGTGGCGGAAGTAGTGGCTACGTAGCCAGTGTGGTGAGGAGAGGGACTGTCAGCACATGCTGCTCATCATCATCATCATCATCAATCGTATTTATTGAGTGCTTACTATGTGCAGAGCACTGTACTAAGCGCTTGGGAAATACAAATTGGCAACCTATAGAGACAGTCCCTACCCAGCAGTGGGCTCAGCAACCAATTCAGTGGTTCCTGGCGAAAGGATCAGCATAGGGAAGGCTTCTGCGGCTCTTGCCCTTTCAGTCTCCGTGACCAGAAGTGGAGGACTAAGCCTGCCATAGGTGAGGACAAGAAAATGGGGAAGAGGGAGAACATGCTTTCAGGGCCTGGTCTGGGCCACCTCTGAAAGGCCATAGCCGGCAAAGGTGAGTAGAGAGCAACAGAGGGGAAAAAGATGGGGTGAGGGGAAGAGGTGAGACAGCGGGATCGATTTTAGAGACAGATAAGATTATCAGATGCAGGAAGGGGGGAAAAAATCCAGCGAGAGGGATTGATCGATTAATGGTATTTATTGAACACTTACTGTGTGCAGAGCACTCACTGAACTAAGCGCTTGGGGGAGTGCAGAACAATAGAGTTGGTAGACATGTTCCCGTCCCACAAGGAGCTTACGGTCTAGAGAGGCATTTACTGTCTAGGTGGAGAGGGCAAGCATAGAATTGTTTACGTGAATGGGTAATCTCTCTAATAGATCTGTGACTTGAAGGGATTTTTTCAGGCGTATCTGAGAAAATTTTTCCAGTGATTTTCTTATTTTTTCCCCATCCTTAACCGGCTAGTTTTGAACATGCACATCCATAAGAGTCCACCACCCGGCCCCTATGATGGTTTGATCTCTGTGTGGCAAATGCTGTGCAGCTGTGGAGGTGGTGGTGGGAGGGGTCCAGACCCACCATCTGCACGCAGAACGCAACAGTCTAGCGTATTTTTTGAGCGCTTCTTGGGTGCAGGGCACTGTAATAAGTGGTTGGGAGAGAGGACAATAATAATAATAATAGTGATGGCATTTGTTAAGCCCTTACTATGTGCAAAGTACTGTTCTAAGCGCTGTGGAGGATACAAGGTGATCAGGTTGCCCCACGTGGGGCTCACAGACTTAATCCCCATTTTCTAGATGAGGGAACTGAGGCACAGAGAAGTGAAGTGACTTGCCGAAAGTCACACAGCTGACAATTGGCAGAACTGGGATTAGAACCCACGACCTCTGACTCCCAAGCCTGGACTCTTCATTCATTCATTCAGTCCTATTGGAGTGCTTACTGTGTGCAGAGCACTGTACTAAGCGCTTGGGAAGTACAAGTTGGCAACATATAGGGACGGTCCCTACCCAGCAATGGGCTCATTGTCTAGAAGGGGACTTTCCACTGAGCTACGCTGCTTTGTAACAGTAGACACATTCCCTCCCCACAACAAGCTTACAGTCTAGAGGGGGGCCCAGTAACATTTGGACCCAGACTCTTCTTGACGTTACATGACACACTTCGGAAAAAGCAGCAGCCCCAGCTCCGATTGGCTCTTGTTCGGGCCCCAGAGAATCCCAGAAAATAGGATTCTTCCTTTAGCAGTCATAGCATTAATTAAGTGCTTACTGTGTGCAGAGCACTGTGCTAAGCCCTGGGAGGGCATTAGACCCAACCCTTGTCCCTCATGGGGCTCACGATCTAAGGGTATCAACACGCTGGAAGCAGCGTGGCCTTGTAGATGCAGCACGGGTCCTGGAGTCAGAAGGACCTGGGTGCTAGTCCCGACTGCCACACGTCTGCCGAGTGACCTTGGGCAAGTCACATAACTTCCCCGTGCTTCAGGCACCTCACCTGTAAAATGGGGATTACAGAACATGGACTTGGTCCAACCTGATTAACTCATACCTACCCCAGGGCTTAGAACAGTGCCCGGCACATTCATTCATTCATATTTATTGAGCGCTTAACTGTGTGCAGAGCACTGTACTAAGCGCTTGGGAAATACAAGTCGGCAAGATATAGAGACGGTCCCTACCCAATGTACTTGTTTAGGTACATAAGTAAGCGTTTAACAAATAGCATAAAAACAAAACACCACCACCACTATCCTCAACACTTCATTACATCTGGCACCTGTTTTCAGGACACCTGGTCATCCTAGCCCGGTTTTTGGCCGCTTCTAAAATAGTTTATGTATGTACATCGATATGTTGTTGACCTTCAACTTTAAAGGGTGATACAAAGAGCAGTCGTTTTATGTATGAAAGTAGGTCTGCAGTCTTCTCCAACGGGGACTGCAGAGTCAGGCTGCCTACTTGCTATTTCCACCTGATCCACCATTCTCCAACTTCTTAGCCTTACAGCGTTCGTACTGCGTTGGCCCAAAATGAGCCACCTTGTCTCTGCTGTGCGCCAGATTGAGCTGTCTGCTTCCATTGTACTAGTCTATTTTTAAAAGCTCAGAACAATTCTAATTAAAATGCTTCATTTCATCTCCATCTCAGTAGCAGGACCAAGGTACTCGTTCTCCTTTTAGCTTTGCCTCTCTCACTGTTCATAACTCTACAAGTATGGCCTAGTGGTTAGAGCATGGATCTCGGAGTCAGAAGGCCCTGACCCCAAAATAAGCACCTAACAAATACCACGATTATTATTATTCTCTTTGTACCTCACTTTATTAAAGTCCAAAATTTACTTCACATTACATTGGATTCTCTGGCAGCCACAAAGTTTTGCAAATATTAAAATTGTGGTGCAGTGACCTTTTATCATGAAGATTAAATAGAACTTAGCGAACGTAGCTTATTCTGCGCTTTGAAAACAGCCTGAAATGTTAAATGGTGGAGAAGTATAAACAGAAGGTGAATAATAGAGGAGGAATATGAAAAAGCAAACTTAGGGTTTATTTTCAAATTTATTCCAGAAAATTGGACTGAATTGGATGAAAAAACCACAGGAATTCTACTGTAGTGATTTAAAAGAAAAATAAAAGCCAAATGATACATCATTGTGTCTGGAATTTTTCATAGGTTGTTGAAGTTTGGAGAACTGGGGAGAGCTAACATATTAAATGCACATGATATTTTGAATTTCAAATAGAGTCCTCCTGCACCCTATGTCTTTTTAGTGAATAGATCCCCCCACCCCCTTCAGATGGGACAGACGGTTTGGAAGCGGGGTCTTTTATCATCGATGGTAAAAGGATTTTGGACAATAGTTTAAAGACATTTTACTTATATTTGAAGTCCTGATGCATGAGGGGACAACGCTGAGAAAAAGAGTACTGACTATAGTATTTTAGTGTAGGAATCAGAAATTTAACTCCCAGTTGTAAGTTATATCAAACTGTTTCATTATCTCTTTTATTTGCAGTGTGGTGTGAGTTTTGTTGGGTAAGACTTCGCATGCTGTAAAACTGTAAAGAACACCGACACTGCCCCACTGGTCTGAGGTTTAGCCTCGAGCACAGTATTATAAGGACTGATGCTTTCTCTCCTACTCCACAGCCATTGTGCCCCCCCCCCCCACACACACACACGCACGCACACACACAGTTCTGGAGCTCACTTCTGAATCTGAACCGCCAGGGAAGCAGGGAAGGTCCTCTGAAATGGTCTGTTAAGCTTCACTGTTGGAGCTGATAACCCAAGACGTAGCTGCACATGTAAAACTATGTGATGAGTTTTTTTGTGGTATTTGCTATGTGCCAGGCACTGTACTAAGCGCTGCAGTAGGTACACGCTAATCAGTTTGGCCACTCCTCTGCCACTAACCTCACTGTGCCCCATTCTCTCCTGTCCCACCGTCGACCCCGACCCACGTCTGTGGCCTGGAATGCCCCCCTGCACATCCGCCAAACTAGCTCTTTTCCTTTCTTCAAAGCCCTACTGAGAGCTCACCTCCTGCAGGAGGCCTTCCCAGACTGAGACTCCCCTTTTTCCTCTCCGCCCTACCCCCTTCCCCACAGTACTTGTATATATCTGTACATATTTATTACTCTATTTTATTAATGATGTGTATATAGCTATAATTCTATTCATTCTGATGGTATTGATGCCTGTCTACTTGTTTTGTTTTGTTGTCTGCTCATTCTAGACTGTGAGCCTGTTGGGTAGGGACTATATATGTTGCTGATTTGTATTCATTCATTCATTCAATCATGAATTGTACTAAGTGCTTGGGAAGTACAAGTTGGCAACGTATAGAGACGGTCCCTACCCAACAGCGGGCTCACAGTCTAGAAGGGGGAGACAGACAACAAAACAAAACATATTAACAAAATAAAATAAATAGAATAGTAAATACGTACAAGTAAAATAGAGTAATAAATCTGTACAAACATATATACATATATATGCTGTGCGTAGGGGAAGGAGGTAAGGCGGGGGGGATGGGGAGATGGGAGGAAGGGGAGAGGAAAGAGAGGGCTCAGTCTGGGAAGGCCTCCTGGAGGAGGTGAGCTCTCAGTAGGGCTTTGAAGGGAGGAAGAGAGCTAGCTTGGCGGATGTGCGGAGGGAGGGCATTCCAGGCCAGGGGGAGGACGTGGGCTGGTGGTCGATGGCGGGACAGGCGAGAACAAGGCACAGTGAGGAGTTTAGTAGCAGAGGAGCGGAGGGTGCGGGCTGGGCTGTAGAAGGAGAGAAGGGAGGTGAGCTAGGAGGGGGTGAGGTGATGGACAGCCTTGAAGCCGAGGGTGAGGAGTTTTTGCCTGATGCGTAGGCTGATTGGTAGCCACTGGAGATTTTTGAGGAGGGGAGAAACATGCCCTGAGCGTTTCTGCACAAAGACGATCCAGGCAGCAGCATGAAGTACGGATTGAAGTGGGGAGAGACAAGAGGATGGGAGATCAGAGAGGAGGCTGATGCAGTAGTCCAGTCGGGATAGGATGAGAGATTGAACCAGCAGGGTAGCGGTTTGGATGGAGAGGAAAGAGCGGATCTTGGCGAAGTTGTGGAGGTGAGACCGGCAGGCTTTGGTGACAGATTGGATGTGAGGGGTGAACGAGAGAGCGGAGTCGAGGACGACACCAAGGTTGTGGGCTTGTGAGACGGGAAGGATGGTAGTGCCGTCAACAGTGATGGGAAAGTCAGGAAGAGGGCAGGGTTTGGGAGGGAAGATAAGGAGTTCAGTCTTGGACATACTGAGTTTTAGATGGTGGGCAGACATCCAGATGGAGATGTCTTGACTGCAGGAGGAGATATGAGCCTGGAGGGAGGGAGAGAGAGCAGGGGCAGAGATGTAGATTTGGGTGTCATCAGCATAGAGATGATAGTTGAAGCCGTGGAAGCGAATGAGTTCACCGAGGGAGGGAGTGTAGATAGAGAACAGAAGGGGACCAAGAACTGACCCTTGAGGAACCCCTACAGTAAGGGGATGGGAAGGGGAGGAGGAGCCCACAAAAGAGACTGAGAATGAACGGCCGGAGAGATGAGGAGAACCAGGAGAGGACAGAGTCTGTGAAGCCAAGGTTGGATAGTATGTTGAGGAGAAGGGGGTGGTCCACAGTGTCAGGCAGCTGAGAGATCGAGGAGGATTAGGATAGAGTAGATTTGTGCTTCCCAAGTGCTTAGTACTGTGTTCTGCACACAGTAAGCGCTCAATAAATACGATTGAATGAATGAGTGAATGAATGTAGTCCCTCTCTCTCATGAGGCTCACAGTCTTAATCCCTATTTTATGGGTGAGGGAACTGAGGCACAGAGAAGTGACTTGTACTTCCCAAGCACTTAGTACAGTGCTCTGCACACAGTAAGCGCTCAATAAATACGATTGATTGATTGATTGACTTGCCAGAGATTACACAGCAGATGTGAGAAGCAGCGTGGCTCAGTGGAAAGAGCAAGGGCTTGGGAGTCACAGGTCATGGGTTCAAATTCCGGCTTGTCAGCTGTGTGACTTTGGCCAAGTCACTTAACTTCCCTGTGCCTCAGTTACCTCATCTGTAAAATGGGGATTAAGATTGTGAGCCCCATATGGGACAACCTGATCACCTTGTATCCTTCCCAGCATTTAGAACAGTGCTTTGCACATGATAAGCGCTTAACAAATACCAAAATTATTATTATTATAAGTCATGGACCCATGATTAGGACCCAGGTCCCTCTGACTCACGGGCCCACATTCTGTCAGATAGGCCACACTGAATTGCCATCCTATTCATTCAGTCGTATTTATTGAGCGCTTACTGTGTGCAGAGCACTGTACTAAGCGCTTGGGAAGTACAAGTTGGCAACATATAGAGATAGTCCCTACCCAACAATGGGCTTACAGTCTAGAAGGGGGAGCCAGACAACAAAACAAAACGTGGATAGGTGTCAAGTCATCAGAATAAATAGAAGTAAAGCTAGATGCACATCATTAACAAAATAAATAGAATAGGAAATATGTACAAGTAAAATAGAGTAATAAATCTGTACAAACTTATAGGTGCTGTGGGGAGGGGAAGGAGGTAGGACGGGGGTGGGGAGGGGGAGAGGAAATAGGGGGCTCAGTCTTGGAAGGCCTTCTGGAGGAGGTGAGCTCTCAGTTGGGCTTTGAAGGGAGGAAGAGAGCTAGCTTGGCGGATGTGCGGAGGGAGGGCATTCCAGGCCAGGGGGAGGATGTGGGCCAGGGGTCGACGGCGGGACAGGTGAGAATGAGGCACAGTGAAGAGGTTAACATCGGAGCGTGTAGGCTGGGCTGTAGAAGGAGAGAAGGGTGGTGAGGTAAGAGGAGGTGAGGTGATGGAGAGCCTTGATGCCGAGAGTGAGGAGTTTTTGCTTGATGCTTAGGTTGAGTGGTAGCCACTGGAGATTGTGGCTACACAATCCTATTGTGGTTCTCCAGAAAAAGGAACCCAGTAGAGCAATGCCATTACTAGTAGCCCGCCAACTGTCCAACGTTTCGTCTTCAGTAGTGATGACAGGTTGCTCAGAACAGTGACAGTTGCCCTCTTTGGCTAAGGAGGGTGCATGGGTAACATGAAGCAGCATGGCCTAGTAGATAGAGCGTGGGCCTTGAGAGTCAGAAGAACCTGGATTCTAGTCCCGGCTCTGCCACTTATCTGCTGTGTGTCCTTGGGCAAGTCACTTCACTTCTCTGGGCCTCAGTTTCCTCCTCTGTAAAGTGGGGAGTAAGGCTGTGAGCCCCATGTGGGAAATGGACTGCATCCAACATGATTAGATTGTATCTATCCCAACATTTAGAACGATTCCTGACAGATAATAAACACTTAACAAGTACCATATAAAAACTCTAATTTTTTTATCATATTTACTAAGCACTTAATATGTGCCAGTCACTGTATTCAGTGCTGGGATTTATAGAACGTAATCATGTTGGACGCCTTGCTCTATCCAGTATGCCACACTGCTTCCTCTTTTTATATCTAACTTTCCTTCCAGCTGTTTTAATAACTGGAGTAATAGCTGTTTTAGAGAAGCAGTGTGGCCTAGTTGACAGAGCCTGGTCCTGGGAGTCAGAGGACCTGGGATCTAATCCTGACTCAGTGATTTGTCTGCTGTGTAGTCTTGGGCAAGTCAGTTCACTTCTTTGGTCCTCAGTTTTCTTATCTGCAAAATGGGGATTAAATTCCTGTTCTCCTTCCTACTTAAGACTGTGAGCCCCATGTGGGACTTAATTATCTTGTATCTACTCCAGCACTTAGTACTGCGCTTGGCACTTAGTAAGCCTTTGACAAATATAGCATGATTATCATTTATCTCTCTTATGGCTCTCACATAGCTTGCTGTAACATTTGACTTTGATAGACATTTTTCTGCCCAGTCCCTCTCCTTCAGTATTTTACTGGGTTTTGGACTCTGGCTGGAGTCTGCAGTAGAACGGAATATGACTGCGCTTTTGCATCATAGCACACAATTTTTCCCTCCTGCAATGCAGGTTGAAGAGAGAAACCTGACTAGATTTGGGCACTTTTTTCGTTTCACTTGTTTTGAGAGCAAGCAGCAGATCAAAGTAATGCCGCTGTCCTCGTGTACAGGAGAGGTGTCCCGTGGCTTATCAGCGAGAATGAATTTGGCTCCTTTGCACCAGGTGGATACACTGCAGCCTGATCGTGTCTTAATATGTTATGTATTTTAATTAACCTGAGCCCCTGAAAGATCCCATTGCAAAAATAATTGCTATTAGAAGTCCTTAACCATCCATTAAATGTGTATTGTGCAACTTGTATAGTACATGTGTTATCGTGTGTCTGGCTGTATTCTTTTTAACTTATTCAGAAATAAGTTTCTTTCCCGATATGAGGTTGCTTTCAGTGTAGTGTGGTGACTTGCAGTAAAGGAAAATTGAAAGTTTCAGGAACATAAAGTGAGCTGTCCCAACCTGCCTACCTTGTTAGGCTCTTTGGAATTTTCCTCATGAAGTGCAAAAGCTGATTTCTCAAGTGTACTCGGTCTTCTTTTGTTGTAGGAAAAAAAATCGTCTTTTTAAGAGTAATTTTCAATATACAAATTTTATGATTACAAAATGGAGGCAGAGATTTTTCTATCCAAACCTTTTTTTAGGAGGAGCCAGAACTGGTCAAGGAAAGCAGTTTTCACAACTGGTTTTTAATGTATGGGACAGAGGAAACCTGTTCGGTTATCTGTGGTCTTGTGTTTTACATTTCCGAGGAGCTTTTCCTCCTCTTTCTCTTCACCTTCCTCCATACGTTCCTTCCCTAATTCTCAAAAGGAGATAGTCTTAGTTTAAAATACACTTTCTGTTCCAGCTCAAATATTTTAAACAGAATATCCTAAATGGTGGGAAGAGAGAGAAAAGGGCTGCATTGTAAAACTAAAATAGACTTTTAAAACTCTTGTGAAATCCCAGGATTGCAAACTGTGCAGTTGTAGTCATTTTCTGAAATCATTGTTGCCATCTCACTCCAGGAATTGTTAAAATCTCCAATTTTGGACAAGGGTGCATTTTTGTAGGATGATGAATTCCACATTTGGAATTTTGGATACACATAAGAATAATAGAACAGTCTAGAAATGTGTTATTTATTATCATGTTTCTGACAATGATTTTATAATAGGGATGAAATGGATGTCCTTTGTGACTGAAGTATCCATGCCAGAACCTTTGATACTGTGATACATTCTTTCACTGTCTCACTTTATAGGGAATTTACCCATAGGCCAAATTATCATGTTTCCCTTATTTGATTCTTCATGACATTAGTGGTAGAGTCTCTATGGGGCTAAAGTGATTTTAGTAGATAACTTTTCAGAAGAAGGTCATGGGTTTGTCCCACGTCTGCCTGGAGCACGTTTCACACCTAAAAGTGCCTTATCCAACACTCTCCAGAGAATGCGAACAGCAGCCGTGGGCCATTTCTCCAACTTCAGGAGATTTGTTTTCCAGTCCCAGCTCTGCCACTGACCTACAGACTGTGTGGTTTGGGCAAGCCATTGAGCCTCACTAAGCCTCAGATCTGTATCTGCAAAGTGGGGATAAGAAACCTGCACTCCCCTCCTTAGAATGTGAGCCCAGAGAAGGGCTGAGACTGAGTCCCATTGGATGATCCATATCTACCCCAGGTTCAGCACAGTGTTGGATGCACAGGAAGTGCTTTATCAATTCTGTTATTATTTTAGGGCCCATTGTGTGACAGACAGTATTTCTGGCTCTTCCTCTTCTGGGCCCACCATTCGGTGATTGTTGTAGGTATCCTGGGGGAAGTGTCCAGTGTCCAGGCAAGCTGAGTATGTCCAGGCCGGTGGAATTGGAGCCACCAGCACCTCTAGACAGCATCCTTCCTTCCACTGGGAAGATGCCCAAATCCATTACATAACCTATATAGGTGCCCAGAAAAAGACCTGCCTGGACTAAATCTGCCACGTTGACGTGAGTCCAGCCGATCCATTCTTTGCTGAATTGGAGTGGAGAAAAAAAAAGCATGAGACCGATATCTTCCTGAAACATCAGGTCACGACAACACCATTGTGAAACAGGCAGATTCCGTGAAGTTTTTGTACAAGATGATGTCTGGATCACCGTGGGCCGGCCTGAGCTGTTTGTTGTTTTTCTTGCAAAACTCACTGGCTCCTTTTCTTAACTCATTTTTGTAGTTTAGCAGCAGCAGCAGCATGATTCAAAGTAAAATGGCCGGATATATTTCTATTCTGTCCAAAGATGCCTTTTTCTCTTAGATGCCCAGGTAAACCTTGAAACTGAAAATCTTCTTCTACACCCCTACCTAATAGGGGTATTGATGGCTGATGGCTTTATTGATGGTTTCATGAGGCAGCACATGCCATAAAAATGAAGCCAAACTGGTTTGTTCAGCCATGTCAAGAACCCCAAAATTATTTATAGCCTTTGTTCCAAGGTGCATTTAATACAATCCAAAGTGTACAGGGGCCTAATTCATGACCACATCTTTTTGTCATTCTTTCCCACTGTTCTGTATCATAGGTTCTCTTTCATATCTCACTTACCATAGGTAGATTTGGGACTATGCTTCTGTACCTTTACCGTGACCCTTTGATTCCTGTTTTCTTTTGGAGTTAGTGTTGTTCCTTTGGGGTAAAGTGAAGATGGCGCTGAAAGGCTATAAGTTGCACCACATAAACAGCTGGAACACCTGCACTTGATTTCCTCCTTTGGCAGCTTAGAACTGCTGATGACTGCCTTTAACAATGTCATGTTGGAATCACTGGAGAATGAAGTTTTCTGTTCCTCTACAGTAGGCTTGTGCCACAGCTCATCATTTAGTGCTTCCCAGTTGGGGCCTGACTACTAATTGTTATATTGCACTCCCCCAAGCACTCAGTATAGTGCCCTGCACACAGTAAGGGCTCAAGAAATACAATGGACTGACTATTCACCTCTGTATACTTAGCTAAAGGCTTTTCAGTGAAGGTTCCTACTCTATCCTAATCCTCCTCGACCACTCAGCTGCCTTAAACACTGTGGACCACCCCCTTCTCCTCAACAAGCTATACAACCTTGGCTTCACAGACTCTGTCCTCTGCTGGTTCTCCTCTTATCTCTCTGGCTGTTCATTCTCAGTCTCTTTTGCGGACTCCTCCTCCCCCTCCCATCCCCTTACTGAAGGGGTTCCTCAAGGGTCAGTTGTTGGTCTCCTGCTGTTCACCCTCAGCTTCAAGGCTCTCCATCACCTTGCCCCCTCCTACCTCACCTCCCTTCTCTCCTTCTCCAGCCCAGCCCGCATCTTCCGCTCCTTTGCCGCTAATCTCCTCACCGTGCCTCGTTCTCGCCTGTCCCGCCATTGACCCCCGGCCCACATCCTCCCCCTGGCCTGGAATGCCCTCCCTCCGCACATTCGCCTAGCTAGCTCTCTTCCTCCCTTCAAAGCCCTACTGAGAGCTCACCTCCTCCAGGAGGCCTTCCCAGACTGAGCCCCCTCCTTCCTCTCCCCCTCCTCCCCCTCCCCCCGCCTTACCTCCTTCTCCTCCCCACAGCACCTGTATATATGTTTGTACGTATTACTCTATTTGTACGTTTATTTTATTTTGTTAATATGTTTTGTTCTCTGTCTCCCCCGTCTAGACTAAGAGCCCACTGTTGGGTAGGGACCGTCTCTATATGTTGCCAACTTGTACTTCCCAAGCACTTAGTACAGTGCTCTGCACACAGTAAGTGCTCAGTAAATACGATTAAATGAATGAATGAATTCGCTCCCACGGCTTCAACTATCATCTCTACGCTGATGACACCCAAATCTACATCTCTGCCCCTGCTCTCTCTCCCTCCCTTCAGGCTCCTGTCTCCTCCTGCCTTCAAGACACCTCCATCTGGATGTCTGCCTGCCATCTAAAACTCAATATGTCCAAGACTGAACTCCTTATCTTCCCTCGCAAACCCTGCCCTCTCCCTGACTTTCCCATCACTGTGGACAGCACTACCATCCTTCCCGTCTCACAAGCCTGCAACCTTGGTGTCATCCTCGACTCTGCTCTCTCGTTCATCCCTCACATCCAATTCGTCACCAAAAACTGCTGGTCTCACCTCTGCAACATTGCCAAGATCCGCTCTTTCCTCTCCATCCAAACCGCTACCCTGCTGGTTCAATCTCTCATCCTATACCGACTGGATTACTGCGTCAGCCTCCTCTCTAATCTCCCATCCTCCTGTCTCTCCCCACTTCAGTCTGTAGTTCACGCTGCTGCCCGGATCATCTTTGTGCAGAAATGCTCTGGGCATGTTACTCCCCTCCTCAAAAATCTCCAGTGGCTACTAGTCAACCTATGCATCAGGCAAAAACTCCTCACTCTCAGCTTCAAGGCCCTCCATCACCTTGCCCCCTCCTACCTCACCTCCTTTCTTTCCTTCTCCAGCCCAGCACCCTCCGCTCCTCTGTCACTAACCTCCTCACTGTGCCTCGTTCTTGCCTGTCCCACCATCGACCCCTGGCCCACATCCTCCCCCTGGCCTGGAATGCCCTCCCTCCGCACATTCGCCAAGCTAGCTCTCTTCCTCCCTTCAAAGCCCTACTGAGAGCTCACCTCCTCCAGGAGGCCTTCCCAGACTGAGCCCCCTCCTTCCTATCCCCCTCCTCCCCCTCCCCATCCCCCCGCCTTACCTCCTTCCCCTCCCCACAGTACCTGTATATATGTTTGTAGAGATTTATTACTCTATTTTACTTGTATGTCTTTACTATTCTATTTATTTTATTTTGTTAATGTTTTGTTTTGTTGTCTGTCTCCCCCTTCTAGACTGTGAGCCCACTGTTGGGTAGGGACCGTCTCTATATGTTGCCAACTTGTACTTCCCAAGCGCTTAGTACAGTGCTCTGCACACAGTAAGTGCTCAATAAATATGATTGAATGAATGAATGAATGGTACCCTGAATTTTGCGTTTCAGGCTCTTAAGATGCAAATGCCTCATTTTTTACAGGCTACCAAGCTACTTTTAAGTAGCAATTATTTACGATCGTAACTGGATTTGAGAATTATTAAGGTCTTGGAAAAGCATGCTCAAGCTCCAGTAACCTGAGGGCCTTCTTTTTACTTCCCTTGTTCTGCCCTAAACTCCCAAGCCAAGCCAAATGAGGCAGGGATCTGGAACACAGATGGATCCACAGTGAGCTACATCCCCAGTATTGTGGCAGCAGAGGGGCTAATTTTAGCTCATCTGCTGTTGGGAGTCAGCTGAGCATTTTTAGAATATCCTCTTGGACCCCCTGCTTGAGAAAAGTTGCCTTGGAACTGACAGGTTTCCATCCCCATAGAAAAGGCTCCTGTCTTAACTGGTACTTAACTGTCTTAACTCCTTGTTCTCCCCCTTCTAGACTGTGAGCCCATTGTTGGGTAGGGACCATCTCTAGATGTTGCCAACTTGTACTTCCCAAGTACAAGTGCTCTGCACACAGTAAGCGCTCAGTAAATACGATTTAATGAATGAATGGTATGATTTCGATAGACACCTCCTTAAGCTGCAAAGTGGATTTTCCTTTGGTATCTGTATGAAACAGTACAAAGATGAAATCTTAATGGGTCTTGGGTAGGTTTCCATTAGAGCAGGATTTCCCAATTTTTTTTATTATTATCGTTATTAATATTATTGTGACTTTTAAGCCCTTATTACATGCCCAGCATTGTCCCAAAGTGCTGGTGTTGATAGAAGATAATCAGGTTGGACACAGCCCCTGTCCCATGTGGGGCTCCCTGTCTAAGCAGAGGGGAGAACAGATGTTGAATCCTCCTTTTACAGATGAGGAAGACAGGCATTAAGAAGTCAGGCAGGTGGCAGAGCCAGAATTAGAACCCAGGTTCTCTGACTCCTAGGCTTATGCTTTTTCCACTAGGCCACACTGCTTCCCCTTCAACAAATCTTACCCCTCAGCTTGTCTGATAACTTTTTTTATGACTGAAGATACAGGCTTTTAAAAAAAATTTTAATATGAGCAACTGTAATAAATTCATCTCCAGCTTTGAAAAAATTGTCACTATCAACCGATTGGGAAGTCAGTAAGATTATTGAGCACCTAATATGTGAAGCATTGAACTGGGCACTTGAGAGGATATGATAAAAATAAGACTTGGTCACAGATCTTTAAAAGCCCGAGTGCTAATTCCCCACAATAATACTACCACGCGTGGGGAGGAAAGGCGGGGGATTTTTACTTGCTGCTAATCATACCCCTAGGACAATTTATCAGTTAACATTGTCATTTTTAAAGGTGAATCATTTCATTATGATTCTATTCTTTAGCAACAGGACTATGAACTATGTCAATCAGTTGTGTTTATTAAGCACTTACTAAGAGCAGAGCACTGGCCTAAGCATTTGGGAGAGAACAATATAACAGAGTAAGTAGACACATTCTTTGCCCACAGTAAGCTTACAGTGTGTTCTTATAACCCATGAGGGACTGAAGTAGGCTAACCCTAATTTATGCTCTATCAAATATGGAGATTGTGTTCTATGATAGAGAGTGATACGAATAAATTTCCATATGAAAACGAATCTCTGATTCAGGGGACACAGACTACTCAACCATAACAACAATTTAACATTTTCCTTGCTTTTTAATGGTGTGAAGAACAAAGACTTGAATTCCCATAGCCACGGGAAGCAGCGTCGCTCAGTGGAAAGAGCCCGGGCTTTGGAGTCAGAGGTCAGGAGTTCAAATCCCGGCTCCACCACTTGTCAGCTGTGTGACTTTGGGCAGGTCAGTTGACTTCTCTGTGCCTCAGTTACCTCATCTGTAAAATGGGGATTAAGACTGTAAACTCCCCGTGGGACGGCCTTATGACCTTGTAACCTCCCCAGTGCTTAGAACAATGCTTTGCACATAGTAAGCGCTTAATAAATGCCATTATTATTATTATTATTATTATTGTGTCATAGATTACAGAAGGAACTCTGACTTATGTTGTGCTCTGCAAACAGTAAGTACTCAGTACCATTGATTGATTGATTTTTGTTTTTAAAATGCAGTGGTTGTGGCTTGTCTGCTGAATGCCAAATTCTTCACTGCATTGATTTTGTTGGGGTGTATCTGCTTGCCCTTCCATACTGTTTAGGTACTGAATGCAAACTGCAAAGTCCTATGTAAAGTTACAGCTTGTAATGATAATAATAATGGTTTTTTTAAGCACTTACTATGTGCCAAGCACTGTTCTAAGCGCTGGAGCAGATACAAGATAATCAGGTTGTCCCATGTGGAGCTCACAGTCTTAATCCCCATTTTACAGATGAGGGAACTGAGGCACAAAGACGTTAAATGACTTGCCCAAGGTCACACAGCAGACAAGTGGTGGAGTCAGAATAAGAGCCCGTGACCTGACTTCCAAGCCTGTGCTCTTGTCACGAAGCCATGCTGTTTCTCTGTGAAATTGTGAAAAAGCACATGGTGTATACAGGGAAGTCTCCAAGGAGTTAGAGGTCTGTTGTTTCAAATACGTAACTAACAAGCCCATTGAAATATCAACAGTCTCCTCCAAATTAGGAATCTTAATCTGTAAATGTGATCATCATCATCACAATTATTAAGTGCCTGCTGTGTGCAGAGCATTGAGTGCAGTACTCAGACTTCTGAAACCAGCCATTTTTTCATGGTTTGGGCCGCTTTTGGCTAGGTAGATCTCATCCTGAATTGAGTCTCCAGTGCCTTTGAGTTACCCTCATCTATCTGAACAAAGTAGCGGTTCCAACAAATTCTGGAACTTATTTTGTAATTTTGTTCTGTAGATGGTAGGTGGATTGTGAAGGTGATTTAGGAAACATGGATTAATCTCCACCTCCATATCGTCCATCCTAGGCACCCCTTTTTGGCAGAACTCAATTTTTTTTTAAGTGCACACAATTAGTATGGGACTTGATGAAAGGATCGGGGAACATAGTGCCCTAACACAGCAAGTCAGTTCTCTGTGCCTCAGTTACTTCATCTGTAAAATGGAGATTCACTGTGAGCCCAATTTGGGACGGGGACTGTGCCCAACCCAATTACTTTCTATCTATCCCAGGGCTTAGTACAGTGCCTGGCTCTTAGCAAGCAGTTAGCAAATACCACAGTTATTATTATTATTGTTATTGTGAAAATTGGCTCTGTTAGGAAATGTCTTGAAGCAGAATTGCATTGTGTTTCTGATCAACAGTCACAACAAGCTTCAGAGGCAGAAGCCGGAGGGACGCTCCCTTGCCAGTACACTATTTTCAAAACATTTTCACTCTACCCCCTTGTTTACCCTTGAAGCAACATTTTTCTTTTGTGTGTGTTTTAATGGTATTTAAGTGCTTATTTTGTGCCAGCCACGGTACTAAGCGCTGGAGTAGATACAAGCTAATCAGGTTAGACACAGTCCATGTTCATTCATTCATTCAATGGTATTTATTGAGTGCTTACTGTGTGCAGAGCACTGTACTAAGTGCTTGGGAAGTACAAGTCGGCAACATATAGAGACGGCCCCTACCCAACAACAAACTCACAGTCTAGAAGGGGGAGACAGACAACAAAACAAAACATGTGGACAGGTGTCAAGTCATCAGAATAAATAGAAATAAAGCTAGATACACTTCATGAACAAAATAAATAGAATAGTAAATATGTACAAGTAAAATAGAGCAATAAATCTGTACAAACATATACAGGTGCTGTGGGGAGGGGAAGGAGGTAGGATGGGGGGATGAGGAGGAGAAAAGGAAAAAGGGGGCTCAGTCTGGGAAGGCCTCCTGGAGGAGGTGAGCTCTCAGTAGGGCTTTGAAGGGAGGAAGAGAGCTAGCTTGGTGGATGTTTGGAGGGAGGGCATTCCAGGCCAGGGGGAGGACGTGGGCCAGGAGCCGACGGCAGGACAGGCGAGAACGAGGCACAGTGAGGAGGTTAGCGGCCGAGGAGCAGAGCGTGCAGGCTGGGCTGTAGAAGGAGAGAAGGGAGGTGAGGTAGGAGGGGGGAAGGTGATCGAGAGCCTTGAAGCCGAGAATGAGGCGTTTTACCTTGATGCATAGGTTGACTGGCAGCCACTGGAGATATTTGAGGAGGGGAGTAACATGCCCAGAGCGTTTCTGCACAAAGATGATCCGGGCAGAAGCGTGAAGTATAGACTGAAGACTGTAATGATGATGTTTTTCTTTGTGTGTCCTAGGGACACAGAACAATGACTCCACTCTCCTTGTAAATCTCCAATGCCCATCCATCCATCTCCACATTAAACAGAAACTCCAAACCATCAACTTTAGCAGCTCTCCACTCCTACCTTGCCTCTCTGATCTACAGCAACCTATCTTGCACACTTCAATTCTCTGGTACCGACCCAGAGCCTACGTCCTCCCTCTCTCTCCGTATCCAACACACCACCACTCTCCCTATCTTCAAAGTTGTACTAAAGTCACATCTCCTCCAAAAGGCCTTCCATGACTGAGCCTTCACTTTTTTTTTATGGCATTTGTTAAGTGCTTACACTGTGTCGAGCACTGTTCCAAGTGCTGGGGAAGATATGAGTTTGTCAGGTTGGATACAGTCCCTGTTCCTCATGAGGTTCACAGTGTAGGGAGTAGGATTTCATTCCCATTTTATAGTTGAGGAAACTGAGGCACAGAAAAGGAAAGTGACTTATCCAAGGTCACACAGAAAGCAGTTGATTCATTCAGTTGTACTTACTGAGCGGTTACTTTGTGCAGAGCACTGTACTAAGCTCTTGGAAAGTACAGTATAGCAAGAGAGAAGCAACCTTGCCCACAACAGGCTTACAGTGTAGACGGGGGCAGAGCTGGCAGAGGTGGGATTAGAACCCAGGTCCATGTTCTTTCCACTAGGCCATGCTGCTTCCCTTATTTGTCTTTCCTTCTGTGTCGCCCAGGCACTTGGGCTGAAACACTTAAAGTACCTTGATATTTCACAGGACTTATGTATATATCCATCTGTAATTAATTTTAATGTCTGCCTCCCCCTCTAGTCCATGAGCTCCTCGTGGGCAGGGATCATGTCTACCAACTCTGTTTTATTGTACTCTCCAAGTGCTTAGTGCAGTACTCAGAACTTAGAGTACTTAGAGAAGCAAAGTGGCTCAGTGGAAAGAGCATGGGCTTTGGAGTCAGGGGTCATGGGTTCAAATCCCAGCTCTGCCAATTGTCAGCTGTGTGACTTTGGGCAAGTCACGTAACTTCTCTGTGCTTCAGTTACCTCATCTGTAAAATGGGGATTAAGACTGGGAGCCCCCCGGGGGACAACCTGATCACCTTGTAACCTCCCCAGTGTTTAGAACAGTGCTTTGCACATAGTAAGTGCTTAATAAATGCCATTATTATTATTACTCTGCACATTGTCAGCTCTCAGGAAACATCGACTGACAGCAGTTCAGGACTTTCCCATAAAAAGCAACGTGGCTCAGTGAAAAGAGCTTGGGCCTTGGAGTCAGAGGTCATGGGTTCAAATCCCTGCTCTGCCAATTGTCAGCTGTGTGACTTTGGGCAAGTCACTTCACTTTGCCGTTCCTCAGTTACCTCTTCTGTAAAATGGGGGTGAAGACTGTGAGCCCCCCATGGGACAACCTCATCACCTTGTAACGTCCCCAGCGCTTAGAACAGTGCTTTGCACATAGTAAGTGCTCAATAAATGCCATCATTATTATTATTATAATTATAATTATTATTATTATAAAAAGCTTTCAGAGATTTCAACACTTAAGTGATTCCTTGAATGCCCCTTCTCTGGGTTAAATAGCCCTGCTGTTCTGACCAACGGCATTCCAAGCCTTTAAAAAAAATGGTAAATCTGCACCTAGTTCATCATTTCCAAGGTTTACTCCTGTGTTGGGCACTTGGGGAGAAACTTCACTTCTCCAGACCACTAGGTGTATATCGCAGTGCACCCTAGAGGAAACAACACCGGTTTGATAGTCAGGGGACCTGGGTTTTAATCCCAGCTCCGCTCCACCTCTTGCCTGTTGAGGGGACCTTGGGCAAGTGACTTCACTTCTCTGTGCCTTGTTACCTCATCTGTAAAATGGGGATAAAGTATCCGTTCTCCCTACCTTTTTGTGTGACAGCCTCGATTGGGAGAGGGTCTGTCCTATTTAATTATTTTGTACGTACTCCAGTGTTCGTCAGAGTACGTAGCACATAGTATCGATGTGTTGAACCAGGGCCTTCACTGTTGTTACTATTATTATTGTTGCATTATGAAGACACTCATAATGCACGAAATGACCTCAACATTTTCTTTATAATTATATTGCTGGGGTAGGTACAACAGAATCAGGTTGGACCCAGCCCCTGTTTTGAATGGGGTTCTCCACCTAAATTGAGGGGAGTAATAATAATAAGAATAATGATGATGGTATTTGTTAAGCGCTTACTATGTGCAAAGCACTGTTCTAAGCACTGGGGAGGTTACAAGATGATCAGGTGGTCCCACGGGGGGCTCACAGTCTTAATCCCCATTTTACAGATGAGGAACTGAGGCCTAGAGAAGTGAAGTGACTTGCCCAAAGTCACACAGCTGACAGTTGGCAGAGCCAGGATTTGAACCCATGGCCTGACTCCAAAGCCCGTTATCTTTTCACTGAGCCATGCTGCTTTAATCCCCATTTTACAGAGGAGGAAACTGAGGCCCAAGGTCACACAGTAGGCAACTAGCAGAACTGGGATTAGAACTCAGGTCCTCTAACTCCCAAGCCTTTGCTCTTTCCACTAGACCCAGCTGCTTCCCTAGTCATCTGAAAAAAGTAAATGTTCCTCCCAGAGGTCTTTACTTGCAACACGGCACTCAGACAATTGGACATAATATGTGGGAAGTAAGTCAGTTACCCGGGCCCCTAGGCCATGGGTCTGGTGGACACTGGGCTGTGTATGGAGGCAGATGAAACAGAAGGAAGGACTTTAAAAAAAAAAAACAAAACTATATCCACTGAAATGGCATGGTAGATCTCTAGTTCAGGGAAACTCACTACTGTCAGTTGAACCATTGCTAAGGCATTAGAAAATGCCAGTATGTCTGGCATTTATTTTTATGGGCTAGTGAGTTTTAGCATGTTGCATTTGCAGCACGTTTATATTTACATAATTTTGTCCAGGTGGGACTCAGTTCATGAAGGGCAAATGAACAAAGCAAATGAAAGAAATTAACATCATGGAATGTTATTCTCTTAAGTGGAGCATATGCAGGCAATTAAAACTGCATGGCAATTTTATTGATAGCTAGATTCTGTCACACACTACAGGGAGTCATTCATTCAATCATGTAGTGTACTTCCCAAGCGCTTAGTACAGTGCTCTGCACACAGTAAGCGCTCAATAAATGCGATTGAATGAATGAATGAATTTGAGTGCTTACTGTTTGCAGAGCACTGAACTAAACGCTTGGGAGGTACAAGTTGGCAACTTATAGAGATGGTCCCTACCCAACAACGGGCTCTCAGTCTAGAAGGGGGAGACAGACAACAAAACAAAATATGTAGACAGGTGTCAAAACCATCAGAATAAATAAAATTGCAGCTATATGCAAATCATTACTAAAATAGAGTAGTAAATACGTACAAATACAATAAATAGACTAATATAACTGAGCCCCCTCCTTCCTCTCCCCCCTCCTTCCCCTCTCCATCCCCCCGCCTTACCTCCTTCCCTTCCCCACAACAACACCTGTATATATGTATATATGTTTGTACCATCATCATCAATCGTATTTATTGAGCGCTTACTATGTGCAGAGCACTGTACTAAGCGCTTGGGAAGTACAAATTGGCAACATATAGAGACAGTCCCTACCCAACAGTGGGCTCACAGTCTAAAAGGGGGAGACAGAGAACAAAACCAAACATACTAACAAAATAAAATAGAATAGATATATACAAATAAATTAAATAAATAAATAAATAGAGTAAAAAATATGTACAGACATATATACATATATACAGGTGCTGTGGGGAAGGGAGGGAGGTAAGATGGGATGGAGAGGGGGACGAGGGGGAAAGGAAGGAAGGGACTCAGTCTGGGAAGGCCTCCTGGAGGAGGTGAGCTCTCAGCAGGGCCTTGAAGGGAGGAAGAGAGCTAGCTTGGCAGATGGGCAGAGGGAGGGCATTCCAGGCCCGGGGGATGACGTGGGCCGGGGGTTGATGGCGGGACAGGCGAGAGCGAGGTACGGTGAGGAGATCAGCGGTGGAGGAGCGGAGGGTGCGGGCTGGGCTGTAGAAGGAGAGAAGGAGGTGAGGTAGGAGGGGGCGAGGTGATGGAGAGCCTTGAAGCCGAGGGTGAGGAGTTTCTGCCTGATGCGCAGATTGATTGGTAGCCACTGGAGATTTTTGAGGAGGGGAGTGATATGCCCAGAGCGTTTCTGGACAAAGATAATCCGGGCAGCAGCATGAAGTAAGGATTGAAGTGGAGAGAGACACGAGGATGGGAGATCAGAGAGAAGGCTGATGCAGTATTCCAGACGGGATAGGATGAGAGCTTGAATGAGCAGGGTAGCGGTATGGATGGAGAGGAAAGGGCGGATCTTGGCAATGTTGTGGAGCTGAGACCGGCAGGTTTTGGTGACGGCTTGGATGTGAGGGGTGAATGAGAGAGCGGAGTCGAGGATGACACCAAGGTTGCGGGCTTGTGAGATGGGAAGGATGGTTGTGCCGTCAACAGAGATGGGAAAGTCAGGGAGAGGGCAAGGTTTGGGAGGGAAGACAAGGAGTTCAGTCTTCGACATGCTGAGCTTTAGGTGGCGGGCAGACATCCAAATGGAGATGTCCTGAAGGCAGGAGGAGATGCGAGCCTGGAGAGAGGGGGAGAGAGCAGTACGTATTTATTACTCTATTTTACTTGTACATATTTATTCTACTTTATTTTGTTAATATGTTTTGTTTTGTTCTCTGTCTCCCCCTTCTAGACTGTGAGCCCACTGTTGGGTAGGGACCGTCTCTATATGTTGCCAACTTGTACTTCCCAAGCGCTTAGTACAGTGCTCTGCACACAGTAAGCGCTCAATAAATACGATTGAATGAATGAATGAAAAGTACAGTATTTTCAAATAGCCTTTTTCCTTCTCTACTTGGAAATGGCTAATATCCATGAGGAAAGAGGAGCTACAAAAGTAGACGGGGGAATCGGTTGCTGTTTCAAATGGAGTGGCAGAAGGATTTGTTCATCATTATCTCAGGGTACAGAGAACTCCCTTGGAAGATAACCAGCCTTCCCACACCAGACCAGAACCTAGTCAGTGAATAAATCAGAACCTCACATAATATTTCCTCAAAGCAGCATAGGTATTTTGAGATCGATATAAACATCTTCCTCTGTATTACTCTTCTGTAGTAACTCATTCAGGTCCAGAATAGCCAGAAACGATTAAGGAAAGTAGGTCCTTAAGAAGGCATACGCTGTTGATGACGAAGTGAAATAAAAAACTGGCAAACACTCATTTCCACCATAATGTGTGTTTTCCCAACATAATTTGGATAAAACATGATGGAAGTATTAGGGAATGTTCTTCCCACAACACAAGGGTGACCTTGGGCAAATCACTTCACATCTCAGGGCCTTAGTTACCTTATCTGTAAAATGAGGCTTGAAACTCAGTCCCATGTGGAACAGGGACTGTGTCCAACCCAATTTGTTTAGTATAGTGCCTGGCATACAGTAAGCACTTAACAAATGCCACTATCATTATTATTACAAGTTGGCTTTGGATAGAACATGATCCACAGCTTGGTGCAAAGTGTGTCTGTGTGTGTCTGTGTGTGTGTGCATGTGTGTGCGCCTAGGTTTGGGGTAGGAAGCATCTTGTGGGCAAGGAAGCAGCGTGGCTCAGTAGGAAAGAGCCCGGGCTTTGGAGTCAGAGGTCATGGGTTCAAATCCCGGCTCCGCCAATTGTCAGCTGTGTGACCTTGGGCAAGTAACTTCACTTCTCTGGGCCTCAGTTCCCTCATCTGTAAAATGGGGATGAAGACTGTGAGCCCCATGAGGGACAACCTGATCACCTTGTAACCTCCCCAGCGCTTAGAACAGTGCTGTGCACGTAGTAAGCGCTTAATAAATGCCATTTTAAAAAAAAGGAATGTGAGCCCGCTGTTGGGTAGGGACTTTCTCTGTGTTGCCAACTTGTACTTCCCAAGCGCTTAGTACAGTGCTCTGCACACAGTAAGCGCTCAATAAATACGATTGATTGATTGATTTACCAACTCTGTTGTTAAAGCCTCTTCCAAGCTCTGAAGTACAGTGCTCTGCACACAGTAAGTGCTCAACACATACTATTGATTGACGAAACAGTCGTATATATGCTTATGAGGTTGGTCGAGTTGGGATGGGGCCAAGCTTCCTGGCCTCTGGCATGGCCAGATCATATTTTCACACCCTGAAAATATTTAAAACAGTGAAATGACCATTAATGACAAAGGCGTAAAGCATTCAGCTGGTGGTGGACGTATAGGAACTTGTATTGAAAAATATCAGTCATGGTATCCTGGAGCCATCTTAACCTTAATCTCATTGACTCAGTGGTTACTATAATGCAATTTCCCCATAAAATGAGATTCTTAAGGAATGCAACTATTATGTTATTGTATATATGACTAGTGGTGTTATGTTAGCACTCATCTGGCAGCTCTTCTTTATTATTGAGGAGCAAGATTCACTTTTCTTGTGTCGTATTTAAGTCTCATTATGTGCCAGGCATTATACTAAGTGCTGGGGTGGATGCAAGCTAATCAGATTGGATGCAGTCTGTGTCCCACATGGGGCTCACAGTCTTAATCCCCATTTTACAGATGAGATAGCTGAGACACACAGAATTAAAGTGATTTGTCTAAGGTCTTGTTAGCAAGTGGCTGAGCCATGATTAGAGTGCAGATCCTTCTGAATCCCAGGTCAGCTTCTCCTTGGTTGGGGGAGAAGGGCGGGAGAGCTAGGGAAATCTTGAGAGTTTTGTGGGCTTTTTGTGGGGTGGCGGGGGTGGTGTCCGTCAGTCCGAGTATATTTTGTGCAACCTGGTCCTGGAATAACAACTCAAACCAGGAGTTTTGCCTAAAGCTACAGTAACTGCTAACTCTCCCTGGACTCCTCCAGGCCACAGTCTCCATATCAGCAAGGAACCTATGGCTCTTCAACAGGCTTTCCCATCTCCTTCCTTGAAGTGTAGTCCTCTATGCTGAAAGGAGGTGAAGGAAGTCCTAAATTAGTTTTACAAAATATTTTTTGATGGGGGGGGGTGGGGTCGCGGGCATAGACAATTTCTGGAGCTCTTTGGCAGGGACTGTATCTGCCAACCCTTTTGTATTGTACTCTCCCACGCACTTAGTGCAGTGCTCTGCCCATGATTGATTAAGTGATTGGGCCTCCTGCAAGGTTTGTGAGTGCCCAAAAACGCACTCAATAACCTTTCCCCCTCCTGATAATAATAATTATAGCATTTAAGTGCTGCTTATGTGCCAGGCACTATACTAACTTCCTTTCCTCCCTGATTTCCCACTAGAACCCAGCCCACATACTTCACTTCTTTAATGCCAACCTACTCACTGTGCCTCAATCTCATCTCTTTCACCACTGACCTCTTGCCCGCATCCTGCCTCTAGCTTGGAAAGCCCTCCCTCTCCATGTATGACCGGCAGTCACTCTCCCCATCTTCAAAACCTAATTGAAGGCACATCTCCAAGAGGTCTTCCCTGACTACGCTCTCATCTCCTCTTCTTCCACTCCCTTGTGTACTACCCTTGAACTTGAATTTGCTTCCTTTATTCACCCCTCCCTCAGCCCCCCAGCCCTTATGTACATATCTGTAATTTTTTTTGCTTTAATGTCTGTCTCCTCCTCTAGACTGTAACCTCATTGTGGGCAGGGAAGTAAGTTGCTCAATACATGTGATTGAGGAGAAGAGTTCTGCCAACAGCCTCAGTGCTTTGGTTGAAGTCAGCGATTATTCTCTGTAATGAAAACTAGATATGGTATAGCTGCATCCGCTAGTTGGACCAGGTCCACTATAGGGGTAGGACTTGCTAATCCTTGACTCCATCTACAGCGAATGGCTTCGGGGCAACTTTTGTATTTTGGATTCCTCCAATTGAAAGCATTAGTTTTCGATCTGCCCTCCTCCTCTGATTGGTGATCCCCAGACCGGGGGCCGGGGGGGGGGGGGGGGGGGGGCGGGGGGGATATGGAGGGCATATCTGCCTGTTGAGCACTCATCGTGCCTAGGTTAAGTCTGATTGGTGAGAAAATCTGCCTGTTGAGTCCCCACACCAGTGAAACAATCCCATCTGGTTGAGTGGTGGAGGAGGTGTGGCAAAGGGTGAGTTGATGGGGCCCCCTGCAGCTCCTTCTCTTATGTCCCCTGCCCAAACTCCAGCCAAGCTAAGGTTCCCTTTTATGATCCTTAGTGCAGAGAGATGGAAGGTGAGAGAGGTGTTTCTCACCCTTTTCTAACCTAGTGGAGTTTCAGTACTCTCTGTAGAAGCGGATAAGAACAAAGTTCCCCCAAAATTACAAGCATGTGGGAGGGAAAACAGAAATTTTTTCCTTGCCCCTGCCCAAGGATTGGAGTGAGGCAAGGGCAGTCGGGAAGGAGGGGCTGAGATAAATCCCACTTGCTCAGGCCCCTGTCATTCATTCATTCATTCATTCATTCATATGTATTGAGCGCTTACTGTGTGCAGAGCACTCTACTAAGTGCTTGGGAAGTACAAGTCGGCAACATATAGAGACAGTCCCTACCCAACAATGGGCTCAGTCTAGAAGGGGGAGAAAGACAACAAAACAAAACATGGAGACAGGTGTCAAGCCTCCCAGTCCCACTCCCTCTTTACTAGGAATGCCAATATTGAGCCTTAGGAGAGTCGGGGTTGGTGGTGGGGGAGTTGATTGCCTGGTAAAGTCATCTCTGAAACAGTCCATCTTGGGAAATGTGCCAGGAATGAAGACTTTTGTGCCTCAAGTGGGATTAGTTTAACAGTAATAATCATAGTGGTGTTTAAACACTTACTGTGTCAATAATAATAATCATATTTATTATGCACTGTTCTAAGTACTGGGGAAGGTGCAAGATAACCAGGTTACACAATCGCTGTCTCACATGGGGCTCACAGTCTAAGTATCATCATCAATCAGTGGTTTTTATTGAGCGCTTACTGTGTGCAGAACACTTTACTAAGCATCTGGGCGAGTACAATACAACAGAGTTGGTAAACATGTTCGTTGCCCGCAAGGATTTTACAGTCGTCATGCCCTATCAGCTTCCTTAACCAGCCTATCTTCTCTTGATGCAAATTCGTACCCTTCACTTCACCCTCAATCAATCAATCAATCAATCAATCAATCAATCGTATTTATTGAGCGCTTACTATGTGCAGAGCACTGTACTAAGCGCTTGGGAAGTACAAATTGGCATCACATAGAGACAGTCCCTACCCAACAGTGGGCTCACAGTCTAAAAGGGGGAGACAGAGAACTGAACCAAACATACCAACAAAATAAAATAAGTAGGATAGAAATGTACAAGTAAAATAAATAAATAAATAGAGTAATAAATATGTACAACCATATATACATATATACAGGTGCTGTGGGGAAGGGAAGGAGGTAAGACGGGGGGATGGAGAGGGGGACGAGGGGGAGAGGAAAGAAGGGGCTCAGTCTGGGAAGGCCTCCTGGAGGAGGTGAGCTCTCAGCAGGGCCTTGAAGGGAGGAAGAGAGCTAGCTTGGCGGATGGGCAGAGGGAGGGCATTCCAGGCCCGGGGGATGACGTGGGCCGGGGGCCCTCCTCCCTGAACTCAACTCCCTCGCTCCCCTCTTCCTGGGTCGATCTTGTACCACCAACCTGCAACCCTGCATCACCACCACGGTACACTTCCTCCACTTTTATGCTCAAGCAGAAAAGCGCTGCAGTTGGAAATCCAGACATCAGGCTGCTGTCTTCAATCTTATCCTCATCTGCTTTAACTCTGCCCTCTCCTGCACCCAGCTACAGTACTTCTCCATCCTTACTGACTCCCATGCCCAATGCCCTCACCAGCTGTTTCAGACTTTTAACTCCCTCCTCAAACCTCCCCGCCCCTCCACTCCCCCCGTTTCTCCAATGACCTTGATACCTATTTTGCAGATAGAATTGAAATGCCGCCTCCCTAAGATTTACCCTGCACCTCTCCAGGCTCACCCTCCTCCTGCCCTCTCTGATTCTCCCGCCCTTCCCAACAATTTCTCAAGAGTAGATTGCCTGCTTCCTCTTAAAATCTACCCCCTCCATCTATATCTCCAACCTTATCCCTTCGCATCTTATTAAAACACGTGCCCTCTCCCTGACCGCCATCTTCAACCATTCCCTCTCCAATAGCTCCTTCTCCACCACTTTCAAACATGCCCATCTATCCCCTATTCTCGAAAAAAAAAATCTCTCCCTTAATCCCATAGCACCATGCAGTTATCAATCAATTAATCATATAAAAGTACTTTGTGCAGAGCAGTGTACTAAGCGTTTGGGAGATTTTCACTTCATCTTCCTCTTGCCATTACTTTCCAGTCTCCTCAAGTGACTGGTTCTCACGCACTACTTCCAGTTCCCTCCTTGACTATCTGCAATCTGGTTTCCACTCTCCTCTAAAATCACCAGTGACCTCCTTCTTGTCAAATGGCCTCTACTCCATCCTAATTCTCCTTGACCTCTCAGGTGGTTTTGATGCTGTTGACCAACTCCCTCCCCTGGTTCTCTTCCTATTGCCCTAGTTGCTCCTGCTCAGTAATTTTTTTTTTTGTATTTGTAAAGGGCTTACTATGTGCCAAGCAAAGTGCTAAGCCCTGGGTTAGTTGTAGGATAATCACGTTGGACCCAGTCCCTGTCTCATGTGGGGCTCACAGTCTAAGAAGGGCGAAAAACGCAAACCTGATCGCTGTATGTCAATCATGTCTGTCTCACTTTTGACGTTGCCAGTGTCATCCCTCAGGCTTGAAATTTTCTCTCCTGTCATATGACAGACAGTCACTTTACCCACCAGCAAAGCTCTACTAAAATAATATCTCCTCCAAGAAGCCTTCCCTGAATAACCCCTAACGTCCCCACCCTATTCACCCTGACTTCTGCATCACCTATGCACATGCGTGTGTGTAGCACTTTGACACTCACCCAACCCCCAGTCTCACATAACTTTCATCCATATCCTTATAGTCTGCTGCTTCCCCTCTCAGTAACTTAATGTGTCTGTCTCCTCCTGTAGACTGTTAAGTTCTTGTTTGTGGGGCTCGTGTCTACCATCTCTGTTGTTCTCTCCCAGGCACTTAATATGGTTCTCTACACATAGTTCATCCTCATAAATACCGTTGATTCGCTATTTTGCATTGTTTATTAATGTTCAGATCTTTGGTGTACATATGGGTCACCTCCAGTTGTTAGTGTGAACTTCTTAAAGAATGAAAATTGCTAAGCCTCTCTAAAGTCACTTTTCAGTGAAAATTAAAAGGTAGTAAATTGCTATGAAAGAATGGTGGTTTTTGTGTTTTCCCCCTAAAGTTTCAAAGCAACTTTAGAACTAAGCAACTGCAGTATATCTTCTATGCACTCAACTGCAGGTGAATTTTTTGGAAGCAGTATTCGTCTTAAATGTACGGTATCTGTTATACTTTTGGAAGAGACTGTTCAAGGTGGAGCCTTAAGGAATTGATTTTTAAAAATTGTTTTTGGGAGACTTTCTTTGTCTGAAATATATATTTTAGCTCCACGATACTTATTTGCATTGCAGTAAACCTAGTTGGAATGTAGAGTTGTACCTCTCCTCTTGAGTAACTAAAGGGACTGTGACCCTCCTCCCCTCATTTTGGCCAAGTAGAATTTAGTCAGTATATTCATTTAACAATTTACCAAATGGCAGGAAATTGAATTTCATTTTATTTGTATGATTCTTATTTTATTAATATTCTCCAGGACTTAAGTTGGTGATCCTTGTCCAGGTATAGTCATTTATCTATGTTATGAATACTTATATACTAGTCATTGTAATCAGAATTTATAATATCTCTGGTTAATTCACTCACTGTTTTCTTTGGCATTGTTTAGAGTATATTTTTGATATCTAAAAGTTTCATGCTGTATAAGAGCTTAGGAGCTGCTGTCACGTCAGTTGTGGTTGTTCACACATTTGCAGTCACTCACCAATTATAGTATTTCTATATAAATTTGTATTCTCCGGGGGGATGGGGGGAAGTGTGGTACATAGTTGACAAGTGCTGCACGGTTTTTAAAATTAACCCACCAACTACAACCTATGTACCTCTTGAGGAGGTGTGGTCTGCTTAAAAAATATGCTATAAACATTTTTTCTTGCTGACATGTCTGTAGTGATGTGGTTGGTGTGTGTTAATGTACCTGACAGCCTTTCCTCTGTCCTGACACACTATTTGGAGAGTACATAATATGTAATTCCCCTTTCCTTAGATGTATTTTCTTACAGCATTAACTCTGAGGAGAAGTTTCTCTTTGAAAAGCCTTGCTACTGTTCCAGGAATAGATATGAATGATAACAGTTTGCTCGTAGTTTACGGGGTATTTTTGTAAGTAGTATTTTTGTAAATATGGTGAATGGCAGGGAGTGTGTTGTAGCCCAGTCTAGAGCCACACCCATGCAATAATAGAGGGTGGGCAGAACACGGAAACGTCATGGTTTTAGGGGATCTGGGGGTTTGAGGAGGGGGAAGAGGGAGAGGAGAGGAAGGAAGAGATACTTGATACCTATGGTAACTCTCCCAACCTTCCTACTCAACTCCACAAGAGTGAAATCCTCCTTTTCTAACTCTTAGAACAGTGGGAAGGTGGTAACCACCTGTAAACAACAGCTATTTACCAGGGATCATGAAAAACCTGAGAACCGCCCCCTCTGAGTACTCTTTAACCTGCATATTTTATAATAATAATAGTAACTGTGGTGTTTAAGTACTTATAATCTGCCAAGTACTTTTCCAAGCATCGGGGTAAATACAGTGCTTGCAGGTCTGAAACAGACCTAGTCCCACTTGGGGCTCACAGCCTCAGAGATGGAGAGAGAACAGGCATTTTTAATCCCATTTTACAGATGAGGAAACCAAGGCGGAGAAGTTAAATGACTTGCCCAAAGTCACCCAGCAGGTCCGTGTTCTTTTCAGCAGGCCGTGCTGTGTATAATTTACTGTGATAATCCTTATACTTGAGTCTTAATTTGTTTTCTTTGTTTGAAATGTATTATTTTGTATGCCTGTCCTTCCCATTCATATTGTGAGCCACCTGTGGGCGAGGAATCAGGTTTTGTTTGTTTTTTAAATGATAAAGTCACACAGCAGACGTGGCGGAGCTGGAATTAGAATCCTGGTCCTTCTGACTCCCAGGTCTGTGTTTTATCCACTAGGATATGCTGCTCCCCCATCAGGTCTGACACAATCCCTTTCCCACGTGGGGCTCAGTCTGAGGAGGGAGAATTTGCCAAAGATTGTGCAGCAGCAAGAGGCAGAGACAGGATTAGAAAAGTCACAGGAATGAAGGTGCAGCTCTTCTCTGTGATTGACAAGTTCTCTGAAGTCAAACTAAATTGGGGTTGAACCACTTAGAGTTATTCAGAGAAGAAAAAAAAGAATATTTTGGTGTTAATTTTGTAAGATCATACCAATTCCAACCCTCCACTTCTGCTGATTGAGGAAGATACAGCTATACACTTTGCAAAAGGAGCTGGCATGTTCTAATGTTTCCTTGACCCTTCCTGCCCAGAATTTCAGACCCCAGTAAATAGTTGTGAGTTTTGAGAAGATGTTTGACTGGCAGAAATGCACCTATGGAGATATCAAATGTATTATGCAGGTATATTCATGTAGCCAATATCCCCGACCTGATGCATTTGAGGCTCAGTGATTTGTGAATGATAGTGAGCTTTTCAGATTACTGCTCTCAACTCTACCCTTTCTACTCAGCTAGACTCGCTCGCTCCCATTTCCCTTCGCTGCTTTCGTACCACTAACCCACAGCCCTGTATCACTGCCACTGTCCGCCTCCTTCGCTCTTATGCTCAAGCTGCCGAACGCTGCTGGCGAAAGTCTAAACACCATGTTAACCTCGTTCACTTCAAGTTATCCTTTCCTGCCTTAACTCAGCCCTCTCCTGCCAGACAAAACTATTTCTCCTCCCTTATTGACACCCATGCCCATCATCCCCGTCAGCTTTTCCGTACACTCAACTCCTTTCTCAGGCCCCCAGTTCCTCCCCCTCCTCCTTCCCTCACCCCCAACGATCTGGCCTCCTACTTCATTAATAAAATTAAATCCATCAGGTCTGACCTCCCCAAAGTCACTCCCACCCTTCTCCAACCCCCCGGCTCTCAACACTCTCTGCTACTCTCCCATCCTTCCCAGCAGTATCCTCAGAGGAGCTTTCATCCCTCCTCCCAAGTGCTACTTGTGCTTCTGACCCCATTCCCTCTCATCTCATGAAATCTCTCGCTCCGTCCCTTCTCCCCTCCTTAACTTCCATCTTCAACCGCTCACTCTCCACTGGTTCCTTCCCCTCTGCCTTCAAACATGCCCATGTCTCTCCCATCCTAAAAAAACCCTCTCTTGACCCCACCTCACCTTCTAGTTATCGCCCCATCTCCCTCCTACCATTCCTTTCCAAACTCCTTGAACGAGTCATCTACACGCGCTGCCTCATTCCTCAACACCAACTCTCTCCTCGACCCCCTCCAATCTGGCTTCCATCCCCTACATTCCACGGAAACTGCCCTCTCAAAGGTCACCAATGACCTCCTGCTTGCCAAATCCAGTGGCTCATACTCTATGCTAATCCTCCTCGACCTCTCAGCTGCCTTCGACACTGTGGACCACCCCCTTCTCCTCAACACGCTATCCAACCTTGGCTTCACAAACTCAGTCCTCTCCTGGTTCTCCTTTTATCTCTCTGGTCGTTCATTCTCAGTCTCTTTTGCAGGCTCCTCCTCCCCCTCCCATCCCCTTACTGTAGGGGTTCCTCAAGGTTCAGTTCTGGGTCCCCTTCTGTTCTCGATCTACACTCACTCCCTTGGTGACCTCATTCGCTCCCACGGCTTCAACTATCATCTCTATGCTGATGACACCCAAATCTACATCTCTGCCCCTGCTCTCTCCCCCTCCCTCCAGGCTCGCATCTCCTCCTGCCTTCAGGACATCTCCATCTGGATGTCTGCCCGCCACCTAAAACTCAACATGTCAAAAACTGAACTTCTTGTCTTCCCTCCCAAACCCTGCCCTCTCCCTGACTTTCCCATCACTGTTGATGGCACTACCATCCTTCCCGTCTCACAAGCGTGCAACCTTGGTGTCATCCTCGACTCCGCTCTCTCGTTCACCCCTCACATCCAAGCCGTCACCAAAACCTGCCTATCTCAGCTCCGCAACATTGCCAAGATCTGCCCTTTCCACTCCATCCAAACTGCTACCCTGCTTGTTCAAGCTCTCATCCTATCCCATCTGGACTACTGTATCAGCCTCCTCTCTGATCTCCCATCCTCCTGTCTCTCCCCACTTCAGTCCATACTTCACGCCGCTGCCTGGATTGTCTTTGTTCAGAAATGCTCTGGGCATGTTACTCCCCTCCTCAAAAATCTCCAGTGGCTACCAATCAACCTACGCATCAGGCAGAAACTCCTCACCCTGGGCTTCAAGGCTCTCCATCACCTTGCCCCCTTCTACCTCACCTCCCTTCTCTCCTTCTACAGCCCAGCCCGCACCCTCCGCTCCTCTGCTGCTAATCTTCTCACCGTGCCTCATTCTCGCCTGTTCCGCCATCAACCCCCGGCCCACGTCATACCCCTGGCCTGGAATACCCTCCCTCCCCACATCCGCCAAGCTAGCTCTCTTCCTCCCTTCAAGGCCCTACTGAGAGCTCACCTCCTCCAGGAGGCCTTTCCAGACTGAGCCCCCTCCTTTCTCTCCCCCTCCTCCCCCTCTCAATCCCCCCCGCCTTACCTCCTTCCCTTTCCCACAGCACCTGTATATATGTATATATGTTTGTACATATTTATTACTCTATTTATTTTACTTGTACATATCTATTCTATTTATTTTATTTTGTTAATATGTTTTGTTTTGTTCTCTGTCTCCCCCATCTAGACTGTGAGCCCACTGTTGGGTAGGGACCGTCTCTATATGTTGCCAACTTGTACTTCCCAAGTGCTTAGTACGGTGCTCTGCACACAGTAAGCGCTCAATAAATACGATTGATTTTCAGGGGAAAGAGGGATGGGGTTAGTTTTCTCTTGGACAAGAAGAGAGGTTGGCAGCTGCTTGTGTCTTTGCAGGGAGTGGTCAAGCAGAAGTTATATGCTACTTCTGCAAAAGTCCCTCCATTTGCTTACCAAGTTACAAGGGACTGACACCTGAGCCTAAATTAGACTCTTGAGGTGACAGCTCCTGGAATTTTTCTCCTTGCCATTTATTGGAATATTTGCTTGCCCCGTGTCTGAGCATTTCTGCTGTTCCTAGTGCCTTTTCAAGAGCTCGTCTATTCAGGATTTTAATAAATGCTTCCCAGGTGCCCAAACTTTATGTACAATAGAACAGGACAGTACAGTGCAACTCAGATTTCCAGATCTTTATATGCCTCATTTCCTACTGATGGAAGAATTTCTCTTATTTTGATCAGAGAGGATAAACAAGCTTGTGTTACCAATTTGAATGCACTGAAGTCTGCTGTATCTGATGTTTAAAGCCCATTAAAATATTTTTATAGCGATTAAAAGCATAGACTCTCTTTAGCTGTGACCCTCACTGTAACCAAATTGGTGGGAATTTTGCCAGGAATCATGATTGACCCTATTTGCAATTGAGGGCATCCAAGGATGCTGATGGGAAAAACAAGAATGTGTTTAAATTTTCCGGTGTTTCTGCCGAAAGGCAAACTTGAGTCTTCAGACTTTCCGGTGATTTAGTTTTCTTTTTTTAAATGGGTTTACTCTGGATTGCCAGCATCTGCTCCTTTTGGCTCCAGTAAAAAAACTGGCAGATATACTGACATTTATAATAATTGTGGCATTTAAGTGCTTACCATGCACCAGGCACTATACTAATTGCTGGGGAATATATATCGATCAAATGCCATCTAGTCATTTCTGATTCATAGCGACTTCAAGGACATATTTTCTCCACAGCGTCCTATCTTCTGCAGGTTGGACACAGTCCCTGTCCCATGTGGGGCTCCCAGTCTGTCTCCATTTTGCAGATGAGGTAACTGAGGCCCAGGGAAGTGAAGTGACTTGCACAAGGTCACCCAGCAGACAAGCGGTGGAGTCAGTATTAGAACCCAGGTCCTTCTGACTCCCAGGCGCATGCTGTATTCAGTATGCCATGCTGCTGCCATGCGTAAGGGAAAGAAGGGAGCAGGTAGAAGAAGAGATGGACCCTTTGCCCAGTAGCTGCCATGGAGTTCAGATCATCATCAATCGTATTTATTGAGCGCTTACTGTGGGCAGAGCACTGTACTAAGCGCTTGGGAAGTACAAGTTGGCAACATATAGAGACAGTCCCTACCCAACAGTGGGCTAACGGTCTAAAAGGATGGCCTCTTAGTCTCACGGCTTTGGTTCCATCTGAGCCTCAAGAAGCAGCCGGTCTGGAAGGGGGCTTGCTAAGCAGCCACTGGAGCTGACGACAAATGTGCCAAGTTTGGGAAGCTCCGGTCACCGTTGCACCCAAACAAACCAGCTGTTAGGGACATTGCAGCCGCTCGGAGGCAAGTGATGCTACTTGTCTAAAGTCGCGTTCCTGTTGGTCAACATTGAAGGGTGTTGGCAAACCCTAAGGTCTGCATCTGGTACCATAGCTGATCGTCACCTCAGTGTGCCAGCCCATCAATTTGCAGGAGAGGGCAGTGGCCCAGAGAGCCACATTTATTCCTTTGATGTGAATAGATTTGTTTTTTTTTTTTTTAAATGTACTTAGCTTACAGGATGTGAGCAGCAAAAAATACTGTAATTCAGAGTGAAAAGAAAAGTGATTGAGTGAAATGTGAAATACACTTTGTTTTATAAACATTTTGCTACTCAAGGCTTCTTGACTACTTGAATTGCTATGTTCCATCCTGTATGGCTCCTTCTCTATTCCTCATCTCTGGTGACCAAGCTTTAACCTTTTACTCTCTCAATTTTTTTTTCCCACTTCTCACTCCATTCTTAATCCCATCTGACCTGGATTCAGGCTCAAACTCTGCACTGAAACCAACCTTCCTTGCCTCAACTTGACTCCCATTTTCTCGTTCCTTTGCCCATCTGGGTCTTGCAGAACTTAATGATTGGCCTCATAGTCAACTCTTTTTTTTTTATCTTTATGGATGCGTTAGAAGACTTTTATTTATCCTCCCTCTGTCTTTTACCTTTTAGGGGCTATGTCCAAAACCATAGTTAAGAACTAAGCAAATATTTCAGCAGCTATTTACCCCTCCACCCAACCCTTCTGTTCCAAATAGATCCACTCCTGGCCATACTGTGCCTTTCCTATTCTCCCTCCCTTTCCTGTTTCACCCAGGCTCTTTCAGACTAGAATTTGGAAATAGGTTTCCTCCCTCCCTTTCTCCATATTCATTCTGAACTCATGTCAGCTCCTAACCAAACCATTCCTGGCCGTGGCATTCATCCAGAGTGAATTTATCTATCCGGGTGTACAAGTGTTGGGATGCAGACATGTTCCTCTGTAATCCTCATTGCATATGTCTGTATTAGCTGTTTTATGAGCGTATGTTTGCAGACCTGATCTCCCTCTTTCGTTTGTTTCCTCCTCCTTGGACCGCAAGCTCCTTGAGTGCCTCTGTCATGCGTACAAACACCAGGTACTTTTGAGTCGTGCACACGGCAGTTTTGTAGATGATTCTGATGATTGCCGATGACCCTTAATCCAAATAATTTAAACATCTGCTTTTCTTGTCTAAATATCTCTGACCAAGCATACCGAGATAAACATATAAAGAATGTTTTTTTCCAATTAAATGATTGAAAGTCATACCTGGAAGAATCCTAACAAGCCAACTGAGTTGTTTTGGCCTGAAATCCTCTTCTTGAAATGATTAAGGCTGCTGCAAAGGTTTTATTATTTCCTGTCAGCTGAATGGTTTAACCTTTTTTCATTTGCTTCTACTGTCAGGAATGTGCCTCCTTAGAAGTGTGTGTGATGAGCAGTTTCACATTTTAGTTGATAAAATACAAATGCCATCTCCATTAAAGTGAGCAGGTTTTAAGGAGTTGCTTCAAAATATTACTGTCTCCTCAAAGCAGGATGACCTAGTGAAAGGGGCATGAGCCTGAGAGAAGACCTAGGTTCTAATTCCAGCTCTGCCAGTTCCTTGCTGTGTGATCTTGGTTGAGTGCCTTAACTTCCTCTGTGCCTCAGTGTCCTCAACTGTAAAATGGAGACTAAATCCTATTCCCTTCTTAGACTGTGAGCCCCAATTGGGACAGGGCCTGTGTCCAATCTGATTAACTTGTACCCCCCCATCACTTAAAACAGTGCTTGACACATAGTAAGTGCTTAACAAATACCATAATAATGTTCCCTGTAGAGAGTTTCAGAAGACCATGGTTGGAGTAATTGCTTGCATATCATTTTACATAAATCCCTCCTTTAAACCCAATTTTTCATAGCTTTTACCCTATAATGTCAATGCAGATAGGTTGTTGATTATAAGAAATTGCTATAGGAGTCAGGAGTTTCTAGACAATCAATATATCAATCAATAAATGGTATTAACTTAGTACCTTCTGAATGCAAAGCGATTGAGAGAGTACAACAAAAGCAAGAACTGCATTCTCTGTCCTTGAGGAATTTCCAATCAAATGGAGGAAACAGACAAAAAAAATCTACAAATAATGGTGTAGGGAGGAGGCAGAACAAGGATATAGCAGGAAATCAGTGCTAAAATTAAAAAAACTGGAACACTATAGGGTTGTGTGAGTGGGGTGAGGGAGCCAGGGGCACTGCCAGCCACTGAAAAACACACTTCATTCATTGTCGTATTTATTGAGTGCCTCCTGTGTACAAAGTACTGTACTAAGCACTTCAGAGAGTACAGTGTAAGACACATTCCCTGACCACAAGGAGCTCACAGTCTAGAGCGGGCATGCAGCCTAGGACCTGGGGATGTAGCAAAATGGAAGAGATGGGGCATGGCAGCTGGCGACCCCAGAGACAGCAGTCATGAGGGACTGAAAGGAGAGGCCAAGTGGGCCAGCCCCTCTTAGGCGGGGTGATGTCATCTCCCCCTCTCCCCCCCACAAACTCTGAACCCATTCCAGTTTACTTCCAACAGTAGAGGAAATACTCCAGATATATCCAGGTGAAGTAATTGAATGTACAAATGAAAATAGAAATAAAAATATACTAATGTACATAAGTGCCATGGATAGGAGTAGAATAAAATAAATTATGGTATTTAAGTGTTTACCATTTGGCAGACACTGTACAAAGCACTGGGGTGGATAAAGCAAATCGGGTTGGAGACAGTCCCAGTCCCACATGGGGCGCCCAGTGTCAATCCCCATTATACAGATGAGGTAACTGAGGCACAGAGGAGTGAACTGATTTGCCCAAGGTCCCACAGCAGACAAGTGTTGGAGCTGGGATTAGAACCCTTGACCTTCTGAATCCTAGGCCCGTGCTCTGTCCACTATGCCATGCCCGGGGGGTGGAGTTGGGGTAACGTGACTGGGGATGTGAATTATTCAAGGAATGCTCAGTATCCAGAAGGACCAGGAGAGAGCAAGCCTTGCAGAGGTGGCCCTGCAGAGGGTGGCCCCAGGAGCTGTGGACAGATACTGCCTTTGGGCCGCTGCCAGCCTCCTACAGAAGAACCTCTTCACGGCTGCTCCCTTCCTGTGCCCGGTCCTCTCTGGAGTTGCCACGGTTTTCTTCGCCCATCGTTACCCGGGCAGAGCCTTATAGCTACTTATGGTGTTGAGTCCTCTTACTTGACCCATATACTGTTCCCTCGTCCATACTCGTACCTGAGTAAGATTATGAGCTTTCCAAACAGGACCTTATTTTTCACATGCTAGAGCACAGTGGTATTTAAATCCACATGAAACCTATGTTTTGTGCTTCCCGGTTGCATATTTTCCCAATGAGAGTATATTTTCCCAATGAGAGTAGGAAATTATAAATATACTTTAAGCCTTCAAGTGGCTTAAAGCAGTTTATGACTTCCGTTCACTGCAGTTAGCCGTTTTCATTATTTTGAACCATGTCTTCTGGGCTTTTTTTTTTTTTTCTTCCCTTCTAAACATTTCAATTCTACCATTTCACTGAAAGCTCATTTTACTGTCTTCTGATTTCCTGATATTGTTCAGGTTATTAGAGACCTGAAGCATAGTCTCAACCTGGATTAAATAATTCAAGTGCCGCCGTAGGCATTTTGAACCACGTGACTCCCGTCGCTGTCATCAGGAGCTGCATTGCTGCACGGGTCTTTGGAAAGTGAGTCATTACTACTGACATTGGAACACTCTTCAAGGCAGGACTTCCTAGCTCTGGCTAGTCTGTTTATTAGGATTATGCAATCAGAGTTCTGATCTTAAGGAAGGAAAAATATCTAATTAGTTTTCCTCCTTGTGCCCAAGAAATGGACTGGCTCCAGAGTGGTTTGGTTATGTGTCCCCAATAGCTTCGGCAATTTAGGCATGAGCTGTGAAGTTGAGATTTTTGGTAGCCTACACTGTGATAATGATTCTTTTTTGATCAATTCAGTGGAATTCCTTTGGCCTTTGAAATCTAAATCATGTCTCGGGAATGACAGCGCAAAGTTTGCTAGTGTATTAACATTGCTACAACTATTGTGTGTGGGATGGCGTTTCTCTAGGATGTGTGGACTAAGAAGTGTTAGATTGGATCCCAAACCGCCTATTTAGAAGATGGGTTTTTTCCCCTGTAAATCTTTATTACCAAAAGGAATGGTGCCTATTTTCCTCCTTTTTCTTTCAGTTTTCTTTTGCCTCTTTCCATTGGCAAACCTTCTCATACTCACATTTTACTCTGTCCACTTTATCCTTGGTTTCCATTTCACTTTCCCTGTGTTTCATTCCTGTATCTTTCTTGTTTAGACCAAGTGGAGGATCCAGCTGGCAGTAGCCACCATGTAGGACCCCTCAGGTAAGTGCACGGGTGTACTTATACTCAGGCTCCCATTAGGTTTGCTTCTGCTCTCAATCTCTAGAGAATTCTTACTGACTTTGTTTGGAAACTTCAAGAGATGAACAGTCAGTGCAGGTTGAAATGTTTCACCCAAGAGCACAAGAAAGTAATTATTAAGGAATAATGCCACACTGGGTGGCGTAGATCTCTTCGGTTTTTCAGGTTCTTGTTTCAGGAAACAAGATTATTATTATTATTATTATTATTATTATTATTAGGAAAACAGGAAGGGAACAACAGCCCATGTTGCAAAAGACATTGATAAAGTATTTGTTAGAAAAAAAATCAGAGATCTTTTAAATCCGTAATGACGCTCAATACCAAGAATTTACTAAGGGACTTAAGTTCAGTGTTGATCCGAAATTGGAGATAAACTAAAATCCCAAACTCTGCTTTTGCTTGGCCTGCATTGCTGGCGGTTTCTCCTGTTTTGTTGTGATTCAGTGAGGTTATGTTCCTTGAAAATGTTGTTTAATTGGGAATGACTCAGTTGTGATGTTTTCACATAGACTTTGTGTTATAAATTAGAATCGATTCCAGAACTTCTGGAGAAATGGCATGCAGCTCCTTTTATGTGTTACACGGTAATGTAAAACATCACTATTGTTGAGTCTTTGTTAAAGTAATTCAGTGCCTAGAAGCAACTAAATGAGGATTTTAATAAGGTTATGAGTCTTTGCAGGAGGCTGCAAAAGTAGACGCTTACTCTGGTAGTTTTTCAATGTTAGTGAAGAATTTGTGCAAACTTGGTTGAGCAGTTACCTTCTTAAAGCATCTTATAGCAAGCTAATCCCTTCTAAACACCTTTGTGCACTTTGAACTCCTCTCCGTTGTGGTGTTCCATCATTTTTCAAGTTCATCCACTTTCTTGAAACTTATTCCCAAAATTTTAGCTGGTGGTGAAGAGACCATATATCTACCTTGTTCATCTGGTCCTGGTGGCCGCCGTCAGCCTCCTGGCCGCCTCCTTCACCACCTCGCACAAGATGCAGCGCTCCTGCCCGTCCTGGGCCGGCTTCTCGCTGACCCTGTCCGGCGTGGTTGGCATCGTGTGCTGGAAGCGGCCTCTCATCCTGGTGATCTCCTTCTTTTCCCTCCTGTCTGTCCTGTGTGTGGTGGTCAGCCTGGCCGGGGCCGTGCTCACCGGTAGGAATGCCCAGCTGGCCCGGGATTTCCACGATTGCCAGCTGCTCAAGGGCGTTTGCGTGTGCTGCCCTCCGCCTCCGCTGCCCCGGGACTGCCTGCCCGGTGGGAGCAGGTCCTCAGTCTCTACCCCAACCCCAACTGCCCCGGGGCACCCGTGGCCTTCTGGCCACCCTCAGAAATCCTTCATCATCATCAATCGTATTTATTGAGCGCTTACTATGTGCAGAGCACTGTACTAAGCGCTTGGGAAGTACAAATTGGCAACATATAGAGACAGTCCCTACCCAACAGTGGGCTCACAGTCTAAAAGGGGGAGCCTTCCCCCGGCCACCCCCTCACCTCCATCATCGGTGCTGTGTAGAGAAGCAGCGTGGCTCAATGGAAAGAGCCTGGGCTTTGGAGTCAGAGATCATGGGTTCAAATCCCGGCTCTGCCACTTGTCAGCTGTGTGACTTTGGGCACGTCACTTTACTCCTCTGGGCCTCAGTTCCCTCATCTAAAATGGGGATGAAGACTGTGAGCCCCCCGTGGGACAGCCTTATCGCCTTGTATTTCTCCCAGTGCTTAGAACAGTGCTTTGCACATAGCGCTTAATAAATGCCATCATCATCATCATCATCATCTGTTTAGGCATCTTGCATTAATGCACTGGATGTTAAATCAATCAATCAATGGAATTTATTAAGTGTTTTGTGTACAGAGCACTTTACTAAGTACTTTGGAAAGTACAAGGTAATAGAGTTGGTAGACACATTTCCTGCCCACAAGGAGCTTTCATTCTAGAGGGAGTTTGAGGCAATCAACTCATCAACATCTGCATCTTGCATTTCTAAATTAAATCACCTCTTCTCCCTTGGTTTCCTGATCTGGGGTCTTTTCTAAACCTTGACATTTTGACACAGCCTGAATGGAGAGCTTCCCCCAGAATCTATTCCTTGTTGATTGCTTAATTTCAGCTAAAGTGGGAAGGAGGCAGTGAGAGGTTTACTTAACTGCAGTGGTTGGCAGAAACAACAAGGCAGTTGGACTTTTGCAAAGGATAAAGGCACAAAACAATGTAGGCCGAATCATACTGTGGTTAGCGTGGCTCAGTAGAAGGAGCACAGGCTTGGAAGTCAGAGGTCGTCATAATAATAATAATGTTGTTATTTGTTAAGCGCTTACTATGTGCAAAGCACTGTTCTAAGTGCTGGGGGGAATACAAGGAGATGAGGTTGTCCCATGTGGGGCTCACAGTCTTAATCCCCAGTTACAGATGAGGGAACTGAGGCTCAGAGAAGTGAAATGACTTGCCCAAGGTCACACAGCAGACGTGGGGGAGGCGGGATTCAGGTTCAAGTCCCAGCTCTGCCAATTGTCAGCTGTGTGACTTTGGGGCAAGTCTCTTAACTTCTTTGGGCCTCAGTTACCTCATCTGTAAAATGAGGATTAAGACTGTGAGCCCCACATGGGGCAACCTAATCACCTTGCATCCTCCCCAGTGCTTAGAACAGTGCTTTGTACATAGTAAGCACTTAACAAATGCCACTATTATTTTTCCCCCTTCTAGACTGTAAGCCTGTTGTTGGGTAGGGATCATCTCTGTTGCCAATTTGTACTTCCCAAGTGCTTAGTACAGTGCTCTGCACACAGTAAGCACTCAATAAATACGATTGAATGAATAAATCAAACAGCACAGTAGTAGTAGTATTTATCAAGAATCCACCTAATGCGGTGCATTGTTCTAGGCACAAGGAAAGTCCAGGATAACAAAGTGACCCCCTCTCTGCCCATAAAGACACTTATATTTTTAACAACAGAGAGGGTAGAGGGAGGAGGATCAGAGCTGGCAGAAGACGGACAAAGTTTTACAACTGTATTGGTCAATACAGAGTTTGCATATACACATGAGAGCTAAAGAGGGTGTGTAAGTTGGTGAAAGCTTACAGGAGTGTCAGTAGTTACTGGATTCCCAGGTTCTATATATTTCTAGACTGTGAGCCTTCTAGAGTGTGAGCACATTGTTGGGTAGGGACCGTCTCTATATGTTGCCAACTTGTACTTCCCAAGTGCTTAGTACAGTGCTCTGCACACAGTAAGCGCTCAATAAATATGATTGGGTGAATGAATAAATATTGTGCAATGACTATAACCTGGAGAATGCCTGTAGAGGCAGCAGGACTATCAAGTGATTTCTAGAACCCTGAAGTGTTCCTAGTCAAATTATGACAGATTGCTGCCCAGTTCTCTTGGCACTTCAAAGTCAGATCTGAACACTTCTCTTTAAATTGATCAACCTTCCAACGTCACACATTCATTCATTCAATTGTATTTATTGAGCGCTTACTTTGTGCAGAGCACTGTACTAAGCACTTTGGAAGTACAAGTTGGCAACATATAGAGATGGTCCCTACCCAACAGTGGGCTCACAGTCTAGAAGGGGGAGACAGACAACAAAACAAAACATATTAACAGAGTAAAATAAATAGAATAAATATGTACAAGTAAAATAAATAAGTAGAGTAATAAATATGTACAAACATATATACATATATACAGGTGCTGTGGGGAAGGGACAGAGGTAAGGCTGGGTGGATGGAGAGGGAGAGGACGGGGAGAGGAAGGAGGGGGCTCAGTCTGGGAAGGCCTCCTGGAGGAGGTGAGCCCCCTTTGGGCCTTGAAGGGAGGAAGAGAGTTAGCTTGGCAGATGTGGGGAGGGAGGGCATTCCAGGCCAGGGGGATGACATGGGCCGGAGGTCGACAGCGGGACAGGCTAGAATGAGGCACGGTGAGGAGGAGAGCTCACCTCCTCCAGGAGGCCTTCCAGACTGAGCCCCTTCCTTCCTCTCCCCCTCATCCCCCTCTCCATCCCCCATCTTACCTCCTCCCCTTCCCCACAGCACCTGTATATATGTATATATGTTTGTACATATTTATTACTCTATTTATTTATTCAATTATTTTACTTGTACATATCTATTCTATTTATTTTATTTTGTTAGTATGTTTGGATTTGTTCTCTGTCTCCCCGTTCTAGACTGTGAGCCCACTGTTGGGTAGGGACTGTCTCTATATGTTGCAAACTTGTACTTCCCAAGCGCTTAGTACAGTGCTCTGCACACAGTAAGCGCTCAAATACGATTGATGATGATGAATAAATGCCATCATTATTATTATTATTATTATGTGCTGGAGTAGGGTGGACCTGTTAAGGGGGGTCAGGGAGCAGAGATGCCTGGGGAGAGGAAACAGCCAAATAGCATGGGAGGGCTGAGTAGGTGCGAATGAGGTTGTCGTTAATGTAGCTTGGTGATAACCAGGGCCTTTTTCCCGGGGGAGGGGGGCGGGGAGAGTTAGTCAGGTCCGGACCGGGAAGGTGGGTGTGGGGGGCACTTTAAGGAAGGTCGCTTAAGTGGGGGGCGCGGGTGGAAGCAGGGGGCGTCTATGGGAGCTCTATGAGGAGAGGGGCCTTCCAGGAGTAGTGGGGGCCACGCGGTGTGATGGCGGGCGGGCCTCTCAGGAATGGAATCCCAGGCGTCTATGACGGCGCTCTGGGGAGAGGATCCTTCCGGGACCAGCAAGGCCATCACACCGCACGGGGCGGGCCTCTCGGGAACATTCAAATCCGTTAGCATATCGACTCACTTTTTGAAGCAGATGGCCATCGGGTCACCAAGGAGCTTCTTTCCTTTCAGTAATCAAAAGGAATAGAGTTTGAGATCTGGAGCATATTTACCGGTTGAATTAACCATATTTGTGTTTCTCTTGATGCTACACCAGAAGTGCTGTCCTAGGAAAGTTGCTTTGTATTATTCGTTTGAAAAGAGGGCTGCTTTGCCCTAAAATAGGAGTAAGGTTGGGTTGTGTTTCCATTTTTTTTGACTTCTTCGCTCCTACAGTGCCATAATAGATCCTTGAGAATATATCGTATGGGATTCATCTATGCAACAGTACATTTATCGTGGTGCCTACACTCTGTGTGATATATTTGTAAATGTAAAATTGTCCCTCAAGGATTTTCCCCGGGGCAGCTATTTTGGGTAGCACAGTCTCCTCAGCAACTCGATTTTTACACAGAACTGCCTCAGAACAACAGGTCTTCTCTCCCCAGAATTTGTCCGTGGCTGGCGTCAGCTGAGATTTCTGCTGGTAAGTCAGTGACTGCTTAAATAGAAGCAGTGCGGGTGGACTACCACCCATGAAAGCCTCCAAGGTGGCCAGCGTACATGAAGAGCTTTGCCTTAATTTTGCTCATTTTTTCATTAGGTTGTTAGAACTATTCTAGATCTTGGGCACCTGTTACATTCAGAAACCTCACGAATTTAAATGGAAAATGAGCCAATTTGTTTTTCATTTTGTATAAATGATAGGATGCCCAAAGCTTCCTGACCTCCACCAGTAGTTTACCTAAATGTTAGTGTTTGACGGGTAGTGGTTTTATGAACCTTGAGTAGTTGGTGGAAATTTACCCAAACCGTTGACTCTGTCAGAGCTGAAGTGGTCTCCTTGAGGCAAGTTAAGTTGGGCAGATGTGTCAGTGACACCTCACGTACCTAACTATTGGTCAATAACCTGAATTCCCTTTGATTCATGGACTGAATAATAATGATGGCATTTAAGTGCTTACTGTGTGCAAAGCACTGTTCTAAGGATGATACCTTAAGTGATCATGGTGTCCCTCCGGTCAGCCTCCATGCCTGTGTCAATGATTAAACCATCGAGGATCAAAGGTGGTCTTCTCTCTCTCCCTCTCCCTCTCCCGGGACCTCTTATTTTCGGGACTCTAGTTCTCTAGTTTTTCCACTTCTTCCTTTTTATAAATTGTAGTGACCAAAACTGGACATGGGGCGTTTACGAAGGGTGTGCCAAGTCTGAAATCCGACATGTCGTATATAGAATGCCATTAATATAATCAAGCACCATGCTGACCTCATTAAATAATGGCACTTCATTGTTAACACATTTTAAGCTGGTGAGCCACTGTGGCTGCCCCCAGGAATTTCATGTTGTTTTTGTGGTGTTTGTGTTTTGTCCCCAAATTTGGAGCTTTTCACTTTGGCTCCCTGTTTTGGCGGAGGCAGTTTTTCAATTGATGATAGTCTCTTTTTAATTTTATTACTCTCATTCAAAGTGTTAGCAATGCCACTCCATTTAGAATCTCCTGGAAATTTGACAAGCCTATTCTTAATTCTTCCAGATCATCAACAAAGAGATTGAGGAGGAGATATCCTGGAGTGTCTTCCTATCGGACTCTACTCAGTACTTTCCCTCCAGGTTGATCCGGATCTGGGCAGTGATAGTTAGTGTTTACGTTTGACCCTTAATCTAGCTGTCAGCCCACAAAACAGTAGCAGCTGAGAATATCGTTAAATGAGAGCATAGGGGATATATGAGTCTTTGTGTTAATAGATACTCATTTTAATTCGTCTGCTCAATATGTCCATCTTCCTAAGCCGAATATTTTACATGCAGACCGACTTCTGTTTGCTAAGGAATCATGGGTAATCTTTAAAATAGACTTTTTTCTGTAGGAATTCTGATCCATTTCATGTGTATATTAGGGCTAGTGGTTGGTCAGATAGGTTTCTGTGGTGCAACTCGCCTTCCCATGCATTGTCTCAATTTTCAGCGTTTTGCCTTGCTGCTGCTGCCGCTGCTGAAGTAAACATCTCACATTGGAGAGGAGGAACAATCACCAGCATTCCTTCTCCACTGCTCACAGTGGCTGACCAGATTTGTGGGAACTGAGGGCAGTAAATACCTGGGCCCCATCCCATCTTTTCTATGTAGCCCCCTACCTTCACGGCCACCTGGGTGAGGCCCTGCCCGCCTGCCACCGTGGGCCTCCTGAGGCCCCGGGGCCAGTGGTTCCCATCTTCAGGGGTCCAGGCACCTCCGGGGTTCTCTGGTGCCCCAGACCCCCGGGATCCAGAACGTGCTGAAGTCCCCGGGGATCCAGAGGGGTGTTTTGCAGGGTTCCCAGATTTGGGGGACTTCTCGCGCCAGGACTAAATTCTGCGTGGGCGAGGTTTGTGGAGCCAGATGCCGCGTGGAAGCAGCATGGCTCAGTGGAAAGAGCACGGGCTTTGGAGCCAGAGGTCAGGGGTTCAAATCCCGGCTCCGCCAACTGTCAGCTGTGTGACTTGGGGCAAGTCGCTTCGCTTCTCTGGGCCTCAGTTACCTCATCTGTAAAATGGGGATTAAGACAGTGAGCCCTCCGTGGGACAACCTGAGCACCTTGTAACCTCCCCAGCGCTTAGAACAGTGCTTTGCACATAGTAAGCGGCCCACCGCCTCCCCCTGGCCTGGAATGCCCTCCCTCCACACATCCGCCAAGCTAGCTCTCTTCCTCCCTTCAAAGCTCTACTGAGAGCTCACCTCCTCCAGGAGGCCTTCCCAGATTGAGCCCCCTCCTTCCTCTCCCCCTCCTCCCTCTCCCCATCCCCCGCCTTACCTTCTTCCCCTCCCCACATCACCCATATATATGATATATATGTGTTTGTACATATTTATTACTCTATTTTATTGTACATATTTATTTATTTTATTTTGTTAATATGTTTTGTTTTGTTGTCTGTCTCCCCCTTCTAGACTGTGAGCCCACTGTTGGGTAGGGACCGTCTCTATATGTTGCCGACTTGTACTTCCCAAGCACTTAGTACAGTGCTCTGCACACAGTAAGCGCTCAATAAATATGATTGAAGGAAGAAGAAGAAGAAGGAAAGGGCTCTTGTATGATGTACTTGTGGGTCTGAAAGTATGAGGCCTGTGGAAAACTCCTCTCCACATCCTTGACGTTGCTGAAGAGCACTGTTTTGCATAGTGGTGTTTTTTTTCCTCGGGTGATTTTTATTAAAGGAATGTGACTCCAGTGGACCACACAAGCCAGCAGAGGAGTGCTAGAGTAGTTGAAATAGCAAAGTAAGAGCTAAGTGCTTTAAAGAGCAAGGAATGGCCATAGGTTCAACAGTATCCCCTTGAGGCTGTAGCACTCCTATTGTCACTAGTGTATTTTGAGGACTCATACGAAAGGAAACAAGTGGAAACAAGTCTTCTACTTTATAGGATGAGACGGTCTTGACAACACGTTACCATCTGCACCGATACGTTAGTACTCATCCTCAGAATTTACGTCTCTGTGTATATTCAATTATTTCCATTCTCCCAATCTGATGTGACCTGGTGGAAAGGGCACGGGCCTGGGAGCCAGGAGACCTGGATTCTAATCCTGGTTCCATCCTGGCTGCCTCATGTTGGGCAGGAAATTTAACTTCTCTATGCATCAGTTTCCTCATCTGTAAAATGGGGATTAAATACTTGCTTCCTTCCAACTTTAGACTTGGAGCCCCATGGGGCAAGGACTGTGTCTGGCCTGATTATCTTGTGCGCATCACAGTGTTTACTACAGTGCTTGGCACATAATAAACACTTAACAGGTACCACAGTTTCCCCCTCTAGACTGTAAGTGCCTAGTGGGTAGGGAAGATGGCTGACCCAGTCATATTTTCTCTCAACACTTAGTTTCAGTGTTATACGCACTGTAAGTACTCAATAAATACCATTGATTGATTACTTTGTCATATCTTTGGTCTTGCTCCCATTCCACTATTCATAAATGATTTAAACCTCTCTGTCTCCCATGTTAGATTTTTAAGCCCTTTGAGAATAGGGACCACACTTTTTGATTCTTGTGGTAGCCTTGAAAGCTTAATAAAAATCAGTGGTGATGATGAGGTGCTAGAATCTGCAAAATGGATGTAGAGCCACTAAAATCAAGTTGTGTCTAAACAGTTAAGTGCTGGTGAATAGGGGAGAATGTAGGGGAAGTGCACTGTCATTTGGAAGAGACTTGGTATAGGGTATATTTTCCCAGAGTTTTACAGGCTGTAAATTGGAAACCCATGGAAAAACCCAGAAAAATGGGTTATTCCTTTCTGAGCTCTTGACTGTTACATTAAATATCACTATACTATTGTCTAATCCTTCATGAAAGTAATTCAGAGCAAAATATCCCAACATTAAACAAGGAGCCGTCATATATGTGACTTTGAATCTTTGCAGGAGGTTGAAAGAGTAGAAACTTGTCCCCCTGACAGGTAATGGTTTTTGAATTATAGTTACAGGGTTTACATTCCAGCAGGGGAGGCAGGCATTAAAAGAAATTACAGGTAGGAAGAAGTGGTAGGATGTAAGGATATGTGCTTAAATGCTATGGATTGAAAAGTTAAAAGTGCCCCCACTAAGAATTCCAGTAGTCTCTTTTGGGCCACATCTAATGGTCTCTTCTCCAGACCTTCCAGATATTCATACATTCATTCATTCAACTGTATTTACTGAGTGCTTACTTATGCAGAGCACTGTACTAAGCACTTGATATTGATGGTATTTAAGTGCTTTCTATGTGCCAAGCACTGTTATAAGCCCTGGGTAGATACAAGGTTATCAGGTCGTCCCATGTGGGGCTCACAGTCTTAATCCCCATTTTACAGATGAGGTCACTGAGCCACAGAAGTTAAATGACTTGCCCAAAGTCACACAGCAAACAAGGGGCAGAGCTGTGACTAGAACCCAGGGCCTTTGACTCCCAGGGCTGTGCTCTATCCATTTAGAATTAAAGAGGCCTTACAAAACTTTGTCATAGACCAAGGTGGTCCTTGGCTGAATAAATTCTACAGTGCCACAGTGGATAGAGCACGAGCCTAGGAATCAGAAAGGCCAGAGTTTTAGTCCCAGCTCTGCCACGTGTCTGCTGTGTCCTTGGGCAAATCACTTCACTTCTCTATGCCTGAATTAACTCATCAGTAAAATGGGGATTACGATTGTGAGCCCCATGTGGGACAGGGACTGTGTCCAACCTGATTATCTTGTATCTACCCCAGCACTAAGAACAATCCCTGGCACATAATAAATGCTTAACAAATACCATTAGAAAAGAAAGCTTGAAAACCCTTGCTATATGGTATTATCCTTACTTTAAAAACCATTGTTTTCGTCTTTATTGAATTTAATAGTGATTTCAGCTTATTTTTCCGATTTATCAAGATCATACTGTAGGGCAACTTTATTTTCTCCAGTGTTTGCTGTCCTTCCCAGCAAGGTGTCTTTCATAAATGTGATTATCATTTCCTAAACCCTATCATGCAGTTGGTTAATGAAATAGTGAATTGTATTAAATCCAGAATGAAGGGCCAGTGTACCCTTCAAGAAACTTGGGATATAAGAGTGAGTTATTTATTAGTAGTCTGTGTTAGATATTTGAGCCCATTGTATGTATGTTGGGTGTTAGTTTTTTGTAGTTTCCTCAAATCTGAGATGCTGAACATTGAGTTGGGGCTTTGGAGAGTTCCATAAAATTAGTAGGCATGATCCCTGCTCTCAAAGAGCTTACAGTTATATGTGTGTGTGTGTGTGTGTGTGTGTGTGTGTGTGTGTGTATTTTGGGGGGAGAGGGGTGCCATATCTCCTTAGGTCTCTTATCAATCATTCAGTTGTATTTATTGAGAGCTTGCTGTGTTCAGAGTACTTTATTGAGTGATTTTTATTATTATAATCAAATGCCGTTGTCATTTCCCATTCACAGTGACTCTATGGATGTATTTTCTCCAGAACGTTTCTGTCATAAACTGTAACGTAGCTAACAACAGTTCTTCCATTATTGTTATGGTTTCTATCCACCTAGCTACTGGTCTGCCTCTTCCACGTCTTCCCTGGACTTTCCCAACCATTAGTGTCTTTTCCAGAGACACTAAGCGCTTGGGTGAGTCCAGTACAACAGAGTTGGTAGGCCTGTTCTTTGCCTATAGTGGTAGCCATATGTGCCAGTGAGTGGCAAAAATGCCTGCTTCCTGTTGTTCTTGGTGCACTTGTGCCCCAAAGGGCAAAACTTTCGTTTTCCACACTGTAGAATGAGGCTCGGATGCCCTAGCGGCTGTGGGGAGGGCAGCAGTGAGAGGTGGGCAGGGCCCAAAGCCTTCCAGTGGCACAGGGGAATACTGTCAATCAATCAGTCAATCAATCAATCGTATTTATTGAGCGCTTACTGTGTGCAGAGCACTGTACTAAGCACTTGGGAAGTACAAGCTGGCAACATATAGAGACAGTCCCTATCCAACAGTGGGCTCACAGTCTAGAAGGGGGAGACAGAGAACAAAACCAAACATACTAACAAAATAACATAAATAGAATAGATAGGTACAAGTAAAATAAATAAATAAATAGAATAATAAATATGTACAAACATATATACAGGTGCTGTGGGGAAGGGAAGGAGGTAAGATGGGGGGGATGGAGTGGGGGACGAGGGGGAGAGGAAGGAAGGGGCTCAGTCTGGGAAGGCCACCTGGAGGAGATGAGCTCTCAGTAGGGCCTTGAAGGGAGGAAGAGAGCTAGCTTGGCGGATGGGCAGAGGGAGGGCATTCCAGGCCCGGGGGAGGACATGGGCCGGGGGTCGATGGCGGGACAGGAGGGCTGAGTAGGTGCAAATGAGGTTGTCGTTAATGTAACTTGGTGATAACAAGGGTCTTTTTCCCGGGGTGGGGGTGGCGGGGGCACTATAAGGAAGGTCGCTTAAGTGGGGGTGGGTGGAAGCAGGGGGCGTCTATGGCGGCGCTTGGAGGAGAGGAGCCTTCCGGGAGCAGCGGGGGCCACGCGGTGTGGTGGCAGGCGGGCGGGCCTCTCTGGCGCTCTGAGGAGAGGAGCCTTCCAGGAGCAGCGGGGGCCACGCGGTGTGATGGCGGGCGGGCGGGCCTCTCGGGAACGGAGTCCCGGACATCTATGGCAGCACGCTCTGAGGAGAGGATCCTTCCTGGAGCAGCAAGGCCGCGCGGTGTGATGGCAGGCGGGCGGGCCTCTCGGGAACGGAGTCCCGGGCGTCTATGGCGGTGAGCTCTGAGGAGAGGATCCATCCGGGAGCAGCAAGGCCGCGCGGTGTGATGGCGGGCGGGCCAATCGGGAACGGAGTCCCAGGCGTCTATGGCGGCGCTCTGAGGAGAGGATCCTTCCGGGAACAGTGGGGGCCACGCGGTATGTCCTGCGCGTCTATGGCAGGCCTCTCTGGCGCTCTGAGGAGAGGATCCTTCCAGGAGCAGCGGGGGCCACGCGGTTTGATGGCGGGCGGGCCTCTCGGTAATGGAGTCCCGGGCGTCTATGGCGGCACGCTCTGAGGAGAGGATCCTTCCGGGAACAGCAAGGCCGCGCGGTGTGATGGCGGGCGGGCGGGCTTCTCGGAAACGGAGTCCCGGGCGTCTGTGTCGATGGTGGGACAGGCGAGAACGAGGCCCAGTGAGGAGGTTAGTGGCAGCAGAGTAGCGGAAGGTGCGGGCTGGGATGGAGATATTATCCCTCGGAAGAGGGAAATCCCCATCTCTGCATTTCCCCGTATGCCAGAGCTAGGTGCTGCCATTGGGCTGGGGGACACAAGTTTCAGGCCAGAGGAACAGGTGAGGGATCAAGTGAAAGATCAAAGGAAATGGAATCAAAGTGGGGTCAGATTAGAGCACTGTAATCTGTTGTATTGAAGGGCTCTGGCCTTAAAATCATAGCCAGTTAAGACTTTTCCCCTCTAGACTTTAAGCTTGTTGTGAGCATGGGGTATGTCTGTTGTATTGTTACATTATACTCTCCCAAGTGCTTAGTACAATGCCCTGTGCACAGTAAGTGCTCAAATAATAATAATAATAATGGTATTTAAGTGCTTACTATGTGCAAAAAAATAAAATTGACTGACAGTCTTCTCAGATAATTGCCTGTGACTTTGTTGCAAGGGCCTTGTTGAGCACCCCTTTCTAAGGGGTAGAGAAGTTACCTTTTCCCATTCCCTTACATGGTATTTGAAATGTGCTCTCTAGCTACTTATGTCCTGCCATTTTGAATAATCATGTTTCTGACATTCTTAGGAAATCCTAATAATTCATTCATTCATTCAGTCGTATTTATTGAGCACTTACTGTGTGCAGAGCACTGTACTAAGTGTTTGGGAAGTACAAGTTGGCAACATATAGAGACATGACATTACAGAATGGTGCAGTTCCTCAAGGTGGAATTGATAATGCTGTCTCTCACTTCCATCCTTTGTTTTCCCTTATCCCCTCCAATGCAAAAGAGAAGTGACTGAAAGGGGATTTCTTTTTTTTTTTTTTTAGGGAAGAAAAAGTCCCAAGAGAGCAGAAACAAGGGAAAGAAAGCTGGAGGCACAAGGATGAAGAAGAACGAACCTGAAACAACTTCTGTGGATATGAGGGATTCTGAAGATGGTAAAGTTTATGTCAAACTTACAGAGCTGGGTATGTTTGTTCAGACCTAGGCAGCTCTAATTAGTAACTTTCTAAAAGTAGGTGTAGTATCTTTCCTTTTAAAAGAGGTATCGAATGTGATTTTTTTTTAACTGTGTCCAGATTAATGAACTGAAGAAGAGATGCCAGGTGAATCAGCAATTTTCCTTGTCAAAACTAGACTAACATTTGATAAAATGTTATTGAACATCCCTAATATGATGACCATGAAGCCTCTTTAAAACCTGATTCACTGTGATTCAGAACCTTGACATTAGCAATGTGAACCAAAACCTTCCCCTCCACCCTCCAGAAAATATAAGTGGCCCGAATTTTTCATCTCCATCCAGGGCAAGTCTGTATTTTATGAGTACGGATAGTCCTTGGACTTATGACATAGTTGCTTCATAAACATTGTGTCTCTAATTCAAAATGTGTCAGAACTGATTTTTCTCATAGGAACAGTGGTCTAAATTGGGGATTGGTTCCTGAACCGCAGTGAGCTTCACTATTTTAGATGAATAATATAGCTACATTAGGAAAGATGAATTTTGCTTTATTGGAAATAAAATGGATATGTTGATCCTCCCTGGTGAGCTATTCCCTTGTATTGCCCCTTCCTCATCAGTGCTTTTAAAAGTGTTTTCCCATTTATCCATGGCTCCTGCATTTCCTCCTTCCCCTCAATCCTCCCTCCCTAGTCACCCAACCTACAAACCAGAAGCTAGTGATGTAAGTTAAAACTAATGGGTCTTAAAAGCCCTTACTGTTAGATTCTGCAGTGGGGCATATATTCAGTAGTTGCAAGGTAGAATCCCAGTCATTGTGCACTTGGGTTTTTTGTTTTGTTTTGTTTTTCTTGATTTCCTATTTCTCATCTAATTGCTGACACTGCATAGACAAAGGCCCAAATAGTTGGGTGATTAGGCTTATATATATTCCATACATTCTTTCCTCAACCCCAAGTCTTTTACTCTACAGATGTAAATGTAATATAAATTTAAGTGGGAAATCCTAAAGAGAATTTCTTTAAAATACTAGAGTTTGCACTGAGCCACATGAACTTACCAAATAGAGATTTTTATTTTCTTTTAGGATCATTAGGGATTGGTTCCTTTGGAAAAGTAATATAATGTGGACTCTGAATGCCATTTCATTTAATGGCATATAGAAGCAGCGTGGCTTAGTGGAAAGAGCACAGGCTTGGGAGTCAGAGGTTGTGGGTTCTAATTTTGGCTCTGACGCTTGTCAGCTGTGTGACTTTGGACAAGTCACGTAACTTTTCTGTGCCTCAGTTCCCTCATCTGCAAAATGGGGATTAAGACTGTGATCCACACGTGGGACATCCTGATTACCTTGTATCTACCCCAGTGGTTAGAACAGTGCTTGGCACTTAGTAAGCGCTTAACAAATGCCATTATTATTATTGTTATTACTATTATTTTTTTCATTAATATTGTTGAGGGAAGTTATAAAGTTATAAATTGTATAGCACTGAAAAAAATATCCCAAGAGACAAGCTCTCTTACCAGAGGGGCTTGAAGAAAAGTACGTATTAAAATTCATAACTTTGCCATGAAACCTTTCAGTATAGAGGAGAGGAATCAGTCCACTGAACTGTCAGAGTTTTTACCCAATGTGCAAGTAAAACAATAATTTAAAAAAATGGATGGGGTATTTAAGTGCTTACTAGGTGCCAAACACTGAACTAAGTGCTGGGGTAGATGCAGGATAATCAGATCACAGTCCTACCCAACATGGGGCTTACAGTCTAAGGCCCAGACTTACCTTGACCATTTTACAGATGACACACAAGGCAAGTAGCGGAGCGGAGATTAGAACCCAGGTCCTCTGACACCCTGACCTGAACTCTTTCTAGGAGACCACACTCTACCCTTGTTCTCTGGTGGGATGTCAGCCCCCTTCCACAAAAAAATGAGATTAATGTTCACTGAACTTTTTGCAGGACAACGGGTCAAAATTGATTATAGCTAAAGCACAGCTAGCCCTACACTGGATGTTCTGTATTCTTCTATGTAATGATCAAATCCTCCTGCCAAATTTTTTGTTTGTGACATTTTTGTACCTGTTGTACATTTGTACAACAAATTGTAAGCATTGCCTTCTTTCTGGAGATAAGAACAAAAGAAGCCATGTCAGGAGGGAAGGCGTGCTGTAGTGGGTGCCTTAGGAGTCGAAGCAGTGGACAGTTCTGGGTAACTTTATGGCTGGAGAACATAAATCTATATGGCCCTGAATGAAATGTATTTATTTTTTTTTTTTTGGTTGAAAAAGCCCTTGGAACTCATGGAAAGAAATAATCTGTTCTGCTAAAACATGAGTTTTCATTATGTGTTTTAGTTTGAACAAGCCTGAAGAATAAAGGGATGTTTTTGTTGTGCTGAAAGGCACAACAGTAAAAGAAATTTATTGAGCTCTTACTGCATAGCGAGCACTGTATTAAGCACACTTGGGAGAGTACAGTACAACAGGGTTGGTAGACTTGACCCTGCACACAAGGAGTTTTGGACGTGGCATAAGACCTACAACTTGTGCAACTGCTAAGTCTGTCGGGCTCTCAACCCCTGCATCGTGGCAGAGCTGACTCTTCCTTTTTTTATTCTACATGTGAAAAGGTTAAAACTCTGAGGCGAAAAAGGCATTCTGAGGTTTAGATGTGAGGTTAGTTTTATTTCATTTTTTGCGGTGGGGAAAGCAGTTTTCTACTGGGTGTTTGCAGAAAGTTTTGCCTCAGAAATAGCAGACTTGGTCTTTGTTCATTGGGCTACCAGTTTTCTATTGTGGGAAAATCTGTGGGGTATACAAAACTTGCCACAGGAGCAAGAGTGCTTGTTCTGAAAGACAGCACCCTTGCTAGCAGACATTTATAAACTGGTTATACCAGAGGAGTTTGCCCCCACCTCTTTTCAGTTAGCTTTATGCAACTTCCCATGAGCCACACCCTCCTACCATTCCTTTCCAAACTCCTTGAATGAGTCATCTACACCCGCTGTCTCAAATTCAGCGCCAGCTCTCTCCTTGACCCCCTCCAATCTGGCTTCCTTCCCCTACACTGCACCGAAACTGCCCTCTCAAAGGTCACCAATGACCTCCTTCTTGCCAAATCCAACGGCTCCTACTCTATCCTAATCCTCCTCGACCTCTCAGCTGCCTCCAACACTGTGGACCACCCCCTTCTCCTCAACACGCTATCCAACCTTGACTTCACAGACTCCGTTCTCTCTTGGTTCTCCTCTTTTCTCTCCGGCCATTCATTCTCAGTCTCCTTTGTGGGCTCCTTCTCCCCCTCTGATCACCTTACTGTAGGGGTTCCTCAAGGTTCAGTTCTTGGTCCCCTTCTGTTCTCTGTCTGCACTCACTCCCTTGGTGAACTCATTCGCTCCCACGGCTTCAACTATCATCTCTACGCTGATGACACCCAAATCTACATCTCTGCCCCTGCTCTCTCTCCCTCCCTTCAGGCTCATATCTCCTCCTGCCTTCAGGACATCTCCATCTGGATGTCTGCCCGCCATCTAAAACTCAGTATGTCCAAGACTGAACTCCTTATCTTCTCTCCCAAACCCTGCCCTCTCCCTGACTTTCCTGTCACTGTAGTCGGCACTACCGTCCTTCCCATCTCACAAGCCCGCAACCTTAGTGTCATCCTCGACTCCGTTCTCTTGTTCACCCTGCACATCCAATCCGTGAGCAAAACCTGCTGGTCTCACCTCCGCAACATCATCAAGATCCGCCCTTTCCTTTCCATCCAAACCGCTACCTTGCTGGTTCAGTTTCTCATCCTATCTCGACTGGATTACTGCATCAGCCTCCTCTCTGATCTCCCATCCTCCTGTCTTTCCCTACTTCAGTCTATACTTCACGCTGCTGCCCCGATCATCTTTGTACAGAAACGCTCTGGGAATGTTACTCACCTCCTTAAAAATCTCCAGTAGCTGCCAGTCAACCTATGCATCAAGCAAAAACTCCTCGCTCTCGGCTTCAAGGCTCTCAATCACCTTCCCCCGTCCTACCTCACCTCCCTTCTCTCCTTCTACAGCCCAGCCCGCACTCTCTGCTCCTCTGCCACTAACCTCCTCACTGTTCCTCGTTCTCACCTGTCCCGCCGTCGACCCCCAGCCCGTGTCCTCCCCCTGGCCTGGAATGCCCTCCCTCCACACATCCGCCAAGCTAGCTCTCTTCCTCCCTTCAAAGCCTTATTGAGAGCTCACCTCCTCCAGAAGGCCTTCCCAGACTGAGCCCCCTTTTTCCTCTTCTGCTCCTCATCCCCCCATCCTACCTCCTTCCCCTCCCCACAGCACCTGTATATATGTTTTTACAGATTTATTACTCTATTTTACTTGTACATATTTACTATTCTATTTACTTTGTTCATGATGTGCATATAGTTTTATTTCTATTTGTTCTGACGACTTGACACCTGTCCACATGTTTTGTTTTGTCGTCTGTCTCCCCCTTCTAGACTGTGAGCCCGTTGTTGGGTAGGGACCGTCTCTGTATGTTGCCGACTTGTACTTCCCAAGCACTTAGTACAGTGCTTTTCACACAGTAAGCGCTCAATAAATACAATTGAATGACTAAATGAAGTGGTCATGACCTGAACCTGATACCCAAAGCTACATCTACAACCCTGTTCTCTCTCCCCCTCTGCAGTCTCGCATCTCCTCCTGCCTTCAAAGCACCTCTAATTGAATGTCCACATATCACCTCAGGCTTAACATGTCCAAAACTGAGCTCCTTATCTTTCCACCCAAACCGTGTCCTCCCCTTGATTTTCCCATCACTATAGACAGCACCACCGTCCTTCCTGCCTCACAAGCCCGCAACCTTGGCATATCCTTGACTCCTCTCTGTCATTCAACCCACACAATCAATCCATCACTAAATCCTATTTTTCCACCTTCACAACATCACTAAAATCCTCCCTTTCATATACATCCAAACTGCTACCATTTTAATACATTCACTTATCCTATCCAGCCTTGATTACTTTATCAGCCTCCTTGCTGACCTCCCAGCCTCTTATCTCTTCCCCACTCGAGTCGTTATGTCAGTCTGCTGCTCAGATCATCAGGACATGTTTTCCCCACTCCTCAAGAAACTCCAGTGGTTGCCCACTAACTCCTCATCAAAAACTCCTCACCATTGGCGTTGAAGCATTCAGTCATCTTGTCCTCTCCTACCTTGCCTTGTTACCCCTACTACACCCAAGCCTTCATATTTCACTCCTCTAATGCTAACCTCTTCACTGTACCTCGATGTCACCGCCAACCCCTCACCCATGTCCTGCCTCTGACCTGGAATGCCTTCCCTCCTCAAATATGGCAGACAATTACTCTCCCCCTTCAAAGCCTTATTGAAGGTACATCTCCTCCAGGAGCCCATCCCCAAATAAACCCCCCTTTCTTCTTCTCCCATTCCTTTCTGTGTCCCCCTGATTTGCTCCCTTTGTTCATCCCCCCTTCCAGCCCCACAGCACTTATGTACATATCTGTAATTTATGTATATTAATGTCTGTGTCCCCCTCTTGACTGTAAGCTCATTGTAGGCAGGGAGTATGTCTGTTTTTTTTTTTGTATTCCAGGTGCTTAGTACAATGCTCTGCACACAGTAAGAACCAAATAAATACCATCGAATGAATGATTGAATAAGTGAACTATCCCCAGCTGTTGCCCTCAGTCCTTTACCACTGGCCCTAATGTGTCCCCCGAAACATAGCTCTTGGAAAAGGAGGAGAGGGATGCAAAGAACACCAGTGAAAGTTGAGAGACCATGAGACTTAAGGAAAGAGGATCCAGTTTTATTACCTTGCTTACCAAAAGGCTGAAGGACTAAGATACTGGAAAGGAATGGCAATCTAATCATCATCACTTGTAGGTACAAAAATAGGAAAAGAAATGGCATCGATGCTCAGTGAATGATTTGGGTTTAGTATATTTTCCATGACCACTTTTGTTACTCTGGCCTGCAGCGTGGCTCAGTGGAAAGAGCACGGGCTTTGGAGTCAGAGGTCATGGGTTCAAATCCCGGCTCCGCCAATTGTCAGCTGTGTGACTTTGGGCAAGTCACTTCACTTCTCTGGGCCTCAGTTACCTCATCTGTAAAATGGGGATGATGACTGTGAGCCCCATGTGGGACAACCTGATCACCTTGTATTCCCCCCGGCGCTTAGAACAGTGCTTTGCACATAGTAAAGCTTAACAAATGCCATCATTATTATTATTAAAGAGGAGCCAGGGACATGACATAGAATGGAGGATGGGTAGCATTCTCATTTTGGACAAGGTATTGGTTGTTAAATCTCCTCTTCCACCCGCTGTCCCTGGCTTGAGGGTCTGATCCGGCTGTTGGGCAGCTAGCAGCTTGGGCCTGGGAACGACGCAGCCAATCACCCCAGCCCCAGACTTTGAGCCCATTGTGGACAGGAATCATCTCTTTTTATTGTTGTATTGTACTTTCCAAGTGCTTAGTACAGTGCTATGCACACAGTAAGCGCTCAGTAAATACAGTTGAATGACTGAATGAATGCCAGAGTTCCTTGGCCAAACCTAGCTAATTTACTAAATTTCCCAGTGGATTTACTAACATTTTGAATGCATCTTTCAACTTTTATAATTAAAAATGCCAAACTTTACTGTTGAATCATATAATATTCACTGACCACTTTACTGGGTTTGTGCTATTGTACTGAGGAGTATGGAGTGAGGCCTTATAGAATTTAAAGGAGACATGGTTCTGGCCCCTGAGGTCTTTAAAACCTAATCTGTTCGAGAATTCCTCTTCGGGCGCATAAAAAGCTGGATTTAAAATAATGTTTGTAGCCTTAAGAATTGCTTTCAGTCCAGGAGAACTGCTAAGGAATTAAAATAATGAAAACCTGAAATTGTTGAGGGGTTAAGAGGGATATATTTACTGGTAAATTATAGTCATTAAAGTGATTTTTATGCATTCTCTTGTCTTGACTTACAGTCTCCTTTGGGGAATTATGAAAAAGAATTCAGCTCTCTGTTTTCTTTATCTCTAACGGTAGTGATCTCTAATGATAGTCCTTTCTAATGATTCTTAAACGCCTTTACGTAAGGTCAGTAACCATTTATTACCCAATGTACCAAGTTCAAGTAGTAAATTTTGTATTCAGGAAAGACATGGTAAAGATACCTGGATCTGTAGGTTTTGACAATTCTAAAAGGTCCATTCATCTTTGTCTGCATACAACCCAAAAATGATTAAATATGTAACAGCTGAAGACTTGAGTGCATTCGTGCCATAGATTAGGATGCAAATGGAATTTTTATGTGGAAAAGGATCTGGATGTTTGAAGTACAAGGGTACCTGGGTCAGTTATATTACTTGAATGAATGGTAAATAGATCTGGGTGCAGTTGAATTCTTCAGATGCAGATCTACTTCCCAAAGGAATGGTTTTGGATTCGGGGCCGGTGTAAGATTTTCTTCGAGAACCAAAAATGGTACTATACAGTGTGACTGATATGCCACTCAAGTGGATTTGGATCCAGTTTTATTACCTTGCCTACCAAAAGGCAGATGTGGCTGAAGGACTAAGATACTGGAAAGGAACGGAATTCTAATCATCATCACTTGTAGGTATAAAAGTAGGAAAAGAAATGGCATTGATGCTCAGTGATTGATTTGGGTTTAGTATATTTTCCATGCCCACTTTTGTTTCTTCTTTCTTAGGTCCTAAAGAGGAAGAGGAGAAGCCTTCAGCCTCTGCAGTGCTGTCACTGGAACAGACTGCAATGATTCAAGAAATGGTAGATCATGGCGCACTTCCAAAACTGGTGATCTCGCATCCTGTCTGTGAGCCACCAAAAATGCCTGAAGAGAAACTAGAAGTAGTAATCTGTAGGTCCGATGATTTGGACGAAGAAGATGAGGAGGAGGAAGGGGAGGAGGAGGAGGAAGTGGAAGAAGAAGAGGAGGAGGAGGAAGATGAGGAAGAGGAGGAGGAGGAGGAAGGGGAGGAAGATGCTAATATGCCAAAAGAAAGTTCTGGAAGAGAGCCAGGATTGGAGAGTGAAGAAAAGCAGGAAATTTCAGAACCAAAAAACACGTCTGAAGGAAATCCAGAAGATTCCTCTCAGAAAATGTCTGCAGTTCAGATTCCTAAAACAAAAGGAGAATCCAATGGGGATGCCTTTGAAACATTCATGTTTCCTTGTCAACATTGTGAGCGGAAGTTCACAACAAAGCAGGGACTGGAACGTCACATGCATATCCACGTATCTACCGTCAATCACGCTTTCAAATGCAGATACTGCGGCAAAGCCTTTGGTACACAGATTAACCGGCGGAGGCATGAGCGCCGTCACGAGGCAGGGCCAAAACGAAAATCTGTTTTAACACTACAGCGGCCTGGAGCCCTGGCCGATGGTCAGATACGTGCAGATGATGTGAATCTTAAAGTCGGGGTGAATGCTTCCACTATTTTACATGACTACGCGGCCTTAGATCCCGAAAAAGTTGCCCGAGAAACCCCAGGCCCTGCTGTTGCCGAAGAGAACAGGGAGCCAAAAGAGCTGCATCCGTGCAAATATTGTAAAAAGGTATTTGGAACTCACACTAATATGCGGAGACATCAGCGTAGGGTTCATGAGCGCCATCTGATTCCCAAAGGCGTGCGGAGAAAAGGAAATTTACTTGAAGAACCCCAGCCCCCGGTAGAGCAGGTCCAACCAACACAAAATGTATACGTAGCAAGCACAGAACTAGAAGAGGAAGGAGAAGTGGATGATGTGTACATAATGGATATTTCGAGCAATATTTCGGAAAACTTAAATTTCTATATCGATGGCAAGATCCAGTCCAACAGCAGCACCAGTAACTGCGATGTGATTGAAATGGAATCCCATCCTGCCGACTTGTACGGTCTAAATTGTCTGCTGGCTCCGGTGACAGTGGAAATTACTTCAAACTTAAAGACCCCGCAAGGCCCAGTGGCCGACGACCCTCCTACGGAGTCTTCCGGTGCTGCAAACGAGTCCAAGAAACGGAGAACCACCAGTCCTCCCCTGTTACCCAAAATCAAGACTGAGGTGGATCCCCAGCCCGTGACGCCATCGTGCTCCATAACTCTGCCTCTCAGCGTGTCAACAGCCGAGATCGTACCTTTTCAGAAAGAGAAAGCTGTGTATTTGTCATCGAAGCTCAAGCAGCTTCTGCAGACCCAAGACAGTAATAAACTAACCTCAGTAATAACTTCGCCCGAGGTCCCTAAACTCAGTCCGGCTACTGTGGCCTCTCCTTCCCCCACTTCAGTTTTGCCTGTGCCATCGAGTCGGTTTAAGCGAAGAACCAGCTCTCCACCCAGTTCACCCCAGCACAGTCCAGCCCTGCGAGACTTGGGGAAACAAGGGGATGCGAAACCCGTGTGGAACGATGTCGTTCTGGGTTCCAAAATCCCTAAATTAGAAAGTCACAGCAGCTCCCCTGCCTGGAGTTTATCTGGGCGAGATGAAAAAGAAACCGTGAGCCCTTCTTGCTTTGAGGAATATAAACAACCCAAGGACTGGACAGCCGTACCCCCTTTTAGCAATGTGTGCAACCAGCAGCCATTGGATTTATCCAGTGGGGTGAAACAGAAGTCCGAGGCTGCCGGCAAGACTCTGGTCCCTTGGGAGTCCGTGTTAGATCTGAGTGTGCATAAAAAAGCTGGAGGTGATGCTGATGTCAAGGAATGCAAAGAAAATAGTGTGGTGCAGCCTGCCTGTAGTGGTTCCAAGAAAAAGAAACCCCCAACCTGCATGTTGCAGAAGGTCCTCTTGAATGAATATAACGGTCTGGATTTAGCCACCGAAACTCCTCCAGATGGGAACAGGAGCTCTAGTCCGTGTAAAACCGCAGCTCCACTGCCAGAGCCTGACCTGGACCCGGAGTCTAGCTTGTCGGCCCCCACAGTCGAGTCCCCTCCCGCTACTTCTCCGTCACCCCTCCCACAGACGTCATCTGGTTCCTTGGCTCAGCTGCCTCCTCTCTTAATCCCAACCAACCCTTCCTCCCCACCACCGCCTTGTCCTCCTGTATTAACGGTTGCCACCCCTCCCCCGCCACTCCTTCCTACTATTCCACTTCCCCCCACCTCCTCCAGCGCTTCTCCCTTGTGCCCCTCGCCAGTCTCTCGCACCACTGCCCAGTCACCACTTCCGATCCTCTCTCCCACGGTGTCTCCTTCCCCATCTCCCATTCCTTCAAGTGACCCTCTCATCTCTGCTCCTTCACCTGGGCCGCCTATCCTCTCTTCCTCCTCTTCCTCTTCCTCCTCCTCCTCTTCCTCCTCGTCCTCCTCCTCCACATCCTCGTCCTCCTCATTCTCTTCTTCATCTTCCTCCTCCTCTCCTTCTCCACCCCCTCTCTCAGTGGTTTCGTCTGTGGTGTCCTCTGGCGATAATCTCGAAGCTCCTCTCCCCATCGTGTCATTCAAACAGGAGGAGTTGGAGGATGTGGAGCCAAAACAAAGGGAAGACCCACAGACTTCAAGCGAGCGGGGCGTTCAGGAAACCTTTAGTAAAAATTTTGTGTGCAATGTCTGTGAATCCCCCTTTCTTTCTATTAAAGATCTAACCAAACATTTATCTATCCATGCTGAAGAATGGCCCTTCAAATGTGAATTCTGCGTGCAACTATTTAGGGATAGAACTGACTTGTCGGAACATCGATTTTTGCTTCACGGAGTTGGAAATATCTTTGTATGCTCAGTCTGTAAAAAGGAATTTGCTTTTTTGTGCAATTTGCAACAGCACCAACGAGATCTCCATCCTGATAAAGAATGCACCCACCACGAGTTTGAAAGCGGGACCCTTCGACCCCAGAACTTCACCGATCCCAGCAAGGCAAATGCAGAGCACATGCAGAGTTTACCGGAGGATCCTTTAGAGACAGCCAAGGAAGAGGAAGACTTAAATGATTCCTCAGAAGAGCTTTATACCACCATAAAAATAATGGCTTCTGGAGTGAAGTCAAAAGATCCAGATGTTAGAATGGGCCTCAATCAACATTACCCGAGCTTTAAACCACCTCCGTTTCAGTACCATCATCGAAACCCCATGGGTATCGGAGTTACCGCCACAAACTTCACCACTCACAATATCCCACAGACCTTTACCACTGCCATTCGCTGCACAAAGTGTGGAAAGGGGGTTGATAACATGCCCGAGTTACACAAACATATCTTGGCGTGCGCTTCGGCCAGTGATAAGAAGAGGTACACCCCCAAAAAAAACCCGGTCCCGCTGAAACAGACGGTGCAGCCTAAAAACGGGGTAATGATCATAGAAGGGGCTGGGAAGAACGCCTTCAGGCGAATGGGCCAACCTAAAAGACTCAATTTTAGCGTCGAGATTAGCAAAATGTCTTCTAACAAGCTCAAGCTAAATGCTTTGAAGAAGAAAAATCAGCTTGTCCAGAAAGCGATTCTCCAGAAAAACAAGTCTGCGAAGCAGAAGGCGGATTTAAAAAACAAGGCCTCTGAGTCAGCCTCTCATATCTGCCCTTACTGTAATCGAGAGTTCACGTACATCGGCAGCTTGAATAAACACGCGTCTTACAGCTGTCCCAAAAAACCTCACTCTCCTCCCTCAAAAAAGAATTCTTCTCACTCGTCCAAGAAAGGGGGCCACGCGTCCCCCACCAGCAGCGAGAAAAACAGCCAGCGTCGGCGCACGGCTGACGCCGAGATAAAGATGCAGAGCTCACAGGCGCACCTGGGCAAGACCAGGGCCCGGAGCTCGGGGCCTTCCTTAGCCCCGGTGCCCTCCGCAGCCTTCAAGGCCAAACCGAATGTCAAATTTGTAGCTTCGGTAAGGTCCAAAAAGCCCAGTGCCACTTCTTCCCTAAGGAACTCCAGCCCCCTGCGGGTGGCCAAAATAACTCACAGCGAGGGGAAAAAACACAAAGCTGTGGCCAAGAGCCATTCGGCCCAGATCGCCAGCAAAGCGCCCCGGACGCTGCATGTCCGGGTACAGAAAAACAAGGCTGTTTTACAGAGTAAATCGGCCCTGGCGAACAAGAAAAGGTTAGACAGGTTCAGGGTAAAAACTAGAGAAAGGAGCGGGGGCCCCATCACCCGAAGCTTACAGCTAGCGGCTGCTGCGGACGTGATGGAAAGCAAGAGGGAGGAGAGCGCTGCCAAACAGGAGCTCAAAGATTTCAGGTAAGCCGTTCGCTTTTAACGCGAAAGCGGCATCGTCGGGTCATTTTCTTTTCCCTGCAGTTTACAGCTTGACTCCGGCGCGCGTTGAAAAGCGGTTGACCGTTGCGGAGCCTGCCCAAGAGTAGGGTCAGCACTTTGGATGAGGTTTAAAGAAAAGCCTGAACCAATTTCAGTTTTCAGTCGAGAATTGCCAAGTAGCATCATTCCTAGAAAAAATGGACCATTGGTATTAAATATCAGTCCCTGGTCAGGACCCTAAGTAGATGCGTGAAAATGAATCGGGTGCTTTTTTTTCTTCTTTGATGTTTCAAGAGAAGCAGCGAGGCCTCGTAGTGGATAGAGCACAAGTCTGGGAGTCAGAAGGACCTGGGTTCTAATGCTGGCTCTGCTACGTGTCTGCTTTGTGACCTTGGGCAAGTCACTTAACTTCTCTATGCCTGTTATCTGTAAAATGGGGCTTGACCGTGAGCCCCATGTGGGACAGGGATTGTGTCCAACCTAATTGACTTGTATCTACCCCAGCACTTAGAACAGTGCTTGATACATACTATGCGCTTAACAAATACCATCAATTGTTAAATACGTTGAATGGATGACTTTTTGAATTGAACTGTTACCATTTTTCCAGTATTTTCCTAGGCTGCCTAATTTCTTCCCCAGAAGAAACTAAATTATTCTGTCGTCTTTGGTTTTGTGGGCTACGTCATTTTGGGAATCAATTTATATATACCACAATCAAGTATAGTGGCCAAATATCTTCAGTATTCTGGGTCTCTCCCTGTTCATAGCATTCAGCGTGTCCACATAAAGAAAAATTCAGTGATTTCCTATTAAAGTGCTTCACATTTTCCCCTTATGTATCTGTCTGTAGCATGTATCATGCCAGTATGGTGTGAAGAACTATGGTTTGGTAGCTTGAAACATGACAGGGAGATTGGATAGTTGAGATTTGATGTCCCCATTTTGTGGCCCTGGGCAAGTCAATCCAATCTCTCCATCCCTTTGATTGGATTCATCAGCTGTGACTAAGTAAAGGTTTTTAAAATATTTTGAGGTACAGCTGTGGGCTGGTATTTTTTTTTTGGTTGTTTGTTTTTTACCCCCACAAAGTAGAGAGGTGCTGGACTTTGGTTATGGCAATTTCTCATGCTTTACCATTCATTCAGCTTTGTAAATACCTCAGCCTGTGTTCTTGGAATCTTGTCTCTAGCAACACAGGCTTTCCCTTTGTGTGGCTTCATTTACTTCATCGCCAGACTTCAGATAGCAAAAAAGTTTTGAAAGTATGGACCATTGAGAGTTTACCACCTGATGTGTGGTCCTAGGAATTCAGTCAGTTAAGTGTGTTTTTGTTTTTTTCTCCTCTTGCAGATTCTGGAAATTCTGTGTTTAACTTGGGATTGTTATCTGCCCTAGGACATTCAGATGTGAATGTGCCAGTTCTGTTCAGAAGCTGCATGGCTTAGTGGATAGAGCATGGGCCCAGTCGTCAGCAGGACCTGGGTTCTAATCCTGACTCCACCACTTGTCCACACACTAAGACTGTGTGATGTTGGGCAAGTCACTTAACTTCCCTGTGCCTCAGTTCTCTCATCTGTGAAATGGGCCTTAAGACTGTGAGTCCCGTGTGGGACAGGGCTGTTTCCAATCTGATTTGCTTGTATCCACTCCAGCGCTTAGTACAGTGCCTTGCACAGAGTAAGCACTTAACAAATACCAAAATTATCATTATTATTATTAATAGTAAGCAAATTACCTGTTCCTAGGATGAGTGGGCGATATACATGCGCTCAAGCAGTCTTGTTACTCTGGAAATCACTGTTCACCTGAAGTGGAAAGGAAATGGGTACAGTCCTTTGGGGCAACAGGGCCAATGAAATATGCTTGATTTTGTAAAAAGACCACTTGCCTACACGAGGTTAATTTACCTCTTTTGGAATTTATCTTCACCATAGTAGAACCAAGTGCCTGAAGTGAGATTATATTCCCCAGATTCCACTAACATTGTCATTGTCGAGCCAGAACACAGGCTCCCAAATTGGGAATATCCAAGTCCAGAAAGTTGTCTTCCTTGGATTTGCTGGCTTTAGAATGACAAAATCTTATGCTCCGATAGCAGCCAAGGAAAGGTTCCCTCCATGTTGATGGGAAATTGCAGTAGAAGTGCTGCTCTGTGGTTACAGTATCTTTATTCCCTAAAGCCAGTAACAATTTGGTGTTGCCATGTAGAAAGTAGGTGTAGCAAAAAGTGCATTTCGTGAACCATTTCTGAGACTACTTCAAGAGCCCAGGAGACTTACTAAATTTTCAAACCCCTCACCCCCTTGAGTGTTGAATGATGGTAGGTGCAGCCATTTACCTTTCTCTAATTACTAGTTAACTGGAGGGTTGAATTGGAGTCATGTATGAAATTTGGCAGACAAAAAGATCTGGTTGAGGCACTTGAAAGATTTAGTTACTAAATACTAGATGAAGTTTTCAGCTCCCCAAACAAACAGCAGGCACACAGACCCTTTTCACTCTGCTTTGTCTGGTTAATTAATAGCACTTCGGGGGTTCTGGAAAAGTCCCTGGGGTCTGGTTTCTTGACCCACGAATTTGGGGTTGATCATCAACCACAAAAGTCTTGAAGTGTTCTTGGAACAAAATGAGGGTCCAGAAAGAAAGCTAACGTTGACTGAAGGGTTTTTTTTAATGTGTGTGTGCATGTGTGCCTGAGAGCCAGTTATTGTTCAGACAAGTGTTTTGTCTCTATCAGGGCACCTGACTGCACTCTTTGGATATTGATTAATTGAAAAATAATCACAGGAATGTATGACCAGTTAGTAGTCTTATTCCTGGATCAGGTCAATGGACCATCCAACCCAATATTCTGACCTCAACATAGGATGACTTAGGGGAATCACGTAATGGCTGCTCTCTGACATCCATCCTAATGTCTAGAGATGTTCCAGATAACAGCTAGTTGTTACATCCCTAACTGTCAGATTCCTTAAACCAAACACTGAATTATGACAGGTCCTTTCAATTACACCTGAAAGCCTGGGGGTAAAAAGTCTCTTTAAATCAACTCTCCTCTTTCCTTCCAAATACAGTGTTCACTTTGTGGACTTCTTTCTAGTACAAATTGTGCATGATGATGGTGATGATGAACCTCTATTCTGATATAAGAAAGAGTTATCAGTAGGTCATTGGCAGGAGATTCCTCTCAGTTTGTCAAACTGTGCTTAGATTAAGTGTCATTCCTTGCCATTCAGCTTCTGTTTCAATGACAATTTATAAGAACTTCACTTTTTTCAAATATAGCACACTAGCCATTTAGGGTGACACATTGGAAGTTCCCCAGGTTCTGCTTACTACAGAAGCAGCGTGGTCTAGTGGAAAGAGCCCAGACCTTGGAGTCAGAGGACCTGGGTTCTAATCCTGGCTCTGCCACTTGTCTGGTGTGTGGCCATGAGCAAGTCACTTAACTTCTTTGAGCCTCAGTTACTTCATCTGCAAAATGAGGATGAATTCCTTCTCCCTCCTACTTAGGCTGTGAGCTCCATGTGGGACAGAGACTGTGTCCAACGTGATTATCTATCCCAGCACTAGTACAGTGGATGGTACATTTTAAGATCTTAACAAGTAACTTTATAACTGTAATTATTAAAACCCAAAGTGCCAAATTGCTGTTAAATTGAAGATGAAAACCAAACCCTGAAAGATATGCTGCAGAAAAAAGCACCAAAGACACCATACATTATTTATTTCTAGTGGTATTTAACTCTTACAATGTGCCAAGCACTGGGCTAATCAGGTTGGACCTAGTCCTTGTCTCTCATGGGGTTTCCAGTCCAAAGGAAAAGGAGAACAGCTTCTCTGGATTCCATGTTGCTCGCCTGGGGACACCAAAGGGGGCCATGTTGGTGTCATCAGCTCTCTGTCCGACATCAGGCTTTTCAGACACTAGGATCCAGAAATAAACCTCCCCCTCAAAATCAGCAGGTCAGCTGTACATCTAATTGATGCTGGCTGTTTTGCGTGGACAGAATTATGGTTTTTCAGGTCCCAAGGCCAGTTTCCATGCCCATGCAGTCAGTGTTTCAGAAGGGCAATGTTTTTAGGAAGAGAACTACATACTTCTCTTGCTCTTTCCTTCTGAAAAACACACGGAGGTGACTTTCCAACTTAGATATGCAATGGATTGTTCAGTACACAGTGACTTTTTAGGTTATTACATCAATTAGTCAATCAGTGGTATTGAAAACTTACTGTGTACAGAGTACTGTACTAAGCGCTTGGGAGAGTACAGAATAAGAGTTGGTAGACACACTTCCTGACCACAAGGAACTTACAGTCTAGAGAGGCTATGAATGATTTACCCAAACTTAGGAAATACTTTAAGGGAATCTCAGGTTGTATTTCTCATTCCATGTTGGATTTGCGCCCAACTCTAGTCTGACGTGGTGTCACTATGAATCCAAGGTGGGCATTGCCGGGCAAAGCTCCCCAATTCTGCAGCTGCTTTCTTTCCAAAACATGTAGCCTCGATTATTAATTTTGATGACCCTGTTGGGAAATACTTTTATGTCAGTCACCCCCATTAGACTGCAAGCTCCTCGTGGACAGGGAGTGTATCACTTAGCCATTTTGAACTTCACAAGTCCTCAGTACACTGCATATCATGCAGTGGGCCCTCATTAAATATGACAACTACTGCTATCTAGTGAAATTCATTCATTGTCATATTAATTGAGCACTTACTGTGTGCAGAGCACTATGTATTAAGCACTTGGGAGAGTACAGTGAAACAATAAATAGACATATTGCCTGTTTACAGTGTAGAGGGTGAGACAGACATTAATGTAAATAAAATTACATAAATTACAGGTATGTACATAAATGTTCAGGCAGAACTAAATGTAGATGTCAGGGATGGCCAATCCTCGTTAACCAAAGCGCCACAAACCAAAAACAAAATACGACAGAAAGATGTGGATCGAAAAAATTCCTTTCCACTGGCGGGAGAGTCCAGGAAGGTGAGGGGCAAAGAGCAGGCATCCTTGTGGGGATGGGGTGGGCGAGCTGGTTGGGAGTGGGGTCTGGAGCTGCAATCCTGCCTTGCCCGGGGGCTTCGCCGTCCACCACCAGAACAAATTAATAAATAAAGCGCAGGACAGTGTAATAAATAACACAGCATATGCACGCGAGTCCAACAGCAAGTGAAGAAGACACCCGGGGCTCGTGAGCCAAAATTAGGCCCCTCCTGGTCCATACTAGGACAGTTGAGTCACAGAAAACATAATTTTTCCCTTTAACTTTTAATTCTCTGAGTCCCCAATAAATGAATTCCTCAATGAAATCGTAATAATTTTAAAGGTACTTATTCCATGCTAGAATCCCCTCCTCTGCCGCCCCATAAACAACTTAATTGTAGTTCTCAGATCTACAGGTGTGTCTTTTTTTTTGTCCAGATATATGAATTTTAAAGTATATTCCAAGCTCATGTGCTTCGATGTTTTAATAGCAATTTTGTTTTCTGGTCTATTCACATCTTCGTTTAACCGCGATCCGTTCATAAACAGATTCTATTATTTTGTCATTTATCTTCAGTTTTCTTATTTTCTAGGAACCTCCTGTAAAAACAAACCAAACCAATCTTAATTGACAGAGTAAAGCTATTGCATGCTCAACTTAGGATAAGCACTACGGCAATGGATATGAAATCCACCAAGCTTGCGAAACCAGTCGAAGCTGACTCAAAATCAATAAAATACATCCGATTACCTGCAGGCTTCTTGCTAATGTTGTCAGTGTCAGGCCCCTCTCTTCAGCGGGGCCTGATGTGCATGTTGGGTTTCAGGATGAATCAGATACAAAGAGAAGGGTACTGTAAATGGGCTAACCTGGACACAATCTGTCACCGTGGACTGATAACTCGGATCTTAGCGTTTGCCCCCATCTTGGTGAACGGCACAGTGAAAGACCATTTCAAGTTCACGTCTCAAAGCAAGTTCCCTGTTTTATCGGTAGTTGGTTAGAGTTGCAGGGATGGCCAGTTCTGCTGCACTCACTTGAAAGTATTTTGGTCTATGGAGTATCGATGCCTTTCTTTTAAACGAATCGATAAGAGGAATGTAGCTGGTCAGAGTTCTTCTTGCCCCCTTCTCCCCCTTTTTTGTCAAAAAAGAGCCTGTCTAGATTGCCAGCTGCATTTTGAGGTAACCCAATTGGATCTGGACTCTTCCCCCACTTAATTTTTGTCCAAATGAAAGTTACCCCCCCTCCTTGTGTTATCCGGCACCAAATTCCGTGGTGGTGATGGATTCTGTGTACCATGTTGTTGAAAGACATAGGACAAAAGAAAACACAGGTGTTTGAAAGTGGATGTCTCCACAGAGATGTAAATGAATTTATTATTCCGCTCTGTACATGTCTCTAATAAGGTTAAAAGCAACAAATTAGCTTCCACCTCAGGACTGTGGAATTACTTTGTGGAAATATCATTTCTCCAAGCATTTCCCTCCTCTTTCCCCCCGCCACCCTCCCATCACCACCCCACAGGGTTAATGATTGAGTTGGTGGGAAATGGCTAGTTTCATTCACATATCCTATTTGTTCTCAACTTCAAAAGTAATCTACCTCTTTAAATTTGTAGTTTGATACTTGTTTGGTGAATTTGTGCCACTTTAACTCTTTCACTATCATTCCCATTTTGTTACATTTCTGTTACGGGGACTTTTTGTTGAAATATTGTATAAAGCATTTGTAGCAGTTTAAAAATAAAATATTTAAAATTATTTAAATTGTTTTGGACACTTCAATTGTATTATATGTGATTTACATTTTACATTAATTTCATTTTGTTTTTGTTTTGAGTTGTTAATCTGGAGATTGTTCCTGTATTGAAGTTTGCTGTTAGTTATATTATTGTTTCTTGTTGGAGAGTGATATAAAGACTATTCTAATGAAACATTAAAATTTACAATTTGACATACAAACGGGGTTGTCATTGTTTTTAACCAATGTAGCCTTGTTGACAGAGATATTTTAAGTACTGGTAGACAACTGAAGAGTGTTGTTTGCGCTTTTTTTTTTCCTTCGGCATGATGTAAATCTTGTGAACTTGACAGTTGTATAAAAAGATCTCTTTATGCTGTTGCAAGCACTTAATTGACTGGTTAGAGGGGGCTACAATGAAACATTTTATATAATTGTAACCAATAAAGTAAACTTTCTAAACACTTGTGAAAGGCTTACATTTTGTGCAGAGATGAGAACTGTCATCAAAAATTCAAGTATGTCTAAAAAAATGTATAAAGCTTGCACTGTTTACATGCAGTATAGTACAGCAAATAGTCACTGCTGCCTCTAGGTGGTATTAAATTAAACATATGTTAATTACTTGCAGAAAGGCCTGCGGTACCAATAATGTTACTATATTTGCTACATTTGCTCTTGTTAGCACAAAATGAAAAATGTTCTACACGCATGGCACCAAGCTTTGACTTGACCCTCTGTTTGGCACTTGTTAACAAACTATGCCTCTTTCGAGTTTTTCAAGCAGTTTAAGCTTTTTTTTGTATATTTGAAACTGCATCCCCAAAAGGAACAGTTGTAACAATTCAGCACATCCATCTCTCATGGTATATCCCGCTGTCCCCATCCCCACCATCTGCTTCATAATAACCTGGTATCAGGGAAAGAAAAGATTGGATTTTGGTGCAGTTGATGAATAACGGCTTCCATGCCCCCAGGACGTTAGTACTGAAAGTTTTAGTGAATACGGTTTATCTCATTCCCTTCACTTGTCATTTTGCCGAAATGTCCATTCTACTGCTCCATATCCAATTATGTTTCTGCTGATCTGCGATGGGAGTCAATATGACTACTTATTGACTGCTTGTTTAGGAATGGAGACTGTGTACCCATTGTTGGGTAGGGATTGTCTCTGTTGCTGAATTGTACTTTCCAAGTGCTTAGTACAGTGTTCTGCACACAGTAAGCGCTCAGTAAATACGATTGAATGAATGACCCTAGGCTGTGAAGAAACTACCTGGAGTTGCCATACATATTGTACAATCATCTTGAAATTCAAACTAATGTAGGCCGAAATGTGGTCTGCTCCTTCTCATATATACTTAATAATAATTGTGGCCTTTGTTACGTGCTTACTGAGCACTCTACTAAGGGCTGGGCACATCGTGGCATAGTGGTAAGAGCCTGGGCTTGGAAGTCAGAGGTCATGCGTTCAATCCCTCTCTGCCACTTAGCTGTGTGACTTTGGGCAAGTCACTTCACTTCTCTGGGCCTCAGTTACCTCATCTGTAACACTGTGAGCCTGTAAGACTGTGAGTCCCACGTGGGACAACCTGATCACCTTGTACCTACCCCAGCGCTAAGAACAGTGCTTGGCACATAGTAAGCGCTTAACAAATGCCATTATTCCAGCGCTTTGAACAGTGCTTTGCACATAGTAAGTGCTTAATAAATGCCGTCATATTATTATCATCGGGTCAGACAGTGCCTGTCCCACAGGTCTCACAGTCTTAAGGAAGGGAGAAAACAAGTGTTGAATCCAAATTTTACAGATAAGGAAACGTAAGAAGCAGCATGGCCTAGTGGAAAGAGCATGAGATTGGGAGTCAGAGGACCCTGGTTCTAATCACAGCTTTTTTTTAATGGTATAATAATTATAATAATAATTATGGTATTTAAGTGCTTACTGTGTGCCAAGCGCAGTTCTAAGTGCTGGGGTAGATACAAGGTAAGCAGGTTGTCCCACGTCAGGCTCACAGTCTTAAACCCCGTTTTACAGTTGAGGTAACGGAGGCACAGAGAAGTTAAGTGACTTGCCCAAAGTCACACAGCAGACAAGTGGCGGAGCTGGGATTAGAACCCACCAAGCACAGACTCTTTCCACTAAGCCATGCTGCTTCTCTATTTTGTTGTTTGTTCTGTGTATTTGTTCTTTTGACTCACAGGCCTGTGCTCTGTCCATTAGGCCATGTTACTTCTCTGCCAGTTTACTTGTTGTGTGACCTTGAGCAAGTCACTACTTGCCTCCTACTTAGACTGTGATCCCTATGTGGGACAGGGCCTGTTTCCAACCTGATAAACTTGTACCTACCCCAGCACTTAGAATAATAATAATAATAATAATGGCATTTGTTAAGCAGTTACTATGTGCCAAGCACTGTTCTAAGCACTGGAGGATACAAGGTAATCAGACTGTCCCACATAAGGCTCACAGCCTTAATCCCCATTTTCCAGATGAGGTAATTGAGGCACAGTGAAGTTAAGTGACTTTCCCATAGTCACACAGCTGACAAGTGGCAGAGCTGGGATTAGAACCCATGACCTCTGACTTCCAAGCCCGGGCTCTTTCCATTGAGCCATGCTGCTTCTCTAGAACAGTGCTTGCCACAAAGTCCTTAACAATTACCATTTAAAAAAAAAAATGCCCAAAATCAGTGCAGACAAGTAAGTAGCAGAGGCAGGATTAGAATGCAAGTCCTCTGACTCTCAGTCTTGTTCTCTTCCCTCTAAATCATGCTCCTTCTCTTGATCTTCCTAACACAGGCTTCTCCATGGTTGATAGTTTCTGTTCACATTTTTTTATGTAAAGAGCCAGCACTTCTTTGTTAAGTGAACTTCATTTGGATTTGCTTTTTTCTATTCTGGAAAGCTGTTAAAAATAATAATAATAATAATAATGGCATTTATTAAGCACTTACTATGTGCAAAGCACTGTTCTAAGCGCTGGGGAGGTTACATAGTGATCAGGTTGTCCCACGGGGGGCTCACAGTCTTAATCCCCATTTTACAGATGAGCTAACTGAGGCACAGATAAGTTAAGTGACTTGCCCAAATTCACACAGCTGACAAGTGGCAGAGCTGGGATTTGAACCCCTGACCTCTGACTCCAAAGCCCGTGCTCTTTCCAGAGTCACCACGTAAAGTAATCTGTACAGGACACTGAGCTCAGGACTCGATGTCAGCTTTAGTGTTCTAGAAGAATCTCTAATATTCCTGGTAGAGATCACTAAAAAACTTCCAAAGTTGAGCAGTTTACTTACCTCCCACTGGTCAGGATTGTCTCCTGGTGTTTTTTCTGTTTTCCGCTTCATTATTTAATTCTGAAAACCAAAACTTCATTTCTATTAAAGCAGGATGTTCTTGCTATTTTGAAATGTCTGTTTCTGATTATGAACACTTCTCTCTTCTATTTGCTATTCACAATTGGCCATTAAAATGTACTTTGAAGGAAAATGTGTCACAATCAAAATGACTTGTACAAATTTTACATTCAGCCATAAGCATTTATGACCTTGACTTCATTTTAAAAATGTAAAATATTAAACCTCACCAGATAGTGCACATGCACGGTAACTTTTGCACCTAAAGATAAGGCTTTTAACAAATTTTGGATATTTTTCATGTTTGTTTTAATTACCCCTTTTCCAAGGAAACTTATGGCCTATTGGATAGAGCATGGGCCTGGGAATAAGAAGGACTTGGGTTCTGATCCCAACTCTGCCACTTGTCTGCTGTGTGACCTTGGGCAAGTTATTTCACTTCACAGGTCCTCAGTTCCCTCATTTATAAAATGGAGATGAAGATTGTGAGCCCTATGTGGAACATGGACTGTGTCCAACATGGTTACTTTGTAAATACGATTGAATGAATTAATATCTCCCCCAGTGCTTAGAACAGTGCCTGGCATATATTAAGCACTTAACAAATACCATAAAAAAGTGAATATGTGTATGTGTGTATATTTGTGTGTGTGAGAGAGAGAGACACACATCAAAGAGGCTGTTGCAGTTGTATTAAGAAGAATGGACAGGTAAGAGAAAGAATGGCTGAAATATGATGGCCAGGGATTAACAAGTTCTGAGAGTTTAGGGGTGAGAATGCTATTTGTGGGTAGTGATTCATATACTGGAGCAATTGGATCCATTTCAATCTGCTTCCAATGGAACATTCCTTAAGCTTTGAGGGACCATCCCAAAAGGTCCACAAGATGCTCCAAGAGTTTCTGACAATCACCATGTTTGCTGCTGCTCTTCCAGAGGGGTGGTAGTGGTGGATGAATGAGCCTGGACTAGGAGAGCGGCTGGGTAGAGGTAAAGATGACCTTCTTCCCCTTTTCCCCCCACTTCCCACAGTCAGTTCTCTTCCAGGCTTACTGGAATTGGGAGGGCCGAGGCAGACAGCTGGTCTTCACTTGGGTTCTCCTGCTTCTCTATCTCCAATTCAACTGGGCCAAGTCTCTTCAGTCACATCTCCTGACATGGCTCTTCCTACATCCCTTATTACTCTATTTATTTTACTTGTACATATCTATCCTATTTATTTTATTTTGTTAGTATGTTTGGTTTTGTTCTCTGTCTCCCCCTTTTAGACTGTGAGCCCACTGTTGGGTAGGGACTGTCTCTATATGTTGCCAATTTGTACTTCCCAAGCGCTTAGTACAGTGCTCTGCACATAGTAAGCGCTCAATCAATACGATTGATGATGATGATGATGATCCCTTTCCTCTTCCCTTCCACTTGAAAGCATGCAAGTCACCTTTGCCCACTCCTATCTTACCATCCTGCTTTTCCACTACAACCTAGCCTACACACTTCATCCCACTAGTGCTGAACTACTCACTTTACCTCAGTCTCGTCTATCTCACCTCTGACCTCGCACCCTCATCCTGCCTTGGCCAGAACACCCCCTCTTCGTATCCGACAGATGATCTCCCTCCTCACCTTCAAAACCTTATTAAAAGCACATCCCTGACTAAACCCCTCATTTCTTCTTCTCCCACACCCTACTGCATCATCCTTGCAGTTGGATTTGCACCCTTTATTCACCCCTCCTTCAGCCCCACAGCACTTAGGTATACATTCCTAATTTATTTACATTAATGTCTGCCTCCCACTCTAGACTGTAGTAAGCTCAGGTGGCCAGGGAACATATCTAGGAGCTCTTACATTGTACCCTCCCAGGCACTTAGTGCTCTGGACACAATAAGTGCTCAATAAGTACGATTGATTATTGATGGATTTCCTACTGGCCACTGCTCTCATTTGATTATTTTCTAAAGGATCCTTTTTGGGGGTAAGAAGGACCTGTTTATAGACTGATAATGTAATAGTGGGACTATTTAAGCCCTGACTGTGTCGATCACTACTAAGCATTGAGCTAGATAAAAGATAGGTTGGACACAGTTTGTGTCCCACAGAGGCTCCCAGTATAAGTAGGGAGAACAGGGTTTGAATCCTGATTTTACGGATGAGGCCCATGAGAAGGCAAGTGACTTATCCAAGGTCACACTGAAGGCAGACAGCAGAGCCTGGACTAGACCATGGTTTCCCAACTCCCTAGTTTTAAGCAGTGCAAGGAGACATTGAATTAAATTACAGGAAGGACATTCCCATGCTGCTTATGGTATTGCAATTTTGGAGTATCAAATAGCTCATTATGTCTTCCCTGTTCCCTCCCTCCCTCCTTAAAATTCCCCTCAGTGACCACGTTGACTCTGTATTGCAACTCTGAGGCTGAGCACTGAGAGCAGATGGTAAACGTGGCTGTGCTGGCCATACAGAAGGCAGGGTTTTCAGGTGCATCTCCTCAGTGATTGTCTGGGGCCTCATAATGAAATGTAGAACCCAACTTGATAGTCAAATATGTATTGCTTAGGAACCTGCAACATAAACCAGATGAAAGTTTGTTAATGGATGGTGGTAGAAGAGTTTAATCTTCTGTTGGGAATCTAGGAATATTAAGTGTATACATTCATTGCCTAGTGACTAGAGCATGGGGCTGGAAGTCACAAGAACCTGGATTCTAATCATGGCTCTGCCACTTAATGATAATAATAATATAATAATGATGGCATTTATTAAGCACTTACTATGTGCAAAGCACTGTTGTAACTGCTGGAGAGGTTACAAGATGATCAGGTTGTCCCACAGGGGGCTCACAGTCTTAATCCACATTTTACAGATGAGGTAACTGAGGCCCAGAGAAGTTAAGTGATTGCCCAGTCACACAGCTGACAATTGGCAGAGCTGGGATTTGAACCCACGACCTCTGACTCCAAAGCCTATGCTCTTTCCACTGAGCCAAGCTGCTTCACTTGTCTGTTGCGTGACCTTGGGCAAGTCACTTCACTTGTATGTGCCTTAGTTACCTCATCTGTAAAATGCGGGTTAATACTTTGAGCCCTTTATGGCACAGGGACCTAATTATGAGGCCCCAGGGTCCAACCTAATTATGTTGTACCTATCCCGGTGCTTAGAACAGTGCCAGGCACATAGTAAGCGCTTAACAAATGCCATTAAAAAAGGCAGCATGCCTAGTGGTTAGAGCATGGGCCTGGGGGTCAGAAGGACATGGGCTCTAATAATAATAATGATGGCATTTGTTAAGTGCTTACTATGTGCAAAACACTGTTCTAAGCGCTGGGGGGATACAAGGTGATCAGGTTGTCCCACGTGGGGCTCACAGTCTTAATCCCCATTTTACAGATGAGGGAACTGAGGCACAGAGAATTGAAGTGACTTGCCCAAAGTCACAGCTGACAAGCAGTGGAGCTGGGATTTGAACCCATGACCTCTGACTCCCAAGCCCGGGCTCTTTTCTCTGAGCCACGCTGCTTCTCCATAATGCCAGCTCTGCCACTTGCCTGCTGTGTGACCTAAGGCAGGTCACTTCACATCTCTGTTCCTGTTACCTCATCTGTAAAATGGGGATTAAGACTAAACCACATGTGAGACATGGACTGTGTCCAACCTGATTAAAGGGTATCTACCCCAGCACTTATTACAGTGCCTGGCATGTAAGTGTTCAACGTACCATTAAAAAATATGTTTAATATTAGCATTAGAGAACAAAAATGAGAGTCTAAGTCAGCAGTTTATTTTTCACCTGACTAAAAGTCTAGAAGATTGAGTTGTCGAGGATGAAATTTGCCAGACAAAAAGCGGTCTGGTGCAGGCATTAAAATATTCAGTTTCCAAATACTAGAGGTAGTTTTCAGTGACACAAACTGAAACAGCCGCCAGGCCAACCGTTTGTCCTTCTTTTTCTGGTTACTTGCATTATGGTAGCACCTTGGGGGTTTTGCAAGAATACCCAGGGTTTTGTTTCTTTGCCCAAGCATATGGGATTGATCATCCACCACAAGTCTTGAAGTGTTCTTGGAACAAAAAAGGGGAATAAGTCCAAAGAAGTAATTTAGACCATAAGATCTACCTTGAGAAAGAACTTTTCCAAAGTGAGTAGGAACACCATTTTCCTCCTGTTTGTCTTTCATCCAAATTTGTGCTCTTGAGTGGTTTAGCTTGTGTGAGGTGGAAGTTCTCCCTCAGGTGGAAAAAGCTGTCAGCTGTGTTAGAGTGGATTGGCCCAGAGACGCTTGCATGAAGCATCAAGGCACTCTGCTGTGGTAAGCACTCACTCCCGAAATAAAATTCTCATTCAATTGCCCCCAAGTCTTTACTGGCCCTGCATTTAGTGACATAAAAGAAATCTTTGTTATACGTTAGACAGATCTATTTCTATACAGACTTTGCCCTCTTTTCTCCTTCATTCATTCAATCAATTGTATTGAGTATTTACTGTGTGCAAATTCATTCAGTCATTTATTGAACACTTACTGTGTGCAAAGCACTGTACTAAGCATTTGGGAGAGTGCAATAATAAAGACAGATTCCCTGCCCACCAAGTGTACTTCCTCCATTTTGGAATTATGAATAAATAAACAGGACCCAGTTCTCAGCATCAAGAGTAGGGAGGATGTGAAAAATTCTCAACCTCATTTTGTTTTTCTTTGAAACAGTGTTTTGTTGCCTTTTCAATTCATTCATTCATTCAATCAATCATATTTATTGAGCAGTTACTGTGCAGAGCACTATACTAAGCGCTTGGGAAGTACAAGTCGGCAACATATAGAGACGGTCCCTACCCAACAACGGGCTCACAGCCTAGAAGGGGGAGACAGACAACAAAACAAAACATGTAAACAGGTGTCAAAATCGTCAGAATAAGTAGAATTATAGCTATATACACGTTAAATAGAATAGTAAATATGTACAAGTAAAATAGAGTAATAAATCTGTACAAATATATTGAAGTGCTGTGGGGGGGAAGGAGGTAGGGCAGTTGGGGTGGGGAGGAGGAGAGAAAAAAGGGTGCTCAGTCTGGGAAGGCCTCCTGGAGGAGGTGAGCTCTCAATAGGACTTTGAAGAAAGGAAGAGAGCTAGCTTGGTGGATTTGTTGGGGGAGGGCATTCCAGGCCAGGGGAAGGACGTGGGCCGGGGGTCAACAGCGGGACAGGCGAGAATGAGGCACAGTGAGGAGGTTAGCGGCAGAGGAGTGGAGGGTGCAGGCTGGGCTGCACAAGGAAAGAAGGGAGGTGAGGTAGGAGGGGGCGAGGTGATGGAGAGCCTTGGAGCCGAGAGTGAGGAGTTTTTGCTTGATTCGTAGGTTGACTGGCAACCACAGGAGATTTTTGAGGAGGGGAGTGACATGCCCAGAGCGTTTCTGTACAAAGATGATCTGGGCAGCAGAGTGAACTTTAGACTGAAGCGGGGAGAGACAGGAGAATGGGAGATCAGAGAGGAGGCTGATGCAGTAATCCAGTTGGGATAGGATGAGACATTGAGCCAGCAGGGTAGCGGTTTGGATGGAGAGGAAAGGGCAGATCTTGGTGATGTTGTGGAGGTGAGACCGGCAGGTTTTGGTGATGGATTGGATGGCTTTGTATTTCCCAGCAAGTGCTTTATATCTAGAAGGTAAAGTCCATGAGGATGCATGTTCTTCCACCTCATTAAAGTAACGGAGAGAAAAGTAAACAGCCCGGTAATCCCATTTTTCTTCTCTCCCAACTCCTCCATCTTCCTCAAGGGAAGATTTGGACTCCCTTTTATTCAAGAGCATCCAGTTGGAGAATACAGCCAATGACTCCTGGATTTTGGGATGGAAACTTAAATTTCCTCCTGAGTATTTTAGTGACCCCAAGTGAAATGGAAGGAGGTGGGACAGGGAGAAAGTCACTTGCCCTCTCAAATAATTTTAAGTTTGAGTGACTTTCAGATGCATTACTGAGATGGATCAAACCTTTCAGTTCTCCCATTTTAAGGCTAAATGCATTACCCCCAAATGTTAATCTTTCCTATAATAAAGATGATTCTAAAGACCTACCTCTTTATAAATTCCATTTCCAGCACTAATTTGTCGCTTCCTATTGAATCCTCTGATGTAGATCCGGTTGAAGTTTGCAGGCTGTGTGATTATGTTGCCCAATCTAGAACACTACATTTGTTTTGCACAATTATTTAAAAATGCCATATGCAGGTTTTGGTCTGTAGTAATCTTTTTAAATGGTATTTGTTAAGTGCTTAGTGCCAGACGCTATAATAAACACTAGGGTAGATAGAAGATAATCAGGTTGGACACAGTCCCTGTCCCACGTGGATCCCACAGTTTTAATCCCCATTTTACAGATGAGGTGACAAAGTCACAGAGAAGTTAAATGAGTTGCTCAAGGTCACACAGCAGACAATTGGAACTGGAATTAGAACCCAGTTCATCTGATTTCCAGGTCCATGCTCTTGGCACTAGGCTGTGCTCTTCAGTCCCCTTCGCCCTTCAAACTACTTTAACCTACTTCCATCCTGGGAAGCTCTAAATATCCTCAGTAAATAGTAACATACAGTGACTGATAGTTCTGCTTGAACAAAGCTATCAACAGTCTCTTTTAAAGTGAGGCCCTAATGTGAAAAATCCTTGGTTCCGAGCTCGGCTTTGGACCAAATTTGGACCTCCTAGCAGGAAAACAGAATCCATATATTAATAAATAAGGAGTGCAGACAGCCCGTTGAGGCAGGGAATGTGTCCGTTTATTGTTATGTTGTACTCTCCCAGTACAGTGCTTTTACACAGTAAGCACTAAATAAATGTGATTGAATGAATGAATCAACATCAGGAAGGCCAAAATGTTAAAGAGGTCTAGGGTTTGGGTAAATCCAGTGATACATTACGTGTTACTAGAGGGGATGCTAGGAAGGGAGGGAGAAAAGAGAAAAGTTGAGAAGTCATTTGGCCTTGTGGTTAGAGTTTGGGCTTGAGAGCCAGAAGAACCTGGATTCTAGTCCCGATTCCTCCAGGTTCTAATCCTGGATGTGCCTTTTATCTTCTATGTAACCTTGGGTAAGTCACTTCACTTCTCTGTGCCTCAGTTACCACATGTGTAAAATGGGGATTAAGATGTGAGCCCCTTGTGGGACATGGATTGTGTCCAACCTGATTACCTTGTATCTACCTCAGCACTTTCAACTGTGCCTGGCACATAGTAAGTACTTAATAAGTACCATTAAAAAAATCACTTCTAAATTAATTTGACCCCCCAGTTCAACAACTTCTGTAGCCGTCTGCTCAAGGGTCTCTCAACACCGTAACATTCTGACACTGATATTACGTAGCTGTTTCTTCAAGATCTACTCATTGTAGATGGCTTAAATCTCAGGGAAGGGACTGAGAAGGATTTACTTTCCTACAGCATTCACTTATTTATTATATTAGTTAAACAGCATGGCCTAGCGGATAGAGTACAGGTCTAGGAGTCAGAAAGACCTGGATTCTAATCCCGGCTCTACCACTTGTGTGCTGTGTGATATTGTGCAAGTCATTTCACTTCTCGGTGCCTCAGTGCCCATTTGTAAAATGTGGATTAAGACTGTGAGCCCCTTGTGGGACAGAGACTGTGTCCATTCCAATTTGCTCATATTCACCCTAGCGCTCAATACAATACCTGACATACAGTAAGCACTTAATGAATATCACATTTAAGTGCTTTCTATGTACCAAGCTGGGGTAGGTTTAGCCCTTTTCCCACCTAGGCTCACATTCCAGCTGGGGATAGGCAGATAAAAATAACAGTATCAAAGGGATTGCAAACAGAATGGCCAAATGGAAAGAGCCGTGGCTGGGTTCTAATCCTGGTTCTGCCACTTTCCAGCTGTGTGATGATGGACAAGTCACTTTATTTCTCAGTGGCTCAGTTTCTTCCTCTGTAAAATGGGCATTAAATACCTGTTCTCCTTGCCCCTTAGACGTAAAGCCCCATGTAATAATAATAATAATAATAATGGTAATAATGGTATTTGTTAGGTGCTTACTATGTGCCAAGCACTGTTCTAAGCACTGGGGTAGATACAAGGTAATCAGGTTGTCCCATATGGGGCTCACAGTCTTAATCCCCATTTTACAGGTGAGGTAACAGGCACAGGGAAGTTAAGTGGCTTGCCCCAGGTCACACAGCAGACCTTGTGTGAGGTGGAGGTGGGATTAGAACCCACATCCTCTGACTCCCAAGTCCATGCTCTTTCCACTAAGCCATGCTGCTTCTCTGTGAGACATGGACTGGTATCCAGTCTACTGCAGTTCTGGATACATAGGAAGTACTTACCAAATTCCACAGTCATTATTAAACCAAGATAAAAATGTCAAAGCATTAAGTAGACAGTTGGTGGTGAGAGTTCTCAGGCTCCATAGTTGCAAGCCATTGCAGTCTTGACAGGATCTTAAGGCCGTAGAGTTGAATAGGTAGGCTTCAGCGGCAGTGTCCTGCTCTGCTGAAGTTAGTCAGGGCAAAGAGAGGGAGGGGTTGACCAGTCAGCCATATGCATGGTGGGGAAAACTTCAGACAATACTGTTTGAATCGCAAGGTGGTTATGTTGTGGGGTGCTTGTATCTGTGGGTAAAGCACAGATACACAGGGTGTATTCTTGGGGTAGTTTTATTGTGGAGTGATTGTAACCTGGGTATGTCTGTAGAGGAATAAGGCAGAAAATGGGTTTGTTTTCCAGAAAATAGCGCCACATGGGGCCAAGAAGAAATTTAAAACAGACCATCAGAATAGGTCCACCTTAATGATAATGGAGGAGAAGGATGAATTATTTATGTTATGTAGATTAAAGGAAAACAAGTTTTCATTTTCAAATGAAATTACATTTTTGGGCCCTTCAGAGCCTAAATACTGAGTTAGTGCATTTTGAAAGTCTTAACAGAAACAGTTGGAAGAATCCAGTGGGTTGATATGAATGTACATTATGCTACTTGGAAGAGATTGCTTAATAACACTGCACGCTTGTTTTGAAATTTTCTGTAAAAGTAGCTCAGCAAGTACTAGAAGATGTAGAAGAAATGAAGATATATATTGATGCCACGTTATTTTGGAGTGGATCACAAGGGGGACATGGCAGCCAAGGAGACTTAATTACACACTGTTTGAAATATATAATATGGGTAGGAAACTAAATACAAGTATGTGCAAAATTAGGCCAGAGGAACTTTCATTTTGGAGAAGTGAGCGGAGAGTAGTCAATTGCCTGCAGATGGCATAGAAATGGATCATAATGGAATACAGATTAATTCATTCATTCAATCATATTTATTGAGCTCTTACTGTGTGCAGATCACCGCACTAAGCACTTCGGAGAGTACAACAATAAGCAGACACATTCTCTGCCCACAACGAGCTCAAAGTCTAGATGGGGGAAGACAGACATTAATAGAATAAATTAATGACAGATGTGTAAGTAACTGCTGTGGGGCTGGGAGGGGGGAAGAACAAAGAGAGGAAGACAGGGCGACCCAGGAGAGAGTGGGAGAAGAGGAAGGGAAGGGCTTCATCTGGGTAGGGCTCAGTAAGACTTTGAAGTGGGGAAGAGTATAAAAAACAGGACTGTTCCAAAAGTCAAGGATTGCTGCAGAGGATATTGGGCATGCCAGAAATGTTTGGAAAGGGCATTCCAGATCTACTGTAAGAAATAGGGCATTTTAAAGCCCTTAGGACTATGAGCTTGTTGTGGGCAGGGAATGTGCCTGTCATATTGCTGTGTAATCATCATCATCATCATCAATCGTATTTATTGAGTGCTTACTATGTGCAGAGCACTGTACTAAGCGCTTGGGAAGTACAAATTGGCAACATATAGAGACAGTCCCTACCCAACAGTGGGCTCACAGTCTAAAAGGGGGAGACAGAGAACAAAACCAAGCATACTAACAAAATAAAATAGAATAGATATGTACAAGTAAAATAAATAAATAAATAGAGTAATAAATATGTACAAACATATATACATATATACAGGTGCTGTGGGGAAGGGAAGGAGGTAAGATGGGGGGATGGAGAGAGGGACGAGGGGGAGAGGAAGGAAGGGGCTCAGTCTGGGAAGGCCTCCTGGAGGAGGTGAGCTCTCAGTAGGGCCTTGAAGGGAGGAAGAGAGCTAGCTTGGCGGATGGGCAGAGGGAGAGCATTCCAGGCCCGGGGGATGACGTGGGCCAGGGGTCGATGGCGGAACAGGCGAGAACGAGGTACGGTGAGGAGATTAGCGGCAGAGGAGCGGAGGGTGCGGACTGGGCTGTAGAAGGAGAGAAGGGAGGTGAGGTAGGAGGGGGCAAGGTGATGGAGAGCCTTGAAGCCGAGGGTGAGGAGTTTCTGCCTGATGCTCAGATTGATTGGTAGCCACTGGAGATTTTTGAGGAGGGGAGTAACATGCCCAGAGCATTTCTGGACAAAGATAATCCGGGCAGCAGCATGAAGTATGGATTGAAGTGGAGAGAGACACGAGGATGGGAGATCAGAGAGACGGCTGATGCAGTAGTCCAGACAGGATAGGATGAGAGTTTGAATGAGCAGGGTAGCGGTATGGATGGAGAGGAAAGGGCGGATCTTGGCAATGTTGCGGAGCTGAGACCGGCAGGTTTTGGTGACAGCTTGGATGTGAGGGGTGAATGAGAGAGCGGAGTCGAGGATGACACTAAGGTTGAGGGCTTGTGAGACGGGAAGGATGGTAGTGCCGTCAACAGAGATGGGAAAGTCAGGGAGAGGGCAAGGTTTGGGAGGGAAGACAAGGAGTTCAGTCTTCGACATGTTGAGCTTTAGGTGGCGGGCAGACATCCAGATGGAGATGTCCTGAAGGCAGGAGGAGATGCGAGCCTGGAGGGAGGGGGAGAGAGCAGGGGCAGAGATGTAGATCTGGGTGTCATCAGCGTAGAGATGATAGTTGAAGCCGTGGAAGCGAATGAGGTCACCAAGGGAGTGCGTGTAGATTGAGAACAGAAGGGGACCAAGCACTGAACCTTGGGGAACCCCCACAGTAAGAGGATGGGATGGGGAGGAGGAGCCTGCAAAAGAGACTGAGAATGAACGACTGGAGAGGTAAGAGGAGAACCAGGAGAGGACGGAGTCTGTGAAGCCGAGGTCAGATAGCGTGTTGAGGAGAAGGGGGTGGTCCACAGTGTCAAAGGCAGCTGAGAGGTCGAGGAGGATTAGGACAGAGTATGAGCCGTTGGATTTGGCAAGCAATACTCTCCCGAGTGCTCAGAGCAGTGCTCTGCACACAGTAAGCTCCCAATACATATGATTGGAAAAGAAGGGTACAGTAGTGTTGAGAGGATAACATTGGCCAAAGCTTGATGGGTTCAAATTCTTGAGTAAAGGAGAGGCAGCATTGAGGCACTTTATATTAATGGTCAAACTAAACAATCGGAGGAGGCTCCAGAGCAAAGGTTAGGAACAGTTAGTTCTCAGCAGAAATCTGGGTCAGATGGGGATCATAATATGTCAGAAACTCTGCTCAGGTTATCTGAGCAGATTTCTCCCCCCTCTTTACGTGTTCCTCCTCTGTGTGAGCTCTGCTCTTGATTCTTCCTTAATTTCCTTGACTCGTCTCCTTCTCCCTCCTTGATTCCTCCTGAATTTCATTCATTCGACTGTATTTATTGAGCGCTTACTGTGTGCAGAGCATTGTACTAAGCGCTTGGGAGAGTAGAATATAACAATAAATGGACACATTCCCTGCCAACAACAAGTTTACACCCATGTCTTCCTCTCCCCACTCCTTTCTGTTACACCCACTGTGCCAACGGGCTTTCAGCTGTGCCCAGTGCAAACCAACTCTCCCACCTTCTCCCTCAGCCACCTCTGGGTCATGTTCTACACCCACAGCCAACTCCACCATCCCCAGCCCATGGCTCTTTAACCAAAAACTCAATCCAACAGACTCACCAGCTCCAGTGAAGGGAAGAATACAGAGGAGCCTCAGGTCTGGGCTGTAAGAGCTGGAGAGGTTTTTTCTCTTAGTGGCCTGACCGTCCCTTTGGTGAAACCAATAAGGTCTCAGAAACAACTGAATTTGAAGAGAATGAATGAATCCATCCGATACAATGAATATGATGGACCGATGACAGGAATAATAACGTTGAAGTAGAAGAAAAGGGAAAGTCTATTAGCACAAGAATTCCACCTTACCAGCTAATTGAAAGAGCTTAAAGCATTGAAAATACATATTCCCAGACTGAGCCCCTTCCTTCCTCTCCCCCTCGCCCCCCTCTCCATTCCCCCATCTTACCTCCTTCCCTCCCCCACAGCACCTGTATATATGTATATGTGGTTGTACATATTTATTACTCTATTTATTTATTTATTTATTTTACTTGTACATTTCTATCCTATTTATTTTATTTTGTTGGTATGTTTGGTTCTGTTCTCTGTCTCCCCCTTTTAGACTGTGAGCCCACTGTTGGGTAGGGACTGTCTCTATGTGTTGCCAATTTGTACTTCCCAAGCGCTTAGTACAGTGCTCTGCACATAGTATGCGCTCAATAAATACGATTGATTGATTGATTGATTGATTGATATTGATTATATAAATAAGGTGATATTCAGTAATTTTAAAACTGAATGATAAAGGGGTTAATATAAGGCTGGTATGTATGCCTTTAAGAGAGGAAACTTACAGAAGGTTATCGTATGTAGAAGTACAGGGCTGGTGGTGTTATAAATCAGGTGATTTGAATCGTAGCAGGAAATGAGCTAATTCGTTATAAAACTTGTTTGTGGCACGTTATTTCCCAAGAAGTAGTAATAATTCTAAGCTGGGAGCTCATTGTGGGAAGGAATGTGTCTGCTGTTATATTGTACTCTCCCAAGCACTTAGTACAGTGCTTTGCACACTGTAAGTGCTCAATAAATACAATTGAATGAATGAATGAAGGGAAAAAGGAAAGGCCAATTGCTTTGATGAGGTGAGAAAAGATGTTAAGCAGTTGTTAAGCACTTACTGTATGCCGAGCACTGTTCTAATCACTGGGGTAGATACAGGGTAGTCAGGCTGGACACAGTGCCTTTCCACATAAGGCTCACAATCTTAATCCCCATTTAACAGATGAGGGAACCGAGGCCCAGATAAGTGAAGCGACTTGCCCACGGTCACACAGCAGACATGTGGCAGAGCCAGGATTAGAACCAATGACCTTCTGACTCCCAGGATGATGCACTATAAACCATGCTGCTTCCCCACACGACGGTATTCTGGTGTGGGAATGCAGACAGGCTGTCCTGGCTGGGACGCAAACACAAGGCAAGTAACAGTATGTTGTTGCTGGCCCTCTGAATGCAGCTAGCCTTGAGGCATCCAAATAATAAGATAAATTGCATGTTTACCAAATGACTTTAATATTTTGCCCAAGTCTCGCAACACCATTGTTTCCTTGCTCTTCTGCAATTGTTGTAGCTATAAACTCAGTCGTTGGTGGCCAACCAATTAATGATATTTAATTGAGCACTAACTAATTGTCATTGGTAATTTTGATAATTGTTAAGCATTTTCTGTGTACCAAGCATTGGGGTAGATACAGAATAATCATGTTGGACACATCCTGTCCCACATTGGAGAAGCAGCGTGGCTCAGTGGAAAAACCACGGGCTTTGGAGTCAGAGGTCATGGGTTCAAATCCCGGCTCCACCAACTGTCAGCTGTGTGACTTTGGGCAAGTCACTTAGCTTCTCTGGGCCTCAGTGACCTCATCTGTAAAATGGGGATTAAAACTGTGAGCCCCCGTGGGACAACCTGATCACCCTGTAACCTCCCCAGCGCTTAGAACAGTGCTTTGCACATAGTAAGCGCTTAACAAATACCATCATCATCATCATCATCCCCAGTGCTTAGAACAGTGCTTTGCACATAGTAAGTGCTTAATAAATGCCATCGTCATCACTGGGCTCCTAGTCTTATTGTCTAACTGTAAATTCAGTTCTCTAGACTGTAAGCTTATTGTGGGCAGGGAACATATCTATCAACTCTATTATATTGTACTCTCCCAAGAGCTTACTACAGTGCTTGCACAGAGTAAGTTTTCAATAAATGTGATTAACTGTGCCAAGCACTGTACTAAGTGCTTGGGTGAGTGCAAGACAAAGTTAGTAGTCACAATTCCTGCCCTCAAGGAGCTTACAAGTCTAGTAATTGATGGGCACTAAAATCAGTGCTATGAAAGACGCAGGATATTTTAGATGTAGGCCATGGGCACACTCACTCAGCAAAATCAAATTCAGTCAATATCAAGTAGGTGTTCAATGTGACAGAGAAAACTTTTCTACTCTTAGCCCACCTAACTGGTAATCAATCAATCAGTTATATTTATTGAGCGCTTACTGTGTGCAGAGCACTGTACTAAGCGCTTGGGAAGTACAAGTCGGCAACACATAGAAACAGTCGCTACCCAACAGCGGGCTCACAGTCTAGAAGGGGGAGACAGAGAACAAAACCAAAAGACATACTAACAAAATAAAATAAATAGAATAGATATGTACAAGTAAGATAAATAAATAGAGTAATAAATATGTACAAACACATGTACATATATTCAGGTGCTGTGGGGAAGGAGGTAAGATGGGGGGATGGAGAGGGGGACGAGGGGGAGAGGAAGGAAGGGGCTCAGTCTGGAAAGGCCTCCTGGAGGAGGTGAGCTCTCAGTAGGGCCTTGAAGGGAGGAAGAGAGCTAGCTTGGCGGATGGGCAGAGGGAGGGTATTCCAGGCCAGGGGAATGATGTGGGCCGGGGGTCGACGGCGGGACAGGTGGGAACGAGGCACGGTGAGGAGATTAGCGGCAGAGGAGCGGAGGGTGCGGGCTGGGCTGTAGAAGGAGAGAAGGGAGGTGAGGTAAGAGGGGGCGAGGTGATGGAGAGCCTTGAAGCCCAGGGTGAGGAGTTTCTGCCTGATGCGCAGATTGATTGGTAGCCACTGGAGATTTTTGAGGAGGGGAGTAACATGCCCAGAGCGTTTCTGGGCAAAGACAATCCAGGCAGCAGCATGAAGTATGGATTGAAGTGGGGAGAGATAGGAGGATGGGAGATCAGTAGATTAGATCTAGTAGATGGTAGATTAGTTTGACTTTCCAGGTTTGCATCGAGTATTTGAATTGCCTCTGCCCAACCTGATTCATGAAAAAGGTCAAATATCTATTTCATTTGTGCAGAGTAGGAGCCAAACATTTCCTTGATCGCTTATCACATAATCCCCACATTGCCTCATTAAAATGTAAATGGTGAGTACGTGTGAATCCAATTGAATTTGGAAATTGGTACATTTCAATTTATGACCTCTCCTCGAAATAACTGTAACTTATATGGCACTCCAAAATTTATTTTAGGAAAATAATTTATTGGAAAAATTGCAGGCACTCCCAGAAGCCTGTTGTACTCTCAATTACATTGTATGGGAATATTTCTTATGAGACAAGTATGAAAATTTGTTTGTCAAACTCTTATTATGTTTATAGATTTTATATTTTTTGGTATGGGAAACGTTAGAGTTTTATGCTTACTTAATTCTCTATGTATCCTTAAGCTCATTGTAGTCAGGGAACATGTCTGCTTATTGTTATATTTTATTCTCCCAAGCGCTTAGTGCAGTCCTCTGCACACAGTAAGTGTTCAGTGAATACGACTTAATGAATGAAATGCATGCACGTTAGTTATCCCTGGAGCCTGGCCCTGAATCTCCCGACGCCTCTTGTTTCAGGTCAGTTGGAGCCCGCTTTTTGAAGGGAATGAATTTGCTTGTCATGAAAACAAAAATCCTAAAAACTCTTAAGAATACCAGCCACTACAGGCCCTACCTAAATTACCAGCCTACAGACCTCCTTTAGTTACCTCACCTGGAAACGTGAATTAGACATGGGCTTTCTGGGATTTAGTCCCTGACTGGGATTTAGACCCTGAACAACAAATGGGTTTCCTGGGTAAGAAAATGATAAAACAAAGGAGGAGCAGAAGGAAAAGAGGGTATGCAGTATTCTGGTGTTTAAGAAACTGAATCAAGTTTCTGGCTAATTTATGCCCATGGTTAAACATTCCTAATGAAGACAAATCATTAAGGCATAGGGGCTGATGAGGTAACTGTAGAGTTAATGTTGTCACAATCATCCAAAACAAATGTATTTTCCTTTTTTCCCCCTTTTTCGGGGTCCATTTTGCCCAATGTGTGCACTTGAAATGATTCGTCATCTTTCCTCACCCTTAATTTTAAACACTTGTTGATTTCACAACAGCCAGAAGCAAGATTGAGCAAGCCATTTTTATCGGAACACAAAACTGTTTCAACATCGCCGTTCAAAGTAGACCGTCGCTCATCTTGGGCATTTAGCCAGTGTGTAGAACCCCCAAACTGACTAATAATAATAACAATGATGATGGTATTTGTTACTACGTGCCAAGCACTGTTCTAAGTACTGGGGTAGATACAAGGTAATCAGCTTGTCCCATGTGGGGCTCACAGTCTTAGTCCCTATTTTCCAGATAAGGTGAGGCACAGAGATGTGAAGTGACTTGCCCAAAGTCACACAGCTGGTAAGTGGCAGAACCAGGATTAGAATCCACGACCTCTGGCTCCCAAGCACGTGTTCTTTCCACTAAGCCATGCTGTTTCACAATAATAATGCTTCACATACTAGACCCACTTGGACTGGCGAAATGGTTCAAGGTCTTGGGCAGAGTAACCAATGGGAGAGTTTGGTGGAAAGAGAAAAGGTGGTCTCCCCTTTTGCAGATTTCTGAAGTTTCTGCATGAGATCTGTTTATTCAATATTACCTAAGGATAAATTGAAGTACCATCATTTTGCAGATAAATCATGTCTAGGAGGATGAATTGGCGTTCTCTGCTCTCTGGCAAAGCACGTGATAAGACTGGGTTATAAATAGCTACTAGAAGTGACTAAACTGAAAAGAACAATGGCGGAGAGGAATGCCAGCTGGCCGGTGGGTAGCACAGCTGAGCTCGTTTGCACTGTAATTCCCAGGTTGCCGAGGGAACAGAGCGTCTAAAACGGCATGGTCTAGACAGAACACTGAGTCAGAGGAGTCAGAGGCCCTGGGTTCAATTCTGGCTCTGCCATTTGCTTGCTTTGTGATCTTGGGCAACTCACTTAGCTTCCCTGCTCCTCAGTTTCCTCATCCGTAAAATGGGGATTAAATTCTACCCCCACCTACCTAGAGTATGAGCCCTATGCAGGATGAGGACTATGTCCAAACTGATTATCTTGTATCTACTTTTGGCACTTAGAACACTTCTTGGAACAGAGTAAGCACTTAACAAATACCATAATGTTGCCGATATATGTTGCCAATTTGTACTTCCCAAGTGCTTAGTACAGTGCTCTGCACACAGTAAGCACTCAATAAATACGATTGAGTGAATGAATAATTATTTCCTGAGTGGTTTAGAGAACCATTTGGAAGCCTCCTACTGGTCCTATCAACCAAGCAGTAGGCGTTTATATTGTCCATAGGCCAACACAAATAGTCCCAACCAGGGCAACACTGGAGTGTGTTTAATTCTGCTGCTGCTGCCTCCTTTTTCATTGTAAATAGTTTTTTTTTCCCAGTGAATACTCTTTTTGTTATGCAGGAATGAGGTCCGTCTTTTCTTGCAAACTAGACCATAATTCTAGGACAATTTACTGCTTTTTGAAGAGATGGCATTTTTCTTAATACTAGTTAAATTAAATCACCTGTCCATCTGCATGACAGAGTTAAAAACAGACCTGCCCCTTTAAAGGAAACCAAAGAAATCAGTTTTATTAATTAGAAAATTGATTTTCCGATTTGTATTTTTCCCCGTGGTTCTCTCTGAATTGCCCACCCTGAAGGCAGTACAGTCTGTCTTCCTTTTTCGTATATTGGATATATTGACCACCAATACCTTCTCGGAGAATTGACAACCGTTGCTGACTTTGAAGTTAAAGACTGCTTGAGCTTTAAAACAAATAAATACAGTTGAAAAAAAATCCATCCTGAGACCCCAAATTCTCTAGGGGAAAGAGACATGTCACCATTGAACAGAATAGCAAAGCTCTTTAATTTGGAAGACTTTTCTAATGCCAACCCACTCAGTATATCTTGATCTCATCTATCTGGCCACCAACCCCTTGCCCACATCATCTCTCCAGCCTGGAACTGCCTCCCCCTTTATATGCCACAGACCCCTACTTTCTCCACCTTTAGAGTCTCATTAAAATCATGTCTCCAAGAGGCCTTCCCTGACTAAGCCCTCATCTCCCCAACTCCCTCTCCCTTCTGAGTCACCGATGCACTTGGGCCTGTACCCCTTTAAGCATTTGATGTTCACTTCCCCCAACCCAACCCCTCAGCACTTATCTATCTATCCTTAATGTATCTTAATACGTCTCCTCTCCTAGACTGTAAACTCCTTTCGTGTCTACCAACTCTGTGGTACTCTCCTAAACGTTTAATACAATGTTATGCACAGAGTCTGCACTCAATAAATGCCACTAATTCATTGACAGGATTTAGCAACTGACTAAATTTGGGGATTAAAAAGAGGAGTCATGGATATTGCCATGGTTGCAGACTTGGGAGGGTAGTGGCATTTTTGTTGAAGTTGGGAAAATGAAGTGAGGAGGATTTGGGGAGAAAATCAATTAATCAGTCATATTTATTGAGTACTTAATGTGTGCCAAGCAGAAGCAGCGTGGCATAGTGGAAATAGCACAGGCTTGTGAGTCAGAGGTCGTGGGTTCTAATCCAGGCTCCGTCACTTGTTTGCTGTGTGACCTTGGGCAAGTCACTCAACTTCTCTGTGCCTCAGTTAATTCTTGTGGAAAATGGGGATGAAGACTGTGAGCCCCACGTGGGACAACCTGAATATCTTGTATATACCCCTATGCTTAGAACAGTGCTTGGCATATAGTAAGCGCTTAACAAATACCATTATTATTATCATCATTATTATTATACTATAACAGAAAAGTTGAGCTCAGTTTTGGACATATTAAGCATGACCTATCAGTGGGACAATTCATATAGAGATATCATGGAGGCAGAAGGAAATGCGAGATTGAAAATAAGGGGAGAGTTCAGGGCTAATGAGATAGATATGGGAATTGTGGAAGTAGTAGTTGAAACTGTGGAAGCAGTTGAGTTAAAGGAGTGAGTTAAATTGAGAAAAGTGGGGGAGTCTAAATGAGCCTTGAAGACACCCACAGTTAGGGAGTGGAAGGCAGAAAGTCATCTGATGATAGAGATAGGGACAAATGGGAAGAGGAGAACCAAGAGAGAGGCCAGTGTCTGAAAATCCAAGTGTTTCCAGGAGGAAAGAGTCGTTCCACCGTGTCGAAGGCAAGCCAAGAGTTTGAGAAGGATTAAGATAAAGGAGAGCCAGTAAACTTTGCTAAGAAGGAGGTCATTGGAGACCTTAGAGAGAGAGAGCAGTCTCAGTGAAGTGAAGGTGCTGAAAACTGGATTGTAAAGGGTCAAGAAGGGAGCTGGAACAAAGTGGAGAAACTTATTAAGCCCCATACACTGGCATAAAGTGCATCAAACCACAGTCCTTGGAATGTAATAATACTGTCAACTTGCTCGGTGACCTGGGCCCTGTTCTTTGCCCACTCTGTGTCTCAGTTTCCCCATTGGCTTCTTGCCTGGCAAGGATGTAGTAAGAATAAATAAGAAGGATGGAGTGAAAAGCAGCATGGCCTAGTGGACTGAGCACAGGTCTGAGAGTAAGAGGACCTGGGTTCTAATCCCAGCTCCACCACTTGCCTGCTGTGGGACCTTGAGCAACTGAACTTCTCTGTGCTTAGTTTTCTCATCTGTAAAAATGGGGGTTGAATCCTATTCCCTCCTACGTAGATTGTGAGCTCCATATGGGCTGCCTGGAACTTCCTCCCCCTGCTCCAGCCTGCTTATCTTGTCTCTACCATAGTGATCAGTATAGTGTTTGATGCACAGTAAATGCTTAATAAATACTAGGAATAATAATAATAATAATAATGACATTTATTAAGCACTTACTATGTGCAAAGCACTGTTCTAAGCGCTGGGGAGGTTACAAGCTAATCAGGTTGTCCCACTGGGGGCTCACAGTCTTAATCCCCATTTTACAGATGAGGGAACTGAGGCACAGAGGAAGTGAAGTGACTTGCCCAAAGTCACACAGCTGACAATTGGTGGAGCCGGGATTTTAACCCATGACCTCTGACTCCAAAGCCCTTGCTCTTTCCACTGAGCCACGCTGCTTCTCTAAATGATAAGAATGTAGAACTGAGTGTGGAGCTTCAGATGTCTGAGGCTTGCGTTCTGGGTACTCACCCTGCCCAGTAGCCAAGACTCTTCTGGAGTATTGATTATTGAAGCATTATTATTATTATTATCAATAAAATATTGATTCACTATTGCAGATATAATATAATAATAGTATTTGTTCAGCGCTTACTATGTGCCAATCACTGTTCTAAGCACTGGGATAGATACAAGGTAACTGGGTTGTCCCACATGGGGCTCAAAGTCTTTATCACCATTCTGCAGATGAAGTAACTGATGCACAGAGAAGTTAAGTGGCTTGCCCAAGGTAGCACAGCAGACAAATAAATGGTGGAGCAGGGCTTAGAACCCACGTTCTCTGACTCCCAAGCCCATGCTCTTGGCACTAAGCTATGTTAAGTATTTGATATTCATTCCACGTTCAGCCTCACAGCACTTAGGTATGAACTATAATTTATTTTGATGACCATCTCCCCATGTAGATTGTAAGCTCCTTGTGGGCAGGGAACTTGTCTATCAACTCTGTAGAACTGTACTCGTCCAAATGCTCTGCACACAGTAAGCACTCAGTAAATACCATTGACTGATTGATTAAAGGGCCCCGATTTCATTATTCTGCCCCAGAGGTCAGGGCCCATGCTTAGATACACACTCTAACCTTTCCTCTTCAAAAGGGCTCCCAAGGCCAATCAGAGAGCACTGCACAGCACTAAATAGCACACATGTCTGTCTAGTCAGTTGAGTAATGGGAAGATCTAACCTACATACCTTAAAGTTACCCTGTAACCAGAAAATACCAATGGCTTATGTGTGATAGATCAATTTAGGAACCAAGGAATGCTGCCTGAGCAATCTCATGTGCCTGTTCGTGAAGAAAGTCGTGTGGAGATGTTGCCAGGAATAAACTGCCTTTTGTCCCTGGCTCCTTGGATGCAGTCCTGACTTCTTTCAGTTTCCCTCCTCACAGTGAGAGTTGATGAACTTGAGGTTTGGGAAATAAAGGATTGGTTTGGAAACTATTATCGTGGAGGGAAAGGATAAGACAAAAATTCTGAATCCTTTTAGGGTGTAAGCTCCTTGTTGGGAGGGAACGCGTTGCTTCTTTGTGTTTGAATGGTCTCAAGCGTTTAGTACAGTGCATTGCACCCAGTGGGTGCTTATTATATACTGCTACCACAACCTTCATCAAAATAATGTGGTATTTATTAAGCACCTGCTAAGGGTCAATCTCTGTGCTAAATACTGGGGCAGATGCAGGACAATCAGATCAGAAGCAGTCCCTTTCCTATCTGGAGCTTCTAATCTAAGAGGAAAAGGAAACTGAGGCACAGAGAAGTGACTTGCCCAAAGTCACACAGCAGGCAAGTGGTGGAGCTGGGACTAGAACCTGGTTTCCTGATTTCCGGGTCCATGCTCTTTCCACTAGGCCATGCTAATCAACTGGGGTGGAATTGATTTATTTCAGAGTAGGGCTTGAGGGAGGCAGAAGGGCAGATTTTATGGCTTCAATACACTAAGGGGCTGAAAGACAATTTGACAAGAGGATTCAAGGGAAAGACTTCCAATCCTAAAACAATAATATTAGTAATAATAATTATGATATTTAAGTGCCTCCTATGTATCAAGCACTGTTCCAAGTGCTGGGGTAGAGACAAGGAAATCATATCAGGCAATCTCTGCTCCACGTGGTGCTCACAATCTAAATAGGAGGGGGAAAGGGATTAAATCCCCATTTTACAGATGAGGAAACCGAGGTCCCGAGAAGTGAAGTGACTTACCCAAGGTCACACAGGCAAGTGGCAGAGCCAGGATTAGAAACCTGGTCCTCTGACTCCAAGACCTGTGCTCTTTCAACTAGACCACGCTACTCCTCTTACCATCCCCTTGATCAGGCTGGTCTGCACATTTAAAAACAATCTCAAACGAGAAACAGAATGAAACTAGAACTGCTGCCTAATCCAATCCCCAAAACCACGTGGGAAGGCAGCTGCGGTTTGAATTTCCACATTGCTATTGGTAGTTCCCTGCGCTCCGAGTGGGAATTTATGGTTCTGCGGTAATTGTATCCCCAACCGGGCTTAGTGTAGGCTCCCTGCTTCCAGCGAGGTCAGGATTTTGTGAGCTTGTCGTGCCTGCAGGTTTAGAGTTCAAGCCAAACAGGTTTGGGGAAACAATGCCATCTGTAATGTGGCAGGGAAATTACTGGGGAAGCAATCCCACAAGCCTACGCTGCATACCTCCCTCTCTGCCTCGAAATAGGCTTGATGGAAATAAGAAAGGCTCAATTGTAGGGCTCCCTCTGCTTACATAATCACCAAACAACTGCCTTGCCATAACTTGTTGGGCACCGTAAAGCGCGGGGACCTCTTGTCTTTGCGGGGACATCGAATTCCCTCTGCGGCCAGGGATTGAATAATTGAGGCAGATCGTCCTCCTTGCATGCTGAAAATGGTTGAGTCGAGGGAAAACTGACAGGCCAAGGACCGAACAAATACTACTGAATGTGTTTGATTTCTGAAATCTCTCCCCACCCCTCACCCCTCCTCTCCCCTAGCCTGCTGGTGGTGCATAGATTGTAATTTTAATGGGCCTGAGCCCATTAGTCACTGTTCTGAAGGACATTAACTCTTTCAGGCCAGAGAAGCCCTGAAGCGGGAATATACCGGTCCGTCCTCTAGTGGCAGGTAAGCGTGTTGGCAATTCCCAAATCCTTTTCCAGTTAATTTTCGACGCTGCAAATTTGTCAGGCCAACACCTACCTTTTGTACTTGTGGCCTTTAAATCTTATCCTCAGGACTCATGTACTTATGTGTATTTGTATTTCCTTATGTGGTATTTCCATATTGAGAATTGCTCAGCCATTTCATTCTGAGGTGTCTGGACTGCTTCCTATGTTATATTTTTCCTTCCTCCATCTTTGACCGTAAATAATTCTTGTCTGTCTCTAACATTAGTTGGTAATCTCTCTGGGACAGAAAAAGTGTGTTTTGCAACTGCTGTGCTTTCCCAAGCGCTTAGAGCAGTGACTAGCACTCAGTGGTGCTCAATAAATGCCACTGATTGAAGTGCCCAGCACATAGTAAGTGCTTAACAAATAACATAATTATTATTGGTTGATACCTGAATTCTTGATTTACTGGCCAGGGAGTGAGGGGCAAGGCCATATTTGGAAAATAGCTTTTAGTTTAAAATACCTCTTCCTGATCAGAATTTGCAGAGGATTGAGCTCAGGAGCCTTGAAGCCACATTCTGCCTGACAGAGCCAACTGGTCCTGTGGACTAAGCTGTCTGCCTCCAGAGTCTGATTGGAAGTTATTTTCAGAGTTTTCCAGCTCCGGTCCTGTCACCTCAGGCTATGGCTGTCCCAGAGGCCCTGGGGAGCCTTCTGAGTCATAGCAGCCCAGTAGACCTCATGCTCTGTCAATCAATCAATCATTCAGTGGTATTTATTGAACACCTACTATGGGCAGAGCACTGTGTTAAGCACCAGAGTACATACACTATAACAGAGTCAGTAGCTCCTGTCTACAAGGCGCTTAAAGTTCAGCTGGGGAGACAGATGTTAAAATACATTACAGAAAGAGGATTTGTACATAAATGCTGTGGAGCTGGAGATGGGGTAAATACCAAGTGCTTAAAGGGCACAGATCCAAGGGCATAGGCGATGCAGAAAGGTTTAAAGGGTGTAGTCAGTGAAGGACTCTTGGAAAAGATGTGATTTTAATAAGGCTTTGAAGGTGAGGAGAGTAGTAGTCTGTCCAATATAAAGGGGGAAGGAGTTTCAAGCCAGAAGGAGGACATGGGGAAGGGGTTGGTGAGATAGAAGAGACTGAGGTACAGTGAGTGAGTAGGATGGCGTTATAGGAGCAAAGTGAGTAGGCTGAGTTGTAGAAGGAAATTAGTGAAGTAAGATAGGAGGGGGCTGGTGGATTGAGTGCTTTAAAGTCTATGCATACTGATTGATGCAGGGCATTATGCCATAGGGGGTAGAGCACGGGCCTGAGAATCAGAAGGTCATGAATTCTAGTCCCAGCTCCGCCACTTTTCTGCTGTGTGACCTTGGGCAAGTCCTTTCAATCAATCAATCAATCAATCGTATTTATTGAGCGCTTACTGTGTGCAGAGCACTGTACTAAGAGCTTGGGAAGTACAAGTTGGCAACATATAGAGACGGTCCCTACCCAACAGTGGGCTCACAGTCTAGAAGGGGGAGATAGAGATCAAAACAAAACATATTAACAAAATAAAATAAATAGAATAGATATGTACCAGTAAAATAAATAAATAAATAGATTAATAAATACATACAAACATATATACATATTTACAGGTGCTGTGGGGAAGGGAAGGAGGTAAGGCAGGGAGGATGGAGGGGGGAGGAGGAGGCACTTCTCTGTGCCTCAGTTACCTCATCTGTAAAATGGGGATTGAGACTGTGAGCCCCACATGGGACAGGGACCGTGTCCAACTTAATTTGCTTGTGTCCACCCCAGCGCTTAGTACAGTGCCTGGCACATAGTAAGCGCATAACAAATTCCATCATTATTGTTTGATGGAAAACCACTGGAAGTTCTGAAGGAGTGAGGAGACATAGACTAAGAATTTTTTTAGAAAAATGGCCCAGGCAGCAGAGTGAAATATGGACTGGAGTGGGGCATGACAGGAGGCAGGGAGGTCAGCAAAGAGGTGGATGTAGTAGTCAAGGCAGGATAGGATGAGTGCTTGGATCAGCATAGTAGCAGTTTTGATAGTGTGGTGAAATTGAGCTGCAACATTAGCACAAAGTGTGCATTTTGGGTTAGAGAAACAGCGTGGCTCAGTGGAAAGACCACGGGCTTTGGAGTCAGAGGTCATGGGTTCAAACCCCGGCTCCATCAGTTGTCAGCTGTGTGACTTTGGGCAAGCCACTTAACTTCTCTGTGCCTCAGTTACCTCATCTGTAAAATGGTGATTTAGACTATGAGCCCCCTGTGGGACAACCTGATCACCTTGTAACCTCCCCAGCACTTAGAACAGTGCTTTGCACATAGTAAGCACTTAATAAATGCCATCATTATTATTATTAGTAGTAGTAGTAGATCAGTGAGCCAAGGTAAAATGAGGAGAGCTGATTGAATGCCTTAAAGCTAATGATAAGGAATTTCTGCTTGATGCAGAGATGGATGAGCAATCATCGGAGGTTTTTGAGTTGTGGGGTGATATGGATTAAATGTTTTTTAGAAAAATTACCTGGGCAGCAGAATGAAGTGAGGACTAAAGTGGAGAGAGACAGAAAGCAGGGAGGTCGGCAAGGAGGCAGGAACAGTAGTTAAGGCGAGATGTGATAAGTGCTTGGATCAATGTAGTAGCAGTTTGGATGGAGAGGAAAGGGTAGATGTTAGAGATTTGGAGAAGATAGAACTGAGAAGATATGGGGATATTGAATAAATGGCTCATATGAAAAAGATGAGTCGATGATAATGTCAAGGTTCTGGTGGGCTAGTGAGACAGGGAGGATAGTAATGTTGCCTTCAGTGATGGGAAAAATCAAGAGGAGGACAAGATTTGAATGGTAATATGAGGAGTTCTGATTTGGATATGTTAAATTTGAGATATTGAATAGAGATGTCCTAAAGACAGGAGGAAATGCAAGTCTGCAGAGAAGAAGAGAGGTCAGGGCTGAAGAGGTAGATTTGGGAGTGGTCTTCTTAGATCAGCGCTTAGAACAGTGCTTTGCACATAGTAAGCGCTTAATAAATGCCATCATTATTATTATTATTATTACAGAGGGTAGTTAAAGATGGCAGAGCGAATGAGTTGTCCAAAAGCATAGGTGTAGATGGAAAATTAGAAGGGGGTCCATAACTGAGACTTGAGGGATCCCTAGAGTTAGAGGGTGGGAGCCAGAGGAGGATCCAGTGAAAGAGACCAAGAAGGAGCAGCCAGAGAGATAGGAGAACCAGGAGAGGACAATGTCAGTCAAGCTATGTTAGATAATATTTCCAGAAGATGGTGGTGGTCCTCAGTGTCAAAGGCAGCTGATTGATCAAGGAGGGTTAGAATGGACTGGAGGCTGTTGGATTTGGCAAAAAGAAGGTCTTTGGTGACTTTAGAGAGGACAGTTTCAGTGGAGCAGAAGGGGCTGAAGTCAGCTTGGAGGGGGGTCATGGAGAGAATTGGAAAAGGAATTGGAGGCAGCAGATTGTTACCCATCACGGGGGGACAGGTTCAGGAATTGGCACAACGAGAGAGAGAGAGACTGGGGTCAAAGGCTGAATTTATACAAAATTTATTCCATGTGGCAAATTGAACTTCTCTTTTGGGAAGGATAAAATTATTTAATAATTTTGGATGTGGCAAATTGAACTTTCCTTTTCAGGAGGAATGTGATTATTCAATTACTTTGACATGGCGAATTGAACTTCCCTTTTGGGAGGAATATGATTATATTGGAACTTCCCTATTGAGAGGAATAGACTTATGCATTACTCATGCATGGCAAAACATCTAGTTCCCACCCACAAACGTTTCCCACATGGGAGGAATCCACTTATACCTTGCTAACACGTGGCAAAGCACCTAGCTCCCACCCACGAACGCTTTCCACTCAGGAGGAATCCATTTATGCGTTACACGCACGTGGCAAAGCGCACTATCTTCCAGCACCACGAGCATTCAGCGGGACACTCGTGCATCCCACGGCTCCTCACTTGGTGCAGACAGAGCTGGCATCCCAGGCTCTGGGCAGAGGTGATACACAGCTGACTGCTGCAAGTCTCCATCTGCTACCCGGAAATTCAGAGGCCACAGGTATTTATTACCTACGCGCCCAGGCCATTCCAGCTTCCGGCCTCCACTTGTCTAATTTCCACCCTCCCCCTTCCTCCATACCTTATATGATGGGCATTGGGTCGAGAGACACTTTCTGTTTTCCCAGCCCAGGCAGTCAATCTAGCGGTTTCAGTTGCGGGAGTGGTGTCCAGCCTGCAATTCCGAGTTCAGTTCAGGAAGTCACGGATAACGTTTTGACCTTGAGATGGCTGGTGCCCGCGTTCACCTTGGCACACAGGTATAGTCCATTTGCTCAAGGATTTGAAGAGGAATGGTTGGAGGGAGATGGAGCGATAACTGGAAGGAGCTGTGGATCAAGGGAGGGGATTTTTTTAGAATGGGGGATGCGTGCACTTGTTTGAAAGAAGTAGGGATGGAGCCCTTTAATAATAATAGTAATGATGGCATTTGTTAAGCACTTACTATGTGCAAAGCACTGTTCTAAGTGCTGGGGGGGATACAATGTGATCAAGTTGTCCCACGTGGGGCTCACAGTCTTAATCCCCATTTTTACGATGGGGTAACTGAGGCTGAGAGAAGTTAAGTGACTTGCCCAGGGTCACACAGCAGACTTGTGGTGGAACCGGGATTCAAACCCATGACCTCTGACTCCAAAGCCCGTGCTCTTTCCACTGAACCACGCTGCTTCTCATTTGAAAGTGAGCAGTTAAAGATTGCAGACAGGATCACATTCCTTTTTATTCTAGGATTCTCTAAGAGTCTCCTGGATTATAGGCTCAAGGGCTCCGCTCTTGTAGTCTGGCTAGCAGCAGGTGAGAATAATCTAGAGCTCCCAGATCCTAGGGGTATAAATTCCCTCTTGGAAGTATGTGTCCCCTGCCTCAGTCTACCACTGCAGCCAGCTGATGTTCAGACAGAGGACCACGGAGCCTCTCTGGCTCCCTGAGAGTTTCCAAATCCTCGTGAGCTACACTCGCCAACCCACTAAGCAGGGCCAGTGAATTCTGCAGGATCCGGCTGGCACCTTTCTTTTTTTTTTGGTCTGTTTAAATTAGATTCTCTCTTCATATGATTTCCCTGAGTGCCTGCCTGCTGCCACACTGCTGTGGGAAGTGCGTTCTTGACAAGAAGCTATTGCGATGATTAATGGGAAGCTCTGCCAGAGCAAAACTTGGCAGAGAAAGCAAACGTGGAACTATCTTTTCCTTTGGCAGGTGGTGCCCTCCCTGCCATGACAAGGGGTTGCAATTGTGGGTCCTTTCACCGTTACTCTCTCTGCCACCTTCCAAGACAGAGATGTAACGGATCATTGATCTCACTTCTCAAGACACTCAACGGGCTGCCATCCCTGACTCTCTCAGCACCTGAGAATGACTGAACCAGGAGGCCGACCTGAGCAGAAACCCCAGGGTTGGTCCCATTCGGACTGACAAATTCATCCCATCATATTTATTGAGAAATTCCTCTGTGCAAAGCACTGTATTAAGTGCTTGGGAGAGTACAACATAATAATAAACAGACACAATGCCTGCCCACAATCCTGTGGTATGGCGAGGGCAAGGTCACCCAACATAGGTGGGCCATCACCAGTCGAACACTTACTGCTATTCTTCTGCCTCTCATGTCCCATGTAGCCACTTGGGATGCTGCAAATCTTGATTATCCTGGGTATGGCACTTCCAAATTTGGGGAGCGCATCCTCACAGTGGGCATGAAATCAGAGAAGCTCCAGTTTGGGATGCCCGGAATGTCTGAGGAACCCTCCACGGGGGTCTCCAAGTCACCGGTGTGTTTGGATTCACCAAATGGGAACTGCCAATCTATGGGACGTGAGCTGGATCTTATTTTGGGAATAGGAACGGGAGATTCAAGGACCCTGTCAGGTGGACCACTTAGCCTCTCGGTTCTGTCTTGTGGGCTCAGGAAATCACCCATGGCCTGAACCCATTTGCCAGCTCTGGGGACCAGTTCAGAAGCTGATGGGGAAGAATGGCCTTGGTCTATGACCTTTCTGTACCCTACATCGTGCAAGAATGCATCTAAAGAGGCCAGAACAAAATGGCAGTCTTGATGAGCTACAGGCACCGTTAGACCCTTGTCCTCACTTTTGGCAACATGGTTACTAGTATTAGTATTATCACTATTGTTATTAATACTGTATATTATTTGTTAAACACTCTGTGTCAAGAGCTTTTCTAAGCACTGAGGTAGATGTATGTTGTCAGATAGAGTCCTTGTTCCTCAAGGGACTCACAGTCCAAGTAAAATAATAATAATGATTATGGTATTTGTTAAGCACTTACTGTGTGCCAGATCCCCATGTAACTAAGCATGGGGTGGATACAAGCAAATTGGGTTGGACACAGTCCTTGTCCCAATCTCGATCCCCATTTTACAGATGAGGTAACTGAGGCACAGAGAAGTTAAGTGATTTGCCCAAGGTCACACAGCAGGCAAGTGGCGGAGTCGGGAGTAGAATCCATGACCTCCCAATTCTCAGGCCCATGCCCTATCCACTACAAGAACAGCTATTAAATCCCCATTTTACAGTTGAGGAAACTGAGATATAGAGAAGTTATGTGACTTGCTCAGGTGGTTGCTAGCCAATTGCAACGTTGCCACCTGCCTCAGACCCACATAAAGTCAGCTTTGGGACTTTAGTAGAACCACCACTTCTTGTTTTCTTCCATCTGCAATAGCTCTCTTCTAATGTCTCCTCATCTTCACCCCTATTTTATTTACTGGAAAGCTTAGTCGTATTTATTGAGCGCTTACCCTGTGCTGAACACTGTACTAAGCTCTTGGGTGAATACAATGCAACAATAAACAGAAACATTCCCTGCCCACAGTGAGCATACAGTGGGCTTCCAGGCCTCTAGACCTTGCCCAGAGCACCCTGTTGTAGCCGTGATTCAGATAAAGGAAAAACCTGTAAACAAGACAACCCCTGCAGCTCCTCGCTGCCTCCCGGGCCCAAAGCAGAGCATTAGTGGCAGGAAAAACCCACCAGGTATGCTGACTTTCTGTGCCCTCTGGAGGTTAATTAAGTTCAGAGAGGAAATCACAGGCAAACAAAGCAGACATCAGTTAAATCCTTGCACGGGTACAGTAGGCTGTTTGCGGTCTCAGGACTTGAAGTGCCTTGGTACTGAATCTAACTATCAGTCTCCACCATTTGAATTTAGTTAGCACCATCTACTTCACTGTGGCAAATCACCTTCAGGAGAGCTACCACTCTTTGGGATGCCACTCTCTTTACAAAATAGAAGGTGGCTGGTGGCACCATCATTGGCATCATCATCTCCAGCTGAAGGCAGAGGTGAGCCAGGGCCTTGTTCCCAGGGAAGAGTACCGCAAGGGACTAAACCAGGCAGATGGAAGGGGCATTTTCCAAGCAGCTGGAAACACAGTGCAGAGCCCTTTGGGAGAGGGAAGGATTGTTTTTCCTTCCTAGAAACTCCTTGCCTCAAGGCCCCATCAAGGTTTGGCCACCATACTGCCAAAGCAGTGTTGCCTAGTGGATAGAGTACGGGCCTGGGAATCAGAAGGTCGTGAGTCCCAGTCCCCACTCTGCCACTTGTCTGTCGGGTGACCTTGGGCAACTCACTTCACTTCTCTGTGCCCCAGTTACCCCACCTGTAAAATGGGGATTAAGACCATGAGCCTCATGTGGAACAGGGACTGTGTCCACCTGATGACCTTGTATCTACCCCAGTACTTAGCAAATAGTAAGCGCTAAACAGATATATGATGATGATGATGAAGATTATTATATTGTGGATCTCCTGCTGTCCTGAGGAGACTGCTCACCCCCAAATCCCCACACATGCTCTACCCAGCTCCCTGGCGCCCGGCAATTGACAGCATTCATGAATTTAAGTGCTTACTACGTGGGAAGCACCGTACTTAGAGCTGGGCTGTATGGACACAATCCCTGACCCATGTGGGGCTCCAAGGCAAAGTTGGAGGGGAACAGGTATTGAAATCCCCATTTTAAAGATGAGGAAATTGAGATGCAGAGAAGTGAAGTGACTTGCCCAAAGTCACACAGCAGGCAAGTGACAAAGCTGGGATTAGAAACCAGGTCCTTCGGACTCGTTCATTCATTCAATCATATTTATTAAGCGCTTACTGTGTGCAGAGCACTGTACTTAGCGCTTACCCAGGCCCGTGCTGTATCCACTAGACCACGTTGCTTCTGTGAGACACTGTGGGTGTGCACAGCCTAACACAGTGATTTCATGCAGAATTCATTCAGTCGTATTTATTGAGCACTTGCTGTGTGCAGAGCACTGTACTAAGCACTTGGACAGTACAATTCAGCAACAAAGAGAGGCAATCCCTGCCCACAACGGGCTCACAGTCTAAAAGCTGATGTGTGAACACTCGGTATGACATTATGGTGTCATAATGGGACAGGGGTGGGTGGCAGATTTTCTCCACCTCAGGGCGGCTCACTGTCTGAAATAGACCCTTCCCGGAGTCTATTTTCCACTTGGTTCATGCCTTGCCTGGCCCCTGCACTGGACTCCTTCCTGCCCAGGATTTTTCCATTAAACACCGAGCCTCCCTCAGCCTCAGCTCCTGCCGAATCTCAGGATTCAGAAGCAGCACCCCAGTTTACAGGGACCTGAGAGGGGTACACTATAGCTCTGAAGTGAGGTGCAGGGCCGGGTCCCCCTGAAGAAACACTTTTGATTTGGCCAGATGATGTCAATACTTTACGTAACCTGCTTAACTCACCAATCCTCACAGTCGGCTTCAAGGCCTTGCACCCTCCGTCTCCCCACATTTCTTATCTGTTCTCTTCTCCCACTATTTCCCTACGTGCTCTCTTTGTCCCTCCCAAACCAACTCATACGTTGCTCACGACTCTCCCATGCCCATTCCCTCACTCATGTTCTTTCCCTGGCTGGGAAATCCCATTCCACATCAGGCAGACCACAGCTCGCCCCACATTCAAATCCCTCCTCAAATATCATCTCCTCCAACAAGCTTTTCCCACTTAGTCTCTCAGCATCCTGAGCCAAATCACCCCTACAGCCAATTTTAGCAACTATGAACTTATATACCCTCCGTAGCACGCGTGTCCACTCGGTATATTCAATATATTTATTTTGACAGTTGCAAATAACTTTTTGTTTGCTTCCTCCATTTGAGCGTGAGTTCCTTCAATCAATCAATCATATTTATTGAGCACTTACTGTGTGCAGAGCACTGTACTAAGCGCTTGGGAAGTACAAGTTGGCAACATATAGAGACGGTCCCTACCCAACAGTGGGTTCACAGTCTAGTAGGGGGAGACAGAGAACAAAACAAAACATATTAACAAAATAAAATAAGTAGAATAGATATGTACAAGTAAAATAAATAAATAGAGTAATAAATACGTACAAACATATATACATATATACAGGTGCTGTGGGGAAGGGAAGGAGGTAAGGCGGGGGGATGGAGAGGGGGAAGAGGGGGAGAGGAAGGAGGGGGCTCAGTCTGGGAAGGCCTACTGGAGGAGGTGAGCTCTCAGTAGGGCCTTGAAGGGAGGAAGAGAGCTAGATTGGCGGATGTGCGGAGGGAGGGCATTCCAGGCCAGGGGGATGACGTGGGCTGGGGGTCGATGGCGGGACAGGCGAGAACAAGGCATGGTGAGGAGATTAGCGGCAGAGGAGCGGAGGGTGCGGGCTGGGCTGGAGAAGGAGAGAATGGAGGTGAGGTGAGTTCCTTGTAGACAGGGAACTTATTCTACACTTCCGTAGTGCTTGGTACAAATCACCACACTAACAGGGCCTTCAATAATAATAATTAATAATAATTATGGTATTTGTTAAGTGCTTACTATGTGCCAGGCAGTGTACTAAGCACTGGGGTGGATAAGTACTTGGGTTGGACACAGTCCCTTGTCCCACATGGGGCTCACAGTCTCAATCCCCATTTTACACATGATGTAACGGAGGCACAGAGAAGTTAAGGGACTTGCCCAAGGTCACACGGCAGACAAATGGCAGAGCCAGAATTAGAACCATGACCTTCTGACTCCTAGGCCCATGCTCTAACCACTATACCATGCTGCTTCTCATAATAATAATAATAATAATGATGGCATTTGTTATGTGCAAAGCACTGTTCTAAGCGCTGGGGAGGATATAAGGTGACTATAAGGTGATCAGGTTGTCTCACATAGGGCTCACAATCTTAATCCCCATTTTACAGATGAGGTAACTGAGGCCCAGAGAAGTGAAGCAACTTGCCCAAAGTCACACAGCTGACAATTGGTGGAGTCGAGATTAGAATCCATGACTTCTGACTCCCAAGCCCGTGCTCTTTCCACTGAGCCACGCTGCTTCTCTTGATATTACTACTACTACTCTATACTATGGTATTTATTGAGCATTTAAATGTGTGCAGATCACTGTACTAAGCACTTGGGTAAGTACAATATAATATTATTGGTAGACACAATCCCTGCCCACAAGGATCTTAAAGTGTATCAGGGGAACAGACATTAAAATTAATTACAGACAAGGGAAACAGTAGAACAGTAGAGTTTAAAGATATGTATATAGCTTGCTGTGCAAATGAAGGGAGTTTAAAAGTGCTTAAGGGATAAACAGTCAAGTACATAATTGATATAGAAGAGAGGGTGGAAAATGAGGGCTTTAGGGTGTGATCTCTAGACTGTATGCTCTTTGTGGATAGGGTGTATGTCTGTTGTTGCAGGGTGGTTTAGTGGAAAGAGCATGGGCTTGGGAGTCAGAGGTCTTGGGTTCCAATCCTGACTCTGCCACTTGTCAGCTGCATGACTTTGGGCAAGTCACTCTACTTATCTGTGCCTCAGTTACCTCATCTGTAAAATGGGGATTAAGACTGTGAGCCCTGCTTGGGACAAACTGATTACCTTGTATCTACCCCAGTGCTTAGGACAGTGCCTGGCACATAGTAAGCACTTAACAAATATCATTATTATTATTATTATTGTACTCTCCCAAATGCTTAGTACAGTGCTCCGCACACAGTAAGCACTCAGTAAATATGATTGAATGAATGAATGAATACTTTTGAATGGAAAGCCTCTTGGAGGAGATGTGCTTTTTATAAGGCTTTGGAAATGGGGAGAATGGTGATCTGTCAGATAGGAAAGGGGAGGGAGTTCCAGGTCAGCGTGTTGATGTGGGAAAGGAGTGGGCAACAATAATAACATATATAATAATTATATAATAACAATTATATAATGATAATTATTTGGAGCCCTACTGAGAGCTCACCTCCTCCAGGAGGCCTTCCCAGACTGAGCCCCCCTTTTCCTCTCCTCCTCCCCATCCCCCCGCCCCACCTCCTCCCCTCCCCACAGCACTTGTATAGATTTATTACTCTATTCATTTTACTTGTACATATTTGCTATTCTATTTATTTTGTTAATGATGTGCATCTCGCTCTACTTCTATCTATTCTGATGACTTGACACCTGTCCACATGTTTTGTATTGTTGCCTGTCTCCCCCTTCTAGACTGTGAGCCCGTTGTTGGGTAGGGGCCGTCTCTATATGTTGCCAACTTGTACTTCCCAAGCGCTTAGTACAGTGCTCTGCATACAGTAAGTGCTCAATAAATACAATTGAATGAATGATGATGATGATGGCATTTGTTAAGTGCTTACTATGTGCAAAGCACTGTTCTAAGTGCTGGGGGGGGGGATACAAGGTGATCAGGTTGTCCCACGTGGGGTTTACAGTCATCATCCCCAGTTTACAGATGAGGCAACTGAGGCTCCGAGAAGTGAAGTGACTTGCCCAAGGTCACACAGCAGACATGTGGTGGAGCTGGGACTCGAACTCATGACCTCTGACTCCAAAGCCCGTGCTCTTTCCACTGAGCTACACTGCTTCTTTAATGAATGAATGAATGAATAATCCCTATTTTACAGATGAGATAACTGAGACACAGAGAAGTCAGGTGACTTGCCCAAAGTCGCACAGCAGATCAATGTACAGAGAGGAAGTTGGTGTTAGAACAGTGGAGTGTGCATATTGGATTGTAGATCAGCAAGCTAAAATAGGAGAGAGGTATTAGTACTACTACGACTATAACTGCAACACACAACATGTGTCTGTTCCTCCCAGCAAAAGCACTTCTGGCCCACTGTTGGGTAGGGACTGTCTCTATATGTTGCCAACTTGTACTTCCCAAGCGCTTAGTACAGTGCTCTGCACACAGTAAGCGCTCAATAAATACGATTGATGATTGATGATCCACACATGCCATCACTGGCCACCCAATTTCCCACACACTCATAATGCATATATATTCTCACAAATACTACATGGCAATGTGGCCTATTGGAAAGAGCATGAGCCTCGGAGTCAGAGGACCAGTGTTCTAATCCCTGCTTCAAAACTTGCCTGTTGTATTACCTTGGACAAGTTGCTTAATCAATCAATCAATCAATCGTATTTATTCAGTCATTCATTCAATCGTATTTATTGAGCGCTTACTGTGTGCAGAGCACTGTTCTAAGCACCTGGGAAGTACAAGTTGGCAGCAGATAGAGACGGTCCCTACCCAACAGCAGGCTCACGGGCTAGAAGGGGGAGACAGACAACAAAACAAAACATATTAACAAAATGACATAAATAGAATAAATATGTACAAGTAAAATATAGAGAGTAATAAATATGTACAAACATATATACATTCATTCATTCAATTGTATTTATTGAGCGCTTTCTGTGTGGCAGAGCACTGTACTAAGCGCTTTGGAAGTCCAAGTTGGCAACAGATAGAGGCGGCCCCTACTCAACAGCGGGCTCACGGGCTAGAAGGGGGAGACAGACAACAGAACAAAACATATTAACAAAATAAAATAAACAGAATAAATATGTACAAGTAAAATAAATAGAGTTCATTCATTCATTCAATCGTATTTATTGAGCGCTTACTGTGTGCAGAGCACTGTACTAAGCGCTTGGGAAGTACAAGTTGGCAACAGATAGAGACGGTCCCTACCCAACAGCTCGCTCACAGGCTAGAAGGGGGAGACAGACAACAGAACAAAACATATTAGCAAAATAAAATAAATAGAATAAATATGTACAAGTAAAATAGAGTAATAAATATGTACAAACATATATACATTCATTCATTCAATCGTATTTATTGAGCGCTTTCTGTGTGGCAGAGCACTGTACTAAGTACTTGGGAAGTACTAGTTGGCAACATACAGAGACGGTCCCTACCCAACAGTGGGCTCACAGTCTAGAAACTTCCCTGTGCCTCAGTTACATCATCTGTAAAATGGGGATTAAATCCTATTCCTCCCTTCCTAGGCTCCTAGAAACAGCAAAGCCTGATGGAAAGAGCACGGGCCTGGGAGTCAGAGGACCTGGGTTCTAATCCCGGCTCCACCACTTTGCTATGTGACTTTGGGCAAGTCACAATTTTCCGTGCCTCAGTTACTTCATCTGTAAAATGGTGATTAAGGCTGTATCCAACCCGATTATTTTGTAAGAGAAGCAGTGTGGCTCAGTGGAAAGAGCACGGGCTTGGGAGTCAGAGGTCATGGGTTCATTCATTCATTCAGTCGTATTTATTGAGCGCTTACTGTGTGCAGAGCACTGTACTAAGCACTTGGAAAGTACAATTCGGCAACATATAGAGACAGTCCCTACCCAACAACGGGGTCACGGTCTAGAAGGAGTCACAGTCTAGATGGGTTCTAATCACAGCTCTGCCACTTGTGTCAGCTGTGTGACTTTGTGCAAGTCACTTAACTTCTAGGTGCCTCAGTTCCCTCATCTGTAAAATGGGGATTAAGGCTGTGAGCCCCATGTGGGACAACCTGATTACCTTGTATTCCCCCCCCACCCCCACCCCAGCTCCTAGAACAGTGCTTGGCACATAGTAAGTGCTTAACAAATACCATCATTATTGTTATTATTACCTATCTCAGTGCTTAATACAGTGCTTGGCACATAGAAAGCGGTTAACAAATTCCACCTTTCTTCTTCTTCTTATTATTACACGATGAGCCCCATGTAGGACAGGAACTATGTCCAGCCTGATTATCTTATATCTACCCTAGAAGTTAGTACCATGCCTGGCACATTCTAAGCGCTTAAAAATTACAATTAAAAAAACCAAAACATACCCATATCCTTACCCACAAAGTCATCAATCCAATAGACATCTATGCAAATGTACACATGTCTGTGTAGATATATATATTTACACAGATGCTGGTGTGGAAATACCATAAACCAGGAACATATGTAAGGGCACACAGAAAATTCTTAGAGATAGAGATTTCAAACTAACAAACAGCAAGTAATGTATAGGCAGGGATGCAAACATACACAAGAACAAGTCTGAGAAAGCAACAGGAAACAAAGAGCAGAGAGGGAAACAGAAAGAGGGAATGAGCAGAATCTGGGCCAGTTACAGAGTTCAGGGTTCGAAACTCCTCACTCTTGGCTTCAAGGCTGTCCATCACCTTGCCCCCTCCTACCTCACCTCCCTTTTTTCCTTCTACAGCCCAGCCCACATCCTCCGCTCCTTTGCCGCTAACCTCCTCACTGTGCCTCATTCTCGCCTGTCCCGCCGTCGACCCCCGGCCCACGTCCTCCCCCTGGCCTGGAATGCCCTCCCTCTGCACATCCGCCAAGCTAGCTCTCTTCCTCCCTTCAAAGCCCTACTGAGAGCTCACCTCCTCCAGGAGGCCTTCCCAGACTGAGCCCCCTCCTTCCTCTCCCCCTCTCCATCCCCCCCACCCTACCTCCTTCCCCTCCCCACAGCACCTGAATATATGTTTGTACAGATTTATTACTCTATTCATTTTACTTGTACATATTTACTATTCTATTTATTTTATTTTGTTAATAAGTTTTGTTTTGTTGTCTGTCTCCCCCTTCTAGACTGTGAGTCCGCTGTTGGGTAGGGACCATCTCTGTATGTTGCCAACTTGTACTTCCCAAACGCTTAGTACAGTGCTCTGCACACAGTAAGCACTCAATAAATACGATTGAATAAATGAATGAATGAATGAATAAGTTCCACCAAAACTAGGAACTGACCCGATGTGAGCTGGGCCACCCTGACTCCCCAGGGCCTCAGAGGAGACCCCTGACAGATCTGAGGGGGCTGAGGTTTACAGAGATTCTGAAGTTCACATTCTGGCTGTGCTTACGGGAAATGCAGCCAGGTCAATTAGCCTATGCATGAGCATAGTCGTTGTTGCTCTCCGCCTGCCTGCCTTTCCACCCCAGCCCCACTCCCCACCTGCCTGTCTACCCTAACCCCTGGTCCCCAGGCCAAATGTCTCCTCTTCAGGAGGTCCTTCCTCAGGCCTGATCCAAATCTCATCCTACATGTGCATTGTCTCCCTAATGCTCTCAACAGGGTGGCCTCCCCAGAGGTGGATCCACAGAATCCTGTTGCGTAGGGACCGTCTCTATATGTTGCCGACTTGTACTTCCCAAGCACTTAGTACAGTGCTCTGCACACAGTAAGCGCTCAATAAATATGATTGAATGAATGAATGGTAGAAAAGAAAGCACTTAAGGTCCCATGAGGGTTCAGTCTTAACACTGAAGGTACCTCAGCTGAGAAGCAGCATTGTCTAGTGGAGAGAGCACAGGCCTTGGAGTCAAAGGCCCGGGGTTCTAATCCCAGCTCTGCCTTTTGCCTGCAACGCGACCTTGAGCAAATAACTTCTCAGTTCCTTAGGCTCTTTATTTGTAAAATCAGGGGTGAAATACCTGTTCCCCCTCTTAGACTGAGTCCCATTTTTGACCTGATTATCTTGTATCTACCCCGGCGCTTAGTACAGTGCTTAACAAATACCATCATTATTCTAAGTTCTCTCTGTGCCTCCTGAAATAGCATTTCCCTCTTCTCTGGGTACAATTCATTTTACTCTATTGCTGCCCTCTTAATCTAGTTACTTTTGCTTTAATTTTTTTACCTCCAAACCCTCCACAGACACAACATTTTAATTGCCACAGAGAAAGCCACTGAGTCCATACCCCTGGAATGGGGGTAGGAACATAGGCTATCAGGGAAAGAACCATATTGTTGACTGAATCTCATTCTGCATTCTGCCCCATCCCAGTAATGACAATTTGGTATTGAGACAATGATTGTTATTATTCATTCACTTCATTCATTCAATTGTATTTATTGAGTGTTTACTGTGTGCAGAGCACTGTACTAAGCGCTTGGAAAGTACACGTTGGCAACATATAGAGACGGTCCCTACCCAACAGCAGGCTCACAGTCTAGAAGAGGGAGACAGAAAACAAAACAAAACATATTAACAAAATAAAATAAATAGAATAGTAAATATGTACAAGTAAAATAGAGTAATAAATATGTACAAACATATATACAAGTGCTGTGGGGAGGGGAAGGAGGTAGGGCAGGGGGGATGGGGAGGGGGAGGAGGAGAGGAAGGAGGGGGCTCAGTCTAGGAAGGCCTCCTGGAGGAGGTGAGTTTATTATTACTACTACTAATAATAATAATTGTGATATTTGTTAAGCGCTTCTTATATGCCAGGCACTCTACTAAGTGCTGGAGTGGATATCAGCAAATTAGGTTGGACATGGTCGCTGCCCCACATGGGGCTCACAGTCTCAATCCCCATTTTACAGATGAGGTAACTGAGGCCCAGAAAAGTGAAGTGACTTGCCAAGGTCACAAAGCAGACAAGTGGCAGAATTGGGATTAGAACCCACGCCCTGCTGACTCCTAGTCCCATTTTCTATCTACTGTGCCATCCTAGAGAAGCAGCGTGGCTCAGTGGAAAGAGCACGGGCTTGGGAGTCAGAGGTCATGGGTTCTAATCCTGGCTCTGCCATTTATTGGCAGTGTGACTTTGGGCAAATCACTTAACTTCTCTGTGTCTCAGTTACCACATCTGTAAAATGAGGATTAAGATTGTGAGCCCCACTTGGGACAACCTGGTCACCTTGTATCCCCCCAGCGCTTAGAACAGTGCTATGCACATAGTAAGTGCTTAACAAATACTATTATTATTATTATTATTATTATTATTATTATTATTGTTACCACTACTCCTGCTTCTCCTCCTCCTAGTATTTGTTCTAGTGCTACTACGTGCTAAGCACTATTCTAGATACTGGAGAAGATTATCTAATAGGGTCAGACATTCTCAAGCGGTTCTATCCATAGAGCTTAGAGTCATGAGTGACTTTTGTCTAGCAACAGATGGGGTTGTCCCTTTGAGGCATGGGTGAGAGCCCAGCCATCTCCAAGTTTGGAATGCCCTCCCTCTGCCCATCCGCCAAGCTGGCTCTCTTCCTCCCTTCAAGGCCCTACTGAGAGCTCACCTCCTCCAGGAGGCCTTCCCACACTGAGCCCCTTCCTTCCTCTCCCCCTCGTCCCCCTCTCCATCCCCCCCATCTTGCCTCCTTCCCTTCCCCACGGCACCTGTATATATGTATATATGTTTGTACATATTTGTTACTCTATTTTACTTGTACCTATCTATTCTATTTATTTTATTTTGTTAGTATGTTTGGTTTTGTTCTCTGTCTCCCCCTTTTAGACTGTGAGCCCACTGTTGGGTAGGGACTGTCTCTATATGTTGCCAATTTGTACTTCCCAAGTGCTTAGTACAGTGCTCTGCACACAGTAAGCGCTCAATAAATACGATTGATGATGATGATGATGACTAATGTACGCTCCTTATGGGTGGGCAAATTATCTGCTAATTCTGTTGTATTCTCCCAAACGCTTAATAAAGTACTCTGAGCATAATAAGCGCTCAGTAAACACCACTGATGGATTGATTGATTGATTGATATGTGTTTCTCTTTGGTGTTTCTCTTAGTCACTGCCTCTAGCTTCATGTGGGTGCTGGAAATCAAGGGCGCCACCTGGTGAATTACCTAACTACTTTTCTGAAAAGGCCTTCTTTGGACTGGAAGGATAATGTTTTCGTTATCAGCTTTCAACAGAGGCTTAGTTTTCAACATCATCAGCGACATTTATTGTGAACCTCCTGTGCAACGGAGCATTGTGATCATATTTGTGAATTGGGGTGCAGTTTTGATTTGAGGGCCTGTTGGCAGCAGGCTAAGAACTTGTAGCACATACGGACCTGAATTATGAATAATAATAATAATAGTAATAATTACAGTATTTGTTAAGCACTTACTATGTTCCAGGCACTGAATGAAGCCTCCCCTCTTCATTCATTCAATCGTATTTGTTAAGCGCTTACTGTGTGCTGAGCACTGTACTCAGCACTTGGGAAAGTACAATAAAACAATAGTGACAAACCCTGCCCACAGTGAGCAATAACAACAACAACAATAATAATAATAATATCTGTAAATATTTGTAAATACTTACTACGTGCCAACGACTGTGGTAGATAGAAGATAAGCAGGGTGGATACAGTCCCTGTCCCTCATTGGGCTCACAGTCTAAGAGGTAGGGAGAACATGAATTTAATTCCCATTTTACAGGTGAGGAACTGATGCCCAGAGAAGTTAAGTGACTTGCCCCAGGTCACCCAGCAGGCAAGTGGCAGAACTGGGATTAGAACCCAGATACTCAAGACTTGTGATCCTTCCACAATGCCATTCCTAAAACCAAGAATGGGGCTCTGTCCCACCCAAAGATTTCAGGATCCAGAACCTGTGCAGAGAAATTAATTCCAGTGCTAGTGGTTTGTGCAGCCCCACTTGCACTCTCTGGTCTTTGCCAATCATTTTCCCTCTGGGGCAGTGGTTGAAATAAGGGAGAAAGCAGGCAGAGGTCCAGCACACTGTGAAGGGCACAGGAGAATTGAATGTACAAACTTCATTTATGGTCACAGTGACCAGAGCCGGGTGCCAATGCTGTGTCTTTGTGGCAGAGACCAGCAGTCATTCGAGGCCCACATTAGCCAACTGTTTTCAGGAACCCTAAGTGGTTCTTTAGTTAGAAATAATTATAATAATAGTATTGGTTAAGTGCTTACTATGTATCAGGCACTGTACCAAATGCTGGGGTAGATACAAGATAATTAGGTCCCACATAGAGCACATAGTCAAGTACGTGGGAGAACAGGTATTGAATCCCCAAGGTCAGAAGTTGCCCAAGGTCACACGGCAGGCAAGTGGCTGGGTTTAGAACCCAGGTCCTCTGACTCCCAGGCCCATGCTCTTTCCATTAGGCCACACTGCTTCTCAACATCCACCGCTCATGGGCATGGTGCCAGCAGGCATTTCTCTCCTCCCACCCCACCCCATCCTACTTGTTGCTGCTTCATCCCTCTACCTTGCTGAGGTGTGGGTTGAACTCTGTGGGGAGGGGGGGACACTGAGATATACATATTTCTCTGACAGCAGACAGAGGGACTTGAAATACATATTTTTCTCTTACAGCCATATTTGTGAGTATTGTTGAGAGATAATTTGCCCATAAGAATGTGTAAGGCACTTTTTCAGGCTCTTTTCTCATTTAGAATAATAGTAAGATTAGTTAAGCACCCGCTACATGCCAAATACTGCACAAAAAGTTGGGGAAGATGCAATACAATAATGCCCTCCCTCTGCCCATCCACCAAGCTAGCTCTCTTCCTCCCTTCAAGGCCCTACTGAGAGCTCACCTCTTCCAGCAGGCCTTCCCAGACTGAGCCCCTTCTTTCCTCTCCCCCTCGTCCCCCTCTCCAACCCCCATCTTACCTCCTTCCCTTCCCCACAGCACCTGTATATATGTATATATGTTTGTACATATTTATTACTCTATTTATTTTACTTTTACATATCTATTCTATTTTATTTTGTTAGTATGTTTGGTTTTGTTCTCTGTCTCCCCCTTTTAGACTGTGAGCCCACTGTTGGGTAGGAACTGTCTCTATATGTTGCCAACTTGTACTTCCCAAGCGCTTAGTACAGTGCTCTGCACACAGTAAGCGCTCAATAAATACAATTGATGATGATGATTAGTGACCCTGTCCCACATGAGGTTCTCAGTCTATGAGGAGGGGGAACAAAGCCATTCAAAGCCTTACGGAAGACACATCTCCTCCAAGAGACTTTCCCTGACTAAGCCCCCCTTTCCTTTTCTCCTACTCCCTTCTTCATCTCCCTGATTTGCTCCCTTTGTTCATCCACCCTCCCAGCCCCAAAGGACTTATGTACATATGATAATGATGGTGTTTGTTAAGTATTTACTATGCGCCAAGCACTGTTCTAAGTGCTGGGGGGAATACAAGGTAATCAGGTTGTCCCATGTGGGGCTCACAGTCTTAATCCCCATTTTACAGATGAGGGAACCGAGGCACAGAGAAGTGAAGTGACTTGCCCAAAGTCACACAGCTGACAAATGGTGGAGTCAGGATTAGAACCCACCACCTGTGACTCCCAAGCCCGGAATCTTTCTGCTGAGCCACGCTGCTTCCCTATATATTACATATCTGTAATTTATTTATATTAATGTCACTCTCCCCCCCTCTAGATTGTAAGCTCCTTGTGGGCAGGGAATGTGTCTGTTTATTGTTGTATTGCACTCTCCCAACTGCTAAGTACAGTACTCTACACAGGGTAAGTGCTCAATAAACACAATTGAATGAATGAATGAAAGAATGAAGTAGTGAATCCCCATTTTATAGATGAGCAAACTAAGGCTCAAAGAAGTTAAGCAACTTTCCCAAGGTCACACAGCAGGCAAATGGTGGAGCTGGGATTAGAACCAGGGTCCTCTGACGTCCAAGTCTGGGCTCTGTATATCTAACAAGTCTGAGTAGAATTGTTTGGACCCTAAGGATGCTGTCGGCTGGCACGGCTATCTCTCCACCAGGAAAATCAGTTCATCATACAGTGAATCACTGGTATTCATTAAAAGCTTTCTGTGTGCAAACACTGTACTGAGTACTTGGGAGAGGATCATAGATACAATCCCTGTTCTCAAGACCAAAATCCCAGGATAGGGCTGCCTGTGTTTCATGTGACTTTAGGGTTGGTTGAAGGAGAAAGATATATGCTACCACCAGAAAACCTGCTGGATTTGTTTTTTCAGTAGTAGGTATGGTTTGTACTGAGCCATTCACACTCTCTCACCCAGTCTCCCCATTACCTCCTTTGAGCCGCACATAGACTGTGAACCCCTTGTGGGACAGCGACTGTGCCAACCTGTTTAACCTGTGTCATGGTCTAGTGGGTAGAACCTGGGCCTGGGAATCAGAAGGACCTGGGTTCTAATTCCGGCTCCACCACTTGTCTGCTGAGTGACCTTGGACAAGTCACTTCACTTCTCTGTATCTCAGTGATATCTTTAGAATGGGGATTGAGACTATGAGCCCCATGTGGAACAGGGACTGTGTCCAACCTGATTGCCTCCTATCTACCCCAGCACTTAGAATAGAGCTTGACACATAGTAAGCACTTAACAAATACCATCATTTTTATTATTACCCCAGTGCATAAAATAGTGCTTGAAACATAGCAACCACTTAACAAATATCATAAAAAAGCCCTCAGAACAGAAAAAAAACAAACAAAAAACCACATTGAAAATTGGCTTTCAAATCTAGTGGGCACAGTCTGTGGTAATGGAATAAAGGGTCCAGCAGCAGCAGACATTGCTGTGCCCTTCACCCATTTTTCACTAGCCATTGTCCAGAATCTCATTCCGAATGACTTCAGCACGGAGTGCAAGGGGATATTTACCCTTCCTTGAGTAGCTCAAAAGAAAATTAAAACAAATGGAAAAGCAAAACAAAATAAAAAGTAACACTCCCACGCTTCAAATACAAACCAACAAGGAAATCCAGATGAAAATAGAGGAAAGAAAATAAGTGTCTGTTATTGCAAACTCAGAGAGTTTTGTAACTCTTTACCTTTCTTTAAGACACAAATAATAATGGAAAGAAAAAGGACAATGGAACCAGGGAGATGGGGAGACAAGGAGAGAGAAGAACGTGAATGGGTTGAATGCCTTCCATGTGGCTTGATGGGTTGGAACCAACAATATTAACCTTGCAGTTGCTCCAGAGGGAGATAACGAAAGGACCCAAGAAAGGGCGCAAACCACGATCCTTGCCCTCAGCCCACAATTGGGCTGTTCTGTCTCTGCGATGGCCCAAATCCATCACATAAATGAAAGCATCATCATCATCATCATCACCACCTGATAAGCGTCTCCTCTATCCTCTGTGAGGTACCCTGTACTAGGCCACTTGGGATTATAATATAAAAGTTGAAAACTTGATCCCCGCCCTCAAGGATCTTTCAGTCTTAGGAAAGATTTACAGTCTAATGGAGAAGTTTACGATCTCCTGGAAGAGTTTACAGTCGAATCCCCAAGATAACAGTCCCAGTGGACATGAAGGATTTTGATGAGTGGGAGGATAATAATAATAATAATGGCATTTATTAAGTGCTCACTATGTGCAAAGCACTGTTCTAAGCACTGGAGAGGTTACAAGATGATCAGGTTGTCCCAAGGAGGGCTCACAGTCTTCATCCCCATTTTACAGATGAGGTAACTGAGGCCCAGAGAAGTTAACTGACTTGCCCAAAGTCACACAGCTGACCATTGGCAGAGCCGGGCTTTGAACCCATGACCTCTGACTCCAAAGCCCGGGCTTTTTCCATTGAGCCATGCTGCTTCTCTTTTTTTATGGCATTTATTAAGCGCTTACTATGTGCAAAGCACTGTTCTAAGCACTGGGGAGGTTATAAAGTGATCAGGTTGTCCCACGGGGGGCTCGCAGTCTTAATCCCCATTTTACAGATGAGGTAAGTGAGGCACAGAGAAGCTAAGTGACTTGCCCAAGGTCACACAGCTAACAATTGGCGGAGCCGGGATTTGAACCCCTGACCTCTGACTCCAAAGCCTGGGCTCTTTCCACTGAGCCATGCTGCTTCTCTGAGCCACACTGCTTCTCTAAAGTAACTGAGGAACAGAGAAGTGAAGTGACTTGCCCAAGGTCACACAGCAGACAAGTGGCAGAGCCAGAATTAGACAGTGCCCAGTGCTTAGAACAGTGCCCAGTGCTTAGAACAGTGCTTGGCACATAGTAAGCACTTAACAAATACCATCATTATTATTATTATTATTATTATTATTGTGACCTTCAGACTTTCAGGCCTATGCTCTATCCACTATGCCATACAATAAAGTTTGTAGAAATGGTCCTTATAGACTGTGAGCCCGATGTTGGGTAGGTACCGTCTCTATATGTTACCGATTTGTACATCCCAAGCACTTAGTACAGTGCTTTGCACGCAGTAAGCGCTCAATAAATACGATTGAATGAATGAATGAATTCTGCCTAGCACCTTAATACAGTGATCAGAACACAGTAAGTGTTCAATAAATAGCACTGATCTGTGAGAAGCAGCATGGCCTAATGAAAGGAACATGGGCCTGGGTCTCAGAGGACTTGGGTTCTAATCCTGTCTTGTCACATACCTGCTGTGTGACCTTGGGGAAGTCTCTTCACTTATTTGGGCTTCAGTTTCCTCATTTGTAAAAGGTAGATTCAAATCTTGTTCTTACTCCTTCTTAGACTGTGAGCTCCAGTTGGGACAGGGACTGCATCTGACCGGTTTACCTTGTATCTATCCCAACCCTTAGTACAATGCTTGGCACAGAGAAAATGTTTGAAAAATACAATTATTATTATTATTATTTTCTTCCTCCCATTTTCTGATCTGGCTTGGGAGAGAGGGTTTGACTCTCTGCAATCCCCTCCCATCTGTCTCAAAGTGGACAAGAGGGAAAACAGGAGAGCAAAACCGAAGGTTTTCTGCCTTTCCCCTCATTTTTAACTGTCCCCAGGAAAGAATAAAGTCATACCTGCCTGAAATATATGGTCTTTGCATCTGGTCCCGAGACCTAAAGCCCTGTTTGGATGTTTATCTCAAGGCTGGATGGCTTTCAATGTCAGACAACTACAGGGCCACCAGGCTAACCTTCCCCAAGAACCCAACAGCATCGGAGGCGTGAGACAGACCGAATCGACCAGGGCTCAGAGCTGGCAGGGTTGGTCAAGTGTCCTGTCATGTCAACTCACCCTGTCCCTGCTCAGACAGAAGCCCTCTTTGATGGGGAGGGTGGCTCCGTGGCTCAACATTATGTCCAGCTTGTGAGTCGTCACTTTCCTTCCCTCTCTCCGCAGTTACAGCCTCCGGATGGTCTCTAGATGTCCCTCTTCCTCCGCGCCTGGCGCCAGGCAATGCAAGACATCCAGATACACTGCAGTCCACTTCCCAGGACCCTGCTTAAAAGAATAGAGCCTTTTCTCATTTAAACAGGTACCGAGAGGGCTCTCAGGAGAGACAGAATCACCTTTGGGGAGGCTGGGAGAGAAGGCTGGGGAGTGAGACTTCGGTGGGCTTGAGGGGGAGGAGCTATGGAAGAGGTGTTTTTACACTACGGCTAGAGAAATCCCAATAAGGGCCAGTTTTCAGTGAGGGAAGAAAATGGGTCAGGCCTCGCTCAGAGAGGGGAGCGCTAGACTGTAAGCGCCTTATGGGCAGGGAACACGCCGGCCAATTCTTTTGTGTTGTACTCTCCCAAGTGCTTGGTACAGTGCTCTGCACACAGAAAGCCACTTGATAAATACTACTGATGGATTGACTGAGAGCGATTCAACATCAAAACCATGTAGGTCTTTGGGTAACGTGTTAGAGAACTGGGAGCTGCAGTTATTTCCCAAGAACACCTTTCCTTATCCTGTCCATTCTGATCTCCAACCCAAGGGACTGTCTGTAATATTTTCGTGGATTTCCATCATTTCCTGGCTGGTGAGAAGTAGCATGGCATAATGGTTAGAGCACGGGCTTGTGAGTCCGAAGGTCATGGGTTCTAATACCAGTTTTGCCACTTATCTGCTCTGTGACCTTGGGCAAGTCACTTGACTTCTCTGGGCCTCAGTTACCTCATCTGTAAATTGGGGATTGAGATGGTAGGTGCCACAAGGGACAAGGACTGTGTCCAACCCGACTGGTTCATATCCACCCCAGCGCTTAGTACGGTGCTTGGCACATAGTAAGTGCTTAACAAATATCACAATTATTATTATTTATTATTGGTGGACCAAAATGACCACATTCTCACCTGCTGCCCAGACCTTCAGATTAGTAGAATCTAGACTTCAGACTCCTGCTTTGCTTTCCCTTCCTGAAGCAGGTGTAGGTTTGACCCGGGCTCTTCAGCAGCAGTGCATCCAACCTGCAAGACACAGACATTGGCTGTCAGGTTCCCCTCCAGCCTGACCCTGAAAAGCAGTTGGAAATCAATCAATCGTATTTATTGAGCAGTGTAATAAGTCCACAACAAGCTAATTGTCTAGAGGGGGAGGTCGTCTTGAGGGGGGAGGCAGACATTAATATAAATAAATGTATTATGGATACAGATATAAGTGCTGTGGGGCTGAGGGAGGGGAGAATGAATAAAGGGTGAAAATCCAAGTGCAAAGGTGAAGCAGAAGGGAGAGAGAGAAAAGGAATTGATGGCCTAGTCAGGGAAGGCCTCTTGGAGGAGATGTGCCTTCAAAAAGGCTATAAAGCAAATGGATAGACTTGCCCCTTTGAAATGAGCATCTGATGATCTGGGAGTTTAGAGCTGGCTCTAAGGAATGGGGGAATTGATTTCCAGCCCCTTGGGAAATTAGAACAGCTTTGCAAACTGCCCCCACAAAAGAACTTACCTGCCCACCAAATAGCTCACCATCCAGCCTGCCCACACTCCCCTGAGAAATACCTTTTAGGAAATAAAAAGAATATGGACTTCGTTTACTACTTCTTGGCATAAATTGTTTCATGCTGTACTTGATTGTTTGTGAGACTAAGTTAAAAAAAATAAATCCCCCAGGCATTCTCTGTCCAGTTTGGTCAGTGGTTTTCAATTATTTTGAGTTTCTCAAAATGTGTGTAAATGACACTTGGCCATTCAGGATGTGAAGAGCAGAGTTGGCTGTTGCAATCCCATCCATGAAACCATATTATTATTATTATTATGGTTAAACCCTCTTTATTTGCAAAGCGCTCTTTGATTGCTTCATTTGCTGTGTCTCAGAGCTATTTGTCAGGGAGGTTACCCTGGAGTTTCAGTTAGTCACTACCAGGGCTGGGATTAGATTTTGAGTTTCTAATCCATTTTCTCTTAGCCTGGACCAGATTTCCTCTCTTGGGGACAGAGGGTGGATAGTTCTTTAAAGCGTTTGCTGTTTGTGAGGCATTAGGGCTTATCATGTGGAAAGAGTGTCTTATGAGACTTCTTTTCTCACTCACGGTTTTAGCATCAGGGGCAGATGAACTTAACCCAAATGACAGAGATTTCACGTGTTTGCCCAAGAAGAGCCCAACCTTAAAATAACTGGAATTCTCTAGAATAGCAATAATAATGGTATTCACTGAGTATCTATTGAGTGCAACATGCTGTGCTTAGCATCAGGAAAGTAAAACAGAAGCAGGCTACATGCATCCTGTCCATAAGGAGCTTACAAACTATTAGGGGGTGCAAATGCTCAAAATTATTTAGAAATAATAGGAACACAAGGATTGTTCTAGACTGTAAACTTGTGGGTAGAGAATGTGCCTATCAACTCTGTTATACTGTACTCTCCCACTCATTCATTCAGTCGTATTTATTGAGCACTTACTGTGTGCAAAACATTGTAGTAAGCACTTGAGAGAGTGCAATATAACAATAAACAGACACATTTCTGCCCACAATAAACTTACAGTCTAGAGTCTCAAGCAATTCCCCTCCCCATCTCCCCAACTCACTCCCTTCGCTCTACCCAACTCCCTGCCCCACAGCACTTGTGATTATATGTCCATATCTATAATTCCATTTATTTTTATTAATGCTGTGTTTATAACTATAATTCTTTTTATTTATAGTTATACAACTGATGCCTGTTTACTTGTTTTGATGTCTGTCTTCCCCCTTCTAGACTATGGGCCCGTTCTGGGCAGGGATTGTCTCTGTTCGTTGCTGAATTTTACTTCCCAAGCACAACACAAGTACAGTATTGTGAGTTGGGGTGATGGGGAAGGGAGGAGGAGCAAAGGAAAAGGGGGACTTAGTCTGGGATAGCCTCCTGGAGGAGGTGAGCTTTCAGTAGAGCTTTGAAGAGGGGAAGTGTGCTTGTTTGGCAGATTTGAGGAGGGAGGGCATTCCAGAAGGTAGGACGTGGGCCAGGGGTTGACGACGGGACAAGTGAGAATGAAGCACAGTGAGAAGGTTAGCAGCAAAGGAGCGAAGTGTGTGGGCTGGGCTGTAGAAGGTGGGAAGGGAGGTGAGGTAGGAGGGGGCAAGGGGATGGAGAGTTTTGAAGCCAATAATGAGTAGTTTTTGCTTGATACAGAGGTTCTTAGGCAACCACTGGAGATTTTTGAGGACAGGGTGACAAGCCCAGAGCGTTTTTGTAAAAAGACAATCCTGTCAGCAGACTGAAATATAGACTGAAGTGGGGAGAGACAGGAGGTTGGGAGATCAAAAAAGATGCTGATGAGGTAATCCAGTCGGGATATGATGAGTTATTGTACTAACATGGTAGCTCTTTGGATGGAGAGGAAAAGGCAGATCTTGGCGATGTTGTGAAGATGAGACCAGCAGGTTTTGGTGACGGATTGGATATGTGGGGCAAATGAGAGAGCAGAGTCAAGGATGACACCAAGGTTGCGGGCTTATGAGACAAGAAGGATGGTAGTGCTGTCCACAATGATGGGAAAGTCAGGGAGAGGACAGGGTTTGGGAGGGAAGTTAAGGAGCTCAGTCTTTGACATGTTGAGTTTTAGGTGGCAGGAGGACATTCAGGTGGAGATGTCTTGAAGGCAGGAGGAGATGCGAGCCTGGAGGGAGGGGGAGAGAACAAAGGAGATGTAGATGTGGGTATCATCCATTAGAGATGATAGTTGAAGCCGTGGGAGTGAATGAGTTCACCAAGGGAGTGAGTGTAGATGGAGAACAGAAGGGGACCAAGAACTGACCCTTGAGGAACCCCTACAGCTAGTTGCTGGGACGGGGAGGAGGAGCCCGTGAAGGAAATTGAGAATGAACGTCCAGAAAGATAAGAGGATAACCAGGAGAGGATGGAGTCAGTGAAACCAAGGTTGGATAACGTGTTGAGGAGAAGGGGATGGTCAACAGTGTCAAAGGCAGCTGAGAAGTCAAGGAGGATTATGATGGAGTAGGAGCCATTGGATTTGGCAAGAAGGAGGTCATCGGTGGCCTTTGAGAGGGTGGTTTCAGTGGAGTGGAGGGGATGGAAGCCAGATTGGAGGGGGTCCAGCAGACAGTTGGAGGAGAGGAATTGGAGGCAGCGAGTGTAGATGACTCACTCCAGGAGTTTGGAAAGGAAGGGTAGGAGGGAGATGGAATGATAACTGGAGGGGGCTGTGGGGTCAAGGGAGGGTTCATTCATTCAGTCATATTTATTGAACACTTACTGTGTGCAGAGTACTGTTTTAGTAGTCATACTAGTATTACTACTAGTATTACTAGTATTACTACTAGTTAATACTAGTATTAACAGTTGTAGCTGTTCCTTTAGTAATGGTGTTTATTGGATGCCTACTAGGGGCAGTGCACTGTTCCAAGTCAGGAAAGTACAATAGAAGTATTAGTCATGTTCCCTGCATGATAAAAAGCCTACACTCTAATGGGGGTCTTTTGAAATGTGCCCAGAAGCTAAGAAGGCATGAGGGAAGAGGAGTAGGAAGAGAAGGAAGAGGTAGGAAACCGAGGGTGCTTCTTATCTGTGATGCTTTTTATCTTAGCTAGTTGGAGATAAACCAGAAGCCAATTGTGGCCAAACTCTTGGATGTAGTAACCCAGAACTTCCCTCTGCCCAGTTCAGAGCCTGGACCACCCAAAGAGTGACTCCAGGGGTGAGACTGGGTGTCCTACAAGAGTCTCAGGAAAGGTGATCCTGATGTCATCACTCTTTCTTCTGTTTCTTCCCAGCTGAAGTGACGTGGGTTCTGTCGAAGGCAGTGAGGCCAGAGGTTTCCCTGCCTGGACGGCTGGTGTGATCTTGCCTGGGATCCTTTCAGAGTGAAAGCAAGGGAGAGACAGATGTATCTTCAAGGAGGAGACTCGAACCACAGGCAAGGCAAGAAGGATAATTCTGTGCTGCCTCCTGCCGCGTTTCATGCGCAGGGCCCAGAGGCCGTTGGGGAGGAGGAGCAGGTAAACAGAAAGTCCTTAACCGAGTTGGGCCAGCTGGAGGATCTGCTGGATTGGACCCCACCTACTATGCAATTTTTCAGGAGTACTTAATGTTTTTTCAGTTTCTCAGACAAAGAGGTATTACGTGTTCAGGATCCTATCCAGGGATTGACTGCAATCCAAACCAAGTGATCCTTTTAGGGAGACTGTTAGGGATGACATCCTCCCATCCTTTCTCCCAGTCAAGACTGCAAGATGCCCAGAGGTCTTTTATAGGGAACCACCAGCCTGAAGAGATTGGAAATCCTCCTGCCAGAGGGAATGATTCTTTGCATCTGGTTCCATTTGCCGAGACGTCAAGGTCCGTGGGTTAAAACCAACCCTGCCTTTGTTGAGGTCTGGGGGTGCATTGAGCCCAATGTAGAGAACTGCTTCCCTAGGTCCAATCCAGATAGGACAGGTCAGAGATACCCGGCCAGGCTCAGAGTGAGGGGAATATCCGCCTCGTTGCCATCTATGTGGCGTTCCCTGAATCGGCTTCCCCTCACTGTTGTCTCCTGGAGCTTTTGACCCAGAGCGGCTTTAAGAACTTTCAGTTGCTTCCAAAGCACCATCACACGCTCAACGGTACCCTATCCGGGCTCAGTGGGAGGGGCAAAGAGCCTTGCCTATTGAAAGTTACAGGTTTTGTGCCTTTAAGGCAGATCACGGGGGAATTATTCTTTGAGACCAATTTTGTGCCGTTTAATAATCTCTATTTTTAAAGGAGATATTTAAAGAATGGTTGAAGGAGAATGCAAAAGACTTGAATCTTGACTTGATGAGTGCTTTTTTTCAGGGCTGACCCCGTTTATCTCTCAACTGTGTACATATGTATTTAGACCATTTTAAAAGCACGTATTTATGTCCGGACTGTAAATGCTCCATTTTTAAAGTTTTATAACTTGGGTTATTTAACCAATAGACTGCAAGAACGGTGTCTGACATTCATTATCTTGGTCTAGCCCGGAGAAGGGTCTGGAATAAGGGCCCTGGGGCCGAAAAGAGAACCCAACTTCACCCCAGATCACCCACCCAGATAAAAAATTTCTTACATGACAAATTAGAAAAGTGGTCAGAAAAACGAGTCTTCATGAGCATGGAAGTAGGATATTGTTCCTGACCCTCAAATGAAATTTTGCCCCAGTAAATGTGAAAATTAGCAGTTCCCTCCTCCCACACTACAAGGTGTGGGAGATCATCCACAAGGCAAAAATCCTTGTACCTAAACCCCGCCCTCCCACCTCTTTGACCAAAATGGAGAGTTCTCACAAAACTTGGTGGGAGGGTGGAAAACAGTTCATTTTTGCATGTGAAAATTTGCCGGTTGTCTTGCAACACTCTCTCCCTAATGTGAATACTGACATGAGTGTTCCACAAAAGAAAAAAAAAAAAAAAGGTTGAAAAAGTGGTGTTTCCTGGTCAGTGATGATGGTCTTCTGAACGTCTCTTCAGAGAGCTAACAGCTCTGTTGTTTGTCTGCCATGTAAAGAAAACTTAAAAAAAAAAAAATAAACTGAAGAAGGACTGTAAGGAAACCCAGGTGTGGTTGTTTCTTTTCTCTCTAATGGTTTTTTTTTTTTTGTGTGTGTGTGTGTGTGCACCTGTGTGTCTGTGTGTGTGTTTTAACCGAAATCAACTGGTTTGCAGGTGCAACAGTGGTGAAAAAGTAGAGATGAAAGTCACTAAGTTTTCTATTTCTCCTAACCTCTTTGTTTCATTTAAAAGGGGTAGAAATAAACTTTGTCACTGGAAGAAATTTTATTTTGTAAATAAGTTGTTCTGCAAGCTAAAACAGTGGGTCCAAGAGCATTTGCAATAACCACTCTTATCCAGGTGCTCAAGGGAAGATCTGTTTATGATTGGGCAACTGCTGTTTATTTGTTCATTCATTCATGCAATCGTATTTATTGAGCACTTACTGTGTGCAGAGCACTGTACTAAGCACTTGGGAAATACAAGTTGGCAACATATAGAGACGGTCCCTACCCAACAACGGGCTCACAGTCTAGAAGGGGGAGACAGACAACAAAACAAATTAACAAAATAAATAGAATAGTGAATATCTACAAGTAAAATAGAGTAATAAATCTGTACAAACATATATGCAGGTGCCGTGGGGAGGGGAAGGAGGTAGGGTGGGGGGGATGGGGAGGGGGAGAGGAAGGAAGGGCCTCAGTCTGGGAAGGCCTCCTGGAGGAAGTGAGCTCTCAGTAGGGCTTTGAAGGGAGGAAGAGAGCTAGCTTGGCCAATGTGAGGAGGGAGGGCATTCCAGGCCAGGGGGAGGACGTGGGCTGGGGGTCGATGGCGGGACAGGCGAGAACGAGGCACAGTGAGGAGGTTAGCGGCAGAGGAGCGGAGGGTGCAGACTGGGCTGGAGAAGGAGAGAAGGGAGGTGAGGTAGGAAGGGGCGAGGTGATGGAGAGCCTTGAAGCCGAGAGTGAGGAGTTTTTGCTTGATGAGTAGGTTTACTGGCAGCCACTGGAGATTTTTGAGGAGGGGAATAACATGCCCAGAGTGTTTCTGCACAAAGGTGATCCGGACAGCAGTGTGAAGTATAGACTGAACTGCGGAGAGACAGGAGGATGGGAGATCAGAGAGGAGACTGATGCAGTAATCCAGTCGGGATAGGATGAGAGATTGAACCAGCAAGGTAGTGGTTTGGATGGAGAGGAAAGGGCAGATCTTGGCAGTGTTGCAGAGGTGAGACCGGCAGTTTTTGGTGACGGATTGGATGTGAGGGGTGAACAAGAGAGCAGAGTCGAGGATGACACCAAGGCTGTGGGCTTGTGAGACGGGAAGTTTGGTAGTGCCGTCTACAGTGATGGGAAAGTCAGGGAGAGGGCAGGCTTTGGGAGGGAAGATAAGGAGTTCAGTCTTGGACATATTGAGTTTTAGATGGCGGGCAGACATCCAGATGGAGATGCCTACCGGCTCATCTCAGACCCCACCACTGTTGATTGATTGCATCACAAAATGACAGTTCTAAAGTTTGAGAAGCGGCATGGTGCAGTGGATAGGGCCTGGGAGTCAGAAGGTCATGGGTTCTAATCTCAGCCTGCCACTTGTCTGCCGTGTGAACTTGGGCGAGTCACATCATTTCTCTGGGCCTCGGGTATCTCATCTGGAAAATGGTGATCGAGACTGTGAGCCCCACTTGGGACAAAGCCCTTCAAAGCCCTACTGAGAGCTCACCTCCTCCAGGAGGCCTTCCCAGACTGAGCTCCCTCCTTCCCCTCCCCCTTCTCCCCCTCCCCATCCCCCCTACCTTACCTCCTTCCATTCCCCACAGCACCTGTATCTATGTTTGTATGTATTTATTACTCTATTTTATTTGTACACATTTATTCTATTTATTTTATTTTGTTAATATGTTTTGTTTTGTTCTCTATCTCCCCATTCTAGACTGTGAGCCCGCTGTTACTAATCTGACTTAGTAACAGTGACCTATTCCCTTTTGCAAAAGCATACTTGACAACATGAGCTATGCAACAACAGAGATTTCAGGAGCAATAAAGACAGAAAAAGAGCTGTTTCGAGTAAACTCCAGACCAAAATAGGGAGAATCTCTAAGAGGATTCATATCCAAAAATGAAAGGTAGACTGTGAGCCCGCTGTTGTTTAGGGACCGTCTCTATATGTTGCCAACTTGTACTTCCCAAGCGCTTAGTACAGTGCTCTGCACACAGTAAGTGCTCAATAAATATGATTGAATGAATGAATGAATGACAAGGACTGTGCCCAACCCCATTTGCTTGTATCCACCCCAGCACTTAGTACAGTGCCTGGCAGATAGTAAGCACTTAACAAATACCATTGAGCCCGTACTGGGCAGGGATTGTCTGTCTTTGTTCCTGAATTGAACTTTCCAAGTGCTTAGTACAGTGCTCTGCACCCGATAAGTACTCAATAAATACGATTGGATGCATGATTGAATGAATGTTATTAGTATTAATATTATTAAAGAATAGGATAAAGCTTAAGCAGTTCGAAGCAGCAGAAGGAGAAACATTTCTCCAAGTGGCCTGACGGATGGTTTAGAGACCCATACATTTTCTGGATGTAGGACACGTATTGTCCTTCCTCTCAATCAATCAATCAATCAATCAATCGTATTTATTGAGCGCTTACTGTGTGTAGAGCACTGTACTAAGCGCTTGGGAAGTACAAGCTGGCAACATATAGAGACAGTCCCTACCCGACAGTGGGCTCACAGTCTAGAAGGGGAAGACAGAGAACAAAACCAAACCTCTCCCCCTCCCCACAGCACCTGTATATATGTTTGTACCGATTTATTACCCATTTATTTTACTTGTACATATTTACTATTCTATTTATTTTATTTTGTTAATATGCTTCATTTTGTCGTCCATCCCCCTTCTAGACTGTGAGCCCGTTGTTGGGTAGGGACCGTCTCTATATGTTGCCAACTTGTACTTCCCAAGCGCTTAGTACAGTGCTCTGCCCACAGTGAGCGCTCAATAAATACAATTGAATGAATGAATGGAGGGGGTCGCGGGGTCTGAGCCACGGGCCCGAACCGTAAATTGCCCTTTCTGGATGGGAGGTGGGGACCGCGGCGGTACCGGGAGCCACGGGTAGGTGGCGCTGCTGCCTTTGGCATCATCCCTCACCTCCCTTCACACGTGCAATTTTCCGGGCTGCTCTGGCCTGGGGGCTTTGGCCCTTTAACTAAAGACCCCCAAGGTGAGCCCAATTTAGAGTCCTGATGAGAGAGAGTTTCCTCTCCAGCCACCTCGGGAGAGGTCGGGTCTGCAGGCGGCAGCCCCCTTGACACCCCCATTCCAGGCTGCCCTGCCAATCCACCCCAAGGAGACCAAAGACTGAGCCTTTCCAATGGACGCCTCGCACCCCGGTTGAGGAAGAGCTGGGCTGCCATTCGGAGACACCGCCCTCACTCCCAGTGAGTATCATTCCTTCTCTACCCTTTTTGTTGCCTGTGTACCTTGTGGTGGGAAAGGTGCGTTGTAAAAAGTGTTTGGTGGTCAGGGAATGTTTCTGGTAATACTGTTGTAGTGTACTCTTCCAAGTGCTTAGTACAGTGCTCTGCATATAGCAAGTGCTCAATAAATACTGTAGATTCAAGGATACACTGCCTGCTATTGGTGAAACAATAACTGAAACAAATTATTTTAGGCTAAAAGGCCCCATCCAGTGCCTGGGTTGGGGGGACTGTGGCAAGGTTGGCAGAGCCTCCATTAACTCTCTGAAAAGTTCCTCTGGCTGTCTCTCCTCCATTTGGCTCTTTCCCTTGCCCCTTTCTTTTGCCCTTCAGGTGCCAAATTGATTGGGTTGATAATCCTAGTACAGGCACAAGTTTCTGAAAACAACTATCTCACTTGGTGCAGTAATAATGTAGAGGCCCAAGCTTTTCTGGGCCCCACACTTGCTTCATGATTGGGAAAGAAATGGATCTAGATCTTGAGAAGCATTGTGGCTCAGTGGAAAGAGCACAGGCTTTGGAGTCAGAGGTCATGGGTTCAAATTCCGACTCTGCCAATTGTCAGCTGTGTGACTTTGGGCAAGTCACGTAACTTCCCTGTGCCTCAGTTACCTCAACTGTAAAACGGGGGTTAAGACTGTGACCCCCCCCCGTGGGACAACCTGATCACCTTGTAACCTCCCCAGTGCTTAGAACAGTGCTTTGCACACAGTAAGCCCTTAATAAATGCCATTATTATTATTATCTAGTGATAGCCCACATCGCAGAGTTGCGGGGCAGGTGATTGAGAAGGGTAGGTTAGGCAGAGGGGGGGAGCTTGGGTGTTGCTTGATTGTTTGAAATTGACTGAGAAATGGCTGATTCTAAATAGTGTTAAAAAAAAAAAAAAGCGAAGCCCCATTTCTTCTGTGGGTGAAGAGACAAAATTAAAAATTAACTATTAGGTGGGCACATGAAAGATGGAGGCAAGTATGAGGACTAGCAGCATTAAGCATACCATAAATGACTAAAATGATTCAGTTGTGGTGGCTCTTCCAGCTGCTCTCCTTCCCCTGAATTCTAACCCCAGTCCTTGACTTTATTTCCTGAATCTCCATGGGCTTTTTTCCCCAATAAGTGTCAAATTTCAGAAGTCAGAGCCAAAGCTGACATTCCTAAGGACATAGTTTCATATTAGATGGTAATAACTTTAATAGGATGAAGTCAACAACCATTGTTTTATTTAAAATGAGGACTGACTGGACACTCCTGTCCAAAGCAAGACATACAGATATACTTACATCTATTGTTTTGCTGTTAATTTTGTTAAGCAGCATGGCTTAGTGGAAAGAGCCCGGGCTTGGGAGTCAGGGGTCATGGGTTCTAATCCCAGCTCTGCCACTTGTCTGCTGTGTGACCTTGGGCAAGCCACTTAATTTCTCTTTGCCTGTTACCTCATCTGTAAAATGGGGATTTAGACTGTGAGCCCCACATGGGACAACCTGATTACCTTGTATCTTATCCCCGCACCCCCAGCACTTAGAACAGTGCTGGGCACAAAGTAAGCGCTCAACAAATACCATTTATTATTATGTCCGTTTTCCCACGTTGGGGCTCTAAATTCTTCAAGGGCCATGATCATGGCTTTTACTTCTAATGTATATTTCCCAAGTGTTTAGTGCAGTTTTGTGCACATGGTACTCCTCGACCAAAGCCTCTGATGATGATAATAATGACTGTGGTATTTTTTAAGCACTTACTATGTGCCAGGCACTGTACTAAGCACTGGGATGGATGCAAACAAATATATTTGGGCACATTCCCTGTCCTACGTGGGGCTCAGTCTCAGTCCTCATTTTATAGATGAGGGAACTGAGACACAGAGAAGTTGTGACTTGCCCAAGGTCACACAGCAGACAAGTGGTGGAGCCGGGATTAGAACCCATGAGTTTCTGACTCCTCAGCATGTGCTCTACCACTACACCTTGCTGCTTCTCTAACACAGTGCTGGGTGGATTTTGGTTAGCCTGGTAATTGTCAGTTTGGACCATTAAATAATCCTTCTGGGTTCTACCAGGAGTAGAATAGCCTTCCCCTTCTCACCCCCATCCTCTTCATTTCTGCTTTAGAATCTAGTCCAGTCCAAAGGGATGATGGTTCCGAACTAGCACAGCAGCATCTCAGCCAAGCATTCCTGGAAGACTCATACTAATATGGAAGTCTTTCTGGGGTCACTGGGGACTAAAAGTCTCAGCAGTCATGCATATGCAACCCCATCCCCACCCCAGTGCAAAGCAAAACTGAGCCCTGGACAGTTCTGGCTGGGGCTTGAGCCAAGTTTATGTCTGTGTGCCTGGGTACAGCCTGGCCACTGGAGGGCAAAGGCAGGCTATGGCTGGGATGGACCCCCAGATTTCAGTTCATGCTCCACTCTTATCTCCTGCCTTCCCACTTACTCCCAACTCGACCTGCTTCTGTACATCTCCCCGTACATCCCAACTCTCTGCTCATACCTGATATGCAAAACAACGAGAATCGATTGTTCAGGCAGGGAAAGAATCATTTTTCAGGATCTCCAACAGGTGTGTAAGTGATAAGAGCTGATGGTGATAAGAGATTCTCAAGAAAGACGGAAGCCCTGAAGAATCTATTCCTGGTCTTTAAGTCATTAATCAGATACCAGTAGCCTCTGCAAGCAGCAGCTACTGCAGAACAGCCTCTGAAAAAGACAAAATAAACCAAGCAAGCGGGGAACTCTGGCAAATGCCCATTTCGCTTCTTGACTTAAAAGTCGCATTCAGCAGCATCAATCAGTGGTATTTGAGTGTTTACAGTGTGCAGAGCACTGTACTAAGCACTTGTGAGAGAACAATAAATAGACACTATCCCTGCTCTCAATGAACTTACGACCTAGCAGGGGAGACAAGGGAAGCAACCAAGCATAAACATATGCACTCTGGAGATTGGGGGATATGGTGAACATCAAAAGTCCTTAGGTGATAAGGACTCAAGTGCATTCATTCAATTGTATTTGAGTGCTTACTGTGTGCAGAGCTCTGTATTCATAATAACAATTATGGTATTTAAGCACTTACTATGTATTGAGCACTGTGAGACAGTAGGAAGGCACTTATGTACATATTTAACTGATTTATTTGTATTAACGTCTGTTTCCCCCTCTAGACTGAAAGCTCATTGTGGGCAGGGAATATGTCCATTTATTATTGTACTCTCCCAAGTGCTTAGTACAGTGCTTTGCACACAGTAAGTTCTCCATAATACAATTGAATAGAAAGGGAAATAGGACAGGAAAGATGAGATTTCAGTAGGGTTTCAAAAATGGGGAGAGTGGTGGTGTGTTGGATGTGAAGGAGGATGTGAGGGGAAGCTCCAAGCAGGAGGGAGGGCATGACCAAATGGTCAGCGGCCAGAGAAACAAGATAGAGGCACAGTGAGTACATTGGTGTCAGATCAACCAAGTGTGGCGGCTGGGTTGTAGTGGGAAAGGAGCAAGGATAACTTCCCTCTTTGTCCTTTGGTGCGGGGATTTCAGTACTGTTCCACTATGGTGGCCCTGCTTAAGAAAAAGGATGCAGCAGTTAGAGATAGACGAAGCTTAACTTTGTGATCAATAGAGAGCAGGTCCTCATCAAGCCAGGTGAAAACCAAAAATATCCCTGAGAACCGCTGGTGAAATTTCACTCTCTTTCTGGAAATGTTGCAAGGTAATTGTCTGTTTACCAGGAGCAGATGTCAATGCAGTAGTTTGAAGGTAACTAGAACTAGGCAGGGGCACAAGACAGCCATAAAGTCAGATTGGCTTCATGGTACTCTTGGCATTGAAAGCAGGCTGCTGTTGGTTGTAAAGGAATCCATCTGCATGCTGTGGGGATCCAGAAGGGCCTGGGCATTAAGCCAGATTATCTATCCTGATTAAAAATAAAAGATAATTAAGGAGCATGTTTGGGTTTTACTTTAAAAAAATTTTTCAATTTATAACTGCATTCCCGGGGCAAAGACATCCCCAACATTCTGTCTCTTATGTAGCAGGAGGAGGAGGGAAAAACTGTGGCATAAGGCATGGGGCAGAGCAAATGAAAACAATTCAAATAATATCCTTCCCTGCCACTCAACCCTCCAAAGGAAAACTTATTTTGAGGTGATGATTGCAGTGTGGCCTAGTGGATAGAGCATGGGCTTGGGAGTTAGAAGGTCATGGGTTCTAATCCCAACTCTGCCACTTGTCTGCTGTGTGATCTTGGACAAGTCACTTAACTTCTCTGTGCCTCAGCTCATCTCTAAAATGGGTATTGAGACTGTGAGCCCCATGTGGGACAGGGACTGTATCCAACCTGATCTGCTTGTATCCATCCCAGCACCTAGCACAGTGCCTTGCACATGGTAGGTGCTTAACAAATACCATTATTATTATTATTTATTGAAGTCTTAGTGTGTGCAGAACACCATACTAAGGACTTGGGAGCATACAATGTACTGGACTTGGTAGATGTGATCCCTGCCCACAAGGATCTTAGTCTAAAGTCTGAGTGATTAGGGGATGGAATTGAAGACCTTTTCTCCTCCTTCTTAGCCTCTCTAAATCCATCCAAGGTGTGCTTTTTGGCCTTGAAGTGTTGGTGGGGCATTCAAGTAAAGATGTCCAGAAGGCAGGAAGAAATACATGACTGAAGAGATAAGCTCATTGTGTGCAGGGAATGTCTGTTCTGTGGTGTTGCTACTCTCCCAAGTGCTTAGTACAGCACCCTGCACAGACTAAGTGCTCAATAAACATGATCATTTATTTGAAATAGATCAGGGCTGGAGATGTAGATTTGTTAATCATCCACAAGAGACAGTAGTTAAAGCCATGGGAGTGAATGTTTTCCAAGGAAGTGGGTTTACTTGGAGAATAGGAAATACAGAATTGAGCTGTGAGGGACTCCCACAGTTAGAGGGTGGGAGGCAAAGGAGGACACTGAGAATGAGCAGCCAGAGACAGAAGAGAACCGGAAGAGGCAGGATTAATGAAGACAAGGTTAGATCATGTTTCCAGGAGAAGGGGCTTATCCATCGTGTCCAAGGCAGCTGAGAGTCGTTGAGGATTAGTTTGGAGAAGAAGCCACTGAGATCAGTTCAGTTTCCAAAATGGGGAGACAGCTGGAGGGAGAGGTAGGGTAGAGAGGGTTTTGTTAGGATGGGGGATACGTTAGCATGTTTGAAAGCAGTGGGAAAGAAGCCACTGGAGAGTGAACAGTTGAAGATGGTGGTCGGGGAGGAAAGAAGGGAGAGGACAAGAGTTTTGATTGGATGCAAATGGGATGGGGTTGGAGATGCAGGTAGAGGGTGTGGATTTTTAGAGGAGGTGGGAGATCTCTTGAGATGCTGCTTTAGAAAGATGGGAGAGTTAGTGAAGGGGAAGCAGAAAGAAAGGACTGGAGTACAGCAGGGAAGATTTTAGGAGGATCATGCCTGATACTTCATTAAGAAAACTGAAGCCATGTGGCCACTCATTAGGGGCAAGAGATAGGAGTTTAAGGAGGGAGATGAATGTATGAAACAACTGGTGAGGGCAATGACATCAGAGTTACTAAGGATGGAGAAATAATGTTGAGGGCACAGTTGAATCCGGCAAGGACCAGCTTGAGTTCTCCTGATTGGACATGAACTTGTTAAATTTCAAACATCCCAATAGAAGGGACAATTGAGAGGATCATCAACAGAGATTGAAATATAGCAATTTAACCCTCCACCTGCCCTCCCCTTCATTTGTTTTAAATGAGCAGCTGGCTTTAAGTTCAAATCCACAAAGCCCTCAAATCACGTGCCTAATTCCCACCCACTTCCTCATGCCATGCTTCCCTATCCAACAGAGTCATGGTGGTACAATAAGTCATCACCACTCCTGTCCAGTCCAAAAGGACTCATGTTGAGAGGGGAAGTCCAATGTGAAAAATGTGTGATTCGACCCTTGTTAAACGGATGCTGATAACAGCCTAGGGGAAGTTGATTCTAGTTGGGTGGAGAGCAATTCTGGTAATCAAAACCCTTCCTCCATTGGCATGTAGTCCAGGGGGAGCCAGGCTGAAGCCCATGAGCTACTGCAGGTCCTCTTCAGTGTGATGTAGCAGATGGAGCATGGACCTGGGAGTCAAAAGGTCATAAATTTTAATCCCAGTTCTGCCACTTGTTTGCTGTGTGACCTTTTGTAATTCACTTCACTTCTCTGGGCCTCAGTTCCCTCATCTGTAAAATGGGGATAGGGACTCTGTCCAATCCTATTTTCTTGGGTTCACCCCAGCACTTGATACAGTGCCTGGCATATAGTGCTTAAGCAGCGCAGCTCACTGGAAAGAGCCCGGACTTTGGAGTCAGAGGTCATGTGTTCAGATCCCAGCTCCGCCACTTATCAGCTGTGTGACTTTGGGCAAGTCACCTAACTTCTCTGGGCCTCAGTGACCTCATCTGTCAAATGGGGATTAAGACTGTGAGCCCCCCCATGGGACAACCTGATTACCTTGTAACCACCCTAGCGCTTAGAACAGTGCTTTGCACATAGTAAGCACTTAATAAATGTCATCATTATTATTATTAGTAAATTCCATAATTATCATTACTGTAGAGAAGAACTAGGATATGTGTGTGCTTTGTTATTCATTATTTCATTGACAACCTGGCTTGCAGGATCCTGTCATCTCAGCCCTTTCAGTGACTGTGTTACATCCATGGGCTTGGAGCAGGAAAGGATGGCTTGTCCATTTTCCCCCTTCTCTCTTCCCCACAATCTGCTCCTTTCCCTCCCTTCACTTCCCCCACTCCCTGTTCCTGTCCTAGCTATTTGGCTATTACTTGATCACTGCTCATCCCCATCTCCCTATCCCTTAGAAGCACCTCCTCTCACTGGACCACCTGCTTATTTGTTTTTTTTTGTTTTTGTTTTTGTGGTTTTTATGTGTTTGCTATGTGCCAGGCATTGTTTTAAGCCTGTGATAGATATAAGCTGATCAGGTTGGATACAGTCTGCGTCCTGCATGGAGCTCACAGTCTTAATCCTGATTTTATAAATGAGGTGACTGAAGTACAGAGAAGTTAAGTGACTTGCCCAAGGTCAAGAAACAGAAAAATGGCAGAGCCAGAATGGCAGAGCTCCCAGGTCCATGCACCATCCACTAGGTCAAGCTGCTTCTCTTAAAGGCTAAAGAAATGCTCCTTGATCTGAGCTGCATTTTGTTTTTAGTTTGCGGTTCTTCAGTTCACGAGACTTGGCCACCCATGGTGTAGGAAAGATTGTAGAGTCAATCAGTGGTATTTATTGAGCACTTATTGTGTGCATTTCCCTGTACCGTGAGCTTGGGAGAGTATACTATAATAGAGTTGGTAGATATGACCCAGTTGAAAGACTCTAGAATCAATCAACCAATGGTATTTATTGAGCAGTTATTTTGTACAGAGTACCATACTGAGAGCTGGGGAGAGCACACTACAGTAAAATTGCTAGAGCTTACAGAAGCTGTAAGCTCTAGACTAAGCCCGATGTGGGCAGGAAATGTGTCAGTTTATTGTTGCATTGTACTCTCTGAGAGCTTAGTACAGTGCTCTGCACACAGTAAGTGCTCAATAAATACAATGGAATGAGCAGACATGATCCCTGCCCTCTGGGAGCTTATGGGCTAGCTGGGGGAGGCAGACATTTTAAATAAATTACAGAAGACACAGAAACTTTTCAATTTCAGTGATGCCGGCTGCCTGATTTGTCTTTTTGCTTAATTCCTAGCAGTTGATCACTTGCAGCATAATGAATATATTTGCACTGGCAGCTGATGGAACAGCTCATTAACTTCCATATTTCTTTATTTGAGATTTTACAAGGCATCAGCTGATTAACTCCGCTGTCCTCCTGTCTGTGGCCTCCCTCTGTGACCTTTCTGCAGAGTCTTCTGGCCCAATCACGGGAGAGCCTCATAAGGAAAAGGGATGGCCCCAGCCTCTGGCTCTCAGCTCTGCTTCAGAGAGAGTGGAAGGCTAAGGTTTTGCTGATTGACCATAGAGAACGCACACCTCCCAAGAAGCTGCAGAAATCCTGATGGAAGTGTGCCTGGGGCCCCGTCTCCAGTGCATATTAAATATGAGCTTGTGCAGAGCCAAATCTGGCTGAGTGGTGAAATCCCTAATTACCTCTGAAGGTTAATTAGAGAAGCAATTTCTCATAACCACTTCTTCCTCTTTGGCATTTTCCAAGGGCTTTTGTTATTTATTTTTTGTCCTTTCCTTCACTCAGTCTTTCTCCCCTGGGGAAATTAGAGAGGGCACCTTATGGATGAAATAGGAAATTTTCTGTGTGGCTCACAATTTGGCAGACTCATCCCCTCTCTTTTTTCTGATCGTGGTGTTGAGGATTCTGTCCTTCCTGGTGAAAATGGGTTAGTATACTAGTTTGCTTGCTAAAATGGTGAAAAATCACTTTTCTTTTTTTTCCAAGAAGCAGCATGATTACGGGGAGGAGCACAGGCCTAGGAGTCAATCGATTGTATTTATTTTTTATTGGTATTTGTGTTTACTGTGTGCCAGGGACTCTACTAATTGCTGGGATAGTTACAAGCTAATCAAGTTGGACGCAGTCCATGTCCCAAATGTGGCTCATATCCTTAATCCCCATTTTAGAGATGAGGAAACTGAGGCATAGAGGTCACATAGACAAGTGGCAGAGCTGGGGTTAGAATCCATATTCTAATTATGTATTGAGTTTTTAATGTGTTTAGAGCACTCATACTAAGCACTTAGGAAAGTACAATACGAGTAAGCAGAAACAATCCATGCCTACATGGAGTTTACAGACTAGAGGGGAAGATAGGCATTAGGAAAGATTAGATGAATAAGTTTGTAAGTGCTGTAAGCATAGGGTGAAAATCAAAGTGCTTAAGGGGTGCAGACCAAAGTGTATAAGCAATGGAGAAGTGAAGGGATTTAGGTTCTAATTTTAAATTGATCATTTATCTGTGTGACCTTGGACAAGTCACTTAACTTCTCTGTGCCTCAATTTCCACATCTGTGAAATGGGGAGTAAGTGCTTAGTGGAAAGCAGTGTGGCTAATGGAAAGAGCATGGGCCTGGGAGTCAGAAGACCTGGGTTCTAATCACAGCTTTGCCACATGTCTGCTGTGTGATCTTGGGCAAGTCGGTTAACTTCTCTGTGCCTTAGTTCCCTCTTCTGCAAAATATTGATTAAGTAGTGTTGCTCCTGAATTGAGACTATTATTATTGAGACTATTTAGACTGTGAGCCCCATATGGCATCTGATTATCTTGTATTTACCCCAGCATTTAGTATGTGCTTGAGTAATAATTTTTAGTAGTAATAGTAGTTCAGGGCTCTGCACACAGTATGTGCTCAATAAACACATTCTACTTAGACTGTGAACCCCTTTCTCCTTAGACTGCAAACCCCATGTGGGACCGGGACTTTCTGACTTGATTTTCTTGTGCCTATCCCAGTGCTTAGTATAGAGTTTGGCTCACGGTAAGTGTTTAAGAACTGACTCTAAGTAACCCTGGCATATCAGCTTTCATGAATGTCACCGGTGAGTGATTTAGGTTGTAGCCCAGGGGCAAGGGACTTGGTGTGATTCTGGGTTTGGTGAGAGGCTGAATGAAGTGTGGCACTTAATGACAGTAGGTTAATAGTAGTGATTAATGAGGACCAGAACTGAGTCAGAATTTAGCCCAAGCTGAATGCTCTGCTTTCCAATATTTCACATCCTGTTAAACAGCCAGAACTCAGAAGATGACCTGGGCCATTTGGAAGGTGAGGAGTGAGGTTTTTACCTGCAGATCTCATGATCCCTTCTGCCTGGGGAATCCTCTGGAAATGTGTTTGAGCCATTCAGGTGAAACTAAAAATAGATGAGAGAATGGTGTGGTCAGCTGAGCCAGGTTCTTCTGTCACTTCTCCAAACGCAGCCCTTTAGCCTCCAGACAAGGCCTTTCCCATTGTCACAATAAAGTGGGAATTGCCAGAATCAGGGGGGGTGAAATGCAGCTCTTTGCAGTCCCATCAGCATCTGTTTTATGAGCCCAGACAGTGATTGCCACCCTTTCTGATGAATGCAGCTGGGTGGGCTCTTCTCTGAGAAAGGTAGGGCCCATTCTCTGAGTTTGCCTGAACCCTGTGGACTAACTGGGAGCCTCAGACATGAGTTGGAAGGTGAACTGGCAAGCAACCCCCAAATCTATGGCTGAAGGAGGCTCTTCTGACCCTGTAGGCCACTCCCTCCTTGCCGGTAGGATTTATTCATTCAGTAGTATTTATTGAGCACCTAATTTGTGCCCAGCTGGGGAAAGGAGCACAAGTGGTAATTCATACATTGTTCCTTGTCCACGATGGGCTTAGAATCTGAGTATGGTCAGAGGAGGAATGTAATTTTGGTACTTATTAAACTCTTTCTAGGTGCCAAGGCCTCCCTGCATCCCTAGGGTAAATACAAGAGAAACAGCATCGCATAGTGGGTCGAGCACGGGCCTGGGAGTCAGAAGTCATGAGTTCTAATTCTGACTCCACCACTTGTCTGCTTTGTGACCTTGGGCAAGTCACTTCATTTCTCTGGGCCTTGGTTCCCTCATTTGTAAAATGGGGATTGAGACTGTGAGCCCCCTGTGGGACTGTGCCCAACCCGATTTACTTGTATTCACCCCAGTGCTTAGTACAGTGCCTTACACATAGTAAGTGCTTAACAAATACCATTATTATTATTAATATTATTATTATTACCCATTTAAAAGATGAGGAAACTGAGGCTTACAGAGGTTAAGTGATTTGCCCAAAGTTATACCCAGCTGGCTAGTAGCAGGCTTGAGATTAAAACTCCTGCCTCCCAGATACCTGCTCTTTCCACCAAATACCTCCCATCTCCTCAGTTTAAAATGGACACCCCTAGACTATAAGCTCCTAGTAGGCAGGGAATGTGTCTAGCATAGGCTAGTGGATAGAGCACGGGCCTGGGAGTCAGAAGGACCTGGGTTCTAATCCTGGCTCTGCCACTTGTTCCTGTGTGAAACTGGGGAAGTCATTTCACATCTCTGGGCCTCAGGTACATCATCTGTAAAGTGGGGATTAAGACTGGAAGTCCATGTGGGATAGAGATCGTGTACAACCTGACTTGCTTGTGTCCACTCCAGTGCTTAGTACGGTGCTTGGCACATAGTGCTTAACAAATGTTGTTATTATTATTATTATTATTTTACTCTCCCAAACATCGAGTACAGTGCTTTTCACACAGTAATAATAATAATAATAGTATTTGTTAAGCACTTACTATGTGCCAAGCACTGTTCTAAGCTCTGGGGTAGATACAAGGTATCCCATGTGGGGCTCACAGTCTTAATCTCCATTTTACAGATGAGAGAACTGAGGCCCGGAGAAGTGAAGAGACTTGCCCAAGGTCACACAGCAGACAAGTGATGGAGCAGGGATTAGAACCCATGACCTCTGACTCCCAAGCCTGGCCTCTCTCCACTAAGCCATGCTGCTTCTCAAGCACTCAATCAATACAGTTAACAGTTACATACCTATGTCATGGTGGAGTGCTATATCCAGCAATGAGGAAATGTAAAAGGGGAAAAAAAATCACATTTTGGGTGCTCAGAAAAAAAAAAATTAAGCATCATCCTCCTGCCAGCACCCAGAGAGGGTTCACATTGAAAGGTTCCGTTTCTCCTTGGAGGCTTTAGTGTGGTAGAAAAAAAAAAAAAACGCTCAGTCACAAGGCTCTCCAGGAAGATTCCTTTTGGTGTTAGTGAGCATGGGGAGGTGAAGGTGTTAAGGGGAAAGGTCACCAGTTAGTTGATTTCTTGCCCTGTGGCTTTGTCCAACCTTGCTACTCCAATCTCCTCTAACCCTCTTCTTTAAAATCCAGAGTAAGCATCCATTCATCAAATCTACATCTCTGCCACTGCTCTATCTCCCTCCCTTCAGGCTTGGGTCTCCTCTTGCCTTCAGGACATCTCCATCTGGATGTCTGTGTTCATCTAGCTTTATTTCTATTTATTCTGATGACTTGACACCTGTCCACATGTTTTGTTGTCTGTCTCCCCCTTCTAATTTAATTCAATTCAATCGTATTTATTGAGCGCTTACTGTGTGTAGAGCACTGTACTAAGTGCTTGGGAAGTGCAAGTTGGCAACATATAGAGATGGTCCCTACCCAACAGTGGGCTCACAGTCTAGAAGGGGGAGACAGAGAACAAAACATATTAACAAAATAAAATGAATAGAATAAATATGTACAAATAAAATAGAGTAATAAATACCTACAAACATATATACATATATACAGGTGCTGTGGGTGGGGGGAAAGAGGTTAGGTGGGGGGGAATGGGGAAGGGGAGGAGGGGGAGAGGAAAGAGGGGGCTCAGTCTGGGAAGGCCTCCTGGAGGAGGTGAGCTCTCAGTAGGGCTTTGAAGGGAGGACGAGAGCTAGCTTGGCAGATGTGCGGAGCCCATTGTTGGGTAGGGACCGTCTCTCTATGTTGCCGACTTGTACTTCCCAAGTGCTTAGTACAGTGCTCTGCACACAGTAAGCGCTCAATGAATACGACTGAATGAATGAATCTAAAACTCAATATGTCCAAGACTGAACTCCTTATCTTCCCTCCCAAACCCTGCCCCTCTCCCTGACTTTCCCGTCACTGTAAACGGCACTACCATCCTTCCCGCCTCACAAGCCCACAACCTTGGCATCATCCTCAACTCTGCTCTCTTATTCACCCCTTACATCCAATCCGTCACCAAAACCTGCCAGTCTCACCTCTGCAACATCGCCAAGATCTGCCCTTTCCTCTCCGTCCAAACCGCTACCTTGCCGGTTCAATCTCTCATCCTATCCCGACTGGATTACTGCATCAGCCTCTTCTCTTATCTCCCATCCTCCTGTCTCTCCCCACTTCAATCTATACTTCATGCTGCTGCCCGGATCATCTCTGTGCAGAAACACTCTGGGCATATTACTCCCCTCCTCAAAAATCCCCAGTGGCTAACAGTCAACCTACGCATCAAGCAAAAACTCCTCACTCTCAGCTTCAAGGCTCTCCATCACCTCGCCCCCTCCTACCTCACCTCCCTTCTCTCCTTCTACAGCCCAGCCCACACCCTCCGCTCCTCTGCCGCTAACCTCCACACTGTGCCTTGTTCTCACCTGTCCCGCCGTCGACCCCCGGCTCACGTCCTCCCCGTGGCCTGGAATGCCCTCGCTCCGCACATCCCCCAAGCTAGTTCTCTTCCTCCCTTCAAAGCCCTACTGAGAGCTCACCTCCTCCAGGAGGCCTTCCCAGACTGAGCCCCCTTTTTTCCTCTCCTCCTCCCCATCCCCCCCCACCTCCTTCCCCTCCCCGCAGCACTTGTATATATGTTTGCACAGATTTATTACTCTATTTATTCTACTTGTACATATTTACTATTCTATTTATTTTGTCAATGATGTGCATCTAGCTTTACTTCTATTTATTCTGATGACGTGACACCTATCCATATGTTTTGTTGTTTGTCTCCCCCTTCTAGACTGTGAGCCCGTTGTTGGGTAGGGACCATCTCTATATGTTGCCAACTTGTACTTCCCAAGTGCTTAGTACAGTGCTCTGCACACAGTGAGCGCTCAATAAATAGGATTGAATGAATGAATCAGGGATATTTACTGAGCACATACGAGGTGCAGAGTACTGTACTCAGCACTTCAGACAGAGGATATGAAAACTGCATAGAAAAGGAATGGGTCTTCCCTCGGTTTCTGGTTGTACTCTTTCGCTTTCCCTGAGTTTACTTCAGTGACATGTTGGCTGACTGACTGTCTGATGGGCAGCTTCTCCAATGGATGTCAGATTCAGTGAGGGTAAACATGGAGAAGTTTTCCATCTTTGCAAAATGACCTCGGGGACCTCATCGACAGTGACGTTCCTCATCCTAGACAGAATTGTTACCAAAGGTGAGATGGCTGAACGTTTTTCAGGGAAGCGACTCCCAGGGTATTTGGCAACTCTGTTATCAGGCTGCCCTAGATATTGTAGTCATAAACACTTTATTTCCGGTAGTAAATGGGATTTCTCTCACCCCCATTCTAATCCCTGTGCACTGGCATTTTATGCAGAGGAAGAAGAGTCATACAGCCAACTCTCAATTACCTGAGGCAAGAGGGGAAATAACTCAAATAACTGAAACACACAGATAATATCCACACTTGATTCTAGCCTGCATTTCTAGTCTCTTCCTTGCCTAATAAATCCCTTTATCTCTGCTTGCAAGAAGCAAAATTGAGTGATTTGAATTGCATCTTTGTTTCCCTCTGTCCACTCTCTGGGGGTGTTTAAGGTCTAAGTAATCTTTAGTTGGGGTAGCTAGAAGCATTGGCAGAAGAGAAATGCACCATTTTGGAAACTCTGGCAGAGCAGCCTATGCTATTTCTGTGATCGTTTTGGAGCTCCTCGTGGGCAGTCATTGTGTATACCAACTCTACTGTACTCTCCCAAGCACTTAATGCAGTGGTCTGCACATAGCACTCAGTAAATACCTTTGATTGTTTTTGGTTTGTGAAGTCACTAGCTCCCTGGACTCCAGATGATGTATATTGACAGTAGGAAGAAAGAGGCCACCATATTCTCCTTTCTAGGCAACTGGGGACAGGAGAGGAGCATAGGATTGAAAGCAAAATTATTTTCAACCCAAGGTCCCTTTTGTGATCTAGATCCACAGTTGCGGGGACAGTGGCTCAGCAGTGTTGAGAGCCAGACTGAATGAAATATCCAAAGGAAATCTCCCTGCGGGCAGGGAATACATCTGTTATATTGTACTCTCCCAAGCGCTTAGTCTTCAATAAATGCAGTTGATTGAAACCTACAGCTCCCTCCTTGTGCTGCATGTGCAGAAAGCCAAATGGCAAGTTTGGTCATCAGAGATTTAAAAAAATTTTAAAAAATAATGTCATTACTAATTATAAATGTTTGATCTGAAGGAAATCTCCCAAAGGGAAGGATCCTCTCCTGCTAATCTTACTTGAGACACTGATCTACCTCTAACTCTGAAGGTAAAACTTTTCTCCCTTCACTACTCCCCTGGGCAGTCTCCTGATGTACTGTCATTTTGGTTTGCAGCCTTCCAAGAACAGAAAAGAGCAGAAAGCTCATGGAAACCTCCAGGCATCATTGATTCTAGTCTTGGGGCCTTGAAGGAGGATCATGTTGATTGATCTCCAGATAAGAGGGACCACTTACCAGGCCCTAGGAGGCACGGTGAAGATTGGGCAGCTTTTCAAAGAAAGAAAAATTAATACAAAGTCAGACCAACCTAAGCCGTCTTTGTTATTGTGTCCTTCTTAAGTACCTAGTGTGATGTGCCAAACCAAGTGAGCACTCAATAAATGCAACTGCTATTAGAACTACTAGTGAAAGAAGTTAGAGTGAGCCCTTAAAGGCATTGCTAATATTGCAGCCTTTTTGATCCTAATGATTCTTGTGGTCTCATCTTCAGAGCCTCATGATGAGATCACAATTTGCTCTCCTTAAGGTCACTCATTAAGATCTCTTTACCTGAACAGTGAAAGTTTGTAACTTCTAAAGTGCTCATTTAGCACTTTAGAAGCAGCTTGGCTCAGTGGAAACAGCCCTGGCTTGGGAGTCAGAGGTCGTGGGTTCTAATCCCAGCTCCACCACTCGTCAGCTGCGTGACTTTGGGCAAGTCACTTAACTTCTCTGGGCCTCAGTTCCCTCATCTGTCAAATGGGGATTAGGACTGAGCCCTACGTGGGACAACCTGATCACCTTGTATCCCCCACCCCAGCACTTAGAACAGTGCTCTGCATATAGTAATAGCTTAATACCATTATTATTATTATTATTATTTAGAAGCAGCATGGTGTATTGTTATATTTGTCAATCAGGTATGTATTGTAACACTTGCCATGTGCTGAGCACTTTACTAAACAGTTGGGAGGGAACCATACAACAGAGTTAGTGGATCTATTCCCTACCCAGCAACAGCTTACAGCCTAGAAGTGTGCTTACTATGTGCGAAGCACTGTACTAAGTGCTGGGATAGGTTCCAGTTAATCAGATCAGACACAGTCCCTTTTCCATATGGGGCTCAGTCTAAGCAGGAGCGAGAACTGGTAGGTATTTTTCCCCAACTGCCCTCCCTTCTGTGTTGACTCTGCACTTAGTTGAGAACCCCCTGAAGCACTTTTCTCACACCAGCCCCACAGCACTTACATATATATTCAAAGTTTATTTTAATGTCTGTCTCCCCTATAGACCTTAAGTTTTTTGCAGGCAGGAGTAGGATCTATTAACTACATCCTACTCTTCCAAACACTTAGTACAGTGTTCTGCACACAGTAAGTGCTCAACAAATATCACTGATTAGTGAGAGGCAGCATGGCCTAGTGAAAAGAGCATGGGCTTGGGAGTCAGAGGACTTGGGTTCTAATCCTGGCTCCGACACTTGCCTGCTCTGTGATTTTGGGCAAGTCACAACTTCTCTGGGTCTCAATTTCCTTAGCTGTAAAATGTGATTCAGTACTTGTTCTCACAGTATTTAGACCGTGAGTCCCAAGTGGTCAGGGACTGCGTCTGATTTTTATTTATTTTTTAATCTTGTATCTACCCCAAAGTTTAGTATAAGCACTTAACAAATGTCATTAGTATCCTTTTTATTATTATTGTTTTTGTTATGATCATCCTTAGGGAATGGGGACCCAGCCTCATTTGGAGCTCCTGGCCCTTCCCCTGATACTCTGTCTGGAAAGTTCCTTGAGAAGAATCTATTTTTAGAGGCCTCTCCAGGTTTGAATATGGTCATTTGCCCTTTCAAGGAGCCTGGCTTTCACACAAAAGCACCTGGGATCTTTGACTGGAAGAAGAGACTCAGATTTTTCTTTCCTAGGTTGGGCAGTCTTTTGAACTCAACCAGTCAGTCGTATTTATTGAGTGCTTACTAAGCACTGTAGAGCACTATATTAAGCGCTTGGGAGAGTACAATACAATATAACGGACACATTCCCTGCCCACAACGAGCTTATGGTCTAGAGGGGCAGTTCTCCTGGGGCAATAGAATTGACTGAGTTCATCCTGCAGCCCATGAGCCATGCCCGCCAGGTGCTCACTAGGTAGGGACCAAGGTCTGTCCATGGTTGGAGAGCAGGACTTAACTGCAAAGAAAGATGAAGCTTCTGCCATGCTTGGTCCCCAAACTTGAAGTCACAGGCAAGGGCATGAAGCACTTCGCATCATATTTTCAGGGAGGCAGTATTGCTCAGTGGAAAGAGCCTGGCACGGATAGAACAGGTTCTTGACCCAGGTCTGTCACTGGACTGCTATGTGAGTTTGGGAAATGCACATGAGCTCTCTGATCCTTGGTTTCTGTATCACTAAAATTAGGATCGGATACAGTGTGGGGTAGGGAGACAGAGACTGGAGAGGGACTGAGCTTCTTAAGGACAGGGATCATGTCTACTAACTCGATTGTAATGGTGGCAGTGCTTTGCACATAGTAAGCGCTTAATAAATGCCATTAGTAGTAGTAGTAGTAGTAGTTAGCATTTATTAAGCAATTAGTAGAGCACTGGGGAAAAAATATACGGGTGGGAATTAAACATTCATGCAATTGTACTTATTGAGTGCTTGTGTCCAGAGCACTGTACTGAGCACTTGGAAAGCACAATTCAGCAACAAATAGAGAAAATCCCTACCCAACAATGGACTGTCTCCATTCCTAAACAAGCAGTCAATACATAGTCATATTGACTCATATCATGGACCAGCAGAAACACTATCGGATATGGAGCAGTAGAATGGACATTTTGGCAAAATGACAAGTGAAAGAAATGAAAGAACTGTACTCAATAAAACTTTCAGTACCAACATAGTCCCTGGCCCTCAGGGGGCTCAATCTAAAAATAAAAAGCAGAAAGAGGGAACTGGTGACACACATTAGGAGAGATGAAACAAAGCACAAAGACAAAAAACAAAGCTCAGAGGGGCACTGTGGCTAAAGGAGCGGAATTTCAGATTCCTTGTGGATTGGAGTCCACAATCACAACTGCAGCCACCACAGTCTTCCCGAGGTTTGGTAGAGATAGCGCCAGGCAGTGACTGCTTCTCCCTGTCCCTCTGGGAGAGCCATGGAGGAGAGCCAGTGTAGGATCCTGGAGAGGATTGTGGTGGGCAGGTTGCCCAACCGTCTGGTGGAGATAGAGGCCTGGGGAACATTCTGGAGTGGCTGAAGTCTTCATAGACTGTAGTGCGCAGGACATGATGGGAGCCAGGCCCTGGGAGTCATGATGAGCAGGATGGTGGGGACACTAGTTCAGTGCTCTGTACACGGTAAGTACTTAAAAAATACCCTCGATGGTGTATGATCTGATAGTGTCAATTTTGTATCTAGCTTATTGTGTAGCACATAGTAAATGTCTAAAATGATGATTATAGTTGTATCCTAACTGGATTTGGGAATTTTGTCTTTGTCACTAGGAGTATCATCTCCACCTTCTGCTCTTCCTCCTCCCTTTTCTCCAAGATGCACCGTTTTCCTTTGAAAATGAGGCTGGTTTTTTTTTTTCTTGTTTCTTTTGGATTTCCATTAATTGCACGTCCCCAGAGAATTCACTTCATGTTCATGGAACTGAAGTCCCCCTCTCAAAAACCCCAGAAACAATCCAAAATGTTAGTGAGTGATACTTGTGTGGCTTTTCTGATGTATGGACAATATGCTATCCTTTTAAAAGACTGCTTTGCAAGCTCAGGAATAAAGTGAACCAGTACCAAGGAAAGATTAGGTTGGTAACAAGATGTCAAGTGGCTAAACCAAGAACTCACAAGGGACCTGAGAGGCAATTGGGAAATCGCCGAAAAGTAGAAACAGGCCAGACATTGTAAAATGTGACAAAAGTGCAAGTATGTTGGGGCATGATTAGAAAAAGCCAAAGTTGACCAGGAGAGTCACTTAATATGTGATGTAAATTCTTCATCAGAGGAGGGGGTTGAAGAGAAAGGAAAGCTGGTTCAAGGAGGTGGTGAAAAGAGAAAAATGACAGATGATGGAATTGAAAAGGCAGAAATGTAGGGGCTAAAACCAAACATGAATGCATGTTGGGGAAAAGACTGGCTAGGCAGGACTCCAGCAGAAAATGACATGAGAAGCATAATAAACCTGCTCCTTCTCCACACTCTCATCTTTTCCAGCAGTACCTCAAGAGGAGATCTTTCACCCCCTGTCAAAGTGTAACCAGCTGCACCTCCAACTCATCCCTTTGCACCTCATCAAAACACTTGGCCCCTTTTTCCCTCCCTTACCCATGGAGTCAGAGGTCATGGGTTCCAATCCCAGCTCTGCTGACTGTGAGCTGTGTGACTTAGGGCAAGTCACTTAACTTCTCTGGGCCTACTTCATCTGTAAAATGGGGATTAAAACTGTGAGCCCCCCGTGGGACAACCTGATCACCTTGTAACCTCCCCAGCACTTACAGTGCTTTGCACATAGTAAGCACTTACCAAATACCATCATTATTATTATTCCCTTCAAACATCAACTTTCCAGTGGCTCCTTCTTCACTGCTTTCAAGCATACCCATATATCCTCTATCCTTAAAAAACAAACAAACCAAAACCCTTCCTTGACCCCATGGCTCCATCCAGTTATCACCCCACTTTACCTCCTACCTCCTGTCTGACCTCTTTAGGTTGTCTACACCTGCTGCCTCCACTTCCTGTCATCCAATTCTCTCCTTGACCCCGGCCAGTCCAGCTTCTGTCCCCCTCACTCCACATGAATTGCCCTCTCAAAAGTCACCAATGACTTCCTTCTTGCCAGACCTCTACTCCATCCTAATCCTCCTCAACCACTTGGCTGCCTTCAACACTAGGGACTACCTCCTTCTCCTTGAAGCATTATCTAACCTTGGCTTCATAAATGTTGTCTCCTGGTTATCTTCCTATCTTTCAGGCTGTTCAGTTTTTCACAGACTCCTCCTCTTCCTCCCACCCCTTAAGGCTCAGTTCTGGGTCCCCTTTTATTATCTGTCCAGGGCTAATTATGGTATTTGTTAAGCATTTGCTGGGTGGAGTACCCATTCATTCCCACAGTTTCAATTATCATGTCTTTGCAGATGATTCCCAAATCTACATCTCTAGCCCTGACTCTTCATCTTCTCTGCAGTCTCATATTTCCTCCTGCCTTCAGGACATCTCTACTTGAATGTCCTGCCAGTTTTTACATGTCCAAAACAGAATTCCTCACCCTCTCACCCAAATCCTGTCTTACCCATGCCTTTCCTATCACAGTAGTCAATACCACTATCCTCCGGTTTCACAGGCCTGTAACCCTGGCATTTTCCTCGATTCATCTCTTTTAACCCATATATTCAATCCGTCATTCAGTCCTGTTGGATCTAACCTTCACAACGTCACCAAACTCCACCCTTGCTCTCCATCCAAACTGATATTTGGCTGAACCTAGCACTTATCCTATCTGGCCTTGACTACTGCATCAACCTCCATGCTGACCTCCCTGTCTTCTGTCTCTTCCTATCCCAGTCCTTACTTCACTCTGGTGCCTGGATCATTTTTCTTAAGTAGTTCTTCAGCCCTTGTTTTCCTCATGCCACAAGAACCTCCAGTGGTTGTCCATCTGCATCAAACAGAAACTCCTTTCCTTCAGCTTTAAAGCATTTAATCAGTTCACCCTCTCCTATCTTACCTTAAAGATTTCCTACTATAACTCAGCATGCTCACTTCACTCCTCTAACACCAACCTATTCACTGAACCTTGATCTCATTTTTTCAGTGCTGACCCCTTGCCCATGTAGTCCCACTAGACTGGAACTCCTCCCTTCATACATCATGCTCCTCACCTTCAAAATCTTGAGAAGCAGCATGGTGTCTGTGCCACTTGTCTGCTGTGTGACCTTGGACAAGTCACTTCACTTCTCTGGGCCTCAGTTATCTCATCTGTAAAATGGGGATTGAGATTGTGAGCCCCATGTGGGATAGGGTCTGTGTCCAATCCGATTTGCTTGTATCCACCCCAGTGCTTAGTTCAGTGCCTGGCGCATAGTAAGTGCTTAACAGATACCATTATTATTATTATTATTATTATTACTAAAATCACATTGGCTACAAGCATTTTCCCCTACTCCCTCTCCCTTCTGTGTCACCTAAACACTTGGATCTGTAGTTCTTTAAACACTTGATATTCACTCTATAGCCCCACAGTCCTTACATACATATCCAAAGTTTACTTTAATTTCTGTTTCTCGCTACTGGGAACTGGTCTAACAACTCTATTGTACTCTTCCAAGCAATTAGGACAGTGCTTTGCACATAGTAAAAGCTCAGTAAATACCATTGATATGAATGTGGATGAGATTGTGGTTAGACATAAGGAAGGCATTCTTAACTTTTGGGAATGCAGAATTTGGAATAAACTACCAGGGAAGTTGGGGAGTGTTCAGCTCTGTAGATCCTTAAATACTAGATTCCTAACTGCTGTAGGTGATTTAGTCATATGTCTGCCTGGGAACAGGGCTTGGACCTGGTGATTTCTTGTGTTCTCATCCAGGTCTATGTTTCTATGCTGTGCCAATTGATATCAATCAATGATATTTATCGAGCATTCACTGTGGGCAGAGCACTGTACTGAGAGCTTGGGAGAGGACAATAAAACAGACGGTAGGCATGTTCTCTGCCTACAAGAATCTTAACAGTCTAGATGGGGAGACAGATACTAATATAAATAAAAAGAAATTCAGATACATAGGTGCTGGGGGTAGGATGAATATCAAGTGCTTAAAGGCGTTCAGATCCCAGTGCATAAGTGACACAGGAAGAGAGAAAGGCAAAGGAGGGCTTAATTGGGAAGGCTTCTTGGAGGCAATGCAATTTTTACAGCACTTTGAAAGTTGGGAGTGAGGTGGTCTGTTGTATATGGAGGGGCAGTATATGCAGAGCACTATACTAAGTGCTTTAAGGTAAATAGTAAGGAGTTTCTGTTTGCAGAGGTGGATGGGCAACCCTGTAGTTTCTTGAGGAGTGGGGAAACGTGGGCTGAATGGTTTTGTAGAAAAATGATCTGAGCAATAGAGTGAAATATGGGCTGGAGTGGAAAGAGACAGGAGGCAGGGAGATCAACAAGGAGACTGATGCAGTAGTCAAGGGTTAATAGGGTAAGTGCTTGGACTAACATGGTAGCTGTTTGGAGAGGAAAGGACAGATTTTTAGTGATGTTGTGAAAGTTGAACTGACAGGATTTGGTGACAGATTGAAAATGTGCATTGTGAGACAAGCTTCCAGAGGGAAGGGTCCATTCAGATCAACCCCATCATCATCATCAGTGGCATTTATTGAGCTCCTACTAAATGCTAAACACTGTGCTAACCACTTGAGGGATTACAACAGAAACAAGGCACATGACCACTGCCTTCCATTGATTTACAAGCTAATTGGATGGACAGACAAACCCAGATAATTTACAAATAGTAGGATGGAACTGGTAGAAAAACAGATAAAATGGGAAGTAGTACAGGTGTTTAAGAATGAAATAGCCAAATAAATAGACAAATGAAAATATACATAGGTACCAAACCTCCTGCCTCTCCCCACTCCAGTCCATAATTCACTCTGCTGCTCAGTTCATCCTTCTACAGAAAAGTTCAGGACGTCACCGCCCTCAACAAAAATCTCCAGTGGTTGCCTACCCACCTCCGTATCAAACAAAACTCCTCATCATTGGCTTTAAAGCATGCCATCAACTCTCCCCCTCCTACATCACCTTGCTTCTCTCCTACAACCCAGCCCACACACTTCGCTCCTCTGGTCCTAACCTTCTCACTGTGCCTCTATCTTGTCTGTCTCACCACCAGCCCCTGGCCCATGTCCTACCTCTGGCCTGGAGCACCCTCCCCCCCCGCCCCCCCCCAGCAAATCCACCAGACAATTACTCTTTTCCCCCCTTCAAAGCCTTACTGAAGGCACATCTTCTCCAAGCAGTCTTCCCAGACTAAGCCCCACTTTTCCTCATTTCCCACTCCCTTCTGCATCACCCTGACTTGCTCTCTTTGCTCTCCCCACCCCACCTCACTCCATAGTACTTACATATCTATAATTTTATTTATTTATATTGATACCTGTATTTGTATTGATGTCTCTCAACCCTTCTAGACTCTGAGCTCATTGTGAGCAGGGATTGTCACTCTTTGCTGTATTGTACTTTCCCAAGCGCATAGTACAGTGTTCTGCACATAGTAAGCACTCAATACAATTGAATGAATAAATGGTCTTGAACTGCTGAGATTGAAGTTGGACACCAATTGTCACGTAGATTTTTAGAGCAGTTGTGGTGATGATGATGATGATGATAATAATAATAATGGTATTTGTTGAGCACTTACTATGTGCCAACCACTGTTCTAAGCACTGGGGTAGATACAGTAATCAGGTTGTCCCACATGGGGATCACAGGTTTAATCTCCACTTTACAGATGAGGTAACTGAGACACAGGGAAGTTAAGTGACTTGCCCAAGGTCACACAGCAGACAAGTAGCAGAGTTGGGATTAGAACCCACATCTCCTGACTCCCAAGCCCATGCTCTTCCATTAAGCCACGCTTATTGATGACTTAAAACGAAATAGCCTCCCAGATAGCTGAAGAACTGCACATTTTAAAATGCTCTTTTTTGTGGCATTTTCAATTATTTGAAAGTTTTTTTTTCAAGTTGGCTGTACTGAATTTTAAAAAAATCATTCAAATTTAGAACTTGTACAGGTCAGCATCCTTCTTGTGTGCACTTTTGATTAATCAACTGTTCCTCATTTGGTGGATTATTCTAAAGTGGTCAATCACCAGGGGATTTTTTTTTTTCTCAAACAAATCATTGTTCTTTGTTTCTTTTACTCAGGTGCATCAGCACTGTGCCTTGTTGGGCTAATGCAATGAGTAAATGCCTTTATGCACACTGCTATGATGATGTTGCACTTCTCCAACCTGGATTTTTCTGATTAGGTTGGTGAATTTGGGCTCCTCTCCTGGGATCCAGCCCTATCCCAGACAAATGCTTCCTTTGGTGCCTTGGCCTCCATTTCACTAAGGGAAAACCTCTCTATCATTCTCCTGCCACAGAATGAAAAGTGATACAAAGTAAAAATCTGAGGAGTATCTGGAGTTCAATGGCTCCCAGACTGTCTCCCTTAATGGAGATGCCATAACCTTTCGGGTTCATACCAGTCCATAGGACATTGCCATATTCCCCTCCTTGCCTGAAAATGTTAATGAGCCTTCAAGGGATATAGTTCATTCCCTTCTTATTCAAGGGGCTTGAAGTGTAACACAGTGGGTGGGAATTAACCACCAGAATGGTGCCTTGGTGAAGTGGCAGTTAGTCTGTCAGTGAAGTGATTCTCACATTTTTAAGGATGCTTGCTGGGTGGATGGTTTTGTCACCCAAATAGCTACCACCATCATCCAAGCACTCACTGTAACATAACTAAGTTGTTGTAGGAGGCTCTTCTCTATTCTCTCTGCCTCCAGTGGCTTTCCATTCCAATCTTAGATCACCTTCTTGAAGAGTAACTCAGCACACCTCCCCCCACTCCTCAGAACTGTGCAGTGGCATCCTCTTTCCTTCCACACATAGCAAAAACTTCTCACTATTGGCTTCAAGGCTCTCCACCAACTTTCCACATCTTACATCCCCATCCTGCTTTCTACTTCTACTTTTCAACTCTCGCTATTAATGCTTTTCAGGCCAACCTTCTAGCTGTACCTCCTTCCTAACTCTCCCATTTCCATCCCCTTACTTGTTCTGTTCCCCCACCCTGAAACTCCTTTCCTCCTCAAATACATCAGACCTCAGTTATCTCCTACATTCAAGTAGCATGGTGTAGTGGATAGAGCACAGGCCTCTGAGTCAGAAGGTCATGGGTTCTAATCCCTGCTCTGTGGCTTGTCTGCTGTGTGAGCTTGGGCAAGTCACTTCATTTCTCTGTGCCTCAGTGACCTCATCTGTAAAATGAGGGTTGAGACTGTGAGTCTCATGCAGGACAGGGACTGAGTCCTACTTGAATTGCTTGTACCCACCCCAGTGCTTAATGCAGTGCCTGATGCATAGTAAATGCTAACAAATACCACAGTTGTTATTATAAAATCCCATTTCTTCCAACAGCTTTCCCTGTTTGATACCAGACACCATAAAATGAATAAACCCACCAGCCATTTCCTGAATTGTCATCTTCATCAATGATATTTGTTGAGTGCTTTCTGTGTGCAGAGCACTGTACTAAGAGGTTGGGAGAAGATGATACTACAGAGTTGGTGGATACTTTCCCTGCCCACAGTGAGCTCTCTTTTACGGACCACTCTCGCTGCCAACCTCTTGCCGACTTCCTGCCTCTGGCCTGAAATGCCCTCCCTCCTCATATCATACAGATAATTGCTCTCCCCCACTTCAAAGCCTTATTGAAGGCACATCTCCTGCAAGAAGCCTTCCCTGACTAAACCCTCCTCTCCTCTTCTCCCTCTCCCTTCTGCGTCACCTGACTTGCTCCTTTCATTCATTCCCCTCCCAGCCCCGCAGTACGTATGTACATATCTGTAATTTATTTATATTATGGTCTGTCCCCCCCTCTAGACTGTCAGCTCATTGCGGACAGGGAAAGTCTGTTGTCTTGTACTTTCCCAAGTTCTTAATACAGTGCTTTGCCCACAGAGTGTTCAATAAATATGATTGAATAAATGTTACCCTCAGTCAGTCAGTGGTATTTATCAAATGTTTATTGAGTGCAGAAACCTTTACTAAGCACTTGGGAAAGTAGAGGACAAGAGTTGCTAGATACAGTCTTTGCCCACAAGTTGTTTATATTCTACAGGGGAAGACAACCAATCACATTTGAATGCTCATTGAGTGCTTAGTGTGTACAGAGACTGTATTTAGCGCTGTGAGAGTACAATATAAAAAAAGTTGGTAGACATGTTCCCTGCCCTGAGCGTGATTGAGTGAGACATATTAAAATAAATTGAAATCATCTTCAGTACTTGTATATGTTTCTTCAATTTTGTATTTGTTATTACTCCAGTTGTAATTGTCTATGTATAGAGGGTAAGCTCTTTGTGAGCAGGGATTACATTACTCTTTTGTATTGTACTCTCCCAAGTGCTTAGTACAGTCCTATGCATGCAATTAGCATTTAATAAATATTATTTTGCTACTATGTCAGAATAGCCCTGTGCTGTATTAGTAGTGTTTGATTTTTAGGGAGTGGTCTGCGAGCAGTTCTAGGCTTCTGCTTCTCCGTGCTGACCTTATGGCAGTTCCTGCTCCATTTGGTGCTATGACATACTTCCCAGGTCATGGTGAAAGCTAGAGAGGTTGCAGTATCTGTATCCCCACTTTTCCCACCCCAAAAAGGACAACGAACCTAAGATTCAACAGCTTTTCAGGAAGAAAGAAGGGAAATTGGGGATGAAAGTGTGCACAGACGTCCTTCTCCTTTTTGTCCGAGTCTTTGCTTGACAATGAAGCAGGCTGCAAAGCCAGCCCCCTGTGCATCATTATGTTGTCCACACAATTCCCTCTGCTGCCTCACGGCCCTGTTGGGTCCTTCCTTGGTGCAAAGGACAGGATATTAGCCTGCCTCTGTTTCTGCTCACACTGATTCATGTCTCTTAATAATATTTATAAAGTGCTTACTGTGTCCAGAGTATTGTACCAAGCAATTGGAGAGAATACGCTGGTTGGGATTAGATTTAATCCCTGCCCCTTGGGGGGCTCAAAACCTAAAAATACAAGGTGGGTTGGAGAAGGGACTGGAGACAGACACATCAGAAATAATGAAATATTAAAGCATGGCATAAACAAATGACACAGATTAAAAACAAAGTGAGTAGGAAACTGGATAGAAGAGCAGAATTTCAGGGTCCTTGTTGCTCAGAGTTCAGGGCACACCCAAAGCCATAGCAATCCATACAGCAGCTTCTAGTCTTCCAGGGGATTTGTGAAGGTCGCATGCTACAGCTACTGGTTTCTTCCCCTTTGGGTTGATGAAAGGGAGGACAGGATGGAGTCCCCTGTCTGGTACAGAGGAGAGCCACTGCTGGCTCTGGTTCCGGGGGAGGCAGTGTGGTGGTTCTCTCTTGGGGGGTGGGGGGGTGAAAGAGTGCCAAAGGCACACTGTGGCTATTTTTCTCTTTCCCAGTGGGATGCAGAAGTAGAACAGACTTCAGAATACAGTGATTCTGACTCTTGTATGTACTCTCTTTTAGTGTCTAGTTCAGGGTCATGCACACAAGGACACTGGATGATGACAAAGCATGTTAGGAAATGTTTTAACCTATAAAACCAGTATTAATCAATCATCAGTGTTATTTAATGAGTGTTTACAGTGTACAGAGCACTGCTGTAAATGCTTGAGAGAATACAGGACAACAGAGTTGGAAAACACATTCCCTCCCTATTCTGAGCTTACATTCTAGAGGGGGAGACAGACATTAATATAAATGAATAATTTATAACATGTAATTTATAAATATGTGCAGAAGTGCCGCAGGGCTGAGGGTGATATGAGTATCCAGTGTCCAAAGGTCTCAGATCCAAGTGCATATCCTATGCAGATGGAGAGGGAGCCAGGGGAAAGAGGGTTTAATCTGGGAAGACTTCCTAGAGGAGATAATTGAAGGCTTTGAAGGTGGAGAGAGTGGTGGTCTGGCATATATGGAGAGGAGGGCATTCCAGGCTAGAGGGAAGATGTGTGAAAGTAACTTGTACTTCCCAAGCGCTTAGTACAGTGCTCTGCACACAGTAAGCACTCAATAAATACGATTGAATGAATGAAAGGGGTCAATGGTGAGATAGATAAGATTGGGTCACAGTGAGTAAGCTGGCACTAGAGGAGGGAAGTGGGTGAGCTGGGCTGTAGTAGGAGATCAGTGAGGTAAGGTAGGATGGGGCAAGGTGATTGAGTGCTTTAAAGCTTATGGTAAGGAGTTTCTGTTTGCTGAGGCACATGGGCAAAACCTGGAGGTTCTTAAGGAATGGATGGAACTTTTTTTTTTCTTAAGAAAATGATCCGGGCACCAGAGTAGAGTAGATTGGAGTGGGGAGAGCCAGGAGGCAGGGAGGGTTAGCAAGGAGGCAGATGCAGTAGTCAAGGTGGGATAGGATAAGTGTTTGGATCAGCATGGTAACTGTTTGGATGGAGAGTAAAGGGTGGATTTTAGCCATTAGGTAGAATTGACAGGATATGGTGACAGGGTGAGTACATGGTTGAATGAGAGAGATAAATGGAGGTCAGAGTCAAGGTTATGGGCTTGTGATAGGAAAGGTAGTGGAATTGTCCACAGTGATGGAAAAGACAGGGGGAGAATAGGGTTTAGTTGGGAGACTGTAAGGTCATTGTGGGCAGAGAATTCATTCATTCATTCAGTCATATTTATTGAGCGCTTACTGTATGCCGAGCACTGTACTAAGCACTTGGGAAGTACAAGTCGGCAACATATAGAGACAGTCCCTACCCAACAACGGGCTCACAGTCTAGAAAGGGGGAGACAGACAACAAAACAAAACATGTAGACAGGTGTCAAAATCGTCAGAACAAATATAATTAAAGCTATATGCACATCATTAACAAAATAGAATAGTAAATATGTACAAGTAAAATAGAGTAATAAATCTGTAGAAATATGCAAGTGCCTTGGGGAGGGGAAGGAGGTAGGGCAGTTGAGTTGGGGAGGAGGAGAGGAAAAAGGGGGCTCAGTCTGAGAAGGCCCCAGGAGGAGTTGAGCTCTCAGTAGGGCTTTGAAGGGAGGAAGAGAGCTTAGCTTGGCAGATATGTGGAATGTGTCTGTACTCTCCCAAGCATTTAATAGAGTGCTCTGCACACAGTAAGCACTCAATAAATATGATTGAATGAATGAAATGCGAGACTGCACAGGAGGAGAGAGGTCAGGGCTGGAGTTGTACATCTGGGAGTCATCCATAAAGTGATGATAGTTGAAGCCATAAGAGTGAATGATTTCTTCCAGGGAGTAGGCTTAGAGGGAGAACAGAAGGGGACCCAGAACTGAACCTTAAGGGACCCCCACTGTTAGAGGGTGGGAGGCAGAGGAGGAGTCTGCAAAAGAGATTGGGAAGGAGAGGTCAGAGAGATAGGAGGAAAACCAAGAGAGGACAGTGTCAGTGAAGCCAACGTTAGATAACATTTCAAGGAGAAAGGGGTGGGCCACAACAGCTGAGGGGCTGAGGAGAACAATGGTTCCCATACTGTATCCCTGTGTTTAATATAGATGAGTCTGCTACTGTAAAAGGAGCCAGTTATTCAATGGTATGTGCACCTGTATTTTTGTGTTGTCCATTAAATTCAGTGGGAAAATTCAAGAGGAAGTTAATAGATTGATATCTTCTTTTCTCTTGAATTCTGCCACCACAGCACCGGACAGCCATTCAGAAGCCAGTATGTGGTAAAATTGGATTCAAAGTCTGTGTGAGGAAGTGAATCATTCTCACATGAGCTTCTATCCTGGACTGGGGGGTTAGGGTTAATTGTCATTATCTGATGTAAGTGAATGGCTGCTGAAAATAAGAATGTTTTAATAACATGGTAGGCTGCACAACTCACTGACACCAAGTGGGTCTTTTTATTTTAATTTCACTGATGCTAGTGGGGAAGGGGGTCAAAATCTCAAGCTGATCGGGAATATAAAATGGGAGAGCTGGTGCGGGACCCAGTGGGCCTACTTTGAGCTTGATTTTTTTTTCACCATCCTGAAATCCACACAAGGTGAGGAGAAAAATTTAGTTTTAACTTGTAGCTGCGTGAGCCGATTAGAGAAGCAGCCTCTGTCGGTTCCAGGCGTAGATTTCCAACTACAGGTAAACTCTGAAGTGAACCTGGGGATACAAGGATGGAGCCAGAAAAGAGGACATCCGAGCAGAAATTCATTCGTGATTGTCCTAAAATTCTAATTTTTTATAGTTTCAATGGCTGGAAAGACTATGCATGGTGTCTGCTGATAGAGAATTGAGAGAATTGTAATGAGGATAATGGTATTTAAGCACTTACTATGTGCCAAGAACTATACTAAGTGCTGAGTAGATACAAGATAATCATGTTGGACACAGTCTCTGTCTCACATAGTCTCACAGTCTAAATCCCTGTTTTACAGATTAGGGAACTGAGGCACAGAGAAGTTAAGTGACTTGCCCAAGGTCTCACAGCAGATAAGTGCCAGAGCTGGGATTAGAATCCAGGTCCTTCTGACTCCCAAGCCCATGCTCTATCCATTAGGCCACACTGCTTTTCTAGTTTGCACTTGGGCAGTGAGTTTCCATGCAGCCTGGGTTGTCTTGGGCCCTACCACCAGAGATCCATTGGGAGAAGAGGGAAGAAATTTTGGGGGAAGACTTCTGTGTACCTCTGCTCTGGGTGTCCAAGCAGAACTACAGAGATCCTCAGTGGTGAGGAGGAGAAGCCACTGACTGCTTTCTTCTCCTTCTATAAATAATACCTAGAGAGGTGACTTAAAGGAATGTAGCCCATGGGTGAAGCAGCAGGGGGAGGGGGCCAGCAATCAATCAATTGTATATATCTAGCATTCACTGTGTGCAGAGCACTATACTAAGCACTTGGGCGATTACAATATAAGAGTTGGTAGATATGTTCACTGCCACCAGTGAGCTTACATTCTACAGGGGAAGGCAGACATTAATATAAGAGATGATAGTTGAAATCTTGGGAGTGAATGAGTTCTCCAAGGGAGTGGGTGTAGATGGAGAATAGTAGGGGCCCCAGAACTGAGCCTTGAGGGACTCCCACAGTTAAGGGTCAGGCAGAGGAGGAGCCCCCAGAAGAGACTGAGAATGATTGGCCGGAGAGATAGGAGAACCAGGAGAGGCAACATCAGTGAAGCCAAGGTTGGATAATGTTTTTAGGAGAAAGGGGTGATCAACAGGGTCGAAGGTAGCTGAGAGAGGTTGAGGATTAGGATTTAGTACAAGAGGTATTTTTAGGATTGGGGAAACTGCAGCAGGAGGAGGAGAAACTGCCAGTCAACCAGGAGGAGGCCTTCCCAGACTGAGCCCCCTTTTTCCTCTCCTCCTCCCCCCCCCACCCTAACTCCTTCCCCTCCCCACAGCAACTGTATATATGTTTGTACAGATTTATTATTCTATTTATTTTACTTGTACATATTTACTATTCTATTTATTTTGTTAATAGTGTGCATCTAGCTTTACTTCTATTTATTCTGATGACTTGACACCTGTCCACATGTTTTGTTTTTGTTGTCTGTTTCCCCCTTCTAGACTGTGAGCCCGTTGTTGGGTAGGGACCATCTCTATATGTTGCCAACTTGTACTTCCCAAGTCCTTAGTACAGTGCTCTGCACACAGTGAGTGCTCAATAAATACGATTGAATGAATGAACCAGGGTCCAAGATCCACTACTGCCTCCAAAATAGCTTGCCAACCTTGCTTGAGCCTTGCAAAATTCTGGCGTAAAGGTGGGTTAAGCAGGGTGGAATGTGGCTACCAACTCTTTTTATATTTTACTCTCTCAATCGCTTAGCTCAAATGCTCTTCACACAGTAAGCGCTCAATAAATGCCATTGAGGATGATCAGGATACACTATTAAGTGGGCGGGGGAACAGAAATTAGAAGCCTAAAGTTAGCAATGAGGGATGCTAGTTTGCTGCATCAGAGAATGAGGTCCAGTGGTGCTAGGGGTTAATGGAGAGTGGGGTAGAATAAGATACAATAGTTTGGAAAAACCTCCATTCAGCTAGGTTCAAAGTGTCTTCTTGACAGATAATTTCTACAAGTAGCCTGGAGACCACACAGGGAAGTATCATTAGGGGGTGACAGTGGAATTACAATTACTTTGGGAATCCTTTTTTTTGTGGCTGTTTAAATAATTGTGATCTGCCCAATTGGTGGGATTGGAATGCTTCAGAACTGGCCTCCTGCATTTCTTCTCTACTTTTTCTTCTTTACATCCAAACATAGGGAAATGTGAAATGTGGAAACCATACCCTAGCGGAGTGAGGAGATGTTTAGAAAAGTGATCCAGCCTTCAGAGTGAAGTATGAGGGGAGAGACTGGAGGCAGGGAGACCAGTGAGGAGGATAAAAGAGTTCCTTATCTGACTCTTCTTCCTCATGGAGACTCCTAAATCAACTTTTGAAACCTTCTGTATACAACTCCCCCCCCCCATTTTAATTGCCTTAGAATTTAATTGGAGTTATGTGAAAAAGACCTTTTAGAAATAGCTAGCAGGCACTTCACCCATAATATCCAGAGTTTCCAGAATTATTGTTGGTATTTAATGACAGTTCAATTTTCCAGAATGCATGGGAATGAGGCATGTCTGGATAGATGCACTTTCCAGACTCATTCATTCAATCATATTTATTGAACGCTTACTGTGTGCAGAGCACTGTACTAAGTGCTTGGGAAGTATAAGTTGGCAACATATAGAGACGGTCCCTATCCAACAATGGGCTCACAGTCTAGAAGGGGGAGACAGTGTTTCTATTCTATTGAAACACCGCAACATGTTCTTCTCACCTAGAGTGTCAGGTCTGGGGCTTGTCCCTCCTTCCCAATGGGAGACTATCATTTTCAATATGGATTCAGCAGGCAGATGATAGGACAGAAAGAAATTACAGTCTCCGCCAGTATTTGACTGTTTGCATACTTCATCTGGAGGTGATGACGATGATAATAATAATAATGATGGCATTTGTTAAGTGCTTACTATGTGCCAAGCACTGTTCTAAGCACTGGGGGGGATACAAGGTGATCACGTTGTCCCACGTGGGGCTCACAGGCTTCATCCCCATTTTACAGATGAGGCAACTGAGGCCCAGAGAAGTGAAGTGACTAGCCCAAAGTCACAAAACAGACAAGTGGTGGAGCCGGGATTAGAACCCATGACCTCTGACTCCCAAGCCCGGGCTCGTTCCACTGAGCCACGCTGCTTTTCTAAGCAGGAGATGAAGCGCTCAGTGCTCTTTGCAGGTTTCAGTTGGAGTTCTCAAACCAGACTGCCAGTTCTTAGACCCCAGCAATGCTAAGCTTTAATAGCTTTAATCTGATTTCTCACTGAGCCCCAGGTCCTCCTCAACATCTTGCCTCCAGTTGATCTGTAATTTACTGTAATGTCTGTCCCCTTGTAAACTGTAAGATCTCTGTGGGCAAGGATTGTGTCTACCATGTCTGTTTGTAGTATTCTTTCCCAAGTGCTTAGTACAGTGTTCTGCACACAGCAAGTACTCAGTAAGCACTGCTGATTGATCAATTGAGATCCTATGGGGTGCCCGCAGCTTCAGTACTGGTGGGCAGGAGAAAGACAAGGAGGAGTCTTCACCACCGCAATGAGAACGAGGCATTTACTGACTGAAAGAGTAGTAGTAATAATAATAATAATGGTATTTGTTAAGGGTCTGCTATGTGCCAAGCACTCTTCTAAGTGCTGGGGGAGATACAGGGTAATCAGGTTATCCCGCTTGGAGCTCACAGTCTTAATCCCCATTTTACAGATGAGGTAAGGCCCAGAGAAGTTAAGTGACTTGCCCAAAGTCACACAGTTGACAAGTGATGGAGCCAGGATTAGAACCCATGACCTCTGACTCCCAAGCTTGTCTCTTTCCACCGAGCCACACTGTTATGGAACCAAAGGGAGTTGGGTTTGAAGGCAGCTACAGAAGAGTTTTGGAGTACCACAAGTTACAAACACCATGGTAGGCTGTGATCTCATTATGGGCAGGGAACATGCCTTACAACTCTGTTGTACTCTCCCAAGTGCTTAATGCAGTGCTCAGCACATAGTAAGGACTCAATAAATACCATTGACAGGAAAATTCTCTAGGTGTCATAGCTTAACTGTCCCAGAGTGGTGATGATGGGCTCCTCTTTAAAATGACAGATGAGCCTCAGTTCCAAGATTCCAGGCCTGAGACCTCTTCCAGAGGAATTGATTCTTGTGCTTGTGCCTTGAGCAGTGTCTCTCGCATTCTTGTCCCTGCCAGTCATGTTTCTCCTGAAGCACAGAGTCCCAGACTAACTTGTAAAAACATTCTCAACGCCTTCATTTGCAACATGGTGGCTAGGGTTGAAAATGGTTTCAATCACTTGAATTATTATTATTATTATTATTATTATTATTAATTGTATTGAGTGCTTACTGTGTTCAAAGCACTGTACCACTGTAATAAACACTTGAGCACTTTATGGAGCACTTCTGTTCAGACTGTAAGCTCGTTGTGGGCAGGGAATGTTTCTGTTTATTGTGATAGTGCTTAGTACAGTGCTCTGCACACAGCAAATGCTCAATAAATGATTGACTGACAGAGCACTGTACTAAAAGCTTGGGAGAATACAATATAACCGAGTTGATAGATGATGATGATGATGATAATGATGGCATTTATCCAGCGCTTAGTACAGTGCTCTGCACACAGTAAGCGCTCAATAAATGCGATTGATTAACATATGCCATTATTATTATTATTATTATTATTGAGTGCTTACTATGTGAAAAGCACTGTTCTAAGCGCTGGGGAGGTTACAAGGTGATCAGGTTGTCCCACGTGGGACTCACAGTCTTAATCCCCATTTTACAGATGGGGTAACTGAGGCACAGAGAAGTTGTGACTTGCCCAAAGTCACACAGCTGACAATTGGTGGAGCTGGGATTTGAACCCATGACCTCTGACTCCCAAGCCCGTGCTCTTTCCACCAAGCCACACTGCATTCCCTTCCCACAATGAGCATATGATCTAGAAGGGGATATATGAAAGCAATCTTTACTTCAAATATGAAAGCAATCTTCGACTAAAGAGTTAAAATTTCATTTTTTTTAAAGTTGGCTTCATAAACAAGAGATTTCAGGGAAACACAAACACGGATACTGTGATTGCTACTGTGCTAATTGGATCATTTTCTCTTCCTCCATCTGGCAGATTAGGCAGCGCCTAATTTGTATTTTAGCCAGGGATATACCGGTTTTACAGTCAAATTTCCGTAGAACATGTTTGAATCACCAACCTGAAATTATGTGGCCTCTCAAGTTAGCATTTTTGCAATCAGCAGATGGGATATCAAAATAAAGATTCAGCAGCAGTTAAAACAGCTGCTGTAGTGTTGTTGAGAAGTACCTCTTGGTCTCTTTTCAGGGAAATGCCATGGTCAGTTTCTATTAGAATCTGATTTTTATACACTGAGCAACCTTAGCTCTGAGCACTGAAGAAACAGAGGTAGAAATTGCACACCTCCTTGAAATCCTCGGTTTTCCTCCTCTTGGCATGTCCCTTCTGCCTAGCAAGTTGATTGTGAAAGAGTTAAAAGCAGCCAGCTCTGCTCGCTGGTCTGAGTTAGCACACCCATGTGGATCCAGAATATCTCCAAGTAATAGCTTTCGCATCACGGCAAGGGGGTGGGGATTGGGGAGGGATACCCAGCACAGCAGGGCAGGGGAAATGTTATTTAACAATGTCCCCAGATCTCCTCCCCCTCACTCCAAGAAGAGGGAGCAAGAAAGAGATTTGTAGTGAAGAATTAACCAGGGTTGTGAGCCAAGAGGCAGTTCAGTCACTGTCAGCAGAGGCTGCCTGTGCCTACTGCAGACTGCTGCTGCTGCTGCTGGATTCAATGAGGCAGGGGAGCTGACAGGAAGGAGAGCTCCTGGCTCCTGGACTTTGCTGTAGGTTGGGATGGACCACCACCTGGGAGGGTGGCCCACTTGCCTGTGAAAGGACGCAAGACTCATCTGCCATCCTTCATCACAGCCCTAAGAGGGAGACCTGATATCCGGGAGGGCACGCCAAGTCATCCCTCCCCAGATCTGATAGCAGCGGGTCTGAGACGAGCTGAGACACAACCGCTCTTACACAGCAGCTGGGGTGAGCAGTGGGGTGCTGAAAAACTGGCCAGCTCCGCCTGTCCCCTGCCCAGGTGGACAGGTCCCAGTCCGTGTGCCCGAGCTTGGACGCCAACTCCTGGAGAAGGGTTGTCAGGAGAGAGGACTCCGGGGAGCAATTGGAAACCTTTTCCTTTTCCAGAGCTCTTGTAGCAGAAGAGTGGCCTGTTTCGTTTTGTGTTTTGGTTTTTTTTTTCCTATTCAGCCGATGGATATTTGAGATCCTAGGGACACTCGTGGAAAAAACACTCACAGCGGTGACTCCCGGGCAGAGGGAGGGTCTACCTCAGCTCTGAAGTGAACGCAACTCAGGTGGATGGTGCTTTGCTTCAAATCCGAGGCAAATCTGTCTTCTCTCCCACCCTAGTAGGGGGCAAGACCTAGAGCATCACATCAAGTTCATCGAAGTCCTGGGACCTCCCTGGCCCCTTAATGGACTCTGGATATTGCCCCATGACTAACACAAATGACCCTAAGAGAGTGATGGATTCCACACTGACTTCCAGTGCCGCCTCAGGGAACATCACCTTCTCGCAAGTCTTTGGGCAGCAGTGCCAGCTGATGGAAGCAGGTAGGAGAAGATGGGGGAAACTGGGCATGAGCACCCTAGGGGATGTCACCCCCAAGAGAGGCCTACATTTTCTTTCTCTTTTCCTTGATAAGGACTGGCTCCTTGGGGCATTTGAGAGTGATGGGGCTATATTTTCTGGGTCTGTTTAGAAACAGAAGAAGGGACTGGGCAGCAAAGGAGAGCTTTATTGGGCAAGTGGGCTGGCCTTTGTCCAGAAGGACCAATTCTGAAGACCTGGCTTTAGGGAGGAAAGTTACTGTTGATCCATAAGCAAGGTTGGAAATGAATCGGTCATATTTATTGGGTGCTTACTGTGTGTGTTTGGGAGAGTTCAGTATAACAGAGCTGGTAGACACGTTCTCTGCCCACAACAAGCTTATAGTCTAGAAGTTTTGGCTCAGTGGAAAGAGTCCGGGCTTTGGAGTCAGATGTCATGGGTTCAAATCCCGGGTCTGCCAATTGTCAGCTGTGACTTTGGGCAAGTCACTTCACTTCTCTGGGCCTCAGTTACCTCATCTGCAAAATGGGGATTAAGATTGTGAGTCCCTCGTGGGACAACCTGATCACCTTGTAACCTCCCCAGCGCTTAGAGCAATGCTTTGCACATAGTAAGCACTTAATAAATGCCATTATCAGCGCTTAGAATAGTGCTTTGCACATAGTAATTGCTTAATAAATGCCATTAAAAAAAATTCTCAAGAGCGTCTTGAGTGGTTTCAGGTAACAGACAGGATACAGTATGGGCAGACATACTCCCCCGACTTGGAGATCTTTTTCAGCTAGTAGACATTAGCAGTTGAGTTACAGTGATGGGGCTATATTTTCTGGGTATGTTTAGAAACAGAAGAAGGGAGTGGGCAGGAAAGGAGAGCTTTGTTGGGCAAGCGGGCTGGCCTTTGTCCAGAAGGACCAATTCTGAAGACCTGGCTTTGGGGAGGAAAGTTACTGTTGATCCATAAGCCAGGTTGGAAATGAATGAGTCATTTATTGGGTGCTAACTATGCGTGTTTGGGAGAGTTCATTGTAACAGAGCTGGTAGACACGTTCTCTGCCCACGACAAGCTTACAGAACCAGAACAACCTGGGTTCTAATCTCGGCTCCGACACTTTTCTTCTGTGTGACCTTGGGCAAGGCACTTCATTTTTCCATGCCTGTCACCTCATCTGTAAAATGGGGATTGACTGAGCCCCCTGTGGGACATGGATTTGGTCCAACTTGATTAGCTTGTATCTACCCCAGCAATTAGTACAGTGCCTTGAACTTAGTTAAGAGCCTAAGAAATAGTATAAAAAAGCTGGATTTCTATAGTTGGGGCACAGTGCTCCAGATACTGGGCTTTGGAGCCTGGTGGACAGAGCAAAGGCCTGAGTTTTAATCCTGGATCCACCACTCACATGATGTGTGACCTTGGGCAAGTCACTTAGCTTCTCTGTGCCTCCGTTTCTTCATCTGTAAAATGGGGATTAAATACCTGTTCTCCCTTCGCCTGGACTGTGAACATTTTGAAGGATAGGGACCAAGTCTGCTATGATTATCCTGAATCTAACCCAGCATTTAGCACAGTGCTTGCACATTGTAAGTGCCAACAACTATTAATATTATCTATTATAAGCATGGGAAACTGGTCAACTGCTGTATTGTTGAAGTTTCCCAAATTGCTATCAAGTTGTCTTTAAGCCCGTTCATTATTCTGATTTATCAACTAGTACTGTAACTCCTAAGTGCTTGAACATTTTTCCAACAGAGTAATTTGAGTCATTTGAGGGGAATATCCTTTAGGATAAGAGTTTCTTTTTAAGCTATGCTAGATTTCTGGATTAGGCAGTAGTGGTTCCTTGCCTGTGAGTTTCTGGTTGTAGTTTCTACTCCAAAGCATCTGTGGTTTTCTCTAAAACGTCTTCAGTACTTCCCTGGAAGTTTCTAACACAGAGTAGGGAAGGTGAAAGGGTATCTAGACAAATATGAGGCCCCTGGGCATATTTTTAAATGCTATTTAAGTGCTTACTATGTGCTAGGCACTGCAGTAGATACAAGATAATTGAGGTGGACACTGTCCCTGTCCCACATAGGGTTCACAGTCCTAATTCCCATTTTACAGTTGAGGTAACTAAGGCACAGAGAAGTTAAATGACTTGTCTGAGGTCATACAGCAGACGGGTGGCAGAGCCGGGTTTAGAACCCAGATCCTCTGACTCTCAGGACTGTGCTCTTTCCACTAGGCCACTCTGCTTCTGGGGGTGACTTTCTTTTGGTTTAAAAGGCAAAGTTGATTTTGCTGAATCAGTCAATTCTGGAGGTTTCATTCTTCAATCAATCAATCATATTTATTGAGCGCTTACTGTGTGCAGAGCACTGTACTAAGTGCTTGGGAAGTACAAGTCGGCAACACATAGAGACAGTCCCTACCCAACAGCGGGCTCACAGTCTAGAATGTTCTCTATGTTCTCTAAGGGGCCCAAATCAAGGATTATGAATCAGCTTTTTTCTCTTTATTTCATTGTAATGCAGAGCAAGTCTCTCTAGCTCGAGGAGAAAACTCACCAAAACCAGTTCATGAGATGTATATTATTTAGGGAGTTAAACGAAACTGTTCACATTGAAGTCTCTTAGTGGCTGGTGATGGGGGAGGAGGAAAGGGAAAATATGGTTATGGAAACATAGCTACTGATTCGTTTACAGTCAGCAGGTTTAGGTCTAGTTGGTAGCAAGAATTTAAGAAACATTCAGATATGGGGTTTGGTTTATCATCTGCAAATGTTCAGGCTGTTTCTCTTACTAATTCCCCACTGAAGTAAAAAATCACCCCAACAGAAGGCAGATTCATTCATTCACTCATATTTATTGCGTGCTTCCTGTGTGCAGAGAACTGTACTAAGTGCTTGGAAAGTACAAATTGGCAACAGATCTGAATGTAATGTGGATGCTGTAAGAGCAAAGCTTTTTAAAACAACCTCTTTAGCATCATTATCACTGTTTATTTCATTGTGATATTTTAAGCATGTACTATGGCAGATCACTTTTCTTTTCTGAGCCTCAGTTACCTCATCTGTAAAGTGGGGATTGAGCCTGTGAGCCCAATGTGGGACAGGGACTGTGTCTAACCCCTTTTGCTTGTATCTACCCCAATGCTTAGAACAGTCCCTGGCATATAGTAAGTGCTTAATAAATACGAACATTATTTTTATGTATAAAACACTGTCCTAAGCACTGATGAAAATACAATTTAATAAGGCCGAACACAGTCCCTGTCACTAATGGGGTTCACAGTCTAAGTAGAAAGGAGAAGAGGCATTGAATTCCCATTTTAATAATAATAATGGTATTTAAGGCTTTACTATGTGTCAAGCACTGTTCTATGCACTGGGGTAGATGGAAGGTAATCAGGTTTTTTATGACATTTATTAAGCGCTTACTATGTGCAAAGCACTGTTCTAAGCGCTGGGGAGGTTACAAGGTGATCAGGTTGTCCCACGGGGGGGTCACAGTCTTAATCCCCATTTTACAGATGAGGTAACTGAAGCATAGAGCAGTTAAGTGACTTGCCCAAAGTCACACAGCTGACAAGTGGCGGAGCCGGGATTTGAACCCATGACCTCTGACTCCAAAGCCCATGGCAGTTGTCCCACATGGGGCTCACTGAGGCACAGAGAAGTTAAGTGGCTTGCCCAAGGTCACCCAGCAGATGAGTGGCAGAGCGAGGATTAGAACCCACATCCATTTACTCCCAAGCCCGTGCTCTTTCCACTAAGCCAGGCTGCTAAAATTAAAGCCTCTTATTTCTAAGAGGATTGGGTGAGGCTTGTATTATATTGAGAAGGAAGAATAATATTGAGCTACTTTTGATGAGGAAACTGAGTCATAGAGAAGTTGTGTTTTGCCCAAGGTTACAGAGCAGGATGGTGGTTGCATCAGCATTAGAACCCAGGTCCTCTGACTCCTAGGCCTGGGCTCTTTCCACTAGATCACAGTGCTCCTGTGTTCTGAAGCATTCTGCAGTGGTGAAGTAGGTTGACTGGTATGGCAAAGTCTGGGGCTTCCTTAAATATCAGCTCAAGCACTCCCTAAAATCATAGCCTCTTATATCTAGGAGGACTGGGTGAGGCCTGTGTTGTATTGAGAAGGGAGAAGAATATTGAGCTACTTTTGATTCATTCAATCATATTAAGCGCTTACTGTGTGCAGAGCACTGTACTAAGTGCTTGAATAATGATGGTATTTAAGTGCTTACTATATGCCAAACACCGTTCTAAGCTCTGGGGTAGATACAAGGTAGTCAGGTTGTCCCACGTGGAGCTCACCGTCTTAATCCCCATTTTACAGATGAGGTAACTGAGGCACAGAGAACTGAAGTGACTTGCCTAAAGTCACACAGCTTACAAGTGGTGGAGGTGGGATGAATTTCACATACTGATAGACAGAAATGGCTATATGTCATAGAGGCAAGGTGACGACCTTGGCTTCACAGACTCCGTCCTCTCCTGGTTCTCCTCTTATCTCTCCGGTCGTTCATTCTCAGTGTCTTTTGCAGGCTCCTCCTCCCCCTCCCATCCCCTTACTGTGGGGGTTCCCCAAGGTTCAGTGCTTGGTCCCCTTCTGTTCTCGATCTACACTCACTCCCTTGGTGATCTCATTCGCTCCCACGGCTTATCTATCCCGGCTTATCCCATCTCTACGCTGATGACACCAAAATCTACATCTCTGCCCCTGCTCTCTCCCCCTCCCTCCAGGCTCGCATCCCCTCCTGCCTTCAGGACATCTCCATCTGGATGTCTGCCCGCCACCTAAAACTCAACATGTCCAAGACTGACCTCCATGTCTTCCCTCCCAAACCCTGCCCTCTCCCTGACTTTCCCATCACTGTTGATGGCACTACCATCCTTCCTGTCTCACAAGCCCACAACCTTGGTGTCATCCTCGACTCTGCTGTCTCATTCACCCCTCACATCCAAGCCATCACCAAAACCTGCCAGTCTCAGCTCCGCAACATTGCCAAGATCTGCCCTTTCCTCTCCATCCAAACCCACTACCCTGCTCGTTCAAGCTCTCATTCTATCCCGTCTGGACTACTGCATCAGCCTTCTCTCTGATCTCCCATCCTCGTGTCTCTCCCCACTTCAATCCATACTTCATGCTGCTGCCTGGATTGTCTTTGTCCAGAAACGCTCTGGGCATGTTACTCCCCTCCTCAAAAATCTCCAGTGGCTACCAATCAATCTGTGCATCAGGCAGAAACTCCTCACCCTCGGCTTCAAGGCTCTCCATCACCTCGTCCCCTCCTACCTCACCTCCCTTCTCTCCTTCTACAGCCCACCCCGCCCCCTCCACTCCTCTGCCGCTAATCTTCTCACCGTGCCTCGTTCTCACCTGTCCTGCCGTCGACCCCCGGCCCACGTCATCCCCCTGGCCTGGAATGCCCTCCTTCCGCACATCCGCCAAGCTAGCTCTCTTCCTCCCTTCAAGGCCCTACTGAGAGCTCACCTCCTCCAGGAGGCCTTCCCAGACTGAGCCCCCTCCTTCCTCTCCCCTTCGTCCCCCTCTCCATCCGCCTGTCTTACCTCCTTCCCTTCCCCACAGCACCTGTATATATGTATATATGTTTGTACATATTTATTACTCTATTTTACTTGTACATATCTATTCTATTTTATTTTGTTAATATGTTTGTTTTTGTTCTCTGTCTCCCCCTTCTAGACTGTGAGCCCACTGTTGGGTAGGGACTGTCTCTATATGCTGCCAACTTGTACTTCCCAAGCGCTTAGTACAGTGCTCTGCACACAGTAAGCACTCAATAAATACAATTGATTGATTATCAAATACCATCATTATTATTATTATTATTAATAGCAGTAGTAAAGGTACATTATTAAGCTCCCATTGGGTAAAATGCACTCTAATAATTTGGGAAAGTTCAACAGAAGAATGACTTGTTACCTGCCTACACTCTTACTGGGGAGAGTGATATAAACATATTTATAGATGGGGTAATTGTAATTGACTGTACAATTGATCATATGTGTTTGCGAGAGCGGGTATGCTGGGGAAGGTAAAATTAATATGTAAAACTTTCAGGTGGCTGATGGGATGTTGAAATGAACCATTATTATCAATTTTTTTTCCTCCCCACTGGTCTTCATCAGGACCTAAAAGCTCTGTTTCCTTTGTCTGACTCATCTTGTCTTCACCATGTGCTTGTGACATGACTAGCCCCATTTTACAAATGGGCACCCAGTGAGAAGCTTAAGAGACCTAGGTTTAGGAGCTCCAAGGCCCTCTGGGAAACCAGGCAGAGCATTGCTCACCCACGGCAGACGAAAAGCACCTTGAGAATAGATAGGGATTGGATGTTCTTCCTTTAAAAACTATTTACAGCTCCTTGCCCATGGTTCAGGAATTGTCCCTGGGGCCCACTCATTCCATCAGTGGTATTTGAGTGATTCCTGTCTGCTTGGGACACTACAATACAATTAGATGTGATCCTTGCCCTTTAAGAGTTTACGATCTGGTGTGGAAACAGGCATAAAACCTTATAACCTTCTGAAGTCAAACTTTTGACTCCCTTTTTCAAATTAATACTCTCATTTGGCGAGAGCGAGATGGAACGCTAGGGAGCCATCCAAGAGCAATGAAACTGATTGAATTATTTCCCAGAAGATACCCATTTCTCTCTGAAGCCTGAACAGAAGACTAGTGCAAAAAAGAGCCCAGTACAGAAAGCTCCATGGGCTTATAAACCTCACAGTCTCCCAGTGTAGGGGCTGAGGTACCCAAGCAGCCTGTGGGAATGTGATGCGATGGGGCTTGTGGCCATTGCCTCCAGAGTGCCAGACCTATAGTGGCCTACTGTTCCTTTGCTTCTCCTAATTCGGTAGAAATGGGAGCAGCAAAAGATGTGTTTTTTATTAGGTGCCTTGTAAATTATGTGCACTATTCTAAGTGTTTGGGATGATATGACGGAGCGCCAGGATGTGTTCCCTTCCCACAAGGAGCTCACATTCTGAGGCAGACAAAGAAGGTGGATCTGTCACTGGGTTATTTTTTTAAGGTATTTGTTAGGCCCTTACTATGTGCCAGGCACTGTACTAAGCACTGGGGTAGAATAAGCTAATCAGGTTGGGCACAGTCCATGTCCCATATGGGACTCACTGACTTAATCCCCATTTTACAGATAAGGTAGCTGAGGCACAGTGAAGTGACTTGCCTATGGTCACACAACAGCCAAGAGACAGAGATGGGATTAGATCCCAGGTCCTCTGAGTGGTTAAATGAGGATTGAGGGGTGTTTTCCCTCAGAGAATGCCTTTTTATTCGTGGGTAAGTCTGGCCCTTCCCAGGTGTTTTGACTGATCTCTGGACTAAATGCTTGGAATGTCAAATACAACCCAGAAAGTAGCCAACTTGCAGCAGAGAAGTTCCAGCTGAATTCTGTGGCTCTGGAACCCACAAGATAAGAAGTTGTTATATCTTTTTAAGAGGGGAACTGCTCTAGGTTCACTGGGGAAAGGGAACAGCAAACAATCAACCAATCAATTATATTTATCGAGCACATAGTATGTGCAGAGTACTGTACTATGTGCTTGGGAGTATACAATACACTGCTGTTGGTAGAAAAGTTCCCTGCCCACAGTGCTCTTACAGTCTAGAGCAGTATTTCAATAACCCTTGCAGGGTTTAAAACTGAGCGCTGGAAAACTTGACCAAAGGAGATTGGTTTGGGTTTGCAATGTTATCATATTCATTCTTGTCCACTTAGTCTGAGAAGGGGTAGGTATGGTTTGATGATAGGGACAGAAGGTAGATCTGGGAGCCGTTCACTCTGGGCTGTCCGAAAGGAGCGGTTTGGACAGATTGAAAATCCAATATGATGCCTTCTTCTTGGAGAAAGTGGAAAAGTAAATGCTCTAATGGTCATAAACAGCCAATCACAGAAGACTATATGTCTTTCCATCACCTCAAACTTAACATGTCCAAAACAGAGCTCCTTATCTTCCCACTCAAACCCTATCCTCCCTGTGAATTTCCCATCACTGTAGATGGCACCATTATCCTTCCTACTTCACAAGCCTGTAACCTTGGCATTAGCATTCATTCATTCAGTTCTGTTGAGCACTTACTGTGTGCAGAGCACTGTACTAAGTGCTTGGGAAGTACAAATCAGCAATATATAGAGATGGTCCTTGCCCAACAACAGGCTCACAGTCTAGAAGGAGGAGACAGACAACAAAACAAAACAAGTAGACAGGTGTCAATACCATAAGAATAAATAGAATTATAGCTATATACACATCATTAATAAAATAGAGTAATAAGTACAAATAAAATAGAGTGATAAATATGTACAAATATATACAAGTGCTGTGGGGATGGGAAGGAGGTAGGGCAGAGGGAGGGAGGGGGTGATGGGGGAGAGGAGGAGGAGGAGAGGAAAAAGGGGGACTCAGTCTGGGAAGGCCTCCAGGAGGAGGTGAGCTCTAAGTAAGGCTTTGAAGGGAGGAAGAGAGCTAGCTTGGCAGATGTGTGGAGGGAGGGCACTCCAGGCCAGAGGTAGGATGTGGGCCAGGGGTCAATGGCGGAAAACCTCCACACCATCACGAAGATCTGCCCTTTCCTCTCCATCCATACTGCTACCTTGCTGGTTCAATCTCTCATCCTATCCTGACTGGATTACTGTATCAGCCTCCTTTCTGATCTCCCATCCTCCTCCCCCACTTCAGTCTATACTTCACTCTGCTGCCCAGATTATCTTTGTTCAGAAAAGCTCTGGGCTTGTCACTCCTCTCCTCAAAAATCTCCAGTAATTGCCTGTCAACCTTTGAATTGAGCAAAAATCTTCTCACTTTCAGCTTCAAGGGTCTCCATCACCTCGCCCCCTCCTACCTCACCTCCCTTCTCTCCTTCTACAGCCCAGCCCATACACTCTGCTTCTCTGCCGCTAATCTCCTCATTGTGCCTAACCTTGATTCCTCTCTGTCTTTGAAACCACAGATTCAATCCATCACTAGATCCTTCACAACATCACTAAAACCAGCCTTTTTGTCTCCATGCAAACTGCTACCACGTTAATACAATCACTCATCCTATCCCGCCTGGAGTCCTGCATCAGCCTCTTTGCTGACCTCCCAGCCTCCTGTTTCTCCTGACTCCAGTCCATACTTCACTCTGCTGCCCAGATTTTTTTCTACAAAAACATTCAAGACACATCACCCCCACCTTCAAAAATCTCCAGTGGTTGCCTATCCACCTCCATATCAAACAAAAACTCCTCACCATTGGCTTTAAAGGACTCCGTCACCTTGCCCCCTCCAACTTCACCTTGCTTCTCTCCTCCTACAACCCAGCCCACAAACTTTGCTCTTTTATTGCTAACCTCAATGTGCCTCAATCTCCTGTCTAGCTGCTGACTTCTCCTTCGTCGGTGTCCTGCCTCTGGCCTGGAACACCCTCCCTCCTCAAATCTGACAGTTACTGTCCCCCGCTGCAAAGCCTTGTTGAAGGCACATCTCCAAGAGGTCTTTCCAGACTAACCCCCACTTTTCCTCATTTCTCACTCCCTTCTGCATCGCTCTGACTTACTCCCTTTGCCCTTCCCTTCTTCCAGCCCCACAGCACTTATGTATATATCTATAATTTTATTTTCTTTATTTATATTGATGTCTGTCTTCCCGGCTCTAGTCTGTCAGCTACTGTGGGCAGGGAATGTGACTGTTTGTTGTTGTAATGTATTCTCCCAAATACTTAGTACAGTGCTCTGCACACAGTAAGCGCTGAATGCGATTGAATGAATAAATGAAAGATCAAACCTCTAGGTAAGGAAAATTGAAAGAAAATCATTTTTAAAAGAACAACTTCTTCCTTACCCCCAAAGAAGCTGTTCAGAATCCCTCCTTTCCCTTTCAGCCTCTCCCTTTCTCCACTCTTTTTCTGCTCGCATTTCTTGTACCAGAATTATCAAGGAATCTTATCATGTTTCTTGGTCTCAAAGCCTAAATTTGCTCCAGAAGTTAAAAAATTTTGGGACCTTTTGTGTTGAAGAAAAACCACTGGTCCTTAATGTTGATGCTATTGAAAGAAGCTGAACTGTTTGCTTTCATTTCCTCTCAGTTTTTTCCTTTAGATAACCCCAAAGCAAATCCAACTATATCTCTCATGAGCAGCAATATGAAAAACCTACATAATTCTTCCTTTTAGATGCAATTCTGTTGAATAAAGCAGCATAGCCTAATGGAAAGAGCACAGGCCTGGGAATCAGGGCACCTGGGTTTTAATCCTGCCCCTGCTACTTGTCTGCTGAGCCCCCTCCTTCCTCTCCACTCCCCCTGGCCCTACCTCCTTCCCCTCCCCACAGCACCTGTATATATGTTTGTACAGATTTATTACTCTATTTTACTTGTACATATTTACTATTCTATTTATTTTGTTTTGTTAATATGTTTTGTTTTGTTGTCTGTCTCCCCCTTCTAGACTGTGAGCCTGCTGTTGGCTAGGGACCGTCTCTATATGTTGCCAACTTGTACTTCCCAAGCGCTTAGTACAGTGCTGTGCACACAGCGCTCAATAAATACGATTGAATGAATGAATGAATGCTATGTGACCTTGGACAAGTCACTTAATTTCCTTGTGCCTCAGTTTCCTCATCTTTAAAATGGGGATTAGGACTGTGAACCCCATGTGGGACATGGACTGTACCCAACCTGATTATCTTGTGTCTACTTCAGTGCTTAGTACAGTGCCTGGCACTTAAATCCCATTAAATCCCATTAAAAATCAAAGTATATTGTATTCCCTCTCTAGACTGTAAGCTTGCTGTGGGCACAGAATGTTTGTTATATTGTTGTGTTGTACTCTCCCAAGTGCTTAGTACGGTGTCCCTCACCCAGTAACTTCTCAATATAATCGACTGATCGATGTTGTATTCTCCCAAGTACTTAGTATAGTGCTCTGAACACAGTAAATGCTCAATAAATATGATTTATTGGTTGAAAATACTTTCCAGTCACCAAGTTCTATCAATGAAGCCATAGTCTGAAAATCAGAGATCTCGTGCCAATTTGTAGGTTGACTGGGTCTCTAGCCCTGGGATAAGGCACTTAAATATCTATTTCTCAGCTTCCTCCAATGACCACGGGGGATAAAGGTTCTTGGCCCAACTTTCCTCCCAAAGGTTGAAACATATTTTCCAGAGGTAAGGAATTAGACAATGAAGGAGCTCAAGTCATATTACTTTGTTATTTACGGGGTTTTCGGTTGGTTAGCCAAACCTACCTACCTGGAGGAACTCTGCAACTGCCATCTATCATCCCTCTCTGTTTTTGCCGTGGCCCCTTGGTTCCAAAACTCAGAAGAGCAAAGTTAAATAACCTCAGGCTAGTTCACAAACAGTCTCAGGAGAGAGAGGCTTCCCAGCCGGAGAGGTGCTGAGTAGATCTTGTAGTGCACTGTGGCCTAGTGAATAGGGCATAGGCCCGGGAGTCAGAAGGACCGGAGTTCTAATCCCTGTTCCACCACTTCGGCACTGTATATCCTTGGGTAAGTCACTTAACTTCTCTGTGCCTGTTACCTCATCTATAAAATGGGGATTAAGACTGGGAAGCCCATGTGGGACATGGACTGTCAAACCTGATTAGCTTGAATCCACCCTGGCACTTAGTACAGTGCCTGGCCCATAGTAAGCACTTAACAAATACCATAAAAAATACTTCTGCTCTTCATACAGATTTCTTTACACAGGGGATGAACTAAGTAAGCTCTCATGATCCTTCGCAGTCTTGTCAGCTAAACTGTAATTGCTGCCTTCTTCAATCTCTGGGGATGTTCTAAAGATCAGTGAACTACTCTGGGATTCTTCAAATTTCTCCATTGCTAATCCTATAGCACTCCATCCTGGTTTTATAATGATACCTACTGATTAAGCCATTGTAACAACCCTACAAATTTGTCTTAGTCCTTGTATTCTCCTTCACATCCTTTCCAATTTGCCCCTTTGTTCTCTCCCTCACCTTGTCTCTCTCCATCTATTTTTTCCTTACCCACATTCCCCTTCCTTCCCAACTATTCCAGGACTCTTCAGTGAATAATATTTACTGAGCACCTACTAAGTGAATAAAATCAGTAGACATGGCCCTTGCCCTTAAGGGGCTTAAAGTCTAGCAGGAAGCAATGGAGAATGAAGATATGTACATAAATGTCATAAGGTGGTGGGGTAAGAGTATCAGTTGATCATATTTGAGTGCTTACTGTGTGCAGTACACTGCACTAAGTTCTTGGGAGTGTACAGTATAACAAAGTTGGTAGACACATTCCTTGACCACAATGAGCTTATAGTCAAGGACTGTACTTAAGTACTTAGGAGCTTATATAGTATGAAAATGTTGAAGTTGTGATTGGGTGGAATATAAGGTGAATATATGATAAATTTGTTGTGGAAGCTATCCCAAAGAAGATATGAGCTTAGAAGGACTTTGAAGATATGGAACACAGTGCTCTTCCAGATGTGAAGGGAGTTCTGCTCAAGAGGGAGGGTGTAAGCCAGAGGTTGGGGGTGGGGGGAAAAAAGAGAATGAAGTGCAGTTAGTAGGTTGGCATGAGAAGAGTGGATAAATAAGAGGGAGAAAACTGAGTGCCTTGAAGTTGGTGATCAGGTGTTTCCATTTGATGGGTAGAGGTATGCAGAATATCATTTTAGAAAAATGATCTGGATATCAGAATGAAGTATGGACTGTTGAGGGGAGAGATTGGAAGCTGAGAGATCAGTGAGGAGGCTGATGCAGTTGTCAAGCAAGATTATGATGATGGTATTCAAGTGCTTACTATGTGTCAGACACTGTGCTAAGCACTGGTGTAGATACAAGAAAATCAGGTTGGACATAGTCCCTGGCCCACATAGGATTCACAGTCTGAAGGGGTGGGAGAAGAGGTATTGAATCCCCATTTTACAGATGAGCAACCTGAGGCACAGAGAAGTTAGTTGACTTGCCCAAGGTCACCCAGCAAGCATGTGGCAGAGCGGGGATTAGAATCCAGTTTCTTTGGGTCCCAGGCCTGTGCTTTTTCCACTAGGCCAAGGATATGACAAGTATCTAGACCAACATGGGGCAATTGGTATGGTGGTGATGGGGTGGATTCTGGAAATATATCATGGAAGAACTGACAGAATTTGCTGACAGACTAAATATGAGGGTTGAAAATGGAGTCAAGGCTAATGCCAAGGTTACAGGCTTTGAGAGCTGGGAGAGGATATTGATGTTATCAGTTGGTGGAGGAGAGGATTTTGAAGTATTGATGAGAATTTCAGTTTTGGACATACTTAAGCTAGAGATGCTGGCCAGACATCCTGGTAGAGATGTCCTGATAGAAGGAAGAAATGTAAGACTGCAGAGGAGGGGAGAGGTCCATGCTAGCAAGGTAGATTTGGGATTTATCTGCATGGAGGTGGTAGTTGAAATTAAGGGAACAGATGGGCTCCCTAGGGAGTAAATGTAGATTGAGAAGAGAATTTGTCTTCTAGCCTACCACCTTCTTTTTTCACCCTTCTCTTATTATTCCTCCCCTTCTTATTCCCAGATATCTTTGCCAGTACAATTATCTCCCTTTTGTGAAGTCATGGGGAACATTTTTGGGAAGTCAAGGAACTGTATGTTATGATGACAGATTGCATTTAATGTTGCCAGAAAGCCTATTCTTCTGTACTATGTATTTCAGAATCAGCAGTCTCTCAAGTGTCCAATTCAGGAAGTAGGCCGATGAAATTTAGAAGGACCCCTCAGGAGTTCTTAAGGCCAGTTTCCCAAGCCCCCTCTTCTCTCATTTATAAGAATGTTCTGCCTGGGATTTTCTAGAGCCTACATGGAAGGATAGTGCTTCTCCTTCAGTCCAAACCTCACCCTTTTTGCTTGTTTTAACCAGGTGATTGAGATTCCAGAAAAACACATAATGATAATGATAATTATGGTACTTGTTAAGGGCTTACTATGTTCCAAGCTCATGGGTAATCAAATTGGACACAGTCCCTGTCCCACTTGAGGTTACAGTCTGAGGGAAAGCAGGTATTGAATACCTCCTTTACAGGTGAGGAAACTGAGGAACAGAGAAGCGAAGTGGCCTGCCCGAGGTCACCCAGTAGGCAAGTGACAGAGATGGGATTAGAACTGAGGTATCTTGACTCCCAAGCCCAGGCTCTTACCTCAGGGCCACGATGCTTCTCTACCAGCAAGTACAATTGAGAACTTCTGTGGTGCTTAACACACCAGGTAATCAATCAATGACATTTCATGAGCACTTACTATGTGCAGAGTACTGTACTAAATGTTTGGGAAAGCGCATTCTCTAGTGGAAAGGGTGCAGGCCTGTGAGTTAGAGGACCTGGGTTCTAATCCCAGCTTTGCCAAATGCCTGCTATGTTTCCTTGGGCAAGTCACTTCTCTGCGCCTCAGCTTCCTCATCTGTAAAATGGGGATTCAATACCTATAGTTCTTCCTACTTAGGCTGAAAGCCCCATGTAGGATGGGAACTGAGTCCAACCTGATTAAGCCTGTATCACTTAACAAATACTGTAGTAACTTTACAGTAGTTGGTAGACATAGGCCTTGCCTCCCCACTAAGCACTTGAGAACATATGCTTTTGAAAATAGGGTTCTCTGCCTCCAAGGATCTTACAGTCTAATAGGGAAGACCCAATGGTGGAATTAAAAGTAAAATGATTGCATCCTAACCACTTTAGCCAAACAGAATGAAATTAGACTGCAGTGACAGAGCTGAATTTAGAATCCTCCATTAAAATGAATGATCTGCTTTCATCACCTGTAGTTTAATCACCCTGTTTTATTACCTTCTTTTTGCACAGTTTCAACTCGCCCTTTTTTTACTGCTCGCTTCAGAGATTGGTTATGTCATTCTCTGATTTACTAATACATTCATGCCACATTAACTTAATTGATACTGTCAATTGTCCTTTTTAGATGGATGATGATTCAACTTGATTGTTACCCTAGATTGTAAGTTTTCACTTTCCAGTTAACAAAAGACCTAGTCCTCGCCCTAGAGAAGCTTATTGAAGATCCACTGTTTTGTTCTGCCATTCATCAGGTGGACAAAGCATGGCTTCAAATTAATCAATGGTATTTGAGCACTTGTGCATAACACTGTACTAAGCACTTGGGAGAGTACAATACAACAGAATTGGTAGGCACATTCCCTGCCCAAAAGGAACTTACAGTCTAGAGGGGGAGAAAGGCATTAAATAAAATTATGGATATGTATTCAAATGCTGTGGGGGTATTGCATCAGCCTGCTTTCTGACCTCCCAACCTCCTGTCTCTCCCCACCTCAGTCCAGACTTCACTCTGCTGCCCGGATTATCTTTCTACAGAAACGTTTTGGGCCTGTCACCCCACTCCTCAAAAATCTCCAGTGGTTACCTATCAACCTCCATATCAGACAAAATCTCCTCACTGTTGGCTTCAAAGCTCTCCATTGCCTTACCCCTTCATACCTCACCTCCCTTTTCTCCTCCTACATCCCAGCCCACACACTCCGCTCCTCTGGTGCTAACCTTCTCACTGTCCCTTGTTCTTGCCTGTCCCGCTGTCGACCCCTGGCCCACGTCCTACCTCTGGCCTGGAACACCCTGCCTCCTCAAATCCACCAATCACTCCCTGCCCCCCAACCAAAGCCCTATTGAAGGCTTACCTCTGCCAAGAGGCCTTCCCAGACTAAGCCCCTGCCTTTCCTCTACTCCCCTTCCCTTCCACATCACCCCGACTCACTCCCTTTGCTCTACTCTCATCTTCTCACCCCACAACACTTGTGTATATGTGTACATATCTATAATTTTATTTATATTGATGTCTGTTTACTTGTTTTGATGTCTGTCTCCCCCCTTCTAGACTGTAAGCCTGGTGTGGGCAGAGATCATCTCTATTGCTGAATTGTACTTTCCTAGCACTTAGTACCGTGCTCTGCACACAGTTAGTGCTCAATAAATATGACTGAATGAATATCAAGTTCTTTAAGGGTGCAGATCCAAGTACATAGGCTATGCAGAAGGGAAAGGGAGTAGGGGTAATGAAGACTTTGGACAGAGAGCGTGTCTACCAACTGTATTATATTTTACTCTCCCAAGTGCTTAATACAGTGCTCTGTACACAGTAAGTGCTTAATAAATGTGATTGTTTGAAAAAGGGTGGCATAATCAATGAAAGTCTCCTGAAGGAGATGTAATTTTAATAAGGCTTTATGGTGAGGATTTATGTATATGTTGGGGCAGGTAGTTCCAGGACAGTGGGAGTACATGGGCAAGGAACCAGTGGTAAAGTGATTAGGTTGACGATAGGACACTGTGAGGCCTGGGTTGTAGTAGGAAATCAGTGAGGCAAGGAAGGAGATGACAAACTGAGTGCTTTAAACCGATGGAATTGGGTTTCTGTTTGGTTTGGAGGTGAATGGGAAACCACTGGAGGTTTTGAAGGAGTAGGGAAGTGAGGAATGAATCTCTCTCTCTCTCTCTCTCTCTCTCTCTCTCTCTCTCTCATGATCTAAGCAGCAGAGTGAAGAAAACTGGGGTGGGAGAGGCAGGAAGATCAGCAATGAGGCTTATGCAGTAGTAAAGGCAGGATATAAGTACTTGGATCAGCATAGTAGTTTGGATGGAGAGGAAAGGTTGGATTTTAGCAATTTTTTGAGGATAAATACTGACAGGAGTTGGCAACAGATTTGAGCATGTGGGTTGAATGAAAGAGATGAGGTGAAGAAAATGCTAAGGTGACAGGCTAGTGAGATGGACAGTAGTGGTGTCTAGAATGATGGGATAGTCAGAGGGAGGACAGGGTTTGGTGGGAAGATAAGAAGTTCTATTTTGGACATGTTAAATTTGAGGTGTCAATCGGGCATCCAAGTAGAGATGTTCTGATAGCAGGAGGAAATGCAAGGACTGCGGAGGAGGAGAGATCAGGGCTGGAGAGGTGGATTTGGGAATCGTCCATGTAGAGGTGGTAGTTGAAGGAGTAGGAACAAACGAGTTCTCCATCGTAGGAGACCCGAGTTCTAGGCCTAGCTCTGCATATAGGGAAATGGCTGCTGAGCCTCTGCTACCAACGGGGAAGGTTTCTGATTCATTCATTCAGTTGTATTTATTGAGGGCTTACTGTGTGCAGAGCACTGTTCTAAGTGCTTTAGAGAGTACAATACAACAGTAAACACATTCCCTGCCCACAATGCCTTACTGAGAGAACCACTGAGGGCCTTTGTAAAGGGCAGACCTGTTAAGAATCCTTAAAAGTACCTGGCTAATGTGGATAGTAAAGACCTCAGAGCCTCCCAGAGCAGTCATCAACCACTGTGTTGTCCACCTTGGCTGTAAATGTCCCTTCCCCATAAAATACCTTTGTAGCTGTGCGGCACCCTCCCTGCCTCTTCCTTCACTGTTTTCTCAACCTCAGGGAAGACACAACTAGTGAGAACATAATGAAAGAGGCACTGAGAAGACTACTATAAACAATTCCTTCAGGCAGGTTTACAGTTCTGAAGGCTTGGGACTCCTCCATTGTTTTTGACAGGAGAGTCCATCATCTTCATATGTGCAGAACATGACCATAGGCACCTAAGTATCCAAATTTACAAGGCACATTCCCTTATCTCAAAGAAATGTACAACCTAGGAGAGCAGACAAAAATTTAAATGTTAAGCATTTACTATGTGCCAAGTCCTGTACTCAGCCCTGGGGTATATAGAGAATAATTAGGTTGGACACAGACCCTGTGTCCAGGTAACTTACCATAGAATGCAAGGCATCTGTATCCACTAAGATGTCAATATTCACCCCACCACCAACCCCAGAGCACTGGTACACATATCCATATTTTCTATTGCTTCCCTATTTAATTAATTTTGTCTATCTCCCCACACTGGAATGTAAGCTATTTGTGGGCAAGAATAGTGTCTCCTAATTCTATTGTCCTCTCCCAGTTGCTTAGTACAAACCTCTGCACATGCTAAGTGCTCAAAAATATCAATTAATTGATTAACATAATAAAAACAAAATAACACGGTGGGTGTTACGTGCAGAAATGCTAGGGAGTCAATGGAGCCAGCTGGATCTCTTTCCAAAAATCTCATTTGACTTTGACCTCTCTTCTCCTTTGAAGGAGTGGGAAAAAGATGAAAGCAGGGAACTTTTCAGCCTGGAAATTGAAGGGAAAGAATGATGTTACTATGCATCCTCATAGCCTCTCACACTAAAAAGTGAATGGAAATTCTTCATTTTCCAGATATTTACTCCCCATTTTACAGATGAGGAAACTGAGGCACAGAGAAGTAAAGTCACTTGCCCAAGGTCCCAAACCAGGCAAGTGGCAGAGATGGGATTAGAATCCAAGTTCCCTGTCTCCCAGCCCCATGCTCTTTCCACTAGGCCAACCTGCTTCTCTAAAGATTAAAGAATAGGATATAGCTTTGAGTGATTTTCTGACTATCAGTATATGCCTACCTTGGAAGGAATCAGTTGGAATGCTTTGAACAGTTTCACAGACCTTGATGAATCAATCTGATATTTGGTGTGTGTAGAAGACTGTACTAAATACTTGGGAAAGTACAATATAGTAGAGTTGGTAGCTGTGATCCCTGTCTTCAAGGACCTTACTGTCTAGTGTGGAAGCAGATCTTAAAATAAAATATCTATAGGGGAAGTGGCAGAGCATAAGAATTTGTACATAAGTATGGTGAGGCTAGAGGTGGGGTAAGTATCAAAGTCCTTAAGGGGTAAAGACCCAAGTACATAGGTGATGAGGAAGGAAGGCACAAGTAAGGTGGGGAAATGTGAATTTAGTCAAGGCTTCTTTGAGGAGATATGGTTTTAGTAGGGCTTTGCAGGTAGTAATAATAATAATCATTATGGTATTTCTTAAGCACTTTACTATATGCCAAGCACTGAACTAAGCACTGGGGTAGATTCAATATAATCAGATCCCATATGGGCCTCACAGTTTAAGCAGGAGGTAGAACAGATTTTGAATCCCATTTGAACATGAAAGAACAGTGAGGCCCAGAGAGGTTAAGTGATTTGCCCAAGGTCATAGAGTAGGTATGTGTCAGAGCCAGAATTAGAACCCAGATCCTCTAACTCCCAGGACTATGCTCTTTCCACTAGGCCATGGTCCTTCCTGATGGGAAGAGTGGTGGTCTGTCAGTTATGAACTGGGAACAGTCTCCAGACCTGAGGGAGGGTATGAAAAAGGGGCTCATGCCAAGAAAGATGAGATCGCAGTACTGTCCCCAGGCCGTTATTAGGGAAGAGCAGCATGTGAGCTGGGTCACAGTGGGAGATGAGTGAGGTTAGGAAGGGGAAAACTGATCTAAGAATGGTGAAAAAACGGTGCAGGCTGAAGCATGGTTTAGCGTTTAGTGTTACAGCCTTACGTAAGTTTGGGAAAGCTCAGAATCCCCAGCAGATGCTCTTGGGTAAGGGAGCTGCTTCAGAGATTAACTGAACATGTCAAGTCCCCTGGAAATGCATTTACAACCATGCATAGTTCAGCATTGCCCCTGGGGTTGGACACATAGGACCAGATGGGGAGCAATTAGGACCAGGGTATGAGCAAAGTATAGGGGTGGATTTGGGTCAGCACCAGATTTCCAGTGGTAGTAGAGTAGTTATTAACTATTTACTCCATGCAGAGCATAGTACTAAGTACTAGGAGAGAATACCCAGGTTGGAATTAGTAATGGCCCCTGTACCTTGCAGGGAGTATAAATGGGGAGAAGGGATTTGAAATGGACAAATCAGGAGTGATAAAACATTAAAGCACAACCCAAACATTCACAAAATAAAAACATAATCAGTAGGGTGCTGTGACTGAGAGCACAGTTTCAGTCTTGCCAGGGTGGTTTGATCTTTTTTTTATGGTATTTGTTAAGCACTTACTATGTGCTAGGAACTGTACTAAGCACTGGGGTAGAAACAAGCTAATCAGGTTGGACACAGTTCATGTTCCACATGGGTTAACAGTATTAACCCCGATTTTACAGATGAAGTAAGGAGGTGCAGAGAGGTTAAGTGACTTGCCCAAAGTCCCTCAGCAGACAAGTGGCAGAGCTAGGATTAGAACCCAGGGCTTTCTGACTCCCAGGCTTGTGCCCTATCCACTAGGCCACACCAAAATCTTATGGTACAGTGCTATCATCATTGGAAGCAGTTAATGTTTTGTGTACATTTTGCTCGTCCCTCTTCATTTCTCCTGACTTCCTTCTTCACCCATTAGAGTGAGAATCAATTGAAGGCAGAGGCCACCTCTTGAATGTTTCTTTCTCTAACTTTGCTAGTGCCATACTAAGTACATTGTGCCCAATACACAAAAGGACGATGACAATAAACACCACGGTTCCCACACTCGGCAAAGAGTTCTAACATCCACAGAATGGGTATTGAACTGAATCACCTTCTTTGGATCTGACCTGATGCATCCCTCAGGGGATGGGTTGGGGCCCCCTTCCTTAATTGTGTTTGTGGTTGATGAGGCCTGTGGCTGATATCAGGGACAAAGACTGGTGATTGTGAAAGGAAAGGGGTACAAGCCAGGTGAAAAACAGTCCAGGCTTCTCTGGAGTTCCCTGCCTTTACTTTATTGAAAGTAAAGGCCAGCTTCTGTTTTTAATGCCAAACTACTGAAACACGTTCTGTGGGCACTGATTAACAGAGATCAAATACATTATATGCCTCAAAATCTTCTTGGAAGGGAAGTAACCTATGAGGATTAAATGATGACTATAACTTGAAAGCATTCTATGGGCATGGCTCATTATGGGGTTGGAGATCTCTAGATTGTAAGCTCATTGTGGGCAGGGAGAGTGTCTATCAACTCTGTTGTATTCTAATTTCCCAAGTGCTTAGAACAGCGGTCTGCATGCAGTAAACACTCCATTCATTCATTCAATCGTATTTATTGAGAGCTTACTGTGTGCAGAGCACTGTACTGTTTGGAAAATACAGTTCAGCAACAAATGGAGACAATCCTTGCCAATAAGGGGCTCACAGTCTAGAATGGGGGAGACATACATCAAAACAAGTAAACAGGCATCAATAGCATCAGTATCATCATCAATCATATTTATTGAGCACTTACTATGTGCAGAGCACTGTACTAAGCGCTTGGGAAGTACAAATTGGCAACATATAGAGACAGTCCATACCCAACAGTGGGCTCACAATCTAAAAGAGTTGTAGATATATGCACATCATTAATGAAATAAATAGAATTATAAATATGTTCATATACACACAAGTGCTATGGGGCGGGGAGGGGGGTAAAGCAGAGGGAGGGAGAGCAGAGGGAAAGGGGGACTTTGTCTGGGAAGGTCTCCTGGAGGAGGTGAGCTTTTAGTAGGGCTTTGAAGGGAGGAAATGTGCTAGTTTGGAATTGAGGAGGAGAGGGCATTCTGATGATGATGATGATGACGATGATGAGGGTAGAGAGGATGTTCAAAATTAGGGAGAATGAGGCTCAATATTAGAGAGTCAAGGATTCCTATTTCCTTTCCTGGACCTCTAATAGTGCTCTTTATCCTTGGGACACCCAAACCACATAAGTGTTATTTGTTCTCCTGGAGAGAGGACTGTAAAATAAAAACAATTGGTTGGAAGAAATTTGGTGAAGCTCCAGAAGTCTCCTGGATTCAGGTAAAGCCCATTTAATGTCTCTTAATCCAGGTGGACAGGCTGAGGTTGTCATGAAGCTAGTTTCTGAGTCCAACCAGTGATTCTGAAAAGCACCAAGTTAGCTCGGAGCCAACCTGGGGGTACTAGTCTGTAAACTGCTTTCTAGTCTGTATGGTTCTTGTGGGCAGAGATTGCGTCCAGGGGAGCTGCTTGATCTAATGGAAGGGGAATGGACTTTGGAGTGGCAGGACCTTGTTTCTAATCCCGGTTCCGCCACTTGCCTTCTGTGTGATTTTGGGCAAGTCACTTCACTTCTCTGTACCTCAGTTTCTTTATCTGTAAAATGGGGATTCAGTACCTGCTCCCCACTTAGACTGTGAGTCACATATAGGACAGGGACCCTGTCAGACCTGATTATCTGCTATTTACCCCATTGCTTTGTACAGTCCTTGGTACATAGTAAGTGCTGAACAGATGCTATTATTATTATTACCTACTCTATTGTATCATCCTCACCCAAACATTTAGTACAGTTCTCTGCATACAATAAATGCTCAGTAAATACCACTGATAGATTTGTATGCATCTTAGCTAGCTCTCTGGTTGTGAGCAAAAAGCTGAAAGGATCAAATTTACTGCAGAGCTTTAAACATCCCACAGGGAAAGTCGCCAGCCTGCCTGGGAGGGAATTAATCAATCCCACCCCACCCACAGATTCTCTTTCCTTCAAGACTCTGATTAAAAGCAAAAACACAAACTAGACTTTCCCCGCATGACTTCGGGCTCAGCAAACCCAGAGCCCTGGCCTAGGGACTGAGTTTGGTTTTTCCAGCCGAGAGCTGGCAAATATTTGTGTTCAGGATTTGTCCCTGGTGTTGAGTTGTGATCTGTTTTTATTTTGTTCTTGTTCTCTGTTCTCATATAAGCCTTAACCTCTTTCATCGGTGTGGACAGATGATTCCTGTCTTCTGGAAATATAGTTCTAGGCTTTTCTAATCTGCGTGTTGAAAACTAGAGCCAAGCAAAATTACTCAGAGTGAGGGCAAGCCCCTTAACCCATAAAGGCCTCAGTTACATAATGAAGTTCGATATCTGGAAAATCCCCAGTTTTGGAGCAAGCTGTGGGGGAGACACCAGCTTTGCAGTTTCCTTTAATGCAATTAGTGAAGGTAGGGCTGTGTTTTTGAGTTGCATTAGGGGAACAGCAGGGGAGAAGTATATTACCCTGTGAGAGAGTCATTTCTACCAGTGTTTGGAGGAAGAGAAAACCATTAGTGATCATGAAGCGAACTAGAAAGAGATGTATCTCTTTGGGAGAGGGTTAGTGAAGCAATTGTTTCCCCTGATCCCTTTCTGCAGTCACTGGTGCAGTTAGCAGACAGCGTAGTGATTTGAATATGTGGGTTGAATGAGAGAAATAAGTCGAGGGAAGTAGAGATGTCCTGAAGGTAGGAGGAAATGTGAGACTGCTGAGAAGAAAAGAGGTGAGAGTTGAAGACACCCTAGTGTTAATCCTCGAAAAGAGTGGTGGGGGTCATTGCCTCCATAGGATGTTCCAGGGCCTTAAGGAAACAAAAGTCTTTTGTGAATTGAACATGACCTATCAAACAATGGTCAGTCAATCCAATGGTATTTATTGAGCACTTACTGTGGGCAGAGTACTGTATTAAGAGGTTGGGAGAGTGCAAGACAGCAGAGTTCTTAGATACAGTCCCTGCCCAAAAGAGCTTACAGTTTAGACAATTAGTTGTACTGTACTCTCCCAAGTGCCTAGTACAGTGTTCTTCCCACAGTTAAGTGCTCAATATATACTATTGATATTGAAAGCTGGGGAGACAGACATCTAATGTTCAGTGAGTGTTTAGCAAGTTATCTGCCCTGAGTAAACACTTAATAAATACTATTGAGCATTTTTCAGTGACCTCCGAGTATCCACTGTTTGGAATGTACATTTTTTTCTCCCATCCTCTCTCCTCACTGCAACAAGTGCCGGTGGAACCAATTTATAATAAGCAGAGAGAGGGGCAAATTTTCTCTTAGAACTAAAGTCCATATTTAAGCATAATTAGAGCCCACCGAATATTACTGTTACCTTAGCCGGACCGTCCACCTAGGGCCCGTTACTTGAGAAGGTTGCGTAGCAATTAATCTGACATTCGCAGTTTACCCTCCAGTCAGATACTTGGGATATTTCATCTTTCAGTGATAGATCATTCCATCTACCTTTGTACTGAGTGTTAGGATTGTCAGATTCTTCAGAGCACAGTTCTCACCTGGCCTATCAGAACAGGACTGATTCCCAAAGATGCTCTTTCAAAGATTTGACTGCAAGCTTCCAGGGGGTAGGTACCATGTTGGTGTAACCCTGTGAACTTGAGGGGATTTCATAAATGCCCAAGTCAAAGGCTGTAATGAAGTATGGTATAATATGTTATTAAAGTGTGGGAAATGATGTGATTTAGTGGAAAGAGCATGGGCCTGGGAGTCAGAAGACCTGGCTCCTATCCACAGCTTTGTCAGTTGTCTGCTGTGTGACCTTGGGCAGTCTCTTAATTGTTCTCTGCCTCAGTTTCCTCATCTATAAAATGGGGATTTAATACCTGTTATCCCTCTAAGACTGAGAGACAGGGACCCACATATCTGGTATCTACCCCTGATTTTAATGCAGTGCTTGGAACATAGTATATACCTAACAAATGCTATTATTATTATTATTATTATTATTTCACAGATTCAGATCCTTCCCTTCTATGTCTGGGAGACCCAACTCTCTGAAAGAGTGAATCGTTGGTATATTCATTCCGTGTGGTACTCCACTGACAGCTTAGAGCAGCTTATTACAGTTACTTCTTGAGATTCACAATCAAAAAAGCTTTTACTCTTACTTTCCAACTCTTCTCTCTGCCTTTTTGTAGTAAACAGATTACCATGTGACCTTACATGGAAAAGGATCTGATAACCTCAAGGGGAATTTCCTTTTTGCTGGATAACAGTACATATTTGTTTATTCAGTCGTATTTATTGAGCACTTACTGTGTGCAGAGCACTTAAGCACTTGTGAAGTACAAGTTGGCAGCATATAGAGATGGTCCCTGCCCAACAACGGCTCACAGTCTAGAAGGGGGAGACAGAAAACAAAAGAAAATATATTAACAAAATAAAACAAATAGAATAGTAAATATGTACAAGTAAAATAAATAGAGTAATAAATCTGTACAAACATATATACAGGTGCTGTGGGGAGGGGAAGGAGGTAGGGTGGGGGGCGTGTGGGGGGGACAGGAAGGAGGGGGCTCGTGTGTTATTTAAGCATAACTTTTATATTATATAGTTAGGGTATAGAGTTTTTATTTATATACATATATATATATATATATATATATATATATGAAAGCAGTGTGGCTCAGTGGAAAGAGCAAGGGCTTTGGAGTCAGAGGTGATGGGTTCAAATCCTGGCTCTGCCAATTGTCAGCTGTGTGACTTTGGGCAAGTCACTTACTTCTCCTTGCCTGTTACCTCATCTGTAAAATGGAGATTAAGACTGGGAGCCCCCCGTGGGGCAATCTGATCACTTTGTAACCTCCCCAGTGCTTAGAACAATGCTTTGCACATAGTAAGTGCTTAATAAATGTCATTATTCATATTGTGGCTATACCCTAAATGGAAAATGACATTTAGCAGAGTGGGTTGGCCCAGCAGAATTTCTGAAAATTAGCTGGCTAAACTGGGCAGCAAAGATAGCAGCAACTACCAACACAACCACCTGCCTATCATGGGATAGTGGGCGCAGCATCAGCCCTGTGCTGTGGCCATTTTGGCCATAAGTGAGTCCTTCATTTAAGAAACCTAAGCGTGCATTTTGCACTACTCTGCACTGCCCTCCTACATATTTGTTGCACTGTCTGCTCCAGTAAATCGTATTTATAGAGAATTTAGTGTGAAGAGCACTGTACTAAGTGCTTGGGAAAGTACAATATAACAGAATTGGTAGACACGTTCCTTGTCCACCACCAGTGGGTACAAGACTGGCAGGGATGTTGGAGTGTGAATCATGCTGTGCAAATCACTAGTACTACTATTACTAGAGAAACAGCATGACAGTGGAAAGAGCACAAGCTTGGGAGTCAGAGGTCATGGGTTCTAATCCTGGCTTTGCCACTTATCTGCTGTATGACCTTGAGCCAAGTCACTTAACTTCTCTGTGCCTCAGTTACCTCGTCTGTAAAATGGGCATTAAAACTGTGAGCCCCATGTAGGACAACCTGATTACCCCTGTATCTACCCCAGTGCTTAGAACAGTGCTTGGCACATAGTAAGCGCTTAACAACTACTTCAGCATGGCTCAGTGGAAAGAGCACGGGCTTTGGAGTCAGAGGTCATGGGTTCAAATTCTGGCTGTGCCAATTGTCAGCTGTGTGACTTTGGGCAAGTTACTTAACTTCTCTGTGCCTCAGTTACCTCATCTGTAAAATGGGGATTAAAACTGAGACCCCATGGGACAACCTGATCACCTTGTAACCTCCCCAGTGCTTAGAACAATGTGTTGCATGTAGTAAGGGCATAACAAATACCATTGTTATTATTATAATAATTATGGGGCTCACAGCATGGGGTAGTGGATAGAGCACAGGCCTGGGAGTCAGAAGGTCGTGGGTTCTAATCCAGGCTCCACCAGTTGTCTACTATGTGACCTTGGGCAAATCACTTCTCTGTGGCTCAGTTACCTCATCTGTAAAATGGGGATTGAGATTTTGAGGCCCACACAGGACAGGGACTATGTTCAACTCAAATTGTTTTTATCCATCCCAGTGCATAGTACAGTATTTGGCACATAGTAAGCACTTAACAAATACCATTATTATTATTATTATTAGTAATAATAATAATAATTAGTAATAGTAATAATAATAATGACATTTATTAAGAACTTACTATGTGCAAAGCACTGTTCTAAGTGCTAGGGAGGTTACAAGGCGATCAAGTTGTCCCACGGGGGTCTTAATCCCCATTTTACAGATGAGGGAACTGAGACCCAGAGAAGTGAAGTGACTTGCCCAAAGTCACACAGCTGACAAGTGGCGGAGCCAGGATTTGAACCCATGACCTCTGACTCCAAAGCCCATGCTCTTTTCACTGAGCCATGCAGCTTCTCTAATAGTAGTATTTGTTAAGTGCTTACTATGTGCCAAGTACTGTTCTAAGCACTGGGGTAGATACAAGCTAATCAGGCTGGACACAATGCCTGTCCCACATGGGGTTTATAGTCTTAATCCCATTTTGCAGTTGAAGTAACTGCGTTGCCAAGAAGTGAACTGATTTGCCCAAGGTCACACAACAGGCAAGTGGCGGAGCTGGGATTAGAACCATGTCCTCTGACTCTCAGGCCATGCTGCTTTCCCAGTGTGAATCCAATCAGACTTGAGTACTAGAATCCAATCCTCTACTCGGGTTTTATGTCATGAGGTTTTAGGACCAAGGCTTATCCATCACTCCAAACAGGAGCCCCCCTCATATGTTAAAATAGAGTCCCTGATGGTGAGCTTTCCTCAGATATGAGAATGAAGCACAGAATACCTATCTGCTGGAAAATCAAACACTCACTTCACTAGGCCCATGTCTATATTGCCCAATGATAGAGTTTACAGCACCAATATAGTACTAAGTAAAAGTTGTAAAATTCAAAGTTGATAACTTCTTACATTTTAGGCCCCACCCCCACCCAGGTCACTTCAGGAGAATATTTTGGGCTCCCAATGACAGCATTCATTTCTTTTGAATTCTGCTGTATTATAATCTCCCAAGCACTTAGCATAGTGCCCTGCACATAGTAAGCATTCAATAAATACCACAAATCTATACTGTACTACTTGGTTTTTTAAGATTAAGTTGTTGGTCCTCTTAATCAAAAATTTAGTTATACTTCCCCCTCTGCTCTTTTTACTGTAAGTAATGGCCAGAATAATTGATGAAGAATTTCTGGAACAGAAGTAAGCTGGGGTTTTTTTGTTTTTTGTTTTTTCTTTTGTTTGTTTGGGTTTTTTTAGCAATTCACCCAGAAATTTCGGTTTAGCAGAACAAGTGAGAGTACATGAGAGGAACTGAAACCACCCTTGCCCCTGGCATTTTTCATCCCCTTCTGTTGCTTCTCCCAAAGAGCTAGCCAAGAGGTAGGCCTGTGAGTCAGCTACCTTTACCTTGTGCTCTTAGCCCTCTCCAGGGATTGGCTTATAGGAGGGGTGAGCTGCTGATGGGAGGACCTTCTGGTCCTTTCGTCCAGAAAGTTTCTGGTTGAGGCTTGGGTGGGCCCAGGTTGTCATCCTCTGGCTTTTGATCCCTCCCTCATCTCTGGGTCTTTGGGTAATAGTAGAAAAATCCCAAATTAGCCAGGTGAGGAGGAAAAAAAAACAAAAACAAAACCCAGCTCGCTGGAACTGGAGGTTGGGAGAGGTTCACACTTCCACCTGGAGAGACCCTGATAATTCTGGACTTGTTTCTAAGTTCTGGTTGATAAATCACTTAGCAGCATCTCCATTCCTTTATTGGTGAAATGGCTGGGAGGATAGGTGCATTTTGCTTGGGAAAAGGGGTTGTAGAGAGGGGAACCTGTTTATCTCAGGCAGCATATTTATAACTCTACCTATATTAATTACTGTGTCACCTTAGCTGGAACATCCTTGTGTTGTCAGGATGATGATGATGATATTTGTTAAGCACTTCCTATGTGCAAAGCACTGTTCTAAGCACTGGGGGGATACAAGGTGATCAGGTTATCCCACATGGGGCTCACAGTCTTAATCCCCATTTTACAAATGAGGTAACTGAGGCACAGAGAAGTTGTGACTTGCCCAAAGTCACAAAGCTGAAAATTGGTGGAGCCGGGATTTGAACCCGTGACCTCTGACTCCAAAGCCCGGGCTCTTTCCACTGAGCCACGCTGCATCTCTTATTATTATTAGTGTTATTATTGTTATTATTATTATTATTATTATTATTATTATTATTATTATTATTATTATTATTTGCCCAAGGGAGCATTAGCAGTATCCTCAGTTGCAGCTCAACTTCTGCTTTCCATCAACTCCAGTTATGGTTGCAACTTTTCTGTATCACTAATATCCGTTTCTAATTAGTATTCCAGGAACTGAGCATCTGGGTCTCACTTTAGTAGAGATATAGCCTCACTGTGAAGCACTCTGCTGATCACAGTAGACATTGCAAATCTGCCTATCATAAGAGGAAGAGGGTAGATTGTTGTCACAAATTCTGAACCCAGCAAGGAGGTTGAGCCTGTGAAGCTAAGAAGGAAGTTGAGGTTTAGAGAAATAGCATTGTCTAGTGGATAGAGCATGGACCCAGAAGTCGGAAGGACCTGGCATCTATTTGTGGCTCCTCCACTTGCCTGTCCTGTGACCTTAGGCAAGTCACTTAAATTCTCTGTGCCTGTTACCTCATCTGTAAAATGGGGATGAAGGCTGAGAGCCCCACGTGGGAAACGGGTAGTAAGTGCTTAACAAATACCATAAAAAACTCCGAAACTTTAAAAACACATTTTTAACATGCTGATAGTAGTAGCAGTGGTTTTGATGTACAGTATTGTGGATTTGGGAAAGTAAATTAGGATCAAGAGACAAATTCCCTCTCCACTAGGAGCTATACCTTAATGGAGGAGAAAGAACTCTTTTCAAATAATCAGAATAAACAGAAAGTATAATTGATAGAACATACATACGCAATTGCTGAGGATGGGTAAAAATATGTAAGACTTAGAGTTGACCTGTGGGTCAATATATTGGAAGCGCTGGGAGTCACTTGGAGAAGGCTTGGTGGAGGGGGTGGGAACTGGTTGACTTGTCAGATTTGGTGTGAAGAGAGTTTCCAGCTGAGAGGAACAAGTTCCACAACTAAATTCCTTATCTTCTCTCCCAAATCTGCACCTTCCTCTGACTTTCCCATCTCCTTTGACAAGCCCCATTGTCCTACTTATCTCACAAGCCCACAACCTGCCATTATTCGCAACTCATCTTTCTCCATCAACTCACATATTCTGTCACTTACCAAATCTTGCTGGTTTTATCTTCACATCTCCTCTGTCTACTTCTTTTTCTCCAACCCAACTGCTTCCAGGCTAATCCAAACCCCAGACACAGCCCATCTCAACTAGAACACTGGCCTGGAAGTCAGAAGGACATGGGTTCTAATCCTGTCTCTTCCACTTGTCTGTGCAACCTTGGGCAAAACATATAACTTCTCTATGCTTCAGCTATCTCATCTGTAAAATGGGGTTTGAGACTGAGAGCCCCACATGGGACGAGCTGTGTCCAACTCGATTTGCTTGTACCCAGCCCAGCACTTACCTACCTTACCTCCTTGATTTCTTACTACACCCCAGCCCACATACTTCAGTCCTCTAATGCCAGCATACTCACTGTACCTTGATCTCTTCTATCTCGCTGCTGACCACTCCCCCACATCTTGCCTCTGGTCTCCTTCTACAACCCAGCCTGCATCCTCCGCTTCTCTGCTGCTGACCTCTTCACTGTACCTCATTTTCGCCCGTCCCGCCATCAACCCCCGGCCCACGTCCTCCCCCTGGCCTGGAATGCCCTCCCTCTGCACATCCGCCAAGCTAGCTCTCTTCCTCCCTTCAAAGCCCTACTGAGAGCTCACCTCCTCCAGGAGACCTTCCCAGACTGAGCCCCCTTTTTCCTCTCCCCCTCCCCATCCCCCCTGCCCCACCTCCTTCCCCTCCCCACAGTACCTGTATATATGTTTGTACAGATTTATTACTCTATTTTTCTTGTACATATTTACTATTCTATTTATTTTGTTAATGTGGTGCATCTAGCTTTATTTCTATTTGTTCTGGTGACTTGACACCTTTCCACATGTTTTGTTTTTATTGTCTGTCTCTCCCTTCTAGACTGTGAGCCCGTTGTTGGGTAGGAACCATCTCTATATGTTGCCAACTTGTACTTCCCAAGTGCTTAGTACAGTGCTCTGCACACAGTAAATGATCAATAAATATGATTGAATGAATGACTGGAACTCCCTCCCTCTTCATATCTGACAGACAAGTGTTCTTTTGACCTTCAAAGCCTTATTAAAAGCACATCTCCTCCTAAAGGCCTTCCCCCAACTAAGCCCTCATTTCCTTATTCCACTCAGTCAATCAATCGTATTTATCAATCATATTTATTGAGCGCTTACTGTGTGCAGAACACTGTACTAAGCGCTTGGGAAGTACAAGTTGGCAACATATAGAGACAGTCCCTACCCAACAGTGGGCTCACAGTCTAGAAGGGGGAGACAGAGAACAAAACCAAACATATTAACAAAATAAAATAAATAGAATAGATATGTACAAGTAAAATAAATAGAGTAATAAATATGTACAAACATATATACATTCCCTTCTGCGTCACCCCTGCACTTGGATTTGCACCCTTTATTCACCCCTCCCTCAGCCCCATAACACTTATGCGTACATATACATCATTTATTTATATTTACATCTGTCTCCCGCCTCTAGACTGCAACCTCGTGGTGGGCAGGGAATGTCTACCACCTCTGTTATGTTGAACTCTCCCAAGTTCGTAGTACAGTGGTTTGCACACAGTATGCTCTCAATAAATGATTGATAGGACTCATCGTGGTTGCTGTCAAAGCAGGTGAAATTGAGAATCAGCCAATCGGAATCAAATTCAACGATCCTGGCCATTGTGCCACAGCAAGGTGGTGTTACTGGGGGATTGGGTGAGAGTATGTAAAGGAGCAGACATCTTCTAGTTCAGTGAGCATAAGGGGACACGCTTCCTTGCTTGGAAGAACACAGGCCCCTCTTTAGCCAAATCAAAGATAAAGGCAAACTGAAGTGGAGAATCCAGTCCAAACACTGTCTCTGAGCCCTTTCTCCCAAGGACTTTTGATCAGGTAATGGGAGGATGGAGTGATCACAGGCTTAGTTCATTCATTCATTGTCATATTTATTGAGTGCTTACTGTGTTCAGAGCACTGTACTAAGTGCTTGGGAAGTACAAATCATCAACATATAAAGATGTTCCCTTCCCAACAACGGGCTCACAGTCTAGAACGGGGAGACAGACAACAGAAGAAAACAAGTAGACAGGCGTCAAAACCATCAGAATAAATAGAATTATAGCTATATACAAATCTTTAATAAAATGAATAGAATAATAAATATGTAAAAGTAAAATAGAGTAATAAATATGTACAAATATATACAAGTGTTGTGGGGAAGGGGTTAGGACGGGGGGTGATGGGGAGGGAAGGAGGAGAGGAAAAAGGGGGGCTCAGTCTGGGAAGGCCTCATTGAGGAGGTGAGCTCTCAGTAGGGCTTTGAAGGGAGGAAGAGAGCTAGTCTGGTGTATGTGTGGAGGGAGAGAATTCTAGGCGAGAGGTAGGACGTGGGTCAGGGGTCAACGGTGGGACAGGTGAGAACAAGGTAGAGTGAGGAGGTTAGCAGCAGAGGAGAGGAGTGTGTGGGCTGGGCTGTAGAAGGAGAGAAGGGAGGTGAGGTAGGAGGGACGAGGTGATGGAGACCCTTGAAGCCGAGAGTGAGGAGTTTTTGCTTGATTCGAAGGTTGATAGGCAACCATTGGAGATTTTGAGGAGGGGAGTGACACGCCCAGAGCACTTTTGTACAAAAACAATCTGGGCAGCAGAGTGAAGTATAGACTGAAGCGGGGAAAGACAGGAGGATGGGAGGTCAGAAAGGAGCTGATGCAATAATCCAGTCAGGATAGGATGAGAGATTGAACCAGCAAGGTAGCGGTTTGGATGGAGAGGAAAGGGCAGGTCTTGGTGATGTTGTGGAGGTGAGACTGGCAGGTTTTGATGATGGACTGGATGTGTGGTGAATGAGAGAGTGAAGTCAAGGATGACACCAAGGTTGCGGGCTTGTGAGACAGGAAGGATGGCAGTGCCGTCCACAGTGATGGGAAAGTCAAGGAGAGGACGGGGTTTGGGAAGGAAGATAAGGAACTCAGTCTTGGACATGTTTGAGTTTTAGATGGTGGGCAGACATCCAGATGGAGATGTCCTGAAAGCAGGAGGAGATACGAGCCTGGAGGGAGGGAGAGAGAACAGGGGTGGAGAAGTAGATTTGGGTGTCATGAGCGTAGAGATGATAGTTGAAGCCTTGGGAGCGAATGAGTTCACCAAGAGAGTGAGTATAGATGGAGAACAGAAGGGGACCGAGAACTGACCCTTGAGGAATCCCTACAGTAAGGGGATGGGAAGGGGAGGAGAAGCCCGCAAAGGAGACTGAGAATGAACAGCCAGAGAGATAAGAGGAGAACCAGGAGAGGACAGAGTCTGTGAGCCAAGGTTGGATAGCCTGTTAAGGAGAAGGGGATGGTCCACAGAGTCAAAGGCAACTGAGAGGTCGAGGAGGATTAGGATAGAGTAGGAGCCATTGGATTTGGCAAGAAGGAGGTCATTGGTGACCTTTGAGAGGGCAGTTTCAGTGGCGTGTAGGGGATGGAAGCCAGATTGGAGGAGGTCTAGGAGAGAGTTGGAGTTGAGGAATTCGAAGTAGTGAGTGTAGGCGACTCGTTCTAGGAGTTGGAGGGAGATAGGGTGATAACTAGAAGGGGTAGTGGGGTCAAGAGAGGGATTTTTTAGGATGGGGGAGACATGGGCATGTTTGAAGGCAGAGGTAAAGGAACCAGTGGAGAGTGAGCGGTTGAAGATGGAAGTTGAGGGGACGAAGGAAGGGGTGAGATGGAAGGGGTCCGAAGCATGGGTGGATGGGGTGGCACTTGAGAGGAGGGAGGAGATCTCATCTGAAAATACTGCTGGGAATGATGGGCAAATAGCGGAGAGTGTTGAGAGGCTTAGTGGAAAGAGCATGGGCTTGCGAGTTAGGGGATGTACATTCTAATTCTGGTTCCACCCTTTTTCTGCTGTGAGACCTTGGGCAAATCATTTAACTTCTTGGTGCCTCATCTACCTCACTTGTAAAATGGGGACTGAGACTCAAGAGTCCCACGTGGGACAGAGACTGTGTCCAACCTGATTACCTTGAATCTACTCCAGCTCTTAGAGCAATGCTTGGCAGATAGTGCTTAAGAAATACCATAATTATTATTATTGTTATAAAATGAGCTCCTAAACAAAAATCTGTGGGGAGGCCCTGGACTAGTACGGGCTGAACAGGGAGTCAGATAATGTGGGTTCAAATTTGGACTCGATTTTTGATGTTACTGGTTGGGGTTGGGCATTGACTTAATTTCCTTGAGCTGCAGTTTGCCCAACTCTGAAATGAGTTGTGTTAAATGTAAAAGTGCTTCAAATGCTGCAAGGTAGCACCCAGTAGAATTCCATGGACCTATTATTAACAATTTTCTTTCAGCTCATTCACCCCTAACTTGATAAGCAGCTTGATTGCATTATTTTGGACCATGTCAGAGGCACAAAGGAGGGACTAAAAAAAGCCCCATTGTGGTAGCACTTCTAAAACTGTGGTTTATTGATACCACTTTAAATGTCACTGATGCCTTGTTTTATCCTATGAGAAGAAGCCACATGCTTTAGATAAAAGGCCACCTGATCCCTTTGGTCTGCTGTTTTGACAGCTAAACAGAGATGATTTAATGGGTTCACATTACTCACACTTGCTCTGAGAGTGCTGCTCTAAACCTGTCAATATAGGAATGAGGGAGGAGGAGGAGGTTGACAAGGGTAAATTGTGACAACTCTGAAAGAGGCTGTGGGGCTGAGGGGGAGCATCCTTAGTTCAATAAATCAATGGTATTTACTGTGTGCTTATTGGGTGCGGAACATTCAACAGTACTGTACTTTCCCAAGCGCTTAATACAGTGTCCTGTGCTGTATGCTGGGAAAGTACAATACCATAGAGTTGGTAGATGCAACTCCTGCTCACAAGGAGCTTACAGGGACTTTCCTCTGGGAGCAGAGTTGACTCGGGGGGTATTTTGGGTTTTCTATGGTTTTTGAATCTTCCGATGAGCCAAAGTGTTAAACTTCCATGTTTGCTTCCATGTAGCTGAGACTTGTAGAGGGCTTGTCAAAAGCTTTATTAGACATTAATGAATCCCCACAAGATTCATGGGATTGTGAGTCTGGTAAGTCTGTTTTATACTACCAACTCCATTGCAATGTACTCTCCCAAGGGCTTATTATGGTTCTTTGGGAAGTATGAGAAGAGCACGGGCCTTGTGAGTCAGAAGGCGATGGGTTCTAATTCAGGCTCTGCCTCTTGTCTGCTGTGTGACCTTGGGCAAGTCAATTCTCTGGGCCTCAGTTACCTCATCTGTAAAATGGGGATTGAGACTGTAAGCCCCTTGTGGGACAGGGATTGTGTCTAACCCGATTTGCTTGTATCCACCCCAGCGCTTAGTACAGTACCTGCCACATAGTAAGGGTTTAACAAATATGATAATTGTTATTATTATTGCTTTGCACAGAGTAAGTGCTCAACAAATTCCATTTGGTTGATTTATGAATGTTAAATCCAAGCAGACTGGATTATTTTTGTGCATGTTGGTGAAAGCAAATTAAATATAAGGGGTGAAGTTCAGAACTCAAAGCAGCGGTGTGATCATCACTTCCGCTTCGGGAAAATTCTGCCAGTCAGCTTCACGTGAAATGTTGAGGTATAGGCTTTGCTCAAGTTGGAGAAAGGAGCTGACTGGAAATGTCTTTGGGGAAGAGCATTTGGTTTCCTCTGTTACATTAGTTGATTAATCTTTCATGATAAGATGTTTCATTTGATCTTTCAAAAAACTTGGTGTGTGGTTATTGAGGCAACCACAGTGAGTTCTGAAAAAAAAAACCTAAAAAACATTGTCTTCACACTCTCCATTTAAAACCAAAATCAAAATACTCTTTGTAGGAGAGCTTAATTTGTAAGAAGGCATGTTTTCCATGCATGCCAGTTTTTCATAATAGTGCAAAAAGGAGGATAGGATGAGGCAGTCCTGTAGTCACAGTAATAATTAATTTTATTGAATGTCCACTGGTTGCTATGAACTCTTATAAGAGCTTGGTCAGTTTCTCTCAAAGAGAGCCTGAAACTGTTTTGCTGCCTTTCAGGGTTTAAATCTGCATTTGAGGATAAAAAACCTACTCTCTGCTTTCTGTGTCTTACTCCAACCCAACTCCTCACTCTCAAGGATACATTTTTTTTTTGTCCTGCCCAAAATGGGACAGGATCTTTATGTTTAAAAAATAATCAAATCTGAGAACCTATAAGATTCTTTTTCAGTTGGTTTATTGGTTGTAAAAACTAGGGTGTCAGTCGATTCTATTTATTGAATGCTTACTGTGTGCAGAGCGCTGTACTAAGTTTCTGGGGGAGTACAATGCAACAATAAACAGACACATTCCCTGCCCACAGTGAGCTTAAAATCTAGAGGTATTCCAAAGCAGAAAGATTTGAAGTCCTAATACAGAGAATGAGCCACAGATTTGTGGGAATCAGGAAGGCAGGAAACTGGGTAAGGATTCAAGTTTAAATAAAAAACTAAGCTATTAGGTTTGCTGTTGAGTACTGAATCCCTAAACACTGATCTTGCCATTACCTTAAAAAAATGACTACATGCTCTGAGTAGGGAACCAGTGACTTGAAATGTGTCTCTCTCCCAACCTGCAGCGAGATGCATTTTCCTGACAATGAAGGCAAAGTCTAGTCTACTTTATCATCAGAATTTTTTTTCCCTTTCTAAACCACAGTTCCCTTGCTCGATGGTAAACTGAGTTCTCATGATCCTGCCAGACAGATGTGAACAGAGAGTGCAGTGACTTTGGTCACCAGCTCCTGGTGGGTGTTTTGCTGTTTATCCTTTGACTGTGTTTTAGGTAATGAGAAGGTATTGGAAGTTGCTACACACTGCAGGGGAAGGATAGATTTCCAAAGGACCTTGAGTAAAGTGCATTCTGTACTTTGGTAGAAACTCCAAGTCCTTTGAGGATGATTGTATTGGCTCCAACCTGGCTCTTTGTGCTATTAGTCTATATTGAATCTTTACACTCCCTCTGCACTCTGTCTGTCTGAAGCTTAAGCTGCCTTGGCTCAATTTGATCTCCTTCAGACCAGTTAGCTTAGGAAGGTGAATCGGGTAAGCAATGCTCTATTCAGTTCATAGGAGGGGCAAGCCACTAGGGCTATTGGCCTGTTTGCTCAAGATGCTGGAGTTTGGGGAGACCCATTCTTTAAGGTAAGGATACTGTTCCCAGCCCTTGGGTCATTGATGCCCCCCAAAAGGGTAAGAGTTGGAAAGTATGAACTCATGTCCGCATTTGGCTGGAGTTCAGGAGCTTGGTCTTGAGATTTTCCTAAACTCCTGATGCGTATTTCCCAATGACCAGGTGCTATCTCTGAGATTTTCAAACCATATCACCCCACCTAACCAGGTGAAAGGGATAGTGGGAGTAGGAAAGGAAGGCGGAAAGGGATGCCCAGAATGTAGGTTTGTCCCAAATATCTATTCTATTTGCTAGTAGATTTGTTTCCTTACCTTTTAGACTATAAGTTCTTTGGGAGTAGGGTATGTATCTACCAATTCTGTTATAGTGTACTCTCCCAAGCTCTTAGTACAGTGCCCTGCACACAGTAAGTGCTCAATAAATAAGCTTGATTGATTGATTCAAGGAATTCCTAAGGGAAAGGGTGAGAATCAAACAGAGGATAAGAGGCTAACCATTAGGAAAAATTTCTTAATGAGAAGAATTGAGAGTTGTTAGGGTGGAGTTCCAAGAGAGGCTATGGAATCCATGTTTCATGGTTCCTGGAAGCAGGGGGATGGACTACATCGGCTGAGGAGAGGCCTTTCCAAGACCTTCGATTCTGGGTGCTATGCACATGGAATTCATTACCACAGGAAGTCGAGCTGGCAGAAAATAGCAATAGGTTCAAGAAATGTTTAGACAAACTAATGGATGATAAGTCTCCAATGAATCCTTGAAGGAAAAAAAAAGTTAAGGATGTAAGAGGGAAAAGACAGAGGTGTTAAAAGAAGGTTCTGGATGGTTTATGACAGATTTTTGAATGTATGACTCATCATGGGTTTATTTTTTTGGAGGAAAGTTAGAAATCATCTTGTTCCTCCAAGTGCCCGTTAAAGATTGAATTTTGGGCTGAATGGACTATTGTCTGATCCATTTGGGCATTTCTTATGTTCTGCCATGTAACTGTCTTTTGAATTTGAAGAATATGCTTTTCATTGATAATGCTATGAGAGGGGTGGGGTGTGTGTGTGTGTGTCTGTGAGGCAAGACAAAATTAAAGCCCCTTCCACCCTGATTTCCATTTGGCTAAGGTAGCTATTTTAGTGCTTGGCATTTCCTTTGACTTGGGGACCTTTGCTTTACTTCTGTATGCATGCTCATTCACACATGCATATTTCTCTCTCTCTCTCTCTCTCTCTCTCTCTCTCTTTCTCTTCTCTCTTTCTCTCTCTCTCTATATATTAATTATTGCCGTCCAGCTGACCACATGTATTCTGCAGTGTTGAAGGTGATGCCATATTATTTGAGGAACATACTGATGATTTTCATCAAACACCAGCATGAGGAACAAAATTCTATATTCACTCCCTACCTCACCACCTTATTGGGGAAATGCTCTATTTCCAATGCACATTATAAAAGAAACTGCAAGCATAAAGCAATATTACCTATTGATTAAAACCACGTTAGTGGAACTGACAGGTATCCATTATAGAAGGATGAAAATAAGCCAGCATTGGTATAACTGTTTTAAGAGTTAAAAACTCCTGGGAGTTTCAGTGCATTACTGAAATTAATGGCCATGGATTTCCTAAAGCATAAACCAGTATTTTAAAATGACTGGACATGCTGGTCAGAATGACAGATTATATTCAATATCAAGTTAGCAGTTAAAATATCCTTCTTCTCATTTTTGAGTTTCCAAAGTGGAAATTGAGAGTGGTTGGATAGTGGGATGTGGAATATTTGACATGTGCATTTGTCTTCAGACCAGTTCAAAGCATAATATTACCATTAAAAAAGGAACCTGGACTGCAATAACTCCAGTTTTCAAAATCCCATTATATTGGGATACTATTTTGGGAGGAAAGTTAGAAATCTAGCAGTCATCTCCTTAACCACACACATGGATTTCAAAGGATAATATTAGCTTTAAAAAAGGAAAGTGGACTTGAATAACTCCAGTTTTCAAAATCCCGTTAGCCTTCAAATGAATGGGATAAAAAAATGGTACCAAAGGTGCCTCAGTTTTTAAAAGGTCACGGAGCAGTTTGTTCTGCGTTCCTGCTGTTGTGGGTAGCTGCAGCAGCTATTAACCCAAGCACACTACTGCAGTCGAAGTAAGTGGCATTTTAAGGACACTTCCTTGGGAGGGATTCAGGCTGCAGTGGCCAGGTTTTGTGAAGTGCTTTCAGTCTCCTTTGAAGAACAAAAGCACCAAATAACTTCCAGGCTACATATTCAGTTGACCTTGAATGAGAAAGTCACTAAGAAAAATACAAACTGCTCAGGTGAGTCATAGCTTGCATCTGTAGGTTCCAGAGGGCATATACATACTGGATAATTACATGCTTTACTGCCCAGGTTGAAAGAGGAAGTGCCCAGTGCCTGCCCAAATGGAAGCTTGTGATTTAAGCAGGGAAGGGCGAGCTGGTTTCTGAAAATGATGCTCAGTCTTCAGTTAGAACATCATAGTTAGAACTCCACGATTGTGCCTGGAAATTATGAATAATAACAATGATGGTTTTTGTTAAACGCTTACTATGTGGCAAACACCATACTAAGTGCTGGGGTAGATACAAGCTAATCAGATTGGACACAGTCCCTGTCCCACATGGCACTCACAGTCTTAATCCCCATTTTACAGATGAGGTAACTAAGGCCCAGTTCAGTGACTTGGCCAAGGTCACCCAGCAGACAAGTGGTGGAGCCAGGATTAGAGCCCAGCTCCTTCTGACTCCCAGGCCCGTGTTTTAAACCACTGTATGAGGCTGACCCCTTGAAGGGGTCAAGAAAGAGAGCCTCATTTTTATATCTGAAATATGTATCTGAAAGATGTCACTTCTGACTGACATCTCATAGGAAATGCTGTTCGATAAGTTAACTTTTGCAATACTATAGTTTGTGAAGTGGTCTAAAGAGTAACTGTTTTCCTACATTTCTCTTGAATCAAAAAAATCAAACTTTGGGGCAATCGATGCTTCATTGTAAAGCTTATTTTAGGTGTTTAGTTGACTGGGGTAAGTTCCTGCTTTGTACCCTTTCATGGCTATGTTTTGTGCCCCAGAGAACAGTTAGATTTATTCTGGCAGCACAGTGTGACATATAAGCCTGCAATTAATTAATCACTGCTGTTCTTTTGTTATGGAAAGTATGATTCTGGACAGCATTGACTCTAGAATTGCCAAAAGTCTTTGGTAACACTGCAAGATATGATCAGCATTGGGAAAATCATGCAGTGATTTTTGGGACCTCTTAGATGTAATGAAGCTCTGAACCAAAATACATTGGTATGGTGGGTTGCTGGGCAGTTTAACAAAAGCTTGCACCCTGTGCTACCTCTTCTGGGGAGAGAAGCAACTCCTAATTATATAATTTATAATGCTCTTGGGTTATTCATAGAATCAGTCAACAGTATGCATTGAGAACTGACTTGTTCAGATCAGTCAATCGTATTTACTGTATGCAGAGCACTATATTAAGCACTTTGGAGAGTACAGTATAATAATAATAATAATGGCATTTATTAAGCACTTACTATTTGCAAAGCACTATTCTTAGTGCTGGGGAGGTTACAAGGTAATCAGGGTGTCCCACGGGAGGGGCTCACAGTCTTAATCCCCATTTTACAGATGAGGTAACTGAGGCACAGAGAATTAAGTGACTTGCCCAAGGTCACACAACTGACAGTTGGTGGAGCTGGGATTTGAACCCATGACCTCTGACTCCAAAGCCCGTGCTCTTTCCACTGAGCCACATATAACTGAGCTGGAAGACACATTTCCTGCCCACAGTGATCTTACAATCTAGAGGAAATAATTGTGGTATTTAAGGGCTTACTATGTCTCAAACAATGTACTAAGCACTGTGGTAGATACAAGATAATCAGGTCCCACATGGAACTCATAGTCTAGGTGGGAGAACAGGTATTGAATCCCCATTTTGCAAATGGGGCGACTTGTCTTCTCTTATGCCGTTGAGTCGTTTCCCACCCATAGTGACACCACGGACACATCTTTCTCAGAACACCCCGCTCTCTATCTGCAGTCATTCTGGTAGTGTGTCCATAGAGTTTTCTTGGTAAAAATACGGAAGTGGTTTACCATTGCTGCCTTCCGCACAGTAAACTCGAGTCTCCCCACCTCTACTCTCTCCCATGCCGCTGCTGCCCAGCATGGGTGAGTTTTGACTGCCTTGAGATTGCCTTCCACTCCCTAGCCACTGCCCAAGCTAGGAATGGAATGGGTAGGCCTCTGCTTGACTCAACTTCCCATAGCTGAGACTGGTAGAGTAGTGGAAACTCTCCAGGTGTGACCCTAAAAGGAGTGGGGGAACTACTTTTTTTTCCCAGTGTGCTTTTTCATGGGCTGGGAAAGATGATCCAAAGATTACCACGAAGATTAAAAGCATCATCATGAGATTTTATAGCTGAAATCGACTTTGAAGTCCTCTAGTTCATTCCTTTGCTTCCAGGCAGAAACCTATCAAATGGTTATCCTGTACTTGAAGAAGAATTCCAAGAGTGGACATCAATCAAAAGAAGTAATAGTATTTATTAAGTGCTTTCTGTGTTCAGAGGGCAGTACTGGCTGGGAAGAAGTGGCCTAGTGGATAGAGCACAGGCCTGGGAGTAAGAAGATCTGTGTTCTAATCCCAGCTCTGACACTTGTCTGTAGTGTGACCTTGGACAAGTCACTTGACTTCTCTGTGCCTCAGTTAAATCTGTAAAATGAGGGTTGTCTTGGTTACCCTGGGGTTTTTCTCGATGGTAACCAAGGAGTCTGAGAGCACATGGAAGGGATTTTTATCCCTGACTCTGCTGGCACTGAACATGCCGGAGCAGGGACCCACATGGCGATTGCCAACAGCAGTGGAAGGGCTTCTTAGTACATTTAGAGTACTCTACCAAGTTGACTATCTATTCCAGTTTTCAACCACCCTGGTCAGAAAGGGCTTCCTTAGTCAGGACAAATAATTTTGCAACAGTAGAGACCCATTTCCACTAGTGCTGTTCTCTAGACTGTAAGCTCATTGTGGGCAGGGAATTTGTCTGTTTATTGCTATATTTTACTCTCCCAAGTGCTTAATACAGTGTTCTGTAAACAGTAAGCACTCCGTAAATGCCAGTGACTGCCTGAAGTGATTGCCTCCATCACTTTCTAATAATGATAATTGTATTAAGCACTTATTATGTTTCAGGCACTGTACTAAGTGCTGGGGTGATTACAGGCAAATCGAGTTGGATACAGTGCCCTGTCCCTTGTAGGGCTCACAACCTCAATCCCCATTTTACAGATGAGGTAACTGAGGCACAGAAAAGTTAAAAGACTTGCCCAAGGCCACACAACAGACAAGTGGAAGAGCTGGACTTAAGAACCCATGGCCTTTTGACTAAATAACCCCGGTTCTTTTCACCTCTCATGGTCTTCCCTCACCATCCCTCCAGTTCATTGATTGTTTTGCTCTTCTCAGAAAATGATGTTATCTGGCCTGAATGAAGCACAGAGCATTTTCTACATTTTCCTCATTGTAGTCCCATCATCAAAGGCATCTGTGAACAAGCAGTTGGTATGCTCTTGGTTAATTAATGGGACACCATTTATCTCCATTTCTTGTGAAATAATTTAATTGTGCCAATTGTTTGTGAATTGCAGAATCAAAGGAAATGATAATTCTGGAAATTGAAAGCTGTCCCATATTTTTATTATATGGTAGTAATGATCCAAGAACATTGGTAGATTAGCTTTGTAAACTGTAAACATGAATTAGTAATTCTCCTTTCTAAATGATAGAGTGCTTCCCTGATGTATTTTAATTGCAGTGCCTTGCAGAATTGGAAAACCCAGTGGTCTGTGACTGAAGCAAACCGAGTATTTGGTTGCTGCCACTGCCTTTGAAGGCAGGGGCCTTGGGTCCCCTTCCCTCTTCCAGGTAGCTGCTGAAATCTACATCTCTGCCCCTGCTCTCTCTCCCTCCCTTCAGGCTCGTGTCTCCTCCTGCCTTCAAGACATCACCATCTGGATGTCTGCCCGCCATCTAAAACTCAATATGTCCAAGACTGAACTCCTTATCTTCCCTCCCAAACCCTGCCCTCTCCCTGATTTTCCCATCCCTGTTGACGGCACTACCATCCTTCCTGTCTCACAAGCCCGCAACCTTGGTGTCATCCTCGACTCTGCTCTCTCGTTCACCCCTCACATCCAATCCGTCACCAAAAACTGCTGGTCTCACCTCCGCAACATAGCCAAGAATCCACCCTTTCCTTTCCATCCAAACTGCTACCCTGCTGGTTCAATCTCTCATCCCATCCCGACTGGATTACTGCATCAGCCTCCTCTCTGATCTCCCATCCTCCTGTCTCTCCCCACTTCAGTCTATACTTCACGCTGCTGCCCGGATCATCTTTGTGCTGAAACGCTCTGGGCATGTTACTCCCCTCCTCAAAAATCTCTAGTGGCTACCAGTCAACCTGCGCATCAGGCAAAATCTCCTCACTCTCGGCTTCAAGGCTGTCCATCACCTCGCCCCCTCCTACCTCACCTCCCTTCTCTCCTTCTACATCCCAGCCCGCACCTTCCACTCCTCTGCCACTAACCTCCTCACTGTGCCTCGTTCTCGCCTGTCCTGCTGTCGACCCCCGGCCCACGTCCTCCCCCTGGCCTGGAACGCACTCCCTCCGCACATCCGCCAACCTAACTCTCTTCTTCCCTTCAAAGCCCTACTGAGAGCTCACCTCCTCCAGGAGGCCTTCCCAGACTGAACCTCCTCCTTCCTCCCCCCCATCCCCTCTGCTCTACCCCCTTCCCCTCCCCACAGCACCTGTACATATGTTTGTACAGATTTATTATTCTATTTATTTTACTTTTACATATTTATTATTCTATTTATTTTATTTTGTTAACATATTTTGTTTTGTTGTCTGTCTCCCCCTTCTAGACTGAACCCGTTGTTGGGTAGGGACCGTCTCTACATGTTGCCAACTTGTACTTCTCAAGCGCTTAGTACAGTGCTCTGCACACAGTAAGCACTCAATAAATACGATTGAATGAATGAATGATATGGGGTGTTGCAAACTGTCATCAGAAAACCCAGCTTGTAGGTAGTCTGGTTCCCCACAGCAGAGAAACAGAGAAGTCTGGCAAAAGGAAAGGGGTAACTTAATGCCACCAACCAGCCAGGTGGGGATATTTGTGTTATCCAGTTGCTTGAGCACTGGGGAACAAATAAATTGGTGTGGAGCCTTGGGGTGAGAGGAGTGGAAAGTGAACACTCCCTTTTCCTCTTCAGCCTCCTCTGAATACCATCTCTCATTCCCATCTGCCCCCACTATTCTGATTTGTCCTGTATCTCTGGCCTATCCCTTGGGGGCTGGGCCCTGATAATAATGCTAATGTGTGGTATTTGTTCAGCACCTACTTTTGTGCCAAGCACTGTATTAAGTGCTGCAGTAGATTCAAGTTAATCAGGTCAGGCGAGTACCTGTCTGACATAGTAGTAATAATTTTGGTATTAAGCACTTACTATGTGCCAAGCACCGTTCTAAGCACTGGGTAGATAGAAGGTAATCACATTGTCCCATATGGGGCTCACAGTCTTAATCCCCATTTTCCAGATGAGGTAAATGAGGCACAGAGACATTAGGCGACTTGCCCAAAGTCACACAGCTGATAAATGGCGGAGCCGGGATTAGAACCCACATGGTACATTGAGAAACAGTGTTGCTCAGTGGAAAGAGCATGGACTTTGGAGTCAGAGGTCATGGGTTCAAATCCTGGCTCTGCCAATTGTCAGCTGTGTGACTTTGGGCAAGTCACTTAACTTCTCTGTGCCTCAGTTACCTCATCTGTAAAATGGGGATTGAGACTGTGAGCCCCCTATGGGGCAACCTGATCACCTTGTAACCTTCCCAGCACTTAAAATAGTGCTTTGCACATAGTAAGTGCTTAATAAATGCTGCCATTATTATTATTATTGTTATGGTGTTCACAGTCTAAGTAGGAGGGAAAGCAGGTATTGAATCCTCATTTTTCAGATGAGGAAACAGGTACAGAGAAGTGAAGTGACTTGCCCAAGATCATACAATAGGAAAGTGGTGGAAATATTTGACTCCCAGATCCATGTTCTTTCTGCTAGGCCATGAGTTCCTTCCTCAGCAGGAAACAGTACAGAGTACTTGGCCTGCCTTTTGATAGCTTTGAGGGGGAGCATACCGTTCTTTACCTGTGCAAAGAGTTAGAAGAGACTTTCAGACCCTCCTCAGTCAGGGATGAACACGAGAAAACATTGTTTCTGGCTCTGCCTTTTGCCCACAAAACCCCGTTCCTCCTTCAGTCAATTAATGGTATTTATTGAGTGTTTACTGCATGCAGGTTGAATGGCATAGTGAATATAGCGCGTGGCTCGATGGAAAAAGCACGGAATTGGGAGTCAGAGGTCATGGGTTTGAATTCCGGCTCTGCCACTTGTCAGCTGTATGACTTTGGGCAAGCCACTTAACTTCTCTATGCCTGTTACCTCATCTGTAAAAAGACTGTGAGCCCCACATGGAACAACCTGATCACCTTGCATCCCCCCCAGCACTTAGAACAGTGCTTCACACATAGTAAGTGCTTAATACCATCATTATTATTATTATAGCACAGGCCTGGGAGTCAGAAGGTCATGGGTTCTAATCCTGGATCTGCCACTTATCTGCTGTGTGACCTTGGGCAAGTCAGTCACTTCACTTCTCTGTGCCTGTTATCTCTTCTGTAAAATGGGGATGAAAACTGTGAACCCAGCATGGGACAGGGACTGTGTCCAACTCAATTACCTTGTATCTACCCCAGTGCTTACTACAGTGCCTGGCACATAGTAAGCACTTAACAAATACCACAGTTATCATTATTATTGTTATTATTATTAGATGCCTGGGAGAGGACAATACAATAGTGTTGCGAGACATCTTCTCTTTCCCCAGGGATCTTACAGTCAAGTGGAGACAGATATTAAAATACATTACAGGTACTAGGGGAAGCAGCAGAGTATCAGAATGTGTGTGTCAGTGTGGGGGGTGAGTATCAAAGTGCTTAAGGGGTGCATAGTCCTCTAGGCTGTAAGCTCCCTTTAGACTGTAAGCTCACTGTGGGCAGGAGATGTCAATCAACTCTGTTACAGTGTACTTTCCCAAGTGCTTAGTAGATTACTCTGTACACAGTAGATGTTCAACAAATACAACTGATGGAGAAGCGGCATAGCCTAAAGGAGAGAGCACAGACCTGGGAATTGGAAGAACCTGGGTTCCAATCCCAGCTCAGCCACTTGTCTGCTGTGTGACCTTGGCAAATCACTTCACTTCTCTGTGCCTCAGATGCCTCATCAGAAAAATGGGGGATGAGACTGTGAGCCCCATTTGGAACAGGGATTGTGTCCAACCTGATTTGCTTGTATCTACCCTCATGCTTAGTACAGCGCCTGGCACATAGTAAATGCCTAACAAATACTACAATTATTATTATAAGGGAGGGCAAATAGGGTGGGGAAATGAAAGGTTAGTCAGGCAAGGCTTCTTGGAGGAGATACAATTTTAGTAGGATTTTGAAGATGTAGAGAGAGGTGGTCTAAAGATATGAAGGGTACGATTGTTACAGGTTGGAGGGAAGATATGAACAATGGGTTGGTGACCAAAGAGACAAGATCAAAGAACAATGAGTAGGTTGGCATTAGAGAAGCAAAGCGTCCAGCCTGGGTTGTAATAGGAGTGGGGTGAGGTTACATAAGAGGGGAGGGTGATTTGACTTAAATCTGCTGGTAAGGAGTTTCTATTTGAGGAAATAGGCCACCTCTGGAGGTTTTTAAGGAGTGGGAAGACATGCACAGAATGATTTGTTAGAAAAATGACCTGGGCAGCAGGCTGAGGGGTGAACTAATTTTAAACTATCCTCATAAACCATCTCCTGCAGGAAGCCCTCCCAAGTTGGGGGTTTGAAGTAGAGGATCTCTGCTTCCCTGGTGCCTCTCCCAAAACTCTCTGAAAGGCAAGATACAGATGGAGAACTATCTTCAGGTTGTGGTTGTGCCTGAGACATAGACAATTTGTATGGGTGATACGTGCAGGCTCCTGAGGTCAGGCAGAATTTCTTCTGTGTGAATCATGAGTCTCTTCCAGGTGTTATTGAGCAAAGCCATGCAGGGAACAGATGACAGCCCCAACCTGCTATAACAATGCATTGTAAAAATTTTTAGTGTTTCACTTTGAAATGCTGCCCAAACATATTTGTCAGTTGTGTCTATTTTTTTTTCCCATTTCTTACTATGTGGGTCAGACACAATGCGTCAATCACTAGGTATTTATGACCATATTGTACCCTAAAGTCAAGGCTTATGGCAGGGAAAAAGAGTTTTCTTTGGCCAACTAGCTAAGTAAATAGGAGTCAATAGGAGCCTGAACTGTCAAAGGCATAAAACTTTTCTAATTTCCTCTGGTCTCCAGGGCTTTGCAAGTTCTGGGTGACTGTGCTTTCACTCCTCAAGCAAGTCATGGGGAGGAGTTGACCTGAGGTGGTAATTGAGTGGGTTTAGCGAATTAATCAATCTTATTGAGTGTTCTCTGTATGCAGAGCACTGTACTGAACACTTGGGAGAGTACAATATAACAGAGATGTAACACACGTTTCCCTGCCCCCAATGAGCTTATGGTCTAGAAGGGGAGATAGACATTAATATAAATAAATTACTGATATGTACATAAGTGCTGTGGGGCTAAGGGAGCGGTGAATAAAGCAAACAAATCCAAGTGCAAGGGTGACATAAAAGGGAGTGGGAGAAGAGGAAATGACGGCCTAGTTGGGGAAGGCCTCTTGGAGGAGATGTGCCTTCAATAAAGCTTTGAAGGTGGGGAGAGTGATCATCTGTTGGATATGAAGAGGGAGGGCATTGCAGGCCAGAGGCATGGCATGGGTGAGAGGTTGGGGTTGAGATAGATGAGACCAAGGTACAGTGAGTAGGCTGGCATTAGAGGAGGCTGATAACTGGCTAAAAGCTTAGTGCAATTTATGAATTTGTCAGAACCCATTCATTCATTGTCATATTTATTGAGCGCTTACTGTGTGCAGAGCACTGTACTAAGTGCTTGGGAAGTACAAGTTGGCAACATATAGAGACGGTCCCTACCCAACAGTGGGCTCACAGTCTAGAAGGGGGAGACAGAGAACAAAACAAAACATATTAACAAAATAAAATAAGTAGTATAAATATGTACAAGTAAAATAAATAGGGTAATAAATATGTACAAACATATATATGTATATACAGGTGCTGTGGGGAAGGGAAGGAGGTAAGGCGGGGGGTGGAGAGGGGGAGGAGGGGGAGAGGAAGGAGGGGGCTCAGTCTGGGAAGGCCTCCTGGAGGAGGTGAGCTCTCAGTAGGGCCTTGAAGGGAGGAAGAGAGCTAGCTTGGCGCATGTGGGGAGGGAGGGCATTCCAGGCCAGGGGGATGACGTGGGCCGGGGGTCGACAGTGGGACAGGCGAGAAGGAGGCATGGTGAGGAGATTAGCGGCAGAGGAGCAGAGGGTGAGGGCTGGTCTGTAGAAGGAGAGAAGGGAGGTGAGGTAGGAGGGGGCAAGGTGATGGAGAGCCTTGAAGCTGAGGGTGAGGAGTTTCTGCCTGATGCATAGGTTGATTGGTAGCCACTGGAGATTTTTGAGGTGGAGAGTAGCATGCCCAGAGCGTTTCTGGACAAAGACAATCTGGGCAGCGGCGTGAAGTATGGATTGAAGTGGGGAGAGACAGGAGGATGGGAGATCGGGGAGGAGGCTGATACAGTAATCCAGACAGGATAGGATGAGAGCTTGAATGAGCAGGGTAGCGGTTTGGATGGAGAGGAAAGGGTGGATCTTGGCAATGTTGTGGAGGTGAGACTGGCAGGTTTTGGTGACGACTTGGATGTGAGGGGTGAATGAGAGAGCGGAGTCGAGGATGACACCAAGGTTGCGGGCTTGTGAGATGGGAAGGATGGTAGTGCCATCAACAGTGAATAAGAAATAAGAACATTCAGTTCTTATTTAGACAATGCCTGCTGGTTGTCACAGGACTTCTCGAGGACCAGTGGGAAAATGGTCCCCAGTAAGGGTAGAGAAAACACTGGAGGTTAGTGATTCATACTGAACTTTAATAGCAGCATGATTAGGCTACATTTTTTCCCCAATAAGCACTTTTTTCATGAAGTGAGCAAATGATTTTGAGGACACCCAAAGTTAAAGCTGTGGGGATGCAGAGCTATGAAACTCAGTGGCAACTCAGAAATGTATTTGGCTCTGTCATTGCATTTTTGCATTGGAATACACGTTCAGCTTACTTTCTGCAAACCCTCCCTACAGGATCTCAGTATTTGTTGGCATGTAAAATGCAGGAATTTGGTTGTTCACTGTCAGTCTTCATTATCAAAAGGCAGCATAGAAAGAATAGATTACTGGGATTCAGGGACTCCTGGCTTTTAGACTCAACTGCTTTTTTTATGGTATTTGTTAATTGCTATGTGCCTGACGCTGTACTAAGCTCTGGGATAGATACAAGATAATCAGGTTGGACAAAGTCCATGTTCCACATGGGACTCTGTCTTAAGCTTCAGTTTATAGATGAGGTAATTGAGGCACAGAGATGTTAAGTGACATGTCCAAGGTCACACAGCAAATAGCAGAATCAGGATTAGAACCCAGGTCATTCTGATTCCCAAGATCATGCTCTATCTACTATCCTGTGCTGCTTCTCTGCTTGCCTTGTGACCTTGGACAAATTACTTAGCCTCTCTGAGCTAGTTTCCTCATCTATGTAAATGGCACTAATGCCTGCCTTTGTCTATTTCACAACATCTTGAGGATAAAATAAAATAAAAGCACTGCTAATAGTAGTGCTAAACAAATGCAAGATTTCACTGTCACCATGACCATCCTTATCGTATCTGTGTGTGTGCATGTGTGCTTTGATTTGAAGTGAATACTACTATAGGGGAAGATATAGTAATAATAATGATAATGGTATTTGTTAAGCACTTATTATGTGCCAGGCACTGTACTAAGCACTGGGGTGGATACAAGCAATTTGGGTTGGATACAGTCCCTATCCCACATGGGGCTCAGTCTCCTGTAGCTGAAAGACTCTTCCCCTCTCTGTTCAGGTAAAAATTGCATGCAGCTGCATATTTGTTGTCTTGTAAGACGTCTTTTAAATGCCGTCAGAGCTCCCAAAACATTTTCTGTAATTGGATGGGTAACCATGGAAAACTGGTTGGGAGTCAGTTCCAGAGTGCTACATACAAATGAACAGGTGAGATTTTGGAAAGTGCTGTCCTAAAAGGTTTGCTGAAGTTCCTTCCCAGCTCATCACTGTTGTTCCACATTCTAGAACCTCTGACATCTATATCCCTGGACTAGCCATGTTGAGCTTGGGTAGCAGCAAAGGAGTGCACAAAGAGCACTCTCCCTGATTTCACCTTTCTGCTATGTCCTTCTGGCCAAGGCCAGTGAGCTGTCTATGTCTTGAAAGAAGTCAGATTAGTGTGATGGCTTGATGGAACCGTGTTGCCTATAGAAATTCCATTTCCTGCCCAACATATCAGTTGTTGATCCAGAAATAAAATTTTCCAAGACTACTCATTCATCACCTCATTCATGGATCTCTCCCCATTCTCTCTTCCTTTGCTGCCAGGCTGACTCTGTGTGCCCCAACGAGCATGCCAAGAAATACCCATGATTTTATTTTTGACATCCTCAAGAGTTTCCGCTCTCCTTGGGAGGCTTTTCAGATTTTGGAACACATGGCACTGTAGAGCTGAAAAGGACCTCTGTAGGTTATTCCAGTCATTCCTTTCCTTTGATCCCTGGAATGCCTTCCCTCTTCTATTCTGTTTTGTAGTCTCCCAAGTGCCTGGTATAGTTCTCTGCACATAGTAAGTGCTCAGTAAGTGCTTGAGAAGCAGTGTGGCCTACTGGGTAGAGCCCGGGACTGGGAGTCAGAAGGACATGGGTTCTAATCCCGGTTCTGCCACTTGTCTGCTGTGTGACCTGGGCAAATCATTTCACTTAACTCATCTGTAAAGTGAGCCCCAAATAGAACTTGGACTGTGTCCAACCTGAGTAACTTGTATCTTCCCCAACGCTTAGTGCAGTGCCTGGCACATAATAAGCACTTAACAAGTATCATGAAAATAAAGATAAATACCACTGATTGATATCTGATGGAAGTTCACTTTCCCCAACTTCAAAGTCTTATTAAAAACACATCTACTCTGAGGCCTTCCCCAACCAAGTCCTCATTTCCTCTTCTCCCACTCCTTTCTGTATTGTATTTTCACCCTTAATTCACCTAAGCTCAGCCCCACAGCATATATGTACATATCTGTAATTAGCTGTATTAACATCTGTCTCCCCCTCTAGACAGTAAGTTCCTTGTGGGCAGGGAATGTGCTTACCAACTCTGTTATACTCTTCCAAGTGCTTAGTACAGTGCTGTGCACACAGCGCTCAATAAATATGATTGAATGAATGAATGCTCTGCGTGCAATAAGCGTTCAATAAAATACGGTTGGTTGATTTCCAAAAGACCATCCCAGAGAGTTAGGAGATCAGCAGGATCATGTCTACTCATTCTATTGTTCTCTTGCAAGTGCATAGTACAATGTTCTGCACACAGTAAGTGCTCAATAAGTATCATTGATGGATGAATATCCTAGGTTAAAGACTTCCTTACGAAAGGATGCTATAAGCCTCCTGCCTTTGAGCCAGGATAAGAAGGGCCTTGCTAATTCTTACCTTCCAAGTTCCAATAATTGGGATACTAAAAAAGGGGATTTAGAGGGGAGGGATTTTTAGGGTGAGCAGAAATCTCTCTTCCATGTAGCTTCCCTTGAATTTGCTCCATTCCCTAAACCTGATACACCTAATTCTGCCACAGCATGTGTTTTCAATACCTGTTTTGACTGGAAGCAGTTAGGGAATTAGGAAGTGTTTGGAATGCAAGCATATTGCTTTCTCAGAGCACCTGCTTGAATGCGTGTTTGTAACATCAGAATAGGCGAGTGCTGCAGCATGAGTCTTCCTACATGTGAGTTTTGGTTATAATTCATTCATTCCGTCAGTCATATTTATTGAGTGCTTACTGTGTGCAGAGCACTGTACTAAGCACTTGGGAAGTACAAATCGGCAACATATGCAGTCCCTACCCAACAAGGGGTAGAATGCATTGCAACCCACGCATTACTGAACTGGGTATATAACAAATGTGGAATTTGTGGAATAATCATTGAGCATTCATTCCATCCGCACCTGGAATGACTATATAAATCTTAGTTGTGTCCTCTTTCAGACTTCATCTTTTCCAGCCTGAGTCCTAATCCTTTCCTTTTATGTGGTATCTAAGTACTTACTATGTGTCAAACACTATCCTAAGCACTGGGGTAGATGCAAGTCAATCAGGTAAGGCACAGTCCATGTCTCACAAGAGATTCAACAGTCTGTCGAAGGGAGAATAGGTATTGAATCCCCATTTCAGAGATGTGGAAACTGAGGCACAAAGAAGTTAAATGCCCGAGGTCACACTGTAGGTAAGTGGCAGGGCTGGAATTAGAATTCAGGTCCTTTGACTCCCTGGCCCTTGCTTTTTCCCCTCAGCCACTTTGGTAACATGAATGCTGCCTCTTCCGGGGAGTCTCCCATGATTGTGTGGACTGCACCTAGCCTTACTCTATTTCCCCTACGTGTAATTTACTTTAATGCCTGTCTCCCCTTGTAGACTGTAAGGTCCTGGTGGGCAGGGATCCTGTTTATCAACTGTTCTCTCCCAAGGGTTTAGTACTCTGCATACAGTAAGTGATCAATAAATACCATTGATTATTATCAAGCCACTTTCCTTTCCTCAGACTACATTTGGAAAGATCTGGCAGAAGGATGAGAAGCAGTATGTCATGGTGGATAGAGCATGGGCCTGGGAGTCAAAAGGTCATGCGTTCTAATTCTGCTCCACCACTTGTCTGTTGTGTGACCTTGGGAAAGTAACTTCTCTGTGCCTGTTACCTCATCTGTAAAGTGGGGATTGATACTGTGAGCCCCACTTGTGACAGGGACTGTGTCCAACCCAATTTGCTTGCATCCACTCCAGCGCTTAGTACACTGCCATATAGTAAGTGCTTAACAAATGCTATTATTATTATTATTAACTATTCTTTGAATACCCAGGCGATTGCTTGAGGGCCAGGCACTGTACTAAGCATTGGGGTGGATACAAGCAAATCAGATTGAACACAGTCCCTGCCCCGCACAGGACACTAAGCAGAGTACAATGTAAGAGTTAGTGGATATGTGTCTTGCCCACAAGGACCTTTCAGTCTAGAAGGGGAGACAGACATTAAAATCAGTTATGCATATGTGCATAAGTGCTGTGGGGCGGAGTGGGGTGAATATCAAGTACTCAAAGGGTGTAGATCCAAATAGCCACACAAAGGTTAGTCTGTGGTTAAGCTAGGATTTTGTTTTTGAAGTCTGTTGCCAGATTATGGTGCTGATATCCTTCCTCACACCTGGTTAAGACAGATTTAAGATTATGCTTTTGATACTTCTGTGCAATGTTATTTCTTCTATAAAGGGAAGATATCAGTAAGCTCACCCACAGACTTCACAAATGCAGGGAGACCACTTTACTGCTTTAATAATGATGGTATTTAAGTGCTTACTATGTGCCGAGCACTGTTCTAAACGTTGGATAGCTAGGGGCTGGTCGTTGGTAAACCCCCTCTGAAGCTTCCCATGCCTCGTAGTGTTTCAAATTGATCCATTTATGGAATGGTAGCAATGAATTATCTGGACTTTGTCAGGGCATGCTAGCTCAAGCATTTCAGGACAGGGTAGTGATGGTGAAGAAACTGAGAGTTTTTTCTTTCTCTCTGATCTGACTTGATTATTCGGATATATTTGTCCTATTTCAGTCAATTAATAGTATTCATTGAATGATTACTCTGTGCAGAGCACTGTACAAAGCATTTGGGTAAGTATAGTACAGTGGACTTGTAGATACAATCCTTACCCATAAGGAGCTTGTGGTTCACTTCCTACTATATCCTATTCTTCCTGTTTTCACTGTCACTCAATCAATAGTGTTTACTGAGACCCTACTTTGTGCAGAGAACTGTACTAAGAGCTAGGCAGAATACAATATAAGATAGTGGACATGTGCCCTGCCTACAAGGAGCTTACAGTCTAGAAAGGGAGACAGACATTAAAATCAATTATGCATATGTGCATAAGTGCTGTGGGGTGAATCTCAAGTACTAAAAGGGTATAGATCCAAATGCATAGGTGATGCAGAAAATAGAGGGACTAGAGGAAAGGAGAGCTTAATCAGAAAATTCCTTAAGGTGGGCAGAATTGTGGAGTGCTAATGCTAAGCAGCATTTAGCACTGGGTAGGGACTCAACGCATTGTTGCACGAGTTGTCGAGTTGTTGCATTGTCCGAATTTCTCCTCCAAACCTTTTAGGTGTTTTCTGCACCTCTCCACCTTTAGCAAAAACTCACTGGTTTTAAAGTGCTTTACCAACTCATTCCATCTTTCCTATCTGCTCCTTTTTATTTCCCTCCTGCCCCAAATCCAACTGACCGCAGCTCTCCTGACATTCAACATCCTCCAAAATACCACTGCTTCCAACAGGTCTTCCCTGATTAATTTCCCAGTGCCCTATGCTGTAAAGAACCCTTCATCATCATCATCATCATCAATCGTATTTATTGAGCGCTTACTGTGTGCAGAGCACTGTACTAAGCGCTTGGGAAGTACAAGTTGGCAACATATAGAGACAGTCCCTACCCAACAGTGGGCTCACAGTCTAAAAGGGGGAGACAGAGAACAAAACCAAACATACTAACAAAATAAAATAGAATAGATATGTACAAGTAAATAAATAGAGTAACAAATATGTACAAACATATATACATATATACAGGTGCTGTGGGGAAGGGAAGGAGGTAAGATGGGGGGGATGGAGAGGGGGACGAGGGGGAGAGGAAGGAAGGGGCTCAGTCTGGGAAGGCCTCCTGGAGGAGGTGAGCTCTCAATAGGGCCTTGAAGGGAGGAAGAGAGCTAGCTTGGCGGATGGGCAGAGGGAGGGCATTCCAGGCCCGGGGGATGACGTGGGCCGGGGGTCGATGGCGGGACAGGCGAGAACGAGGTACAGTGAGGAGATTAGCGGCAGAGGAGCGGAGGGTGCGGGCTGGGCTGTAGAAGGAGAGAAGGGAGGTGAGGTAGGAGGGGGTGAGGTGATGGAGAGCCTTGAAGCCCAGGGTGAGGAGTTTCTGCCTGATGCGCAGATTGGTAGCCATTGGAGATTTTTGAGGAGGGGAGTAACATGCCCAGAGCGTTTCTGGACAAAGACAATCTGGGCAGCAGCATGAAGTATGGATTGAAGTGGGGAGAGACATGACGATGGGAGATCAGAGAGAAGGCTGATGCAGTAGTCCAGACGGGATAGGATGAGAGCTTGAACGAGAAGGGTAGCGGTGTGGATGGAGAGGAAAGGGTGAATCTTGGCAATGTTGCGGAGCTGAGACCGGCAGGTTTTGGTGACGACTTGGATGTGAGGGGTGAATGAGAGAGCGAAGTCGAGGATGACACCAAGGTTGCGGGCTTGTGAGAGGGGAAGGATGGTAGTGCCGTCAACAGAGATGGGAAAGTCAGGGAGAGGGCAGGGTTTGGGAGGGAAGACAAGGAGTTCAGTCTTGAACATGTTGAGTTTGAGGTGGCGGGCAGACATCCAGATGGAGATGTCCTGAAGGCAGGAGGAGATGCGAGCCTGGAGAGAGGGGGAGAGAGCAGGGGCAGAGATGTAGATCTGGGTGTCATCAGTGTAGAGATGATAGTTGAAGCCGTGGGAGCGAATGAGGTCACCAAGGGAGTGTGCGTAGATCGAGAACAGAAGGGGACCAAGCACTGAACCTAGGGGAGCCCCCACAGTAAGGAGATGGGAGGGGGAGGAGGAGCCTGCAAAAGAGACTGAGAATGAACGACCGGAGAGATAGGAGAACCAGGAGAGGACGGAGTCTGTGAAGCCAAGGTCAGATAGCGTGTTGAGGAGAACGGGGTGGTCCACAGTGTCGAAGGCAGCTGAGTAACACATCAATTTAATTATTCCCATCCCCAGTACTCCTGTATAGGTCTTCAATTGCATTTTCAACTATTTTGACTACTCTTGTAAATATTTTCATTTGAGTCTGCTGTTATGTTTGTCTCCACCAAGTACACTCCTCCTGGTCAGAGACCATGCAACTTCTTAAATATGTACTTCCAAAGGATCAAATGCAGTGCACTGTACCAAGTGGGCACTGAGTAAATACTAATATTTTTAGTCACACCTTTGAAAAAAGTTGTCATCTAATATTCCCTTATCTGGTTCAGGACAGATAGCATAGTGAAGTTTTGAGGTGAAACCTACTCTCTGGCTATATCCTCATTGGCTCAGTGGAAAGAGCCTGAGCTTGGGAGTCTGATGTCGTGGGTTCGAATCCCAGCTCCTCCACTTGTCAGCTGTGTGACTTCGGGCAGTCACTTCACTTCTCTGTGCCTCAGTTCCCTCATCTGTAAAATGGGGATTAAGCTGTGAGCCTCACGTGGGACAACCTGATTACCTTGCATCTCCCCCAGCACTTAGAACAGTGCTTGGCACATAGTAAACACTTAACAAATGCCATTATTATTATTATTATTATGTGTTAATGAGACTGATAATCCAAACCTTCACAAAACTAAGGAAAGATTCAGGCACTGTGGTTGTGATGGTAGTCTCTGAGCTTCAAGGAGCCTGAAATTCTTTTCCTCTAGTCACAGTACCCAATTGATCTTTGTTTTTATGTTGTGTATATTTCCATGTCTGTGTACCATTGATTTATGTTGTCAGCGTGTTTTGTTTCATGTCTCCTTATTTGTTATTGGTCAGACCCCTTCTCCCCCTTTATATTTTTAGATTGTGAGCTTTTTGAGGGCCAGGGACAGTGTCTAATTCCCAACTGTTCATACTTCCCAGTGGTTAGCACAGCGCTTTGCACACTGTAATCGCTTAATAAGCACTATTACTTCAACTAGTGATCTTGCCCTGCCTTATCTCCAGTAGCTGTGAAGTCACTTATGTAAGACCTGGAGCAAAATCCCCTTTAAAATGATGGGGAAATCAATCAATGGCATTTGTCATGTGCTTGTTATGTGCAGACCTCTGTACTAAGTGCTTGGGAAAGTAAATCAACTGAGTTGGTAGACAAAGGCACACAAGCAGAAAGAGACACAGTGCATCTCCTAGGTAAAGATCTGCGTTTAGGAAAAACTTTTTGCACGTTCAACTATTCAAAAGGAGCCGCTCTGGTGAGTAACGTGGATTGTGCTTTGGGTAAGCTGATGTTCCCCCCGTGCCCCCCCATTCCAAGGTCTATGTCTAAGGGAAGAGTCCTCACCCCTGGTTAAGTGGTCAGTTGAAACAAAAATAAGAGAGGGTCCTTTTGTTTTCTAGCCCCAAGAAGCATTTACTTAAAGGTTCAGTAAGTTTACTAATCTTGGTCAAGGCAATGAGCATCCAAGAAGGCTAGAGATGATGATATCAAGTCATATTTGAGGGTAACTACAATTCTGATCACTTTCTTCTTCCAACTCCTCCTTTCTGTTTGCCACTCTCCAGAGTAATGGAGTTAAATGCAGGCAACATTGCTTACTTCATGGTGTATGGGGAAAAAACTGGTACTACCTGTGAGGAATGCAATGGACCTAGCAGAGAAGCAATATGACAAAGTAGAAAGGGTGAGAACCTAGGTACTAATCCACCACTTGTATACTGTGGGACCTTGGTCGAGTCACCTAACTTCTCTGTGCCTCAGTTTACTCATCTGTAAAATGGGGATTAAATCCTACTCCCTCCTGTTTAGACTGTGAGCCCTAAGTGGGACAAGGACTTTCTCCAGTATGAGTATCTTGTACTTTTTATCAAATGCCATTCATTTCCAATTCATAGCATCTCTATATCTTTTCTCCAGAACGTCCTACCTTCTGCCTGTGTCCGTAACCTTGCTAATTCTTCTGTTATTGTTATTATGGCTTCTATCCATCTAGCTGTTGGTCTGCCTCTTCCACATTTTTCATGGACTTTTCCTAGTATTAGTGTCTTCTCCAGAGAATTAATCCTCCTGATGATGTGTCCAATATATGATAATCTAAGTCAAGTCATTTGGCCTTCTAATTACCAGATTAGCTTAATTTGCTCCAAAACCTATTTGTTTGCTTTTCAGGCAGTCCATGGTATTCACAAAAGCCTTCTCCAACACCACATTTCAAAAGAATTGATGCTCTTTCAGTGTTTAGTACAGTGTGGATAAGTGGATAGAGCACAGATCTGGGAGTCAGAAGGACTTGGGTTCTAATTCCAGTTCCACTGCTTGCCTGCTGTGTGACCTTGGGCAAGTTGCTTCACTTCTCTGGGCCTCAGTTCCCGCATCTATAAAATGGGGATTAAGACTGTGAGCCCCATTTATTCAGTAGTATTTATTGAGCACCTACTGTGTGCAAAGCACTGTACTAAGTGCTTGGGAGAATACAACAGACGGAGAAGCAGCATGGCTTAGTGGAAAGAGCATGGGCTTGGGAGTCAGAGGATGTGAGTTCTAATCCTGGCTCTGCTACTTGCCTGCTGTGTGACCATGGGCAAGTCACTTAACTTCTCTGTGCCAGTTACCTCATCTGTAAAAATGGAGATTAAAACATGTGAGCCCCACATGGGACAATCTGATTACCCTGTATCTACCCCAGTGCTTAGAACAGTGCTTGGCTCATAGTAAGCACTTAACAAATACCATAATTCTTATTCCCTGCCCACAGTGAGCTCACAGTATAGAGCCCTATGTGGGACAGGGACTGTGTCCAACCTGATTTCCTTGTATCTACCCCAGCATTTAGTACAGTGCTTGGCACGTAGTAAGTGCATAACAAATACAATTAAAAACAAACATAATGAGTGCATAAATACCATAAAAAACCTAGCAAACAAGAAGAGTAAGGGAGTAGTTCTCATTCCCTCCATGCTCGGTCCTACCTGAAATTGTGTCTCCTTTACTAGATTAGCCCAGTAGGGTTGCTGATTGCCTATCAGAAAGTCCAGTTTAGAAGTTTCTAACCAGTCAACATCCCTCCAACCATTTCCACCAGTAGCAGCACATTGGCCCGTGTACGAGAGTTGATCCCAAGGAGGATCGGAAGGCAGGGCAGGGAGAAACCAATCTAAAAGAGCTAGAACTCTCACTAGCCCTTCTCTCTTCTTTCTCCCTCCTCCAACAAATCCTATGAAAGCTGGCTGCTGTGACTCCAGTTTCACCCACTTGGCTCTTTCTTCTCCTCCTCCACCCTGGCCCTGGCAAGTGATAATGCCCTTAGTCTTGCCTTCTCTGATCCACACTAAAGATCTCTTGTCTTCCTGGTGTGCAGAACCAGTAGGATCTCTGAACGTGCACGACATGAAGATTGGGAATGCAGAATAGACTGGAGCCTTCTGCGCTCAGCCAGCAGGAAGCTTTAACTCTGTCCTTTTGCTAACCTGAAAAGATGCCGCAAATCTTGGAAAGACAAAGCAAGCGTTTCACCCTAGCCATCAGGGCAAGTCCCGCACCCCTTTAAAGTACAGCACATGTTGTTTGAGCGAATTGTTCTGAAGTGAGGGGGAAACGGATTTCAGTACTGAATGCAGGCACCCACTGAAAGCCCCTGCTTTGATCTGAAATTGAACAGAAACCTCATTTTCCGTTCTGTGCTTCTCTGTGCTTCAGGGCTGGGAATACATGCAAAGGCTAGCCCTGTATTGGAAATTAAAGGCATAACTTCACTCCTCTCAAAGCTGTCTTTTTTTCAGACCTTGACCTGTGGGCTTCTGGGTAGTGTAGGTTAGGGCCCCGGGGAGACAGTGGCAAGAATTTTGGTCCAGGCAGCGAGCCCTCTGCAATTTCATAAGAATCCCTGCCAACTTTTCTGCAAGCCTTCCGTGTTCAGTAGAGGGAGAAGCTGTCATATAAATTCTTGTTTTTCTAAAGATTTTCATTTTCAGATATCACTGTCATGTTGAGAGACCCAGTTTAATTATCTAGAAACATCTGCTGGTGAGAAAAGCTATTTGTGTGCCTGAGTTATGTCCAAAAATGCTCTGATAAATTATTCTTGGAACCACAAAAATAATTCACTTGGAGACTTTTTTTGCTCCGCAGGGCAAGGCAGACAGGATTTAAATTGCCTGGGTGGGAAGAGAGGAGAAAGTTTAGGTTAAACTTGTTCCAAAAAAAAAGCACTGGCCTCCAGACTTAAGGCCTAAAAGAAATGCAGTTACTTCTACAGAAGCAGTTTGTATAGTGGTTAGAGCATAGGCTTGGGAGTCAGGACCTGGGTTCTAATCCCAGCTTTGCCACATGTCTGCTGTGTGACCTTGGGCAAGACACTTAACTTCCCTGAGCCTCAGTTCCCTCGTCTTTAAAATTGGGATTAAAAGTGTTAGCCCCATTTGGGACAGGGACTATTTCCAACCTGATTAACTTGTATCTATCCTAGCACTTAGTAAGTGGTTAACAAGTATCATATTTTTTTTCCCTAATGAATCAGGCAACAGACTGAAAGAGAGATTTAATAATTTGTGCTCTCTTTTCTGTTTTCTTTTTGGTCTTCACGGGAACATTTTTGGGGGGTGAAAAGGACTTCGAGGGCATTTATCATTGACAAATTTTAGGTTTCTAATAGTTTAGCAGCTGGAGGGAGACTATCTTGACTGGAAGGAAGGAAAAATGATGGGGATAAATAGACAAAGGCAACTGCCCATTCTATGAATCTGCTACATTTTGTGGTCTAATGTGGGGAAGCAGTGTGGCTTAGTGGAAAGAGCACAGGCCTGGGAGACACAGGACCTGGGTTCTAATCCTGTCTCCACCATTTGCCTGCTATGTGGCCTTGGGCAAGGCACTTCTCTGTGCCTCAGTTTCCTCAAAGAATTGTACTTTTCAAGCACTTAATACAGTGCTCTGCACACAGTAAGCACTCAATAAATACGATTGAATGAATGAATAGTCATGAATGAATAGTGTTCTCCCTCCTGTTTACACTGTGAGCTCCATGAGGGTCAGGGACTGTGTCCGGTCTGATTATCTTATATCTAACTCAGTGCTAAGAACAGTGGCTTGACACATAGTAAGCACTTAAATACCATAATAATAGAGTTTTGAAAACAATTTGCCAGCCATGGTTAGGTCACTGGAAAAGCTTTCTGACTGTATGATGATGGAGTTTTCTCTGGAGGTTTTTGAGAAAAAAGTCTGTGTTTTCTTAGAGGGCAGGGGAATGGATTAGATTCCCAAGGTTCCTTCCAATCCTATGTCTCTATTCCCACTCTCATGTATTCTTCCACCTTTTGGTTCTAAATCTTGTCCAAAACATTAATACCCTATTAGCCACAATGCTTTTCAAATAGAAAACAGAAGAGGCCATATTGCCTAGTGAAGAGCAGTGTGACTTAGAGGATAGAGGACAGACCTGGCAGGTAGAATAAACTGGGTTCTAATCCTTGCTCTGCCACTTGTCTACTGTATGACCTTGGGCAGGTCACTTAAATTTTCTGTACCTGTTACCTCGTCTGTAAAATGGGGATTAAAATTATGAGCCCCTTGTGCAACATGGACTGTGTCTAACCTGATTACCAATCCCGAATCTGCCACTTATTAGCAGTGTGACTTTGGGCAAGTCACTTAACTTCTCTGGGCCTCAGTTACCTTATCTGTAAAATGGAGATTAAGACTGTGAGCCCCATGTAGGACAACCTGATTACCTTGTATCTCCCCCAGCGCTTAGAACAGTGCTTGGCACATAGTAAGTGCTTAACAAATACCAAAATTATTATTATTATTCTACCTATCCCAGCACTTAGAACAGCGCCTGGCAAATAGTAAGTGCTTAAATACCACACAGAGAGTACCCTGGGCCAGAGTTGTAAATTGTGATCCTGGCTCTGCTCCTCTGAGCTGAGTAATCCTGGATAAACTGTATTTTGCTTAACTGTCCGAGTCTTAAAGCCTCCATCTTCTTGTGCCTCAGGTTACCCACCAGGAAAACCGAGGACATACCCCACTTCTCAAAACATAGGTCCCATGTGCTCAATAAATACGATTGATTGATTGATTGATGTGCATTCAAGATGGTATCACTCAATGGAGAAGCTTGGTCTTTTACAGCTGGGTCATAATGAATTGTTCTATGGGAAAAACCTCATATCTGGCACAAAAAGTTTTCACACAAAGTTCTGACTCCTGTGAGATGCCTCTGGCCTGGAACACTCTCCCACTTCATAGCTGACAGACAATTTGTCTCCTCACCTTGAAAGCTTTATTGAAGACAGATCTCCAAGAGGCCTTCCTAAGTCCTTATTTCCTCTTCTGCATCAGCCTTGTAGTTGGATTTGCTCCCTTTATTCACCCTCTCCCTCAGCCCCACAACACTAATGTACATATTCATAATTCCTTTAAATTAATGTCTATCTTCCCCTGTAGACTGTAAGCTCATTGAGAGCAGGGAACATGGCTACCAACTTGGTTATATTGTACTCTCCTGATGCCTGTCTACTTGTTTTGTAGTCTGTCTCCCCGTTTCTAGACTGTGAGCTACTTGTTGGGTAGGGATTGTCTCTGTTGTTGAACTGTACTTTCCAAGCACTTAGTACAGTGCTCTGCACACGGTAAGCACTCAATAAATATGATTGAATGAATGAATGAAGTGCCTAATACAGTGATCTGCACCTAAGTGCTCAATAAATATGATTGTTTAATGCTTTAAACCTGGCTTTTTGTTGTTTGCTAGGACCCTTCTCTTCAAGGAATATTTGAGAATGGGCAGGCTGGCTGTCCTGTGGAGTTTTTCAGATGTCATCATTTAAATAGAATGGATTGCTCAGTTTTCATACATTCAGCTTTTACTTTCTTTAGGCCAATATCTCTCTCACTGTGCTGCTAACTTTTCATTGCTATTTAAATCAAGAGACTGCTAGGCTCCACCTTCAGTAATTTCAACCCGCATTTGTGTGTGCGAGTATGTGTGTATGTCTAGGAAGTGATTTATTAGCTAAAAATAAAAAAAAAAAACAGGATTGCTCAGTGGGCAGAAGTGTGTACCACTTAGTCTTAAAAAATTTATCAATTGAATTTTATTTTGTAAATAGAATGTTGGGAGAGAAGTTTCTCATCTATTGTTTCCCCAAATTATGCCCCTCCCTCCTGCTGTCCGAGTACCAAGAAGTTATCTAACCCATTTCCCTGATGTGGGGTAGGCTGAATTCTTAACAATCCAAAAATACATTTGTTGTCTCCCATTTTCTTAAATTCCTCCCCTGACCAGATGAGAAGACACCCAAGAATGTAAACTTTCTTGGTGGCAGGGGTTGTGTCTACTTACTCTGTACTCTTCTAAGTGCTTAGTACAGTGCTCTGCACACAGTAAGTGCTCAGTATACAACACTGTTTGATCAAGGAAGCCCATTCACTCTGCCCTGTCCTCAGGAAAACAGAAACACCTCGGCCTGTCCCAGAAACAATCAACAGCAGTCTTGAATTCTCCCTATAAATACCTTGGATTGATGGATTCTAGGAAGGAGAGAATAAGCCACTTTCCCTTGGACTTCTAAATAAACCAAGTTTCCTTAAGCTTTCCTTTTAGAGACTGCTTCCTAAATCTTTTATCAGCTGTGTTCCTCTCCCCTGGACATTATCCCAGTTACCCATATCATTCTTCCATGGCAAGACCCAAAATTGAACAAAGTACTCTAATAAATGCTGGCTTATCTTTTATTTAAATTGAGGAACCTCCGTGTGAATTATTCAACATAAAAAAAAATCATTCTTATCCTTCTGGGCATTGTCCCAGCCCCACAGTGACCAAGATTACTTCCTTCTAGTATAGAATGCCATAATCTGACCACATTTGTTGTTTCTACAATAATACCTTGTGTTTAGTGTTTTTATTGTTCCAAAGTGATTTCAAATCTAGTATTTCACTTTTATCGTCATTTCATCCCTGTGAAGAAGATAAGGGCAGAAATTATTGCCCTAATTTCACAGATGTGGAAGCTGAGGCCCAGATAAGTCAACTAGCTTGCCCAAAGTCACCCAGCCAATGTTTAGCATGAGCAGGGTATTATAATATGCGGATATAGGAGGTATAGGATATAGGTGACCCTATTGACCATCTGAAGTTTTGTGCTTCAGGAGTGCCTGCATGGTGCAGTCCAGAGGGGGATGCCTTCTGAGGGAAGGAATTAATCATGTTTATTGAGCATTTACTGTATGCAAAGCACAGAACTAAGTGCTTGGGAGGGTACAGTGTACCAATATAACAGAGTTGGTAGACACATTCCTTGCCCACAGTGAGCTTACCGGTCTAGAGGGGGGGAGACCTATCCGTATTGATATGAATAAATAAGTTACAGATATATGTGCTGTGGGATTGAGAGAGGGGTGCATAAAAGGAGCAAATCAGGGTGCTGCAGAAGGGAATGGTAGAGGAGGAAATGAGGGCTTAGTTAGGAAAGGCCTCTTGGAAGTGAAGTGGAGAAGCAGCATGGCTCAGTGGAAAGAGCCCGGGGTTTGGAGTCAGAGGTCATGGGTTCAAATCCTGGCTCTGCCAACTGTAAGCTGTGTGACTTTGGGCAAGTCACTTCACTTCTCTGTGCCTCAGTTACCTCATCTATAAAAATGGGGATTAGAATTGTGAGCCCCCCATGGGACAACCTGATCACCTTGTAACCTCCCCAGCGCTTAGAACAGTGCTTTGCACATTGTAAGTGCTTAATAATAAATGCCATCATCATGTGCCTTCAATAAGACTTTGAAGGTGGGGACAGTGATTGTCTGTTGGATATGAAGAGGGAGAGCATTCCAGGCCAGAAGCAGGCTGTGGGTGAGAGTTTGGTAATGAGAGAGATGAGATCAAGGTACAAGGAGCAGATTGGCAAGGATTGTACTGGTTTCCTGGACACCCATTCAGTGGTATTTATTGAGTGCTTACTGTGCAGAGAAGTATAATAAGCACTTGGGAGAGTACAGAATAAGAGTTGGTTTAAAAAAAGTTCTCTGCCAACAATAAGCTTACAGCATGGCATAGTTGATAGAGTACAGGGCTGGGAATAAGAAGGTTATGGGTTCTAATCCCAGGTTGGCCACTTGTCTGCTGTATGACCTTGGGTGAGTCACTTAACTTTTCTGTGCCTCATTTACCTCATCTGTAAAATGGGGATTGACTGTGAGCTCCACATGGGACAAGGGACGGTGTCCAACCTGATTTGCTTGTGTCCATTTCTGAACTTAATAAAGTACCTGGCACATAGTAAGCACTAAACAAATCCCATAATTATTATCATTATTATACCCTGAACATTTTCTCAAATGCTATTATCAATCAATTGTATTTGCTTACTGTGTACAGGGCACTATATTATGTGCTTGGGAGAGTACACTATAATAGTATAACAGACATATTCCTTGCCCATGATGAGCTTATAGTGTAGAGGGGGAGACACATTAATATAAATAAATTATGGCTATGTACATAAGTGCTATATGGCTGGAGTTGGGATGATGAATAAAGGGAGCAAAGGAGGACAACGCAAAAGGAAGTGGGAAAAGACGAAATGAGACCTTAGTCAGGGAAGGCCTCTTGAAGGAGATCTGCCTTCAAAAATGCTTTGAAAGTGGGGAGAGTAATTGTTGGTTATGTAAGGGGAAGGTGTTCCAGGCCAGAGGCGGAATGTGGGTGATATGTTGGCAGTGAGATAAACGAGACTGAGGTCCAATGAGTAGGTTGGCACTACAGGAGCAAAGTATGCGGGGGTGCAGTGTGGCTCAGTGGAAACAGCGTGGCCTTGGGAGTCAGAGGTCATGGGTTTGAATTCCAGCTCAGGCAGTTGTCAGCTGTGTGACCTTGGGCAACCCACTTAACTTCTCTGTGCCTCAGTTCCCTCACTTGTAAAATGGGGATTAAGACTGTGAGCCCCACGTGGGACAACCTGATCACCTCGTATATCCCCCAGCACTTAGAACAGTGCTTCACACACAGTAAGTTCTTAACAAATACCATTATTATTAGAGAAGCAGCCTGGCTCAGTGGAAGGAGCACAGGCTTTGGAGTCATGGGTTTGAATCCCGGCTCTGCCAACTGTGAGTCCCCGTGGGACAACCTGATATCCTTGTAACCTCTCCAGCACTTAGAACAGTGCTTGGCACATAATAAGTGCTTAATAAATGCCATTATTATTATTAGGAAAGTAGTGAGGTGAGGTAGGAGGGAGCAAGGTGATTGTTTCAAAGCTGATGGTAAGGAGTTTCTGTTTGATGTGGAGGTGGATGGCAACCACTGGGGGTTCATGAGGAGTGGGGAAACCTGGACTGAATGCTCTTGTAAAAAAAAATAAAAAATAAAAAATAAATTGACCTGGGCAGCAGAGTGAAGTATGGACTGGAGAGGGGAGAGACAGGAGGCAGGGAGGTCTGCAAGGAGGCTGATACAGTAATCAAGGTGGGCTAGGATAAAAGCTTGGATTAACGTGGTAGCAGTTTGGATGGAGAGGAGAGGGCAGATTTTAGTGATGTTGTGAAGGTTGAACAACAGGATTAAGTGATTGAATGTGTATGTTGAATGAGAGAGAGGAATCTAGGATAATAATAATAATAATGATGGCATTTGTTAAGCACTTACTATGTGCCAAGCACTGTTCTAAGTGCCGGGTGTATACAAGGTGATCAAGTTGTCCCACGTGGGGCTCACAGTCTTAATCCCCATTTTACAGATGAGGTAACTGAGGCTCAGAGAAGTTAAGTGACTTGCCCAAGGTCACACAGCAGACATGTGGTGGAGCTGGGATTCAAACCCATGACCTCTGACTCCAAAGCCCGGGCTCTTTCCACATGAAGGTAACAGGTTTGTGAGACAGGAAAGATGGTGGTGCTGTCTACAGTGACGGGAAAGTCAAGTGGAGACCAGGGTTTGGGTGGGAGGATAAGGAGTTCTGTTTTGAACCTGTTAAGTTGGTTGTGATGGCCGGCCATCCAAGTAGCGGTATCTTGAAGGCAGGAGGAAATATGAGACTGCAGAGAGGGAAAGAGATCAGGGCTGGAGATGTGGATTTGGAAATTATTTGCATAGAGATGGTAGTTGAAGCCATGGAAATAGATGTAGAATAGAAGAGAACACAGAACTGAACCTAGTCCTGACTCCTTACCTGTGCTTAATCTTGCTCCTCCCAGCTATTCCCATCTCCACCCCTTGGCTCTGGCCACATTGATGTTCCCTTCTCTCAGCTCATCCTGGAAATGTCCTACACTATCCTGCTTTCCCGTCCCACCCAGAGTAATCTGGAGGCTCTCAAGGAGAAGCAGCATGGCCTGTGGAAAGAGCATAGGCCTGGGAGTCAGAGGAGCTGGTGTCTAATTCTGGCTCCGCTACTTGTCTGCTGTGTCACCTTGGACAAGGCACTACAATTTCTCTGTGCCTCAGTTCCTTCATCTGCAAAATGGGGATTCAGTGCCTGTTCTCCCTCGTATTTAAATGGTGAACCCCAAGTGGGACCTGATTATCTTGGCTCTACCCCACCTGTTTGTACAGTGTTTGACACATAGAAAGCACTTAAGTACCATAGCAATTATTAAGGACTCCCCACTGTAGCCCTTAGAAGAGTGCCTGGTACATTATAAGCGCTTAACAAATACCATAATTTTCTGGGAGGTGCTCTGTATGCCTGACATAAAGACTATGTTTCCCATTACTCCACCTCATTGCCCACCCCAGCCAGGTGTAACCACTGTGAGGAGGCTTGGCCCTTACCCAAGAACTGTGCTTCTATGAAACCACACACACATATCCATACAAATACCATAATACCAAATGCTATAATTATCTCCATACAAACCTTGCTGGTTCAATCTCTTGTCCTATTCCTGACTGGATTACTGCATCAGCCTCCTTTCTGATCTCCCAGCCTCCTGTCTCTCCCCACTTCAGTCTATACTTCACTCTGCTGCCCCGATTATCTTTGTACAGAAATGCTCTGGGCATGTCACTCCCCTCCTCAAGAATCTCCAGTGGTTGCCTGTCAACCTTCGAATCAAGCAAAAACTTCTCACTCTCGGCTTCAAGGGTCTCCATCACCTCGCCCCCTCCTACCTCACCTCCCTTCTCTCCTTCTCCAGCTCAGCCTGCACACTCTGCTCCTCTGCCACTAACCTCCTCACTGTGCCTCATTCTTGCCTGTCCCGCTGTCGACCCCCGGCCCACGTCCCACCTCTGGCCTGGAATGCCCTTCCTCCGCACATTTGCCAAACTAGCTCTCTTCCTCCCTTCAAAGCCCTACTGAGAGCTCACCTCCTCCAGGAGGCCTTTCCAGACTGATCCTGCCCTTTTCCCTTACCTCCTCCTCCCCTCCCCATCGCCCCCTCCCTCCGCCCTACCCCCTTCCCGCAGCACTTGTGTATATTTGTACATGTGTATTACTCTATTTTATTAATGATGTGTACATAGCTATAATTCTATTTATTTTGATGGTACTGACACCTGTCTTATTTTGTTTTGTTGTCTGTCTTCCCTTCTAGACTGTGAGCCCATTGTTGCTTAGGGACCATCTCTATATGTGACTGATTTGTACTTCCCAAGCGCTTAGTACAGAGCTCTGCACACAGTAAGCATGCAATAAATACGATTGAATGAATGAATGAATATCCAGTTTTCTACCACATTCTGTCGAGTGGATGTTTTTCTTATTTCAGTTCTTGATAACAGTTGTTTGAAAAATCAAAAGACATCATGATGTGGAATCAGGAATCCAAAGAAATGGAAATCCCTCTTCATTCGCTCTGCGACAAGCCAGAGAAGAAGTGTAGCTCTCCCTGAGGTTTGTGGAAGTGTTAGCCTGAGGCAAGACATTTCTGTTACTGCTCCAGATCAGCAAAAAGCTTATCCCTAAGGGTGGTCTGCTGATGGGAGGGATTCAGGAGGGATTAAATCCATTAGCTGTTCAAAATTGCCTGGAGATGAATTCAGGCTAATCAGTATCACTATTCATGGCAATAAATGGAGAATGTCAGATCTGGGGTTAGTTAAGAGAATCCTTTGGGAATATTCCATCCTGACCTGTTCAGATGTAGTCAGCCATGTGACCAGAACGTAGTACTGCCTGAATGCGGGAGGGGGGGGGGGGGGGGTCTCCACGTCAAAGCTTTCTTTAATCTTGTCCCTAAAACACCTTTGTCAGAGATGGACTCCTGACCCCCTTGATTTGTAGCTAACAGAGGCTTTTTCAAAGAGCCACCTGCTTTTGTTTCCCCGGACACCAAAACAACAGACCAGACTATCTCCAGAAAACTGGGTCAGTGCATCCTTTCGTCAGCAGGGTGCCCTGGGAGGGGGTCTGTGGACTCAGCTGACGGTTGACAGGAGCTGGGTGAAAAAGCTGCCTCATGTTTTGCCACAGAGGATCAGTCAATCAATAAGCATGCCAGAGAAGCAGCATGGCAGAGTGGATAAGGCTCGAGCCTGGGAGTCAGAAGGTCATGTTTTCTAATCCTGGCTCCACCACTTGTCTGCTGTGTGACCTTGGGCAAGTCACTTTACTTCTCTCTGCCTCAGTTACCTCATCTATGAAATGGGGATTGAGACTGTGAGCCCCACATGGAATGGGGACTGCCCAACCCAATTTGCTTGTATCCACCCCAGCACTTAGTACAGGGCTTGGAATATGGTAAGTGCTTAACCAATACATCATTATTATTATTATTATCATTAATAATAATAATAATTATTATTATTCAATTGTATACAGGTATTATTCAGTAGTATTCACTTGTATACAAGTATTATTCAGTAGTATTCACTTGTATACAAGTGAACAAGTGTATTATTATTATTATTATTAATAATAATAATAATCTCTCGCTCCATCCCTTCTCCCCTCCTTAACTTCCATCTTCAACCGCTCACTCTCCACTGGTTCCTTCCCCTCTGCCTTCAAACATGCCCATGTCTCTCCCATCCTAAAAAAAACCCTCTCTTGACCCCACCTCACCTTCTAGTTATCGTCCCATATCCCTCCTACCATTCCTTTCCAAACTCCTTGAACGAGTTGTCTACACGCGCTGCCTAGAATTCCTCAACAACAACTCTCTCCTCGACCCCCTCCAGTCTGGCTTCCGTCCCCTTCATTCCACGGAAACTGCGCTCTCAAAGGTCACCAATGACCTCCTGCTTGCCAAATCCAACGGCTCATACTCTGTCCTAATCCTCCTCGACCTCTCAGCTGCCTTTGACACTGTGGACCACCCCCTTCTCCTCAACACGTTATCTGACCTTGGCTTCACAGACTCCGTCCTCTCCTGGTTCTCCTCTTATCTCTCCGGTCGTTCTTTCTCAGTCTCTTTTGCAGGCTCCTCCTCCCCCTCCCATCCTCTTACTGTGGGGGTTCCCCAAGGTTCAGTGCTTGGTCCCCTTCTGTTCTAATATACACTCACTCCCTTGGTGACCTCGTTCGCTCCCACGGCTTCAACTATCATCTCTACGCTGATGACACCCAGATCTACATCTCTGCCCCTGCTCTCTCCCCCTCCCTCCAGGCTCGCATCTCCTCCTGCCTTCAGGACATCTCCATCTGGATGTCCGCCCGCCACCTAAAGCTCAACATGTCGAAGACTGAGCTCCTTGTCTTCCCTCCCAAACCTTGTCCTCTCCCTGACTTTCCCATCTCTGTTGACGGCACTACCATCCTTCCCGTCTCACAAGCCCGCAACCTTGGTGTCATCCTCGACTCCGCTCTCTCATTCACCCCTCACATCCAAGCCGTCACCAAAACCTGCCGGTCTCAGCTCCGCAACATTGCCAAGATCCGCCCTTTCCTCTCCATCCAAACCGCTACCCTGCTAATTCAAGCTCTCATCCTATCCCGTCTGGACTACTGCACTAGCCTTCTCTCTGATCTCCCATCCTCGTGTCTCTCTCCACTTCAATCCATACTTCATGCTGCTGCCCGGATTATCTTTGTCCAGAAACGCTCTGGACATATTACTCCCCTCCTCAAAAACCTCCAATGGCTACCGATCAATCTGCGCATCAAGCAGAAACTCCTCACCCTGGGCTTCAAGGCTGTCCATCACCTCGCCCCCTCCTACCTCACCTCCCTTCTCTCCTTCTACTGCCCAGCCCGCACCCTCCGCTCCTCCACCACTAATCTTCTCACTGTACCTCGCTCTCGCCTGTCCCGCCATCGACCCCCGGCCCACGTCATCCCCCGGGCCTGGAATGCCCTCCCTCTGCCCATCCGCCAAGCTAGCTCTCTTCCTCCCTTCAAGGCCCTGCTGAGAGCTCACCTCCTCCAGAAGGCCTTCCCAGACTGAGCCCCTTCTTTCCTCTCCCCCTCGTCCCCCTCTCCATCCTCCCGTCTTACCTCCTTCCCTTCCCCACAGCACCTGTATATATGTATATATGGTTGTACATATTTATTACTCTATCTATTTATTTATTTATTTTACTTGTACATTTCTATCCTACTTATTTTATTTTGTTGGTATGTTTGGTTCTGTTCTCTGTCTCCCCCTTTTAGACTGTGAGCCCACTGTTGGGTAGGGACTGTCTCTATGTGATGCCAATTTGTACTTCCCAAGTGCTTAGTACAGTGCTCTGCACATAGTAAGCGCTCAATAAATACGATTGATTGATTGATTGATTGATTAATAATGTTGTATTGGTTAAGCACTTACTATGTGCAGAGCACTGTTCTAAGCGCTGGGGAGGTTACAAGGTGATACGTTTGTCTCATGAGAGGCTCACAGTTTTAATCCCCATTTTACAGATGAAGTAACTAAGGCACAGAGAAGTTAAGTGAATTGCCCAAAGTCACACAGCTGACAGTTGGCAGAGCTAGGATTTGAACCCATGACATCTGACTCCAAAGCCCGTGCTCTTTCCTCTAAGCCACATAATCAATGGTATTTACTGAGCACTTATTGTGTGCATACACTACTAAGTGCTTGGGAAAATACAACAGTTATTAGCCATGATCCTGAGACTCTTCACTCTTGCCTCCCTAAAACATCATTCATTCATTCAGTCGTATTTATTGAGCATTTCCTGTATGCAGAGCACTGTACTGAGTGCTTGGGAAAATACAGTGAAGCAATATAGAGAGAGAATCCCTGCCCACAATATGCTCACCATCTAGATGGGGGAGAAACAGACATCAATTCCCCCATCTCTGCAATATTGTCAGTTACCATTTAGCCATGGGTTTTTTTCTGGTAATGTGAAAATCAACAAGGTGGGGAATCCCCCCTTTTTATGGTATTTGTTAGGTGTGTCCTATGTTCCAGACTTGGAACTAATCTCTGGGGTAGGTACAACCTAATCATGTTGGACACAGTCCATACTCCACCAGAGAGGCTCACAGTCTTAATCCCCTTTTTACAGATGAAGTACTGAGGCATAGAGAAGTTAAGTGACTTACCCAAAGTCACCAGCAGACTAGTGGCAAAATTGGGATTAGAACCCAAGTCTTTTGGCTCCCAGGCCTGAGCTCTATCCATTAGGCCATGCTGCTTCCCTCTAAAGTAAAATAGCCAGAGACTGTGCTCTTGGGGCCTCTTTCCTCACCTAACATGGGGTTAACTGTAAAAGCAAACAAAAGAACCCCCCAAACTTGCAGCCAATTCGCTAGTGATACTCACTGTTGGTCTGCCTCTATGACAGGTACTGCCGGTCTCATAGGAAGGTTCTTTTTTGTTGTTGTTCTCTTTAATTCTAAAATTACTCCCACTGGAGCCTCTCTGAGTTGCTTTCCTTCCCCTTTCTCCCCACTTCGAGCTACAAAAGCTTAAAAAAAATAGATCACTAGCAAACTACCCACTGGAAAGGTCTCAGAGAACATGTTCAAAAGTTAGCATCCATTCTTATGAATTCTTTGTCAGTTCTGGGTGCGGCGATAGTGACCTCCAGTGGCCAAACAAGGTAATGGCACGGAATTTTACTGGCCTGGGATTCATTTGATGTGAATTGCTTTCTTTTCACTTTATCTACAAATGATGCATAGGCATCTGCCGAGGCTTCGAGGCTTTGGAAATAACCACTTTTCCACTCACCCGCGGCCAATTGCAATTTGCACCAGAGGAGTCGTTAAGCTGATTTCCATTCATTTGACTCTGCACTTTTTGGGGGAAGGGTCATCTGATTTTTAAAACGAACATATTGGAGTTTATTTACTAGGTGGCATTAAAGCCTTGTGTGAGTTCACCGAATACCTGGAACGATTGATGGAATATGGAAAAACAGCGTTGGTGGGGGAGAGAGAGCCTGGTGAAAATTAGATTTTTGGAGTCTGTGTTTTAGGACAAACCAGTTGTGCATTTCTCTCCTATAGCACTAGGTCTTATATTTTAGACTGTGAGCCCACTGTTGGGTAGGGACTGTCTCTATATGTTGCCAAATTGTACTTCCCAAGCGCTTAGTACAGTGCTCTGCACACAGTAAGCGCTCAGTAAATACGATTGATTGATTTTCTGTGTTGCCACCGATCCCTTTCGCTCAGCCTCCTTCTGGCCTGGAACTCCCTTCTCCTCTTTATGAGACAGATCACCACTCTCACCACCTTCAAATTCTTATTAAGGTCACATCTCCAAAAGGCCTTCCCTGATTCATTCATTCCTTCATTCATTCAATTGTATTTATTGAGCGCTTACTGTGTGCTGAGCACTATACTGTGTTTGGAAAATACAATTCAGCAACAGAGACAATCCCTGCCCACAATGGGCTCACAATATACAAGGGGGGAGGCAGACATCAAAACAAGTGAACAGGCATCAATAGCATCTATATAAATACATAGAATTATACATATGTATGCATCATTAATGAAAATAAATAGAATTATAAATATGTACATATGCATAGAAATGTGGTGGGGAGGGGAGTAGAGCAGAGGGAGCGAGTGGGGGCGATGGGGAGGGGGAGCAGAGGAAAAATGGGGCTTAGTCTGGGAAGGCTTCCTGGAGGAGGTGAGCTTTAGTTAGGGCTTTGAAGAGGGGGAAGTGTGCTAGTTTGGAAGATTTGAGGAGGGAGGGCATTCCAGGCCACAGGTAGGATGTGGGCCAGGGGATGGCAGCGGGACAGGTGAGGAGAAGGAGCCTGGGCTTGGAAGTCAGAGGTCATGGGTCCTAATCCCGGCTCTGCCACTTGTCAGCTGTGTGACTTTGGGCAAGTCACTTAACTCCCATAGACCTCAGTTCCCTCATCTGTAAAAGGGGGATTAAGACTGTAAGCCCCACATGGGACAACCTGATCACCTTGTATCCCCTCCAGCTCTTAGAACAGTGTTTTGCACATAGTAAGCACTTAACAAATTCCATCATTATTAAGGAGGCACAGTGAGAAGATTAGCAATGATTAAGCCCTCTTTTCCCTACTTTATCTCCCTTCGGCATCATCTTAAAGCTGTACCTTCTGGGCATTTGATATTCACCGCACCCTCAGCCCCACAGCACTGAGATATGTTTCTGTAAATTACTTATATTGATGTCTGCCTCCCCCTGTAGACTTTAAGCTCATTGTAGGCAGGAAATTGGCTGTTTATTGATTATATTGTACTCTCCCAAGCATAATACAGTGTTCTGCACACAGTAAGTGATCAATAAATACCACAGAATAATTGATTGTGAAGGGCACGTTTTCTATAATGACAGACATTCCTATCTGAAAGCCACAACCCTTTATCAGGGTTGGTGGGACGGGTTTGTAACTTTTTGGACTTGTTCAAGATTCAAATAATAAAAGATGTATTTTTAGAGTATTTATCAAATGCTTAATATGTGCCAGGCACTGTACTAAGCACCGGGGAAGATACAAGCTAGTCAAGTAGGACCCAGGCTATGTCCCACATGAGGCTTGCAGTCTTAATCCCCATTTTACAAATGAGGTAACTGAGGCCCAGAGAAGTCAAGTGACTTGCCCAAGGACACACAGCAGACAAGAGGTGGAGCTGGGGTTAGAACCCAGGTCCTTCTGACTCCTGGGCCTGTGCTCTGTCCATTAGGCCATGCTGATTCAATAATTTAAAGCTTAATTTTGTGGAGAAAGAAGTGTCTTTTCCTCCATTTAACGGGTAGATATTTGACTAGAAAAATGGCTTCTCCCAGAGAGAACAGAGAGCCATATTGTCCTGTATTGGTCTTGCAGGGTGGTGGTACATTAGTTGTGAAGGGTTCACATCAACAACTGTCGCTCTCCTCAGTAAATTCCAACAAGCTCATCTAGGCATTTCAGTATGTGGCTTGGCCTGGTGGAAAGAACAGGACTGGGACCTGAGTTCTACCACTAAATAATAATGACAGTATTTGCTAAGCACTTACTATGTGCCAAGCACTGTTCTAAGCCCCAGGGAAGATACAAGGTAATCAGGTTGCCCCACGTGGGGCTCACGGACTTCATCCCCATTTTACAGATGAGGTAACTGAGGCACAGAGAAGTTAAATGATGTACCCAAAGGCACCCAGCTGACAAGTGGTGGAGCCGGGATTAGAACCCACGACCTCTGACTCCCAAGCCTGTGCTCTTTCTACTAAGCCACCCTGCTTCTACTTGCCTGCTGTGTCATCTTGGGTAAAGGAGTTATCTTCTTTCTGTCTCAGCTTACTCATCTGTAAAATAGGCATTCACTACCCATCTTTCCTCCCTCTTAGACTATAAGCCCCATGAGGGACACAGTCTGTGTCCTATCTGACTATCTTGTATCTACCACAGTCCCTAGAGCAATGGTTGGGACATAGTAAGCTCTTAGTTCCATCATTTTTATCTTCATCATTGTGATAGATAGAATAATAATAATGATGGTATTTGTTAAACATTTACTATGTGTCAGACACTGTTCTAAGCTCTGGGGTAGATACAAGCTATTCAGGTTGGACATAGTCCCTGTCCCATATGGGGCTCAGGCTTAATCCCCATTTTACAGATGAGGTAACTGAGGCACAAAGAAGTGAAGTGACTTGCCCAAGGTCACACAGCAGAGAATTGGAAGAGCTGGGATTAGAACCCAGGTCCTTGTCCTTCCCAGGCCCATACGGTATCCACTAGGTCATGCTGCTTCGCAATGTCAGTAGGCATGGAATCAATAAAATGACCTGGGTTCCATATTAGACAACTTTTGGTTCTGTGCCTTGACTGCACTTAAGCGTTTAGTACAGTGCTAAGCGCTTAGTACGGTGCTCTGCACACAGTAAGCGCTCAATAAATACGATTGCACAATTCCTTTATTCCCATGAATTTGTGTTCCTTCCTGTTGAGTATCAATCAGTTGATCATTGGCATTTATTGAGGCTTACTGTGTTCAGAGCACTGTTGGGTAGTGCCTAATGCAAACCTAGGATCTCAGCATCTTGTAAATAGCCATTCAGAATGAAAGTTGGACAAAGTTCCTTCATTATTCTGTTTGATATTTATTTATTTATTTTGAATCCTTGATAGGACCATCCAATAGAAATGAAATATGTTGGGTATCTTCTCAATATACTACTACTACTAATAATAATGATGGCATTTGTTAAGCACTTACTACGTGCAAAGCACTGTTCTAAGTTCTTGAGGGGTGGATACAAGGTGATCAGGTTGTCCCATGTGAGGCTCACAGTCTTCATTCCCATTTTACAGATGAGGTAACTGAGGCTCAGAGAAGTGAAGTGACTTGCCCAAGGTCACACAGCAGACATGTGGCAGAGCTGGGATTAGAACCCATGACCTCTGACTCCCAAGCCCGGGCTCTTTCCACTGAGCCACGCTGCTTAAATTCATTCATTCATTCAATTGCATTTATTGAGCGCTTACTGTGTGCAGAGCACTGTACTAAGTGCTTGCGAAGTACAAGTTGGCAACATATAGAGATGGTCCCTACCCAACAATGGGCTCACAGTCTAGAAGGGGGGGACAGACAACAAAACAAAATATATTAACAATAAAATAAATAGAATAGTAAATACGTACAAGTAAAATAGAGTAATAAATCTGTACAAACATATACAGGTGCTGTGGGGAGGGGAAGGAGGTAGGGCGGGGGGGAGGGGGAGAGGAAGGAAGAGGCTCAGTCTGGGAAGGCTTCCTGGAGGAGGTGAGCTCTCAGTAGGGCTTTGAAGGGAGGAAGAGAGCTAGCTTGGTGGATGTGCGGAGGGAGGGCGTTCCAGGCCAGGGGGAGGACGTGGGCTGGGGGTCGATGGCGGGACAGGCGAGAACGAGGCACAGTGAGGAGGTTAGCGGCAGAGGAGCGGCGGGTGCGGGCTGGGCTGTAGAAGGAAAGAAGGGAGGTGAGGTAGGAGGGGGCGAGGTGATGGAGAGCCTTGAAGTCGAGAGTGAGGAGTTTTTGCCTGATGCATAGTTTGACTGGTAGCCACTGGAGATTTTTGAGGAGGGGAGTTAACATGCCCAGAGCGTTTCTGCACAAAGATGGTCCAGGCAGCAGTGTGAAGTGTAGATTGAAGTGGGGAGAGACAGGAGGATGGGAGATCAGAGAGGAGGCTGATGCAGTAATCCAGTCGGTATAGGATGAGAGACTGAACCAGCAGGGTAGCGGTTTGGTTGGAGAGGAAAGGGCAGATCTTGGCGATGTTGCGGAGGTGAGACCAGCAGTTTCTGGTGACAGATTGGATGTGAGGGATGAACGAGAGAGCAGAGTCGAGGATGACACCAAGGTTGTGGGCTTGTGAGACGGGAAGAATGGTAGTGCTGTCAACAGTGATGGAAAAGTCAGGGAGAGGGCAGGGTTTGCAAGGGAAGATAAGGAGTTCAGTCTTGAACATATTAAGTTTTAGATGGCAGGCAGACATCCAGATGAAGATGTCCTGAAGGCAGGAATAGCTCTTATTAGTTGGCAATTTTCAATTATGAGTAAAAAATTAACCAGTTCTTGAGAAGGCCTGCAGACATTTCTATTGCAAGGGAAAAGTCTCCTCCTGAGCCTTCAGGCCAGTAACTCAGAGATGTAGTTCTGTGCCTTCCTCGTCGTCTCATTCATTTATTCATTCAATCATATTTATTAAGCACTTACTGTGTGCAGAGCACTGTACTAAGCACTTGGTAAAGTACAATACAACAATAAAGAGACAATCCCTGCCCACAAACTCACAGTCTACACTTGCACTAAGAGCTCTGCTTCTTGGGAGCTGAAACCTTTTGAGGAGAAGCAGTGTGGTCTAGTGAATAGAGCACAGGTACTTCAGACTCCCAGCCTGGGCTTTAATCCTGCCTCTGCCACTTGTCTGCTGTGTGATAAGTAACTGAACTTCTCTTTGCTTGTAACCTCATCTGTAAAATGGGAATTGACTGTGAGCCCCATGGAGGATTGCATCCAACCTGTTTAGTTTGTATGTACCCTAGTGCTTAATATGGTGCTCGGAACATAGTAAGTGCTTAACAAATTCCATTTAAAAAAAAAACCACTTGTCAGGGTCCAGGAGAGGGAAGCAGAGAACACCACAAAGCTTGACTTAGAGAGTGCAGAGGGAGAGTATTTTGGTCACTATCCTGTTTTTTTCTGGATTTGACACCCATCCTTGTATTAAACCCATTGGCACCTTTTGGTTTGGGAAAAGCTTACCTAGTTCCAGTCAGATTCAACTTAATCAGTTCACTTACCTTCTCTTACTTCCTGCCCACTGCTTCAAAGCCTAAGCATTGTCCCTGAGCCACTACACAGAGGTTGGGGAGTAAAAAAAGAGTAGCAGGCCTTCTGCTTGGGGGAATCATGGGAAGAGGAAACACCCAACCAACTGGGGAAGGCACAGGACGTAGAAAAAAGACAGAAGAAAAAACAGAAGAAAACCTGCCCTGGCCTTGACTTTACAAATTCAAGGTTTGCAGTCACTGCTAGAGTGCTTAAAAATAATTTTCTGGATCACTTTCATATTAATCACCATATTTTATCCTCACTAAACAGTCCTTTGAGATGTTATTCCCATTTTACAGATGAGGAAATTGAGGCACATTCATTCATTCAATCATATTTATTGAGCACGTACTGTGTGCAGAGCACTGTATTAAGTGCTTGGAAAGTACAGGTTGGCAACAGACGGTCCCTACCCAACAATGGGCTCACAGTCTAGAAGGCAACAGACATCAGTGTACATAAATAGAAGTATAGATATATACACAAATGCTGTGGGGCTGGGAGAGGGGTAGAGCAAAGGGAGCGAGTCAGGATGACACGGAGGGAAGGCAGAGCTAAGGAAAAGGGGAGCTTAGTCTGAGAAGGCTGCTTGGAGGAGGTGAGCCACTGAGACCTTTTCACGTGGATTAGAGACTTGCTCATGGTCACACTGGTCACAGTTAAAGAGCTGGAACTAATACTCAGGTCACTTGACCCCCAAGCCCAGGATCTGGTGACCCTTCAAACTTGCAAACCTACGACCTTCCTAGGTTGGAATTTATTAAGCCTTTTTAGGTGCCAAAAACTGTACTAAGGCCCAAGTAGATATAAGATGACAATAAGCCTCTTCTGGGCAGGGCTTATGTCTACCAGCTGTGTTATACTGTCAAGGGCTTAGTACAGTGTTCTGCTCTCAGTGCTCAAGAATTATGATTGATTAATTAGATTAGACATAGTACCTGTCTCACTTGGGATTCCATAATCTAAGAGGAATGGGGGTCAGGTACTTTATTCCTGTTTTACAGATTGAGGAAATTGAGTCCCAGGGAAGTCGTAACTTTCCCAAGATTCCACAGCTGGCATTGGCAGGATTAGCTAGGATAGTGCCTGTGTCTTCTGACTTTCAGTCCCTTGCTCTTTCTTCCTGGTCATGCTGCCTTCCTCCCTCATCCTCTCTTCTTCAAAACAGATACTGATTAACATTTTTAGAGCTGGTTTCAGCCAGTTAGCAGGGAGACATTGCTTGGCTTCTCTCTGCGGTTTCATTAGTGTGTAGTAAAGTCATCCGCAAAAGCGGAAAGAATTGGGAACCATGGAAACGGCATGAAGATCCCAATTCTTCCACCATTTGTTCCAAGGGCTGCTTTTGGGCAGAAAGGGTTGGAAATTACTAAGCAGTTGCCGATATCCTCAGGGACATTATCCTTTCTCCCTTACGTTACCTAGAAACTTTCATTTGGTGGAAGGATTTTTCTGCAATCCCCATTACCTGTTAAGAAGCCTGTATTTCTTTTAAAGGAACCTTTCCTGGCATTCCCACTGACATGATTCTGCAATCATGCAACAACCACAGTGCAGACTAGTTTGCTGCTGGGATAGGACACTGTAATTCATTCGCAGCTCAAATTGTGTTTGGTATTTTTAATTTTCAAGGAATGTACTATACTCTCACTCCACTCCCATTGGTGCTGGGGCTGTAGAAGAAGGCTCATTTCCCCAGTATCTCTTAGATACCTACTTATACTCTTTCTCAGCATATAATAGTAATAATAATAGTGGTATTTGTTAAGCGCTTACTATGTTCCAGGCAACCACACTAAGCGTTGGGGTGGATGCAAGCAAATCGGGTTGGACACAGTCCCTGTCCCACATGGGGATCACAGTCTTAATACCCATTTTACAAATGAGGTAACTGAGGCACAGAGAAGTGAAGTGATATTCATTAATTCAATTGTATATTCTTTTTGATTATTCCCTATATACTTTCCAAAGTACTTTCCAGAAGTAGGCTCCTATGGTTCTCTCCTGAGTTGGTTATTTTTTTCTTTAGTTTCCTATTCTCTGTTCTGCAATGAACTAGGCACAATTTTCCATTCTCTGTAGTTATCCTCTTTCTAAGACAAAAGGCATGGGAGTTTTAGTGACTCCCATATATCGTGATTTCCAGTGGCATGACAAACTTGTCTGACTTCTAATCTTTCAGGATAGTATGCTACTCCTGACCTCTTCTGTTTACAGCTTCTGTCTGAGAAAGGACAGCCAATCAAAATACCAAATAATGAAAAGCCAAGGCATTAAAGTGCACTCCACCCATCATTCTTTGCCTTTCATGTGGCAAAAAATTATGGGGGCAAAGATGCTAATGAGAAACGAATAGGAAGCTTGCGGGCTCAAACCCCGTGACAGTTGAGAAGAAAACTGAAAAAATGGGGTAAATTCCTTGTAATTCTTTCTCATTATGCTACTGGGCCTGTATTCTTCTGGTTCTCTCTGTTTGCCGTAAAGAGAGTGTTAAATTGCTCCATGGCTTTGCTTATTTATTTTACTCTGAAGAAGCCCCTTTGTCCACTCCGTGTTCTGCAGGTTTATGTTTTGCAGGTTTATGTTTTGCCTAACTTCAAAGGATTTTATGATACTTGATTTCTGTTCCAGTTGCATTGTATCTTGTTTAGATAGTTGCCTTGAGATAAAGTGAACAAGAAGTGTGTGTGTGTGTGAGTGAGAGAGAGAGAGAGAGAAGGAAAGGATTTTCTGATCAAACGGTAGTAAAACAAAAATAGTTGTAGGAATTAAAACTGTGGGCAGCAATCACCAAGAAATTCTGAAGTTAATTCTCTAGGCTATAACAATAATAATAATAGAATTGCTTATGATGTCTCAAGCACTGTTTTAAGCACTGGGGTAAGTTAATCAGGTCCCACAGGGAGCTCACAGTCTAAGTAGGAGAGAAAACATTTATTGAATTCCCACCTTGCATATGAGGGAACTGAGGCAAAGGGAAGTTAAGCGAGTTGCCCAAGGTCACACAGCAGATAAGTGGCGGAGCAGGGATTAGAACCCAGGTCCTCTAACTCCCAGGCCTAGGCTCTTTCCACTAGGTCACATTGCTTCAACTTGAACCCTGGACCCTCAGATTGAAAGTCTGATTCTCTACCAATGGGCCCTCGGCTGCAAGCTCTAGACTGTAAGCCCCTTGTGGGTAGGGAGCCTATCTACCAACTCTGTATCGTACTGTCCAAGCATTTAGTATAGAACTCTGTGCACCCTAAGTGCTCTACAAATACCATTGACTGATTAAAATCATTAAATTCTAGAGCACAAAGCCAAATCCCATCTTAGCCAGAATTTTTGGTTGTAGCAAAAACGTGCTGTAAAAAAGGACTAGGAATAATTTTATCAATTTAGTTGTGGTTTCCTTGAGAAAACATTGAGCTGGCATCCTTCCAGGTCCAAAGGGAAGAACAGAATTGATTGAACATAGCAATGCTAGGAAAAAGACAAGCCAATAAAATTCAAACTCCATTTTAGGGGTTGTAATAGTGCTTTCTCCCTCCAAAACACATACAAGAGAGATGTTTTGATTAAAAACAGCAATGACTTGCACATCCAGTGCTTCTCAACCCTTATTGAAAATGCAAACAATTTTGTTTATGATCAATCAATTAATGGTATTTATTGAGCACTTACTGTGTGCAGAGCCTTGGGAGAGTGTATACAGTTCAACAGATTTGATAGACAGGCTCCCTGTTCACAAGGAGCTTATTCTTTTCCCTTCATGGAATTGAGGAAAAGCAAAATATCAAAGGTAGTGGTAGAAGTAGTAGTAGTATTTATTGAACACCTACTGAGTGCAGTGCACTGAAAAATGCAGTGGAGTGATGCAACGGAAGAACAAGACCGTCAGTCAGTCGTATTTATTGAGCACTTAGTGTGCAGAGCACTGTACTAAGTGCTTGGGAGAGTACAATTTAACAATATAACAGATACATTCTCTGCTCCCAATGAGCTTACAGCCTAGAGGGATAGACAGACATGAATATAAATAAATAAATTACAGATGTACGTAAGTGCTGTGGGGCTGGAAGGGGGGATGAATAAAGGAAGCAAATCAGGGTGATGCAGAAGGGAGTTGAAGAAAAGGTAGAGGGTTTAGTCAGAGAAGGCCTCTTGGAGGAGATGTGCCTTCAATAAGGCTTTGAACAGGGGAAGAATAATTGTCTGTTAGATATGAAGAGGCAGGGTGTGGGAGAGTGGTCAGTGGTGAGATAGATGAGATTGAGGTACAGTGAGGATGCCCATAAGATTCTTACATGCTAACTGGGGAGAGAAACATAGAAATAATAATATGCTGAGGATGACTGTAAGAGAAGCAGCGTGGCACAGTGGAAAGAGCATGGGCTTTGGAATTAGAGGGCATGGGTTGAAATCCCGACTCCGCCAATTGTCAGCTGTGTGACTTGGGGCAAGTCACTTAACTTCTCTGGGCCTCAGTTCCTTCATTTGTAAAATGGGGATTAATGTGAGCCCCCAGGGGGACAATCTGATCACCTTGTAACCTCCCCAGTGCTTTGAACAGTGCTTGGCACATAGTAAGCAGTTAATAAATGCCATCACTATTATTATTAGTTAACTAGATAAATGTAAATAACAGTGGAAGGATTGACATTGAACTGTGATACTGATAATTAGACAGGGAAAGCTTGTTGCTGGAAGGGGGATTTTCAGTGGGCTTTACAGATAGGGAAGGCTGAAGCCTGGAGGATAAGTGGGGAGAGAGAAGAAAGAATTCCATGGGACAATGTGAGCACCAGATTAAAGTGAGCAGGACAAAAGTAGGCTATAGCCAGGAGTAGGGCTTGGGAGTGCAGAGAGTGCAAGAAGGGGAGGAGAACTTATAAGTAATGTGGAAAGATGGGTGGGAAGCCTTAAAATCAAAGGTGAGGAGTCTACAGTTGATAAGGTGAGAGATAGAAAACCATCGGAGGGCTTTGAGGAGAAGGTTTATGTGTGCTGAACAATATTTTGGGAAGATGATCTAGGGAGAAGTGGGAAATATGGACTGAATTGAGATGAGGCTGGAGACAGGGAGGCAAGAGAGGAGGCCGACAGAGTAGTTCAATCATGATAAGGCTAGAGCTTGAATTAGGCTGGTAACTGAATGCATCATGTAGAACAGGTAGATCTGTGAAGTTGTTTTGAGGAAAATTTAGCTGGCTTTGGCAGTTGGATGTGAGAGCAGAATGACATAGAAAGTACATTATGACAGAGTCATCACTTGTCTAAAGCAGCGTGGCTCAGTGGAAAAGCTATGTGGCTCAGTGGAAAAGAGCACGGGCTTTGGAGTCAGAAGTCATGGATTCAAATCCCAGCTCTGCCAATTGTCAGCTGTGTGACTTTGGGCAAGTCACTTAACTTCTCTGTGCCTCAGTGACCTCATCTGTAAAATGGGGATGAAGACTGTGAGCCCCCATGGGACAACCTGATCACCTTGTAACCTCCCCAGCACTTAGAACAGTGCTTTGCACATAGTAAGTGCTTAATAAATGCCATTATTATTATTATTATTATTATTAAAGTAAACCAATAGTCGAGCCTCGGGCCCACGGAAAACTTCAGAAGTGAAATCTTTTTCTGGAATAGGTACCTTGTTCTCAGCCCCATCAGATGGAAATACATCCTGTCACCTGGGAGAATGACACTTTTGGATCCTCTAAACTGCAGGAGGTTTCATCATTTTGGTAGTTTTTTGCTGTCTAGTCAATGGCATTTATTGAACACTTAATGCCTGCAGAGCACTGCATTAAGCACTTGGAAGAGTACAATACAATGAAGTGGAAAGGATCCCTGCCCACAAGGAGGTTAGAGACTAGATGGACAGGCGTTAAAATAAATTACAGTTGAATTTGTACATAAATGGTGTGGGGATGGGAGTGAGGTGATTAGCCAATCAATGGCTCCCTCCGCCCCACCCCCCTTCCCTACCTCCTTCCCCTCCCCACAGCACCTGTATATATGTTTTTACAGATTTATTACTCTATTTTACTTGTACATATTTACTATTCTATTTATTTTATTTTGTTAATATGTTTTATTTTGTTGTCTCTCCCCCTTCTAGACTGTGAGCCCGTTGTTGGGTAGGGACCGTCTCTATATGTTGCCAACTGGTACTTCCCAAGTGCTTAGTACAGTGCTCTGCACACAGTAAGTGCTCAATAAATACGATTGAATGAATGAATGGTATTTATTGAGCACTTTGTGCATAACACTGGACCAATCACTTAGGAGAGTACAGTATAACAGAATTAGCAGATATGTTCCCTGCCCATAATGAGCTTACAATAATATAAAGGAAGAGACAGAGTACTATGAATAAATAATTTATAAGTATGTTATCAATTATAATAATGCCAAAGTGCTACGGGGAACAGGCTCAAGTGCACAGATGACTCAGGAGGAAGGGTGAAAGGGAAGTGAAGGCTTAGAGAAGATCTCTTGGAAGAGAGTAGGGGTGTGTCTGATGTGAAGGGGAAGGGAATTCCAGACCAGAGGGAAGATGTGGGCAAGGGGTGGGTGGAGAGAAAGAGTAAGCTCGTCCCAACGATTGTGCCCACAAACTCTATTTATTGTACTTTTCCAAGCACTTAAATCATTGCTCTGCACACAGTGAGCACTCAATAAATACCATTAATTAAGTTTGGCATTATTGGAGAGAAGTTTATGGGTTGTATTGAACGAGGAAATCAGTGAAGTAAGATGGGGGAAACCTGATTGAGTGCTTCAAAGCTAATGGTAAGGAGTTTGATTCAGAGATGAATGGGCAACCATTGGAGATCTTGGAGAAATAGGGAGTTGTGCACAGAATGAGAGGCAGCATGGCCAAGTGGATAGAACACGGGCCTGGGAATTAGAGGGACCTGGGTTCTAATCCCTGTTCTGCCACTCTTTGGCTGTGTGACCTTGGACGAGTCACTTCTCTGTGCCACAGTTACCTCATCTGTAAAATGGGGATAAAAACTGTGAGCTCCATGTGGGACATGGAATGTGTCCAACCTGATTTGCTTGCACCTATCCCAGTGCTTAGTACAGTGCCTGGTACATAGTAAGTCCTTAACAAATAGCATAAAAAAGAATGGTGTTTTTTTTTTTTGAAAAATGGTTCATGCAGCTAAGTGAATTATGGCCTGGAAAAGGTAGAGACTGGAGGCAGGGAGGCCAGTGAGGAGGCTGATGCAGTAGTCAAGGAAGGATATAAGTGCTTGGATCAATGTAGGAGCAGTTAGAATGGAAAGGAAAGGATGGATTCTGGGCCAAAGGGCTCAAAAGACTCTTTCTCGCCCCACTAGGCAGGACAGAGGCAGGTGAAGGGTGATTTTTGAAATTCTCCTGAGAAGAATTTGGGAATCTAAAATTTGATGTTCTCCTAAAGGCCCTAGTGTCTGACTGCTTTTCTGAACCAATCCTTTGGTGAATTTGATTCCGTCAGTAGCCGCCAGTCAGTCTACTGCCATTCATTAAAGTGCTCTCAGGGTACAAAAGATACAAAGCAGGTGCTATCTGTTCCGTCCCCCAAATCCTCACCTTGCAAGACTTAATCAAGAAAAGATCTAGACTGTGTCTGGATTATTTTCACATTTGGAATAATCAGCATTCAATTTTTTCCCCCTCATCGTTCTCAATGGCTTTTTCAAAAATAATCATACCTTGATCTTTCAAGAAAACAAATGGGAAACAAACTACTAAAAATCAGCAGTAGAACATTTTAAATAAGCCAGTCCATTCTTTTGCTGTCAAAGAACCAAGGTTTCAGTACTCTCTTCAAAATCTCATCAAGATGAGATGACCTTAATATCTAGAAAAATTACTCTGATACAGTAGGTCAATCAGAAAAGAGAAACGTTATTCTCCTGTGGATTATTTCCTGAATAAATCCTTCTATGAAAGTTATTTTAACAGTGTCATAGTGTGCTGAAGCTCTTGTATGCAAGTCTGGCTTTCAGTTTGTTATAGGATTATACTGTTCATGGTGGTACCTTTTTATAGTTTTACAGTTTTACTAGGTAATCCAACATTGCACAAGGACACCTGTTGAAGAATGTATTATATCTGGATGAATATAAATACTTTCTGTTTGACTTTTGCTATTGCAACCACTGCCAAATTACTTTTTAATGATGGATATTTAAATGTAAATGTGTGAATATTCAGGTACAATGTAATCTTGAAACTATTAGGTGTAATTTTTATATATCGAAGAAGCACCCATGAAGGGAAATTGGAAGCATTTATACCTCATTAAGCACCACCTCCAGAGGGAAGAGGGAAGATCAGAAAAATGAATATTTTAAAATAGTATTTTTCTCAGTGAATCGTCACTGAATATTTCCTTTTCATATTTGCGGTCATTTGTTTCCTTCAGGAAGCAGCTGATTCAGCTATGGAGAGGAAAACTGGAGATTGTCCTGGTTAATGCTTACTTAAATTGTGAATCCCTTTTTGATGGCTCCTTCAGCTTCAGTCTTCAAACATGCCCATGACTCCCCAGCTCTAAAAAAAAATCCTTTTTTCTGGATCCCATTGTATCATCCAGCTATTGCCTTTCTTTCCAAAATTGCTTTAATGGATTTGGTATACATGCTGCATACACTTCCTCTCCTCCAACGCCCTTCTCAATTTTATGTCATCTGATTTTGATCCCCTTCACTCCACTGACAGCTTTTTCCAAAATCACCAATGACCTCCTTGCTGAATATAACACACTCTGCTGTCCTAAACTTTCTCGATCTCTCAGTTGCTTTTGTTGCCATTGACCTCTCCCTTCTTCTGGAAACACTTCTATTCTCTGCTTTTCTGACATGTTTGTCTCCTGTTTCTCTTCTTATACCTCTGGCTGATCCCTATCAGTCTCTTTCATTGGTTCTTTTGTCTCCAGCTCCTTATTGTTGGGTGTCCCTCCAGGTTCTGTTCTAGGTCTCCTTTTCTTTTCACTTTGCCCTCACTTCCTTAGGGAGTTCATCCACTTACATGATTTCAGCTATACCCTTTATGCTGATGACTGCCAAATCTACTTCACTAGCCCTGACCATTCTCCTTTTCTGCAGGCTTGTATTTACTCCTGCTTCTGGGCGATTTGTTCATGGCCCCTCCAGCTCAATTTGTCCAGAACTCAAGTGCTCATTTTACCTTCCAATTCCTCTCCTCTGCTTCACTCTCCCATCACAGCTAAAACCACCACCACCCTCCCTGATTCTCAAGCCTGCAACCTTGAGGTTATACTTGATTCCTTGTTCAGTTTATCACCAAATCCTATATGTTCTTCCTCCACAACACTCTCAGAATGCATTCCTTCCTCTCTCTCTTTTTACAGTATTTGTTAAACTCTTAATATTTTCCAGGCACTGTTTTAAGTGCTAGGGTAGATTATGAAGCAATCAGGTTGGACACAGTCCATGTCACACATGAGGCTCAAAGCCTTAATTCCCATTATTCAGAGAAGCAGGATGACCCATTGAAGAGGGCATTGGCCTGAGAGTCAGGTTCTAGTTCTGGCTCTATCACTTGTCTGCTGTGTGACCTTGGGCAAGTCACTTCACTTCTCTGTGCCTCTGTCACCTCATCTGTAAAATGGGGATTAAAATTTTGAGCCCCATAGGGGACATCGACTCTGTCCAACCTGATTACCATGTATCTACCCCAGTGCTTCAAAAGTGCTTGGCACATAATAATAATAATAATAATAATAATAATAACGATAATAATAATAATAATAATGGTATTTGTTAAGTGCTTACTATGTGCAAAGCGCTGTTCTAAGTGCTGGGGGGATACAAGATGATCAGGTTTTCCCACGTGGGGCTCACAGTCTTCATCCTCATTTTACAGATGAGGTAACTGAGGCACAGAGAAGTTAAGTGACTTGCCCAAAGCCACACAGCTGACAATTGGCGGAGCTGGGATTTGAACCCATGACCTCTGACTCCAAAGCCTGCTCTTTCCATGTAAGCACTTAACAAATACCATAAAAAAAGAAAAAATAGACCACACTGCTTCTTTATTGGTCAAGGCACTTGTCATCCTGCCTTGACTATTGCGTCACCTTCCTCTCTGATCATTCGGCCTTCAGTCTCTCCTTTCCAGTCCATATTTCACTCAGCTGCCCAGATCCTTTTTCTAAAACAACATTCTTCACACATCTCTCCTTTCCTTGAAAACCTTCAGTGGTTGCTCAGTCCTCTCCATATCAAAGAGAAGCTCTTGCCCATTGGCTTAAAAGCACTCAGTCAACACTTTCCTTCCTGTGTATTCACTCATATCTCCTGCAATCCAGCTTGCAACTTTAGTTCCTCTCGGGTTAATCTACTCACTCTGTGTTATTATCAATTCCTCCACTGCCGAGTTCTTGTTCAGACCATCCCTCCCTGCCTTGATCTCTCTCACACTTCATTTCTGACAGACCACATCTCTCTCCTTCTTCAAAGCCCTTCTAAGAGGAAATCTCCTCAAGGAGGCCTTCTCCACTGGACTCCCAGTAAATGTTAAGCCCCACACTGCAAAGAAGGAATTAATAGAATTATTTATGGTTGAATTTTGATACAAAGATGGCAAAGATCAAAAATCTGGCTAAGTCACAAAAGTTAGGCTGAAGACAAGTGAGAATTGAAAATTTGGCTTATGATTCTGTTGATGGTACTTAGAGTAGCTGCATCTTCATTAGGATGCTGGAAAGACTGGAAAATGGGGAATTTAGTCCAGGCAGCCTTTGCAGACTAAGCTCTCTACCACTTCCCCCCAACCCCTCCTTTTCAGCTACTAACTCTGTGTGGATGATTTTCCCCATCTACATCTCCAGCCCTGATCTTTCCCGTACTCTGCAATCTTGTGTTTCCTTCTGTCTTCAGCCTCCTGTCCTGCCAACAACTCAAAGTTAATATGTCCAAAATATAATTCCTTATACTCAGTCCCAGACCCTGTCCTCTCCCTGACTTTTCTACCACTGTAACAACACCACCATCCTTTCTATCTCACAAGCACATAACCTTGGCATTATCCTCAACTCATCATTCATTCAACCCACCTATTCAGTGTCACCAACTTCTGTTGGTTATACCTTCACAACTTTAGTAAAATCTGCCCTTTCCTCTCCATCCAAACTACTACCATGTAAATCCAAGCACTTATCCTAGTAAGTCTCCCACTACTGCATCAGCCTCTTGCTGACCTCCCTGCCTCCTGCCTTTCCCCACTCCAGTCCATATTTCACTCTGCTGCGTGGATCATTTTTCTGTAGAACCTCCAGTGGTTGCCTATTTACCTCTGTAACAAGCAGAAACTCCTTACCATAGGCTACTAAGCACTCAGTCACCTTATCCTCCTGATTTCATACTACAACCCAGCCCTCACACTTCGCTTCTCTAATGTTAACCTACTCACTGTGTCTCTGTCTCATCCTTCTCACCTCCAACCCCTTTCCCACATCCTCCCTCTGTCCTGGAATTCCCTCTCCCTTCATAGCTATCATGCCGTCACTCTCCCAACCTCACTTTCAAAGCCCTTCAAAAATGTCATCTTCTCCGAGAGGCCTTCCCTGACCCTCACTTACCCTATTTGCCCTCCTTTCTATTTTACCTATGCATTTGAGCACTATGGCCTAGTAGAAAGAGCTTGGGCCTGGGAGTCAGAGGATCTGGGTTTTAATCCTGCTCTGCCACCTGTCTGCTATATGACCTCAGACAAATCACTCAACTTCTCTGTGCCTGTTACCTCATCTGTAAAATAGACACTAAATTCTACTCCCTCCTACTCAGACAATGAGCCCCATGTGGAACAGGGACTATACCCTACTTGATTATCTCATATCCATTACACCAGCACTTAATGCAGTGCTTGGCCCATAGTAAGCGCTTATCAAGTATAGCAATTATTATTATCCCTTACGTATTTTGATATGTATCCTACTACCACCCCACAGCCCCTCTCAGGATTTCACCTGGAGAGTTTCCAGTACTCTTCCAGTCTCGGCTTCAGGAGGGAGAGTTAAGGAGATGTTGCCAACTTGTACTTCCCAAGCACTTAGTACAGTGCTCTACACACAGTAAGTGCTCAATAAATACTATTGAATGAATGAATGAATAAATGAGAGGCGTACCCATTCCATTCCTAGCTTGAACAATGGCTAGCAGGTAGAAGACAATCTGCTACAAGTCTGCTACAAATTTCTGTGAGAAGCAGCATGGCTTGGAGGATAGAGCATGGGCCTGAGTGTTGGAAGGATCTGGGTTCTAATTATGACTCCTCCAGTTTTTCCTGGTATGATCTTGGGCAAATCATTTCACTTCTCTGTACCTCAGTTACCTCATCTGTAACATGGGGATCAAGACTGCGAGCCTCATGTGGGACAGGAACTATGGCCAACCTGATTCGCTTGTACCCACCCCAGTCCTTAGTACAGTGCCTAGCACACAGTAAGCATGTAACAAACACCACAGTTATCATTATTATCATTATACCAGAGAGTCTAATTTTCAGCTGGTCTGTCCCTTTCTGGGATTGATTTGGCTCCAGGCATCCTTATGTCTGATATTCTATATTTTAAACACCCAGCCTCCCTCTTCCTTCTCTCTTGCTTGTCCAGTTCCTGGCTCAGGAGCACCACCCCTCAGAGACCTCGGAGCGAGGTGCAGTTTCCTTGGAGCAATGGAGGATGGAAAGGATTCTCCTGGTGACACTCTCTAGTTGCTGCAGATTTCTGCAAGCCACCTTTGCACATGGCCTTATAATAACATTAGGTCTACATAATGATACATGCCTTTTGTGTCTACTACCTTTGAGTGCAGTCAGTGAGTACCATAAATTCCTTTTCTGTCATATCATATCTATTGTATTGAGCACTGACTTTTTGCAGACCACTAAATGAAACATTTTGCAAGCTCGTTGTGGGCAAGGGAGCATGTCTACCAACTCTGTTATGTTGTGCTCTTCCAAGTGCTGTGCACACAGGAAGTGGTCAATGAATTTGATTGATTGGGAGAATACAGTAGAGTTGGTAGATATAATCCCTTCTCGCAAGCTTGAGGAGACATAAATTGCAGGTAGGGGAAGCAACAGAGTTTAAGAATGTATGCATAAGTTCTGTGGAGGGAAAGGGGGTGAGTATAAAAGTGCTTAGGAGATACCAATCCAAATGCATAGGGGCATAGAAGGGAGGGAGAATAGGGTGAATCAGAAATTGATTGGGGAAGGCGTCCTGGAGGAGATATTACTTGATTAGGGTTTTGAAGATGGGAAGAGTGGTGGTTTGTCAGATATGAATGGCGAGGGAGTTCCAGGGAGGAGGGAATGAATGAGGAAAGGGCCGCATGAGGAAAAAGAGATCCAGTTATATTAAGTAGAATGTCCTCCCTCATATCAGACAGATAATTGCTCTCCCCCATTTCAGGGCCTTATCAAAGGCACATCTCCTCCAAGGAGGCTTCCCTGACTAAGCCCTCCTCTCCACTTCTACTCCCTTCTGCATCACCCTTTCTCCCTTCATTCATCCTCCCTTTCATCCCCACAGCACTTATGTATATATCTGTAATTTATTTATTTGTATTAATGTCTGTCTTCCCCTCTAGACTGAGCTCGTTGTGGTCAGGGAATGTTTCCATTTTTGTATTGTACTCTCCCAAGAGCTTAGTACAGTGCTTTGCACACAGTAAAAGCTCAGCAACTACTACTGAATGAATGAAAGTTTTCAAAATGAACTTAAAAGGTTTAAAAATGTGGCAAATTAGAAAATGTGCCTGGTCTGATTTAGTTGTAATCTCTTTTAGGGCAGGGAACAGGTGTCTTGGTTCTGCTGTGCTCTCCCAAACATTTAGAAAAACATTTATCACTCAGTAGGCACTCAGTAAATACCATTAATTGATCATCTTGCATTTGCTCCATTGCTTAGCACATAACATATTCTGATAAATAAAATACTATATGATGGCCCCTAGGCTCTGTGTTGAAATAGCAGTATTGATATCTATCGATCACAGCATCACTGCTATTTATTTAGTGGCTCCTATTAAAAAAATAAATCACAGAACAGTTTCCATGTTGCATTTCACAAGTTCCTTTGGGCAAAATGGCCTCCCATTTCTGGAAACAGGCAGTTGGATGGATGGAGGTGCCTGGTCACCAATGAGGTAGTCAGATTTAGTTTGTAATGAATCCTTTTCCAGTGAACTGAGGGTTATTTTTGAAGCTTGAATAAGCTGAGAAAGTATCTTCATCATTTCTCTCTTCCCCTGCATATCTGAACTTCCTTACTGTGGCAAGGATTGGTTTTGCAGTCTTTCAGAAACAGGCTGTCGCACTTAGAAAGACAGAGATGGTATTGTCTGATTTTAGTTCAGCCCATTTCATGTCCAAAATTAATCATATATGGGTCTTTGCTGTCTTTCTCCAGCCAAAATGACTCTGGGAAATAGCTTCTTACCCAGGCCCAAACACACATATTTTCAATTTCCACTTAACCAAGCCAAGATTGGGAGCAACCAAAATTCCCTTTTGTTTATTTCTTTCCTTTCATTTTGTGAAATGGAAGGAAATACCCTATGGTTTATTGGTGGAAATATTTTTTTCAATAGTGGGAATATTTTTTTCAATAGATGGCCCAGAATGATAATTAATCCACCATATTTATTGCATGCTTACTCTGTGCAGAGTACTGAAATAATTGGTTGGGAGAGCACAATATAACAGAGTTGGTAGAATAATTATAATAAAAATAATAGTAATAGGGTGAGAGCATATTTCTGGGATATTTGATAATAAGTACGACATTTGTTAGGCACTTTCTATGTGCCAGGGTTTGCTATGTACTAAGAGCTGGGGCTAGATAAAAAGTTATCAAGTCTGACACAATCCTTGTCTCACATGGGATTCACAGCTTAAGCAGGAGGGAGAACAGGTATTGAAGCCCCATTTTGCAGAAGTGATTTGCCCAAGGTAAGAGACAGAATCAGGATTAGAACTCAGGTCAGTAGAGTGCTCTGCACAAAGTAAATGCTCAATGAATACCATTGATTGACAGGTTCTCTGACTCCCAGGTTCCTGCTCCTTATCTTCCTTAAGACTAAGACTTCCTTAAGGGAAGACTGAGCTCCTTATCTTCCCTCCCAAACCCTGTCCTCTCCCTGACTTTCCTGTCACTGTAGAAGGCACTACCATACTTCCCATCTCACAAGCCCGCAACCTTGGTGTCATCCTTGACTCTGCTCTCTCATTCACCCCACACATCCAATTCATCACCAAAATCTGCCAGTCTCACCTCCACAACATCTCCAAGATCCACCCTTTCCTCTCCATCCAGACTGCTACCTGGCTGGTTCAATCTCTCATCCTATCCCGACTGTATTACTGCATCAGTCTCCTCTCTGTTCTCCCAACCTCCTGTCTCTCCCCACTTCAGTCTATACTTCACTCTGCTGCCCCGATTATCTTTGTACAGAAATGCTGTGGGCAGGTCACTCTCCTCCTCAAAAATCTCCAGTGGTTACCTGTCAACCTTCGAATCAAGCAAAAACTCCTCACTCTTGGCTTCAAGGCTGTCCATCACCTTGCCCCCTCCTACCTCACTTCCCTTCTCTCCTTCTACAGCCCAGCCCACACCCTCCGCTCCTCTGCTGCAAACCTCTTCACTGTACCTTGGTCTCACCTGTCCCGTCGTCGACCCCTGACCCACGTCCTTCTCTGGCCTGGAATGCCATCCCTCCACGCATTCGCCAAACTAGCTCTCTTCCTCCCTTCAAAGCCCTACTGAGAGCTCTCCTCCTCCAGGAGGCCTTCCCTGACTGAGCCCCTCCTTTTTTTCTCTCCTCCTCCTCCCCTCCCCATCACCCCCCTCCCTCCCTCTGCCCTACCCCCTTCCCCTCCCCACAGCACATGTATATATTTGTACATATATATTAGTCTATTTTCTTTGTACATATTTGCTAAATTTATTTTATTAATGAAATGTATATAGCTAAGATTCTGTTTATTCTGATTGTATTGACACCTATCTACTTGTTTTGTCTTTTTGTCTGTCTCCCCCCTTCTAGACTGTGAGCCCATTGTTGGGTAGGGACTGTCTGTATATGTTGCCGATTTGTACTTTCTAAGTGTTTAGTACAGTGCTCTGCACACAATAAGCGCTCAATAAATATGAATGAATGAATGCTCTTTCCACTAGCTTACACTGTTTCACAACTTCCATTGAAAGGATTTTCCATAAGTAGAAATGCTGTGCATGCAATTAACCGGAATTTTTTTTGAGAGAATGTCAGATATGAAAAGTTTTCCAGGTTCTGAATTGTGCCTCATGATTAAGAAAATTGTGGAGGATGAGAGGAAAAAAATCCCCAACTCCTAAAATCTCCTAGGAGGAGCAAGAAACACTGGGGGATTAGGAAGCATTTGTTTTCAGTTTCCTAAATTAGGGCATTAGGCGCTGGCTTCAAGGACAGCCCTGTGCAATAATTGGAGGGAAAATTGGCTTTTGGCTACTGAATTTTTGGTATTTCTCTAGACTGAAGCTCACCTATAGACTGTAAACTCATTGTGGGCAGAAAACATATCTATTATATTGTTGTTTGTACTCTCCCAAGCACTGAGTACAGTGCCCTGCATACAGTAAGCACTCAACAAATGCGATTGATTGATTTCTGATAGACTTCATAGTTGTGTTTGGGTTCAAGGTGGTTTTCAAGAGTAAATCTTGAAAAGTTCATGTGTTTTTTACATTTGCATCTCCAATTCTGAAACCATCCATTATCCTCTTTTTTTAAATAGTATCTGTTTAGCACTTATTATGTTCCAGGTACTATACTAAGAGATAGAGTAAATACAAGTTAGATTGGACCCAGCCCATGACCCACATGGGGCTCAAAGTACTAATCCTTATTTTACAGATGACATAACTGAGGCAGCAAGAAGTACTTGCCCAAGGTCACTGAGCAGGCAACTGGCAGAGCTAGTCCTTTAATTCCCAGGGCTGCGCTCTTGCCTCTAGGCCATGCTGCTTTTCTGCTATGAAAGTTTATCCAAAGGAAAAGGACTTTAATTTTTGAAGTGCTTGTTTTCCATGCTGAAGTTGATAATAATAATAATAATAATAATAATAATAATAATATTTGTGCAGCGCTTACTATGTGTGAAGCACTGTTCTAAGCACTGGGGGGGTTACAAGGTGATCAGGTTGTCCCACGTGGGGCTCACAGTCTTAATCCCCATTTTACACATGAGATAAATGAGGCTCAGAGAAGTTTAAGTGACTTGCCCAAGGTCACACAGCAGATTTGTGGCACAGCTGGGATGAGAACCCATGACCTCTGACTCCCAAGCCCATGCTCTTGCCACTGAGCCACACTGCTTCTCATGCTGCATGTTGATGTTTTCAAGCACTAGGGCGCTGTAGAGTTCAGTGACAAGAAACCATAACATGTCTTCTTGTCCCCCCGCCCCAACCTTCCACCCCTAGACTGAGAGCCTGTTCTGGGCAGGGAATGTCACTGTTTATTGTTGTATTGTACTTTCCCAAGTGCTTAGTACAGTGCTCTGCACACAGTAAGTGCCTAATAAGTACGATTGAATGAATGAATGAATTTTAAAGATAAGGTAACTGAGGCCCACATAAATGAAGTTACTTGCCCAAGGTCACACAGCAGACAAGCTGCGGAGCCGAGCTGGGATTAGAAGCAGAAGTGAGAAGCAGAGAAGCAGAGTGGTTCAGTGGAAAGAGCACGGGCTTTGGAGTCAGAGGTCACGGGTTCAAATCCAGGTTCTGCCAGTTGTCAGCTGTGTGACTTTGGGCAAGTCACTTAACTTCTCTGTGCCTCAGTGACCTCATCTGAAAAATGGGGATTAAGACTGTGAGCCCCCCGTGGGACAACCTGTTCACCTTGTAACCTCCCCAGCACTTAGAACAGTGCTTTGCACATAGTAAGTGCTTAATAAATGCCATCATTATTATTAGAACTCATGAAACTCTGACTCCCAGGACTGTGCTCTATCCACTTTTCCATGCCCATACTCTTGGGGTGGCCCCGGGTTAACCCTGGGGATGTGAAGGGGGGCACCAGTCAGTCACAAAGCACCTATTGTGCACCTACTAATGTGATCACAGGGAACTTTATAAAAGAGAACAGATTAGAGGGCAGTGACTCACAACAGGAGCAAATTTGAACAGTTGAGACTGTCAGCATATATACAACCCAGTTTGAATCAAAAGAGAGTGAGCTGATAATCACATCTCATTTTACATACCACCCACATGAAACAAAGGCTGCCAGCCATCACCCAGGAGCTTAGATAAGGGGAAGTTCATTTTTTAAAACTAACCCTTTATTTCTGAACCTCCAGCTCTAACGTCAGTTTTGGGGCTCTTGTGCCCCTGTTTCTGAGCTTTGCCCAGGGATTTTTCTTTTCTGACCGAGCTGACCCACAATTATTTCTGTTTCATGGTTTTCTGGCCACCAAGATCTGTTGTTTTTCCACCAACAGCAGCACTATAGAGCTCCTAAAGCGTGCGGAGCACAGTGCTAAGCATTTAGTGATGGAGTAGCCTCTCAGGGGCAACTGCTGAGCTTGGAACCTGAGGATTCAGGATGGAGAACTTGCAAAGGGAAATTGATTACAGTGGTTTGCTATTCACACTCTCCCGTTCTTGCTGGTAATGTCACTATTGAGGCACAGATCCCAATGACAGAGTATGCAATCAAGAGGGCCACACATTGGGAAATGCATTTGCCATTTTCACCCATGACAATCAGATATGCAAAGGACTCAGGCTGGAAGTCAGGTCTTATGATTCCCAGAGTCCCAGAGAATAAGAATAATTATGGAATTTTTAATGTGCCATACTACTATGTGCCAAACACTGCACTAAGTGCAGGGATACATACAATATAATTAGGTTGGACCCAGTCCCTGTCCCACCATGGGCTCACAGTCCAAGGGAGAGGAAGAAAGGTATTTAATCTCCATTTTAGTAATAATAATAATAATTGCAATTATGGTATTTAAGACCTTATTATCTGCCAGGCACTGTTCTAAGCAGTGAGGTGGATACAGTCAAATCGGGTTGGACACAATCCCTGGCCTATGTGGGGCTCACAGTCTCAATCCCCATTTTACCAAAGAGGTAACTGAGGCACAGAGAAAAAGTGACTTACCCAAGGTCACACAGCAGACAAGTGGCGGAGCTGGGATTAGAACCCATGACCTTCCGACTCCCAGACCCGTGTTTTATCCACTGTGCCATGCTGTTTTGCTATGACACAAGGACGCCTAGAAATTCGAAGAGTTGTAGAACACTGTGACCAAAGCAGCCATTTTGAATTTCTTTATAACTTTTTTTTAATGGCATTTATTAAGCACTTACTATGTGCAAAGCACTGTTCTAGGTGCTGGGAAGGCTACAGGGTGATCAGGTTTTCCCACGGGGGTGGGGAGCTCACAGTCTTCATCCCCATTTTACAGATGAGGTAACTGAAGCACAGAGAAGTTAAGAGACTTGCCCAAAGTCACACAGCTGACACTTGGCAGAGCGGGGATTGATGTAGGAGTTATTTTCCCTTTGGGGAAACTGAGGCCCAGAAATGTTCAGTGACTTGCCCAAGGTTACAAGTAGTCCAGTGACAAAACAGGGACTAGAACCCAACATTCTCTGGATTTCTAGCTCTCCCTCCAAACTCGTGTCTCCTCCTGCCTTCAGGACATCTCCTTCTGGATGTCTGCCCGCCATCTAAAACTCAATATGTCCAAGACTGAACTCCTTATGTTCCCTCCCAAACCCTACCCTCTCTCTGACTTTCCCGTCACTGTAGACGGCACTACCATCCTTCCTGTCTCACAAGCCCGCAACCTTGGTGTCATCCTTGACTCCGCTCTCTCGTTCACCCCACACATCCATTCCATCACCAAAACCTGCTGGTCTCACCTCCGCAACATCGCCAAGATCCGCCCTTTCCTCTCCATCCAAATCGCTACCTTGCTGGTTCAATCTCTCATCCTATCCCGACTGGACTACTCCATCAGCCTCCTCTCTGATCTCCCATCCTCCTGTCTCTCCCCACTTCAGTCTATACTTCACTCTGCTGCCCAGATCATCTTCGTGCAGAAACGCTCTGGGAATGTTACTCCCCTCCTCAAAAATCTCCAGTGGCTGCCTGTCAGCCAATGAATCAAGCAAAAACTCCTCACTCTCGGCTTCAAGGCTCTCCATCACCTGCCCCCTCCTACTTCACCTCCCTTCTCTCCTTCTACAGCCCAGCCTGCACTGCTCCTCTGCCGCCAACCTCCTCACTGTACCTGGTTCTCGCCTGTCCTGCTGTCGACCCCCGGCCCATGTCCTCACCCTGGCCTGGAATGCCCTCCCTCCACACATCTGCCAAGCTAGCTCTCTTCCTTCCTTCAAAGCCCTACTGAGAGCTCACCTCCTCCAGGAGGCCTTCCCAGACTGAGCCCCCTTTTTCCTCTCCTCCTCCCCATCCCTCTTGCCCTACCTCCTTCCCCTCCCCACAGCACTTGTATATATATTTGTGCAGATTTATTACTCTATTTTACTTGTACATATTTACTATTGTATTTATTTTGTTGATGATGTGCATATAACTTTAATTCTATTTGTTCAGACGATTTTGACACCTGTCTACATGTTTTGTTTTGTTGTCTGTCTCCCCCTTCTAGACTGTGAGCCCATTCGTTGTTGGGTAGGGACCGTCTCTATGTGTTTCCGAGTTGTGCTTCCCAAGTGCTTAGTACAGTGCTCGGCACACAGTAAACACTCATGAATTCAATCTTATTTACTGAGTGCTTACTCTGTGCCAAGCACTGTACTAAACTCCTGGGGAGAGAACAATATAACAAGAAACAGACACATTCCCTGCCCACAAGAGGGGTGAGAAAGACATTAAATCAGTGACAGATATGTACATAAGTGCTTTGGGGCTGGGAGTGGGGCAGAACAATAGTAGCAAGTCAAGGCAATTTACAAATGAGGAAACGAGCCACAGAAAATTTATGGATTTGTCCAAGGTCACCCAGCAGGTAAAGTAGCAGAGCTGAGATTAGAATCCAGATCTTTTGACTCCCAGCCCTGGCTCTTTTCAACTAAGCCATGCTGCTTTCCCTTATTGCACTTTCAACTGGACCAACAGCATAGAAAAAGCAATTAATTAAACATGATCCACTGATATTACCAGCTGTTTCCACCTACCATATTCCAACAAGCATATGTTCCACATAACTTAAAATAATAATAATAATGAAGATGGCATTTGTTAAGTGCTTACTATATGCAAAGCACTGTTCTAAGCACGGGTGGGGGGATACAAGGTGATCAGGTTGTCCCACGTGGGACTCACACTTCTAATCCCCATTTTAAAGATGAGGGAACTAAGTGAAGTGACTTGCCCAAAGTCACACAGCTGACAATTGGCGGAGCTGGGATTTGAACCCATGACCTATAACTCCCAAGCATAGGTTTTTTCCACTCAGCCACACTGCTTCTCCAGCAGAATCCAAATAAAATCCTAACAGAAACTTGTACATAGTGCCTAATTAAACAAATCATTAGCCTTTGTGTTTGAAGAGCATGCTGATGGTGGTAGTCACTCTGTGTGCAGGTGTGGTTGAAATAAGTTTCCTTCTTATGCTCTTTACATCTCGAGCCGTTTCTTTGTAGCTGCAGCTGTTCTTTTGCAGTCTCATGATATTTACAACTTTTCCCAACCAATCAATGGTATTTATTGAGCACTTACTGTGTGCAGAGCACAGTATGATAAAATGGAGTTGCTAGACCCGTTCCCTGCCCACAAGGAAGTTACAGTTCAGAGGCGGTGACAGATGTGAAAATTATGGCTATGCGAGTGAGTGCCTTGGGGCTGAGGATGGGTTGACTATCAAATGCTTAAAGGGTAAGATCCAGAGAAGCAGCATGGCCTAGTGGCAAGAGCATGGGCTTGGGAGCCAGAGGACGTGGGTTCTAATCCCTGATATACCACTTGTCTGCTGTGTGTCCTTGGGCAAGTTACTGAACTTCTATGGGCCTCAGTTACCTCATCTGTAAAATGGGGATTAAGACTGTGAGCCCCACGTGGGACAACCTGATTACCTTGTTATCTACCCCAGCATTTAGAGCACGTAGTAAGCGCTTAACAAATACCATAGGCAACATAGAAGGGAGAGGGGATAGGGGAACTGGGGGCTTAGTTGGGGAAGTCCTCTTAGAGAAGATGTGATTATAGTAAGGCTTTGAAGTCAGGGAAGAGTTGTGGTCCGTTGTATAAGAAGGGGGAGAGAGTTACAGGGTAGAGACAGGACATAGGCAAGGGGTTGGTGGGGAGATAGATGGGATCAAGGTCTTCCCCTCTGCTATGAGAGCAGTTGCATTCTTCACTGCTACTGACTAGCCTGTTCTTTCTGCCACTGGCCACTGTTGCCTCTCAGCATTGTGCCCTCCGGCAGACCATTTGTTTCTTCCTCCAGCTCTTATTGTAGTTTCTCCCCAGCAACTGTCCTGTGTGACTTAGTGACTACAGCACAGTCCTGGAAGTCAGAGGACCTGTGTTCTAATCCCAGTTCCACCCCTTCTCTGCTTTGTGTCCTTGGGCAAGGCACTTCATTTCTCTGTGCCTCAATTACCTCATCTGTAAAATGGGGATTAATACTGTGAGCCCCAAGTGGAACATGGACTGTGTCCAACCTGAGTAACTTGCATCTACCCCCCCACTTAGTACAGTGCCTGGCACTTAAGATCCTCTAGAATGCGAGCTCACTGTGGGCAGGGAATGTGACCATTTATTGTTGCACTCTCAAGCACTTAGTACAGTGCTTAACACAGTAAGCACTCATTGAATGAATGAAGCCATTAACAAATACCATTAAAAAAAACAAAACCAAAAAAAAAACTGCGGAATCCAATCATCAAGGATGTGGGTTCAGAACATTTATATTTGTACATATTTATTACTCTATTTTATTAATGATGTATATAAAGCTATAATTCTATTTATTCGGATGGTATTGACACCTGTCTACTTGTTTTGTTGTTTGTCTCCCCCTTCTAGACTGTGAGCCCGTTGTCGGGTAGGGGCCGTCTCTATATGTTACCAATTTGCACTTCCCAAGTGCTTAGTACAGTGCTCTGCACACAGTAAGTGCTCAGTAAATACAATTGAATGAATGAATGAACTCAGGGCAACCCACCTAATGTGGGTGATTGATTGTGGAGATATCAGTTTTGAGGGTGGGAAAGTTTAAATACCTATTGTTGATACGGTTTTGTCCTTTTTTGTGGTGTTTAAGTTCTTACTATGTGTCAAACAGTGTTCTAAGCACTAAGTACAAGTTAATTAGGTTGGACACAGTCCCTGTCCTGCATGGGGCTCACAGTCTAAGTAGGAGGGAGACCTATTTAATCCCCATTTTACAATTGAAGAAACTGAGACACAGGGAAATTAAGACTTGCCCAAGGTCACAGAGCAAGTATTTGGCAGAGCTGGGATTAGAACCCAGATCCTCTGGCTTCCAGGCCTATGCTCTTTCCACTAGAGCACACAGCTTCTCAGCAATCTCCCTTCTCTTGCATCCCTGAAAAAGGCTCTGGCCCTTTCTTTCAGGGCTAGCATGGTGACATCCTGAGCAGCTCTGCCGTTCACTGAGAGGGGTAGGACACTCTGGCCAATTATTCCACTGTCTTCTGCTGTAGGGAAAGCCCTGCCTTATATCCTCAATTCTTCCTGCCTATCCAGCTCAGGGAAGTAGAGTTGAAGCAAGTAAGTAGATATTTTAATGGAATTTGTTAAGCACTTACTCTGTGTCAGGCACTATATTGAGCAATGAGGTAAGTACAAGCTAGTCAGGTTGGACACAGTCTTAATCCCCATCTATGCCTACATAGTAAGCACTTAACAAATACCATTAACATCATTATAATTATTTTACAGATAGGGTGACTGAGGGTCAAAGGAATTAAATGACTTGCCCAAGGTCAAACAGCAGACTAGTGGCAGAGCCAGGATTAGAACCCAGGTCCTTCTGACAGGCCTATGCTGTATCCACTAGGCCATGCTGCATCATGGAAGTGGCTCAGTGGAAAGAGTATGGGCTTGGGAGTCAGAGGTCTTGAGTTCTAATCCCGGCTCTGCCACTTATCAGCTGTGTGACTTTGGGTAAGTCACTTCACTTCTCTTTGCTTCAGTTACCTCATCTGGAAAATGGGGATTAAGACTGTGAGCCCCATGTGGGACAACCTGATTACCTCGTATTCCCCCAGTGCTTAGAACACTGCTTGGCACATAGCAAGTGCTTAACAAATGCCATTATTATTATTATTAACACATTTCTTCTTTATAGATCATTTCTCCTTTATAGGCTTGTTCTTGCCATGTTTTCTCACAAGGTGTTGTGTTCTGCTAGGACATCTTTTCACACATGTCTGTGTTGCTGTCTGCTCACCTATACAGCACATGAGGATGTTTAATTGTTACTCTGTGGCAAGAATGATTTCACCGTCACATTTAAAAACATGAAAAGACATCGAAGCATTAGCTTCAAGATGAGATCTATGTTTAAGGTCCAAGGATACAAGGGTCCAAGCAGTAGATATTTTAGGGGAAAATTGTTCACTGCTAATATCCAGCCTTGGTCTCTCTCCTTTTCTGCACTCTCACATTTCCTCCTACCTTCAGGACATCTCTACTTGGATATACCACCAAGACCTCAAGTTTACCATGTCAAAAACTGAACCCCTCATCTTTCCACCCAAACCCTGTCCTCCCTTTGAGCTTCCCATCATTATAGACAACACCATCATCCTTCCTGTCTCACAAGCCCACATATTAAATGTCACCAAAGCCTAATGGTTCTACCTTCACAGCAACTCTAGAGAAGCAGTGGGGCCTAGTGGAAAGAGCATGGACCTGGGAGTGAGAGGATGTGGGGCCTAATCCTGGCTCTGCCACAAATCTGCTGAGTGACCTTGGGCAAGTCACTTAACTTCTCTGTGCTTGTTACCTCATCTGTAAAATGGGGATCAAAACTGTGAGCCCCATGTGGTACAGGAACTGTGTCCAACCTGATTACTTTTTATCTACTTAGAAAACTGCTTGGCATGTAGTAAGTGCTTAAGAAATGCCACAGTTATTATTATTATTATTATTATTATCTTTTAAAATCATCCCTTTTCTCTCCATCCAAACTGCCACCATGCTGATCCAAGTACTTTTCCACTGCCTTGACTATTGCATCAGCTTCCTCACTGACCTCCCTGCCTCCTGTCTCTCCCCATTCCAGTCCATACTTTATTCTGCTGCTCAGATCATTTTTCGAAAAAAAATATTCAACATCCCATGGTTTGTTCATTCATTCAATTGTATTGAGCGCTTAGTGTGTAGAGCACTGTACTAAACACTTGGGTTGATGATGATGATGATGGTATTAAGTGCTTACTATGTGCAAAACACTGTTCTAAGCACTGGGGAGGTTACAAGGTGATCAGGTTGTCCCACAGGGGGCTCACATTCTTCATCCCAATTTTACAGATGAGGTAACTGAGGCACAGAAAAGTTAGGTGACTTGCCCAAAGTCACACAGCTGACAATTAGCGGAGCCAGGATTTGAACCTGTGCACCTAAAAGCTCAGTCAGCGCTCTTTTTCCTAATTCCTACTACAACCCAGCCTAAACACTTCACTCTTCTAATGCCAACCTATTCCAAGTACCTCTATCTCATGTATCCTGTCACCAACCAACATCCTCCCTTTGGCCTGGCACTCCTTTCCCTTTCACATCCGACTGACCCCACAAAGTTCTACTAAAATGTCCTTTAGCTTTAATTTATTTTAGTGTCTGAATCCGCCATCTAGAGTGTAAGCTCCTTCTGGGCAGGAAACCTGCCTACCAACTGTATTGTATTGTACTCTTCCAAGCACTTAGTACACAGTGTAAGCATTCAAAAAATACCATTCATCGACTTTCTGGTCATCATGGAGTGGAGTAGAGGAAGATGAGAGCAGGAATGTATTATAACTTCAGAGTTTAAAGGGGCCTTGCCATGGCAGGGAGAGAGATGAGGGTGAGAGCACATTGCTCCTATTGTAAAAGTCTGTGGCCTGCAACAAGACGGCCACGCTGTAGCACATGTGCAAGGGCTGATGGGACATACTTAACTGGTGAGTCAATGGTAACAGATGGGTAGAGTTGCTTCCCCTCACTTGTAACTTATTTTAGCATCTACCAGTCTCTCTAGATTGTAAGCCCTTGAGAGGAGAGATAATGCCTACTTATTCTGTCATACTCACCAAAGGACCTAGTACGAAGTAAGCATCAATAAATATGACTGTTGGATTGAAGATAACATGTTTTGAAGTCTCAAAGTAGGATTTCAGGGTTAATAATAATAAAATAATAATAATGGTATTTGTTAAGCACTTACTATGTGCCAAGCACTTAATCTCCCTCTGGGACACTCTCTCTGCTTTGTAAAGGCACCGGTATTCTTTGCTTCCTCATGAGGCTTTCTTATCTTTTTCCAGGTCTTTTCAATGATGCATTTATTTTGATAGACCCTGAGTGCTCCTGAAACAATATGGGTGGAGACAGAGTGAAGATAGAGTAATAGGGTGAGATTGTGTCAGTATGATTAATGATTGTAGTAAAATCCAATGATATAATTGGATTGGGCACCTTTCTTGTCCCCCATGGCGCTCCCAGTCTTAAAGATGAGAGAATGTGGATATTTAACCCCAGTTTTACAGATGAGGAAACTGAGGTTCAGAAAAGTTAAGTGACTTGCCCAAGGTCATACATGAAAGTACTCATCCCATCGGAACCTGGAGACCCCTTTTACCCTCAGATGCAAAGAGACCCACCCACCCCCAACCTCATAACTGCAGCATATGTGTACTGTGGCCTAGTGGATAGAGCACGGGCCTGGGAGTCAGAAGGACTTGGGTTCGAATTCCAGCTCTGCAACTTGTCTGCTGAGTGACCTTGGGCAAGTCACTTAATTTTTCTGTGCCTCAGTTCCCTCATCTGTAAAATGGGGAATAAGACTGTGAGTCCCATGTGGGACAGGTACTGTGTCCAACCTGATTAGCTTGTAGCTACTCCAGTGCTTAGAACAGTGCTTGACACATATTAAACGCTTAACAAATACCAACATCATTATCATTGGTAGGTTCAGCCTGGCCATCCTTTTAGACAGGTTGGGTGATCTGGATGCCTACATCCAGACATATGAGATGCAAGCTAAAAATGTGATTTTAATGATTAAATCTGGAAAATGCTTCCCTTATAAAATTGAGCCAAATTAACCGAGGATCTCATCCAACCCTCCTGGATGGAAACTCCAAATAGAAGTATGCATTTCACATGCAGATTAGAAGTGCAAAATGGTGAAGAGAAGAAAATTAGCCCATGTGCACAAATGAGGCAGCATATGGATTTCAGCATGCAAAGCTGCAGCTGTAGAAATGGGAACCAACTAAGCAAAATGTGACTCTTTAGCTATTCCAAGACAACTGCAAAAAGCATTTGGCTTTAACATGCTAACTCTTTGAATACCAGAATGTGAATCCTGACTCTGTGCTATCGCAAACCCATGTTGTTATGGTTCTACTTCTCTTCTAATCCATCATGACCTCTGGGAAGCAGTTGATGACCTGTTCCTCCAAATATTATTTGCAGTTTTTAAACTCTCCCTTGGCTTTGTTTTACTGCCATGGCACTTACCTGAATTTTTCCTACCTCTCTGACCACACATTCCTTCAGTTTCTTTTGCTAGCTCTTCCTCCTTTGTACACTTTTTAACAGGAGGTATCCCTTAAGGTTTAGTTTTGGAGTCCTCTTCTGTTTCTCTCTTTACCCATTCATTCATTCCAAACCAGATAACTTCCAAATCTACATCTCTAGCCTTGATCTCCCTCCTGCTCTTCAATCGCTTATCCTTCTCCTGCCTTCGTCTTCCCATCCAAACCCTGTCCTCCAACTGTCTTTCCTATCACTGTAGACAACACTCTCCTCCCTACCTCACAAGCCCATAATCTTGACATTTTCCTCAACTCATCTCTCTCATTCTACCAACATAATTTCATCTGTCACCAAACCCTTCACAGTACTGCTAAAATGTGCCTTTTCCTCTCCATCCAAACTACCTTGCTGATCCAATCAATCAACCATAGTTACTGAACATTTACTAGGTGCAGAGCACTTTACTAAGCACTTGGGATTGTACAGTACAACCGATTAGACATGTTCCCTGCCCATAACAAGTTTACTGTCCAAAAGGGGAGACAGACATTAATATGAAATATGTTTGATATGATCCAAGCACTTATCCTATCCCTCCTACCTCTTCGCTAACCTCCTGGCCTCTTATCTCTCTCCATTCCAATCCATACTTCAGTCTGCTGCATGACTACTTTATCAACAAAAACGTTCAGTTCATATCTCCCTACCCCTCGAGAATCTCAAATGGCTGCCCATCCACCTCTGCATCAAACAGAAATGCCTTACCAGTGGATTCACATCACTCAATCAGCTTGCCCCATCCTACCTCACCTCAGTAATCTCCTACTATAGCCCAACCATCACACTCCATTCTAATGCCAGCTTACTCACTATGCCGTGATCTTGTCAATCTGGCCACCAACCCCTTACTCATGTCCTCTCTCTAGCCTGTAAATCCCTCCCCTTTCATATAAGCCAGACCACTACTCTCTCCACCTTCAAAGCATTGCTAAGGTCACAGCTCCTCCAAGAGGCCTTCCCTGATTAAGTCCTTTTTTCCCTGGCTTGCTCTCCCTTCTGTGTTGTCTATGCAGTTCAATCTGTGACCTTTGGACATTAGGTATTTGCCCCATCCCCACCCCACAGCACTTATGTACATATCTTTAAATTATGTTATAAATTATTTATTCATATTAATGTCTACCTCCTCCTCCAGACTGTAATATTTCTGCTTATTCTGTTGTATTGTACTCTCCCAAGCACTTAGAACAATGCTTTGCACATAGCAGGTGCTCAATAAATAAGATTGATTTATCTCCATCGCTATTTGGATCATTTCTATCTAGGTGATTCTTTGGAACCTTATACTGAATATCTCCTGAACTGAAGCAGTCTTTCCTCCTAACCCTTTGCTTCTAAAATTTCCCCTCCCCACAGCACCTGTATATATGTTTGTATATATTTATTACTCTATTACTTGTACATTTTTACTATTTTGTTAATGATGTGCATATAACTTTAATTCTATTTGTTCTGATGATTTCAACACCTGTCTACATGTTTTGTTTTGTTGTCTGTCTCCCTCTTCTAGACTGTTAGCTCGTTGTTGGGTAGGGACCATCTCTATATGTTACCAACTTGTACTTCCCAAATGCTTAGTACAGTGCTCTGCACACAGTAAGCGCTCAATAAATACGATTGAATGAATGAGTATTTGACAGAAAATTACTCCCCCCGCCCCTCAGCCCCAAAACCTTCTTGGAAGCACTTCTCGTCCAAGAGGCCTTCCCTGACGAATCCCTCCTTTCCTCTTCTCCCTCTCCCTTTTGTGTCGCTCTAACTTGCTCCTTTTATTAATCCCCCTCCCAGCCCCACAGCACTTATGTACATACCTACTAATGTCTGTGTCCTCCTCGAGACTGTAAGCTCACTGTGGGCAGAGGATGTATCTTTTATATTATTATATTATAGATGCAGCATGATGTAGAGGATAGAGCAAGGGCCTGAGAGTTAGAAGGTCATTGGTTCTAATTCTGGCTCCTGCTGTCTGCTGCTGCTGCTGTCTGTATGCTGTGTGACTGTGGGCAAGTCACTCCAATTTTCTGTGCTTCAGTTACCTCATCTGTATTATGGAGATTGAGACTGTGAGCCCTACTGGGTCAGGGACTGCATCCAACCCGATTTGCTTGTATCCACCCCAATGCTTAGTACAGTACCGGGCACATAGTAAGCACTTAACAAATACCATAATTATTATTATTCATTCATTCATTCACTCATATTTATTGAGCACTTACTGTGTGCAGAGCACTGTACTAAGCGCTTGGGAAGTACAAGTTGGCAACATATAGAGATGGTCCCTACCCAGCAACGGGCTCACAGTCTAGAAGAGGGAGACAGACAACAAAACAAAACATGTGGACAGGTGTCAAGTCATCAGAATAAATAGAAGGAAAGCTAGAAGCACATCATTAACAAAATAAATAGAATAGTAAATATGTACAAGTAAAATAGAGTAATAAATCTGTACAGACATATATACAGGTGTTGTGGGGAGGGGAAGGAGGTAGGGCGGGGGGGATGGGGAGGAGGGGGAGAGGAAAAAGGGGGCTTAGTCTGGGAAGGCCTCCTGGAGGAAGTGAGCTCTCAGTAGGGCTTTGAAGGGAGGAAAAGAGCTAGCTCAGCGGATGTGCGGAGGGAGGGCATTCCAGGCCAGGGGGAAGACGTGGGCCGGGAGTCGACGGCGGGACAGGTGAGAACGAGGCACAGTGAGGAGGTTAGCGGCAGAGCAGCAGAGGGTGCGGGCTGGGCTGTAGAAGGAGAGAAGGGAGGTGAGAGAGGAGCGGGTGAGGTGATGGAGAGCCTTGAAGCCGAGAGTGAGGAGTTTTTGCTTGATGCGTAGGTTGACTGGTAGCCACTGGAAATTTTTGAAGAGGGGAGTAACATGCCCAGAGCGTTTCTGCACAGAGATGATCCGGGCAGCAGCATGAAGTATTGACTGAAGTGAGGAGAGACAGGAGGATGGAAGATCAGAGAGGAGGCTGAAGCAGCAATCCAGTCGGGATAGGATGAGAGATTAAACCAGCAGGGTAGCAGTTTGGATGGAGAGGAAAGGGCGGATCTTGGCGATGTTGTGGAGGTGAGACCTGCAGATTTTGGTGACGGATTAGATGTGAGGGGTGAACGAGAGATCGGAGTTGAGGATGACACCAAGGTTGCAGGCTTGTGAGACGGGAAGGATGGTAGTGCCGTCTGCAGTGACGGGAAAGTCAGGAAGAGGGCAGGGTTTGGGAGGGAAGATAAGGAGTTCAGTCTTGGACATATTGAGTTTTAGATGGCAGTCAGACATCCAGATGGAGATGTCCTGAAGGCAGGATGAGACCCGAGCCCGAAGGGAGGGAGAGAGAGCGGGGCAGAGGTGTGTCATCAGAGTAGAGATGATAGTTGAAGCCATGGTAGCGAATGAGTTCACCAAGGGAGTGAGTGTAGATAGAGAACAGAAGGGGACCAAGAACTGACCCTTGAGGAACCCCTACAGTAAGGGGAGGGGAGGAGGAGGAGGAGCCTGCAAAGCAGACTGAGAATGAAAATTATTAATTATTATTATTATTACTCTCCCCAGAACGTAGTACAGTTCTGTGCAAACAGTAAACACTCAATAAATATGATTGATTAGAATGCTTGCTGCACACAGTAAGCACTCAAATGCCATTGATTGATAGGTTCTTTGATCGTTCTACTGCAACATTTCACAGAACCATCCCCATCTCCTCCTCCCACCCCACCCCAACCACCTATACTACAACCACTCAATTCAGTCCTTCATCTCTTTTTGACTGAATTGGTATGGCAGCATTTTTTTGTATCCCTACCTCTAGCCCCACCCCATTTTAGTGACTCCTCAATTGCTGCGATCATCCCACTTTAAAAGTACCCATTATTCCCCCTCTCCAAACATTGCTGAAAGCTATCCATTTCTTCTGGAATAAAACAAAAACCTCAAATCACTCCAACAGTTTTGACTACTCATTTCCTCTTTGGTCTCTTCTCCTGGCCCCCCTTCAGTTCTTTCCCCTTTCTGTGCCCAAGCAAACCTTCTAGTTTTACTGAGTTCACAACCACTTTCAACCTATTTGCCATCCTTTTCTCCTTGTCTTTAATGCCTGCCCCTTTGGCTTTGCTGAACTATGTCCTTTCCCTCCGTCAGAGCCACCACCAAAAGTCATATTCTCCAGGAGGTATTCCCGGACTAATTTCCCATCTTTTTGGTCATGTTGTCATATGGGCCAGTTTAGGACTCATTTGTATTTCCTATTCATTTTTTCACTTCCCTTTTACCCATTGTATTCTCAGGTAAAGTTAAAGCTAAAATTAAAAGCTTAAAAAAGGCTGCCTTCTATGTTTTAAAGGTACTTATTAAGTGCTTACTATATGCCAAGTACTGTAATAAGCACTGGGGTAGATACGAGATAAGCACGTTGGACACAGATCCTGTCCCACATGGGGCTCACAGTCTGAGGGTCGGTCCCATTTTCCTGCTGCAGAAATCCCCCTGAGGGCAGGGACCACATTTCCTCCTACTATTGGTTGTTTCTCAAATGCCTAGTACAGGACTAGCTACACAGTAGGTGCTCAGTAAATGACCATCAGTTATTATTTCTTTTCTTGCAATAGGATAATTCTATTTATTTATAATGATGCTACTGTTGCCCGTTTACTTGCTTTGATGTCTCCCCCACTTCTAGACTGTGAGCCTGTTGTGGGCAGGGATTGCCTCTATTTGTTGCTGAATTGTAATTCCCAAGCACTTAGTACAGTGTTCTGCACATAGTAAACGCTCAATAAATTTGATCGAATGAATGAATGAATCCTGTAGGATTAAATTATCCAGCTGGTTTAGGATCTCTCATCACCATTCATCTCGGAATTGTAAGATAGATAAAGAGGCACAAGGGGTAATTCTTAGTGTAAAGCATTTCATGTTCAGAGCATTATAATACAGCAAGCCCAGTTGCCATAAAATTAAAGTCTTGGAATGGACAAGACCAGATCTTTGCCTTCACTGCAGCAGCAGAAATATTGTTGCTGCAAAAGACAGCTTGGCTTGCCAGTGTTCAGGTGGAGGTTCTGCTGCAAAGGAAGTAGCATGGCCTTGTGAAAGAGCAAGGCCTTGGGAGTCAGAGGACCTGGGTTTTAATCCCAACTCTGCCACTTACCTACTGTGTGACCTTGGGCAAATCACTCCACTTCTCTGTGCCTTAGTTTCCTCATCTGTAAAATGGAAATTCAGTACCTGTTCTCCCTTCTACTAAGATGGTGAGCCCCATGTGGGACAGGAACTGTGTCATCTTGTATCTACCCTAGTGCTTATAATAGTACTTGACACATAGTAAGCACTTTACCAATTAAGAACTCCATCTAGATGGCAAGAAGGTCAGATGAAGTTGAGAGTTCTGGAAAAAATGGCCTTCCCGTTGATGGTTTTTGAATCAACTCTTCATCATAATGTTTGAAATTGTTTCTCATCCTCCTCGACAATTGCTTGTGAACTGTGTTTAAGGAGTCTGTGTCATTCTGCTTCACCTGAACACTCCAATTTAACCAAATCTCTCTAAAGAGCCAGATTAAACATGAGGGGACTCCTGCTCTTGGAAAGAGAGCTTTTTTGGTGCAAACCCAAGAACCAGCTGGCAACATGAAGATTGGAAAACCTCCAGATCATGATGGGTGGGCCCCTGAAGTTTTACAGGAAACTTAAAGACCTGGTGGATGTTTAATGAATTCCTGTTTGAAAATAGCTACCACTTAAGCTGCTAAAATACTGAGATAGAGAGTCTTCAGCTTTTCTTTGGTTCACTCTGGGAGTTTAAAATGAGAGGATATCACAGGATTTTTAAGATCTTAAGACTAGTACATCTCCCCCAAGAGGTCTTCCCTCACTAAGCCCTCATTTCCTCTTTTCCCAGTCTCTTCTGCATCACCCAGATTTGCTCCCTTTATTCATCCCTCCTTCAACCTCATTGCACTTATGTGCATATCCATAATTTATTTATATTAATGTCTGTCTCCCCCTCTAGACCGTGAGCTTATTGTGGGCAGGGAATATGTCTACCAACTTTGTTGCATGGTACTCTCCCAAGCACTTAGTACAGTGCTCTGCACACACTAAGTGCTCAATAAATGCAATTCATTGATAATACTCCACACCTGCTCTCTTCCCCCTTTGCCCACGCCCAGCCCTCCCAAATGTAGTTAGTTGTTATTTTGGTGATTCAGTTAAAGGGGTCCTAATCAATCTATCATCATTGGTATGCATTGAGCACTTACTGTGTGCAGAGCACTATACTAAGTGCTAGGGAGAATGTGACACGGCATAGTTCATTCATTCATTCAATCATATTTATTGAGCGCTTACTGTGTGCAGAGCACTGTACTAAGCACTTGGGAAGTACAAGTTGGCAACATATAGAGATGGTCCCTACCCAACAGCGGGCTCACAGTCTAGAAGACTGTGATAGAGGATATCATAGTGGATAGAGCAAGGGCCTGGGAGTCAGAAAGTCATAGTTCTAATCCCGGCTTGGCCATTTGTCGGTTATGTGACCTTGGGCAAATCAGTTTTCTTCTCTGAGCCTCAGTTACCTCATCTGTAAAATGGGGATTGAGCCTGTGAACCCAATGTGGGACATGGACTGTGTCCAGCCCCATTTGCTTGTATTCAGCCCAGCACTTAGAACAGTGCCTGGCACATACTAAGTGCTTAACAAATACCAACATCATTATTATTATTATTATTATTACTACTAGAGGAGGTAGTCACTACCACTGCTCCCAAGGAATTTACAACCTAGCTGGGGGACAAAACTATTAAGATAACTTATAGCGTAGGGGATGTAGCAGAGTATAAGGATATGTACATAAATGCTGTGGGGTACAGGTGATAACACAGAAAGGGTAGAGAATAGGGTGGGGAGGTGGGAGTTATTCAGGGAAGGTTTTTTGGAGGAGATATGATTTTAGTAGGTCTTTGAGAGTGGTGATCTGTCAGATGTGAAAGGGGAAGAAGTTCCAGGAGGGAGGATGAGAGTAAGAGTTGACAGCAAGAGGGATGAAGCACAGTACGTTGGTTACTGTGAGAGGAGTTAAGTGTGTGGGCTGGATTGTAGTGTGAGAGGAGCAAGACTAGGTAGGAGGGGGAAATAAGATTGATTGATTGCATTTGTTTAATTATAGAGATGGATGAGCAACCATCGGGGTTTGCGGGGTGTAGGGAGATACTTGTAGAATGTTGTTTAAGAAAAATATGGGCAGCAGGGTGAAATGTGAACTGGATAGGAGAGAGATCGTGGGCCGGGAGATTAGTGAGCTAGTTGATGCAATAGTCAAGGCAGGACATATCAAGGGCCTTGACCAGTGTGGGAATCCCTTTGGATGGAGAGGAAGAACTAGATTCTCAAAGCTTTGTGGAGGAAGAAGCTACAGGCTTTGGCATCAGGTTGGATATGAGGATTGAATGAGAGAGATGAGTTCAGTAATGCTATGGATTTCAAGCTTGTGGGACAGAAAGGATAGTGGTGTTGTCTACAGTGATGGGACTGTCCTGGAAGGAAAGGGCTTGGGTGAGAAATGGTGAGTTTTGTTTTGGACATGTTAAATTTGAGATATCTATGGGACATCCAAGTAGAGATGCCTGGAAGGCAGGAGAAAATATGAGACTACAGAGGAGGAGAGATCAAGATTGAAGAGGTTGATTTGGCGATTGTCTGTTTAGATATTGTAGTTGAAGCCATGGGAGCAAAGGAGTTCTACAAGGAAGTGAGTATAGATGGAGAATAGAAGAGTTCCCAGGATTGACCACGAGGGACTCCCACGGATAGGAGGTAGGAGACAGGAAGAAATGGCAAACAAGACTGAAGAAGTGACTAGTGATATGAGACCAAGGAGTTCTAGAATCGGATCTTTGGCATTAGAAGGTGGAAAGCTTATACTTATTTTTATCATCTCCGTTACCTGAATGCATGTTTTCCTCATGGACTTGTATTAGATGCACAGTAACAGGTTCCATTTTCTAAGAGGTCTGGGAAATCTTCTACTCTGTCAAGCTACGGGGAGACGAGGCTCTGGAATGGGATATGAAATGGAAATTTGACTGATTACAGTAAGGAAATTCAAAAGGCAACATGACCTATTGGATAGAGCAAGGGACTGGGAGTCAGGAGCTCTGCCAGTTGTAGCCTGTTGTGTGACCTTGGGCAAGTCACTTAATTTCTCTGAGCCTCAGTTTCCTCATCTGTAAAATGGATATTTGATACCTCTCTCTTTTTCTCTTGAACTGTGTGACAGCAGATAAGCTGGATCTAATTACCATATTTGCATAATTGCCTTCACGATAAAATTATGCCACTCCAATTTTTGAGGAGGAAATGAATTATTTTTATACCACATAAGTAGAGCGGCGGGGGGGCGGGAAGAGGTGGCTCACCCCTGACCACTCCTTGGACCTCAGTTACCCCAGGCAGGGCCACCCCAAGAGGTCCTCAGACCATCGTCATTCATATACTGTGAGGTTTCGCATTCAGCCTTCCTCCCTCCCCCTTCCTAGTGGACAGTCCACAGCTCCACCCACCCTCAAAGCACCCCTATAACTCCACCTCCTCCAAGAGGCCTTCCTTGATGAAGCCGTGTTTTCCCCTCCTCCCTGTCCTTCCTGTGTCACTCTCGTACTTGGATCTGTTCCCTTGAAGGAGCAGCATGGCGGAGTAGGTAGAGCCCGAGCCTGGCAGGCGGAAGGTCATGAGTTCTAATCCCGGCTCTCACCACTTGTCTGTTGTATGACTTCACTTCTCTGGGCCTCAGTTTTATCATCTACAAAATGGGGATTAAGTCTGTGAGCCCCATATGGGACAGGGACTGTGTTCAAACTGATTGGCTTGTATCCACCCCAGCACTTAGTAGAGTGCCTGGCATACAGTAAGCACTTAACAAATACTACTACTACTGAGAGTACTGAGAGCTCACCTCCTCCAGGAGGCCTTCCTAGACTGAGGCCCTTCCTTCCTCTCCTCCTCATCCCCCTCTCCATCCTCCCATCTTACCTCCTTCCCTTCCCCACAGCACCTGTATATATGTATATATGTTTGTACATATTTATTACTCTATTTTATTTGTGCATATCTATTCTATTTATTTGATTTTGTTAGCATGTTTGGTTTTGTTCTCTGTCTCCCCCTTTTAGACTGTGAGCCCACTGTTGGGTAGAGACTGTCTCTATATGTTGCCAACTTGTACTTCCCAAGCGCTTAGTACAGTGCTCTGCACACAGTAAGCGCTCAATAAATATGATTGATTGAACAAATACCAGAATTATTATTATTATTACTATTATTGTGAATTACGGGAGGAGGAGAAGGAACAGAAAGTTGAGAAGACAAAGTAGATGGAGATAGTTAATTTATTCATTCAATCATATTTGTTGAGCACTTACTGTATACAGAGCACTGACCTAAGTGCTTGGAAAGTACAATTCAGCAGCAAATTCATTCATTTATTCAATCGTATTTATTGAGCGCTTACTGTGTTTAGAGCACTGTACTTAGTGCTTAGAAAGTACAATTGAGCAACAGAGACAATCCCTGGCCACAACATGCTCAGTCAAGAAGGGGTAAGACAAACATCAAAACAAGTAAACAGGCATCAGTAGCATCATTATAAATAAATAGAATTATAGATATATGCACGTCATTAATAAAAATAAATAGAATCATAATTATAAATATGTACATATATACACAAGTGCTATGGGGCAGGGAGGGGGGTAGAGCAAAGGGAGTGAGTTGGGGCGATGGGGAGGGGGAGCAGAGGGAAGGGGGGGCTTAGTCTGGGAAGGCCCCTTGGAGGAGGTGAGCTTTCAGTAGAGTTTTGAAGGGGGCAAGTGTGCTAGGTTGGTGGATTTGAGGAGGGAGGGCATTCCAGGCCAGAGGTAGGATGTTATGTTAGGGGTCAGTGGTGGGACAGGTGAGAATGAGGCACAATGAGAAGGTTAGCACCACGATCTATTTATTAAGGATCCTGAAAGCCAATTAGGAGGAGCAGATAGGTAAGACCACAGACAGCATGACAAGAATTGGGGGAGTTCATTAATTGTCTTTTGTTTTAAACACTTGGGAGAGTTCATAATCAATCAATCAATCAATCGTATTTATTGAGCACTTACTGTCTGCAGAGCACTGTACTAAGTGCTTGGGAAGTACAAGATGGCAACATATACAGTCCCTCCCCAACAGTGGGCTCACAGTCTAGAAGGGGGAGAGTAGAGCAGTGTCAAGTGTTATTTCCTTCCTCTTTCTTGGCCTCTCTCTTCTTTCTCCTGCTCCTCTTATTGCTGGACCTAATCCCTGCCTAATAGTCCCTGCCCTGTTTTGGGGTTACTGATGGCAATAATAATGTTAGGGTACTTGTTAAGTGCTTACTATGTGCCAAGCAGTGTTCTAAGCACTGGGGTAGAGACAAGTTAATCAACATGGACACCATCCTTATCCCCTATGGGGCCCACAGTCCTAATCCCCATTTTACAGATAAGGTAAGTGAGGCCCAGAGAAGTTAAGTGACCTGCCCAAGATCACAGAGTAGACAAGTGGCAGAGCCTGGATTACAACCCAGGTCTTTCTGACTCCTAGGCTCACGCTCTATTCACTAAGCCATGCTACTTCTCTAAAGCAACTTTTGGTTGCAAAATGTTAACAACAAAGTGGGGGCATTTATGCAAGTGAATGCAGTCTCTTATATCAACCCCCACTCAACACAGTCCTTGGCACAGAGTGTTTAATCAGTATTATCATTGTTATTATGATGATGCTCAAAGTGACAAGACTCCAAACCAAGAAGGAAAGGGAGAACAAAGGAGAAGCTTCTAAAGCGGGGGAAGGAAGGGCTGGGAAAGTTAGTTGGCACCAGACAAGATTTCTACTTAGTTTCATGCAGGGGTGAGAGTTGCTGAGTGGAGTCTTCTTAAATCAGTGTGATGGAGGCTGGGTGTGGGAGCAATTGCCCCCTAGAAGAGGGGCACACAGATTTATGCAATCCTTGAAAAGATGCAGGAATGATCCTGACTTCCTGCGGACACATGCTTGCCAGCTCATTGCAAATTGCAAGAACTCTCTAACCTTATATTCTATGACTTGAAAAACTCCAGGCAGAAGACCAAGCAATGAGAGTAAATAATAAGTGATTGCTCAGGGAAAATAGTACAAGAGGTTGAAAAAGTGGAATCATGTTTAAAATAATGAGCTGCTATATAGCTAAGAATATAACATTGTCAGAATGATACAGATCTAATCAGATTCTTACTTTGGCTGAAGCAGTAACACCTCCTTTAGATAAAAAAAATGCAGCCTCAGTGACACTAATAGTTAAGCAATTTACCAAGTGATAAAATGAGTAACTTATTATTGTTCTATGAGAAACCCTCCACCTTGGTTTACTGTCCCTAGTGTAGTAATTTCACACGAAATATTGATTTCACACTGATACCTTTCCTTTTTCTTACCCTTTTGGAGTTATTTCTTGATTTGAGCAGGATTCATGTTTTAATGTAATTGAAGATATAAAAATACAGCACTGAGAAAATGTGTAATGATAATTAAATTCCTCTGCTGGTGTATGTATTATAGTGAGAAACACTTTGCAGGTCACTGTATTAAATTTTCTCTTTTTCTCATCTCTTTTTGGATGTAGTGGAAATAGTAGTAATGGTCTGCCACTTGTCTGCTCTGTGACCCTAGACAAGTCACTTAACTTCTTTCTGCACCTCAGTTTTCTCAGCTCTAAAATGGGGATTTAGACTACACACCTCATGTGGGACAGGGACTGTGTCCAACCTGATTATCCTGTATCTAACCCAGCATTGAGTACAGTGCCTGGTACATAGCATTTAACAAATACCACTTAAAAAAACAATGTTATGTGAATGCCTTCTGAGTGCCTTCTGGAATAATGCAGCAGTGCACAGACCTGTTCCCTGCTCCTCAGGACTACACTTTTTGAAAGGGTAGACTGACATAAAAACTCAATCTAAGAGTGGGAGCAATGGGAAGAAAGAGGGTGTGACTTTAGGCATCTTTGATATCTTTTGAGTACTTGAAAGATGCTTTGCCATTTGTCTAGAAGAATCTTGGGCAAGGTAAAAAGATCCAAGAGATCCAGGGATTCAAGATTTAGGATAGCAGACACTATCCCTATCCAAGTGCTCTGCAACTTGGAAAAAAAATAAAAATGGGACCTTAGGACTCCAGACCTGTTCAACTGCTTGGCCACTCCATCCTTAGGCTGTCCTCTCCTCAGAACTGAGTGTAAAGAGCTGGAATCTTGATAGCTTATCATATCTAGGATCAATCAATCATAGTTATTGAGCCCTCACTGTGTGCAGAGCACGCTACAAAGCATATGGGGGAGTACAATATAATGAAATTGGTAGGCATATTCCCTGTCCACAAGGAGCTTACAGTCAGGAGAGGGAGACAGGTATTAATTTAAAATAAATTAATTACAGATATGTACATAATTGCTGTGGGGCAGGGGGAGGACTGAATAAAAGGTGCTATTCCAATGATAATAATAATAATAATAATAATGATAGCATTTATTAAACACTTACTATGTGCAAAGCACTGTTCTAAGCACTGGGGAGGTTACAAGGTGATGAGGTTGTCCCATGGGGGGCACACAGAGCAAGGGTGATGCACAAGGGGATGAGAGAAGAGGAAATGAAGGCTTAGAGAAGATTTCATGGAAGAGATGTGCTTTTAATCAATCAATCAATCAATCGTATTTATTGAGCGCTTACTGTGTGCAGAGCACTGTACTAAGTGCTTGGGAAGTACAAGTTGGCAACATATAGAGACAGTCCCTACCCAACAGTGGGCCCACAGTCTAGAAGGGGGAGACAGAGAACAAAACCAAACATATTAACAAAATAAAATAAATAGAATAGATATGTACAAGTGAAATAAATAGAGTAATAAATATGTACAAACATCTATACATATATACAGGTGCTGTGGGGAAGGGAAGGAGGTAAGACGGGGGGGAATGGAGAGGAAGGAGGGGGCTCAGTCTGGGAAGGCCTCCTGGAGGAGGTGAGCTCTCAGTAGGGCCTTGAAGGGAGGAAGAGAGCTAGCTTGGTGGATGGGTGGAGGGAGGGCATTCCAGGCCAGGGGGATGACGTGGGCCGGGGGTCGATGGTGGGACAGGTGAGAACGAGGCATGGTGAGGAGATCAGCGGCAGAGGAGTGGAGGGTGCGGGCTGGGCTGTAGAAGGAGAGAAGTGAGGTGAGGTAGGAGAGGGCAAGGTGATGGAGAGCCTTGAAGCCAAGGGTGAGGAGTTTCTGCCTGATGCTCAGATTGATTGGTGGCCACTGGAGATTTTTGAGGAGGGTAGTAACATGCCCAGAGCGTTTCTGGACAAAGACAGTCTGGGCAGCAGCATGAAGTATGGATTGAAGTGGGGAGAGACACGAGGATGGGAGATCAGAGAAAAGGCTGATTCAGTAGTCCAGATGGGATAGGATGAGAGCTTGAACGAGCAGGGTATTGGTTTGGATGGAGAGGAAAGGGCGGATCTTGGCAATGTTGTGGAGCTGAGACCGGCAGGTTTTGGTGACGGCATGGATGTGTGAGGGGGGTGAATGAGAGAGCGGAGTCGAGGATGACACCAAGGTTGCGGGCTTGTGAGACAGGAAGGGTGGTAGTGCCGTCAACAGTGATGGGAAAGTCAGGGAGAGGGCAGGGTTTGGGAGGGAAGACAAGGAGTTCAGTCTTGGACATGTTGAGTTTTAGGTGGCGGGCAGACATCCAGATGGAGATGTCCTGAAGGCAGGAGGAGATGCGAGCCTGGAGAGAGGGGGAGAGAGCATGGGCAGAGATGTAGGTTTGGGTGTCATCAGCGTAGAGATGATAGTTGAAGCCGTGGGAGCAAATGAGGTCACCAAGGGAGTGAGTGTAGATCGAGAACAGAAGGGGACCAAGAACTGAACCTTGGGGAACCCCCACAGTAACGGGATGGGAGGGGGAGGAGGAGCCTGCAAAAGAGACTGAGAATGAACGACCGGAGAGATAAGAGGAGAACCAGGAGAGGACAGAGTCTGTGAAGCCAAGGTTGGATAGCGTGTTGAGGAGAAGGGGGTGGTCCACAGTGTCGAAGGCAGCTAAGAGGTCGAGGAGGATTAGGATAGAGTATGAGCTATTGGATTTGGCAAGCAGGAGGTCATTGGTGACCTTTGAGAGGGCAGTTTCTGTGGAATGTAGGGAACGGAAGCCAGATTGGAGGGGGTCGAGGAGAGAGTTGGTGTTGAGGAATTCGAGGCAGCGTGTGTAGACAACTCTTTTAATAAGACTTGGAATTTGGGTGAGTGATTGTCGGATATGAAGAAGGAGGGCATTCCAGGCCAGAGACAGGACATGGGTTAAAGGTCAGTGGCAACATAGATGAGATGGAGGTACAGTGATTAAGTAGACATTAGAGTAGTGAGTTATAGTAGAATTACAGGAGGTAAAGTAGGCAAGGACAAGGCGATTGAGTGCTTTAAATACATGGCAAAGAGTTTCTGTTAGATGTGGAAGTGGATAGGTAACCATTGGAGGTTCTTGAGGAGTGGGGAAACTTGGAATAAACAGTTTTAAAGAAAAACAATCCAGGCAGCAAAGCGTAGGATGGATTGGAATGGGAAGAGGCAGAGGTCAGTGAGTAGGCGTTGCAGTAATGGAAGTTGATAAGCGCTTAGATTAACGAGGTAACAGTTTGAATAGTGAGAAAAGGGCAAAATAGTGACACTGAATATGTGGGTGAATGCGAGAGAGTTGTCAAGGATATCACCAAGTTTGCAAGCTTGTGAGATAAGGAGGATGGTGGTGCTGTCTATAATGATGGGGTAGTCAGAGGGAGGGCAAAAGTTAGGTGGGAATCTGAGGAGTTCTGTTCTGGGCATGTTAAGTTTGAGGTATTGGTAGGACATCCAAGTAAAGATGTATTGAAGGCCAGAGGCAATGTGAGACTGAAGAAGGGGAGAGATCAGGGCCGGAGATGTAGATTTGGGAATCATCTGTATAGAGATAGTAGTTGAAGCCATTGGAGTGAATGAGTTCTCCAAGGGAGTGGGTGAAGATGGAGAATAGAAGGGGCCCCAGAACTGAGCCCTGAGGAACTCCCTTTAAGGGGTGGGAGGCAGAAGAGGAGCCTGCAAAAGAAATTGAAAATGAATAGCAGTATAGGAAGAGAAAGGTGGGGAGATAGGTAGATCTAGAAGATATTTCTTTTAAGATATTAAATGTGCCTCATGTAGCAAAGTATAATCACAATTAAGGTTTAACAGGGCAAAGGGAGGTTACTGGAAAAGCAATTCAGGATATTCCTTTTGTATGATTTTTCAAGTACAGGCATTCCTTCCAAAACCTCCATGTTATCCAAAATGTGTGATTTGCCATTTATGTTGGGACAAATATTTGTGGTGTGTTATTTATGTTGGAACAATCATTATTTCAATGGAGAATAAAGAGTTAGAGGGAGGATGGTTTGAAAATAGGTGCAAGAACGTTGTGGAAACTTTAGAGTGAATTATTATCATTGGTTCTATGACATTTCTCTGGCACTTATAAGAGGACATTAGAGTCACATAGGAATCAATTAGCACTGTTTGAAATCTCTAATAAAAGTGGATTTTAAATAGTTATGATTCGTTCTCTTTGTAATACTAATGAGTCACTAATGACTTGGTGTCATAGATCCTGACACTTTGCCTGAAACAGCATTTCTGTGTCTCATTGTAATTACCTTTCCGCCAATTCACTCCTTGTTTTAGTAACTGTTCTATTTTCTTTCCATAGTGTTGTATTCAAACTACGTAATCATATTTATTGAGTGCTTACTGTGTGCAGAGCGCTGTAGTAAACCCATGGGAGAGTACAGTGGCTAAGTGGAAAGAGCACTGGCTTGGGAGTCAGAGGACATGGGTTCTAATCCCTGCTCTGCCACTTGTTTGTTGTGTGACCTTGGACAGGTCACTTAACTTCTCTGTACCTCAATTCCCTCATCTGCAAAATGGGGGTTAAGACTGTGAGCCCCATGTGGGACAACCTGATTACCTTTTATTTACCCCAGTGCTTGGTGCATAGTAAGCACTTTACAAATGCCATCATTAATCAATCAATCAATCAATCGTATTTATTGAGCACTTACTATGTGCAGAGCACTGTACTAAGCACTTGGGAAGTACAGATTGGTAACACATAGAGACAGTCCCTACCCAACAGTGGGCTCACAGTCTAAAAGGGGGAGACAGAGAACAGAACCAAACATACCAACAAAATAAAATAAATAGGATAGAAATGTACAAGTAAAATAAATAAATAAATAAATAAATAAATAAATAGAGTAATAAATATGTACAACCATATATACATATATACAGGTGCTGTGGGGAAGGGAAGGAGGTAAGATGGTGGGATGGAGAGGGGGACGAGGGGGAGAAGAAGGAAGGGGCTCAGTCTGGGAAGGCCTCCTGGAGGAGGTGAGCTCTCAGCAGGGCCTTGAAGGGAGGAAGAGAGCTAGCTTGGCGGATGGGCAGAGGGAGGGCATTCCAGGCCCGGGGGATGACGTGGGCCGGGGGTCGATGGTGGGACAGGCGAGAATGAGGTACAGTGAGGAGATTAGCGGTGGAGGAGCGGAGGGTGCGGGCTGGGCAGTAGAAGGAGAGAAGGGAGGTGAGGTAGGAGGAGGCGAGGTGATGGAGAGCCTTGAAGCCCAGGGTGAGGAGTTTCTGCCTGATGCGCAGATTGATTGGTGGCCATTGGAGGTTTTTGAGGAGGGGAGTAATATGCCCAGAGCGTTTCTGGACAAAGATAATCCGGGCAGCAGCATGAAGTATGGATTGAAGTGGGGAGAGACACGAGGATGGGAGATCAGAGAGAAGGCTGGTGCAGTAGTCCAGACGGGATAGGATGAGAGCTTGAATGAGCAGGGTAGCAGTTTGGATGGAGAGGAAAGGGCGGATCTTGGCAATGTTGTGGAGCTGAGACCGGCAGGTTTTGGTGACGGCTTGGATGTGAGGGGTGAATGAGAGAGCGGAGTCGAGGATGAAGAGGATGAAGATCATTATTATTATTATAACAGTATAACAGAGATGGTAGACATGGTTCCTGCCCACAATGAGCTTACCATCTAAAGAGAGAAATAGACATTAATACAAATAAAAGACTGTGAGCCCATTGTTGGGTAGGGATTGTCTCCATTTGTTGCCAAATTGTACTTTCCAAGCACTTAGTACAGTGCTCTACACACAGTAAGTGCTCAATAAATGATTGAATGAATAGATAGTCAATTGTATTTATTGAGTGCTTACTGTGTGCAAAGCATTGTACTAAGCACTTGGGAGAGTGCAATACAACACCAGACATAATCCCTGCCCACAAGGAGCTCACAGTCTCGAGGGCATAAGTGCTGTGGGGCTGAGGGAAGGGTGTAAATTCAAGTTCAAGGGTGACACAGAATTAAAATGAAGTGAAAACAAAATGAAAACACAAGTAAACAGAAACGACTGTTCTTCCTGAGAGGACAGGAGCTAGATCAGGGCAATTGGTATTTGTTCACATGTGTTTTATTTAAACACCAAGTTGCCCTTATTTTTATTGTTTTCCACTAGAAGCAGGGACTAAACAAGAATATCTTTCTAAGTGATGGTAGATTGGGGCTCCTATTCATAAACACCTTTTGAAGATTATAATGGTTTTCAGCTTTCCTCAAAATAGATTTTATATGTGGTTTTGTTTTCAACAGACCCTTGGGCTCATTTTAATGGGTTTTCTTTCCTGTTCACTCCTGAAGATTAGAGAGTATGTGCAGAGCACAGAGAAAAGGTTTCAGTAGAGTCAGAGCCAGTAAACAGGAAAAGAGTCAGTCAAAAAAAAAACGGTTCACCATTCTCTTATATTTCCCACTTTTTTTAAAAGGATAAGAATGCCTTCTGTTTTGGACTTCTTATTTTTTTAAGGAAGCTATTTCTGGAGCTCTTAATAAGCATACATTCCTTCACTTCTATCAGGGTTTCCTGGAAATGTTTTATTTTGTACAACTTTATCTCTTCCTATAGCCCCTTTTATAATTGATGATGTCACTTGGCAGAAATTCTAGTCCATTCCTGTTAACAGTCCAACAGGGGACAAGTGTCAAATCTACCCTTCAGTTTAGTTTTCGGGACTGAGTTGTCTGTTCTCAATATTGGACATGTTGTCCATAGTTTACCTCCTTAACTTTTAAAGTGAACTGTAGAAAAATTCTGTGGTCTTTGCACTTCCCCAGGATTTGCTGGCAACCGATCAATCACATTTATTGAGCACCTACTGTGTGCAGAGTACTACACTAAACATTTGGGAGATTACTCTATGCTATAATAGAGTGGCGAGTATAATATAATAGAGTTGGTAGACATGTCCCCTGCCCACAAGGACCTTATAGCCTCGAGGGAGAGACAGACAATAATATAAATTTTGGAAATGTACGTAAGTGCTGAGGGCCTGAGGGTGGGGTAAATATCAAGGGCTTAAAGGGTACAAATCCAAGTGCAAGGGCACTGGAGAAGGGAGAGGGAGTAGGGGAAATGAGATCTTAGTCAAAGACTTCTTGGAGAAGATGTAATAAAGCCTAGAAGGCAGGGAGAGTGATGGTCTTTTGTATACAAAAGGAAGGGAGTTCCAGGCCAGAGGGTGAGGATGTGGGTGAGTGTTTGGCAGTGAGAGAGATGGGATTAAGGGACATTGAGTAGGTCGGCATTAAAGGAATGTATTGAGCGTTTTGTGTTGTAGCAGGATATCAGGTAAAATAGGAGGAGCAACGTGGTTAAGTGGTCTAAAGGGAGTGGCAAGGAGTTTCTATTTGCCATGGAGGTGGATGGGCAACCCCTGAGGTTCTTGAGGAGTGCGGAAACATGGATTGAAGATTTTTTTAGAGTAATAATCTAGGCAGCAGAATGAAGTATGAACTGGAATGGGGAGCTACAGGAGGCTGGGAGGTCAGCAAGGAGGCTGATGCAGTAGTCAAGGCAGGCTATGATAAGTGCTTGGATCAGCATAACAGTAATTTGGAGAGGAAAAGGTGGATTTTAGTGATATTGTGAAGGTAGAATGGACAGGATTTGGTGGCAATTGAATATGAATGAGAGAAATTCAATTCAATCATTTATTGAGCATTTACTGTGTGCAGAACACTGTATTAAGTACTGGGGAGAGTGTAATAAAACAATAAACAGATGCATCCCCTGCCCATAATGAGCTTACAGTCTAGAGGGGGAGACAAACAGTAATAAAAATAAATTACAGATATGTACCTAAGAGCTTAAGTATTCTTACTGTCTGTGTGGCCTTGGGCAAGGTACTTAACTTCTCTGTACCTCAGTTACCTCATCTGTGAAATGGGAATGAAGACTGTGAACCCCAAGTGGGACAACCTGATTACCTTGTATCTACCCCAGCACTTAGAACAGCGCTTGGCACATAGTAAGCACTTAACAAATACCATACTTATTTATTTTTATTATTATTATTATTATTATTATTATTATTATTAGGAATGTCTCCCAACTCTGGCATATTGTACTCTGCCATGTGCTTAATACAGTGCTCTGCACATAGTAAGCGCTCAATAAATATGACTGAGTGATTGAGACAAGGATGATAGCAACATTACCAGCTTGTGAGACAGAAAGGCTGGTGGTACTGTCTACAGTGCTGAGAAAGTCAGGGGTGGACAGAGTTCGGCAGGTGGGGGAGAGAATATGAAGAGTTCTGTATCAGACATATTAAGTTTGAGGTGGTGTTGGTGGGATGGGGGAGAGAATATCCAAAAAGAGATGTTCTGGAGGCAGGATGAAATCCTAGACTGCAGAGAAGGAGAGAGATCAAGGCCGGAGATGTAGATATGTGAATCATCAGCCTAGAGATGTTAACTGAAGCTACAGGAGCAATTGAGTTCTCTAAGGGTGTGGATGTAGATGGAGAATTGAAGGAGACCCAGAACTGTGCCTTGAGGGACTCCCACAGTTAGGGGGACAAATATTTTTCTTTGCAAATTTATAATTCCTGTTAGATGTTACTCGATTTTTTTCACTTTCACACATTGTCACAATAAATTAAGGCTCATTGTTTACAATTTCCCCTTCGAAAGCTAGAACAAAACAAGAGGGAAATCAGTTGGACATCTTGACATGTTTCACACAAACAGATCAGTCCTTCCTAAACCTCTTAGGAAATGCACCTCTACCCTTCTTGCTGAGATATCCAATGAAATCCCCACCATTTGCTTGTTGTAAATATTCACTCATTCATTCCATCATATTTATTGAGCGCTTACTGTGTGCAGAGCACTGTACTAAGCTCTTGGGAAGTACAAATCGGCAACATATAGAGATGGTCCGTCCCCAACAATGGGCTCACAGTCTAGAAGGGGGAGACAGACAACAAAACAAGTACAAAGTTGTATTTAGCCTAACTAGAGGTTCTTCAGTTCTGCTTGCCCAGGGCCCGTACATTTTGATTTTCATTCCTCTTGTCATTTTAGTTTTTTGTTTGGTAAAATAAATTTGGCTATACTCTGGATCTGGAGCCTTGGTTGAGATTTCCGTACTATCTACCAGTCTTGTCGTCATCGTTAATATTGCCAGTAACTAAACCCACAAAGAATTGTATGTGGCTTTACTTCCACAAGATTGCTTTTAAGAAGTTGCAAGATTTTGCAAGATTTATCAAACTGCATTAGCAGAAAATCTGGTAAAACCCTTCCTGGGAGCTTCAAGTTTGAAACAAATGAATGTATCTCCTATCCAGTGAAGATTAGGCAATTACATACAGATTAAAATAAAGTAAGAACACTTTACTGTAACTCCATTGTTACTCCATCACTAAACCCTGTCAGTTTGACTTTCACAACATTGCTAAAATCTGCCCTTTCCTCTCCAGCCAAACCTCTACCATGTTAATCCAATCACTTATCCGATCATGCCTTGATTACTGTATCAGCCTCCTTGCTGACCTCCCTGCCTCCTGTCTCTCCCCACTCCACTGCCTATTTCACTCTGCTGCCCCAATCATTTTTCTCCAAACACATTCAGCTATATTTTCTCAGTCCTCAAAAAACTTGCCAATTCATCTCCATATCAAACAGAAATCATCGAACATTGGAAAGCACGCAATCACATTGCTCCCTCCTACCTCACCTCACTACTCTCCTACTACAAGCCAACCTGTACAATCAATCAATCAATCGTATTTATTGAGCACTTACTGTGTGCAGAGCACTGTACTAAGCGCTTGGGAAGTACAAGTTGGCAACATGTAGAGACAGTCCCTACCCAACAGTGGGCTCACTTTGATCCAGTAATGCTAACCTTCTCATTGTACTTCAATTTCATCCATCTTGCTGCAGACCACTCACCCAAGTCCTGCCACTGGCCTGAAACCCCCTCCCTCCTCATATCTAACAATTACTCTCCCCTTCTTCAGAGACTTACTGAAGGCACATCTCTTCCAGGAGGCCTTCCCTGACTAAGCCCTCCTTTCCTCTTCTCCCACTTCCTTCTGCATTGCCCTGACTTGCTCCCTTTTTTCATCCCTCCTCCCAGCCCCACAGCACTTATGCACATATATGTAATTTTATTTATTTATATTAATACTCCCTTTGCTCTTCCTTCCACTCTCTCACCACCCCACATCATTTATGCCTGTTTACTTGTATTGATGTTTTTCTTTCCCCTACCCCCATCCCCCCCGCCAACCCAAGAATGTGAGCCTGTTTTGTGCAGGGATTGTCTCTCTTTATTGCTGTATTGTACTTTTCAAGTGCTTAGTACAGTGAGCTGCACACAGTAAGTGCTCAATAAATATGATTGAATGAATGAATTTCTATCTCTCCCTCGAGACTGTAAGCTCATTGTGGGCAGGGACTGTGTCTGTTATATTGTTATATTTTGCCCTCCTAAGCTCTTACTATAGTGCTCTGCACACAGTAAGTGCTCAATAAGTACTATTGACTGACTGAAGAACAAAGAGTAATCATTTTGAGTGTGTATGAATAAGATCTCATCTCCCAGCTTCTCTGGAAAGATGGGGAGATACTGTTAATGCTATATAAAATTTACCAAGGGGTAGAATAAAAAGATAGGGTAACTGGGCAAGGCTACTTTAGCAGAGCAGATAAAACTGACCTTATTCATTTATTCTAATAATGATCAATAATACTTATTTATTAAGCACTTACTATGTATCAAGCACTGTTCTAAGCACTGGAGTAGATATAAGGTAATCAGGTTGGACACAATCGCTGTCCTACATAGGGCTCACACTCCTAATCCCCATTTTACAGCTGAGGTATTTGAGGCAAAGAAAAGTTAAGTGACTCACCCAAGGTCACACAGCAGAAAAGTGGCAGAATCCATGTTAGAACCCAGGTCCTCTGCCTCCTGGTTCATGCTTTTTCAATTAGGCCATACTGCTTCATCTAATATGCTTGTAAAACACAATAATCTAAGCTACTCCATTTTTTTATTCAAATATAATTAACAATGCCTATCAATTAGGGAGGAGAAAGAGTTAATCCATTTTTGAATATTAGGGTAGAAAGGGCTTGTTATTTATGGAACAATATTTGAGTTGAGATTGGATGTTTAAGAAATACCACACATCAAAGTGATTAATTGCCAAGTTCCCGGTGTGCTTGGGTAATTGGAGCCACCTCTCTTGATAACTGCTGCCTGCTGTTTGAATAATGTTACATAAGTTCATCTTTATATCTCCCCAGTAAGGGATAGAAATCAATAAATGAGAATCCAGCTGCCTAGGACTGGTCACCTTTTAATTCACTTTTATCCTATAATTCTTAACACCCCTTCCCTTCTAGACTGAAAGTTCCTCGAGTGCAGGGAACAGGTCTTTCAACTCTATAGTATTGTATTCTTTCAAGTGCTTAATACAGTGCTCTGCACATAGTAAGCACTCAATAAATACCACTGATGGAGTGATTAATTAGAACCAACTAATTGTCCACTGGCCACCTTGTGAATGATCACAGCTATTCAGTTCACCAGAGTCCAGGTTGAGTAAGGAGTTTCTTACATTAAATAATTAGAACTTTCTAGATGCAAACAATGTAATTTCTGTGTCAGACCAGTGACCCTCCAACCCATATTGTGACTCTAACAGTGGCATGAGAATCCCTAAAGGAAGCTTGTGATGGTTGCCCCTTTGAAGCCTGGTTGGAGGTATGGGCATCTTTCTCTTCAACTGGAAATTCCTTGATTCCTGTTTTTTCCTACATGCCTATCACATGCTCTGCATAGAGTAAGCCCTCAATAAAGAGTTATTTATATATAGCTTCTATCTTTTATGAACCTAGATGGCACTTCTGATGGAAAAATGGGATGGAAAAGTTTGGACGAACAAACCCAAACAGCTGTCCTTCTGTATTGTTTCATTTGCTAATTTCTGTCCCTGCTACTCTTTTTGATTTTGCCTCTCCCTCCTCCTCCATAGCCACTCTCTCTCCCTCTTCATATTGTAATAATTATAGTACTTCTTAAGTGCTCACTAACTGCCAAGCACTATTCTAAGCGCTGGGGTAGATATAAGATAATTGGGTTGGACATGGTCCATGTCCCAAATTGGCTCACAGTTTTCACTGGCACGCCAGCTCTCTCCCCATCTTCAGAGCTCTACTAAAATCAGATCTCCATCTAGAGGCCTTCCCTGACTAATCCTTCACTTCCCGTTTTAGCTCTCCCTTCTGCATCATCGATACACTTGGGTCTTTTTCCCTTAAGCGCTTTGATTTTTCACTGCTCCTCCTAGCCCACATCACTTATGTACACATCCACCTATAATGTATTTGAATGTGTCTCCCCATCTAGTCTGAAAGCTCTTTGTGGGCAGGGATTGTCTATACCTACTCTTTTTTTAGTGGTATTTAATAAGCACTTACTATGTTCATTCAATCGTATTGAGCACTTACTGTGTGCTGAGCACTTACTGTGTGCAGAGCACTGTACTAAGCACTTGGAAAGTACAATTCGGCAACAGATAGAGACAATCCCAACTCAACAACAGACTCACAGTCTAGAAGAGGGGAGACAGACAACAAAACAAGTAGAAAGGCATCAGTAGCATCAAAATAAATACAATTATAGTTATATACACATCATTAATAAAATAAATAGGATAATAAATATGTACAAACGTACACAAGTGCTGTGGGGCAGGGAGGGGGGTAGAGCGGAGGGAGTAGGGGCTATGGGGAGGGGAGGAGGAGCAGAGGAAAAAGCGGGGCTCAGTCTGGGAAGGCCTCCTGGGGAAGGTGAGCTTTCAGTAGGGGAACTGAGCTAATTTGGCGGCTGTGAGGAGGGAGGGCATTCCAGGCGAGAGGTAGGATATGGACCAAGGGTTGTTGGTGGGATGGGCAAGAATGTGGCACAGTGAGGAGCTTAGCTACAGAGGAGTGGGGTGTATGGGGTGGGCTGTAGAAGGAGAGAAGGGAGGTGAGGTAGGAGGGGTCAAGGTGATGGACAACTTTGAAGCCAATAGTGAGGAGTTTTTGCTTCATGCGAAGGTTGATAGGCAACCATTGGAGATGTCTGAGGAGGGAGATGACATGCCCAGACCATTTCTATAGAAAGATAATCGAGGCAGCAGTGTGAAGTATAGACTGAAATGGGGAGAGACAGGAGGTTGGGAGATCAGAAAGGATCTTACTATGTGCCAGGCACTGCACTAAGCACTGGGGTGGATACAAGCAAATTGGGTTGGACACAGTCTGTGGCCCACGTGGGGCTCACAGTCTCAATCTCCACTTTACGGAAGAGATAACTGAGGCATAGAGAAGTTGTGACATGCCCAAGGCCACACAGCAGACAAGTGGTGGGGCTGGAATTAGAAACCATGACCTTTTGGCTCCCAGGCTTGTACTCTTATCTATTATGCCATGCTGCTTCTTTTTTGACTGTACTCTCCCAATCAGTGCTCTGTACCCAGTGAGTGCTCAATACATACCATTGATACTATTTCAGTGCCTGTGCTACAAAATATACACCCTATTTCGAATGGTTGTATGAATGGCAGACTTGCCTGAGACCTTGGTCTCTTTGTATTCTTCAGCTCCAGGAATGATGTTGAGATCTACAAAATTAGTGATCACTCTAAGGGTCAAACATATGAACTCCTTAAACTTTTGATTTGTGTTTCATCCCCTAGTGGCAGCAGGCTGGAAAGAAAGATATTAAAATAGCTCAAATGGAAGAGTAGCCTTTTGCTTAGGGATTTATCAACTAGAGTGGAAACTCCTGGATGGTAGGATCATGTCTCCCACCTCTATTGTATCCTACTCTCCCAAGCACTTAGTCCAGTGCTCTGCAGAGAGTAAACAACCATTTAAATACTATTGACTGATCAGTGATGCCTGACAGAGTGTTGGAAGGAACTGTCACAATCTTTTCTTTTTTCCTTCATTTGCATTCTAAGACAGCTCAGTCTCCTGATGGGATAAGATCAGATAACTGTCTAGCCAGGGCATACATTAGGAGTCATGCCATTGAACTATGTCAGAATTCCTGAAGGAATATTGCAAAACGTGAAAACATATCAAAGAATAAATCAGTAGGAACTTAATAGGAAAAGTCACAACAGATATTGGGAGCAGGGGTGGGAAGTTTCTAGTGGAAAAATGTATCCATCCCTGTGAATTGATTTCTGAATAGAGATGCTAAAATTGTCCCTAATTGCAAGATGCAGTGCAGAAATAGCTTCTTATGGGTCAGTGCTCACCAAGAGGAAATGCAATGTGAGTAACCAAACTATTCTGTGAAGGTGGCATGAGACTGTTGTTCTTCAGCTGAAGAAGTGTTGCTATCAGGGTGATTCAATGCACTGCTCTTTGTAAAAAGTTTGTGACAATTCAACAGGGATTTTATTTTTTCAGTTCAGTGTTTTTTGTGATCCTGGCAGAAGGGATTTTATTGTGATACAGTTCATCAAATTCACTGATGGGTTTTGTATCTAATCTTAAGACTTTCACATATTCTGATAAATTCATCTTTGCAACTCTCCATAACAGCATCCTTTAGTGTTTACAATGGATTTACAAAGACAAAATTCATTCATTCATTCAATCGTATTTATTGAGCACTTATTGTGTGCAGAGCACTGTACTAAGCTCTTGGAAAGTACAATTCGGAAACAGAGACAATCCCTACCCAACAAAAGGCTCACAGTCTAGAAGAGGGGAGACAGACAACAAAACAAAGCAAGTAGACAGGCATCGATAGCATCAATATAAATAGAATTATAGGTAGATATAAGTCATTAATAAAATAGAATAATAAAATAATAAATATGTACATACATACACAAGTGCTATGGGGCAGGGAGGAGGGTAGAGCAGAGGGATGGAGTCGGGGCATGGGGAGGGGAGGAGCAGCAGAGGAAAATGGGGCTCAGTCTGGGAAGGCCTCCTGGAGGAGATGAGCTGAACTGTTATCACCATTCCTCTTCCTCCTCCTCACCACCACCACAACTGCCAGCATCCCCATCGGGATCGGAAGGTCATGGGTTATAAACCTGGCTTGGGCAAGTCACTTCATTTCTCTGGGCCTCAGTTACCCCATCTGTAAAATGGGGATTGAGACTGTGAGCCCCATGAGGGGCAGAGACTGTGTCCAGCCTGATTAGCTTCTATCTACCCCAGTGTTTGATACAATGCCCAGGACATAGCAAGCGCTTACCAAATACCATAAAAATAAAGTGTAGCAGTCAAATGGTCCAGAAGGATTAGGAAAGAGTGCAAGAACATTAAAGTACAAAAGAAATAATTTTGTTTGAGAACACAGTTTATCACAACTAGGATTTACGCAAAGAAGAACACTGATTTCTGGAATTCAAAGGGTTATGCTGCTTTAATCCTCCAGCTCCACTGGAGGTTTCTTTTGAATCTTTTTAATTGGGGTATTGGTTATAAACTCAATCATGACTTTGTTTCTGTAGGAATGTATTAACTTAGTGATCTTATGTCTCTTTCAAGGGATGGAGGGAAAAATGCCTAGTAGATGCTCAGTAAATGGCACCAGTTAGTAGTAGAGTGAACATCCAGGTTAAGACATGAGTACGGAACACTTTAAGAAGTCATCTTGTATTTCCAACAACAGCTATTCTGTGCCAGCACCCTCCTGCAGGTTCAACCCCCAAGAATTGTGTTGTTGAAGAATCTTACCCAAACACTTTCATCCCCTTCTCACTCTCCAGACTCCCAGCCAATTCATTCATTCAATCATATTTATTGAGTGCTTATTGTGTGCAGAGCACTATGCTAATTGAATGCTTCCCCCAAATAATCAAATTAAATTATTCCCCCAAATGATACCTTTTGGGTTCTGCCCCTCCCTTGGACTGCCTCCTGGGCCTACCTGGACTCAGGTCAGAGGGGTTTTGCCACGTTTTGGCTTGGGTTGTAGTCCATAGCTGAGCTCAGTGTCCCAGCTTGGATTTAGAAGTTGCCTATTTGTTTGGGGGTGTGAGGGGCGGTTTGGTCTTTTTTCATGGCAGGTTTGGGGGATGAAAGCACTGAGTTTAAAATCATCTGAATGACTTCAGTCCAAATGATCTTTGATGTGAGCCAAATCACAAGACTCAAAATTACTTGTCTTATGCTGTAGAGTCATTTCTGACCATAGCCACTCCACGGACACATCTCTCCCAGAGTTCCCTGCTCTCCATCTGCAACCGTTCTGGTAGTGTGTCAATAGAGTTTTCTTGGTCAAAATATGGAAGATGTTTACCATTGGCTTCTTCCACACAGTAAATTTGAGTTTCCACCCTCAACTCTCTCCCATGCCACTTCTGCCCAGCACAGGTGAGTTTTGACTTGTAGCAGATTGCCTTCCATTCACTAGCCAGTGCCCAAGTTAGAAATGCAATGGGTATGACTCTCCTGTAAGAGACTGGTAGAGTACTGGAAACTCTCCAGGTGCGATCCTGAGAGGGCTCAAAATGCCTACTCTCCCTTTATCCACCATTTCCCTACAATTTGTGCTTTATGATATTTTGGTGCTTACTATGTGCCAGGCACCATATTAAGTGCTGGGGTAGATACAAGCTAGTCAGGTTGGACAGAGCCCGTGTCCCACATGGGGCTCACACTCCTAATCCTCATTTTACAGATGAGGTATCTGAGGCACAAATAAGTGAAGTGACTTGCCCAAGGTCACACAGAAGACAAGTGGTGGAGCTGGGATTAGGACCCATGTCCTTCTGATTCCCAGGTCCATGATCTATGTACTAAACCACACTGCTTCTTGGCACTTTTCTAGTACCAGTCTTCAGACTCTTTTACTGCCAGTGCTCTTTCTGTCCACCCTTACTTCCTTTTTATCAAAAAATTCAGCTGGAGGTGTAATTTCCAGCTCCATGGAAAAAATGTCTCTCCTGCTATTCCAGTTATTTAGCCATAGGGAAGTGTTTGAATGGTGATATAGTCAGAACCCCCAAAGCCAGTGGTTTCCAGTCTCACCACTGCTCTCCCATAGGGACTCACTGATACACAGTGTATCATTTTTAAGGATCAAGGAAGAGGCCGCTTGGTGTTGAAGGCTCCGTGGAAATAATTTGGGGAGCAGCAGAAAGTTTTCACACTTAAGGACAGATTTTCCAATCCTAACTACTGCAGTTAGCCCATAATACCACACAAAGGAAAAAAAATGTCATTTCCTTTCTGCACGGATTTGACATTTCCAAGTCCTTCCTCTGGCCAGAAAGCACAACCCAGACCCAGTCCTCATTTATCCTTTAATTCTCATTTTGATTTTGCTGTTTTGAATTCTCTGCCTGTCCCTCCTGGGCTTGTATGAAGTCTGGATTCCCTGTTAGTCTAACAAGAAGGTTGCTATGGTAACCAGATGACATTCTGGTAGCTACTGCTAACTCCAGTCTCTAGCCTCATACTTGTTTTCCTGCTTAGTAAATTAATAACATTTAAATTAAACCTATTAACTCATTTCATGTCAATTAGTTTGTGTGTTAAGCTGGATGTCGGCTTTGCTCTTCCCTCCCCCAACATACATTAATTAACTCCTGCTGTTTCTGAGGGCGCTATGGAAGGTTTCAGTGGTTTCCAGCAATCTGCAATTACAATATTCAGGACCCATGCAGAAAGTAATCAATGTCAAATTAATTGCTTTTCACAGGTCTCTAGTCAGCTGTCTTGTCAGAGGATTTAGTAAAAATTCTAACAGGTTGGATTTATGAAAAAAATGAAATGCAGTGAAATTATACAGATGAGCTGGGATGGTGGCTAGTGTAATTATTTGTTTTGCTCAAATTCCATGTATTTGATCTCCTCCTTGATCATAGTTGCTTTTCTTTAGCAGCTAATGCCCCAGTTGCATGGCTGAGCATTCTCCCCAGTTGGCATTCTCCTGGCTAGACCTTAGTGTGCCTTTCAGAAATGAGGCAGGCAGGGATCAGGTGCTGAAAAGAGAAGGAGGAGAGTAGAGAAAAATAGGTTAATCCGGCCCCAATGAGCTTGCTTTAAACTACTTTTTCTTCCTTGTCTGTATAGAGATGGTGGGAAAATTGGTCCACAAATGAGATTAGCTTTCTGGAAACTGTAGTTTACTTGATTGGGACAGGCACTGTGAAGATTATAACATGCACCTTTAATGACCTGATTAGGGACTGTGTGCCTTCTTTGTGAGCAGACTCATCCCAAACCATCTCTCTGGTGTTTTTTGTCTGGGTTATTTTTTTTTTCTAAGATCCAGCAAGCACTTGGTGTTTACAAGTAAAAAAGTGGAACCTGAATTATGGCTTGGAAAATCACCCTGACCTATCTAAATATCCTATTGTTGTTCATATTTCAGCTCTCCGGGCAAGCAATAGTAAGCTGTTAAGAAGGTTAAAAGAATGTTAAGGGTCTAATAGAATATCCCAGGGTATCTAGTACATTCTCCCCCAATAATAATAATAGTAATGATTATGATATTTAAGTGCTTACTATGTGCCAGGCACTGTACTAAGCGCTGGGAAGGATACAAGCAAATTGGATTGGACACAGTCGCTCTCCTAGATAGGGCTCACAGTCTCAATTCCCGTTTTACAGATGAGGTAACTGAGGCATAGACTTGCCCAAGGCTATGCAGCAGACAAGTGGCGGAGCTGGGATTCGAACTCATGACCTTCTGACTCCCAGGCATCCAGACATCCAGCATTTGTGGATGAAGTGACCACAGCCTAGCACTGATGTTGTTCTAGAGTGTCATGTCCCAGCTGGTGGTTGCCTTGATAACAACTATGGTCTCTGTTGCTGAGGTTAGCCAGCTCTTTTTCGGTATTCCTGCTAGGCCTGTCTACCTCATGGAGTGGCCTAGGCAATCAGGAGAATTGATTGAACCCTTACTCTGTCCAGAGCACTGTACAAAGCACACAATAGAGTATTGAAGGCCCAATCCCGTCCTCAAGGAGTTTAGGAGATTGTTCAGTCAGAAATCTCCACTTCTGATGGCAGGTCCAGCAGTCTGTGAGTCTGTTGTAGGGATTGTCTCTCTCTATTGCTGTACTGTACTTTCCAAGCACTTAGTACAGTCCTCCACACACAGTAAGCACTCAGTAAATATGATTGAATGAATGAATTAGAATCAATCAGTCATTTAGTAAGAGCTTACTGTGTTCAGAGTACTGTATTAAGCTCTTGGCAGAAAATGGTATAACGGAGTTGGTAGACACATTCCCTGCCCACAACAAAATTACAGTCTAGAGGAGGAGAACCCGGGTCTCCAGACTCCCATTGCAGTGTTCTTTCCACTTGGATCAAACCATTTCAGCTGTATGATCTACAAGGAACTGTGACTTCACTTTTGCATTTGTCATGTAAATTTCCTACAGCTTAAACGAAAGGGGAAAAATATTGCTTGGCAGTTTTTCTGTGTTCTGCTACCACAACTTTACCCCATCATGCCATAATTCTACCCTTTCATTGGCACAAACAGTAGGATTTATTGAGCACCTACTGTGTACAGAGCACTGTACTAAGAGCTTGGGAGAGTACAATAGAGTTAGTAAACATGATCTCAGGCCTCAAGGACCTTAAATTTTACCAACAAGAGACAGACACTAAAATAAATACAGATTAGAGGAAACAGGAAAAAGAGATGTTTATGCATCAGTGCCTAAGTAATAGGGTCTGTAAGAGCTGTACATAAATGCTGCCGGAAGTTGTGAATCGATTAATCAATTGCATTTGAGAAGCAGCATGGCTCAGTGAAAAGAGCCTGGGCGTGGGAGTTAAATGTCATGGGTTCTAATCCCAGCTCTACTGCTTGTCAGCTGTGTGACTTTGGGCAAGTCACTTCACTTCTCTGTGCCTGTTACCTCATCTGTAAAATAGGGATTAAAACTGTGAGCTCCATGTAGGACAATCTGATCACCTTGTACCCCTCCCAGCGCTTAGAACGGTGCTTCACACATAGTAAGTGCTTAATAAATGGAATCATTATTATTATTATGTCCCACCTGATTAACTTGTCTACCTCAGCACTTAGTGTTTGATACATAGTGAGTGCTTAATAAATGCAATAATAATAATAATAATAATGGTAATTAATCAGTGTGCTTAACAAATGCCATCATTATTATTTGAGTGCTTAATGCATGCAAAGCATTGTACTAAGCAAGTAGGAAAGTACAGTATAGCAGAGTTGGTAAACATGATTCCTGCCTACAGTGAGTTTACAGTCTAGAGGGCATACCTAAATTCTTAGATGGAGTGGAAGGGCTGAAATAGCTGTTGTAGAGGTATAAAATGGGGAGATGAGAAGTTAATCCTGGAAGACACAATCACACTATTATTCCTCCCTCATTGGCTCCCCTGCCCAATGCCCCCAGTGATTATTCTAGACTTTTACCTTTATACTGAAATCTCTCCCACCTTCTCCCTCTTTAACCTTCAAATATCTTGCTAGCTTTTATTTTTTTGGCAAGCCCAAGGTTATTAAACGTGAAGTAGAGTGGCTTAATAGATAAAGCATGGTCCTGTGAGTCAGAAGGACCCGGGTTCTAATCCTGACTCTGCCACTTATCTGCTGTGTGACCATGGGCAAGTCACAACTTCTCTGTGTCTGTTATCTCATATGAATAATGGAGAATAAAACAGGGAGCCCCATGTGGGACGTGGACTATGTCGAACCTGATTAGCTTGCATCTATCCCAGAATTTAGTACAGTGCCTGGCACACAAACGCTTAGCAAATACCATAAAAAACCTCACATAAAGAACAAGCAATGAACTTCTCTAGGGGCCCCCTTTACCTCTTCCTTATGCTCCACTCCCACATTCTCCTCCAGTCCATCTCTCTTCCAAAGGGATCTTTTGCCCTCTTTTAAAATCTAATCCTCAACAGTGCCCCTTGATTCTTCCTGTATAATATTTCACAGATCTACTCTACTCACATAACCACTATGCTGTTTCAAGCCCTCATCTCTTCCTTACTGGATCACTACAATAGCCTTTACCAATCAATAGCATTTACTGGGCTCCTACTGTGTGTGAAGCACCATACTAAGCACATCAATCAATTAATAGTATTTATGAGCACTTAGCGTGTACAGGAGACTGTACTAAGCACTTGGGAGAGTACAGTAAAACAAAGTTAGTAGACATGTTCCCTGCCCACAGTGAGTTTATAGTCTAGAAAGGGATCCTCTTTACCAGGCTCCCTGCCTCAAGCCTCTTCCCCAGTTCAGACTGTCCTACAGACTGCACACGCCATTTGCCTAGGCTTCTACATGTCTGCTGTGTGCCGGAATCATCATTTTTGAAAGCCATTTTAACACCTTGCTTCCTTAGTGGTAATGGAATTCCCATGGAGGTTTAAATAGGGAACTGCAGAAATATGCAGGCTCTCCTAGGCATACTTATTTCCCAACCTTGGGTTTGAAACAATGTAGCCCTAGTTCAATTAATGTTCTCGAAGGAAAATAATTTCCCTTTCCCTCGTTGTGAGAAGACATGGGCTAATAACTCAAAGTAGGCTTGAGACCTTTAAATGAAGAATGCTAAATAGGGAAGGTGGTAGTAATGATGCAATTTATCAGCTCAGCAGAAAATGGCTGCTACTGCTATGAAGCCCCCTGGGGAATTACTGCCTCATCTCAGAAACAATGTTACATTGTGTTCTAGGACTAGTGTTTTCTCTCATATGAATAAAAGGTGGAAAGTCTCCTGCCCTTCTTCAGTTCCATCTTCAAGTATATCTTTGCTATAGATTTTGAAAATAATGGCGTATGTTTCCATGGAAACTCATTCTAGGCTTAGATTTGATATTGTGGTTGATTCTTTGATGCTTTTATCTAGAGGATTATAGAAAGTTTCCAGGAATACTTATTATATTCCTGGCTTCTAAGGGCAGAGGAGCTGCCAGGTATTAATGTTGGATGGCGACCCAATGTGGGGAAACACCTTCCTTTTCCCAAAAGTGTATATCACTTGGAATTCTGCACTCTTTTTCATCCCTTCAAATTCTAAAGGCACTGAAGATTTCCTGGTTTAATAAAATAATTTATAAACTTCCAGGTGCCTGTTGAATTGCTCTCTGAACTTTTCTCAAACAAGATGGCTTCCTAACTGGGGGGCTCTTAGGTTTCATTTTTCTGGCTCTCGCCAGCTCATGATCATTTCACTGTGGGATTCACTGCTGCTGTGAATTAGGTTGCTGCCTGATGAGTAACTTCCCCAGAGCGGAGAATGAAGAACTGGAGGAAATAGCTGAAAGACATGTTGCTTTGAGGTGGAGGCATTTGGAATCACCTGCCCGCCTGAGTGACTGCCACAATTCTTTTGGAGGACTCGATCCATGACTTTGTAGATGCTTACATAATGTTCCTAGCACTTTGGGGGCAGTTCATAACTAGTCACAGGGACTCTTCTCAGCTCTTCTAAATTTTTGCAAATGCACGAAAAGTAACAGTGGAATGGAAGTGAAATCTTGTAGAAAGAGGTGTCAACTTCACGCGGGCAGTGGAAGCTATTGCCAGTTGGCCTAGGCAAAAGAACCCGGGCCTGCGAGTCAGTGGACCTGGGTTCTAATCCTGGCTCCACCACTTGTCTGCTTTGTGACCTCGGGCAAATCACTTAATGTGCCTGTGCCTCAGATACCTCAACTGTAAAATGGGATTAAATTCTCCTGCCTCCAATTCATTCATTCATTCAATCGTATTAAGTGCTTACTGTGTGCAGAGCACTGTACTGTAAAGCACTTGGAAATTACATTTCAGCAATAGAGACAATCCTTGCCCACACTGGGCTTTAGACTATAAGCCCCTTGTGGGATAGGGACTGTGTCCAACCTGATTATCTTGAATCTAGGTACTTAGTACAGTGCCTGGCATATACTGCCATAACAAAAATGCTTCACATCTTTTTAGGTAGACTTCTTGTTTCTCATATCCTACACTTCTAAGGAGCCTTGAGAGTCACAATTCCACAGTGACTTTATGGTGTCAATAATTCCTTGAGGCATTTCTCCATCCCCTAAAATCCCTGTCCTCTTTTCTCCCCAACACTCAATTTGAAAATTGGGCACCTAGACTTATAGCACAGTGATTTTGTTTTTGCCACAACAATAAAAGCACGTGCCTTGCTTCTAAATTTTTTTTTAACAAAATCTAAACCTGGAAAATATCCTTAATTCTCAGTGAGGGTTGGAATCCCCAACTCCCTTTTCTACAGATCTTGGGGAAACCACGAGAAGTAATGTCAGCCCAAAATCTATGAGACAAAATCATATCAGACAGAGAAGTTCTTGTTCAGATCATCGTATTGATCAGGGTGTTTGAACGTATTAAAAGTATGATATTTCAATGTAAATCCATTACAAGGATTTTTCAAACAGATCATATATTGCTGTTCTTAATGGTGAGGTATGACTGAAACTAGAGCTCTAAAAGGCAAAAAAAAATTTTTTTTGATAATAAACATGGTGAAATGTAAGGGATTGTCATTTTTGAGCTTTTCTTCTGGTAATATCGTTTTCGTTCATTTGTCTTTGCCAAGGCTTCTCTGTGAAATCCCAGAGATGTTTCCAGGTGGGTTTGCTCAGCTAGAGAAGCCTGTTAATTCCCACACGACATCATTTCAGAAGTGAACAGAGGCTTGTTCTTGGTACATCTAATCTGAATTCGTCATAGGCAAGCCAAGCCTATTTAACAAGCAGCATAATCTAAGAGTTCTAAACCAGTCCTGAACAATTTTCCCCTTTGTTTCTCAGCTGTAGGGAATTTGCCATTTTTGTGCTAAACTAGGTGAGCTGGACTTGAAAGTGTTCATCTCCAGGAGGATTAGATGATGGGCTACAGGAAATTTTTTTTTTTGCTTTTAATTTTATGCATAATATAAAAGATTTCCACCCACAAGAGAGCATATTTATAGGCTAATCAGAATACAGATCATGACCATTCCAATTATTTCTTGATTATTGGACTGCTTTATATAATTAAGTGATAATGCCTGGCACTGCTGCCCTTTATAAGCCAAATTCAGACTGAGAGGAAGAGCTAAGCACCTGAAGCTAAATTGGAATGACTGAAATCATAATCATCCCCCACGCTGATTGGACAGGTGAAGGACTGTTAGGACAGGTTTCTGTGGAGTCTGTAAACTTCAGTCAATTTAGCAAAGGGCCACAGAAACACTTCAGAATGCTACCTTCCATGAAGGAGATGAATTTACCAGGGCAACTGCCTGAGGAACAGCTGATCTGAATGGATCCGATTTTATTCATACCCTTAGATGCGGATCAATTGCCCCAGAAACTGCCAAGAGACGTCACTGCCGATTCTTGGTTATCCATAACTGTGCTCACCCGGCAGTTCCTAGGACAGTCTAAGAACCACAATGGTAACCAGTTTGTCTTTGAGTAAGAACCTGTCTCCTTCTATCCATCTGACCAGGTTCTGTAGTTTGGGTTATAGGAGATCTTTGAAAAGGTATAGGATTCAGAAGTTTCATGGCACCTCTATTGCTTCCAAATGTTTCTCAGAAGATCTACTTTCTATAGAGTAGAGAGGACCATATTGATCATCAATCTTTCCCAATGTATTATAAATTGTTAAATAATGAAATTGTTATCGATTATCAACCCTGAAAAGTGCTTCACCTTCTTTTGGGGGAGGAATTCATTATGCTATAGGAGATTGATGACAGTAGTTCTCCCACAACACATCTTTTTCTTTCATAATTTATTTTGAGATCTACCTCATTTTTTTCTCAGGATTGAGAAGAAAAAGAGATCACATGCCCGCCTGCACATGCCTGAGGTGAGCTCACCTCTGAGCCATTGCGATTGTTAGAAATCCCACGGCATTGTTTACCCTGTAATTGACTTATATTTAGTAAAAGATGACAATTGAAAAATGTTCAGCAATCTTGAATTATGAATTTAAGCTTTTAAGAAGTTTTTTCATGAAAAACTGCCACATTTATTCCTGAATCATCCAATAGTTTTTATACTATTGTTTTGTTTTATAGTGGTATTTGTTTAGCACTTATTCTATGCCAGGGGCTATAGTAAGTGTTGGGGTAGATGCAGTCAAGTTGGCTCCCAGTCTTCATCCCCATTTTATAGATGAGGTAACTGAGGCACAGAGAAGCAAAGTGACTTGCCCAAGGTCACACAACAGAAGAGTAGAAGAGTAGTGAATCTGGGATTAGAATTGTGGCCCTCTGACTCCCAGGCATGGGCTCTTTCCATTAGCCACCTCACTCTCCTATTATGCCTACTGTGTGCAGAATACTGAATACCCCAGTGCTTAGTACAATGCTTGGAACACAGTAAGTGTCTAACATATACCACACTTTATAGGGCTAGTAGATGTTTGTAAATGTAGCCCTGGAGGAAATAGACACTAAAGTAATTTACAGATCATTCAGTGGTATGTATTAAGCACTTTGTGCAAAGCACTGTACTAAGCACTTAGGAGAATACAATACAGCAGAGTTGGAAAGAAGAAAAATGGGATCTGGATGTGTATATAATCTTTAAGTAATAGGGTATGTAAAATATAAAGAAAAGTGCTGAAGAGTTTGTACATTGTACACATTAAGTTCCTGGAAGATGCAAACGTATTAAAGAGGAAGAAGTGGGCATATAAGCAGAGAGTCTTAGAAATTAATTGGAAAAAACCTCCTGTAGGAGATGTGATTCTAGGAAGACTTTATGAATGGAGAGAGCCATAGCCTGTTGAATTTAAAGAGGAAGGGAATGCCAGATAGGGAGGAGAGTATGATCAAGAAATTGGCATTGGGAAAAAAGGAATGGGATTGAGTGAGGACATTTGTTTGAAATTAATGAAGAGTGTAGGCTGTGGTGTAGTGGGAGTAGGGAGTGGGAAAGGAGGAGGGAAAGGGAGCTGATTGCCTTACAGCCAAAGGCCTTAAAGCCAAAGGTCAGGAAAGTCTGCTTGATGAAGAGAATAATTGGTAGCCATTTGAGGGTTTTGAGAGTGGGGGATAGTTCCTCAAACATTTTTGAAAAATGATCCAGGCAGCATTTATCAGGGAAGAATGGGATTCACTTACGGCGCCTAATTAAATAAGAGCAAAGCTTCAGTTTGTTCTGTCTTCAGTGATGTACCTCCTGATCCTCAATCTTTGGAGGGCCATGGTAGTTTTCTACAGTAGGGCATTTGTGCTGGTTACATGATCTGCATCAGGAGCACATACACTCTAGGTGTGCAGCAGAAGTCACTCTAGGTGTGTGTTGGGGGCAGTGTGGGACCCATTTCTAAAGATGGTGTCAGAGGATGGATTGTCTTGGGAACCAGTGCCCTGGGGGAGGCTCTGCACATAGCCCATTCCAGCCCCACCCAGTGCAGTAGCATGGTTTAGTGGATAAAGCATGGCCCTGGAAGTCGGAAGGACCTGGGTTCTAATTCCAGCTCTGCCACATGTCTACTGTATGTGCTGTATGACCTTGAGCAAGTCACATAACTTCTCTGGGCCTCAATTACCTCATCCGTAAAATGGGAATTAAGAGTGTGCACCCCACTGAGAAAAGAACTGTGTCCAACCTGATAAACTTGTATTTACCCCAGTGCTTACAACAATGCTTGGCACATAGTAGCCACTTAACAAGTACCATCATTATTATTATTATTATAGTGGGGCCAGGGATGAAAGGGTGTGAATCTTCTTTCCTAAAGTCACAAACACGAATCCCAAGAGAAGTGCTAAATTATGTCACCTTCACAATCATAAATCAATCAGTGGTATTTACTGAGCGTTACTATGTTCAGAGTACTGTACTAAGCATTTGGGAGCGTAAAGCAGAATTAGCAGATACGTTCCCTGCCCATGATGAGCAGCCTCAGCAAATACCATTGATTGTTCAATTTGCCTTCAAACTTGTCCAATGCACAGGCCAGCCCAACTCCACAGAGTGTACAGGTTTTATTATTATTTCTGTCATTGGTATATTGCAAGTAATTGCATTCATAGGCTGGGGATTTTGATGGAAACTTGATGTAAGTCTCACCAGGGTACCAAGAACATGTCAGGCTCAGTGGAAAACTATGTATGTGTGGGTTCACAGATAGAACAAGTTTGCTGTCAGTGATTTTGAGCTAGAAATTGTAATAAATGTTGATCTCTGACAATTACATATTTATTTGCCTTAAAAGCTCAGACTAAAACCTGCATTAATCTTCCAGGCCAAATGCAGTCCCTCCCCAAATCTGAAAGCCCAGAAATCATTTTAATACCTGGCATTTTCAACTGGGATAGGCAGCAACACATTTTGAAATTCAAATGCTAATCATCCAGGAATCAGAAAAGACCCATTGGTAAGTAGGAGGAACAAGCTCTATCAATCGTATCCAGTAAATATTGGGTAGGGACCATCTCTATATGTTGCCAATTTGTACTTCCCAAGCACCTAGTACAGTGCTCTGTACATAGTAAGCACTCAATAACTACAATTGAATGAATGAATATGATTGATCAATTGCCCTTGTCAAAGTACCACAAACTCTTGTAAACCTTTTGTCCAAGAGCGGACATTGGCCACCCAGCAAGGGAGATGTAGAAAAGTAAATGTTAGATGGGTGTGTGAGACAGTTGTCCTTCATATTTGAAGATGACAACTGATGGTGAAGTTTGGTCATGAGTCTTAGTGGGGCTGAAAAAGCCAAAGTGGAATGGATAATCCTTGCTGCACCATGTGTACATCTTGGGATAGACAGGCATTAAGACAACCTGCAAAAAATCCGTTAAAAACTTCCTTTCCCCAATATTTTTTATCAGCCTCCCCAAATCCTGTCTCCAACACTTCTCACCCACTCAACGCTCCCCTCTCCACAATACGCCCCCATCTCCCCCACCTCAGCCCTGAAGTTTGATGAATGCTAAAGTGGTCTGATAATGTCATCTGTCATTACCTCCTCTGGACAGTTGGCTGCTTCAGTGCTATTTCAAGAGTTACCTGCCTCAACATTATAGCCAAGCCTTTTTAATTCCTGATTAATGGGGGCAATTTGCTTTTTTTATAGCAAATATTTTGAAACTGCAGTAAGATAGAAAAGAGGTATGTGAGAGTCCTAGGTGAGTGTGGGTTTAGGGATGAGGGTGTGCATAATAAACAGGACAATTCAATTTGTATCCACCCCAGCATTTAGTACAGTGCGTGGTGCATAGTAAGTGCTTAACAAAAAACATCATTGTTATGAAGGTAAAAAGTTGAGACAATTCCCTTTTCTACATCTTTCCCTCCTTTTTTGTTTACCTTCTGTCTACCTTCTCTCCCTCCTCCTCCTCTTTCCCTGTTCTTTTTCAGAAAATGAGGCTGAAAACTGAATTTGACTTGTGAATTGAATTGTAGAATTCACTAAATACTCACTATGTGCCAAACACTGTATTAGGCGTTGAGGTAGATACATGGTTATCAGGTTAGACACCATCCCTGCCCCACACAGGAATCACAGTCTAGAGGAGAGGGAGAACAGAATTGGTGAAGCAGAGAAAGAAACAACTTGTTCTAGTTGGAAATCATCAGTGGCTTAGTTTGAAATGTATTAAGAATCAATGGCCGTGGATATGGTTTGATGACTAAACTGAAACCACAGCATCTGTTTGATATTCTGTAGAACTGCATGTTGAATCTCTTTCGATACCTCACACAATTTCTCTCCAAATGGATTAATTTAAAATCCTCATTCTTCATGTAGCCAGCTCGAACACTTACTGAGCCAAAAAATGGGAGCACAAGTAACCTAAATGTGCAGATGTGAGGCCCTCCATTCTGTTCGTATCGATGTGTTGGCAGTTGGAAATTAGTATTTCTTTTTTGTTGTTGTTATTGAAGCAATTCAGTAAGCAAACCTGTAGCTTCATGTGGGAGCAAAATAAGCATCTTATTTTGGTTGCTGAGTTTTGACACAAAACATAAGGCACTGCTATTTAAGTTCAGAATTTGCTCCCAGAAAATAATGAAAGCAGCTGTGTGAGCTGGGAAAAATGAACAAACAGACCCTATTTCTCTCTCCACACTACCTTTTATACAGCTGGTATAAAATAAGCTTAGTGAACCTGATGATTGTTGTTGTGCAGTGCAAAACCAGAGTGAGACATTATCCTTTCCTATTTTCTGGGCCCCCAACTGCTTGGAGCCCAGAAAATAGCAGATAGGGAACATACCTGCTAATTCCATTGTATTGTACTCTCTCAAGCACTTAGTGCAATGCTCTGCATATTCATTCATTCAATTGTATTTATTGAGCGCTTACTGTGTGCAGAGCACTGTACTAAGTGCTTGGGAAGTACAAATCAGCAACATATAGAGATGGTCCCTACCTAACAACGGGCTCACAGTCTAGAAGGGGGAGATAGACAACAAAACAAAACAATAGACAGGTGTCAATGCAATCAGAATAAATAGAATTATAGCTATAAACACATCAGTAATAAACTATGTACAGTAATAAATACGTACAGATATACACAAGTGCTGTGGCGAGGGGAAGGGGATAGGGCAGAGGGAGGGAGGGGGGAATATGAGGAGGAGAGGAAAAGGGGGGCTCAGACTGGGAAGGCCTCCTGGAGGAGGTGAGCACTCAGTAGGGCTTTGAGAGAGCATATAGAAAGTGCTCAGTAAATACCTTTGATTGGAGCAATCATATTTATTGAGCATTTACTGTGTGCAGGGCACCATAATAAGCACTTAGGAGAGTACAACACAACAGACACATTCCCTGCCCACAACAAGCTTACAGTCTAGAGGAGTGTTGCTACGCTGAGTACAATCAGTGGTCTTTATTGAGTGCTTACTATGTGTAGGACACTCCACTGAACACTTGGGTAAGTACAATAGACTTGGTAATCATGTAGCCTGCTCATAAGGAGCTAAAAAGGGGTAGAGTGAGCAGGGAAACTGTGAGGCTTATCTGGGCGGTGGCGGTGGTATCTATGCCTCCCATAGAAATCTGTTCAGCAGTGCATAGACAAGACAAGAGAGGTACCAGGCTTCTGGGATCTCTACACAGAAAGGCGGCAAAGCCTGGTGCAGGCGGAAGCTCGGTTGGTCCTTGCCCATATCCATAATTTATTTATTGATATTAATGTTTGTGACTGTGTGACTTTGGGCAGGTCATTCACTTCTCTGGGCCTCAGTTGCCTCAACTGTAGAATGGGGATTGAGACTGTGAGCCCCCCGTGGGACAACCTGCTCACCTTGTATCCCCCCCAGCGCTTAGAACAGTGCTTTGCACATCATAAGTGCTAAACAAATACTATTATCCCACCTTCCTCTCCCCCTCCTCCCCCTCCCCATCGCCCCCCGCCTTACCTCCTTCCCCTCCCCACAGCACCTGTATATATGTATATATGTTTGTACATATTTATTACTCTATTTTACTTGTGCATATTTATTCTATTTATTTTATTTTGTTAATATGTTTTGTTGTCTGTCTCCCCCTTCTAGACTGTGAGCCCACTGTTGGGTAGGGACCGTATCTATATGTTGCCAACTTGTACTTCCCAAGTGCTTAGTACAGTGCTCTGCACACAGTAAGCACTCAATAAATATGATTGAATGAATGAATGAATGAATGACTCAGTCCCAGAGGCACAGTGGCTTCTGTCTGCTTGAGGGTGGGCCCTGGCCTGTCAGAAAGAACACCGTGCAGGCAGGGAGACAGACCTATCATCATCATCAATCGTATTTATTGAGCGCTTACTATGTGCAGAGCACTGTACTAAGCACTTGGGAAGTACAAATTGGCAACATATAGAGACAGTCCTTACCCAACAGTGGGCTCACAGTCTAAAAGGGGGAGACAAAGAACAAAACCAAACATACTAACAAAATAAAATAAATAGAATAGATATGTACAAATAAAATAAATAAATAGAGTAATAAATATGTACAAACATATATACATATATACAGGTGCTGGTCTGCCAGGCTGGGACAGGATCCCGGGAAATCCTCCAGGTCCGACTTGGCGACACCGTCGCGGTCGTCGATCACCAGATCGATGGGCATTTTCCCTTTGAGGCAGGTGATGTAGCGGTGGCAGAAGTTGTCGCAGACCTACTTTGGTGAGGATTAATTCATTCATTCAATCATATTTATTGAGCACTTACTGTGTGCAGAGCACTATACTAGGCGCTTGGGAAGTACGAGTTGGCAACATATAGAGATGGTCCTTACCCAACAACGGGCTACCACATGTGGGTTTTTTCTCTAATCTGATCTTCAAAGTCTTTGACGAAGAAGGGAGTGGGAAAAGGGGAACTGAGAGCTTAGGGAAGGCTTCTCGGAGGAGACGTGCCTTCAATAAGGCTGTGAAAGTGGGGAGAGTACTTGTTGAATATGAAAAGAGAGGACGTTCCAAGCCAGGGGCTGGATGTGGGGAAGAGTTCAGCAGCATGATAGAACAGATCGCGGTACGGTGAGTAGGTTGGTATTTAGAGGAGTGAAGTGTGTTGACTAGGTTGAGTAGGAGAATAGCCCGTTGCAGTACGAGGGGGCAAGGTGATTGAGTTTGTAATGGATTGAGTGCTTTAAAGCCGGTAGTAAGGAGTTTCTGTTTGATGTGAAGGGGGATGGACAACCATTGGAGATTCTTGAGGAGTGGGGAAAATATGACCTGAAAGTTTCTGTAGAAAAATGATGTACGCAGCGGAGTGAAGTATGGACTGGAATGGGGAGAGACGGGAGGCAGGGAAGTCAGGAAGTGATGGTGATACAGTAATCAAGGCAGGCTAGTGTAAATCCTTGGATTAACATGGAAACAGTTTGGATGGAGAGGAAAGGGTGGATTTTAGTGATGTTGTGCAGGCTGAACCGACAGGATTTAGTAATAGATTGAATATGTGAGGTGAATAAGAAAGAGGAGTCAAGGATAATTCCAAGGTTATGGGCTTGTGAGACAGAAGAATAGTGGCTCTGTCTACAGTAATGGGACAGTTAAGGGGAGGACAGTGTTTGGGTGGAAAGAGAAGGAGTTTTGTTTTGGAGATGTTAAGTTTGAGGTGATGGCAGGACATCCAAGTAGAGATGTTTTTGAAGCCAGGAAGAATTGTGAAACTTTGTAGAGGGAGAGATCAGGGCTGGAGATGCATATTTGGGCAGATGAGTGTTTGGGTGGAAAGAGAAGGAGTTTTGTTTTGGAGATGTTAAGTTTGAGGTGATGGCAGGACATCCAAGTAGAGATGTTTTTGAAGCCAGGAAGAATTGTGAAACTTTGTAGAGGGAGAGATCAGGGCTGGAGATGCATATTTGGGCAGATGAGAGAAACAATAATAATAATGGCATTTATTAAGCACTTACTATGTGCAAAGCAATGTTCTAAGCACTGGGAAGCTTACAAGGTGATCAGGTTGTCCCACGAGGGGCTCACAGTCTTCATCCCCATTTTACAGATGAGGTAACTGAGGCACAGAGTAGTTAAATGACTTGCCCAAAGTCACACAGCTGACAATTAGTGGAACTGGGATTTGAACTCATGACCTCTGACTCCAAATTCCGGACTCTTTCCACTGAGCCAAGCTGCTTCTCTAGTACAAGTACACAAGGTTCCCGCTGTCTTATTATTTCTATTTTTTTGGTGTTAAGGACCTGAAAGTCTTAAGAAAAATTCTGAAATTCTACAGTGGCGTGGAAGAGTTTGACTCTTTAAAGTTCTTGTGTGGTTATCAATGATAGTGTCCCTTTGAAGGCTTGGGGTTTTCTAACAGAATCCTGGACATCCATGTAATAGGAAGTGGACAGGAAGTAAAGCAAATAAGATCCTTGCCTTCTTGAAACATACACACTAGAACGGCCAACATTGGAACTTGCACTATGCCAAGAAAAGTTTGCCAAGGTGAGATTGGTAGGACAGCACAAACCAATCCCATGAATATTGGTTTTTAGTCAGTCGATTGTGTTTATTAAGCGCTTACTGTGTGCACAGCACAGTACTAAGTGCTGGAGAGAGTACAGGAGAACAATAATCAGGCCCATTCCCTGCCCACAATGAGCTTACAATATTAGGTTTCATTGTGTACAGGGTATAGTTTAGATTGATTAATTATGCTTTATGAACTGTAAATCACTGGTTGAATTAGGGAGAGAACAAAAGACCGTAAGGAGTGTCATGACAGGGTTAGCCCACTGTCCCAACTGTCCTATCGTTGTAGATCTGGTAGTTACACCATAGGGTGCTCAGAAAAACATTGTGTTGATTGCCCTTCTTGACATCCGTCCTCATTGTTAGGGAATGTATCTTCTAATAGCTCTAACCTATCCCTATTATTCCCCTCTCCTCAAGATTTTATGTAAACCTCTCTTGAATCTCAAGGCCAGGAACTATCAACTCTCTTCTCAAAGCATTTTGTCATCTTGCTTTTATAGACAAAGATATTAAAATCAGAGAGATGAGTGAATAACATGTGGTCTTTAAGCTCCTTGAGGGTAGGGATCACATCTGCTGTCTCTGTTGTACTTAACTTTCCCAAGTGCCATAGTTCAGTACGCTGTGCACTGTAAGACCTCAATAAGTCCTTAGAGAAACAGTGTGGCTCAGTGGAAAGAGCCCGGGCTTTGGAGTCAGAGGTCATGGGTTCAAATCCCGGCTCCGCCAATTGTCAGCTGTGTGACTTTGGGCAAGTCACTTAACTTCTCTGTGCCTCAGTTGCCTCATCTGGAAAATGGGGATGAAGACTGTGAACCCCCCGTGGGATAACCTGAACACCTTGTAACCTCCCCAGCGCTTAAAACAGTGCTTTGCACATAGTAAGCACTTAATAAATACCATTATTATTATTATTAAATGCCATTGATTAACTAAACTCATGTCATTGGTGGTACTAGATATAGCCAGAGCTTCCAGTCTTGGAGTCTTTTAGTATTTTATCTTCAGTCATGTTCCCTGTTTAGCCTCCAACTCTAATTAAATGCTACATTTAAAGTACACTTGATGAAGTGTTTGGTACATCACTTAATATGCTTGTTGTAAACTTTCCCAGAAGTGCTCTTTTCCTGTCTGACAAGGGTCGGCTTCAGGCAGTAAGTGAGGTACGCTGTCATCTCAGATCAGGATGCCAGAGGGGGCAGAAGTGTGGCACCTCACAAAGATGGTGGTGTTAGGCTGGCCCCTCATAAAGGTGGTGGTCATTCGGAGCCCACTGAAGACTGTGGCTGCACAACCCTTCTCAAAGATGGTGGCAACACCTGCCCATTTCAAAGATGACAGTAGCTGCTGCCTATCTCAATGACGGCAGCACACCTGCCCGTTCAAAGATGGCAGTAGGATGGGAGTGATCCATTTAGTGGGCAGAGCTATCTCGTTGCTTGGTTGAGGGAGAGAAATGAGGACAGCAAGGACAGCTGCAGTGTGGCAGCATCAACTTGACAGCAGAGGCAGTGATGGAGAAATAATCTCCTACAAAATGTGCATATGATGTCATTGTGCCACATCAGGTGCACAGGATGTCATGAAATAATGGGGCAGCTAACTTTCCCCCACCTCATTGAGGTTGAATATCTGAAAAAAATCCTGGTAAGGACTCAGTTCATAAGAGTAGCAGTATGTACGCTGGCTCAGCTATGGGGCCGGATGGGCCCACATGATCTGTAGAGTGAAGGGTTTTAATTAGGTCGGCAGAGGAAAGACTCCAAATAGAATTGGTACAGACCCAGGTTTGAGAGGAAGAGTCTAAAGGCACCCAGTGACCTAACAGAGAGAAAATGTTAGGAAATGGCTTATGAAAATCGAGACTCTTAATTAGATCATATAACCAGGACTAGAACAGAAAACCCATGGGGAAGGGTTATGGTCGAGATTCCCCTAAAAGGCAGCTGCCCCTATCCCTTATAAGCAGTTAATTATTGCTACACAGAAAGGGATGTGGAAAGAGCTGTTCTTTTTCCTTGTTACTGATGGGGACATCTTGATTCTCCCCTCTTTCCTACCCCAGGATAAAACTCTCTTAGCCTGGGTTGTATACAATAGTCCTCTGTTCACCTCCTCACTGCTTCTCTTGTGTGTGGGTGTGATGGAGGGGTGGTAGGGTGGGAGGTCTGTGGGGATAATGGAAGACAGAAGGATGTGCAAAGAGCTGCAAATGATGAGCTGAAAGAGGATGCTTGAACATGGAGGATCAGAGGAAATATTTTAAGGATGCAATAAAGCCGAGCCTCAGACAATATTGAAAGACAGTTGTGGAAGATGGGCCAACTTAGTCAATCGTATTTAATGAGTGCTTGCTGTGTGTAGAGCACTGTACTAAGTGATTGGGAGAGTACAGTATAGCAATAAACAGGCACATTCCCTGCCCACAACAAGCCTAGAGTCTAGGAAAAGCAGGATGGCTCAATGAAAGAGCAAGGGCTTGGGAGTCAGAGGTCATGGGTTCAAATCCACCAATTCTCAGTTGTGTGACCTGCAGCAAGTCATTTAACTTCTCTGCGCCTCAGTTACCTCATCTGTAAAATGGGGATTAAGGCTGTGAGCCCCACGTGGGACAACCTGATCACCTTGTATCCTCCCCAGCGCCTAGAACAGTGCTTTGCACATAGTAAGTGCTTAACAAATGCCATCATTATTATTATTTATTATTAGAAGGGGACTGCACTGCAATGAAGAAAGGAGAAGCTTTTCTTCTGCAGGTACAAAAATGAAAACATCCCAAGGTGCTGCAGCAGCAACTATGTTGGTGGACCAGGTAATAATAATAATACTAATAATAATACAATAATAATAATAATGGTATTTAAGCGCTTACTATGTGCCAAGCACAGGTCAGGACTATCAATTTCTCATCCTTTTTCAGCCAAGCTTACATCCGTGGATCTATTTTACTCTCTGGTGTAGATACCAATTTGGAGTCAGGGTGGTAATTGGACTTTGAGAGTGAAGCCACTAGTTTTGTCCTTTCAGCTTTTTGGGCCAGATGGGCAGCCATAACTAGCCTTCCCCATCTCTTGGAGCCAAATGGGGGACACCCAGGGAGGCGACTTAGCTTCCCAGATTCCAGTTACTTTACCTGATATCCACAAAGAAGGTTGTTGTAGAATAAATACTAATAATGATGATGGCATTTGTTAAGTGCTTACTATGTGCAAAGCACTGTTCTAAGTGCTGGGGGAACACAAGGTGATCAGGGTGTCCCACGTGGGACTCACAGTCTTAATCCCCATTTTACAGATGAGGTAACTGAGGCTCAGAAAACTTAAGTGACTTGCCCAAGGTCACACAGCAGACATGTGGCAGAGTAGGGATTAGAACCTATGACCTCTGACTCCCAAGCCCATGCTCTTTCCACTGGGCCATGTAGCAGGAACACAATAGGTCGAAGGGTACACCTGATAACATATGAATATGCAGTGTGAGTTTTATATATGTATATACATGTATTTTATATATGTATGTACATAATAATTATGCTATTTAAGTGCTTAATATGTGCCATGCACTATACTAAGTACCGGTGTGAATACAAGCAGATTGAGTTGGACCCAGTCCCTGTCTCATGTGGGGCTCACAGTCTCAAACCCTATTTTGCAGATGAGGTAACTGAGGCACAGAAAAGTGAAGTGACTTGCTCAAGGTCAAACATCAGACAGGTGGCAGAGCCAGGATTAAAACCCATGACCTTCTGTCTCTCAAGTCTGTACTCCATCTGCTACACCATACATATGCACACACTCACAAACACCACCAGATAATAATATTTTTCATCTACATAGCACTTTACTGGCAAAGTGATTGCACATCAGCAATCTAATTTATCTCCCAGACATTCTTGTGAGATAAGGAGGATCAGGGATTAACATCCATATGTAATGATGAAGAACCTGAGCTCCAGAGAGGTGAAAAGACTTGCCCAAGGTCATCCTGTATGGCAGTGGCAGAGTTAGGACTAGAATCCAAATCACCTGACTTCCAGCATGGTGCCGGTTCTCATAGACTGTGCTGCTTTACCTAGGATAAGCATATAGCTATGCAGACACTCTACCCTCTAAAGGACATGCACAATCTCACCAGAATAGAAACCAAATCCCACTCCAATAACAGGTTTTTTTTGACTGCTTAGGTTGAGTCAAGAATTTTCCAAGCATTGGGGTAAGTATAAGATAATCAGGTCTGAACTAGTTTCTGTCCCATGGGGCTCACAGTCTAAATAGGAGGTATTTCCTCCCCATTTCACGGATAAGGAAACTGAGACACAGAATTTGACTTGCCAAAGATCACATTGCGGACAAATAGCAGAGCCAAGATTAGAACCCAGATCTTCACATGCCCAAAGCCAGGCTCTTCCCAGTAGGCCATGCTGCTTTTCCAGTGAATATTGTAATGAACAAGTTCAGACCCAGAGCTGAAAAATGAGGGTACCTGAAGTTCCAACATGCTCCCTAGAGTGACGCAAATGTCGGTCTGAGTAGCACCCATAACTCACAGGGTCAGTAATGAACTCTAGAATGACCACAGTTCCAGGTGTTTAAAGCCATTACAGACAAAATTCTGGTTTTAAGAATACACAACTGAACATTCCATTTCATTTATTTTGATTTGAATACTTGGGAATATTTCTAGGAATGACTTCCCAATAGAATGGAAACTTCTTGGAGGCAGGTAGCATATCAATCAATCAGTTGTGTTTATTGATAGATAAGTATGGAACTTGTTAAACGCTTATAATTTGCCAAGCACTGTTCTAAGCACTGGGGTAGATAAAAGGTAATCAAGTTGGACACAGTCCCTGTTCCACAGGGGGCTCACACTCTTAATCACCATTTTGCAGATGAGGTAACTGAAGCTCAGAGAAGTGAAGTGACTTGCCAAAAGTCACACAGCAGACAAGTGGCAGAGTTGGGATTAGAACACAGGTCCTTCTGACTCTCAGGCCCATGGTCTATTCACTAAGCCACGCTGCTTCCCTTTCTTGTGTTTCTGTTGTACTTCCCAAGTTTTAGAGGGGTTCCATTCCCTCAGATATTCAATAAATACCATCTGGGTTGGTTGGGTGATGGACATTATCCCTACTGGGCTCCAAGGCTGGGCTGCAAAGTAAGTAGGAATTCAGTGGGCAGGTTGGGAGTTTGGAAACTGGCCAGAGATTCTATGGTTCCCCATTCAGTCTTGCCTTGGAATGAGGGTCTTTCTCTTGCTACTAGTGTTGACCCCACGGTTTCCACTTAATATCACCATAATGACTATTAAGACCCCCATATCTTTTAAAGCCCCGTGCTGAGAATTGGACGATTATTATTATTGTATTTGTTAAGTACTTACTATGTGCCATACACTGTTCTAAGCACTGGGATAGATATAAGTTAATCAGCTTGGACACAATCCAAGATACAAGATAGCCAAATAGGACTTGATTTCCATCCCACATGGGGATCCCAGTCTGATACAAGATAGTCAAATAGGACTAAATTCCCATCCCACATGGGGATCCCAGTCTGAGATGGGAAGAGCAGACTCATGTTATTTTACAAATAAGGAATGGAGGTACAGAGCAGTTAAGTGACTTGCCAAAGGCCACACTGCAGCCAGTGATAAAGTTATGAATAGAACTCAGCTCTCTGGATTCCCAGTCCCTTGTGTTTACCGCTAGGAGATGCTGCCTTTCTGTAACTTCATAAGTTAGCCTCCCTTTACGTTTCCGTTCTTGGCGAGTTTGGGACTTTGTGGCTCCTTGAAAGTGTGCTCTCTAGAGGCAACTTACTCTAAAGCCCCAAGCCCCTCCCGCTCAAGGCTCCACCCAACCTTCACTCTAACACTCAGCAAGTTGGCACTTGTGGTATTGGTATCGTCTGGAAACTGTTAATTCCTAGTGTGAGTAGCTTAGGATCTCAGGATCCATACCTCTGGGTCATATACATATGATCCAGGCCAATCAATACTTAGTATTTATTGAGCACTTACTGTCTGCAGGGAATTGGTCCTAAGCAATTGGGAGAGCACAATACAGTTGGAAGGCATGATCCTTTACAACTGGGACATCCTGTAAGATTATCTCAAAGTTGTTCTTTTTTTTTTTAAACTATGTGCCAGGCACTCTAATAAGCACTGGGGTAGATGCATGCTAATCAGGTTGGTCACAGTCCGTGTCCCACATGGGGCTCGCAGCCTTAATCCCTATTTTACAGATGAGGTAACTGAGGCACAGAGAAATAAAGTGATTTGCCCAAGGTCACCCAGCAGACAAGTGGCAGAGCAGGGATTAGAACTCAGGTCCTCCGACTCCCAGGCCCATGCTTTATCCGCTGGGCCCTGCTGCTTCAGTTAATAACACCGAATGCAGTAATTGACTGCCTTGGCTCTTAGCAGGTAGAACTCATGGGCTGAGACATTGGAGAGAAGTAGAAAGTGATGGATTTTCTTCAACCCATTAGGCTTTGGGAGCTGAAATTCAAGAGTTTCTCCATTCTGATGTGTCATGGACACATTGCCGGGCAGTTTTTTGAGGGAACCCTCCATGGACAACCAGCTGCAATTTACATACCTATTTAGAGTTAACAAAGTTTTCCTGGTTTTTAGATATGGTTTAAAGGAAAGACCGTTTAAACAGGTTTCAGTTGGAGAGTTTGTAGGAACAGCATTGGTGAGCATTTTTTCCTTAACGGCAGGTTCAGATTGGCTGTCCTTGGAAGACTTTTTGCTTTATTCCTAATGGACCCATTTACAAGCAGACCTGGGTTAATATTCAGTTGGTGTGCAGGATGGCACTGAAGTCAGAACGCTTCCAGGATTGTAGAAAGTGTTTTTGTTCGATTCAATTCGAAGGGAGGTTATTCTTGCCTATACACTGTTCCTCCAATGCCCTATCAATATGACAGCTAGGCAAAAAGAGTAGACAGTCTAAATGATAAATCAACCCATCACTGATATTCATGAAGAGCTTCTTTTGTGCAGAGCACTGCACTAAGCAGTTGGAGGAATACAATGGAATTGGTAGACATGATCTCTATCCTCACAAAGTTTGCACTCTAGTGGGGTGATGTGTGGTTAAAGCAGTTGTTTAATGATACTTCTTGAGTACTTCCTATGTGCAGAGCACTGTACTAAACAGAGGTCATGGGTTCTAATCCCAGGTCCACCACTTGTCAGCAGTGAGACTTTGGACAAGTCACTTGATGAAGGAGCGTGGCTCAGTGGAAAGAGCACAGGCTTCAGAGTCAGAGGTCATGAGTTCTAATCCTGGCTCCGCCACCTGTCATCTGTGTGACTTTGGGCAAGTCACTTAACTTCTCTGGGCCTCAGTTACCTCATCTGCAAAATGGGGATTAAGACTATGAGCCCCATGTGGGACAACCTAATTACCTTGTATCCCCCCAGTATTTAGAACAGTGCTTGGCACATAGTAAACACTTAACAAATACCATTATCATTATTATTATTATTATTATTAACTTCTCTGTGCCTCAGTTCCCTCATCTGTAAAATGGGGATTAAGACTGTGAGCCCCACGTGGGACAACCTGTCTCCCCCTCTAGTCTGTAAGCTCATTATGGGCAGGGGAATATGACTGTTTATTGTTATATTGTACTCTCCCAAGTGTTCAGTACAGTGCTCTGCATGCAGTAAGTGCTCAATAAATATGACTGACTGACTGAAAGCAGTGGGGAAGAAGTCTATGGTAAGTGAACAGTTAAAGGTGGCATTTAAGGATGAAAGATGGAAGGGGGCAAGTGTTTTGATTAGGTGAGAAAGTGAGTCAGAGTCACAGGTGGAGGGAAGAGAGTATGAGAAGCAGCATGGTTTAGTGGAAAGAGCACAAGCTTAGGAGTCAGAGGACCTGGGTTCTTATCCCAGCTCTGCTACTTGTCTGCTGTGTGACCTTGGACAAGCCTCTTAACTTCTCTGTGCCTCAGCTAATGCATTTGTAAAATGGGGATTAAGACTGTGAGCCCCATGTGGGACAATCTGATTACTTTGGAGAAGCAGCGTGGCTCAGTGGAAAGAGCACGGGCTTTGGAGTCAGAAGTCATGGGTTCAAATCCCAGCTCCGCCAATTGTCAGCTGTGTGACTTTGGGCAAAGTCACTTAACTTCTTTGTGCCTCAATTCCCTCATTTGTAAAATGGGGATTAAGACTGTGAGTCCCCCATGGGACAACCTGATCATCTTGTACCTCCCCAGTGCTTAGAACAGTGCTTTGCACATAGTAAGTGCTTAATAAATGTCATTATCGTTATTATTATTATTATTATTACCCCAGTGCTTAGAACAGTACATAGTACATATCAATCAATCGTATTTATTGAGCACTTACTATGTGCAGAGCACTGTACTAAGCACTTGGGAAGTACAAATTGGCAACACATGGAGACAGTCCCTACCCAACAGTGGGCTCACAGTCTAAAATGTACATATGTACACAGCACATAGTAAGCACTTAATAAAAACCATAATAATAATAATTATTATTATTAGGAGGTGGAAGATCTCTTGAGATACTACTGGAAGTGGAAGTGTCCAATAGGGGGCAAGAGGAGGAAGGGACTGGAGAGCCACAGGGGAGATTTTGGGGAGACCACACATAATGGTTTCAATTTTCTCAGTAAAATATGTGGCCAGGTCATTAGAATATAAAGGTTGTCAGGGGATGGGGAGTTGAGGTCTGAAAAAGCCGTTGCAGGCAATGGGCATAGTTGTCAATAATAACAGTGCTTGGCACATAGTAAGCGCTTAACAACAGTGATGGTATTTGTTAAGCACTTACTATGTGCCAAGCACTGTTCTAAGTGCTGGGGTAGATATGAGGTAATCAGAAGTATTGTTACCTGGTGAAGGAGAGGGCAAAATTAAAGCAGGTGAGGTTGAACTTGCAATGGATGAGGTCAGCCTGGTGCTCAGTAACCTGTTTTTGACATGACTGGCCCTGGGTTGCACCATGCTATCTGGGATTAGAGCTAGAAGTCTTACTAGTATTTCAGAGTGGGGAAGTCTTTCTTTGTTTGCCCAATAAGTGTTTAATACAGATTGGAGATCTGGAGTCAATCTTCTTCCTCCTAGCACAAAGATACCAAGGTAGTGTGGCCTAGTGGAAAGAGCACAGGCCTGGGAGTCAGAGGACCTGAGTTCTAATCCCAGCCCTGCCATTTGCCACCGTGGGACCCCGGGTAAGTCACTTAACTTGTCTGTACCTCAGTTTCCTCATCTGTAAAATGAAAATTAAACCCTACTCCTTCTTACCTAGACTGTGAGCCCCATGTGGAACATGGACTGTCCAAACCTATCTTGTACCTTGCATAGTACCTCGAAAAGTGTTTGGCACATAGAAAGAAGCAGCTTGGCTCAGTGAAAAGAGCCCGGGCTTTGGAGTCAGAGGTCATGGGTTCTAATCCTGACCCCACCAATTGTCAGCTGTGTGACTCTGGACAAGTCACTTAATTTATCTGTGCCTCAGTTACCTCATCTGTAAAATGGGGATTAAGACTGTGAGCCCCCTGTGGGGCAACCTGATCACCTTGTAACCTCCCCAGTGCTTAGAACAGTGCTTTGCACATAGTAAGTGCTTAATAAATGTCATTATTATTATTATTATTATTTACAAAAACCATTTAAAAAAAGCAGGAGGAGGACAGGAAACTTGAGTTTGGGTCTCCTAGCTCTGTTGGTTGCAACTGGTTAGGGCACAATCAGTGTGGAAAGCCTAAAGGTCAAGTGGGAGGTTTCATGGTTCTACTTTGTGGCTGGTTACCTCTGGGATCTCGGAGGCCAGAACAGCTCAGACAAAGCAAAGCAGGGGGTGGACAGTTTGTGTCAGAGAAGAAAGGCAGTTTGGGTAATTCGAGCTAAGAACATCCTTTGACCATCTAATAGTATACGATGACTTGACAAGATTGTTGGCCATTCTCTCTTAGTTTGTACCCACAGACCAGGATACTTTCATAGCTGGTTTCTTCTGGAAGTTTTTCTATCTACAGTCATCAGAAGCAGAAGTTGCTTCTGCTTTTTTTTTTTTCTCTCTCTCTCTCTCTCCCTCTCTCCTGTGTTCTGCTAAGTCCTTCATGTAAACTAAAGCAGCCTCAGTACTATGGAAACCACATGCTCCGAAGCTCCCTGGGGGGTATATATGGAGTTCCTCTACAGTGAATGAGATGAATAAAGAGCCTTGTTAAAGTGAGATGTTTGTGTTGGAGCTCATTACTGGATCTACCCTTTCCTTTTAGAGAGGACAATGGGGAAGGAATGTTGGTATTTACAAGAATAACAACCTCAAAGGTATGTCCAGTTCTGGCCTCAGATGGGAAGAAAGTTAACTCTTCCATCTCCAAGGCAAAGCTTGTCATGCTATCATTTTAATAATAATGGTGGTATTAAGCATTTACTATGACCCAAGCACTGTACTTAGTGCTAGGTTAGTTATAACATAATCAGATCAGACATATCCCCTGTCTCACATGGGGTTCACAGGCTAAAAGGGAGGGAGAACAGGTATTTTATCTCCATTTATCTCCATGAAAAATCTGAGGCATAGTGAAATTGTGACAATTTTCAGGAGATATTTTATTGTTCTTCCCCCTGTTCTTCTACATCCTGGCTTCTTTTTGTCAGTGTGGTCTGATGGAAAGAGCATGGGTCTGGAAGTCTACAAATGAATGTTGTAGTCCAATCTCTGTCATTGGCTAGCTGAGTGAGCTTGGGCAAGCTATTAACTGCTTTGTGCTTCAGTTTCCTCATCTGTGAAATGGGAAGAAGACACCTGTCTTTCTCTCTCAAACTGTGAGCCCTGTGTGGGTTAGAGATCGTGTGTGACCTGATTATAATAATAATAATGATTCTTTGTTAAGCACTTACTATGTGTCAAGCACTTTTGTAAGCCCTGGGGTAGATAGAAGTTTATTCATTCATTCATTCATTCAATCATATTTATTGAGTGCATACTGTGTTCAGAGCACTGTACTAAGCATTTGGGAAGTACAAATCGGCAACATATAGAGACTGTCCCTACCCAACAAGGGGCTTACAGTCTAGAAGGGGGGAGACAGACAAAAAAAGCAAGTAGATAGATGTCAGTATCATCAGAATAAATAGAATTATAGCTATATACACATCATTAATAAAATATAGTAAATATGTACAAATAAAATAGAGTAATAAATATGTGCAAATGGACACAGTCCCTGTACCAAATGGGGCTCACCATCTTAATCCCCATTTTATAGATGAGGTAACTGAGGCACAGAGAAGTAAAATGAACTGCCCAAGGTCACATAGCAGACAAGTGGTGGAGCCGGGATTAGAACCAGGTCCTTCTGACTTCCAGGCCTATGCGCTATTATCTTTTGGCCCCCCTGGAGCTTCATATATAGCAATTGTCTAATAAATGTCATTATCACCTCATGGAGCAGCCTTCCACTACCATTCAGCAAAACCCCCTCATTCTGGCAGCCTTCCCAGACTTGTCAGGAAGGATGAGGTGCCCCCCATCTCCTTGCCCTCTAAGCATTTGCCTTTCCCAATGCATTTCCTCTGCGCTGTGATTTGCCAAAGTCTCCAAGGCTAACTCTGTTGAAAGGTGTCATAGTTTGAGTGATTATGACTATGGAGGAATGAATCAGAGGAATTCCCTGATGGTAGTGCGCTCTCCTCTTCCGTCTCTCCACACCAGGTAGGGGTGCTGTTTTCCACCACCTACACAGATCAGTATGATGCTTCTGGTGTGATCTCTCCTCCTCACCAGTAATTGCAGGGAAGACTCTATCATTAGCTGTCGAAAGGCTGTTGGTTCAGATTTGGTTTAATTTTCTTGCCTGACTTCCGAGTGCTGAAAACCCAAGCGTATGAAGTGGGGAAAAGTACCATCTGCAGTCCTTCTAAGCAGTTATTTTAAGACTCTCTCCCCGTGTGCGTTTGTGTTTCACAAACCTTGCTATCTCCCACAGATGGCTCCCTGCTGTACCGATGAAAATATTCCTGGCAATCATCGAGTAACTCTTTAGGAGTGCTGGGTAAACTTCTAGTACAGGGAAGCAGCAGGGCCTATGGGAAGCAGGGTGGTCTGATGGAAAGATCATGGGCCTGGGATTCAGAGGATTTGAGTTCTAATTCTGCTCTGTCTCTTGTGTGCTGTGTGATCTTAGACAAGTCACTTAACATCTCTGTGAGTCAATTTCCTTGTCTGCGAGCCCTATGTGGAACAGGGACATGTCCAAACTGATTATCTTTTATTTACCCTCAGTACTAAGAATAGTGCTTGGCACATGGTAAGTGCTTAACAAATATTATTATTATTATTATTACAGAGATTGTTCAGAGGTGCTCAAAGTACAGCTTTTTCTAAGATTCTGCTGAACTCATGCACAGGGACCACTTCGCTTCACACTGGTGGTCTTGAAAGCACTTTGGACAACAACACTATTCCCCCTGTAGACTGTAAGCTCCCTATGGGCAGGGAATGCCGCTATCAACTCAGGTGTATTGTACTTCCCCAAGTGCTTAGTACAGTGTTCTACACCCAGTGAGTGCTAAATAAATACTGTTGATTGATTGACAGGTGTGCCCTTGGACAGCAGCTTGTTGGCTTCGATGATATGAATTGCTTTTCCAAAGTGTTTCTTACAGCTACAGTTGCCAGAGGCATTCTGGATTTTAGCATTCACACTTTGAACTTATGTTTCATCTTCTTTCTTTTAACTGGGTTATATTCATCAATTTCTGTCTCCTTAGTGTGAAAGCTCCTCGAAGGTAGAGATTGTCTCTTTAACTTTGTCTAGCATGCTCCCAAAGCACGAAGTACATTGCTTTTGCACATAGTAGGAGTTCATTAAATAGTGTCAATGCTATTGATGGACAGAGACCTCCCAAGTCAGGCAAGTTCTGGAAGTTGCTCTCCCTTGTGGTTAATCCATTTACTCATGGTTGAGGTTCAGGGCAACGTGGCCTAGGTGGTTGAATTTTTAAAGAGAGTTAAGAGATTGCAATATATATAGATATGTATATAAGGTATTTATTTTTTGGCCTTTTTAAATAAAAAATTAAGCAAACATGAAGTTTCTCATTTCATCTCCGCTGCCCATCCCATGGGGAGGTGGACCTCAGGCAGCAGGAATTCTCCTGAGGCACTGGGGCAGAACCACTTCAGATTGTTCAGCTTTCCTGCTTTGGGGACGGGGAGGGAAGGGTTGATGAGTAGACAAACAGGCCGCCACTGCCCCTGCCAGAGAGGCCTCTCTGTCCCTGGTCCAGAGGTGCAAACTGCCCATCTGCTTCTCCCTTCACCCACACAGCCTAGCGGTGGTGGCAGTAGAGTGTATGTGTGTGTGTGAGTGTGTGTTTGTGGGGGAGTGGGTGGGTGTATATGTATATATATTCACATAATAATAATAATGGTATTTGTTAAGTGCTTACTATGTACAAAGCACTGTTCTAAGCACTGGGTAGGTTACAAGGTGATCAGGTTGTCCCACGGGGGGCTCACAGTTTTAATCCTCATTTTACAGATGAGGGAACTGAGGCCCAGAGAAGTTAAGTGACTTGTCCAAAGTCACGCAGCTGACAGTTGGCAGAGCCGGGATTTGAACCCATGACCTCTGACTCCAAAGCCAGGGCTCTTTCCACTGAGCCACGCTGCTTCTCCGCGTATATGCAGTATGGTATTTAAGTGCTTACTATATGTCCAGCACTGTTCCAACATTAGGGTAGCTAGAAATTAATCAGATTGGACACAGTCTAATTAGCGAAAACAGATATTTAGTTCCCATTTTATAGATTAGGAAACTTTGGCACAGCCCAGAGAGGATAAGTGATTTGTCCATAGTCACACAGGAGGCAAGTGGCAGAGCCGTAATTAGAACCCCGGTCCTCTGACTCATATGCCTTTGCGCTTTCCATAGGCCAAACTCTATAGGGTTGGTAACTGAGGTTTTGAGGTATGGAATGGATTTGCTACTTGATGGGATGAATGTTTTATGCTCAAGAACACTGTTCAATGTTAAAATAACCTTTGTGGAAAGTTTATGCTGGGCTCAATCAAAAAACATGGTGGAGCTAGTAGTAGTGAGGATTAGGGGAAGGAGCACAGGCTTGGGAGTCAGAGGACACAAGTTCTAATTCCGGCTCCACCACTTGTCTGCTGTGTGACCTTGGGCAAGCCACTTAACTTCTCTGTGCCTCAGTTACTTCATCTGTAAAATGGGGATTAAGACTGTGAGCCCCACGTTGGACAACCTGATTACCTTGTATCTACCTCAGTGCTTAGAACAGTGCTTGGCACATAGCACTTCACAAATACCATAATTATTAATTATGAATGGATAACATGAGTTCGTTATCCTTCATATTCAACGATGATGCCTTGGAGAGCCAAATTGGCACTGTGACAGGGATGCGATATGCATTAGAGGTGTTTGGTTGGCTTACAAGTTTGTTGCGGGGACCTATCAGTTCTAAAACCTCTAAGGCAAAGGAGTTGAACTGTGATTCAGCGTGGTGCCGCCCCACCTCTTTTCTCCCACTGCAACCTCCAAATGATGGTGGCTTGCCCCTCATGTGCAGCCCTGCTGAATTTGGCAGTGGCTGCAGTGCTTTCTGTTCTGGAAGTTACCCCTGCCTTGGATCTCTGGTTGCTAAGAGGGGATTTATTTTTTGGCCACCTTTTTTTTTTTTTAAACAAAAAAGAAAGCAAACATGAGGTTTTTTTGTTTCATCTTCTCTTCCATTCCTGTGGGGAGATGGACCTCAGGCAGCGTGAATCCTCCTGAGGTGCTAGGACAGAAATGCTGTAGATTATTATTAAAAATAATTATGATTATGGTATTTGTTAAACTAGAGAAGCAGTGTGGCCTAGTGGAAAGAACATAGTCTTGGGAGTCAGAGGTCGTGGGTTCTAATCCTAGCTCCATCACTTATTAGCTGTGTGACTTTGGGCAAGTCAGTTAACTTCTCTGTGCCTCAGTTCCCTCATCTGTAAAATGGGATTAAGACTGTGAGCGCATGTGCGATATGGACTGTGTCCAATCTGATTAGCTCGTATATACCCCAGTGCTTACAATAGTGCCTGGCACATAGTGCTTACCAAATGTCATAGTTATTATTATTTGTCTCAAGAGTGATTCTCTCAAAGCATCTGATCCAAAAGAGCTGCCCCTTCTTTGATTGTATCTTCTTGGAAAGATCACAGGTGTGAAAGTCAGGACACGTGGGTTCTAATTCCAGTTCTGCCACTTGCCTACTGTGTGACATTGAGTCTGTGACTCAATTTCCTCTTCTTTAAAATAGGGATTATACAGCTGCTTTTCCCTTCCACTTAGTCTCTGAGCCTTAGTCTCTTTTGAGACAATACTGTATTCATTCTGATGGTACTGTATCTACCTAGGCTTTTAGTTCAGTGCTTGGCACATCTGTTAAGCACTTAGTATTATTAATATTGCAATGTAGACACCGTGAATCAAGGATACACTGACAAAGCAGAGCAGAGAATTGAGCAATTATCCTTTAAATCTCAGCAGCGTTAACAGGTCATGAGAATAATTGAGACCTCAAAGGAGCATCCGTACTTCATGAATTCTCGCCCTGCCCCAAGTTTCACTTTATATGTAGAGACAACCTGTTTAGTAGCCTACAAAAGGATTTCCCCTCAGGCAAAAGCTTCCTCTTCTGAAGGACTCCAATCAAATATCACATATTAAGTAGGCTGTTCCTGAAAAATGATTAATGAAGTCTGATTGGTCTCACTTTTCAAAGGAGCTAGGTGAAAACCTAATTTGTTTTTAAAATCCAAACACGTTTCCCAGAGGAAATTCTTGAAATGGTCTATCCAGCGTAGTAGCATTAGAGGAAGAATAAAGAATCAAAGTCATGATAATGAATTCTGGATTATGAAATATCTAAAAGGTATAAAAATGAGCTAAATTACAAGGAATGATCACTGAAACATGAATTTCTGAGTGATTCAAGTGGAAACTACATCATTCAGAAAGGACTGCTGAGCAAAGCATATAAAGGCACTTTACCAATACTTTATTGTGCTTTTCGAGGATTTCAACTGTTAGTGTTTAAGTATTAATCAGGTGCAATGCAGTTCAGCCTGAAGCAGAAGATTGAATTTGATGACCTTTTAAAGCCACTTCCAACTCTAGAATCTGTTAATCAGACTTCATACTCACCTTCTCCATCGGGTATTAAAGGATGGCTGGTTTGTGCTGTTTTTAGAGATGATTAAAAAAAAATCCCAGAAAAGTTGGGGGTGCTAAAGGAAGTCTTCTGTACCATCTGAGAGCACAAACACAAAACACAAACACAAAAGCAGCATGGCTCAGTGGGAAGAGCCCGGGCTTTGGAGTCAGAGGTCATGGGTTTGAATCCTGGCTCCGCCACATGTCTGCTGTGTGACCTTGGGCAAGTCACTTAACTTCTCTGAGCCTCAGTTACCTCATCTGTAAAATGGGGATTAAGACTGTGAGCCCCACGTGGGACAACTTGATCACCTTGTATCCCCCCCCAGCGCTTAGAACAGTGCTTTGCACATAGTAAGCGCTTAACAAATGCCATCAAAAAAAATAAAAACTCCAATTCAAGACTACTCACTAATCACTGAAAGAGAAATGTATCTTGCCACTGACTTTATAGTCTATTTGAGAAGACTGAATTAACACAAATACATGACAATCAAGTAGAAAAAAATCACATAGACACAGAACTTGAAGTCTTGTAAAAGTAGAAGATACTGAAAAAACAAGTGTTCAGAGATAGCTGAAGTGCTCAAAGAGGTTTCAATCTGGGAAAGCATCATAAAGAAGGCTGGTTATTAGCAGAGTCTAAAGGTAGGAATTGATTTGGTTTGATGGAGAGAAGATGGGAAAGCATTCCATTCACAAGGAATGCCATGAGCAATAGCTCAGGATTGTGTGAGCTGAGCTCTTTTCATCATCATCATCATCATCAATCATATTTATTGAGTGCTTACTGTGTGCAGAGCACTGTACTAAGTGCTTGGGAAGTACAAATTGGCAACATATAGAGACAGTCCCTACCCAACAGTGGGCTCACAGTCTAAAAGGGGCAGACAGAGAACAAAACCAAACATACTAACAAAATAAAATAAATAGAATAGATATGTACAAGTAAAATAAATAAATAAATAGGGTAATAAATATGTACAAGCATATATACAGGTGCTGTGGGGAAGGGAAGGAGGTAAGATGGGGGGATGGAGAGGGGGACGAGGGGGAGAGGAAGGAAGGGGCTCAGTCTGGGAAGGCCTCCCATTCCCTTCTGCATTGCCCTGTCTTACTCCCTTTATTCATCCTCCCAGCCCCACAGCCCTAATGTACATATCTGTAATTTGTTTATATTAATGTCTGTCTCCCCCTCTAGACTTTAAGCTCACTGTGGGCAGGGAATATGTCTGTTCATTGGTGTATTATACTCTCATGCACTTAGAGTGCTCTGCACCCAGTAAGCACTCAATAAATATGAATGATTGACTGACTGAGATGCTCTCCTTTCTCTTTTTTCTCCCTTTCATCCTTTTTGTCTACAGTGTCTGTCACTTGGAGCAATTTCTGACTCATCCTAAAACAATTTCCTTAAAAGACAGTATTGTCAGGAATTTAACTCACCTCCCTGAATAGTATAGTCCTACGCTACTAAGGGATAACTCTGGACACTTCTCTCCTGGAGTGGTTTTCCTGAGAGGGGCAGTTTTGGGTCAGGAGTCATTTGCAGGAAAGGCTCCATGCAATCCATTGTACACACAAGAGGAAGGAAAGAAAGGAAGCCACTCTTGTGACTGATAGTTCCAGTCTTACCTCCTAGAAAATTTGTCTTCCTTTCCTAGTGATAGGCAGGTGGAAGCCCATTGCAAGCCATGTTTTCTGCTGAAGGAAAATGAAGCTCTGAAATGTACCATCTCCACTTGACCAAGCTTTGGGATGGGAAGATTTTCAAAGACATTAATGTAAGCATTTAAAAAAAAATCACTTTGCTTTTTCTAGGAGGCTCAAACTCAGCCATGGAGGGATAGATAAAACCTGAACTGATGCCCAATAAATTGATTCTAGAATTGGCCGAGTGGTTTGGATCAGGTTCCCAATTTGAATATCCTAGGGCAATTGGTTAAAAAAAGACATTCTCTTTCATGTGCTATTTGAAACAATTCCCATATGGAGGATTTCTGTGTTAATCTGTTTTTGATTTGGCTCAGGATTTTAAACTAGCGGTAAGCTAGGGTGTGTGCTTAGAGATACGAAAAGAAAAACTAACATCATTCAAACCATATTTTCAGCTTTCAAAGGAATGTGGTCTTTTTTGAGGCACTTCCTTCATGATTCATTAGTCAGTTTTGCCCCAACCCTCAGATCACTCTTTCTACCCATTACTGATTTCTAACACTTTAAGCTTTCTCTCTACTGCCCTAAGATGAAATAGTCTGTTCAGACTTTGTCAGGAGATTTCCCTTTGAACATTTCCTGAGCTTCCGCTGCTAGGTATTCTAATAAGACTTAGTTACTTCAGAATCTAGAAGGTATAGAAATAATTAAATTTCAGAAATTAGTGTGTTTCACTAAATCTAGACATTTTGGCCCAAACTAGGCTGAACACTTTTGCCTCAGTGATCTGGATTCATTGTTTAGATCACCTCATTTTTTGGTGGGGGGGGGGGGCCCGGGTAGTTGTGGGAGAGGGAGGACAGGTATCGAACCTCCATTTTGCAGTTGAGGAAACTGAGGAACAGAACAATTAAGTGACTTGTCTGAGAACACACAGTTTAGGTCTGATCCAGAACCAATCTTGTTTCCATACCCCAAGCCCTGATGTTTCTACTTTCTTGTCAAGATACCTCCAGGAACAGCAATTTAGGGTAACTGTCCCAAGCCTAAGAGTAACCTATGCTAGATCTATTTTCAGGCAGAAGGCTCAAGGCAAGAGTTTAGCAACTCCCAGTAGCCCTTGCAAGAAATTACTTCTGGTGCATTTAATACATCAAGCACTTGTTATAGTGCTCTGTGCATAGTAAGTATCAGTAAATACCATAAATAAATCCCTTACACTTACTTCCTCTAAATTGAGCCCAGAAGCATCAGCCCTGTAGCAGCTGATATGTCCTGGACCCGGCAGCCTCTCCAGACTTCCTGGGCCATTAGATTAATAATAATAATAATAATAATAATAATAATAATAATAATAATAATGTTGGTATTTGTTAAACACTTACTATGTGCCAGGGACTGTACTAAGTGCTGAGGTGGGTACAAGCGAATAGGGTTGGACACAGTCCCTGTCCCATGTGGGGCTCACACTCTTAAAAAACATTTTACAGATGAGGTCACTGAGGCACAGAGAAGTGAAGTGACTTGCCCAAAGTCACATAGCAGGCAAGTGGCAGAACCAGGATTAGAACGCTTGATCTACTGACTCCTACGCCCATGGTCTATCCACTATGCCATGCTGCTTCTAATGTGCTTCTAATCTGCTTCTCAGATTAGTGTAATTGCTAAAATAATGAAATGTTTCCTGTTATTCAGCCCTTCCCATCCTCTTCAGCTTTCTCCTACTCACACCACGTGGGCTTGTAATGCTCTTGCTAGTGCTATAACAGTTCATCAAAAGTAGAACAATATAAGTTGTCATCCAAAAATAGGTCAGTAAAAATCCAGTCATTTGGATTTAGATGGTGATCAAACATTGACACTCCACCAACCAAAAAATTGAGTTGCTGGAGTATGATTGCCAGGAACTTCACTTGTTAAGTAGACAGCAGGGAAAAATTTAGTCTGTCAGTGATAGCAGCATAGCCCAGTGAAAAGATCATGGGCCTGGGAGTCAGAGTCCTGGGTTCTAATCTCACTCCATCACATACCTGCTTTGTGACCTTGGGCAAGTCATTTAACTTCTCTGTGCCTCGGTTTCCTCATCTGCAAAATGGAGTGTCAATAGCTGTTCTCCCTCCTACTTAGACTGGGAGCCCCATGTAGGACCTGATTACCTTCTACCTCAGCACTCAGTAAAGTTCTTGGCATACAGTAAGTGCTTAACAAATATCACAATTATTATTACTGTTAATAATTACAATGATAATAATAGTGGTATTTGTTAAGTGCTTACTATGTGCAAGGCTCTCTACTAAGTGCTGAAGTAGATATAGGCAAATCGAGTTGGACACAGTCCCTGTTCCACATGGGGCTCAAGCTCTTCACCTCCATTTTATAGATGAGGTAACTGAGGTACAGAGAAGTGAAGTGACTTGCTCAAGATCACACAGCAGTCAAGTGGCAGAGCCTGGGTTACAGTTCAGGTCCTTCTGACTCCCAGGCCCATGCTCTACCTACTAGACCACACCACTTCTCTTCTTATATTATTTGTTTATTGACTGCTTACTGTGTGCAGAGCACTGTACTAAGTGCTTGGGAGAGTACAATCCAACAGAGTTGGTTGACCCGTTTCCTGCCAACAGCAAACTTACAGTCTTGAAGGGGAGACAGACAATAATATGAATAAATAATTTATAATGTATAATTTCTGGCCCATGTTCCCCTAGGGAGCTCTGCATCCTGGATCCCATCCCTTGGGGGTGGCCCAGGGTTCATCCTGAGATGGGATTGGGGACTTGTGTTCTCCTGCAGGAGCCTGCCGGGACAAATTTCCCCCATCACCCTCCATCACAAGGCAAACTAGCAGTGAGAAGCTCATCTGCTCCGTTAGGTGGGCAAATTGTCACCATTCAATGATTTCTGCCAAGTCAGTTTCCATTTCCTGCCATTCCAACCAGTTCTAATTCTTTTGAGAGGACAGTCAGGCTTTTTACAGTTCAAAATTGGATGATTGGTTGAAACATCTTGTTTGTCATAAATGTCAAATTGTTAAGTTTCCATTTTTCAAATTGAACTCTACCGTTTCTATGAGGCGCTAATAGGCCAGTTTGTAGAGGAACATCCTGAGCGGGGTAAGTGACATGCCCAAAGTCATCCAGGGGTACGGCAAACACTGAATACACTTGGGAATACTGGATAACAAGATGTGGTGGTGTCACAGGTGTCATTTTGAATGGCTCATTTGTTTTTTAGGCCATAACAATTTCTATTAAAAGTCACCGTTTAAAAATGTACTACTGTGTAGCCTGAACAAGTACCTGAGAATTGGTCTATAGTACTTATTGAGTGTTTACTGTGTGTAGAGTACTGTGCTAAGTACTTTGGAGAGTACACAAGTACTTTAGAGAAGCAGCGTGGCTCAGTGGAAAGAGCACGGGCTTTGGAGTCAGAGGTCATGGGTTCAAATCCCAGCTCTGCCAGTTGTCAGCTGTGTGACTTTGGGTAAGTCACGTGACTTCTCTGTGCCTCAGTTACCTCATCTGTAAAATGGGGATTAAGACTGTGAACCCCCCATGGGACAACCTGATCACCTTGTAACCTCCCCAGTGCTTAGGACAGTGGTTTGCACATAGTAAGTGCTTAATAAATGCCATTATTATTATTATTACAATGAGCAGGGAATGTGTCTGTTTATTGTTATATTGTATTTTCCCAATCACTTAGTACAGTGCTCTGCACATAGTAAGCACCCAATAAATACAATTGAATGAATGAATGAATACAGTGCAAGAGGGTGGTTAGACATGTTCCCTGTCCAGAATGAGTTTACAGCAGAGAGAGGGAGAAAGAAATGAAACATGTGAGAACATGTTCTAATTAGTCCCCAAAAGGAACTGTACCTTTTAGCTGCTACCTCAAGATGCAAGTACATCAAAAAGACCCTTCTTGCTTTTTTGAGCTTTTTGCATTCCTGCCTTTCAGATAGTACTTTTCCTAGTTGTATTTCTTAGCTTGCCTTACTCTGCTTCCTGAGCTTTCATTTATACTGAGCCTTCGTCTGATAAGCCTCAACTGGGGAAATAAATGAAATCAAAATTTCACATTAGCTCTGCTAGCTGACACTAGATTTAATATATCAGTGGCTCACAAAACCTTTTTGAAATGAGTTATGGTGCACTGTTAGGGAGTACACCCCATTATCACCGTTTTTGTGCTTCAAGGAGTTTGGAATCTTTGGAGAGTCACTCAGAGGCCAATGGATCTGTTGGACATACTGCAGCCTGGGGAAGCAATATGGGCTAGTGGGCAGAACATGGCCTGGGAGAAGGACCTGCCGCTTGTCTGCTGTGTGCTTTGGGCAAATCACTTACCTTCTCTATGCCTCAGTTATGTCATCTGTAAAATGGGAATATGGACTGTGTCTAACCTGATTATCTTGTATCTACCCCAGCGCTAAGCATTTAATAAATTCCATAAAAAATTTTTAAAAAAACAGAAACTGATGCCCAGAGAGGTTTAGAACTTTTCAAGTTTCATTCAGGAGCCCAGTGGCAGAGCTGGGATTAAAATCTGGGTCTTCAGACTCACAGTGATTCATATTGGGATTGTGTTCTTGGAAAGAGGCTAGAACAAGTTTGAAGGCAATGGTACTCACAGCACTTGTGAATATATGTACATATCTATAATTCTATTTAATTATATTGATGCCTGTTTACTTGTTTTGATGTCTGACTCCCCCGTTCTAGATTCTAAGCCCTTATTTGGCAGGGGTCATCTCTCTTTATTGCTGAATTGTAATTTCCAAGCACTTAGTACAGTGCTCTGCACACAGTAAGCACTCAATAAATGTGATTGAATGAATGAATAAGCTGAATAATCATCACGTGCTGGCCATGTGAAGGGGAGACGGGAAATGAAAAGGCATGTAGGAGCAGCAAGCACTATGACCTAGATGGAAAGAACGTCATTATTGATATGGGTGTATATTTGTGTTTATATAGATACATAAATGAATATGTTCATGTATTTGTGGTATATATTTCATATAAAGTAAATTTGTTGAATTGGAAATGAATGGTCTCCAAGCCACCAAGTTCCAGTTCATTGAAGTGTTTTGAAGACTAGAAGACATATAATTTTTTCTGGAAGAACACCCATTTTTTGATATAAGGGAAGATGAATGAGTTTCTTGTAAACTGGTTACATTCCCTGTGCCCAAGTTCTGAAATAATGAACTCTGAACTTTCATACTGATGCAATTGCAAATAACTAACAATTCTAGTACACAGAAAACTAAAAATAATAGTAATTTGCTATTTTAAGGTTGGTCTGACTCACCTTTTGACAATTGACTTAAAATTCTTCAGAAGTAAGTTCGGCCAAAGGAAGCACTGATGACTTACATTTTTAGCGAAGTAAATGGTTATTTGGATGGTGCTTTTTTAATCTGTCTTTCATTTTCCCTGTATAAAAAACCATTAGATGAAAAGCTATGTGGGAGTTGCTTAAGGAGAACTGCCGATGGTATTTGAATGATAGATATTTGTTATTGTTTATTCTTTATCAACAACATGTCATAGCCAGTTTTAAATCAAGGCTGTTGTCATGGAATCTATTCACCGCACGGTGTCTTTGCAAAGGATTAAGGAAGGGAGGAGGATGGAACATCATTCAAGATTACCTTTGTTTTCCTCCTTTTAAAATTGCCATAGGCAATTGCATGTTTTTATGATTTTGAAACGGCTTCCTACAGTACTTGGAAGTAATTTCAGAATAAAGCCAATTCAGATTTTTGTAGCAAAATGCTATAAAACTACCCCAATCACCAAGGTATCAAAAGCACAGCAAGGGATGTTGTGGCAGTCACTTGTGACAATGATTTGGTAAACTGAAGAGCAGTGAAGTTTTTTGATTGAGGAAGATGTCTAATATCTGAGGAATGTAAATGCAAAGGCCATTTTTTTTTAATTTCCCAAAAGTCCATTATTGAATAAGTACAGCTATGGACAGTTATAACAGTAGAATGAGCTTTAAAGACCCATTTGCTCAGTCTAAGGTTGAGAACAGAAATACAATAAAAACAGATTGGACTAAGGGGAATCTGAGGCATATCATGTGTGACTACATTAGGACTTTGACTTGCATTTTCCCAGCAGACATTTCAATAGCCACTTGCAGCTCCCAAAGGAGATGTGGAGACAGTATTGAAAATGTCATTATAGATTGCATAGGCAGTTCATCTCAGTTCAAAGATAGAGGGTCTTTTCAGTATTTCCCTCATTCTCTCAGATCACAATCCCCTAAAATCAGTGTCTGGGAGATGTAACAATGGGCTCAGAGATGGCATACAGGTATTCTAACCCCCTATTTTGTAAGTTCCTCTCGGGCAGGGATCGTGACTACCAATTTTATTGTATTGTACTCTCCCAAGCGCTTAGCACACAGTTAATGCTCAATAAATATCACTGATTGATTGATTTCTTGGAAGGGAGCAGAGTGGTGTAAGGAATGCCTGTAGCATCTTTCAAGAAGCAAAAATTCTGCTGGTCTTTCAGTATCCACAGCAAGAAGTAAGATAGTGTTGCTTGTTTTCCTCAGAACTGAACCTAGTTAGTTCAACATTGTTTTTACTCTCTGGGAGCTGGCAGTCTAAAGCAGACCAACTGTGGTCCTGGCCAGGAAATCAAGTATGTACCGATCAATGAACAATGTGAACTGCAAAATGAAAGTATTTTTAATATGGACCAGTAAAGAAGTGTGATGATGAGTGAAGAAAGAATCTTGGAAGTTACGTATTGCAGAAAAATTCATCCCTTCTCTTCCTCAACTGGTCAGGGAAGGCTTCTTGGAGGAGGGGGCATTTCAGAAACTAATTTAAATAATGAGCGAGAGAAGCAGAAAACACATTTGGTAGTTTTCTTCCCTTTCAATTCTGTGGCCCCATCCAGATCTCTTTTTCTTATCAGAATTGATGGTCAATTTGCTTCTATCTGTCCCAACCCAAATCCTAGCCAAGTTGTTGCCATTATGATTTAGTTTACTCTGTTTCATCCATTCATTCACTTACCAGCCCAACCCTTGACAGTCTTTCCTTTCAGTTTAATCAGTCAGTCAATCATATTTATTGAGCACTTAACTGTGTGCAAAACACAGTACTAAACACTTGAGAGAGTCTTGTTGTCTTATGTTGTCAAGTTGTCTCTGACCCATAGTGACTCCATGGACACATCTCTCCCAGGACACCCCTCCTCTATCTGCAATCATTCTGGTAGTGTATCACTAGAGTATTCTTGGTAAAACTACGGAAGTGGTTTACCATTGCCTTCTTTTACACAGTAAACTTGAGTCTCTGCCCTTGACTCTCTTCCATGCCACTGCTGCCCAGCACAGGTGAGTTTTGACTTGTAGCGGATTGCCTTCCACTCACTAGCCACTGCCCAAACTAGGAATGGAATGGGTATGGCTCTGTTATGACTCTCCAACCTGTAGCCGAGGCTGGTAAGATACTGGAAACTCTCCAGGTGTGATCCGGAGAGGGGCCCTGATAGAGTACAGTATAAGAATAAACAGACACATTCCCTGCCCGCAGCAAGTTTACGGTCTAGAGACGAGTTTACAGTCTAGAGACGAGCGTATAGTCTACAGTTTTTTCATGTAATGCCTGTATCTGGGGAATTTATTCAGGGTGATTATGTGTTGGTTCTTGCCTCCAGGATTCGGCGGTAAGCTCCTAGAGAGCAAGGAACATCTCTTTGTATGTCATTTCTAATTTCTGTTCATATTCTATATCCTTTATACTATTCTCTTCGTGGGCAGGGAACATGTCTACTAACTCTGTTATATTGTACACAGTAAGCACTCAGTAAGTATAATGGATTGATTGTTTAACAGACTTTGAGCTCGTTGTGGGCAGGGAATATGTCTCCCAACTCTGATGTATTGTTCTCTCCTAAGCACTTAGTACAGTGCTTTGCACTCATAAAAGTTCAATAAATAAGATTGGCTGAACACACCCTAAATCCCTAATGCAATGCTAATCACACTGTGATTCCTAAATATAATTTGTTTCTTGGTGGCTACCCTGTCACTGGTCTTTATTCTGTAGCCACGGGGCCAAGAGAGGTTTTTACCAACCTTCCTTGCCACTGAAAAAGGAAAATCAGGGAGTCCCTGGAGTCTGTTTCCCTCCTGCAAAAGAAAATACTTTTTCACTGTTAGTCTTGATTCTGGAACCAAAACAGCCACTTGCTCAATTCAGATAAAAAGAGACTAAAATGTAGCCTGATAGGATATGGCCTGACTTAGCTTGGACAACCACCTAAGTGTCTTGCACTAAGTTCTCCAGTTCTAGACTGTGAGCCCATTGTTGGGTAAGGACTGTCTCTGTTTCTGATTTGTACTTCCCAAGTGCTTAGTATAGTGCTCTGCACACAGTAACCGCTCAATAAATATGATTGAATGAATGAATGAGAACAAGCGTGGCCTAGTGGATAGAGCACGGGCTTGGGAGTCAGAGGACCTGGCTTCTAATTCCAACTCTGCCACTCATCTGCTCTGTGACCGTGGATGTCACTTAAGTTCTCGGTGCCTGTTTCCTCATCTGCAAAATGGGGATTCAATACCTGCTCCCCTTCCTACTTAGGCTGTGAGCCCCATGTGGTACCTGATGATCTGGCATCTACCCCAGCGCTTAATAAGGTGCCTGGCACATAGTAGACACTTTACAAAGATAAAAACCACAGTTATTATGAACTGGAGGAAGTGAGCTGAGTTGGGGCCTCATTTTACGACTTTATCTCCAAATGGTGCCTCCTAAGATTCAGGAGGCCTGGGAAGCAGGATTCTCCCACTGTCCTACAGATGAAGAGACCCTCAGGGAATCATTTAGTCCCTGTCTCTGGGCAAAGCTTCAGTCAGGTCGAGTGAAAATGTGACTCAGCTGTCCCCTGGGCACCCACACCTCCCATCTCTAAAAGAACCAGGCTATTTGTGCTCAGCCCAGCTTTTTCCAAGGATAAACTGCTTCCCAGTCAGCACATAAAACTCAATATGTCCAAGACTGAACTCCTTCCCTCCCAAACCCTGCCCTCTCCCTGACTTTCCCATCTCTGTAGACGGCACTACCATCCTTCCCACCTCAAAAGCCCGCAACCTTGGTGTCATCCTCAACTCCGCTCTCTTGTTCACCCCTCACATCCAATCCGTCACCAAAACCTCCCAGTCTCACCTCCGCAACATCGTCAAGATCCTGTTTCCTCTCCATCCAAACCGCTACCCTGCTGGTTCAATCTCTCATCCTATCCCTACTGGATTACTGCATCAGCCTTCTCTCTGATCTCCCATCCTCCTGTCTCTCCCCACTTCAGTCTATATTTCACGCTGCTGCCCGGATCATCTTTGTGCAGAAACACTCTAGGCGTGTTACTCCCCTCCTCAAAAATCTCCAGTGGCTACCAGTCAACCTATGCATCAAGAAAAAACTCCTCACTCTCGGCTTTAAGGCTCTCCATCACCTTGCCCCTTCCTACCTCACCTCCCTTCTCTCCTTCTACAGCCCAGCCCACACCCTCCGCACCTCTGCCGCTAACCTCCTCACTGTACCTTGTTTTCGCCTGTCCCGCCGTCGACCCCCAGCCCATGTCATCCCCCTGGCCTGGAATGCCCTCCCTCCGCACATCCGCCAAGCAAGCTCTCTTCCTCCCTTCAAAGCCCTACTGAGAGCTCACCTCCTCCAGGTGGTCTTCCCAGACTGGGCCCCCTTTTTCCTCTCCTCCCCCATTCCCTCTGCCCTACCTCATTCCCCTCCCCACAGCACCTGTATATATGTTTGTACAGATTTATTACTCTATTTTACTTGTACATATTTACTATTCTATTTATTGCGTTACTGATGTGCATCTAGCTTTACTTGTATTTATTCTTATGACTTGACACCTGCCCACATGTTTTGTTTTGTTGTCTATCTCCCCCTTCTAGACTGTGAGCCCATTTTTGGGTAGGAACCATCTCTATATGTTGCCAACTTGTACTTCCCAAGCGCTTAGTACAGTGCTCTGCACACAGTAAGTGCTCAATAAATACAATTGAATGAATGAATAAGGAAGTTCACAATGTACATTTCTTATGGTATATGTTAAGCACTTACTGTGTGCCAAGCACTGTTCTAAGTGCTGGGTAGAAACAACGTTATCAGATTGGGCACAGGCCCTGTCCTACATGGGGCTAACAGTCTAGGTAGGAGGGAGAAGGATTTGTACATATTGAATTCATCCTTTAGTTGATTTCCTCAGTAAAATAACACAAAGAGAATGAGAGAGGAAAATAATCAACAGTTGTCTTGTTCTTTGAAACTTGAAAATGACTGCAAATGCAGCAAATTCATATTGGCAGTGTTATTTGATTAGCGACTGGGGAGAAACAATATTTTCTAAAGGGTCTGATTAACAAGGCAGAAAGTGATACAGATAGGAAAAAAGATGTGTTTACAATGGAAAAAAAAATCGTAAAGTGAAAGTCCAAGAGTGGAACCATGGTTGTGTACATTCTCAGAGATTAGATTGAAACCGCACAAATAATCATGATGTTTGTTAAACCCGTTTTATATTCCAAACACTGTACTGATTCACTGAGGTAGATAGAAGATGATTTGGTCAGACACAGTCCCTGGGTAGAGTCTTGGTAAACTTGGATTCTGTTTGAAAAAGGAACATTCAAAGGTTTGGTTGAGCTCCATTTGAACAGGGACTGAATCCAACTTGATTATCTTTCATTTACCCCAGTGCTTAGAACAGTGCTAGGCATATAGCAAGTGGCTGGCAAGTACCAGAGATCATAAGTTCAAACCCGGCTCTGCCAATTGTCAGCTGTGTGACTTTGGGCAACTCTCTTAACTTCTCTATGCCTCAGTTCCCTCATCTGTAAAATGGGGACTAAGACTGTGAGCCCCCCATGGGACAACCTGATCACCTTGTAACCTCCCCAGTGCTTAGAACAGTGCTTTGCACATAGTAAGTGCTTAATAAATGCCATCTTTATTATTATTATTATTACCGCAGTTATTATTTCTATTGCTCATGAAAAAAATAGACCTATTCCTTGTTTCCTTGGCCACTGAAGAAAATGTGGGCCTGCAGAATAAGTAGTTTTCTCATATTGCTAATTATTTGTGTTAAGTATGTGTGAATAGGGAATTTGAATATAAATACATTCTATTTTTCATGTAACACTTACCGTATGAATAACAAAATCTCAAGTGCAATCACAGTTCATTTGAATGTTAATTTTCATTTTTATTTATCACTGGGTTTCTCCACTGAAAGAAACCTAAGTTAAGCAATGTGCATGGGGATGAGTTGGGAATCCCTTGCAGAATTAATCATTTACTTTCTAATGACCCTTTTACACTGATCTATTTGCTTTGTGTACCGGCTGTGTTGAGACAGAAGGTAAAATAGATTTGTTTTCAGGGTGAATAAATTTACTAACGCAAGCATAAAGGCATATAGAATTGGGAGAGCCAAGCGGTTCTGAATGGTATCCCTCCTGCCAAGAGGAGGGCCCTGGGTGAACCTGGAAAAGGCAGGCCTGACCCACAGGGAGAAGGCTGAGGCAAGGTAACGGACCAGGCCCTTGTCTGCCCCCCGGGTTCCAGGGGGGGAGACGGCATCCAGCGTTTTGCCTCTGGGCCACTGCCTCCCCCCACTCACAATCCACAATTTGTCATGGGTTCAAATCCCGGCTCTGCCAATTGTCAGCTGTGTGACTTTGGGCAAGTCACTTAACTTCTCTGCACCTCAGTTACCTCATCTGTAAAATGGGGATTAGGACTGTGAGCTCCCTGTGGGAACAACCTGATTACCTTGTATCCTTCCCAGCGCTTAGAACACTGCTTGGCACATACTAAGCGCTTAATCAATCAATCAATCAATCGTATTTATTGAGCGCTTACTTAGTGCAGAGCACTGTAGTAAGCACTTGGGAAGTACAAGTTGGCAACATATAGAGACAGTCCCTACCCAACAGTGGGCTCACAGTCTAAAAGGGGGAGACAGAGAACAAAACCAAATATACTAACAAAATAAAATAAATAGAATAGATATGTACAAGTAAAATAAATAAATAAATAGAGTAATAAATATGTACAAACATATATACATATATACAGGTGCTGTGGGGAAGGGAAGGAGGTAAGATGGGGGGGATGGAGAGGCGGACGAGGGGCCATCATCAACAACTACACATAAGGTTCCCATTGAGGCTGCTGAAAGTTCTGATGGGAATTTTGCACATTAATATAAGTAGATTTTTTTATAGGGGAGCTTTGAAATTCTCCCAGGGACAGGAACCCTGTCGAATATCAATCGTGTATTCTTTCCCACCACTCAGTACAGTAGCAGCGTGGCCTAATGGATAGAGCATGGGCTTGGGAGTCAGAAGGACCTGGTTTCTAATTCCAGCTCCATCACGTGTTTGGTTTGTGACCTTGGGCAAGTCACTTAACTTATTCGGGCCTCAGATACCTCATCTGTAAAATGGGGATAAGAGTGCGAGCCCAGTGTGGGACAGCAACTGTGTCCAACCCAGTTAACTTGTATCTACCCCAGCGCTTAGAACAGTGCTTTGCACATAGTAAGCGCTTAACAAATGCCATTATTATTATTATTATTATTATTGCTTGGCACAGAGCAAGCACTTAGCAAATAACATAATTATTACTGTAAATCCACTTTCATTCATTCATTCATTCAATCATATTTATTGAGCACTTACTGTGTGCAGAGCACTGTACTAAGCGTTTGGGAAGTACAGTCAATCAATCAATCGTGTTTATTGAGTGCTTACTGTGTGCAGAACACTGTACTAAGCGCTTGGGAAATACAAGTTGGCAACATATAGAGATGGTCCCTACCCAACAGTGGGCTCACAGTCTAGAAGGGGGAGACAGACAACAATGCAAAACATATTAACAAAATAAAATAAATAGAATAAATATGTACAAATAAAATAAATAGAGTAATAAATATGTACAAACATATATACATATATACAGGTGCTGTGGGGAGGGGAAGGAGGTAAGGCGGGGGGATGGGGAGGGGAAGGAGGGGGAGAGGAAGGAGGGGGTGCAGTCTGGGAAGGCCTCCTGGAGGAGGTAAGCTCTCAGTAGGGCTTTGAAGGGAGGAAGACAGGTGGATGTGCGGAGGGAGGGCATTCCAGGCCAGGGGGAGGACGTGGGCCGGGGGTCGACGGTGGGACGGGGAGAACGAGGCACTTGGATCTGTATGTTACCTTTGGCCATTGGCATTCAACCCACCCTCAGCCCCACAGCACTTATGTACGTATCCTTATTTGTTTATATAATGTCTGTCTCCCCATCTGGACCGTAAGCTATTCAGGGCAGGGAAAGTGTCTACCAACTCTGTTGTACTCTCCCAAGCACTTAGTACAGTGTTCTATGCATAGTAAGTGCTCAGTAAATTCCATTGATGGATTAATTCATTGTTTGGTACACAGTAAGAGCTTAAAAGATATCATTACTACTACTTTTGAAGGAGGGGAGATGTGGTTTGGGGAAGGCATGAGCCAGGGTAATAGCTTTTCATTTTGATTTAAGGGGCAAACTTGAATGGAGTATTTTGAGGGCTGAGCAAAGAGGAAAGAGAGAAGAAGGTTCTTTGTCTCCTCCTCCCCTTCTTTAGATATCACTTCTTGATATCCATCTTTATGTGTAGAGAGTTTCCTTATTCTCATCTTTTCCATCGATGTTTCAAATTTTCAACTTAATCATATTTGAGTACTGTGTGCTAAGTAAGTGGTTGGGAGAGTACAATGCAACAATATAAAACAGTTGGTAGACACATTCCCGGCTGTCCGTGAAATTATTCAAACTCTACCTCAACAAGCTGATGTTTTTGAATGAACCTTTAGCATGAGTTGATGGGAGTCTGGGGATGAGGAAGAGGAGAAGAGGATGGAGAACTTATACCCTGTAAATAATAATAATTATGGTATTTGTTAAGCACTTTCTATGTGCCAAGCACCGTTCTAAATGCTGAGGTAGAGACAAGGTAATCAGGTTGGACACAGTCCTTGTTCCTCATGGGGCTCACATTCATGATCCCTATTTTACAGGTGAGGTAACTGAGCCACAAAGAAGCTAAGTAACTTGTCCAAGGTCACACAGCAAACATGTGGCAAAGTCGGGATTAGAACTCACAACCTCTGACTCCCAGGCCTGTGTTCCGTCCACTAGGTCATGCTGTTTGTAGTATCCACAGAACCAATTAATTGATCAGTGGTATTTGTTACATGTGTACTGTGTTTAGAGCACTGTCCTAAGCATTTGGGAATGCACGATCCAGTTTAGTTAGTAAGCAAAGTCACTGCCCACAAGGAGCTTGCAGTCTGGAGGAAAACCCAAACAGTAAAAAAAGTTAAATGTTACAGATAAAGGAAATGGCCATGTATAAGAATATATACATAAGTGCTGTGGGCCTGGTGATGGAATGAATGTGAAAATTCTTAAAGGGGAACAGGCCCAAGTGCATAGGCAAGGCAGAGAGGAGGGCAATGACCCAGCAGTTAAGATGAACATTAGCATACTGATCGTTCTTTCTGGACTGCATGGAGTTAAAATCTGGAACAGTTCATTTACCTTACCCTGGATGGGAACTGGAAAAGTCTGAGATTTAGGCATGCTCACATTATGTATACTGAAAGAGAATATGCTACATGCCACTCCCCTCTGTGGAATGATCCAAATGAGAATTAAGCAAATGTCTGAGAAGACATTAGAACTAAATTGCTATTCCTGGCTCTTTTCCATTGAGACTATCTAGAATCTTAGACAATCCTTTTATTTGATTCATTAGGAAAATTAAATTAAAATATCCAGGGTATATTGACGGATGAAAATTAAATATCCAGGGTAAAGCCTGGCATTTTAGAGCTTTGCAGCCTCCTGGAGAGAGTAATGTATTTTCCTTTGTTTGAAGGATTACCATGTCTATAGATATATTGTAACTCTTTTGAGTAATTCTTCTTTCTGAAATAGGTATACTTCACTGTAAGCTCATTGTGGGCAGGGAATGTGTCTGTTATTGTTATGTTGTACTCTCCCAAGCTCTCAGGACAGTGCTCTGCACACAGTAAAGTGCTCAATAAATACGATTGATTCACAGTACCACAGGGTTTTGTTCCTAGACAATGCAGCTGTGTCCGGAATTGACCATATCATGGGCTGAATCAGGCATAGCTGTCTCATGGATTATCATTTTCCCATAGACTTGTATGTTACTCACTGGGATCCAATCCAAAACCACTGAAAAATAATATGAAATTATTGGATGTGCCATGTACAGTTATATTAAGAATCACTGTTATCATTTATTATCATTTAATCTTTGTTAAAGCAATTCAGTCCATAGCACCACAACATTTGAATGAGAAGCTGTGGTATGATTATGAATCTTTGCAGGAGACTGTAAAAGTAGAAGATGGTTCTCTGTAACCTGGCATTTCCTGCTGCCTTCAGGACATTGCTGCATGGGTGTCCCACTGATGCCTCAAATATAATAAATCCCAAACTGAGCTTCTCATCTTCCCACCAAAATCCTCCCATTATTCATTCAATCATACTTATTGAGTGCTTACTATGTGCAGAGCACTGAACTAAGCACTTCAGAAGGGATTTCTAGTAGAGGAAAGTTTCAATCCTTTGACCTCTGGGTTATGGGCCCAGCACACTTCCACTGTGCCACTCTGCTGACTAATAATTATGGCATTTGTTAAGTGCTTATTATGTGCTGGGCACTGTACTAAGCACTGCGGTAGATACAAGCTAATTGGGTTGGACACTGTCCTTTTCCCACGTGGGGCTCACAATCTCAATCCCCATTTTACAGATGTGGGAACTGAAGCCCAGAGAAGTAAAGTGACTTGCCCAAGGTGACACAGCAGACAAGAGGTTGATCAGGATTAGAACCCATGACCCTCTTAATCCCAGGCCAGGGCTCTATCCATGCTGCTTCTCCGTTAACCCCAGCATCCTTCCTATGCCTCAATAATTGTGGCATTTGGAAAATGCTTAATTTGTCCCAAGCATCACATTAAGCACTGGGGTCAGGTCAGATACAATCCTTGTCCCAAATGAGGATTTACAATCAAAGGAGGAGGGCAACAGGTATTGAATCTGCATTTTACAGATAAGGTAACTGAGACCTAGAGTGGTTAAGTGACTTGCCCAAGGTCATGCAACAGGTAATTTTCAGAGCTGGGTTTAGAAACCAGGACCTCTGACAATAATAATAATAATAATAATAACAACAACAATAATGGTATTAAGTGCTTACTGTGTGCCAAGAACTGTTCCAAATGCTAGCGTAGATACAAGGTAATCAGGTTGGACACAATCCCGTTCCACATGAGACTCATAATCTTAACCACCATTTTACAGATGCGGTAACTGAGGCATTGAGAAGTGATATGGCTTGCCCAAGGTCATGCAGCAGTTATGTGGCAGAGCTGGGATTAGAACCCACATCCTCTGACTCTCAGGCCCGTGTTCTGTCTACTAGGCCACACCTCTATTCACAGCCTTTCTGAGATCACATTGCCTACAGGAGGCCTTTCACACTTAATCCCTAATCTTCCAACTTTGTATTTCCCTTTATGTCCAACTGCCACTTCTCTTCTTCCTTGCCACCGAGGTACTTAGGTATTCACAGCCCTAGTTAACACACATGTACATTTCATATCTATTCTATTACTTCCTCCTATCAGTAATTTATCTAGTGTTGGTCTTCTCAACTAGACTGTAAATGCCTTAAAGTTAGGGATCATGTACACTAATTCTATTAGTTTACAGCATACACAGTGAATGCTTAGTAAATGCTATTCATATATTGTAAGACATTGCTATGGGATGGCAACATAATATCCTGATTCTCAGAATTATTGAATTTCAACATTTGGCTTTTTCCCATTGGTTTTGTAGTAAAGAAAGGGCCTCCCACTCCAAATCCAGTTTCATAAACACTGCTTATTTTGTGACCTGATAAAATGGTTTTCCAATATCAGCAGTATATTTTCTTGGAGTATTCATTTTTTTTTAGTTATACATCACTCTTTCCCTCTACAGAATAAGTCATAGTAACAATGACAGTATATTTGTGTGGGCAAATTATCTTCTGCCTATTTTGTCCCTTACCTGTCCCTTAGTAGGTTAGCCACTGTTAAGATTACAAGGTGATACAATTTATGCATTGATTGACATATGCTAAATTTTGAGAAATGTATGGATTTAATTTTCAGTGTATTTCATTAAAGTCAAATATTTACTTTTGATATGCTTTATTCATGTAACTCTCTGAACTAGTTAAGGCCTGTTCAGTTCTGGCTAACAGTTAATCTTTGACATAACTGGGGGAGCAAAATTAAGATTCCAATCCAGATTAAACTAGTGGTTGGAAGATACGTGGCCCCAAGTGTTGCCTAATCCATGGCTGACTGGACTAGGAGATTTGATCTGATGGCCATTTAGTTGACTGGTGAGATCATTTACCTGAAAATCACTGAATATTGGACATGTCATTGAACTTCTCTGCATTTCAGTTGCTCCATTTGGAAAATGTGGCAGGGGTAGTGCAGTGTGGAGGTGGGAAATTGGGATGATTCTTAAGATTCGATCTGGAGACAGGCACATTTCCCACCCCAATGGCATCAGGGAGCTGGGAGGTATAGAAGGAGGTGGTAGCGGGCTGGGAGATATTGATGGAGGCAGCAGTGATGGGAAACTGAGAGATGCCAGGAGAGGAAGCAGTATTGTGGGGGTGGAACATGGTGACAGCAGCAGGCTGTGGTGAGGGTAGAGGACAAGTAGAGACAAAAAATGGCAAGGTATATTCTAGTTAGACTTTCTTTTAGTGGCAATGTGCATGATATTGGGGACTTCTGAATTCCAGCAGAGTGATCCTGAGGTGCTGAGCTTAAGCCCCATGAGTCTCTGCATTAATCCAGGCCTAAATGGATTCAGATTGGGCCTGGTGAAAATCAAGTAGTGGGCCAAAGGAGAACCTGAGTATCCTTGGTCCTCCTATCTAATCCCTCTGTGTTTGTTAGTCAGGGGGTAGGAGAGAGGACACAGAATGTGTTTCAATCAATCAGTCAATCAATAATATTTATTGAGCACTTATTGTGTGAGGACCACTACACTGAGTATTTGGGAGAGTACAATATAATAGTTGATAGGCACACTCCCTGCTCAAAATGAGCTTAAAGTCAAGAGGGGGAGATCAACATTAATAGGAATAAATTATGAATATGTTCATAAGTGCTGTGGGGCTGAGGAAGGGATGAGTAAAGGGTAAGATCCAAGTTTCCTCTAGCCATATCCTTGTTTCTCATAGCTTAGTGATGCGGTGAGCATTAGAAGGTTGGAATGGAGACAACAGGGAAAACTGGAAAATTTGCAACTGTGCAAATTCTGCCTAATGATTTTGTAAAGTGTTTTTAGGATTGCTAGGCCATCTTGGATATCCATTAACAGCATCTGTCTGCATGTATTTTCTAATAGAACATTGGCTTTGGTGATAGAATAGAATGTGCTAACGAAATCCCTGTGTCTCATGAAACTTTCTACTATATGTCCAATTTATGTACATAATTAAACCGATGTTACGTTGTCCATCATTAATGGGAGTTTAATTAGCCTACCTAGGTATGTTACCTCACTTGATAAAGAGTTCCAGTTTGTTAGAAGGAAAATAGTGATTGCCTATTGGAATAATATACAAATGACCAAATGAAAATTAGTTGCTCAAGGCATCAAGAGAGCCTGATGGATTGGTTTTTCTATGGGTTGTATCAGTATTGCTGGCATTTGCCCCCCAAAATGTCTTCTGTCTGTTTTTTGCTCTTGGCTTCTTCTCAATATCCAAGTCCCTTTAATTAGTTCCCTATTGTCCTGGGGGGATTTAGCCTTCATTTGTCATTTTTTTTTTTGATGCCTGTGCCTTTAATAAATGTTGTATTTGTTATCCAGCCCTGCCAAATGCCCCTCTGGGTTTTCTAGCTGCTTCATTAACCAAGTCTCATTTTTGATTTGCTTCCATTTATATTCACGTATATTTGGCTTCCCTTTTCCCTTGGGACTGATCTGTTGACACAAGATGTGCTTTAAAAGCGATGGATGATGCTTACCCGCTTTGCATGGTGCCCTGGTGGTATCTGCACTGACAGTGGGTGAAGTATCTTTTCTGGAGCTTTAGAACCGCCTTTTTGTCTTAAAGGGAACAGAAAGTCCTCATTCCCTGACTCTCTCTTCCTTCTGCATCATCTAAGCACTTGGATCTGTTCCCTTTGGATGCTCGATATTCACTGTATCCAGAGGCCCCCCCTTCCCGAGTACTTATGTAACATATCAGTAACTTATTTGTATTAATCTTTGTCTCCCCCTCTAGACTGTAAGCTTGTGATTCATTCATTCAATCAATCGTATTTATTGAGTGCTTACTGTGTACAGACCACTGTACTACGCGCTTGGGAAGTACAAGTTGGCAACATATAGAGATGGTCCCTACCCAACAGCGGGCTCACAGTCTAAAAGGGGGAGACAGACAAAAAAAAAAACATGGTAACAAAATAAAATAAATAGAATAGTAAATATGTACATGTAAAATAAATAGAGTAATAAATATGTACAAACATATATACAGGTGCTGTGGGGAGGGGAAGGAGGTAGGGCAGGGAGATGGGGATGGGGAGGAGGGAGAGAGGAAGGAGGGGACTCAGTCTGGGAAGGCCTCCTGGAGGAGGTGAGCTCTCAGTAGGGCTTTGAAGGGAGGAAGAGAGCTATCTTGGCGGATGTGCGGAGGGAGGGCATTCCAGGCCAGGGGGAGGACATGGGCTGGGGATCGACGGTGGGACAGGTGAGAACGAGGCACAGTGAGGAGGTTAGCGGCAGAGAGCGGAGGGGGCGGGCTGGGCTGTAGAAGGAAAGAAGGGAGGTGAGGTAGGAGGGGGCGAGGTGATGCAGAGCCTTGAAGCCGAGATTGAGGAGTTGTGATGGGCCAAGAGCATGTCTACCGACTCTGTTGTGTTGTACTCTCCCAAGTGCGTAGTATAGTTCTCTGCACACAATAAGCACTCAATAAGTGCCATTAATTGAAAGGGGAGAAGGAGCTTCAGATTTATATTCAATGTGGAGAAATGGGAAACCCATCACTGACTCCAGCAAGCCCCACCCCCCCATAAATTTATGCATCCCAGCTGTGTTTTCCGGACAAATTCTGAGAAAAGTTTTGTAAAATAGTGACTACTCTTTTGAAAAACATTGCTGAGCAAGCAGCTGAATGAGAGGAAGGGCCAGGTGGTTTGTCAGCCCAAACTCCTCCTCCTCCAGTATTAGCTTTAGAAAAATCTCCTGTCCTCATATAGTAGGGTCAGAAAAGGTTTGATCTCTCAATTCTAGGCATTTCCTTGTAATTCATCTTGAATCACCTGTGGCAGGGCCTGAACAAGGCAGCCCAATGAACTGGTATGGTAAATCCCATATGAAAAGACAAAACTATTCAGATTATCCATCTTGCTATTTATAAGCCAACGTAAATGAAAGACACAATCTATTTGCGGCCTCTGATTAGATAACAGAATTGAAATCTCCTCTGACATTAAATAAACGAATAGGGAACCTAATTCCCTTCAGTTTCCATCAAAAAGCCCTCCGTGATAATTGGCTGTAATGCCTTTTCTTGGGGACTCAAATTTAAATAAAACTGACTGTGTATCAGTCCAAGTTAAAACCGCACATGCAGCAGCATAGACAGTTGTCATTAGAAGATTCAGTTCCACCAGGCCTACAAATGTTAGAGGATTTAAAACTTCCAGATGGAGTATCTGTTTATAACATATATGATAAACTGAAATAGTCCTTGTAATAACCCTTATTGGTTTCTGCTTTCCAGAAATGTTTTGTTCTCCTGCCTCCAAAAAGCAAATCAATTAAGTTGTTAGTCATAATGTCACAATCTCCCATTTCCCCCGTGAGTTTAGATGGGCTGGAATTTCCCAGCATAGAGGAAAGGAAAAATGAATTTATCCAAGGCCATTCAATGAATCATTGGCAGAAATAGAAATAAAACTGGGAATCCAAGTCCAAGACAATTCCATTTCCCTAAATCCACCCTTCTCTCTCTCCCCATCCCCTACTTTCTCTTCCATCCTCTTTCTTTCTTTTTCTCTCTCAAGTAACAGTTTTTTGGAGCACTTTCCATGAGCAGAGCAATAAGTCCTTGACAGAGCCTCTTTCTCACTCTCTTTTTCTTTTTCCTCTCTCTCTCTCTCTCTCTCTCTCTCTCTCTCTCTCTCTTTCTCTCTCTCTCTCTCTCTCTCAGTGTTTGAGTGCATACAAGTAAGAGAAGCAGCATGGCCTAGTGGAAAGAATATGGGCCTGGGAGTCAGAGGGCCTGAATTCTAATCCTGGTGCCTCTTCCTGTCTGCCGTGTGATTTTGGGCAAGTCACTTAAATTCTCTGTGCCTCAGTTGCCTCCTCTATAAAATGGGGATTAAGACTGTGAGCCCTATATGGGACAAGGACTGTGTCCAACATGATTATCTTGTATCTACCCCAGTGCTTAGTATAGTGCTTGACGAATAGTAACTGCTTAACCAATACCATTAAAAAAGGAGGTATCATTTCTGAAAATATTCCTGAACAGTAACTTGACAGCCAACTGGAGTTGAGAGATGTTTTCATTCTATATGGTATAGTGAAGGTAGTGAGGTAGATTGCCATCTACATCGGTCTCTTTTATCTATTTATAAATATATAAGCACTTAATACAGTGCTCTGCACATAGTAAGCACTCAAGTATCATTGATGATGATATAGCCGATTGAATGGTACCCATTGGGATCCTCCTCTCTTTAGCTTATCAATCCACCTGCATCCAGGAGACCTCCATTTTATTGAATTCCTTAGAACTTGCTTTATGAAGGCACAGAAAAGTTGGCTTTTGTTGTGTATGTTTTGAAGTATTTCTTTCTCCAAACCAATCTAACCATGCATTATCCACCTCTCTCTGTAGTTTGGAAAACAACATTTTGTTTCTTTGTGGGAGGTCTTTGATCCATGAATCTAGTAAGGAGATATTGTGAATTTGTGCTTTCACATTTATTCTGTTTCTAAACATCTTTCATTTTATAAGAAGCAGCATGGTATAGTGGATAAAGCATGGGCCTGGGAGTCAGAAGGTCATGGGTTCTAATCTAGACTCTGCCACTTGTCTGCTGTGTGACCTTGGTTAAGTCACTTCACTTCTCTGGGCCTCAGTTACTTCAGTTACCATGTGGGACAGGGACTGTGTCCAAACTGATTAATTTGTATCTACACCAGTGTTTAGAAAAATGCTTGACACATAGTAAGTGCTTAACAATTACCATCATTATTATTGGTATGCTGTTCTCTCCCAAGTGCTTAATACAGTGCTCTGCACACAGTGAGAGCTCAGTAAATGTGATTGATTGAGCATCTTGTCCCTCAGTTCCAGTTGTTAAATCTGATTTCTTTTATTCATAATTTTTTTCTTCTGATATCCCATTCATTCATTCAATCGTATTTATCGGGATCACTAGTTTGTCCCATATCATAAATGAGTTTTTTATTTACCAAACCAGTCTTCAGGTGACGAGGTTAGGGGCCAGATACTTGCTGACTTTCAGCTACTCACTGTTAGGACCTTCAGTTTAGGGAAGTTTTGGAAAGCTCCTTCAACTTTTCCATAAAAAAATACTATGGTGCCCTGCAGACACTCATTTTCTAAGAGGTGATGAAGCTTCCAAACATGCCTAGCTTTCTTCCAGTGTGTAGCATATAGCTTAGGACATACAGTGTCCAAGGAAGTCCACGAGTTCTCAAGTTTCCAGGGCATAGCCTCCTAGTCCGATATTATTCTCAGAATATTGTGGGCCTTCCTGTTTGTTCCTCAGTTCGAGCACAGAGTTTACATTCCACCAGTTTAAGACCTCCTATTTCAGTGCATGCTGGCAAGCTGATTTCCTGTCCTAATTCAATCAATCATTTTTGGCTTTGGCAGGAAGAAGAGTATGCACATCTGCATTTGCCAACCCCAACATATTTCCAATTCCATCACAGATGATGGGATATGTACACCTTTATTCATGGTATTTTCAAGGTCTTTTTACAATGTTGCTATCAGCTTTTGTAGCTCCAGAGATTATGGACCAGAGGGAGAGGTCAGTCAGTCAGTCATATTTATTGAGCGTGTACTGTGGGCAGAACACTTTACCAATCACTTAGTACATTCATTCAATCCCAACTCCGCCACTTGTCTGCTGTGTGATTTTGGGCAAGTCACTTAACTTCTCCGTGCCTCAGTTACCTCATCTGTAAAATGGGGATTAAGACTGTGAGCCCCATGTGGGAGACCCTGATTACCTTATATCCCCCCAGTGCTTAGAACAGTGCTTGACACATAGTAAGCGCTTAGGAAATGCCACCATTATTATTATTACAGTGCCCACAGTATGCACTCAATAAATGGGATTGAATGAATGAGTGAATGAACAGTAAACAGACACATACGCTGCCCACAACAAGTTTACAGTCTAGAGGGTGCTCACTCACTTCTTATTCATGGTCCTTAGCCTTTAATCAAGGGTAAAAGAAATACTAGTCTAGTGGGAAGGCCTGCCGCCCAGCTAAGAACGCATCATTGCCCACTTTGTACCTGGAGTTTCAGACTCCAAAATGCTCTAAAACCATGCTCATTTAAGGGTGACTAAAAGGCACCAGTGAGCCTATGTGTGTTTTGAAGCTTGATGGGGAGCTCAGGAGATTGGATCACTACTCTTGTACTTCAGAAGGATTCATAGCAGAGAGCAAACTAGAGTTTGTTGATGGATGTGCTGATGACATTTTTGTGTGTCTGTTTTTTTTTAAAAGAACTATCATAGCCACCTAGGTCTCTTTGACTTCAGACTGATATATGCCTTCTCCTCTTAGGGTCTTTGATGCATATATGAGGGGCACAGAAGTGGGTGTGTACAAATCTGTGTGTGAGATGAGGCATGATCTATAGTGGAAAGAACATAGTCCTGGGACTCAGAGGACCTGGGTTCTAATCCCAGCTCAAGTAATTGAGCTTCTCTCTGCCTCAGTTTCCTCATCTGTAAAATGAGGATTAAATCTTATCCCTTCCTATTTAGTGCAACAAAGGTTGTTTCCAACCTGATTATCTGGTATCTACCCCCAGCACTTGGTACATTGTTTGGCACATAGAAAGTGCTTAATAAATACCATAATTATTAATTATCATTATTATTTTGGGCTCTTCCATTATAGTTTCAAGTTCTTCTGACGTTTCACTGAGGCTACCTTTGGAATCCTAACCTAGCCTGTCACTCAATTCTTTATTCTCTTGCCACCAATCAGAATGACCTCAGCCCTTGCCCTCATTTTTCAGTGCTCTGAATTCTCCCATTCTTTTGGTCACATGTTTGATTTGGTAGTTTCATAGTCCATTAGGCACTAAGCAGTAAATTACTGTGATTTTTAAGTAGTCACCAAAGGGTTATGGGGACATGTGCACAAATACCACCATACAAATACCACCATACACCATACAAATACCACCATACTTCTGGGCTTCAGTCACCATACTGGAAAGGATATTCCCCCTCAAAGACTCAAAAATAAAATTTGTTGACCAGAAATTTTCTTCTCTTTTCCCCTGATCTTAGTGATAGATAGGAAGTCTGTCCTTTGTCTGGGAGTGAATTATTTTTGACCAATTTAGCCTACACACTAATTTTGCTTTTTTCATCCAATTTTATTCTGTTCAGTTTTCATCTGGTTCCCATGTATTGATTTAGCATAGCAATAACATGTTATGATTAATGAATGGTATTACATATAAGAAGCAAAATCTGCATTTTGGCAATGTAATTTTCATCTAGTTTTCTAATTCATGTCAGTCATAGGATGTTTCTGCCTGCATGCCCTAGTGGAAAGAACATGGGCTTGAGAGTCAAAGAATCTAAGTCCTAATCCTAACCCTGCCACTTGCCTGTTGTGTGACCTTAAGTAATCCACTTAACTTCTTTGTGCCACAATTTTCTAATCTGTAAAATGGGGATTAAATACTACTCCTTTCTACTTAGACTGTGAGCCCCAGATGGGACAAGTATTGTGTCTGAGCTGATTACCTCCTATCTCCTCCAGTGCTTCATACAATGGTTGGCCCATAGTAAACACTTAACAAATGCTACAATAATGATTAGTACTGTGGAACTCCCTTTCCCTCCATGATGGTCAGGTTCATCTCATTTGAATTTAAAATAATCCATTTGGGTGCCACCGCTATGCTCCCTGTTGCCTTTTTGCCCCCTATCATCTGTGTGATTTTCAGTCTGTTGTCCAAAGGAATGCAAGATTTGACATTATAGACATACCAGAGGTCAGATGTAGAGTGTTAAAAATTTAAAACTATTGCATTTTACAGTAAGTTTGTAGTAATCCAACCCCATCTATTTCAATCCTATCAATTGGGACCAGATTCTGCTATTGTGTATCAATCTTCTCAGCTGCAAGATGCTTGCTCCTTAAACATGAACAGTCTGCGCGGAGCCTGGAAAAAGGGGCAGGAGAATTGGGGTCTCTCCTTTTTTTTAACCAGCTTTCCATCATAGATTTTTGAAGCCAGTTGTGGTAACCTACCACTCCTCTCCATATACAGAGTTGTCAATTTGAAGCCCAGTTGAGGTTGAGTTGGCCAGTGGGTGTGACTGGATGGACATAATTAAAAGTCAGGAGGGTCTTGGGCTGGAATGACCCTGGGTTCACCTCCCCTGTTCCTTGTTTTGGGCCACTGGGGAAGTTATGAGGTGGTGGCAAGTTCCAGCAACCAACGAAGACAGCCGAGCCTTGTAGGGCTTGCCAGCCCTGGGCCTGGAAGGGAGGTTGGATCCATATCATGTTTTGTTGAGTGTTGGGTCAGATTTGGGAACCCTTATCCTAAAATCATTTAAATTCATCTTCAGTTCCATTGATTGAGAACATTCCTTTGGTCTGGGACCTTCCTGTCCTTTACTGCCATTTCTTCCTTGCTGCCTTTCACTAGAATTTCCATCAATACCAAGGTGCACTATTAATGCCTTTGCAGTTGGACCAGAATCTACCCTTAGAGTATTCTGGGAAGCCTAGTTTGGAGCCTCTTGAAATAATCATAAATACCTGGTAGATTATATAAAAAGCTGTAATCCCATCACTGATCACAGCTAGTCATTTTTGCTTTTAAACTTGAAAGCTTTTCACCAACAGTCGCTGTGGTTTCCAACACTTTATTGGCTATGATCACATCCAAACTATGTCGCTGAAAAGCCCGAGCCTACGTATCTCTAAGAGTTATTTAATGTCTCCCACTCTCCCCCAACTCCCCAAAACTTGAGCATCTCGCTTGGTGATAAGCTCTCTTTAAAATATACAAAACCTGGGAAATTGAGATTGTGCGTGGGAGGCAATTTTCTAAAGGCTCAAGTAAAATGAAACCACCTTTATCCAGTTTGACATTCTCCTCTCCCTCCCTCAGCACTGTAACAACATTGGAAAGAGCTTGGCACACGGGAGTGTGCTGAATAAATAATTGTGATGATGACGTTGGTGAGAGAGTAATTCTTTATTACTGCTTGTTCAGTCTCAAGTATTTCAGTTCATAACACTTCATCACTTTCAGTTTTTTTTCTCCCAAACACTAGGCTAGGAAAAATGAGAAACAAGCTCTGAGTATTAACTCTTTCAGCAGCATGGCTTAGTGGAAAGAGATCAGGCCTGGCGGTCAGAGGACTTATGTTCCAATTCCAGTTCTGCCACTTGCCTGTTATGGGAAATGGGGGGGAGTCACATAATTTCTCTGGGACTCTGAGCGTCATCAGTAAAATGGGGATTTAATGCCTGTTCTCCCTTCCTGATGATTTTATATGATTGTCTTATTGTAAGGTGCTAGAAATTCCCAGCAGCCAACAGTCAGTCAATCGTATTTATTGAGTGCTTACTGTGTGCAGAGCAATCAATCAATCATATATATTGAGTGTTTACTGTGTGTAGAGCGCTGTACTAAGCACTTGGGAAGTACAAGTTGGCAACATATAGAGACAGTCCCTACCCAAGAGTGGGCTCACAGTCTAGAAGGGGGAGACAGAGAACAAAACCAAACATATTAACAAAATAAAATAGAGTAGATATGTACAAGTAAAATAAATAAATAAATAGAGTAATAAATATGTACAAACATATATACATATATACAGATGCTGTGGGGAAGGGAAGGAGGTAAGACAGGGGGATGGAGAGGGGGATGAGGGGGAAAGGAAGGAGGGGGCTGAGTCCCAGACTCAGGCCTCCTGGAGGAGGTGAGCTCTCAGTAGGGCCTTGAAGGGAGGAAGAGAGCTAGCTTGGCGGATGTGGGGAGGGAGGGCATTCCAGACCAGGGGGATGACGTGGGCCGGGGGTCGACGGCAGGATAGGTGAGAACGAGGCACGGTGAGGAGATTAGCGGCAGAGGAGCGGAGGGTGTGGGCTGGGCTGTAGAAGCAAAGAAGGGAGGTGAGGTAGGAGGGGGCGAGGTGATGGAGAGCCTTGAAGCCGAGGGTGAGGAGTTTCTGCTTGATGAGCAAATTGATTGGTAGCCACTGGAGATTTTTGAGGAGGGGAGTAACATGCCCAGAGCGTTTCTGGACAAAGACATTCCGGGCAGCAGCGTGAAGTATGGATTGAAGTGGGGAGAGACACGAGAATGGGAGATCAGAGAGGAGGCTGATGCAGTAGTCCAGACGGGATAGGATGAGAGCTTGAATGAGCAGGGTAGCGGTTTGGATGGAGAGGAAAGGACGGATCTTGGCAATGTTGCGGAGCTGAGACCGGCAGGTTTTGGTGATGGCTTGGATGTGAGGGGTGAATGAGAGAGCGGAGTCGAGGATGACACCAAGGTTGCGGGCTTGTGAGACAGGAAGGATGGTAGTGCCGTCAACAGTGATGGGAAAGTCAGGGAGAGGGCAGGGTTTGGGAGGGAAGACAAGGGGTTCAGTCTTGGACATGTTGAGTTTTAGGTGAGTTTTACAGAGCACTGTACCAAGCACTTTGGAGAGTACAATACAAAGACAGCCATGCCTACAACATGATCAGCTCTGACCCTTGAGGGAGGATGGACCCACCTGACTATCTTATATCTACCCCGGTGTTTAGTACAATGCTTGACACATAGTAATTTAACTAATACCATAATTACTGTATTCCAGGATACTGGAAACAGGCATCTTTCCTAAGGCACTAAAGTGTTCCCCCAAAGTGTTATGCGCTTCCAAAAAGTGAGCAGCTTCCTTCCTTCTCACCTAGTGATGCAGACCCTCTAACTTAAAACATCCCTTCTGTTTTCAGAATTCCCACAGAGAAGTGTTCCACAGACAGATGCTTCATTCATGGCTCCAATATGTAATCTAGGTCCTCTGTGAATGAATTTAATGTCCAGATCCAGAAGTACAGGGTTAGCGAACAACAACCGGTTCACTTTGGAGTGTGGTCCAGTGATTAATTGTGGGGGCCTAGGGTCATTACTTCTAGGTCTCATCCTTGCCTTTGGTTACCAGCTAATTGCTGTGTGATGAGCGACTTAACCTCCTAACTTCAGTTTCACTGAATTGTAAGGAATGTATTATAGCCTCCTGTTGGGAAGGTAGCAAGCTGGATTTTTAAGAGAGGATGAATAACTGTCTCATCTTGCCTTTTGAGCCAGCTGTCAACGTGTTTGAAGTTCAAGTACTGTATAAGGTCACTGTTTACTTATTCAGGGTGGTGACTCTAGAAAATTCCAGGGAAAGACACCCACTGTATAGTTGACAATAGTCAGAAGGTCTAGGGGGGATCTGATTGGCCATGGCTTATTGCCTCCTCTGTTAGAAATGTGTTTATCTGACTCTATCCAGAAATGTGTTTATATGACTCTATCCTGATGGAAATGACCTGGGATTTGGGGTTCTCTTTGAACACAATATTCTCTTTTGCGAAGCCAGTGCAGGACCCCGAGGTTGTCCAGTTGAGGGCGCCCTTCCCTCATGACATAGGTCAGCTCTCCAAGACAATATTGACATAGAGAAACATGACTCTAAGAACTAAGCTTTCGCAGACTGGTAATTTTAAAGGCCCTTGAACTCCCACTTGTCAGTTATTGAGAGACAACATGGGTGCTTGAAAGGGATTTAGTATATTTACTTCATGTAGCGGAAGATTTAGTACTTTTTCCCCATCAGTGCCTAATCTTTGCTTTTGTATCAGCAAAGATAATAATTGTGGTTTTTGTAAAGCGCTTACTATGTGCCAAGCCCTGAATTAAGCACTGAAGCAAATCAGGTTGGATTGCTTTATTTAGCCTTTTATTTAGTTCACCTGTAGTTGTTAGTCCTGGTGAGGGTGATAATTGGAGAAGGGGACCAAGCTAAAGGGGGAAGAAAGGGAAGAAAGCTAGGGGAGGCATAGCATAACCCTGGGAGTCAGAAGGTCATTGGTTCTAATCCTGGCTCTGGCACTTTTCTGCTGTGCGATCTTGGGCCCGTCACTTTACTTCTCTGTGCCTCAGTTACCTCATCTGTTAAATGGGCATTGAGACTGTGAGCCCCAGGTGGGACTGTGTCCAAACTAGTTTGCCTCAACCCACCCCAAAGCTTAGTATAGTGTCTGACACATAGTAAGCACTTAACAAATACCACAATTATTATTATTATTATTATCATCATTATTATTATGGGAAATATTGGCAAAGTTTGGGGAAAAATAAAGGGAAAATGGATAAAGTAGTGAAACAAATGATTAAATTACTTCAAAAAGAAGATATTTTCTTTGTCTAAACACACTACAGAAGGGCATATTCATAGCTAGCTGATGGAGTCCATACTCAGTGTCTCCACCCCAGCCCCTCTGCTATTTACCGCTCCTTCTGCTAGAAGGTTGAAAATTCCAGCTCTGTCAAATGCACACTAATGGTTTTGACATCAGAAAGATTTCTTAGTGTCCTATTCCTCATGTCACGGAACCTGACATTGAGCATTTGAATAGTTCTCTTTAGGTGAGGGTGCCAGCTCAGCAAGGATTCTAGAATTCATTTGTAAGAAAAGCTTGACATCAGAATCCCCCTGAGTAAAATATTAGATGATTTTTTTTAATCTAATATGATCAGTGCAGCCCTGACCTGGAGGAACTAGTGTATGCCATGTGAAACAGGATAGCTTTAAAAAAAGCAGTCTGGCCTCATGGAGAGAACGTGGGTCTTGGAATAAGGAAACCTGGCTTCTAATCCCAGCTTCACCACTTGTCTGGACTGTGATCATGGGCAAGTAGAAAGATGATGGACTGAGGTGTTAGAGGACCTCAGTCCTAATCCTGCTCTGCCATGTACTTGCTGGGTGTCCTTGGGTGAGTCATTTAACTTCTTTGTTCCTCAGTTTCCTCATCTGCAAAATGGGGATTCAATACCTACATCTTCCTACTTGGACTGTGAGCCCCATGTGGGACCTGATTATACTTTGTCTACCCCAGGACTTAGTACAGAGCTTTGCATATAGTAAACACCTAAAAAATACCACAATTAGCATTATTATTATGGTGCTCAGTATGCCACTGTCCCAGCTCTTCCAATGGCAGCTGTTGCTAACACAGCTGTGTGAACTGATGGATGGTTGGCATTCATCCTCCAAACTACCCACCAAATCAACTCTAGCTAAGGGTTCCACCACCATGTTTTACTTATTTCATTTATAAGTGAGGCTTTCCTGTCTTGGTTTTCAAAACAGGGAGTTTTGAGTGCCTTATTCTGGATCTCTAACCCTATATACCTTGAGCCTTATCCAGCTGGAGTCTTGGTTCTGAAACAAACAGTAATGACCCAAGAGCCAAATTGTATTGAATTATCACCATTCAACTCAGTTATCCTGGAGTTAGAAAAGAAAAACTTAGAACTTAAACTAGGAATGAGAAATCATGAGAGGCAACACATGGAAACTTTCCCTCCTGGTTGAAGTTTCCATCTCAGCCTCATGCAAAGCTATGCAAAGTGTATTGCATGCAGCTGTTAGCAGATTTGCTTCCTAGTGCTGGATTCTGGGATTTAGCAAATCACCCAGCAAAGCCACATTTTCAATAGCTATTTTAGAGGGAAAAATATGTCTAGACAATTGAATGTGGAAATGCTTCAGTTCCATCGATGGTGGGACAGACCCACTGTGTGGATAGAGAGGCAGCAAGAAATATGGGATATAGCTGCTGTGTGGATACAGACGCAGTAATGCCCAAGGAATGCTGCTGTTGAGGCAGGGATTGTTGAATAAATTTGTGTCCAGCTGGAAGCCAGGATGATGTAACTGAGGACAGAAGCCTCTTAACCTCCTACCCTCTGACCCTACTGTCAAGAGCAAAGACCTCCACATACCATGGCCATGAACCAAGACTCCATAGCCATAATATTTGCCCACCCCTGACCTAGGCCTATTATAGGCCAGAAGAAGAAACACTATTTCATTTTGCTGAATTTCCTCTTATTCACTCTGCTGGGCACCACGTTTTGGGGACCAAAGGATGAGTAGGAGTGAAAGTTGCGTAGAACAGTTGAATCCACTTTTGCCTTCAGTCTGTAGTGGTTGTTGCAGTTGGGGTAGAAGTCTAAAAACACAATGCATAAAAGGTCTGTTTGTGTCTCCAAAACCTAAGCAGAGTGTTCTCCTTCTATGTCTCATCCTGCCTTTGCTTGGCCATCATCAATGTAGCTTTTTATTAGCCAGCTGCAGAGAAAGACTTTTGGGACAGATTGGAAGAATTTAATGCCATGTTAATGTTGCTACATATTGAGAAATTCTTCAGCCCAGCCAGATGCAGTAAAACATTGCTATGGCTCAATAATGGCTCACTGCTCTAGGGAGGTTCCTGGACTTTCTAAATGTAAAAATTCAAAGATATTGCAGCCTGGTCTAGTAGAAAGATCATGGACCTGGGTTCTAGCTCAGGTCTGCTACTAGTCTGCTGAGTGATCTCAGGTAAATCACTCAGCCCAATGTGGCCTAGTGGAAAGATCCTGGGCGTAAGAGCTGAGATCCTGGGATCCAGTTGCAGCTCCGCCACTTGTCTGCTGTGTAACATTTGGGCACGTCACTTAATTTCTCTGTGCCTTAGTTACATCATCAGTAAAGTGGGGAGAATACTTGTAAGCCCCATGTGGGACATGGACTGTGTCCAACCTGATTAGCTTGTTTCTACCCCAGTGCTTAGTACAGCACCTGGCACACAGTAAATGCATAACAAATTCCATTAAAAAACAAAAACAGAAAAAAACTCTCCCTGATCTGTTTTCTCCCTTGTAAAATGGCTTAGGTAGTACCTTTGTCTCCCTTATTTAAAGGGATGTGAGGATATAATGAACTACGTATTGCAACAAGCACTTTAGCAGGGTAGGGAGGGGTGGGGAGAAAACATTATATAAATTCAAGGTATTAGAAAATAATCTGATTTGTGTCCCTTGTCTTCATTCAGTAGGAATCTTTTGACTGTCCCCCTGCTTGTAGAAGATCACTTGTTATTTGACCCTCGGGCTCCTGATTCTGAATTTATTTTTTGTCAGGAGCGTAATGTTCAAAGGCTTAGAATTACTAGATCCTTGAACTTCTCTCCCCATATGATCCTCATTTCCCAGGTCATTAATAATGATAATGATGATGATAGTGTATAACAAGCTGAACAAACACTAAGCACTGTTTCAAGTGCTCCCAAAACCAACATCCAAAACACTAGCTCTGAATCAAGTCTCCTGGTCATAGCACCATTACAGTACATCAACAACATCCTTGCTAATCCCTCTGCCTCCTGCCTCTATCCTCTTCAGTCAGTTCTCCATGCAGCATCACACAGGACCTCAGGTTCCTCAGAAACCAACTAGTGGACACCCATCTTCCTCTGTATTAAGCAATAATCCCATAGCATTGGCTACAAAGCTCTCTACCAGGTCCTTCTATCATTCATATCACTCACTCTCTTCATTCCTCCCAAATTCCTGTCTAACTGAACACTGCTCTTGATTCTCTTCATCCATGATATTAACTGAACACTTACTATGTGAAGAACACTGTACTAAGCTCTTAACACTACTAAGTCCTTATTCTCCCAGCTCTGACTTCTAGCCCATGTTTTTTCTCCAAGTTGGAACACTTTTCTCCCCCAAATCTCCCAAACTACAGCTCTCCTCATCCTTAAAACCTCATCCTTAAAATCCTCCTCCAATTCTGCCTGCTCCAGGAAGTCCTCCCAAGGTATTCACTACATCATAGCAGTATCAGACTCACAATTCCACTTGGCATATATGGACTTCAATCATATCCTCAACACTCATATTCATGTTTTTTTATTTATAAATTATTGCCACATTCATTCAATAATCTTTTTATCTGTTTATTTCTAATGTGTGGACTACTTCTGGCATATACTTTTCTTTCTCCAGCTTTCACTATCTCACTGTTTTCTCTCTTTCCCCATTAAATTGTAAGCTTGAGGGCAGGTCATGTATGTTTTGCTATTATTGTAATCTCTGAAGCACTTATTACAGTGTCCAGCCCTCAGTTATGGTACTAGCATTAAGTGCCCACTTGGTGTGGTGTATTATACTAATCAATCAATCAATGGTATTTAATGAGTGTTTACTGTGTGCAAAGTATGGTACTAAGCTCTTGGAAAGTTATATTATAGTAGGTAAGCATGACCGCCCCCCTCCTCAGGGTCACATCTGGAGAGTTTCCAGTACTCTACCAGTCCCAACTACGGGAGGGAGAGTCAAGATGAGGCATATCCATTCCACTCCTAGTTTGGGCAGCAACTCGCGAGTGGAAGGCAATCTGCTACAAGTCAAAACTCACCTGGGCTGGGCAGCAGCAGCATGGAAGAGAGTCAAGGGTGGAGACTCAAGTTTACTGTGTGGAAGGAGGCAGTGGTAAACCACTTCCATATTTTTACCAAGAAAACTCTATGGGTATACTACCAGAATGATTGCAGATGGAGGCGGGGTGTTCTGGGAGAGAGGTGTCCATGGAATCGCTTTGGGTCGGAGGCGAGTTGACAGCGTAAGACAAGACAGGATCCTGCTCACAAGGATCTTACAGTTCACAGGAGGAGCTTATAGTGGTTGGGTTGGAGTAGAAGCAGCATGACCTAATGGGTAGAGCGGGGGATGGGAGTCAGTAGGATCTGGGTTCTAATCCCAGTCCTGCTACTTGACTGCTGTGTGACCTTGGGGAAGTGACTTCACTTCTCTGTGCCCCAGTTACCTCATCTGTAAAAGGGAGATTATGACTGTGAGCGCCATGGGAGACATGGCCTGTGTCCCATTTGTTTATCTTATATCTATCCCAGCACTTAGTACACAGTGTCTGGCACAAAGTATAGTAAACCCTTAGCAAATACCATAAAAAAAGAAAGAAAAATCAAGTGACATATTCCCCACCCACAAGGAGCTTACACTCTAGCAGGGGAGATGAACATAAAAGAGATTTACAACTAGAAAAGCCAAAAATAAAGTGATAAGATATAGATGAGCACAAAGATCATAAGTACTAGAGTTGGATGAAGTAATGATATAGCTCTGAAGCTTGGAAATTAATCAAGGGAAAGCTTGTTGGAGGAGGTGGGGTTTAAGGAGAGACTTGAATGTAGGGAAAGCTGTGGTCTGTCTGACATGGAGAAGGAAGGAGTTCCAAGCTGGTGGAAGAGTGTGAACGAGGGAATGGAGGCAAGACAATGGAGAGAGTGACAGCTAGAAGGTTGTCGTATGCTCAGGAGTCAGGATCCAGGTACCTGAATTATCTTTTGTTTAGCACCTAGAACCGTGCTATATACAGGAAAGTCAATAATATTATTTTTCTGCTTACTCATATACTATCAACTTTTCTTAGAAACTGAGCTAACCCATTGGCCAAGACTAATAACTATCTACATTTTATGAGAAAAGCTTAACTTATGTCTGCCTTAAGTTTCAGCTATTGAAAGCAGTAATTCAAGTTGTAAAATATCTTTAAATACTATTAATGATTTCACCCTTAGAAATAGGTTTATGTTGCCACTGTTGAGCCCTGAAGTTTTTAAGCAGTGGGAACATTTAATACACCAAAATAAATGTCTTCTTTAGATACCTTACTACCACCCCTCTGTTATCACTGGCTTAGAATTTCCTGCAATAATGGCTCTAACAGACTGAAATGGTCTCTCTTTGTTCTTGGTCTGCAAATGTATGTGCATTAAACTTGAGCAAAACTACTTCTGCTTGTTTTTATTATGTACACCGTACAATACTTATATTGTGTGCAGTGTGTGCCTCTACTTTTGATTCAAATTTTTTTAATCCTAGTAACTTTTAAAGGCATCCCTACTTTAAAACGTGAATATTTCCATCATGCTTGTTCTTGCTCAGAAATAATCTTCTAGGAAAACTGGTGGAGGGGGTCCCAAACGATGGTTTGACAAACAGGACGCATTGAAAAAGTGCTTTCAAGGCTAGACAGTGTAATAGTCCAACTACAGAAGTTAGCATTATTGGTTCTACATCTGTAGTTAGGGAACCACAATATATAAGGGGCCAGGGAGCCAGCAGGTCATGGGTTCTAATCCTGCCTCCACCACTTGTCTACTGAGTGACCTTGGACAAGTCACTTCACTTCTCTGGCCTTAAATTACCTCGTCTGTAAAATGGGGATTGAGACTGTGAGCCCCACGTGGGACAGGGACTATGTCCAACCTGATTTGCTGGTATCAATGCCAGCACTTAGTAAAATGCCTGGCACATAGTAAGTGTTTCACAAATACCATGATAATAATAACAATAATATAACTATTTTGACACTTAGCTGTGGTGTTTTGCCATTATTTTGCTTCAGAGGTAAATGACACATTTTTTCTCCTTGATTCTGTATCTTGCCCATGCTTTTAAACACACAAAGTGAAACACAAAGAATTACCAAAATTTGAATTCATGCCAAGCAGCTAAGTAGCACTTTTTTCATACACTCAGGCTTGTGAATATTTATATTCCTTAACTGTCAACTCAATAACTCCCTTCCAAAATCTCTAAAAATCCTGTCATCGATGAAAGTTCCCTCCTGAAAGTGGGAGAGAAGAACTGTATTGGACTTATGCAGCCATTTCATTTTATGGTATCTGTTAAGCACTTACTATGTGCCAGGTGCGGTTCTAAGTGCTGGGGTAGATACAAGGTAACCAGGTTTGTCACAGTCCAATTCCTTCATGGGGCTCACAGTCTTAATACCCATTTTACAGATGAGGTACAGATGAGGCCCATTCATTCATTCAATCGTATTTATTGAGCTCTTGCTGTGTGTAGAGCACTGTACTAAGCGCTTGGGAAGTACAAGTTGGCAACATATAGAGACGGTCCCTACCCAACAGCGGGCTCACAGTCTAGAAGGGGGAGACAGACAACAAAACAAAACATATTAACAAAATAAAATAAATAGAATAAATATGTACAAGTAAAATAGAGTAATAAATACATACAAACATATATACATATATACAGGTGCTGTGGGGAGGTGAAGGAGGTAAGGCCCGGGGGATAGGGAGGGGGACGAGGGGGAGAGGAAGGAGGGGGCTCAATCTGGGAAGGCCTCCTGGAGGAGGTGAGCTCTCAGTAGGGCTTTGAAGGGAGGAAGAGAGCTAGCTTGGTGGATGTGCGGAGGGAGGGCATTCCAGACCAGGGGGATGACGTGTGCCGGGGGTCGATGGCGGGACAGGCGAGAACAATATGTATATATATATATATATATATATATATATATATATATACCCTGTATATATGTATATATGTTTGTACGTATTTATTACTCTTGTATTTGTACATATTTATTCTATTTATTTTATTTTGTTAATATGTTTTGTTCTGTCTCCCCCTTCTAGACTGTGAGCCCAATGTTGGGTAGGGACCATCTCTATATGTTGCCAACTTGTACTTCCCAAGCGCTTAGTCCAGTGCTCGGCACACAGTAAGCGCTCAATAAATATGATTGAATGAATGAATGAATGAACGAGGCACAGTGAGGAGATTAGCAGCAGAGGAGTGGAGGGTGCGGGCTGGGCTGTAGAAGGAGAGAAGGGAGGTGAGGTAGGAGGGGGCGAAGTGATGGAGAGCCTTGAAGCCGAGGGTGAGGAGTTTTTGCCTGATGCGTAGGTTGATTGGTAGCTGCTGGAGAAGTGAAGTGACTTGCCCAAGGTCACACAGCAGGCAAGTCATGGAGCCAGGAATAGAAGGCAGGTCCTTTTGACTCCCAGGCCAGAACTCTGTCCACTTGGCCACACTGCTTACTGTATTCAGATTTATATTGTTGGAAGAAAATCAAAACAGGAAATGAGAGAAAATCTACTTTGGGTTAAACTTCTTTTCTTCTCCCCTATCGACAAACATGAAAGAAAGGGTATAGGGGCTTGTATGCCCTGAGTATTCTGAGACTCACGAGTCCTAGAAACCCTCAAGAACTCCCAGCAGTCACTGTGACTTTGTATTTATGACAGAGCACTGATGGCAGGTAATCCTGGGACTTGTTTTCCTGTTCCCTACCACCTTTTCATCTTAAAAGGAGATCTTTTGTTTTATGCAAAGTTCCAGGCAATTGGCTCGTTCACCACTTTCTTCCTCTAACCTTAATTTAATGTCACCAGACATGAAACTGTTGGGCCAGTCCTAGCCCCCTGGGAGCAGAGGGGGGAAGAGGAACCCAGCAAGAGTGTCAACAGCGCAACAAGCATAAAAAAAAATCACAGGAAGGAAAGGTTCTCCAAACAGTTTGCCCTACCAGGATGGTGCCTCCTCATTTTTTTTTTTTAATGGTACTTTTTAGGCACTTACTATGTGCGAGGCACTGTTCCAAGTGCTGGGGTTGTTGTAAGATAATAAGGCTGGATACTGTCCATGTCCTTCATGGGGCTCACAGTCTTAATCCCCATTTTACAGATGAGGTAACTGAGGCACAGAGAAATGAAGTGACTTGCCCAAAGTCACCCAGCAGCCCCCAACCCCTCGCCCACATCCTGCCTCTAGCGTGGAACGCCCTCCCTCCTCAAGTCTGACAATTATGAGAAGCAGCATGGCTCAGTGGAAAGAGCACGGGCTTTGGAGTCAGAGTTCATGGTTCAAATCCCGGCTCTGCCGCTTGTCAGCTGTGTGACTTTGGGCAAGTCACTTCAATTCTCTGGGCCTCAGTTACCTCATCTGTAAAATGGGGATGAAGACTGTGAGCCCCATGGGGGACAGCCTGATCACCATGTATCCTCCCCAGCGCTTAGAACAGTGCTTTGCACATAGTAAGCACTTAACAAATGCTATCATTATTATTATTTAATTATTCCCCCCACCCCCTTCAAAGCCTTATTGAAGGCACATCTTCTCTAAGAAGACTTCCCTGTACAAACTCCCCTCTGTGTCGCCCTGACTTACTGCCTTTATTCATCCTCTTTTCCCAGCCCCATAGCACTTACGTAGATATTTGTCATTTATTTATGTTAATGTCTGCCTCCCCCGTTATAAACTGTAAGCTTGTTGTGGGCAGAAAATGTGTCTGTCAAATGTTATACTGTACACTTCCTAGCATTTAGTACAGTGGTCTCCAAACAGTAAGACCTTAATAAATACGATTGAATGAATGAATGAGTGAATGACTAGAACTAGGTCCTTCTGACTCCCATGCCCATGCTTTCTCTGCTAAACCACGCTGCTTCTGAGCAGAGTTTAGGGCAAATGTGTCTCGAGCATTAACGATCTCTACAATGTTGAGCTTATCTGGAGTTGTGATCTGTCAATCAATCAATCAATGGGATTTATTGAGCGCCATGTGCAGAACCTTGTACTAAGTGCTTGGGGAAGTTCAATATAACAGAGTGGTAAATGTGATCCCTGCCCACTAACAGCTTATAGTCTAAGGAGAGACAGAGGTTAAAATAGATTAGTGATAGAGGAAATAAGAGTACGAGAATATTTACTTAAGTATCATGGGGATGGGGTGAGTATCAAAGTGGCAGTATTTTATTGACAGTAAAAAAATTCAAAGTGATTTAGACAAATTTGAAAAGAGCCCTATAAAAATACTATAAAATCCAATAAGAACATGTGAAGGATGGTTGTGGCTATTCACTTTCCAAGGCAGCGTGACATAGTGGAAAGAGCACGGGCTTGGGAGTGAGAGACCGTGGGTTCTAATCCCAGATCCACTACTTGTCATCTTTGTGACTTTGGGCAATTTACTTAACTTCTCTGTGCCTGTTACCTCATTTTTAAAATGGGGATCAAGACTGTTAGCCCCACCTGGGACAACCTGATAACCTTGTATCTCCCCCAGAGCTTAGAACAGTTCTTGGCACATAGTAAGCGCTTAACAAATAACATCATTATTGTTATAGACAGAGAGCTAGAAAAGAGACTACTACATCAAGGCCTAGGTCAATTTCAGCTGCCTGCAATACAGAGTGTAACCACAATGGGGAATCAAGCACCGTACCAAGTAGAAGACATAGAAGGCTGTTCCTTTATTCAATCATATTTATTGAGTGCTTACTGTGTGCAGAGCACTGTACTAAGCACTTGAGAGAGTACAGCTGTAAGAGAGTACACTTGAGAGAGTACAGTACAGTTGTCAGCTGTGTGACTTTGGGCAAGTCACTTCACTTCTCTGGGCCTCAGTTACCTCATCTGTAAAATGGGGATTAAGACTGTGAGCCCCCCGTGGGACAACCTGATCACCTTGTAACCTCCCCAGCACTTAGAACAGTGCTTTGCACATAGTAAGTGCTTAATAAATGCCATTATTATTATTATCATTATTACAGTATAACAATAACTAGACCCATTCCCTGCCCTGTTGTGGCATCAAGCCTCATGTATGGCTGAGTCTTGGGGCTGCTCCGGATCTAGCTTCTAGTGTAGTTTCCTCAGCATCACCTTTGACACTAATTTAAGCTCACCTCCTCCAGGAGGCCTTCCCAGACTGAGTCCCCATTTCCTCTGCTCCTCCTGCCCTCCCCATCACCCCAACTCCCTAGCTCTGCTCTACCCCCTCCCCACAGCACTTGTGTATATATGTGCATATTTATTATTCTATTTATTTGATTAATGATGCACATATATCTATCTGTGAGCCCCCACCCCATGGGACAACCTGATCGCCTTGTAACCTCCCCAGCGCTTAGAACAGTGCTTTGCACATAGTGAGCGCTTAACAAATACCATCATCATCATCATCATCATCATCATCATTCAAGAGAGTTAGTAGGCACAATCCTTGACCTCAAGGACTTTACAATCTAGGGGTGGCTCACTGTGGGCAGGGAAGTGTCTGCCAACTCCGTCGTACTGTACTCTCCCAAGCACTTATTACAGTGATCCAAACATAGTAAGCACTCAGTAAATACCACTGATGACGGTAATATCAGATCCCAGTATTCTGCTCTGTGGAGAAGGCAGTACTTAACAGTATTGTCAGTGATAGTTCTTGTCAGTTCTTGTAGTGATGTTCAGTGATTGTCAGTTCTTCTAGACTGTGAGCCCACTGTTGGGTAGGGACCGTCTCTACATGTTGCCAACTTGTACTTCGCAAGCGCTTAGTACAGTGCTCTGCACACAGTATGCGCTCAATAAATACAATTGAATGAATGAATCTATAATTCTATTTATATTGATGTTATTGATGCCTGTCCACTTGTTTTGTTTTATTGTCTGTCTCCCCCTGCTCTAGACTATGAGCCCCTTGGGTAGGGATTGTCCCTATTTCTTGCCGAATTGTATTTCCAAGCGCTTTGTACAGTGCTCTGCACACAGTAAGCACTCAATAAATATGATTGAATGAATGAATGAATGACATACGTTAAGTAAAATGGCAGGACAAAATCAGCAACAATGAGGTTCCGGAACACAGTCAGCTCACCAGACTTGTAAGAACACAGGCCTGCAAGTCAGAGGCCTTGGGTTCTAAATCCGGCTCTGCTAATTGGTTGCTGTGTGGCCTTGGGCAAGTCACTTCTTTTCTCTATGTCTGTTTCCTCATCTCTAAAATGGGGATTAAACAACTGTTCTCCCTCCTACTTAGACTGAGAGCCCCATGAACTGTGTCCAACCTGATTAACTTGTCTCTACCTCATCACCTAGAACAGTGCTTTTTTTAATGGTATTTGTTAAGCAGTTACTATGTGCCAGACACTGTACTAAGTGCAGGGGTCAGTACAAGCTAGTGAGGCTGGATACCGTCCATGTCCCACCTTGAGCTAACAGCCTTAATCCCCGTTTTACAGATGAAGTAACTGAGGCACAGAAAAGTGGAAGTGACTTGCCCAAGGTCACCCATCAGACAATTGGCAGAGCTGGGATTTAGAACGTAGGTCCTTCTGATTCCCAGGCCTATAATTCATTCATTCATTCATTCAATCGTATTTCTTGAGTGCTTACTGTGTGCAGAGCACTGTACTAAGCGCTTGGGAAGTACAAGTCGGCAACATATAGAGACGGTCCCTACCCAACAGTGGGCTCTCAGTCTAGAAGGGGGAGACAGAGAACAAAACCAAATATACTAACAAAATAAAATAAATAGAATAGATATGTACAAGTAAAATAAATAAATAAATAGAGTAATAAATATGTACAAACATATATACAGATATACAGGTGCTGTGGGGAGGGAAAGGAGGTAAGGGGGGGATGGGGAGGGGGAGGAGGGGGAGAGGAAGGAGGGGGCTCAGTCTGGGAAGGCCTCCTGGAGGAGGTGAGCTCTCAGTAGGGCCTTGAAGGGAGGAAGAGAGCTAACTTGGCGGATGTGCGGAGGGAGGGCATTCCAGGCCAGGGGAATGACGTGGGCTGGGGGTTGACAGCAGGACAGGTGAGAACGAGGCACGGTGAGGAGATTAGCGGCAGAGGAGCGGAGGGTACGGGCTGGGCTGTAGAAGGAGAGAAGGGAGGTGAGGTAGGAGGGGGCGAGGTGATGGAGAACCTTGAAGCCGAGGGTGAGGAGTTTCTGCCTGATGCGTAGGTTGATTGGTAGCCACTGGAGATTTTTGAGGAGGGGAGTAACATGCCCAGAGCATTTCTGGACAAAGACAATCTGGGCAGTGACGTGAAGTATGGATAGAAATGGGGAGAGACAGAAGGATGGGAGATCAGAGAAGAGGCTGATACAGTAATCCAGACGGGATAGGATGAGAGCTTGAATGAGCAGGGTAGCGGTTTGGATGGAGAGGAAAGGGCAGATCTTGGCAATGTTGCGGAGGTGAGACCGGCAGGTTTTGGTGATGGCTTGGATGTGAGAAGTGAACGAGAAAGCAGAATTGAGGATGACACCAAGGTTGCAGGCTTGTGAGACGGGAAGGATGGTAGTGCCATCAACAGTGATGGGAAAGTCAGGGAGAGGGCAGGGTTTGGGAGTGAAGACAAGGAGTTCAGTCTTCGACATGTTGAGCTTTAGGTGGCAGGCAGACATCCAGATGGAGATGTCCTGAAGGCAGGAGGAGGTGCGAGCCTGGAGGGAGAGAGAGAGAGAGCAGGGGCAGAGATCTAGATTTGTAGAGATGTGGATAATATATCCACTTGAACAAATGTCATTACTGTTTGTGTTGTTGAAGTCATGCTCCCACCCACAGAGCTCCTCTAGACGGGACATTCAAGGAGAATGGATAGCCTCAGAATCCGCTGTTTTGGGGTGGGGGCCTGAAAGGTGGCACAGGGAAGCCAGGAGGACAGAATAAACAGTTTCAAGACAAAGTGAAGCACAATCAATCAATGGTGTTTATTGAGCATTTACTGTATACAGAACTAGAGGAGCAGCATGGGCTAGTGGCAAGAGCACAGGCTTGGGAGTCAGAGGTTGTGGGTTCTAATCCCAGTTTCACCATTCGTCTGCTGTGTGACCTTGGACAAGTCACTTAACTTCTCTGTGCCAAAGTTACCTCATTGATAAAATGGGGATTGAGACTTTGAGCCCCATATGGGACAATCTGATTACCTCTGATTACCTCTTATTTATCCCAGTGCTTGGCATATAGTAAGTGCTTAACAAATACCATAATTATTACTATTATTATTGTTAACGAGGGACTAAGCACTCGGACGAATACAGTACAGTAGATTTGGTAGGCACAGTCCTTGCCCACAAGTTACCTTACTGTCTCATCGATTCATTCATTGTCATATTTATTGGGCACTTACTGTGTGCAAAGCACTGTACTAAGTGCTTGGAAGAGTACAATATAACAATGAACAGATACATTCCCCACCCAAAGTAAGTTTAGAGTCTAGAGGGGATGTGATAGAATAGTAGATTCTTGTGAGACCAGTGCAACAGAGTGATCACTCTGGGATGAGGCTGAAGGGTTGACCCCCTTTAGCGAAGTCTGTGAATATAACTGCCAATTTTGTTGTATTCTCCCAACTGCTTAATAGAGTGCCCTGCACACTACTAAATAAATAATAATAATAAATAGCATTGATTGATTAGGATGTTGAGGCAGGCTTGAAAAAATAGGGAAAATAGGTTCAGTGAAGAAAGGTGAAAAGCAGGTAAATCTTTCTAACAAAGCCCTGGCCTAAAGTCATGTAAACAATGTAGGAAAGCCATCTGAAAGGAGTATGTGTATGGTATTTGTTTAGCGCTTACTATGAGCCAGGCACTGTTCTAAGCACAGGGTTGGATACAAGGTAATCAGGTTGTATCCAGTCCCTGTCCCACATGGGGCTCACAGTCTTAATCCCCATTTTACAGATGAGGTAACGGAGGCACAGATACATGAAGTGACTTTTCCAAGGTCACCCAGCAGACAAGCGGATAGGTCTGAGCTTCATTCATTCCTTTGTGATTAAAGCCAATATTGCCAGAATCTTCCTCTTTTCCCACTCCCTTCTGCATCACCTTGACTCATTCCCTTTATTCGCACCCCTGCCCCCAGCCCTACAGCAATTACGTACATATCTGTAATTTATTTATATTAATGTCTGTCTTCCCCCTCTACAAGCTGACTGTGGGCAGGGAATGTGTCTTTTGTATTGTTGTGTTGTACTCTCCCAATCACTTAGTATAGTGCCCTGCACACAGTAAAAGCTCAATAAATACAATTGATTGATTGGAAAGGGAAGGTATTAGACCTTTAAATGGTATTTGTTAAGCGCTTATAATATGTTAAGCACTGTTCTAAGCACTGGGGTAGGTACAACTTCATCAGCTTGGACTCAGTCACTATCCCATATGGGGCTCACAGTTTTAGTTGTTAGGGAGTATGATTTAATCCCCATTTTACAGGTGAGGAAACTGAGGCACAGAGTAGTTCACACAGCAAGTAATTGGCAGATCTGGGATTAGAATCCAGGTCCTCTGACACCCAGGACCATGCTCCTTCCACTCAGCCATGCTGTTTTTCCATTATCACCCAGAGATTCCACCCTTTTTGAGAAGCAGCAAGGCGAAGTGGATAGAACACGGGCCTGGGTTCTAATCCCAGCTCTGCCACATGTCTGCTGTGTGACCTTGGGCAAATCAGTTCATTTCTCTGTGCCTCAATTACCTCATCTGTAAAATGGGAATTGAGATTGTGAGCCCCATGTGGGACAGGGACTGTGTCCACCCCAATTTGCTTGTATCCACCCCAGCACTTAGTGCAGTGCCTGGCAAGTAGTAAGTGCTTAACAAATACCATAGTTAGTAATTATTATTACTTTGGCCATCAGTTTTGCTATTTAGACTTTGTTCCCTAAAAGCAATTCCCTTTATATGTCTCCACATTTTGACTAACACACTTGTCTTTATTTTCCAGAATCTTTTTTCTGAGAAAATGAAACCAATAGCACCGAAGGTCACACTTTACTCTTTGGTAGTATTTTTCTGTATTGAAGTTTAGTTAGCATATAATTCTCCCCTAAATTATTGTCTCCTTTGACCCAGGAAATGCTCACTTGTCCATCTCTTAAAAGTCTTTCCCCCACCCCTCTTTCTACCACCTCTTTGCGTCTAGCAACCTCTTTCCAATTTGAAGTTTCCAATTTATGGTTATGTTCTGTTTTGTGCCCTTTCAACAAGTTTGATTTCGTTGTTTGGCACAGTATTATTTCAGTGTGAAAGCCACAAATAAAAAGAAAAAAATGGGGAAAGGGGTTAATGTAGTACATACTGGATCTGAAAACAATTTCAGAGGAAGCATTGGGTCCACAAGGTCTAGATACTTTTCCTTACAGCTGAAAGAAATCATTACTGCTAACCAGTTTTCACATCAGTGCAAGTGTGTTATGAAATAAAAGTAAAAGTTTATAAAATGCTGGAGACATGATAAAACCACCAAAGCCAGGAGATTCAGCCCTAATAGTGACAGTATGTCACCCTCTCAGGGGAAATTAAAAATGATTACAGATTTCCTCTGGTCCCAAAGCTGTATTGAGTGAAGAGATGTCTAGTTAGTTTCTAATTCCTTCCTAAAGGCTTTGGAATTTAGAGATAGAAGTAGGAGGGTGGGGAAAGGAGAGAGGAAGTAGAGGGGGAGGCAAAGAGTGGGGAGGTAAATCTATAAATGTGACTTGATAGAACTCAGGGGTTTTGCACCTAGAAAATTGTCCAAGGGTGGTGGGGAAAGGCTATGACCTGCAGAGTGAGGTTTGTCAGAGGAAGAAGGCAGCAGTAGAAATGGTTGCAGAAACATGTTTTTTTTTAAAAAAATACACCATAATCTTTAAATGTCCAGAGGAGGAAAAAAAAATTCCTCTTCCCTGTTTGTTTTTTTCCAAGTGTTGGGTCTGAGAGTGATCCTCAAAGAAGGAGAGGCCTGGTGACCTTTTCTAATAAGAGTGAGGTTTTTTGTTCCTGGATCCTCCATTCTCTTTGAGCGGGTAGAATGCCTTAAGTATTGTACTTTCAAACTGCATTTTCCTCCTCCAAGGAAGCGGAAAAAGCCCTAGCTGCTGAGTAGCCCAAGACACAGCGATTCCTCCTATGTCTCAGAGGGTGTGTTCTTGAAGAACCTAATGCTATGGGAAAATTGGTAAATAGCCATTGAGTCAAAGGGAATCAGTGCATGTGGGAGTGGAGAGAGATGGCTCAAAGTTCTCACCATGACTGACTTTCTTTTTCCAATCTACATTGCAATATTATTGTCATGTCTACCCCTAGCATTGGAATGCCACTCATTGAAACTCACTGTTACCTTAATATGGGGCTCTGCACACAGCGTGGTTTAGTGGAAAGAGCATGGGCTTGGAGGTCTGAAGTCGTGGGTTCTAATCCCAACTCCGCCAATTATCAGCTGTGTGACTTTAGGCAAATCACTCAACTTCTCTGTGCCTCAGTTACCTCATCTGTAAAATGGGGATTAAGACTGTGAACCCCAAATGGGACAACCTGATAACCACATATCTATTCCAGTGCTTAGAACAGTGCTCAGCACATAGTAAGCACTTAACAAATACCATTATGGAGAAGCAGCATGGCTTAGTGGAAAGAACACAGGCTTGGGAGTCAGAGGACATGGGTTCTAATCCTGGCTCTGCCACTTATCAGCTGTGTGACTTTGGGCAAGTCACTTAACTTCTCTGTGCTTCAGTTACTTCATCTGTAAAATGGGGATTAAGACTGTGAGCCCCACAGTGGGACAACCTGATTACCGTGAATCTACCCCAATGCTTAGAACAGTGCTTGGCACATAGTAAATGCTTAACAAATGCCATCATTACAATAATAATAATAATGATAATGATAATAATGGACTTTGTTAAGCGCTTACTATGTGCAAAGCACTGTTCTTAGCACTGGGGGGGATACAAGGTGATCAGGTTGTCCCATGTGGGGCTCACAGTCTTAATCCCCATTTTATGAATGAGGTAACTGAGTCTCAGAAAAGTTAAGTGACTTGCCCACGTTCACACAGCAGAGATGGGGTGGAGTCGGGATTCGAACCCATGACCCCTGACTCCAAAGTCCGTGCTCTTTCCACTGAGCCACACTGTGTGCAGAGCACTGTACTAAGCTAACAGTGATTTGTAATGAGTGGCATTCCAATGCTAGTGGTAGACATGACAATAAATGCCATCGATGATGATGATAGCCCAGAGGTTGTGATTTGAAAAACCTAATGCCATGGCAAAATTGTGTTATGATAATCACTGAGTCAAGGAGAATTAATACATGTGGAAGGGGGGAGAGATGGTTCAAAGATCTCACCATGACTGACATCTTTTTAATATTTATTCCAGTATTATTGTCATGTCCATCATTAACACTGGAATGCCACTCATTGTTAATTTAGTACAGTGTTGTGCACTCAGTAAGCACTTAATAAAGAGGATTGATTTCACTGTGTCAATTACTTTAAAGTTGCAGAAATTCAAAGAAGAAAAGTAGTCTATGTTGCAATAGGATAAAGCAGAGACAGAGGTTTGGAAGCTTTATCCAAACCTATCTGGATCACACTTTTTTCAATGCCCTACATACACTAACACACACATACCCATTTCTACTTGCCTCTGATCACTTGTGGATCAGGTTATCCCAGAACAGGCTCAGGTGTGGGAAGAACATTTCCTAATTATTATGATGTGTCAAGCACTGTACTAAGCGCTGAGGTAGATACAAGATAATTGGGTCGGACACAGTCTCTGTCCCACATAGGGCTCACAGTCTTTATCCCCATTTTATAGGTGAAATAACTGAGGCACAGATAAGTTAAGTGACTTATAATAATATAATAATGATGGCATTTATTAAGCGCTTGCTATGTGCAAAGCACTTTTCTAAGTGCTGGTGAGGTTACAAGGTGATCGGGTTGTCCCACATGGGGCTCACAGTCTTAATCCCCATTTTCCAGATGAGGTAACTGAGGCACAGAGAAGTTACGTGACTTGCCCAAAGTCACACAGCTGACAATTGGCGGAGCCGGGATTTGAACCCATGACCTCTGACTCCAAAGCCCAAGCTCTATCCACTAGGCTACTCTGCTTCTCTTTTATCATGTTCTATTCAAGTGATGTAATGAAAGCATATGTTTCAACAGAACTGGGTATTTATCCCCCAATGCGTAGTACAGATCCCTGTAAACAGTAGACATTCAATTAATGTTGTTGTTGATGATGACGAAAGGAATTAGGAGCATCAGTGAGGCCTGGGAGTCAGAAGGAACCAGATTCTATTCCATGCTCCACCACTTGATTACTGTATGACTGGACAAGTTATTTAATTCTCTGTGCTTCAATTACCTCATCTGCAAAATGGGGATTAAAACTGTGAGTCCTATATGGGACATAGGCTGTGTGTGACCTGATTAGCTTATGTGTACCCCAACGCTTAGTACAGTGCCTGGCACATAATAAGCACTTAACAAATTCCATTAAAAAATGGCACTTATAAAGCATTTGGCTTAAAAGCCTAACTCCTGTTTATGAACGTTCCCTATAAGAACTGAATAAACAATTCAAACTCTAAGCTGTCTGCATTCAGCTAGAGCATTTACTTAAATGTCATTAGGCAGAGACAACCTGCAAACTGCTTCACAATGTCTTTAAGGCCCTAACATTTTCCAGCTTCCTCTGTTCTCTTTTGCTGGCCTATTTTCCTTCTGGCAGGGATCACTGGTCAAACCTTACAGTCTGTCCAGCAAAAACTCCCATTCACACAAGCCAGGGCCAAACCGCCAGGCTTTTTAAAACCCTTCATTGTATGCACACCATCGATACAGTATCCCATCGGCTCCAATTAAACAGGATGAGAAAGACCAACTTGAAGTTGGCCACCAGCCAGTCAAGTCTCCCAAACCTGGTGCTGTACAGTGTTGGAATGCAAGGAGCTTGAAGGCTCTTTGGTCGGCTGCCCATTCGGGGAGCCGCACTCAGGCCTGGCTAGCCCTGGGAAAGCAAGATTTGGTCTGCATACATCCGGAACAGCAGTATGGAAAGGATCAGTTCCCGTTTTAACTCATTCCTCATATTCCGCGTGTTTAAAATTGCATTTCCTATCGCTGGCATTCAAACCCATCAGTGTTCTGGTGGCTGATCGTAGAAGAAAGCCAGAGGTAAAAATAAGACATGTACTGGTGTTTTCTCAAATTGTAGCCTGAGTGTATATCAGAGGAGAGAGACGATTCAGGCTGGGCCTGGTTTAGAGAACAGAGCACAACTGATAGAGAAGTAAATTAAAAGAGAGAAGTGTTTTGTTGCTTTTTACGAATGCAGGTAATTGAAAAGAAAAGAGCAAACTCTGCAAGCGGAGAGTATATACACCAGCTAACACAACACATTTATAAAATGGATGAGACTCAAGGACCAAATCAACTATCTTTTATAACAGTTGATAGGTCAGGGAATTTAGTTGATCATGATTTAATTGCTTTTAAGCTAAATTAAAGAGCAAAACATTCAACAATATGTATTGAGCTCCAAGTGCAGAGCAAAGCAACAAATGCTAGGATGAGTTCATCAGAAGCAAAACACTTGTTTCTTGTCCTCCAGGAGCTTACAATCTATTGGTGGGCAGATGGCGGGGGTTGGGGGAGAGATCTGTTTTGCAATTAGTCAGACCAGGAGGAAGAACAAGGATTAAGTAGGTAGAAGTTTAGAGTGAACATGTCATGATGAAGTGATGGAATAAATATTTTAATATTCATATATACATAAATGCTAAGTTTGGATGGCTGTTGGATTGTGACTTGGGGAGTTAAGGATTCATCAGAAGACTTCAGTCAATCAGTGAGTCCTTACTATGTGCAGAACACTGTACTAAGCTCTCGGGAGAGTACAGTAGAATAGATCCTGCAGGAGGTAAGATTTTAAGAGAGCTCTGAAGATGGGGAGGGCTGTGGTCTGGCATATTTTGCAAAGGGAATTCCAGGCTGAGGAACAGGACAAGTTAGGGGTCAGAGGTGGGAGAGTCAAGAGTGAGCTTCAGTTAGGCATTGAGTTTTAGGTTATTCCACAAAAAGATATTTTACCACCTCTGTGTAGACTTCTTGAGGACAGGGATTCAGATCTTCTAATTGTGTTGTACTCTTTCATGAGCTGAGTACCTTGCTTTGAACACAGTAGATACTCAATACTATCCGTTGATATTCTCCTTTACAGTTCAGGTAGCCTCTCTTTGGCTGCAGATGGTTTGCATTTCCTTCCTAATCAGTCAATCATATTTCTAATGTGAACAAACTTGTGGTTTGATTGCTTGAAAGATGTTAAGGGGAAAAATAATTTTCATTAGTAATGTTGCTCCTACAAGAAAATCCACTCTAAAATTTCCATATGCAAGATGGGCAGCTACCCTTAAAAACAAAGGAACTCAATGTATTTTTTTTTTACTTTTTCAGAACAGGCATTTCCTTCTGCAGATATTGATTTGGCTAATCCATGCTAATCATCACTAAAATGAACATGTCACCATAGCCTATCAATTTAGAAGAACTGGCATCATAGCTTAGTGGAAAGAACATGAGCCAAGGAGTCAGAGGTCCTGGATTCTAATCTTGGTTCTGCCACTTGTCTGCTCTGTGATCTTGGACAAGTCATTAAACCTCTCTGTGCCTCAGTTACCTCATCTGAAAAATGGGGATTAAGACTGTGACCCTTAATGTGGGATAGGGACTTGTATTCACCCCGACTGTCTTGCATCTCCCCCTCTTTGCTTACTACCATGTCCGGCACATAGTAAAGATTTAACAAATACTTTAAGAAACACCCCAAACAGCAAACGTCCAGAATACCCAGATCACGTTCCTCGATTCTTTGGCGCACCAGGACCAAAATCAACATTTCTCTTCATTTTTATTGAAAGTAGGCTGCTTTGATTTTTTGAGTAAAATGGTGGCTATGTACACCCCACCCCCTTTCCTGTTCTTTACTTTGCACTGGCTAAAGCTTCTGTGATGTATTGTTTTCATTTAGGCGCCTGCAGCTATATCACCTTGGGCTGTGATCTTGTCAGCTCTCTTGATTTAAGTAGAGAATGAAAATCCTAGGGATTCAGCTTTGGAAATTCTAGGAAACCATCAGCCTTGGAAATGTGAGAGGGCAGTTGTACAGGAAGATACAGAACAAATACCAATTATGTGAACAGGGTTTTCCTACACAGCAGCAGTCAGTTCAATGAACACAAGTGCACTTCTACGGCTAAACCCTAGATGTCCGAAGACAGGATAGCCATTTAAAACATCCACTTAACAACTTCTAGAGAATTGGGGTCAGTCAGTAGTCAACTGTATTTACTGAGCATTTTCTGTGTGCAGAGCACTGTACTAAGCCTTGGGAGAGTACAATATAACAGATGTGCACATTCCCTGCCCACAGCAGCTTACAGTGTAGAGGAGAGACAGACATTAAATAAATAAATTACAGACATTTACATAAGTGCTGTGGGGCTGGGGGGGAAGAGGTGGGGAGGGGGAATGAATAAAGAGAGCGAAGGGTGTTGAAAAAAAGGAAAAGAGGGCTTAGTCAGGGAAGGCCTCTTGGATGAGGTGTGCCTTCAATCAGGCTTTGAAGGTGGGGAGAGTAATTGTCAGATATGAGGAGCGAGAGCATCCCAGGGCAGAGGCAGGAATTGGGTAAGAAGTCGACAGTGAGATTGACAAGATCGAAATACAATGAGAAGGTTAGCAATAGAGGAGTGAAGAGTGTGGTCTGGGTTGTAGAAGAAGAGTATTGAGGTAGGAGGGGGCAAAGTGATTGAGTGCTTGAAAGCCAATGGTGAGGAGTTTCTGTTTGATGTGAAGGTGGATAGACAACCATTAAGACTCTTGGGGAGTGGGGAAACATGGCCAAGGAGGAGCTGGATTATTTGACTGTTGTCTAAATGATCATTAAGCAGAGTCTCTTAAAAGGCTCCACTTTATTTGGGTAAAAGACTCCAATAAAGAGAGTAATCTCTGGATTGTCCCTGAAAATTTCCAAATCCCACAGAACGGCATATAATGGGGCAACAAATCCACAATTTCCAGTAATGGACAAGGAAGGAAGGAAGATGCTGACAATTAGGCATGCAACTGCATCTTGTTTTCCCATGGATGGTGCCCCACACTGTTAGCAGCCAAATCAACTGCTTTGAAATGTGTATATCAGACTCCCTGCCTTGGCAAAGCTCCTGATATTTCTCCAAAGTTGACATCCTTCCTGGCCTGGCAATCTGATTGCATGTGATTCTCTGGGGAATAAAAATTAGCCCGCTGCCTGAAATGTTTATGAAAACAGCTAGATTAAGATCATCAAAGATTGCAGGCACCTAAGGCACTCTTGAGGCTATGGGTTGTTGACATCCATATTGAAGGACATATTGTTGACATCTTATTGAAGGCACAGGAAGCAGCGTGGCCTAGTGGACTGAGCATAGGACTGGGAATCAGAAGGTCCTGGGTCCTGGGTCTGACACTTGTCTGCTGTGTGATCATGGACAAGTCAGTTAACTTCTCTGTTCTCAGTTACCTTATCTATAAAATGGGGATGAAGACTGTGAGCTCAATGTGCAACAGGGACTGTGTCCCACCCAATTATCTTGTATCTACCCAGCGCTCAGTACAGTGCCTGGAACATAGTAAGTGCTTAACAAATACCACAATTATTATTATTATATCTTGCATATTCATTCATTCATTCAATCGTATTTATTGAGACTTACTGTGTGCAGAGCACTGTACTAAGCGCTTGGGAAGTACAAGTTGGCAACATATAGAGACGGTCCCTACCCAACAGCGGGCTCACAGTACTAAGTGGAAAACATAGCTATTGACATCCCAGTTATAGACATATCAAGTTCTTGTTGGAAACTGGTTTGGTTTTCTCTTTCATATAAATAAGACCCACCCATAGGTCCCTTGAATGCTTAGTACAATGCTCTACACACAGTAGATATTCAGTCTGTCAGTCAATATTATTCGCTGAGGGCCTACCGTTTTGCAAAGCATCTACTAAGCAGTAGGGATAGGACAGCAAAAGTAGTAGAAATGCTCTCTGCCCACTTACAATCTAGTGGGGGAGATGGGCACTAGAATAAATTATAGCTAAGAGAAAGTAATGGAGAATTACGATATATCCTTAATAATGATAATAATAATAATGATGGCATTTGTTAAGCACTTACTTTGTGCAGAGTACTGTTCTAAGCACTGGGGGGGGATACAAGGTGATCAAGTTGTCCCACATGGGGCTCACTGTCTTAATCCCCATTTTACAGATGAGGTAACTGAGGCTCAGAGAAGTTAAGTGATTTGTCCAAGGTCACACAGCAGACATGAGGTGGGGTCGGAATTCGAAACCATGACCTCTGATTCCAAAGCCCGTGCTCTTTCCACTGAGCCATGCTGCCTTAAGTACTCCTGGGGTTGTGAGTGTATCCAAGGTCTTAAGCAACATGGAAATGCAGAGGTGACAGTTGCGAGGGGAGTGTATCCGGTGGGGGAGTTAATGGATTAATCAGGGAAGACCACCTGGAGGGGAAGTGATTTCAGGAGGATTTTAAAGGTGGGAAGAGAAGTAGTTGCCAGATATACAGGGAGGAGGACTTCCTGACAGGAAGAAGTGTACTACTACTAATAATGATAATAATGGCATTTGTTAAGTACTTGCTACGTGCCAAGCACTGTACTAAGCACTGGGGTAGATACAGGATAACCCAGTCTAACATGGGGCTTACAGTCTAAATAGGACAGAGAACAGGAATTGAATCCCCATTTTGCAGTTGAGGCCCAGAGGAGTAAAGTGACTTGCCTAAGGTCACACAGTAAGCAATTGTCAGATTAGAACCTGGGATTAGGACCCAGGTCCTCTGACTCCCAGGGCTGTACTTTCTCTCTAGGTCATGCTGCTTCTCTAGAGATGGGTACCCTTCACAGTTGCTGGGAATCAGGAATCTCAATGTTGCTTTTTTACAGACCTCTTCTCATTGTTTCAATACTTCCTTTGTAAGAGAAGCAGCGTGGCTCTGTGGAAAGAGCCCAGGCTTGGGAGTCAGAGGTCATGGGTTCTTATCCCGGCTCCCCCGCTTGTCAGCTGTGTGACTTGGGGCAAGTCACTTAACGTCTCTGTGCCTCAGTTGCCTCAACTGTGAAATGGGGATTAAGACTGTGAGCCCCACATGGGTCAACCTGATCACCTTGTATCCCCCCAGTGTTTAGAACAGTACTTCTCACATAGTAAGCACTTAACAAATACCATTATTATTATTACGTAGTGAGCTCCAAGCTGCAGTCCCTTGCCAAATCCAGCAGAAACTTGAATAGTCTTAAGGAGCCAACATATTAATGATCAGGGCAGCGAATCCTTTCTGAGTTTGCTATTTGAACAGGGATGATTATCCTAATAAGGAGAACAGATTTTTCACTTCCATTAATGGCAGAGCAAATTCCTTCAGTGGGCTTGTGAAATGCCTTCCAGGGGAGGGTGGGAGCAGAGGAAAAGGGAGAGTGGAGGGTAAACAAAACTGAAAACAAGAAAAAAATGATTTCCTTTGTGGTTACAGAGTTCCTTTTGAAGTTTGCAAAGGGATTTCTTCCTCTTTGTCTTCCTTGGCAGGATGTAGCCTGCCTCTTTTTCATCCAAGGAGCCATCCCTCCAGGGTGGTGAGTTAGGAGGAAAAGGAAGAAACTTTATGTAAAGGGTAGCTACCAGCCAAAGCACACCTGGCACAACATCTTCTGGCTCGGCCCACAGGAAACACCGTGTTTTAACTTGCCCACATTAAGGATTTTTCTGTCTTTATTGCCAAATAATTTATCTTGTGCCAGAGAATGTGTGTTTGGAGCCCTGTGGTCTTCTGTATACCAGGTGGCGGTGCTGCAGTCTTTATTATCAGGAAATCTAGGTAAAATCATTCTAGGGTCCATCTCCCCTGGTACACCCAATTCTCTGAGATCGTGAAGACTGTGTTCTTGCAAAATTCATGTTGAGGAAAATAAGCTCACCAGTATTTGCTCATTCTCATGCCGCACATAGACACCCAGGCTGGTACCCCAGTTGTTTGAGAAGCTGTATGGCCTAGTGGATAGAGCACGGGCCTGGGAGTCAGAAGGACTTTGGTTCTAATCTTGGCTCCACCCACCACTTGTCTGCTGTGTGACCTTGAGCAAGTCACTTCACTTCTCTGGACCTCAGTTCCCTCATCTATAAAATGGGGATTAAGACTCTGAGCCCTATGTGGGACATGGACTGTGTCCAACCTGATTTGTTTGTATTCACGCCAGTGGTTAATACAGTTCCTGGCACATAGTAAGTGCTTAAGAAGGGACTTTATTATTATTATTATTGTTGCAACTGCACATGTACTCACAGTCAGGTGAAATTCCTTAGTAAGGATGACCTCCACCGGCCTTGAAGATTTGGGGACACAGAGAAATGTGTGACATCATATGCATTACTCCAGGTATGTAGTGTAACAAAATGTCATACATGTCCTTATTCCAAAGTAGGCTGGGTCCCCCCTGAATCTAGAGGCTTTCAACAGGGGGACTCCTAATCACCACACACTATTTGCTCCCCTGATCATGGGTACCACATATGAGCCAGAGCAAGAGCCAAGGAGGAGGGAGGCTGGACATTTTAAATAAAAATACCAGACGTAAAAGTGTCTGATGCCAAATCTACACCAGATGGGAGATCGACCCTCTGAATTGTGGACTGATGTATAAAATGAGACTAATGGTCGCTGTGTTCCTAATTCACTTGCAGTTGGGAAAACCGTTCAGACCTCACCTGAATTAGGATTTCTGGTCCCCTAGGCCTGGCCCTCTTCTCTGTCAATCAATTAATCCAACAATAGTGTTTATTGAGCGTATACAGTGGACTGTGTGGACTTGGGAGAATACAGTATAATCAGTAGTTGGGATTCTTCCCCTCAAGCAATTTACAATACAGCAGGAATAAATAACTGTGAAAGATGTTACCCCAGAGACAGGACCTTTTCTATAATGAAAATACCTCTAATTGTTCAAAAGACACCAGCAACTCTTTAAAGGCCGCTACCAATCTTTTTAACAAATAAACTGGCTCCATGTGAAATTTAAATCTACTAGAGTAGCTGTATTGTTCTCTTACAGGTTCACATTGTACCCTTTATCCTCTCAAGCTTAAAGACAAGTGGACTGAGACTGAGAAGGTGCCCTTGTGCTTCAGTTGGGTGGGAAAGGCAGAGAAGCAACCAGAAAGAGAAGATCTGATCATTCTTTATGAAAACAAAAGATATTCTCCTTCTCCAGTCTGTCTAATCCAGGGCAGGGAAAGGGGTGCGATTGTTATGTGAGATTGACACCTCCAGAAACCTCCGTGCCAAGGATGAATGACATATGAATAAGGCCGTGCTAAGAAACTCTGGGCACCTTCCCAACTCCAGCTCTAACTGTCTCTTCAGCCTCGGGGGTTTGTGCCAGGAATCTGTAGGTTGCCAAGCACTCACAAGCCTGGGGCTCCATTCCTGGCAGACAGTTCTGTCGACAAAGCTGCTTCTAGAATTCTTTTTGCTAAGAGCGCTAGGAAAGGGAGTGCCTCACCAGTCAGTCTACCCTCAGCCTAAGTGTGGCCCTTCTCCATGTGGATTAAGTCAAACTGAACTCTGCAAGGATGGTGCTTTTTCATCTGGAAACCTGGAGGGTAGCCCCATCGCTAAGTGCTGGGTCCTAGAAACTTTGGGATATTGTACTCTCCTAAATGCTTAGTTCAGTGCTTTGCACACAGTAAGTGCTCACTAAATACGATTGAATGAATGAATGAAGAAAGATTTGTCCTACCCCCTGTGTTCTCCCCCATGCCACCCCTCTATCCCTCACCCGATCCCATGTAGTTGCGATGTGTATTTGGCATAAAAATGGGGGTCAGTTTGTGTAGTTGATGAGAGGCCCCACCACTAAAGAGAGTTCAGGGCAAGGGAAAGTGCCAGATCACCTGCTTTCATTGACCATCTCCCTCTTTTCTGTATTGGCCACCATCCCTCTATGGATATACATACCCCATCCAGGGCAGAAAAGGCAAAGCTTTGGAAGGGAACAAAATGTGGTAAGGCTAGGTAAAGGGAGAAGCTGCCCTTTATTTGGCCCATCAGTTTCATTTTAGGAAATTTCCAGCATTGGTCAGATGTTTGACTGCTCAGGACTGTTGCTGAAAGTAGATTCCCGGGGTGAGCGTTGATTCAGCTTCTTTCTTTTTTTGTGACCTTGAGCAAGTCACTAAACTTTTCTGTGCCTCTGTTACTTCATCTGAAAAGTGAGAATTAAGACTGTGAGCCCTATGTGGGACAGGGACTATGTCTAACCTAATTATCATGTATCTACCCCAGTGCTTAGTATTGTGTCTGGCACATAGTAAGTGCTAACAAATAACATTTTCTCCATCCCTGTCTTCTTTCAGTTTCCCTTTCTGAATTACCTCTCCTCCAGGAGACCTTCTCTAGTTAATTTTTCTTATCCCGAGGTCCTAGCCCCTTCACCCCCACTTTACCACTTCATTCATTCAGTCATATTTATTGACCACTTCCTGTGGGCAGAGCAGTGTACTAAGCGTTTGGAAAAGTACAATATAGCAATAAAGAGGGACAATCCCTGCCCACGACAAACTCACAGTCTACAGGGGAGGAGACAGACATCAATACAAATAAGCAGACATTAATATAAATAAATAAAATTACAGATATATACATAAGTGCTGTGGGGTGGGAAGAGGAGGGAAGAGCAACGGGATAAAGTCAGGGTGACGCAGAAGGGAGTGGGAGCTGAGGAAAAGTGGGGCTTAGTCTGGGAAGGCCTCCTGGAGGAGATGTGCCTTCAGTAAGGCTTTGAAGTGGGGAAGAGTGATTGTCGGGCAAATTTGAGGAGGGAGGACATTCCAGGCCAGAGGTAGGACGTGGGCCAGGGGTCAGCGGTGAGCATTTCTGTGCCAACTCCACTCCCACTCATATCCACCCACTTCTGCTTTCATTCATTCATTCAATTCTATTTATTAAGCAGTTACTGTGTGCAGAGCACTGTACTAAGCACTTGGGAAAGTACAATACAACCATAAAGATTGGCATTCCCTGACCACAATGAGCTCACAGTCTAGAGGACAAGCTGACAGTCTAAAGGCATGTGTTGACTAGCCCTTCAATTTTCTTTTCTATCTGTGAATTATTTTGGGTCTGCCACCCCTACTACTACATGAGGGTAGGGATCATAGTTTCTCTTTTAGTAATAGTCTCCCAAATGCTTATTTGAGTCTGCATCCACCAGTATGCATATGGTAAGTACTTCGATTGGCTCCCACTGCCACGCAACCTGTTGATTCAAAGTCCATGCAATAGTGGGGCCAAAGGTAAATACTTTCAGCATACTTTTCAAATTTTTCAAAGTTCAAGAAAACAGATTTACAGCTTGATTTTCTACAATGCCTCTTCAAGTGACTGTCATTCTTTAAAAGCAAGTTCTTTCTAAGTGGTAATTTTGCCATTAGGGGAGTAATTCTTGTATTCCTGTAATCCTAACATTAATGTTTGAGAAAAATCTCTGAGTTTCAGTAGGGCTGCTCTCACAGCTTAGGCCCAACATGTTTTACTCTTTCCCATTCCCTTCACCTTCCCTGGTTTCAGATTCAACACCAGTGCACAAATCATCTTTTTGCCCTACTGCATGATCATGTCAACCTTTGAGGAGAATACTCTGGTTTCTCATTCATTCATTCAATCATATTTATTGCGTGCTTACTGTGTGCAGAGCACTGTACTAAGCACTTGGGAAGTACAAATCGGTATCATATAGAGTTGGTCCCTACCCAACAGTAGGCTCACAGTCTAGAAGGGGGAGACAGACAACAAAACAAAACAAGTAGACAGGTGGAACTAGAAGTCTTAAAGGCTTACAATTAAACCATGCAGCCCTTAGTGCATTCCTCTAGATTGTAAGCTCGTTGTGGGCAGAGAGTGTCTGTTATATTGTACTTTCCCAAGTACTTAGTACAGTGCTCTGATCACAGTAAGCACTCAATAAATACTGTGAGTCTCGACTGAGACTGTAAGCCCCACATGGGACGGGGACTGTGTCGAACCCTATTTGCTTGTATGCACCCCAGGACTTAATGCAGTGCCTTGCACATAGTAAGCGCTTAACAAATACCACAATTATTTAATTATTATTGTAAGTACAATTGATCAGTCGATTCCCAGATGACATCAGTTCAGTAGGGGAGATGTTCTGGGGGCACTCAGAAGCAACCTCACTAACAAGCAAATGAAAGGAGGATCACTTTTTATGAATAGGTTGGATATGCTAGTTTGATACTAATTTGCTTTCTGGGTGAATACACCCTTAACTAGACTCTAATTTGACTATTCATGTCTTTTCTAGTCACCCCTTGCCTCTGTAAAGAAGAAAGTCAATGAGCAAATCATGTAATATAGTGGTATTGTTCTTTTAAAATTTAGAATGTAACTATTTTGTTACTTAGAAATGTAGCCAGAGATCAATTAGAATTGTTCCTTTGAAAACTAAGGTATTGAAAGTTACAAATTGAATGTGGCCTTCTGGGTAGTGTAGTATGTATTAGAAAAGGAAGCTCATCTATGATTTGAATTTTAGATCACTCCCCTTCCAAAATCTGTTCATTCATTCAGTTGTATTTATTGAGCATTTACTGTATGCAGAGCCCTGTACTAAGCACTTGGGAGAGTACAATACAACAATAAACAGACATATTCCCTGCCCATAGTGAGCTTACAGTCTAGAGGGAGAGACAGGCATCGATACAAATGAATTACAGCATAGTAAGTTCTTAACAAATACTATAAAAATTTGAGAAATAGAAATATGAGTACTGCAGTCGCAAACAAGAGTCCATTATTACCCGCCTGCAGGCTTAATGATTGCACTAAGATTTTCTTCCTGATTTTTTCATGAGGCTGGGAGGGGGGGAAAGAACAAAGGGAGCAAGTCAGATAGATGCAGAAGGGAGTGGGAGAAAAGAAAAGGGGGGGCTTAGGGAAGGCCTCTTGGAGGAGATAGGCCTTCAGTAAGGCTTTGAATGGAGGGAGAGTAATTGTCTGTTGGATTTGAAGAGGGACGACATTCCAGGCCAGAGGCAGGATGCAGGCTAGGGGTTGGCAACAAGATAGGCGAGATCAAGGCACAGTGAGATGGTCCCAAGCACTTAGTACAGTGCTCTGCAAACACTGTGATTCGTTGCATTTCCTTGACAGTGTTTTTTTTTTCCTTGAATTTTTTATTATTTTGTATGGTATTTGTTAAATGCTTACTATGTGCCAGGCACTGTACTGAATACTGTGGTAGATAGAGGCTAATCAGGTTGGACACAGTCCATGTCCCACCTGGGCCTTACAGTATTAATTTCAATTTTACAGATCAGGTAACCGAGGCACAGAGAAGTTAAGTAATTTGCCCAAAGTAATGCATCACACAAATGGCACAGCTGGGATTAGAACCCAGGTCCTGTGACTCCCAGGCCTGTGCTCTATTCATTAGGCCACACTTCTTCAAAACAATGATGGCTTCGTCTCTTGAGGAAAAACACCCACAGGCATTTGCAAGGTGATTTTCCACTGGAAAAATTCTTTCTGAAAATGCTCATCCTTTAAAGGGCGGGCAGTGATGACACCCCGAAAAATTGGATCCCAAAGCTCACGTGATGTTCCATGCACATCATCGGCAACTAGCATGACAAGAGCATGTCAGGCAGTAGCCATTTTGTGGAAGTCAGCCTGACCTGGCCCAAGGCCACCGCTTTAGGGTACCCTGACCCTCCCAGATGCACTGAAACCTTTGCATTCCCTTCCCCGTTACTGTGTACACTCAGGTGTTGTATTCAAACTTTGGAATAAATGCTATCAATAAATATGATTGATTGACTGACTGACTAGCACGCCACTGCAGGAGTTTGAGGTTAGCAGATAGGCTGGAAAATAAAATAATAAATTAAAGCATATAATCTCTAGCAGGCCAGGACAGACCATCTGAAAACCAGATCATGCATTATAAAACCAAATGAATGACCAACCTAGACAGGCTGTGTTCTTATGTTTTACATAATTACCCTGCTTGAAGCAGTCTTTCGATTTCAGAAAGGTTGGGGTTACGTCAGTGTCAGGAAGATGGTTTGACTTTAATAACTGAGTTCTGATTAAGTTGAATGCCTCTTACTGACTTGTCAGTAAGAGATAAACTGGGATAAACTCACACAAGCAGGCAATAATATTAAAAAAATGTTTTGGTCCAAATTGTTAAAGAAAATAAATCTGGAAGAAAATCTTTGTACTATCATTAAACCTGCAGGCTGATAATAATGTACTCTTGTTCATGACTGCATTACTCATATTTCTATAGCCACTCTATTTCTCAAATTTTTATGGCATTCATTAAGCACTTACTGTGCGCCAGGCACTGTACTAAGCAATGTGGTAGATACAAGCAAATCAGGTTGGACACAGTCCATGTCCCACATGGCTGCTCATAACAGTAATCCCCCATTTCACAGATGAGGTAACTGAGGACAGAGAAGTTAAGTGACTTGCCCAGGGTCACACAGCAGACAGGTGGCAGAGCTGGGATTAGAGCCCAGGTCCTTCTGACTCCCAAGCCTGTGCTATATCCACTAGACTATGCCACTTCACAGCTTTTCTGCACTGAAATTGTGGAAGATTGACTGGGTGCTGTTAAGTATGGGTGTGAGTGAAAATGTGAAGATTCCCCAGTTTTAGGGATTGAGGTTCTGCTTTTTTTTTTTTCCTGTGTATCTATTTGAGTCAGGGAATGTGATGAGAAGTCTATATATGAATGCTGAAGGATAGAGTTATTTTTCTGGTTTGGATCAGAGTCAAATGGAAATACTTTCTGGGACCAAGCATTGGCCTCCACTGGTCAGTGTCACTAAGGGTTTTCAGGCAAATGCTGGCCACTGGCAGCAGGCTCAATAGCATCCATCGTATTTGTGAAATCTCCATTTTCACAAAGAGTTACTATAACAGTTACAGGGAGACAAGCGCAACACCCAATAAAACACGTTGTAAATATGCCTCCGCTCTGAGAATTGTACTGTTTTTGTCAGATAAATGGATCTGGTCATCTCAAGTTGCCAGGGATCATTTTGGGAACTCTCTCTGCTCAATTACAGAAAATTGGGCAAGCCCTTTCTGAAAAACAACAGTATTTTTGTTTTTCTAGCTGTGTAAAACCAGTAGGTTTTCATTTTATGGCAGAGCAAGTATCCAGGAAAATTCTGTAAGGTTTTTTTCATTTTCTTGGATTTTGAGTTGGGTTTCCAATTTTGAGACAGGGTTATTTTAGAAAAAAAAACTCTCAGCCCACATCTCTTGAAATTTGCTTTTTTCAAAGGTGAAAGCCTATTGAACAAGGGGATATTCCCATCCTTAGAGCTTGCTCGAGTTTCTGAGCCGGAACACAAAGAGAGGGCTTGGAGAAATGTTTCTCCTCATCATATAAAACTAAATCCAATTTTTTTTCTCTCACTCGATAAGCTGTACTGAATGTATTTTCTCAGTGCACTGGGAAATCACAAGATCTGCCCTTTTAATTAACCTTTTCTTAAAGACACTTTGAAGTACTATTTTCCTTCCATCTATAAGAAGATCCTAAGTTTCCTTTCAAATGTATACAGCCTTCAGAGGGTCTCTGGCCAAAACCTACTGCAGATGTCTTCCCTATTAAAAGTCCAGTGCAGATGGGTTTCGTAGGAAGTCAGCATGACCAAGATTTCACAGTTATGACTCTACCAGCTCTGTTATTTTGGACTCTCCCAAGTGCTTGGTTCAATGTTATGTACTTAGTAAAAGTGCAGTGACAGTGTATGACTTGTGGCCCAACACCTTCAGCATTTGTGAGTCCTGTCCCATTTGCCCCCAAAACAAGGAGTACAAGTTTCATCTTTATGGTGAAATAGCTCAGAATGCCATTTTTATAGTATTTATAATAATAACAATAATGTTAATAATAATAATAATAATAATATTTGTTAAGTGCTTACTATGTGCCAAGCACTGTAGTTACCAGGTAATCAGGTTGTCCCACTTGGGGTTCACAGTCTTAATCCTCCTTAATGAGGGAACTGAGGCACAGAGAAGTCAAGTGACTTGCCCAAAGTCACACAGATGATAAGTGGTGGAGCCAGGATTAGAACCCGTGACCTCTGACTCCCAGGCCCATGCTCTTTCCACTAAAATATAACACTGCAGAAGCAGCATGGACTAATAGAAAGAGCATGGGCCTGGGAGTTAGAGGTCATGGGTTGTAATCCCAGCTTGGCCACATATCAGCTGTGTGACCTTGGGCAAGTCACTTAACTAATCGATGTCTGTTACCTCATCTGTAAAATGGAGATCAAGATTGTGAGCCCCATGAGAGACATGGATTGTGTCCAACTTGATTACCTTGTATCTACCCCAGTGCTTAGAACCGTGCTTGGCACTCAACAAATACCACAGTTATTATTAAGGTACTTGTTAAGTGCTTACTATGTGCCAAGCACTGTTCTAAGTGCTGGGGTAGATACAAGGTAATTAAGTTGGACATGGGCCCTGCATAGGGCTCACAATCTTAATCCTCATTTTAAGAAGCAGCGTGGCTCAGTGAAAAAAGATCCCAGGCTTTGGAGTCAGAGGTCATGGGTTCAAATCCCTGCTCCACCAATTGTCAGCTGTGTGACTTTGGGCAAGTCACTTAACTTCACTGTGCCTCAGTTCCCTCATCTGTAAAATGGGGATGAAGACTGTGAGCCCCCCATGGGACAACCTGATCACCTTATAACCTCCTCAGTGCTTAGAACAGTACTTTGCACATAGTAAGTGCTTAATAAATGCCATTATTATTATTATATTATTTTTTAGATGAAGCAACTGAGGAGTCATCAGAAATGAAGTGACTTGCCCTAGGTCAAACAAGTGGCAGAGCCAGGATTAGAACCCAAGTGCTTAGTACAGTGCTCTGCACACAGTAAGTGCTCAATAAATACAATTGATTGATTGATTGATTGATTAAACCCTTACTTTGTGCATGGCACTGCGTAAAGCTCTGGGGTAAGTACAAGGTAATCAGGTTGGATGGAGCCCATGTCCTACATGGGCTCACAGTCTTAATCCCCATTTTACAGATAATAGTGGCACAGAGAAGTAACACATTCAAGTGGCAGATCTGGGATTAGAATCCAGATCCTTCTGACTCCCAGACCTGTGCTCTATTCACTAGGACATGCTGCCTGCAGTTAATCACCAAAGGGGCTTGGATTGTGTTAAAAGCAGATCTAATATCTGAAGGAATCTCCCATAACTTTCCTTCCCTCAACTACATACCCAAGGACCATGTTCTACATATATTCTAGGGAGCTTGCTGCCAAAAATGTCAAGGGAGGTCCAACTATGTGAATCAAATAGAGGACATTCGCTTAACCTTCATCAGAATCCTATCACCTTTGAAATTCCAAGTTGATTGTGTTGCAGCAATTTATACTTTTGAATTGGAGATTTATGGAGTGGTCTAGATTAGCAATTTGGATCATTCAGCCTCCTCTTCCTCCCTCCCCCCTCCAAAAATGAGCAAACATAGGCCTCTAATATCCAGATATTTCAGGTAGATGAAATACCTGGGAAATTGACCAGAGGACTTTTTTCCACTTTAATTATATGATTTGTTATGATTTTCAAGTGCTTAGTACAGTGCTCTGCACACAGTAAACACTCGACAATTACCTCTAGACTATAAGCTCATTATGGGAAGGGATCAGGTGTACTAATTCTGTTGTACTCTCCCAAGTGCTTAGTACAGTGTTCTGCACATAGTGCTCAATAAATATGATTGATTGATATTTATTAAGCACTATTTCCTGGGAAGGAACTGTGCTAAATTGTGGGGTAGCTACAAGATATCATGATGGTTAATAGTCCCTGCCCCAAATTGAGCGTACATTATAAGACAGGAATAAGATAGGAAGGGAGGGTATTTTACCCCCATTTTACAGATGAGGAAGCAGGAACAAGGAGGGGTAAGTGACCTGATTAAGGTCACACAGCAGGCCAGTAGCTGAACTGGGATTAGGACCTGAGTGTCCTGATTCCTAGTCCCACCTCCTTTACATTAGGACATAATGCCTATTTGTTTCCCTGCAGACCTATGGTTTGTTTTTTGAGGGGGGGAGTTGTTTGTTTTTGTCATTACAAACCTGTTCCTAACTTGCATGTGATGTGAGAAGTCTATTCATTCCTGCCTGAATAGGATTTGGCCTGGGAAAATATATTATTTGTTAACCAGCTAACTTCCTCCTGTTATAGCAACCCAGGTCATATAAGAGATGATTCTACATTAGCACTGACTTTAACAAGACCACTGTAATGCAGACAATCACCATTTAACCTCCCTTCAAAACATTTGCTAGTGTTGGATGCTTGAATCTATAAACAACCAATAAGGTTTTCTGAGCTTGTTCAGTAAGCCCCATTATCAAGTAAATTCTCCAGACCTCCATGTTTATTTAATGACTTTGTCCTCTGAATCTACCATGCAAAATGCTAGAAGATGAAAATACAAATGAATTAACCACTTTGTATTGTAATGGGCTTTAATGTACTCATGAGAAGGGAGCAGATTGGTTATATTTTGGAGAAGCAGAAATTCCTTCAGGCTTTAATAGGAGAATTAGAGAGAGATTAATTTATAAACTCATTAGTTTGAAAATGCCAACAGTATCTTCCACACAGAACTCTATTTAAACTGGCCAGATGCATGTCAATCCTCAGTTGTTACCATTCCTTTAAATCATTGTCTCTAGCTCAAACTGGGTTATTCAGAGCAGTGTATGGAAAATGGCAAATAAAGAACCACATCCTTTTTGAGTTTTGTTGGGTACATAATTACTTGCCTACAAAAATACTTATGTTTATAGCTTATTGGAATACTAATAGTTGTGTCTTAACTTGTCTTTTAAGGATACATTCCCAAAAGCCATTTTCATAGGAGCACCACTGACAGTCTGGGTTTTGGAAGGAGTTGAAAATGTGGGCCAAATTAACTGAGAGTTTGGTTGGTCAGTCTCCTCAGCAGGGGGTAACCTGTTGCCCCATTGTTGGGCCATTTTGGGGAAGAGCATTCACTCATTCATTTGTATTTATTGAGCACTTACTGTGTGCAGAGCACTGTACTAAATGCTTGGGAAGTACAAGTTGGCAACATTCATTCATTCAATCATATTGAGCGCTTACTGTATGCAGAGCACTGTAGTAAGCTCTTGGGAAGTACAAGCCGGCAACATATAGAGACGGTCCCTACCCGACAACGGGCTCAGCATCTTTAGTATCTTTGAAGCAAAGTTCAGCCTCCCTGAGTCCATTTGAAAGTTTGAGTTCCATCTCAAACTTCTTCCTCAGAGAGAGTAACTATAAATGCAAGGTCTGGATGTTGGGGGTAGTTTGGAATATATTCACTGATTTGTTAGACACTTTGGGGTAGGTGCCTGGGGGGGATGAGGGTTTAATTATTTCAACCCACTAGGGAGTGGTTTAAAGCACTGTGGCACATTTCAGTGCACTGTACCAATCTGTATTGACCTGAAAGAATAAATAGTCCTCCCAAAGTACCCAAATTGCTAACAGGAAGCCAATAGAGAGGCTGTGATGATAGATGTCACATGAGTCATAAATGGTAAACTCCTTAAAGTCAGAAACCATGCACTGTGTGAGCAGCGTTGCCCAGTGGATAGAGCAAGGGCCTGGGAGTCAGAAGGACCTGGGTTCTATTTCTGGCTCCCTCCACATGTCTGCTGCGTGACTTTCATTTAAGTCACTTAATTTCACTGTGCTTCAGTTACCTCATCTGTAAAATGGGGATTAAGAGTGTGAACCACATGGGGGAAAGGGACTATGTCCATTCTGATTAATTTGTATCTACCCCAGTGCTTAGAACAGTTCTTGGCACATAGTAAGTGTTTAACAAGTATGATAATAATACTTATTAATTCACTCTTGTATACTTATTCCCGGTGCTCAGTATAGTGCTCTGCACTAGGTAAGGCCTTAATAAATACTATTACTACTACTTTGTAGTAAGCACCGAGTATAGAGAAGCAGTGTGGCCTAGTGGATAGAGCACAGCCCTGGGAGTCAGAAGGACCTGGGCTCAATCCTGGCTCTGCCACCTGTCTTCTGGGTGACTTTGGGCAAGTTACTTCACTTCTCTGTGCCTCAGTTGCCTCATCTGTAAAATGCGGATTAAGACTGTGAGCCTCATGTGGGACAGGGACTGTGTCCAACCTGACAAATTGGTATCTATCCTAGCGCTCAGTACAGTGCCTGACACATTGTAAGCACTTAACAAATACCACAACTATTATTGTTATTATTATTATTATTGTTAGAGCTTCCCTTTCTATGAGACTCCAAGAGGTACTCTCAATCATCAATCAATCAATTAATCACTTAGATTTTGAGCCCCATCTAGGACAGGACTGTGTCTAATCTAATTAACGTGTATCTACGCTGGCACTTAGAGCAATGTTTGACACATATTAAGTGCTTTACAAGTACCATAAAAAATAACAATGATATTTATTGAGCACCTACTTTAGGTAGAGCACAGTACTAAGTGCTGTACTTTATTCTAATGGCTGTCTCCTCTTGTAGACTGTACTCTTCTTATGGGCATGGAATAATGTCTACCAACTCTATTGTATTGTACTTTCTATTGTATTGTACTTTCCCAAGCACTTAAAACAGTGCTCTATACAAAGTAAGCACTCAGTAAATGCCATTAATTGATGGCTACATATTGACTTTTGGTGGATGAATGGAATGGTCAGATACAGAGCAGACTTCTGAAGTGGGGTCTTAGAAGAATTACCTGCTGCTGGCTATATAAGAAGCATAGTCTTATATACTAAAATAATTAGAGGGAGGGAAGGTTGGACATTGTCTTATATGCCAAAAAGTTTCTGGTTCATCAGTCCCCTCATTCATCAGCAAAGTCACCTTTGATGCTGCTGCCTCCCCTTCCTGTGCAACTTGTGTGTTCGCTGTAGCTTTTCTTTTTGTTATAGAAGCCCACTGTTGGGTAGGGACTGTCTCTATATGTTGCCAACTTGTACTTCCCAAGTGCTTAGTACAGTGCTCTGCACACAGTAAGGGCTCAATAAATACGATTGATTGATTATAGAAATTTGTCTCATTGACTGCCGTCTGATGAGTTAATGTCCTCAGCATATGGACCTATCTGTTCTCAGAATCCGGGTGACCTGGCAGAGTAGCCAGCCTGCGAGGGATTTGATACCTCCCATTTCTCTCCATCCAAACTGCTACCACATTAATACAGTCACTCATCGTATCCCTCCTGGATTACTGCATCAGCCTCCTTGCTGACCTCCCAGCCTCTTGTCTCTCTTCACTCTAGTCATTCATTCATTCATTCAATCATATTTATTGAGCACTTACTGTGTGCAGAGCACTGTACTAAGCGCTTGGGAAGTACAAGTTGGCAACACATAGAGACAGTCCCTACCCAACAGCGGGTTCACTCTGCTGCCCGGATTCTACAAAAACGCTCAGGATGTGGCACCCCACTCCTCAAAAAATTCCAGTGGTTGCCTATCCACCTCCACATCAAACAAAAACTCCTCACCATTGGTTTTTAAAGCACTCCCGCACCTTGCCCCCTCGTACCTCATCTTGCTACTCTCCTTCTGCAACCCAGCCCGCACACTTCGCTCTTCTAGTGCTAACCTTCTCAGTGTGTCTTGCTGTTGCCTTTCTCGCTGCTAAGCCCAGCCCACATCCTGCATCTGGCCTGGAACATCCTCCCTCCTCAAATCCGACAGAAAATTACTCTACCTCCTTCTCCAAGAGGACTTCCCAGATGACACCCCCCTTTCCTCTCTCCCACTTCCTTCTGCATTGCCCAGACTTTGTTCTTCCTCCCTCCCAGCCCCACAGCACTTATGTACTTATCTGTCTTTTATTTATTTGTATTGATGTCTGTCTCCCCCCTCTGGACTGTTGTGGGCACGGAATGTGTTTGTTTACTGTTGTATTGTACTTTCCCAAGTGCTTCGTACTGTGCTCTGCATACAGTAAGCACTCAGTAAATACAATTGAGTGAATGATTGAATGACTATCCACTGGAGCACTACGGTGTTTATCTTCTACATCAGATCAGTAGAGGAACCAAGGAAATAGAGGCCTGCATTGACCTAGGCCATATCCACAGGCTCTGATCAATCCATAAAGGGTTGGGCTAAGAAGAGGTTAAGGTGGGAAAGCTATTTCCCCATCCCAAGCCCCCTCAGAGACCTCCTTGGGTCAGATGTGAGAGGCACCCCTGGCCCTAGTGAGCATGATAGTGGTGCTGGTGTCACTTGAAAGATGACTCTCAGGTATCTGGAAGCCCCTGAGGAAATCGGGACAGCCCCTTCCCCCACAGCCTCTGAAAGGGCTCAGTACAGTGCTCTGCACACAGTAAGTGCTCAATAAATATGATTGAATGAATGAATGAAATAATAATAATAATGATGATGGCTTTATTAAGCGCTTCCTATGTGCAAAGCACTGTTCTAAGCGCTGGGGAGGTTACAAGGTGATCAGGTTGTCCCACGGGGGGCTCACAGTCTTAATCCCCATTTTACAGATGAGGGAACTGAGGCACAGAGAAGTTAAGTGACTTGCCCAAAGTCACACAGCTGACAATTGGCAGAGCAGGGATTTGAACCCATGACCTCTGACTCCAAAGCCCGTGATCTTTCCACTGAGCCAAGCTGCTTCTCTAGGATTGGGTCAGAAAGTACCCAGTGTTTTGGGGGCTTAGCCCAACTCGGATTGCACATTTTACCCCCAATAGAGGTCCATCAGGCAAGGTCCTGGTAGTGGAGGATACAGTGTCCTGGGCTTGCTATGAATCCGGGGACTCAAGACTAAAGCTGAACTCAAGCCTGCTAATGCTCTTAATTTTTCTCACGAAAATAGAGTGTGAGGGCTAAATGATGATGATGATGATGATGGCATTTGTTAAGCGCTTACTATGTGCACAGCACTGTTCTAAGCGCTGGGGGGGATACAGTGTGATCAAGTTGTCCCACGTGGGGCTCACAGTCTTAATCCCTATTTTTACAGATGAGGTCGCTGAGGCTCAGAGAAGTTAAGTGACTTGCCCAAGGTCACACAGCAGACTTGTAGTGGAGCCAGGATTCGAACCCATGACCTCTGACTCCAAAGCCCATGCTCTTTCCACGGAGCCACGCTAAATGAAGTGTAGATTCCCACTATTTTCTCTATTTCTCTATTATAGATTTCTCTATAAAAATCTCTATTTTCACTCCTACATAGACTGTGAGCCCCATGTGGGGCCTGATTATCTTGTATCTACCCCAGCGCTTAGTACAGTGCTTGACACATGGTAGGTGATTAACAAATTACCTTCATTATTATTAATAATTAAAAATCTTTTTCAATGAGGAAAGATTTTGAATTCAAGATTTCTGGTTTTCCCATGTTAATAGAGTTCTTCATTTTAAGTGGTATCTTTTTCATCCTAGTCAGCAGAAAGGCACCTGGTGTTACCCTAGTGGCGATCTGCTATTGCCTATGCCAACTAGATGTCATTTTCTAATGTTCAATTGAAATGGCCTTTGGTCAGAGAAGCAGTATTGCCTAGTGGAAAGAGCATGGGCCAGTGAGTCAGACGATCTGGGTTCTAATCCTGGCTCTTCCACTTGCCTGCTGGGTGATCTTGGACAGGTCACTTAATAATAATAATTATGGTATTTGTTGAGTACTTACTATATGGCAGGCACTGTTCTAAGTGCTGTGGTGGGTACAAGCAAATCAGGTGTCCATCATCAGGCTCACAGTCTCGATCCCCATTTTACAGATGAGGTAACTGGGGCCCAGTGAAGTGACTTGCCCGAGGTCACACAGCAGACAAGTGGCAGAGCTGAGAGAGAAGCAGCATGGCTCAGTGGAAAGAGCACGGGCTTGGGAGTCAGAGGTCATGGGTTCAGAGGTCATGGGTTCAAATCCCGGCTCCCCTGCTTGTCAGCTGTGTGACTCTAGGCAAGTCAGTTAACTTCTCTGTGCCTCAGTTACCTCATCTGTAAAATGTATAAGACTGTGAGCCCCTCGTGGGACAACCTGATCAACTTGTATCCTCCCCAGTACTTAGAGCAGTGCTTTGCACACAGTAAGTGCTTAATAAGTGCCATTTATTATTATTATTAGAACCATGACCTTCTGACCCCCAGGCCTGTGCTCTATCCACCACACCATGCTGCTTCTCAATGCCATGCTGCTTCTCTTAACTTACTTCACTTTACTCTGTGCCTCAGTTCCCTCATTAGTCAAATGGGGAGCATATATCTGTTCTCCCTATCCCCTAGACAGAGACTGTGCTCAACCTCATTAGCTTGAATCTACCCCAGGGATAAGCACAGTATTTGGCCCATTGTGAGCCCTTAGCAAATCCTATTATTATTATTGTTGTTATTAGTAACACGGAAACAAGGTAAAACAGGATAATGCTAAGTACCATGGGCATGGCACTATGGCAACAGGAGCAAAGTCTCAGGCTCCTCATGGCTTAGAGTTCAGCATTCTCATCTTTGGAGAGCTTCTGCTATGTAGTTTGAGTCCTTCTGTTACCTGCTCACTTAATAGAATCAAACAAAATTCATTCAATCAATCTGTTTCAGTCAGTCAGTCAATCGTATTTACTGAGCACTGACTGTGTGCAGAGCACTGCCCTAAGTGCTTGAGGGAGTACAATATAACAATAAACAGACACATTCCCTACCCATGACTAGTTTACAATCAAGACGAGCTTCAAACAGCACCAATGGCAGGGATTCTGGTGGATCCTGGTGTAGGTAATGATTCTGCCACTTTTCTGCTGTGTGACCTTGGGCAAGTTACTTAACTTCTCTGTGCTTCAGTTAACTCATCTGTAAAATGAGGATGAAGACTGTGAGCCTCACGTGGGACAACTGATTACCTTGTGTCTACCCCAGCGCTTAGAACAGTACTTGGTACATAGTAAGCACAAAACAAATACCAACATTATTATTATTATTATTATTATTATAAGGTACTGTGCTTGTCCTAATTATTGTGATATGTGTTAAGCACTTATTATGTGCCAAGCAATCAAACCATCATTGAATGGCATTTACTGAGTGCTTACAGTGTGCAGAGCATGGTACTAACCATGCTAATAGTAATAATAATGATGATGATGATGGTGGTATTTGTTAAGCGCTTACTATGTGCCAAGCACTGTTCTAAGCACTGGCACTGTTCTAAGCGCTGGAAGGTATACTGCAATACAGTCGGTAGACACAATCTTTGTCCACAAGGAGCTTATAGTCTATAGGACTGTACTAAATGCTAGGTTAGATCAATTATGAGCAGACTGCACAAAATCCATGTCCCACGTGGTGCTCACAGGCTAAGTAGGAAGCAATGTTGCCTAATGGATAGAACAAGGGCCTGGGAGTCAGAAGGACCTGGGTTCTAATCCTGTCTCTGCCACTTTTCTGCTTTGTGACCTTGGGCAAGTCACTTAACTTTTCTGTGCCTTAGTCACTTCATCTATGAAATGTGGATTAAGACTGTGAGCCCCATGTGGGACATGGATTGGGTACAACCTGATTAGATTGTATCTCCCCATCATTTAGTACAGTGCCTGGCACACAGTAAGCACTTAACATACCATAAAAAGTAGGAAGGAGAACACATATTCTAATTCCGTTTTACAGTTTAATAATGGTATAATAATGGTATTTGTTAAGCACTTACTATATGCTAGGCACTGTACTAAGCTCTGGGGTAGAAACAAGCAAATCCAGTTGGACAGTCCCTGTCCCATGTGGGGTTCACAGGCTCAATCTCCCTTTTACAGATGAGGTAACTGAGGCACGGAGAAGTAAAGTGACTTGCCCAAGGTCACACAACAGATAATAATAATGATGGCATTTGTTAAGCACTTACTTTGTGCAAAATACTGTTCTAAGCGCTGGGGGGATACAAGGTGATCAGGTTGTCCCACGTGGGGCTCCCAGTCTTAATCCTCATTTTACAGATGAGGTTACTGAGAGTCAGAGAAGTTAAGTGACTTGCCCAAGGTCACACAGCTGACAAGTGGATCTGGGATTAGAACCCATGACCATCTGACTCCCCAGGCCCATGCTCTATCCAATATGCCATGCTGCTGTTTCCTTTCCACAAAATCTTAGGTAGGAATGGCAGTTGGCTGGCTGATCCCTGGTGCATGCACCCCATCCTAACTGTGGCCTCTTCAAATTAGATAAACTGAATTGACCCTCCACCACCTAGTGTTACCCCCAAGGGACCCCTTGGGATCACACTCCTGGACAGTTTTTAGATTATAAACTCCTTGAGAATAGGAGAGAATAGGGATTGTGTCTACCAACTCTATTGTACTCTCCCAATTGCCAAGTACAATGCTGTGCACAGAATTGCTCAGTAAATAACATGGGTTATTGATTGATTTATGCAGTGGTTTGGTCCCATGCAATTGTCCTCCTGAGCTGTAGTATAGACCTCTCCAATTACCCTGTCTGTTCCCCTTCTAGTCTGTGTTGATGTCAGCTGTCCTGCTCATCCTGCTCTCCCTTATGGTCACAAAGCTCTATCTAAAATTCAAATTCAAAAACAAATTGGCTATTTTTCAAGTTTTTATATGCAGGAAAGAGATGTAGATTGTGTTTTTAGTATAGTATTCGATCATCGGCTTTAGACTTTCCACTGTCAGAAAGGAAAATGAAAACCAGCCCAATTATTTGGGCTTGTATTCATTTGGTTTAGATATCAATGATGGCAGCCATCACACACTGTTCCTCTGAAACTTCTTGCGCTATTATCAACCACAAAATCCTGAGGTGGATTAAGCATTTTTTTGATCCAATACAACATTCTTAAATTTTTATTTAATGAGGCTACATTAAAGCAAGATCAGGAAACACAATTTGCATAAAATAATTCAGTAAAGCAGAAAAGCAAAGGTATTTTTTTTCTTTTAAGCATGCTGATGTAAATCTGATCTGTAGTCCACTTATGTAAACCATGAATGGATACAATGTCAAAATTCAGAGGTCTTGAAAATCTGGATATCAGTATGTTATATCTAGTGTGTTTTCTGTGGGGATTTACACACAATAACCAATCTCTGGCAGCTGGACTTTTCTACACAAAATGGGTGTTTAAGGTCATATTATTTCATGTTCTGCTTTTCATCTTAAAAAAATAAATTGAAGTTGTATAAGCTGTGGTTCTCCTCTCCGGCAAACATTGAGAAATTTTATGTGCACAATTTTTTGGTAATGAAAAGTGCTGAAGCTTATCATTCATTTCTTACACCAAATTATGAGTGTACTCCCAATAAATATTCATTAATGTACAGTAAGGTTCAAATCAACTTATAACTTTATCCAGATAAAACTTCTATTGAATTGTACTTTCTCTGCGGTATTTGAAATACCAAAATAGCATGAAACACTTAAATTAAGTTTTGGATAAAGACAACTAATCACCAATGAAATAACAGTTTGTACCCTAAATTTTTGCACATTTCAGTTCATGAAACCAGTCATGTAGTGCATTACCAATGGTATTCATTGAATGCTTACTGGGTACAGAACCATACTAAGCACCTGAGAGAATACAATGCAACAGGGTTGGAAGACATTTTCCCTGCCCACAATGAGCTTAGAGTCTAGAAGAGGAGGCCAGAATTAAAATAACTTATGGCATTCAACTCTATTCCATTATATAATTTTGTATTTTGAGTGGAAAAACTCAGATTTTGTTTTTTGTTGGAAGTGAAAGAAATTGGAATAAAAACCTGTATAGTGTAAGTCCCAGGAGTCATCTCTCCTTTACCTCCTTTCCCCTTCTCATGCCACTAGAGTCCTGTCCTCCAGCTCCTATCCTAGAAATAGAAAAGGTGGTGACAGAGAGGGTTTGTATCACACCCTCCTTCTGGCTGTGATACTAATTATTCCACATTGGTATATTGAACTCAGAGAAAAGTGAAATTTAGGCTCTGGTAAACCATTCCTTAATACAAGATGAAACAAAACAAAAACTCCTCACTATTGGCTTTAAAGCTCTCCATCACTCTACCCCTTCCTACCTTACCTCCTTCTCTCCTTCTACATCCCAGCCCACACACTCTGCTCCTTTGGTGCTAACCTTCTCACTGTGTGTCAATCTCACCCGTCTCGCCACCGACCCCTGGCCCACATTCTACTTCTGGCCTGGAATGCCTTTCCTCCTCACATCTGCCAGACAATCATTCTCCCCTCCTTCGAAGCCCTACTGAAGGTGCACCTCCTCCAAGAGGCCTTCCTAGACTAACCCCCCTTTTCCTCAGCTCCCACTCCCTTCTGTGTCACCCTGACTCTCTCCCTTGGTTCTTCCCTCCTCTCTCCACCCCAGAGCACCTATGTATGCATGCATATATCTATAATTCTATTTATATTGATTCCTATTTATTTGTGTTGATGTCTGTCTCCACCCGTTCTCTAGACTGTGAGCCCATTGTGGGCAGGGATTGTCTCTATTGCCGTATTGTACTTTCCTAGTGCTTAGGACAGTGCTTTACACACAGTAAGCCCTCAATAAATACAATTGATTGATTGGTTGATTGATACAAAAGAGCCTAGTGAGCCATTTGTTTGGTCTAATGACCCATGAACATTCTTAGAACTTTTGAGAGAGACCTAGATTTTAATTATCTGTAAGAGTCAGTTGTATTTGTTGAGCACTTACTGTGTGCAGAGCACTGTTCTAAACACTTGGGAGAATAGAATATTAACATATAACTGACATAGTCCCATCCCACAACAAATGAACAGTCTAGGGGGAAGACAGACATTAATATAAATAAATAAAATGACAGATATGTGCGTAAGTGCTCTGGGGTGGGGGGATGAATAAAAAAAGTAAGTCAAGGCTATGCAGAAGGAGGTGGAAGAAGAGGAATGGAGGGCTTAGTCAGATTTGGCCTCTTGGAGGATATGTGCCTTCAATAAGGCTTTGAAGGAGTAGAGAGTAATTTTATGTCAGATATGAAGAGGGAGTGTGTCCCAGGGCAGAGGCAGGATGTGGGTGGGAGGTCAGTTGTGAGATAGATGAGATCAAGGTATAGTGAGTGGGTTGACGTTAGAAGGGCCAAGTGTGTGAGCTGGGTTGTAGGAGAGCAATGAGGTGAGGTAGGAGGGGGAAAGGTTATTGAGTGCTTTCAAGCCCTTGCTAAGGAGTTTCTATTTGATGTGGAGGTGGAGGGACAACCACTGGAGGTTCTTGAACAGTAGGGAAATGTGGATTGAATGATTTTGTAGAAAAATGATCCAGGCAGCAGAGGGTAGTATGGACTGCAGTGGGGGAGAGACAGGAGGCAAGGAGATCAGCAAGGAGGCTGATGCAGTCATCAAAGTGGAATATGATAACTGCTTAGATTAAAATAGTAGCAGTTTGGATGGAGAGGAAAAGGAGAGTTTTAGCAAGGCTGTCAAGGTCACAAAAGAAAAAGCACCATGCAGAAACTATGTTTCTTCTCGATGCAAATATGAGTCCAAATATGGTCCACCTCAGTGGTCAGCTAACAATTGGGCAATTTCTTGTCTTATCCTCATTTTACAGATGAGGAAAATGAGGCCTTGAGAGAGGTAAACTGACTGACTTGTCAGGATGAGCCCACCTGCAACTATTAGCCCAATTAAGCTCTGCAGATTGGCTGGAGTGCCCTCAGGGTAGAGATCAGCACATTGTAGGAGGGCTTAGCTCCCCAGAAATCTGACTCCTTTCCCTGTCAGGGAAGGCCTCCTGGAGGCCTAGAAATTGGGGAGAGCAGTGGTCTGTGAGGTTTGAAGAGGGAAAAAGTTTTTTTTAGGGTGTTTGTTAAGCATTTACTGTGTCTCAAGCCTCTGGGTAGGTACAAGTGAGTTAGGTAGGACACAGTCCCTGTCCTGCATGGGGCTCCCAGTCTAAGTATGAGGGAGAACAGGTATATAATCTCCATTTTACAGTTGAGAAAACTGAGACACAGAGAAGTTATGTCACTTGTCCCAGGTCACAGAGCAAGTAATTGGCAGACTCAGGATTAGAACCCAGATCCTTATGACACCCAGACCCATTCTCCTTCAATTAGATCATGCTACATCTTAGTTCTCAAGAGTTCCAGGCAGAAGGCAGGGGGGGCATGAGCCCCCCTAGACTGTGAGCCCACTGTTGGGTAGGGACCCTCTCTATATGTTGCCAACTTGTACTTCCCAAGCACTTAATACAGTGCTTTGCACACAGTAAGCGCTCAATAAATACGATTGAATGAATGAATGAGCAAGAGGTCTGGGACAAAAGACCATGAATAAAGCATCGTATTTTGTTTGCCATGAGAGGAGTGAATTTTGCGACCTGGGGTGTAGTGGAAGAGAAATGAGGATAAGCAATGGGGAGAGAGCTGATGGAATGTCTTAATTCAGTTCAATCGTATTTGAGTGTGTACTGTGTGTGAAGCATTGTACTAAAGCCAGTGGCCAGGCAGAGAAAAATTGACCACTGAGGATTTTGAGGAGTGGGAAGATGTGTGCAAAGCCAGGTTTTAGAAAAATGACATGGGCAGCTGAGTGAAGTATCAACCAGATAGAAGAGATCCTGAAGACAGGATGGTCAGTGAGGAGAATGATACAATAGCCAAATTGTGCTTGGACAAGTGCTCTAACCAGAGGTGTGACAGTGTCGGGGGAGGGGAAGAAATGGTTTCTGAAAATATTGTGAAGAATTGACAGTTTGGTAGCACACTGAATATAGGGATTTAAAGAGAGGATCCAGGGATTTTGCCACAATTGAGGCTTGAAAGAACAGGAAGATGGTGGTGGTGTATTTGCCTTTGGGAAAATTGTTGAGAAGAAGATTTGTGAGGGAAGAAAGGGAGTTAAAGGCATGCTAAGCTTGAGGTGCCAATGGGACATTCATGAAGAAATATCCAACCTGATTAACTTGTACTACCCCAGTGCTTAGTACAGTGCCTGGCACATAGTAAAGTGCTTACCAAATACCATTAAAAAATGTGTCCTGGAGAGAGGCAGATGTGTGAGATTGTAGAGAAGTAGAGCATCCTGGGAGTAGTGAGGTAGACTTGGGAGCCACTTGCATAGAAGTGGAAGTTGAAGCAGTGTGGCCTAGTGGACCTGGGCTCTAATCCAAGCTCTGCCATTTACCTGCTGTGTGACCTTGGGCAACAATTAATTTCTCTGGGCCTCCGTTTCTTCATCTGTAAATTGAGGATTAAATACCTATTCTCACTCCTATTGAAGCTGGAAACCCCATGTAGTACAGGGATTGTGTCCAATTTGATTATCTTGTATCTGTCCCAGCACTTAGTACAGCACTTGACATCTAGTAAGCATCTAACAAATATGACAGTAATGATTGTTATTATTAGTTGAAGCTGCTAAAGTGGATTAGCTCCTGAAGAGAATGAGTATAATTGGAGACTAGAAGGGGGTGCAGAACTGAGCCTTGAGGGATGCTTTAACTTAGATAGTGGGAGGAAGAGAAGAAGAGGGTGAAAAAGAAAGAAAAGGAGCTGTCAGAGAGGTAGGAGAACAGGAGGGGACTGAGTTAAAGAACTCAAAGTTAAACTTTGTTTGATGGAGTAGGGAAAGGGCCACAGTGTAAAAAGTAGTCAAGAGGTTAAACAGGATTGGGATGGAGTAGAATCTGTTGTTTGGCAAGAAGGAGGTCATTTGTGACCTTAGAGAGTGTGGTTTCAGTGGAGTGGAAGAGGACAAAACTGGATTTTAGAGAGTAAAAGAGAGGTTTGAGGGGAGGAAATGGAGGCAGTGGGTGTAGACAAACCATTCAAAGAATTTGGTTAGAAATGGCATTTGTTCAGTGCTTACTATGTGCCAGGCAGTGTACTAAGGGCTGGGGTAGATAGAAACAAACTGGGTTGAACCCAATCCCTGTCCCACATGGAACTCACAGTCTCAAACCCCATTTTACAGATGAGGTAACTGAGGCTCAGAAAAGGTAAGTGACTTTCTGTGCCCAAGGTCACACAGCAGTCAAGTGGATTAAAACACTTGACTGTCTGACACCCAGGCCCATGGCTTATCCACTAAGCCATGAATGGGTGGTGGGAGATGGGCTGATAACTGGGTGGTGCAGTCCTCCTCTGTCTCCCCTCAGAGACCTGTGGTTTCTACATTTCTACAGTCTTTGAGGCTTTGAGGCTGAGAAGCCTTTGTTGAAAGTCAAATTGTGGGCTGTTTCAGCTCAAATCTAGTCCTTTCTAACATTTGGTTGAGCCTATATTTCTGATTATTGTCTGTCCATTTATTGAGTGGTGCTTATTAAGCCCCTACTGTGGCCACAGGACTGCACTAATTGCTTGAGAGAGTGCACCAGAACCAAAAGACCAAGTCCCTGCCTTCCAGGGGTTTGCAATTTATTGGGAAAGTTAGGCCCACAGAAATGATTTACAAATGGTGGGAGCTGAAAGGGGATCAAGGATATAATACATAAACATAGGAATGTCAGGATGGAGTAACTAACTGAATAACTAACTAAACAATTGCATCTAAATATATGCATAAATCCCGAGGATGAGGGTACGTTTAGGGTATTGTTTCTTAGAGCTCCAGAATTTCGATATGAAAGCTGACGTAACACAATTCCATTTTTTTCCTCTTCTCTTCTTGCAGCAGTGCAATCATTGCATACCTTAAATGACCAGATCTCACATTTTATCGTCACCAAGTCGAAAGCATTGGAGGAAGATAAAGATCCCTTTCTTCCCAGTGAGAAAGAGTCCCTGAAGAATTCCATGACATTAATGAGACATCTCCTAATGGATGCCCAGGTACAAAGATCAATAAGCTCATATTGGTTAAAAAGTAGGGAATGTACTTTTGATTGGCCCAAAGTATTCAAGATACTTTTCATCATTTTTATAGAAGGGGTAAGCCAAGGAATAATGTTAAGCTCCCATTTCTATTGAAAACTGCTGCTTGTTTTTGAGATGAACAGTCATGAAAAGAACCTTTGGTTATATTGAATATTGGATTTTTTATTAGGCTAGGTTTGGGATTTTGTATTAAGCCTTTTTAAACCAAAGTTGCAGGCTTTTTAAAAAATGAAGAAGACTTCACATCTTAGAAAATCTGGCACAGTTTAGCTTTTGAAAAGTAAAACTTTGTCATCATGCTAAAAAGGTTTTGGATAGGATCTATGTGTAAGCAGAGTTTACTGGAAAGCATGATTGTTGATAATAGTACTATTGATACAGAAATGCAGTTATTGTCTTGGGTCGGGAGCCCCATTGGGTATGTCTTTTGAAGTCAGTCTGCCTCTACCCTGCCTCCAACAGGTCTGGGGACACTTCAAGGTGGGTGGACGAATGCCCTGTGAAGGGATGGTGCATATCATCTCCTGTGAGAGGTTGTGCAGGTGTGTGTGAGTCTCTCCTCTCCTTCCCTCCCCAATCTAGTAAAAATGCCTCAACCCGTGTAATAATAATAGTAATAATAATGGCATTTATTAAGCGCTTGCTATGTGCAAAGCACTGTTCTAAGCACTGGGGAGGTTACAAGGTGATCAGGTTGTCTTAATCCCCATTTTACAGATGTGGGAACTGAGGCACAGAGAAGTTAAGTGACTTGCCCAAAGTCACACAGCTAACAATTGGCGGAGCCGGGATTCGAACCCATGACCTCTGACTCCAAAGCCCAGGCTCTTTCCACTGAGCCACGCTGCTTCTCTGCTTCATTGTAGTGGGATCAATGGGCATACCTGCTTTTACACCTGTCCACCCTTGGAGAGAATAGTCTCCTTATTATCCAAGAGTCTCCTTCTTGCCCTACATGGAGGAGTCAGAATGAGCTTCCCTTCCTTTTAGAAAATCCCACTGTGCCCAAACAATCTTTCCTCCACGGCACATCCCGTACTGGCTCAGATATTCCATTTAGAGCTGCAAATGCCATCTCTGTTTCAGTTTTTTGACCCCTCAGCCCTCTAGTCTGAGTTTTGTACCAATGAGATTTTAACTGGCAGAGCTTCTTTGCAATTTTCCTGCATCTGTGATGTGCCAGATCGGCAGGATTTGTATGCCCCAGTGATGAAAATACCCCAAATTATGCAAATCCTTTCATTTCTATTCACTGTTCTCCTCCTCTCTCACTTACAATGAGTAACTCACTCAGCCTCAACGGGCACTTCTCAAGTCTGCCTAGGATAGAAAGGAAGTGTTCTGAGGAGACAACAGCCAATTTAAAAACCCAGAGAAAGGAGAAATTTGGAACAATTTAGAAAATAAAGGACAGCAAATTATTCCTGAAAGAATTAGCTTCACTGTGTGCAGACCCTCTCTATCAGAGCTTTAACTTCATCATTATTCTGTGGCCAAACACTCTTCAGCCAAAGGAAATGTACCCATGAATTGCTAAGAATCTGGATGTTGTTGTTTTTTTTCCTATGAACTCACCAAAATGAACTTCTGTTAACCCTGTAAATGAATGAGGCAGGTGGAAACCATTCTTAGGTGCTCAGTAAAATGTCAACCATCACAGCAGGAGAGCAAACTGTAGACTTGGAAAAGATAGGTGAAGGCATCGTTTGAAAAAGATCAGTCAAGGCATTGGTTTCCCGAAGAATTGTCCTAGGACACAACTGCTCAAGAGACAAACATCCCCCACACAAATACACACCCCGGCTCCCTTCTCTGGAGCAAGAGTAGTAAAGAATCATTCACCCTGTTTCTCTTTACCTTCCCCACCCTTCTTTAATAAAATAGTATTTGTTAAGTGCTTAATATGTGTCAGGCACTCTGCTATGTGCTGTGGAAGATACAAGATAATCAGGTTGGACACATCTCTTCATCCACAGTCTTAATCTCCATTTTGCAGATGAGGTAACTGAGGCACAGAGTAGTTAAGTGACTTGTCCAGGGTCACACCAGAGACAAGTGATGGGAGCTGGAATTAGAACCCAAGTCCTCTGACTCCCAGGCCTGTGCTCTTTCCATCAGTCCACACTTCTCTTTCCTCAAACCGCTCAGCCACATTCAAACGTGAGAGTAGACAGCTCCAATGTCCATTTTGGGGACAGGAAGACAACACTACTGAGCCTGTACTACAAATTTCATTTCTCAAAAGCCTACTTTAGAGAAGCAGTGTGGCTTAATGGATAAAGCAGGGACCTGGGAGTCAGAAGGACCTAGGTTCTAATCCTGGCTCCACCACTTGTCAGCTGTGTGAAGTGCCTTCACTTCTCTGTGCTTCAGTTCCCTCATCTGTAAAACCGAGATTAAAACTGTGAGCCCTTTGTGGAACGGGCTGTGTTGAACCTGATTATCTTGTATCTACTCCAGCACTTAGAACAGTGCCTGGTATACAGTAAGTGCTTAACAAACACCATTATTATTATTATCCTCAGTATTATTTTTTTTTTATTCATTCAATCATATTTTTTGAGTGCTTACTGTGTGCAGAGCACTGTACTAAGTGATTGGAAAGTACAATTCAGCAACAGAGACAATTCCTACCCAACAATGGGCTCACAGTCTAGAAGGGGGGAGAAAGACAACAAAACAAAACAGAACAAGTAGACAGGCATCAATATTGTCAGTATAAATGAATAGAATTATAGATATACACACATCATGAGAAGCACATACACATCATCATCATCATCATCAATCGTATTTATTGAGCGCTTACTGTGTGCAGAGCACTGTACTAAGCGCTTGGGAAGTACAAGTTGGCAACATATAGAGACAGTCCCTACCCAGCAGTGGGCTCACAGTCTAAAACAGAGACACACATGAGAAGCAGCGTGGCTCAGTGGAGAAGAGCACGGGCTTTGGAGTCAGAGGTCATGGGTTCAAACCCCGGCTCCGCCAATTGTCAGCTGTGTGACTTTGGGCAAGTCACTTAACTTCTCTGTGCCTCAGTTACCTCATCTGTAAAATGGGGATTGAGACTGTGAGCCCCACGTGGGACAACCTGATCACCTTGTAACATCCCCAGTGCTTAGAACAGTGCTTTGCACATAGTAAGTGCTTAATAAATGCCATTATTATTATTATTATCATTAAAATAAATCGAAAAAATAATAAATATGTACATATATACTCAAGTGCTGTGGAGTGGGGAGAGGGGTAGAGTAGAGGGAGGGAATAGGGGCAATGGGGAGGGGAGGTGGAGCAGAGGAAAAGGGGTGCTCAGTCTGGGAAGACCTCCTGGAGAAGATGAGCTTTCAGTAGGGCTTTGAAGGGGGGAAGTGTGCTAGTTTGGTGGATGTTAGGAGGGAGGGCATTCCATACTGAAATGACTCCTCAAGATTATCCCCTATACTACACTCTCACTCCCTGAGTCTTAGTATTGAAAATCTGAACATTCCTTGAGGTCTGTTCCCTATTTGTCTGTTTGTCACCTCAGAATAATTACAGTCTATCTTCCTTTCATTCTCTTTCTATCCTAATTGCCTCGGGTAATGGAGTTTTATCCTATCATTGAGTTGGCACTGAAGCCTTTCCGTAATGTACATCTAATCTAATCTATTCCTTTGGATCAACAAAGCCTCAGGAAAGACATTCATCTAACCCCAGCTACATCTCAGCTTCACCTAAATCATTTGTTTGTGTCATTTTCTCACTTTGAATAGTCAGGTGACAGGCTCTATATACATCCACAATGGGGAGATGCCATGGCTTAATTTAAACCTGGCTTTGCCAGGACCCGAGTTCAGCCTTAGGTCCAGGAAGCTGTAGAAATTTTGGGAGATCCCAGGCACTTTGAGCTGAAACCAAGAGCTATTGACTCAACCCAGGAAGGAGTTTCATCCTTAATCGATCGATGATATTTATTGATCAGTAACTGTATGCACAACACTGTACTAAGTATTTGGGATTGTATAATACAACAGAGTTGGTCCACACATTCCCCACCCACAGTGACCTTACAGGGGAGACAGACATTAACGTATATAAGTAATTTATAAGAATATCATTCTCTGAGTCTGGACTTCTTACTTTTCAAATCCCTCCTTCCCCTCCCCTTAAGCATTCTGGTTGGGAACAGATTGATCTGGAAAAGTGGGAGGTTCCAATTCTGAGTGCCTTGATGCATTTCTCCCTGTGTAGGGATGTTATGTAATGTTCTTACCAGGTTAGTTTTCTGACTGGAAAGAAGATGTAGTCCAGAAGTAGATTATCCCTGGAAAGAGAAATGGTGGCAAGGAGGAAAATGATACAGTGTTTGAACATGATATCATGAATTGTGATCACTGGGGAGCTAACCAAAGGTCTTTCCATACTCTACAGTTTTCATTCTGGCTCAGTAAGTGACTATGTGACCATCAGCCTCAATCTGGAAATTGTACCATCCCAATCTTTTCTTATTTAGACCCAGTAACTTCTCCAAACAGGCCATGGGGCTATAACTATGGTTCTGCTGCAGAAGTCAATGAGAGTCATACTTCTAACCCCCAACCATGCAACTCTGAAAATAGGCCTCTTAGATTTCGTTGCTAAATCAATGTAACTCCTTAGGTAGCACATTTCCGAAATGGTCAGGGTCGTTACTAGGTCTTGAGCTTGGAAGCTCAGTAGTAGCCAAAAAAAAATGTTCTGCTAAAATATTATTTTGGGAAATAGTGAAAATATCCAGATTCTGGGGTAAAGAGGAGAAAAAAAGGCAGGGAACTGAGGTCTATCCAGTGGGAAAATGACACACCTGTAATTATCTGTGATCTTTATCATACATGATGAGGCAAATGGGTGAACAAGTAGGTTTAATGTAAATCCACAGAATTCAGGCTTTTTGCATTTTTGTAATCACACTATCATTTCTGCCTCCACATTCATCTTCCTTCTCTTTTTTTGGATAGAAATGGCAACTTACAATGACTCGCCTTTTCCCTAGGAATGGACTAAACCCATCCCCAAAACTTTCCATGTGTTCCACCAAGCTGCTAAGGACTAACTAATGTGTCCTACTAACCAGTGACCCTTCTCACTCCATTTAGGCAAATGTTTCCTCTGAGTTTTCCCCTTGACGTTCTCTCTTGCTGCTGCCTACTCCTGGAATTTATCAAGAACCATCTGGGCCTATCAAGGGCACTGCTTCACCCTCTATGAAAGCTCTATATCCCTTTTTCATTGATTGGGCAAGTCACTTAACTTCTCTGTGCCTCAGTTACCTCATCTGTAAAATGGGGGTTAAGATTGTGAGCCCCCTGTGGGACAACCTGATCACCTTGTAACCTCCCCAGCACTTAGAACAATGCTTTGCACATAGTAAGCACTTAATAAATGCCATTATTATTATTATTATTATTATTATTATTAATAATAATAATAATAAAACCATTTCATCTGTATTGGAAGTGAGATGTTTATTATCTGGCACTAATTCTCTAGCATCAGACTGGAATATGTTTATATGTGTTAATAGTTGTGGTATTTAAGCACATTATTATTATATGCTAAATTCTGGGATAGATACAATATAATCAGGTTGGATATAATTCCTTCCCACCCAGGGCTCTCAGTCTCAAGGGAAGGGAGAACATCCCCATTTCACAGGTGAGGTATTTAATCCCCATGGTCACGCAACTGGCAAGTGGCAGAACCAAGATTATAAACCAGGTCTTCTGATTCCCAGGCCCAAGGTGTTTCAGTTAGACCATGCTGCTTCCCTCCATCATTCATTCATTCATTCAGTCATATTTATTGAGCACTTACTGTGTGCAAACCACTGTATTAAGCGCTTGGAAAATACAAGTTGGCAACATATAGAGACTGTCCCTACCCAACGGGCTCACAGTCTAGAAGGGGGAGACAGACAACAAAACAAAACAAGTAGATAGGTGTCAAAGCCATCAGAATAAATAGAATTATAGCTATACAACTACTGCATCTTACCCTGCCTGACGAACCCTAATGTCAATACGTAGTCTCATAGAGCATTACATTAGGTCTCCTTGTCTTTCCTCATAGTTTCTGTTTTAATCATTTAGTTAGCGCTAATTATTTTTCTTTCTCTCCTATGACTCCCCTTCTAATTTTCCAAATCTCATTTAAATTATAGATCCTAAACTACACACACACACACACACGAACCAATCTGTAACCAAATATACATTGATTTAAAAAAGTTTAACACAAAAGAGATTTTTTTCCCATACACCCATATGTGCATCTTTCCATAGATATTGCCCATGTTAGCTTTTTTAAAAATACTTAAGCCGCTTAAGAGCAGGGAAGGAATTTCTTAACTTGTCCTGTAGGCGCCTCCCTCAGTCATGCTCATGAAACATTTAATGCAATTTGTTCGTGATGGAATATCCTGACATCTGTCTAAAGGTAGAATGAAGCTGGGTAAAATGGTTTCAGAGAAGCTGGAGACTGGTTCAAGTTTGACTGGTTGAAGGAATAATCAATTCAAGTCACATCTTCCTTAGAAGCAATAAATCCTGCTTAGGAAAACATCAAGAGGCAAAGCAGGGCCAAGCTATGAGATTCCACCTCTGAGGATTATAAAACAACACATACAGAGTGAGCATATCTTCCCAGGTATAATAGGGGTGCCTGCAATGATTGACAGCACTGACAATCTCTCATCGAGTGCTGAATCAGGAAGATACTATCTTGGAAGGCCCCAACTAGCAGGCCTGAAATTACTTATTTATTTCTTCAATACATATGGAAAAGTGCCTATATTTACATTCTCTTCCTTCATGTGTCACCAGTAACCCCAAGTCTGAATCACCATGTTTTCTGAGATGCAGAATTTTTGCCTTTCTTTGGTGAGATGGGAGTGTTTTACTCAGTCCCCTGAATGATTAGATTCATGGGTCTGTGTGGAGATTTAATTATTTTACTCTCGTGTTGTGACTGCATACTCAGAGGAGTTGATTACACCAAATGATGTTTTTTGGCATTTTCCCCCTCCCTCTTTGGCATTCCCCTCACTTTCCCCTTGTGAGCTCTAACATCCTAATTTATTAAGAAGGAAATTAAATGCTTGGAAAATAATCAAATTGCTTTGTTGGCTATGTGAGCTGCCTCATCTCCCTTCCTGCAGCACGAGGCTGGGACCATGTCGCACTGGACAGGCTTAATGGTCCCCATCAGAACTCCCCACCAAACAGCGAGTAAAGGCTGAAGGCGATTCTTACTGAACACAGACAGTCCATGAATTGAGTGCTGCCATTCCATTCCAGGACAGGAATATGGGTATTAATTGGTCAACAACTTCAGAAACAGACGTAGGAGTTTCAGCTAACCCACCCAAATCTTTACTGTGTAGAAAGCTGGAGCAGATGCTAGTGGGGCAGGAGCCTTTGTTCCAAGAAACTGTGAAAAATCTAATAGAAAGTGTTTGTACCTGAGGGCCCAGTAAAGGAAGCACAAACGATCAGATTCATTAGAGTGCTCCAGTGAAGTTATGACACTCTGTCTCCTTTTTCTTTCTGCGGGGGTCTGCAGGGGAACCTTGATATGGGCAGTTGCTTTGGTTCCCTGTGCCCCATGATGTGATATGGGGAGGAGTAGAAAGGAATTCGGGGGAGATCTTGGATATAGAAATAGTCAAATCGGTTTGTAGAAGTGAGGCCAAAGCAAGGTTTCTAGATTGAGTACTTTTCTGTGGGATAATGATTTTTGAAAACTGTTTACTAGCTATCTGTCAGTGTGCTTCTCTTACCACCATCTATCTTGTCTGTCATACTGCCGACTTCTCACCTTTGTCCTGCCTCTGGCATGGGTCTCCATATTCATAAAAATAATAATAATGATGGCATTTGTTAAGCGCTATGTGCGAGGCACTGTTCTAAGTGCTGGGGGTGGGTGGGTGGGTACAAGGTGACCAGGTTGTCCCACGTGGGGATCACAGTCTTAATTCCTATTTTACAGATGAGGTAACTGAGGCTCAGAGAAGTTGAGTGATTGCCCAAGGTCACACAACAGGCATGTGGTGGAGCCAGGATTAGAACCCATGACCTCTGACTCTTTCCACTGAGCCGTACATATTTGACAATCATTCTCCCCACCTCCAAAGCCTTATTAAAAGTACATCTCCTCCAAAAATCAGTGCAGCCTAGTGGCTTAGAACATGGGCCTGGAAGACAGAAGGACCTGGGTTCTAATTCTGACTCTGCCCCTTGTCTACTGTGTGACCTTGGGCCACTCACTTAACTTCTCTGTGCCTCAGTTACCTCATCTGTAAAATGGGGATTAAGACTCTGAGCCCTATATAAGACAGGAACTGTGTCCAACCTGATTAGCTAGTATCTACCCCAGAGCTTAGTACAGTGCCTGGTACATAGTAAATACTTACCAATTACCATAAAAAAGAGGCCTTCCCCAACTAAGCCCTCATTTAATAATAATAATAATAATGTTGGTATTTGTTAAGCGCTTACTATGTGCAAAGCACTGTTCTAAGCGCTGGGGAGGTTACAAGGTGATCAGGTTGTCCCACGCGGGGCTCACAATTTTAATCCCCATTTTCCAGATGAGGTAACTGAGGCCCAGAGAAGTTAAGTGACTTGCCCAAAGTCACACAGCTGACAGTTGGCAAAGCCGGGATTTGAACCCATGACCTCTGACTCCAAAGCCCAGGCCCTTTCCACTGAGCCACAGCAGCTTCTCATTTCCTCTTCTCTCTTTACCTTCCGTGCCAACTTTGCACTTGGTTTTGAATCCTTTATTCACCCCACCCTCAGCCCCACAACACTTATGTACGTATCCACAATTTATATTGATGTCTGTTTCCTCCTCTAGACTGTAAACTCGTTGTGGGCAGGGAACGTGTCTACCAACTCTATTATATTGTACTCTCTCAAGTTCTTAGTACAGTATACTGCATATAGTAAGGACTCAGTTAATATGATTGATTGTGCTTCAGTGGAAACTCTTTGTGGGCATCCAACTCTGTTATATTGGTATTCTCCCAAGCACTTAGTGAAATCCTTTGCACAGAGCAAGCACTCAGTAAATATGATTGATTGATTGTGCTTCCTTTACTGAGCCCTCAGGTACAAACCCCGTCTTTCCGGGAACTTCCATTAGCAATAGCAGAGGGCTTTTCCAGTCTTTGATCTCACAGTCACTTTTTCAGTAGGAGTTTGGCCTGACATGTTTTGTCTGGGATTTGTCTTTCAGAATCTCAGAGTTGGGCAAAAGTATCACAGGGGTGTGAATGCTGGTTTATGGAACTGCTTTGGACTGATTCATTAAGAATGAGCCTTCAGGTTTAGCCAATTAAAGGTAACAGCATATTGTGTACAATTGGGGAGCTTCGGGGAATAGAGCAGTTCACACATGCTCATTACGAAATCACATTTTAAAATGTTTTTTTCCCCATTATATAGCACTTTTCTTCCCCCAAAGCACTTTCTGAACTATATTCAAAGCCACTGCCTTCAGGGAGATCATAGTTACAATATGTACTTCTATAGCACTTTAATCTACAATGAGCTTTATCGTTCTCTTTATTTAAGTATTCATGTTGACAACCCTGTGGACTAGGGTGTCCTTATTTTCCAGAAAGTAAAGGACAAGACAGGGCTGTATAAAGCCGCAGAGCATGGCTGTCCTAGAGCTGAGATTAGTTTTAAACTCACCATCTCAACTCACAGTCCTGAGCTAATCTAACCAGTCCTTGAACCATATCACTATTTTTTTTATGGTGTTCATTAAGCACTTACTGTGTGTCAGGCACTATTCTAAGCGTTGGTGAGATACAAGTTGATCAGGCCCAACACAATCCCTGACCCACTTGGGGCTCACAGTCTAAGTAGGAGGGAGTACAGGATTTGAATCCTTATTTTACAATTGAAGAAACTGAGGCACAGAGAAGTTGTGACTTGCCCTAGGTAAAAAAAAAAAAAAATGGCAGAGCTGGGATTAGAACCTACGTCCTTTGACTCCCAGGCCTGTGATCTTTCCACAACAACAGTGAGGAAAGAGGAAAGCTTGAAATTTCAAGCAAGGTTATTATGGGAGATAGCTTTCTCTTAAGAAATTATCCCAGGATATCTATAAAAAATCCCCATGCACAAGCCCTAGCTTTTAAAGGTCGTATTGGAAACAAACACTAGAGGTAAATTCATGGAATTCAGATTACTGAATTGAAAAAATAAAGGAATGAGTTGACCCGTAAAAGGAGTTTTACGTCTGTATCTAACCTAATTAACTTGTACCTACCCCAGCACTTAGAACAGCGTTTGACACATAGTAAGCACTTAACAAATAACAAAACAAATCATCTCCTTTAGCAATCTGGTAATTCAGGTGGTCCATGGCTGATCCTTTTCCCAAGCCATTTTAAAAAGGCAGGTATATAACCTATTCTCAGATTCCAAATTACAGACTCAACAAGTACCACTCAGTGCAGGTCATCTCTTATGCATTTCTTACAGTTTCTCACACAGCAGTTTCCCAAATCCTCTTACATTACATCATGGCTGCTTTGACCTTTTAAGAAACATTTTTCTTAGGAAATTTAACCTGCAGGGATCATCAGGTAGATGATTCCATCGCATCAATTACATATACATGTAAATTCTTTCCTCCATATAGCAGAAAAGCAGGGGGAGAACTATAATTGCAATTCCCCAGTTCATATCTAATCCATCTCCATTGGTAAGATTTAACAAGTTCTTAGCCATTTACTTGCCATTTCAGAGACTGTACTCCCACTTCCCAGCCTCCCAGCACATAGCAGGCACACGATTAATTACAATTTTTTTTAAATAAAATCGAACTTACTTTCAACTTGAACAGTGGAGAGAGCATGGGCATGGGGGTTAGAGAACCTGGGTTCCAATCTTGGCTCAGCCACTTGTCTGCCATGTGACCTTGGGAAAGTCACAAATTTTCTGGGCCTCAGTTTCCTCATCTGTAAAATAGAAATTCAATTCCTCTTATCCCCACTACTTAGACCATGGAACAGGAACTTTGTCTGATCTGATTAACTTGTAACTACCCCAGAGCTTAGAACAGTGACTGATGCATAGCATGAGCATAATAATAATATTAGTAAATATTATTATTATTTAGCACTTCCTGTGTGCAGAGCACTGTACTAAGCACTTGGAAAGTACAATTCAGCAATAAAGAGAGAAAATCCCTGTCCTCAACGGGCTTGCAGTCTAGAAGGGGGGAGACAGACATCAAAAGTAAACAGAATTATATAAATAGAATTATAGATATATATATGCATCATATATATGTATATACACATATTCAAGTAAACAGGCATTTCTTTTTTCAAGATGCTGGTCTAGGTTCCATTTGGTTGAATGATGTTGCCAGTCCCAAAAATGCTAGACCCAGAACAGGAGCAGGCATGTGGATATTGATTGGTCAGAAACTTGAGATACAAGGGCAGGGCTTTCTGATAATAAACCCTAATCTTTGCTGTGCTTAAAGTAGGAATAGATCATGGAGGTGCCTTAGTGTTTGCTTCTGGCATCTTCTGTGTTCCATTGTGCAGCCTAAATTGGGTGGACTGGGGATTTCTGGGCATAGTGAACATGTGAAGATGGGACTGGGAAATATGTTTACGCTTAGTTTATGAGACATGAGATCTGCTTTCTGTTTTGAGTATCACCTGTTTACTGAGCCCCTCTAGTCCTATCCATATGAATTAAAAGTGTTTTTTGGTCCTGCTGCCTCATTTAAGATTGCCAAGAATACCCAAGATAGCCAACTCCTTCATTTCCCCCCTCCTGAACCCAATGAGAGGAAGAGACATAAAAAATGACGGGGTCAGGTTTATTCATGCTCCTTGAGACAGAGCATCCATTTGAGAAATCACAAAACTACTAGGCGAGGAAATGACATTTTAGACTCTTTGGAGAGCAAAAGAAAAAGGTGGAAGAAAAAATTGAATCCAGTCAGAATATGCCACATTAATTGAAAGTGCTGGAATTTAGTTGAAAAAAACCCGCTTCACTAAAGAAAGCCATTAGTGTGAAACTGTCATATCTTTAATATAAAGTCAGTTCTGCCACAATCTTTGTCTTCATTACATGACTGAAGAATTTGGTAATGTTCTTCCCCCAACAAGAATCTTATCTGGGTATAACATGATCCTCAAATTGGGGCAAGTAGATTTTGCGGAGGAAGAAATGGTTGTGCTCATGACAGTGGTTAAGGCAAGGTGCTGCTATGCTTCCCAGCTTCTGCCACCCTGTGCTTCCTCTAGGATTCTTTCTGGTTCTTTATGTTTTTGCAGCTTTGTAGCACAGTAATCCCACAGTAAATGAGATGTAACTGTGAATAGCATTTGCTTCTAACAGCAGCTAAACTTAAAACATTAAAAAGTTCATCCAACAACTCATAGGCTACTGGGCTTTTTGGGGTGGTGTTGTGGGGGAAGGTGGCTGGCCACTGAAGGTGTAGAGCTGTGGCCGTTGACAACCAAAGAAGAAACAGACAGCAGGGGGCAGGGCCATTGTGAGTATGGGTTTGATAAACCGCAAATGCCAAGGGACTACTGAAGTTGCAGCAGTAAGATAGCAATGAGTGGCAAAGGTGTTCACATTCTAAAAATGGTGTACTTAACAATAATACAGAAATTTGTATTGGAAAATGTCAGTAACAGTAGTATCTTCGAACTACCAATCTCCTAACACATTAATTCACATTGAAGCCATGGCAACGCTAACATAATTTTCTCGTAATGTTAGAAGTTACTGGAATTTTTTACGTGGAGTTTCCGATGCCGCTAATGAATTCATATTCATTTCAGTCACCTTTCAGTGACACACACTGCCTTTCACAAAAGCATAGCATAAGGGCATTCATATTATTATTGAGGAAGACCAATGCCCCATCCAAAGCAATATTCTAGCTCAGTTGGCAACAGGATGCTTGGATGATGGCTGCTTTCCATGGCAGGTAAACTGAGGCTCAGCATTTCTTAACCATGAACTTTCATTCTGGAATAGATCTGGGAAGAAGGCCAGAGTTCCTCAGCCCCAACTTGTGCCAGTAAGCAATACTCTGTCTCTACTGCCTGGGTGTAAATCACATTTTAAAAGGAGTTTAATAGAGAGGTGGCAATTTGGATAGTCCCACATCCTGTGGAACATGAAAAATCACTTGCTTCTGGCATCCTGGAGGGATGTTAATTGCTTTCAAAGATTCAAGATGGATTGCCTTGTCTTGAATTTTCTACTGGACTCTTCCCCTTTTCCCCTGCAAAAGAGGAAAAAAAAAGATAATATTGATTCAATACATTTTAAATGGATCAAAAAGATGACCGAGCCAGATTCACAAGATTGGGACTGAGTAAAACTGGAACCAAAAAAGGTGAAGAATATGATGTTTTTGGTGACCATCTATTTTGCTTCCTCTTCTGCCTCTACTTTGGTCTTTATAGATAAGGGCACCTGGGTTTACCTAATTTATTTTAATGGTATTTGTTAAGCATTTATGCCAGGCATTGTACCAAGCTCTGAGGTAGGTACAGGCTAATCAGGTTGGACACAGTCTGTGTCCCATATGTCCCAAAATTGAATACTATGGGTTGTATTTTGCCAGTCCTGCAGTGATGATTGTGAGGAGCTTCTAGATGGTTATTATCCTTGTGAAAATGGGGGTGAACTGGGAGCATCAGGGGATTTTGTATCAAAGTGCCAACAACTGCTGGTGACCCTTGCTGTTACTACAGCTGTACTGTTGTTGCTGTACAAGCACAATAGATGATGTCAGTGTCCTAATTTATTAACATCCTATTTTGGTGGTGGTTGGGGGGGGGCAGATTTGGAAGTTGTCACCTCACCTGTGCCTTCGTTTTAATCATGATTATGTTCTCCATCTTGTCATCTTTCCAACCATAAATAAAAAAGAAACGGGTCCACCATTATCTGGGAAATATTCCAGATGTGCATTAGTGGAGAAGCACTGACATTTTTATGTCACTATTAAGGTTTCTTAATCAAACACAGGATCACACTTAGTACTCAGCAGGCATGCAGGGGCACTGAAGATTAGAGTGATTAGTGAGGCAAATATTGCTTAACCCTCAGACTGTAAACTTCTCTAGACTGAAAACACATTGTGGGCAGGGAACGTGACTATCAGTTATGTTGTATTGCACTCTCCCAAGTGTTTAGTACAGTGCTCTGCACAAAGTGTAGTAGAGTACGGTACAACAGTGTTGGTAGAGTACAGTACAACAGTGTTGGTAGAGTACAGTACAACAGTGTTGGTAGACATGTTCTCTGTCCACAACCAGTTTACTGTCAGGTCACATTCTAATGCTCCCGTGAGGTCTGGACTGAAAGTGAACACTGACAAATCCTGGTTTGTTAAGTTGTTTTTTGTTGTTGTTTTGATTTGTTTAAAGAAAAATGAAACTCTCAGCAGCTAGTTTTATCCTGGATCATGTTAGGTCTAATGGCATCATTAATAGCTGTTACTAAAGTCAGGTTTGCTAACCATTTTCTTAAAGTGCACTTGACAACTCTCCACTTCTCTTCATGAAGGCGGAAAAGGGAGAATTGATTGGTGCACTGCCTCTGATCACCCAGTGTATTTAGGGGAATGAAGAATGAGGTAACAATAAGTGCTGAAAAAAATTTGCCTTTAAAGATCCACTTGTGCAGGGAGCCTTATATTACATTCTCCCGTCCCAAATGACCTAACAGACACTCCTTCTAAACCAGTTGTTTTCCTGTATGAGACCCCTGGATCTTCAAGTAGAGTCTTTAAAAGAGAAGAGAAACTGTTTTTTGGTGAGTCTCTGAGGCACAGTATTGTAGGCTCCCATGTATACTGAGCGTTAATCAATCAATTAATGGTATTCATTGCGTGCTTACTATGTGCAGAGTACTATATTCAGTACTTGGGAGGGTACAATACAATAGAGTTAGCAGATATAGTCCTCCCTGTCCACAAGAAGCTTACAGTTTAGAGGGATAAACCTACAGTCTAGAGGATAGTGAGACAGCTTTATTAAGGGACTGCTGAGATTAGACATCATTTTCTTCCTGGGGCTCAAATAGTCTACAACTAATCTGCCCTCATCCACCTGAATTTCAACTCCACTGTAGCTTCAGCAGATTTACATGTGGGCAGAGGATTCTTGTGTTTTCTCCTACTACAACCCAGCCCACACACTTTACTCCTCTAATGCTCACCTTTTCACTGTACCTTGATCTTGTCTATCTCGCCCCCAAATTCTTGCCCCCATCCTGGCTCTGGCAAGGAATGCCCTCCCTCCTCTAATCAGACAGACAATTACCCCCCACCCCCCAAAGCCTTATTGAAGGCACATCTCCTCCAAGAGGCCTTCCCTGACTAAGCCTTCCTTTCCTCTTATCCCTCTCCCCTCTATGTCACCCTGACTTGCTCCCTTTATCATCTCCCCTCTTGGCCCCTCAGCACTTATGTACATATGTGTGATTTATTTTTACTAAAGCCTGTCTCCTTCTCTAGTCTGTAATCTCATTGGTGGGCAGGGAATGTGCCTGTTGTTATATTGCCCCCTCCCAAGTGCTTAGTACAGTGCTCTGCTCACAGTAAGTGCTCAATAAATACAGTTGACTGACTGTGTTTCATTCCTACTCTCACAAAGGCTTAGAACAATACTCTGCACATAATAGATACTCAATAAATGCTACTGATTAATCGATTGGATCAACTTCTACCAAGAAAATAAAATGAAGAATGGTTGTCTTTGTGAATACCTCACTGTAAATCTTTGGTGGGGTTGTAAGCCCTGTCTTCTCCCTACCTGAAGGTGGGGTGAATATCAAGTGCTTAAAGAATACAGGTCCAAGTAAATAGGTGATGCAGAAAGGAGAAGGAGTAGAAGAGATGAGGGCTTCTATAGATATTAAAGTAATTTTAGAAGACATTCCTCCATTTTAGCAGTAAATCCTCTTCAAAGGGGTATAGATTCCCCCTTAAGGCGATGTGGTGAGATATATGAAAGAATCATCTGACCCAGTTAATTCATTTGAGTGTCTCCAATGGTCCAACCTCTGGGGACAAACCTACCTGCTAAAGTTACACTGTTGCTAAAGTTTCTTCTAGACTGTAAGCTCGTTGTGGGCAGGGAATGTGTCTGCCAACTCTGTTGTATAATAATAATAGTGGTATTTGTTAAGCACTTACTACGTGTCAAGAACTTTTCTAAGTGCTGGAGTAGATACAAGGTAATCAGGTTGTCCCACATGGAGCTCACAGTCGTAATCCCCATTTTGCAGATGAGGGAACTGAGGCACAGAGAAGTTCAGTCCAAGACTGAACTCCTTGTCTTCCCTCCCAAACCCTGCCCTCTCCCTGACTTTCCCATCACTGTTGACGGCACTACCATCCTTCCCGTCTCACAGGCCCGCAACCTTGGTGTCATCCTCGACTCCGCTCTCTCGTTCACTCCTCCCATCCAAGCCGTCACCAAAACCTGCCGGTCTCAGCTCTGCAACATTGCCAAGAGCCGCCCTTTCCTCTCCATCCAAACCACTACCCTGCTCATTCAAGCTCTCATCCTATCCTGTCTGGACTACTGTATCAGCCTTCTCTCCGATCTCCCATCCTCTTGTCTCTCCCCACTTCAATCCATACTTCACACCACTCCCCAGATTGTCTTTGTCCAGAAATGCTCTGGGCATGTTACTCCCCTCCTCAAAAATCTCCGGTGGCTACCAATCAACCTGCGCATCAGGCAGAAACTCCTTACCCTCGGCTTCAAGGCTCTCCATCACCTCGCCCCTTCCTACCTCACCTCCCTTCTCTCCTACAGCCCAGCCCGCACCCTCTGCTCCTCCGCCGCTAATCTCCTCACCGTGCCTCGTTCTCGCCTGTCCCGCCGTCGACCCCCGGCCCACGTCATCCCCCTGGCCTGGAATGCCCTCCCTCCGCACATCCGCCAAGCTAGCTCTCATCATCCCTTCAAGGCCCTACTGAGAGCTCACCTCCTCCAGGAGGCCTTCCCAGACTGAGCCCCCTCCTTTCTCTCCTCCTCCTCCCCCTCTTCACCCCCCCGCCTTACCTCCTTCCCTTCCCCACAGCACCTGTATATATGTATATATGTTTATACGTATTTATTACTCTATTTATTTTACTTGTCATCATCATCATCAATCATCATCAATCGTATTTATTGAGTGCTTACTATGTGCAGAGCACTGTACTAAGCGCTTACACATCTATTCTATTTTATTTTGTTAATATGTTTTGTTTTGTTGTCTGTCTCCCCCTTCTAGACTGTGAGCCCACTGTTGGGTAGGGACCGTCTCTATATGTTGCCAACTTGTACTTCCCAAGCGCTTAGTACAGTGCTCTGCACACAGTAAGCACTCAATCAATGCGATTTGATTGATTGATTGATTGATTGAAGTGACTTTCCCCAGGTCACACAGCAGACAAGTGGTGGAGTCAGGGTTAGAACCCATGACCTTCTGACTCCCAGGCCTGTGCTCTATCCATTACACCATGCTACTCTCCCAAGGTGTATGCACACAGTAAGCACTCAATAAATGTGATTGATTGATGTCAGAGGAAGAAGCTATTGACCCTTATATTGTTCCCCAACATGCTCTCTTTTCATTTCTTTTCCACAAATAGGGAGAAAATTCAAATTGGAGTGACCTGTTAAATTTCAAAATGAAAATCTAGGGTCAAAACTCACAATGATTTCACAGAGTTTTTAGCTTTGTTTTTACTCTGTAGTAAATTTAGGGGGCCAGGGGTTGAAGGGGCTCACAAGAAACTAAGGAGCATATATGTAATAGACTGGAAAGGATTTTTGCTTTTGCAAATTATTTTCCATTTTGGTTCCCTTTCAGTATTCCAATCTTGTCATTTTGATAAGATTCTATAACCAATTTTTAAAGTCTTTCATATTCATATTCGGTTTCCTCTTTCCCATCATGACTCTCTCCCCCTCATTCCTATCCCCTTCCCCCCACCTCCTGCTCAGTTGTTACCTGACTGAACATACTTCTGATCCTCAGGTTCTTCCTCTAGACAAATAAGTCGAGCAGATTTTATATATCTTCCTTTGTGAAAGAGGAACCTTTTCATGCATTATGCAGCAAAGGGAATAGGATTGTGAGAGGGGGCGCATAGTAGAACAGCTAAGTTTCTTTTGGACTCCATAGGATTTCAGTCTTCTGTTGAAACTGGAATTTGTTATGGGCTTGCCATTTGAGAATGGAGCTGGAGACCTGCACTGGGAAAGCTCCAGAAAGCTGAAGAATGAACAAAAGGCAGGTAAGTCATCTGCTAGCCAAGTGTGCCTCCTCTGAGGAGAAAGCAAAGTGATACAGTCAACTAATCAATCAATAGTATTTCCTGACCAGAACACTATGCTAAGCACTTGGGAGAGAACAATAGAGTTTAGTACACATGGCTTCTGCCCTCAAAGAGTTTATTCATTCATTCATTCTTTCAATCATATTTATTGAGAGCTTACTGTGTGCAGAGCACTGTACTAAGCACTTGGAAAGTACAATTCGGCAACAGAGACAACCCCTACCCAACAACGGGCTCACAGTCTAGAGTGGGGGAGACAGACAACAAAACAAAATAGTTTATAGCCTTGTAGGGGAGATAAACATTGAAACAAATCACAGAAAGGAGGAAGTAATATGTTTTAAAGATATATGTATAAGGCTATGAAGAGGAATTTGAGTCCCAAGTGCTAAAGTGGATGCAAAGTGCTGAAGCTGAAGTGGTACGGGGGGAGAATGGGGGAGATGAGAGATATATCAGGGTGCTAGGAGTTCAGAAGGGCTCTGAAGTTGGGGAAACAGTGGCCTCCTGGATGGAAAGAGGAGGGAGTTTCAGGCAGGAGGAGAGGGTGAGCAAGAGGTCCAAAGTGGGAGAGATGAGAATGAGGCACAGTGAGTAGAGTAGATGTTAAGCTCATCACAGTGAGTAGATGAGCTTAATAGAAATGGCAAGTTTTGGTGTACTGGGAGAAGAAAGAGAGTGAGGAGAAGAGAGCTGATTTAGTGCCTTAAAGTAGTCAGGAGTTCCTGCTTAATGTGGAGAGGAATAGACAGTCACAGGACATTTTTGAGGCATAGGAAGACATGCAGAGTGATGTGTTAAAAAAAAATTTGGGAGGTAATCAACAATTCCCAATTACCATCAGTGTAGGCCAAGAGCACTGTTAGAGAATGGTCAAGCAGTTGAAAAGTGAACAAGAAGAAAATGGAAGTACAACTGAACAGCAAGACATGAGTAGGTGAGGAGCATAACTGCAGGACATCAAAGATTAAGGGGAAAATAGAACAGTCACAGAAGTCTTGGTTCAATCAATCAATTAATGGTATTTATTTTTATGGTATTTGTTAAATGCTTACTATGTGCTAGGCACTGTAATAGGTGCTGGGCTACATACAAGCTATTCAGGTTGGAGAACAGTCCATGTCCCACATGGGGATCACAATCTTGGACCCCATTTTTCAGATGAGGCAACTGAGGCACAGAGATGTTGTGATTTTACCAAGATGTCACAGCAGATTTATTGAGCACTTACTTTTTGCAGAGTAACTTACTAAGTATTTCGGAGAGTTTAATACAGTTGATAGACTCAATTCTTGCTATCAAAGAAGCTTACAGTCTAACAGTTGACAAACATTAGAATAAAATACAGGCAAAGGTAAAGAAAAGATTCATTTAATCAATCATATTTATGGCATACTTACTGGGTGCAAAACACTATAGTACAATATAACAGAGTTGGAGACACGTCTAGAGGGGCAGACAGACATTAATATAAATAATCACATTGTGGATATGCACAAAAGTGCTGCAGGGTGAATAAAGGGTATAGATCCAAATGTAAGGGTGACACAGAAGGGAATGGGAAAAGAGGAATTGAGGGCTTATTCGAGAAAAAACTCTTGGAGGAGATGTGATTTTAACAAGGCTTTGAAGGTGGGGACAGAGATCGTCTGTTGGATATGAGGGAGTTAATATTTGCTTCCAAACTGTACTTCCTCACAGAGTTATTCTGCACAGTCACACCTGGCTCAGTTGTCCCCAGAGACCACTAAAGGTGGCTTCTGATTCCCCTACGTTGCCCAGTTGCCGTCACTCTATAAGGGCTTTCAATTGCCTCTGAGTTCCTAGCTACCCAGCTGTTTTGAAGCTTCATCTATTAGCATCCTAGATTGTCAATTGTTTATTTGGTATTTAAGCACTTAATATGTGCCAAGCACCATAATAAATTTTGGGGTAGGTTCAGATAATCAGGTTGCACAAGTCCCTACCTGATATGGGGTTCAAAGTCTAAAGAGGAGGGAGAGCAGGTATTTAGCTCCCATTTTACAGATGAGGACACTGAGATTCAGAGAAGTTCATGACTTGCGTAAGGCCACATAGCAAGTAATTGGTGGCATCCGAATTAGAACCCAGATCCTTTGATTCCCAGGCCTATGCTCTTCCCACTAAACCACACTGCTCAATCCCCCTTAGTTCCTGTCTGATTCCTCCCGTATGGTAGGAGTGAATGTTGATGAGCAGCCTGGGCAGCTGAATCAATTGGGGCCTTGGATGGCATTTAAGATTATTCAACCAACGATATTTGTTGAGCACTTAGTGTGCATAGAGCACTGTACTAAAGGCTTGGAGAGCACAATGCAACAGAGTTGGTAGACATGATCCTGCCCACAAGGAGGTTGATGGTCAGCCAGTGCATTGGAAGGCACTGTGATCTGGTGAAAAGGACAGAGGACCTGGGTTTTACTCCTAGCACTGATACTGACCAGGTATATGACCTTGGGCAAGTCACTTATGCTGTCTGAGCTTCAGTTTCCTCACTTGAAAAATCAGGAGAACAATTTTTTGCCTCTCCCTGCCTCACAGGAATAAGATGAATGACATGATAATACAAGTTCTGTACTAATTCAGGGTGTTTTTATTATTATATGAAGGGATTCACTAGCATTTGGTGGGTTCCTAGCAATCACGAAAGATGGCAAGAAATCATAAGAAGCATTAATGGGAATCCATGTCTAGGGAGTTTGAATAGGTGCCCTGGGAGACACAATATATTCAGATGATACTTTGAGGATGGCAGCAGGAGCAAATTAGGTTTGTAGTGGGGTGCAGGTAGGTCAGGAGACAACAGCTGTGATTCAGTTTTGGGATCATGATAAGCCATGCGAGGGAGTGGATGTCCAATGCAACCCATTTTACCTCATTACTCTAGGGACAGGCATGAAGATGATCTTTGACCTTTTCTTTCCCTGTGTGTGTTTTTTTAATGCACTGAATTTCATGATTCCTCAACCCAGCTAAAATGAACAAAAAAAACCCTACTCTTTTCATAAAGCTCTCTTCATCCACTTGTAAAGACCTGGCATTGGCTTAGTTGCTATTAAATATAGCTCTTTCAAGATGGGAATGAGCTAGTAATTTGCCTCATCCACAGACAAATATCCAAACTGCCCCCAGATAACGTGGATAAAACTTGCCACCCAGGTCTTTACCTCAGTAAGAGAAGAATGGTGACTCAATATTATACATGTGATGCTCTGCACATTTTTTTTTTTGTTTTTCAAGGAGAAAAACTTGGCCAGTTTTCAGAAGACTATTATGTTATGAAAAGCCTAAGAGAGGGGGAGGGAAATAAAGATACATACATGTATACAGTTTTTCCCTTGAGAGCTCACCTCCTCCAGGAGGCCTTTCCAGACTGAGCCCCCTTTATTCCTCTCCTCCTCCCCATCCCCCCCCACCCTACCTCCTTCCCCTCCTCACAGCACCTGTATATATGTTTGTACAGATTTATTACTCTATTTATTTTACTTTTACATATTTACTATTCTATTTTGTTAATGATGTGCATCTAGCTTCATTTCTATTCATTCTGATGACTTGACACCTGTCCATATGTTTTGTTTTGTTGTCTGTCTCCCCCTTCTAGACTGTGAGCCCGTTGTTGGGTAGGGACTGTCTCTATATGTTGCCAACTTGTACTTCCCAAGCACTTAATATAGTGCTCTGCACACAGTAAGCGCTCAGTAAATACGATTGAATGAATGAATGAATGTATTAGTTATTGGTTAGTTTCCTGAAGGAGGGATGTAGGAAAGCAGAAGAGGAAGGGCATTGGATGGGGTCTGATTTAGTTGTTGACTTCTTTTGGATCACAACATTTTGGATTGTATCTCTCTGAAAGAAAGAACAGGTACAGCACCTTAATTTTCACTCACTGATATTCTGAGAATTTCCAGTTCTTCAAGAGAGTGAAAGAACTGTTATCTCTGGCAGAACTGTGTTATGCCCTCTTAAAGACCTATTGAAATTTTGGTTTAAAATGCTTCTGTAAGTGGGCAAATGATGCAGCTTGGAGTAATTGGGCATTTTCTCCATTGTGCCTCAAGACAGATCCTGCAAGACCAACGTTTTTAAAACTGGGGTGGCCAGTTTGTCAATAACCTTCCCTCTCTCCTTTTTTAATGGCATTTGTTAAGCATTTAACTATGTTCCAGGTACTGTACTAAACACTTAGGAAGATACAAGCTAAAAGTATGCCACATGGAGCTCACAGTATTAATCCCCATTTTATACCTGAGGTAACTGAGGCACAGAAAAGTGAAGAGATTTGCCCAAGGTCACACAGAAGGCAAGTAGCAGAGCTGGGATTAGAAGCCAGGTCCTTCTGACTGCCAGGCCCATGCTCTATCCCCTAGGCCACTCTGCTTCTCTATTCATGTTAAGAAAATGTTACTTTGAAGTGTCAATTAAGTAGAAAGAACTGGAGAAACCAAAGGAGCACTGGGGATTAAGAACTAATGGTGCTTGAAAGATTCAGAAAATTGTTCAAAAGATCCTTGTTGGAATGGTCCAACACACTGTAGACCACAGAATAGGGCTGAAAACATGAGCATATTGGCATCATTCTTACCCAAATAAAGAAATACTGAAAGATGGAAAGTAATATTTTTAATTAAATTTTTGTATCCCCAAAATTAGACTTAATTAACATGAAGGGCAGCTTTACACAGTTATCACAAGTAGCAGCTTCATGTCATAATCTCAACTAAGAAATGTCTCCCTGTCTAGTTGGAAAATGTCAGTGAATGTCACAGTGGTACTCAGTATGACTCTTCCTCAATAGACTCTTCCTCAGAGAGGCAGCATGGCTCAGTGGAAAGAGCACAGGCTTGGGAGTCAGAGGTCATGTGTTTGAATCCCTGCTCTGCCACTTGTCAGCTGTGTGACCTTGGGCAAGCCACTTAACTTCTCCGTGCTTCAGTTACCTCATCTGTAAAATGGGGATGAAGACTGTGAGCCCCACGTGGGACAACCTGATCACCTTGTATCCCCCCAGCGCTTAGAACAGTGCTTTGCACATAGTAAGCACTTAAATGCCAGCATTATTATTATTATTATGCGTATGGATATACTGTGGAAATGTGGTATTTACTCACATTAATTGCCTCCCCTGTGTAATTGGCCCACTCCAGTTTTTGAGGAGGAAATTGCAGTGATAGTCACATGCCAGGGAAGAGGAAGAAGAGTAGAAGGTTGATAACATGGAAAACACAGCCAGAGATGTGTAGTGTAATTCACTGAGTGCCTGTTGTATGTAGCGCTTCAGAAGACTGCAATAGAAGTTAAAAATATACTCTCAAATTCCTTCTTACCTTCTCCCTTCTCCTCACCTTTCCTATTGCTTTTTCACTTTTCGCCCTTATTTCTAGACTTAATTCTTATTTGATACACATAATAGCCCCATCCTATTTTAATATTACAAGAAACTATGCAAAGAAGCAAGGTAATTCTATGAGTAAATATAGGTAAGCCTCACACCATGGCTGGTAGTAGTCAGTGAAGAAAACGTAATTTTCATTAATACGTTTGAACCATAAATAAGCTGTTTTCTTCTCCCAGTACATCAGTCTCTCCAAGACCCCTAGCAAATATCCTGTCCTTCTGCCAATTAAAAATATCACTTAGTGGTGCCATGTGTTCTATTAGCTCAAGCCTTGATTGTCAAGTCTAATTACTGACTAACATAGGGCCCAAGCTGTTTGAGCTGATTTAATATCCAAGTAATGGGATTATTTACAGCTCCTGTAAATGATGCATCCTGATCCCCTAGCATGAAGGATGCAGAGGCTAATGGTACCTATGGAGGTTAAGCTCCCATATGCTTAGGAGGTACTTAAAAATTAATCATAAAAGCTTTCTGTTTTCCTCTCTCTTACCCTCTCTACCTCTCTTCCCCTTTCCCGCTCCCTTTCTCTCTCTGTTCATGTACGTGGTCCCAGTGCAAAGTCCTGAGCAAGGGGGAGGACGGGGATGGCTATTGTCAGAAAAACCACCTCTGGGTGGAGACTTAGTTGAGGCAGGGTGCTGGAGAGATGTGTTGGCAAAGGCACTGACCAATTTACCTCCGTAACCTCTGGTATAGAGGTTATAGAACTGTAGGTCTTCAGCCCCATACTTCTGCCTAAAACTCAGTGGTTTTGTCACTCTGGAAAGAGTTGTTGAGTAGACATAGGATATCCTAAACATCCTAATGCACCCCTGAGTACTCTAGATGAGGCCTTCCTTATGCTATAAGCCCTGTGACAAATGTACCAGTGTAGTTCAACCCAGCATTATTTTCACATCTGCATGAGGCTCATTTTGCATTCTGGCCCTGTTCCTTCTTCTGGATTAGAATTCCTGGTATGCAAAGGCATCACAATCCCGCTGTTCCTCTGAGATAATTAGAGCAGTGACAGCGGTGTGCCCTTTAGCACCTGTAATATGTAGGAGATCACAAAGGAAACATAAATGTGGTCCCTGCCCTCAATAAACCTACAGTCGAAAGCTATAAGATGGACAGTAGCCAACCCATCCATCTCCCATCAGCAGGAAAAGCAGCAGGAATGGATTTAGCTATTATACATTAAAACTGAACATCAGTAGCTCAATTATTGACCTAAAACTCAATCTTGACTCAAACTTCTAAATTGATAGGCTTTATTGAGCTCTTAGTCTGTGTAGAGCACTGTACTATGTGCTTGGGAGAGTATTAAATTAGAAGGCATGATCCCTGCCCTCAGAGTTTACCATCTAGCTCACAATCTATTTCTTTCTTTAAAAATCCCTACTTTACAGATTTTCCAAACATATATGGGAACTGGGCCTGGAGGTAGGTCTCAGAGGCTCTGGGCTTCAGATCCTGCCATCCTTTAACCACTGATCTAAGATGCCAGAGTACTCAGGATTTTCATCTCTGTTAGTGATATTGGCAGAGATCATGTTTGTGCCTAATGTTTTGGTGAAATAGTACAGGAACAGTGGTGATTACTCCTGTCATGCTGCCAGAATGGCATCAGGAACTGGCAAAAGTTCCTCAGACAGTTGGCATTATTACCCACAATGATTTACTATTATTTGAAAATTAATCATGGCCCCATATTTGTGAGGGATTTGAGATTTACAAACCATTATTTGGCCATCTGCTCACTTGCTCTTAGGCATCGCTTTTCACTATCTGTGAGTTGGTGAAAATGATGTTAAATTGCCACCAAGAAATGAGAGAGGAAAACTTTAAAATACCAACCAAAGACTTTTGGCCAATCTATTCATTTAGCTCATCTCTGAAAAGTCTTAAATCTTGATTCTTTAAGTTGGCATGTAAAAGAGTTTCCCTGTTTAATTTCTATCTCCCCACCTTGTCTCTTCCAACTGCAATTTCAGCGTATCCACACCAATCAGTCAATCACCTGACCAATGGTAGTTCTTGAGTGCTTATTATGTACAAAGCAGTGTACTAAGCACATGGGGAAGTACAACAGAATTGGTAGACACATTCCCTACCCACAATGAGCTTACAGTCTAGAGGGGATGCCAGTCATTAATGTAAATAATAACTGATGGCTGTGTACAAAGTGCTGTGGGGCTGAGGGTGGGGTGAATATTGAATGCATAAAGGCTACAGATCCAAGTGCATAGATGACATGGAGGAAAGAAGTAGTCGAGCAAAAGAGGGTTTTATCAGGGAAGGCCTCTTGGAGGAGATGTGACCTTAATAGGGCTTTGAAAGTGAGGAGAATGTTATTTTGGAGTATATGGATGAGGAGTGAATTCCAGGCCAGAGGGAGGTTGTGGGAAAGGAGTTGACAGTGAGATGGTGAGAAACCTGGTGCTAGAGAAGTGAAATGTGCAAGCTGAACTATAATAGATCAGTGAGGTGTAAGGTAGGGGAATGGCAAGCTGATTAAGTGTTTTAAGCTAATGATAAGGAATTTCTGTTTGATTTGGAAGTGGAAGGGCAACTACTGGAGGTTCTTGAGCAGGGAGATGTGGGCTGAATATTTTATTTTAGAAAAATGATCCAGGCAACAGAGTAAATTATGGACTGGAATGGGAGAGACAGAAGGCAGGGAGGTCAGTGAAGAGGCAGATGCAGTAGTGAGGTCAGGCTATAAGTGCTAGGATTAGCATAATAGTTGTTTGGTTGGAGAGGAAAGGATATGTACATGGATGGATGTGGGCAGGTATACTTTCTTTCTCTGCCCTTGACCCTTCTCTGGTAAGTAATGAAGAAATGGGCAAAAGAGGGACAGCAGAAGAGAAGGTCAGAGAAGTGAAGTGAAGAGGAAATACCACTTTTTAATGGTATTTCTTAAGTGTTCACTATGTGCCAAGCAGAGGTCATGGGTTCAAATCCCAGCTCTGCCAATTGTCAGCTGTGTGACTTTGGACAAGTCACTTAACTTCTCTGTGCCTCAGTTAACTCATCTGTAAAATGGAGATTAAGACTGTGAGCCCCCCATGGGACAACCTGATCACCTTGTAACCTCCCCAATGCTTAGAACAGTGCTTTTCACACAGTAAGCGCTTAATAAATTCCATCATTATTGTTATTATTATTACTAAGAATGGAGGTAGATACAGATAACTGGGCTGGACACAGTCTCTGTCCCACATGCAGCTCACAGCCTTAATCCCCATTTTACAGATGAAGCAACTGAGGCACAGAGAATTTAAGGGACTTGCCCAAGGTCATACAGCAGGCAAGTGATGAAGCTGAGATTAGGGCCCAAGCCCTTCTAATTCCCAGGCCCATGCTTTATCGACTAGGCTATGATGCTTCTCCATTGCATGTAGGATACTGTGAATCAGTGAGATGGACCTGACCATAAAAACTCTTCATTCCTTATCTGCAGTGAGTAAGTCCTCAATAAAATCCTTCTAATATCTTATTCTTCTTGACACCAGTTCATTAGCACATTACATACTTGGGGGAAGTAAATGAAAAAATTGTTATTTTATCTTTTCCTTTTCTCTGACTGGTAGAATTGTCTCCCGGGTCTGGTTTTATAAGGTTCATTCAGCCAGAACTATTGCAACAACCAATTCTTGTTGTTAAAGGTTTGAAAAAAAAAAAAGAAGGAATCTTCAGCTTCGAAGCAAATTCCAGTAATATAAAAAAACTGTTTCTTTAATGTAACAGTGACCACCAAGGCTTGCAAGTCTACATTAGTAGTTTAGTATCATCCAGTACATGGAGATCCGAGTAGACCCTGGGTGGCAAACATAAAGTGTGCGGTGTAGAATTTAGTGCAAGACGTTTGGGTTCTGCTTGGAAAATGTGACCTTCACTCATGTTGGCTGATGCTTATATATTGAGTAAAGGGGGCATTCACCATTGCCAATCCCTGTGTTCCTTCAGAACGTTTCAGAGGGCTCCAACAGATCCAGGGAGCCGACGTCTGTCCCAGCTCTGTTCTCCAAAACTTACTGCACTGAACACCAGGATCAGTTTGGTCCCCTGGGTCACTTCTTTTCTTGTGATCAGCTTTTCGTTTTTCTCTGAGAATAAAATGCACACACTTCTTAAATCCAAAGAGGGTATCAAAAACTGGGCTGTATCCAAAAATAATGAGAACGCATCTAACCGGTGATTTATTCAAGAATTTTCACTTTCATCATTCTGTGGTTAACAGCTCACGACTCCTCAGATTATGCCCGTTGATGAAGATGGGTTTATCATTCTGATATGTGTTCGTTGGCGTGAAACCAACACAGTGGACTTGTTGCCAGCAACTCTTCAAAGAAGAGGAGCTAAAAAGGATTTGGCCCCTGCCACTCTATGACTAAATCAAATGTACAGATTTTCAAATGTAACAAATGTAATTACTGCAGTCTACCCAGGTGAAGCAGCCAGGAGCAGGCCATGTTAGAGGGAAGGCTGTTCAGTAGATTGGTCCTTTTTAAAAAAAAATGGTATTTGTTAAGTGCTTACTATGTGCTAGGCACTGTACGGAGGACTGGGGAGATACAAGGTTGTCAGGTTGGACTCAGTCCCTATCCCCCATGGGACTCACAGTCTTAATCCCCATATAACAGATGAGGAAACATAGGCACAAAGAAGTTAAATCACACAGCAGATAAGTGGCAGAGTTGGGATTAGAACCCAGGCCCAGGCTTTATCCACTAGATCATGCTGCTTCTGTAGGCAGACACACTTGTGTGCCTGTCAGGGTATATCCTTTTCCTGGGGAAAAGACCTTGATTTTCCTCAAGGGTTGTTTTAGAGACAACCTACATGCAGAGGATTTGCCAGCTTCTAGGTAGGGAAAATAACAACTTCTCTTTGCCCCCCCCATCTCAGAGCCTCATCCGGGCTTGGGGTAAGCCAGGTGAGGCCTGCCAGGCGCTGATCTGCTCTGCAGTCCAGATAAGAGCAGGCCAGACACACACACACACACACACACACACACACACACACACACACACACACACACACACACACTCTAGCATGCACAGAATAGTTGCTTTGCAACATTTTGGGACTTGGAGTACAGCGAAGGCCAGTGTTAGTCCTCATCAGTTGAGCACCTGTGGAACTCAGGACTTGGGGTTGTACCCTCCTCCCCCTCTCCATCCCCCCTGCCTTACCTCCTTCCCCTCCCCACAGCACCTGTATATATGTATATATGTTTGTACATATTTATTACTCTATTTTACTTGTACATATTTATCCTACTTATTTTATTTTGTTAATATGTTTTGTTTTGTTCTCTGTCTCCCCCTTCTAGACTGTGAGCCCACTGTTGGGTAGGGACCGTCTCTATATGTTGCCAACTTGTACTTCCCCAGCGCTTAGTACAGCGCTGTGCATACAGTAAGCGCTCAATAAATACGATTGAATGAATGAACAACTCCACCACTTATATAAAACTAGAACTTGCGTTCATGTGAAGAAATTGGCCCTGTACAGAATAGAGAGAAGATATGGGGTTTGCTCTTGAGGAGCTTACACCCTAAAATTATTTTGATTATCAGAAAGAAGTCCGATTAATCCTAAATACCTTCCTATTTCATTCTTCCAAGTGCTGCCAAGTTGTTCAGTAACAAGAGTAACAATTCAGGCCTCTATTAGTTGAGACCTTTATAAAAATGGGCAAAGTTTATGGAGTGCTTTCACTACAGATCTCCAGCAGGTAGCACAAATGTTGTTACTCCACTCATCCTGTTCCTTGAATTGAACTGATAACACTTTTGATAAAGCTACAAAAATGGAGGCAACCACAATTCACACCATTCTCTGCTTTGGCCCCATAGCAGTGTAAACAGTCATTTGGAATTTCTGGTTTACAGGCTGGGGGAAGAGAAAAAGAAAATGGAGCTTGCTGTCTCAGCAGTAACAGCTCATTTTTATTTTTCCCAAGTCTTTTCAGTTAGGGATGTGGCTACCAAACTTCCCGTAATGGACTCAAAGGAGATTTGGTGTCATAGCCCCTCGCAGACATATTTGGAGAGTCAGCAGAATTCTTCCTTTGCACTTGGATCTGTGACCTTTTGATTTGATTTTTGCCCCACTCTCAACCCCATTATATAAATTATATGTTAGAAATTAATTTGTATTAATGTTCATCTTCCCCTCTAGACTGTAAGCTCATCATGGGCTGGGAACATGTTTACCAATTCTTTTGTACTGTACTCTCCCATGCGCTTAGTACAGTGTTCTACACACAGTAAGCACTCAATAATACCACTGATGATGATGACTTAAAAGACATATGTAAATACCTTGAAAATGCCAAATAAATACAGGATTGGGGGAGAGGGGGAGAGAGAATGGTAGAGAGAAAATACAAAGGATAATCAGAAATGTTTAAAAATAAAGTATCTCGTCTATGTCAGAGTCCCTTTAAATCTGTCAAGGTAAAAATATCTTATTTCAGTTGATGTATGATGAGAAAGCAATCACTGTTAATCAAAGTGACACATTTCCATTTTCTTTTTGGAATAGAAGGGAAAAGAAGGTCACAAAAAAGAAAACAAAGCAGTCTGTGATTCTTGATGTTTGGGATTTCTTTGGAAATTCATTTCCTAAGGCAGTTCATAATAAAACTTCATCCATTCCAAGCTCCATTCATCCATAGAACTGGAGGGCCCTGACAAAGTAGTTATCCTTCTTTTGTGGGCATTGAAACTGAGGAGCAGAAAGGTTTAAAACAACTTGCTTGATGAAATATAGCAGTTGAGTAGTTCAGTGATTGAGTGAATTATTACAATTCTGTTTCATAATCACCATCTGTTTTGCATTAAAATGGAGCAGGATAGGTCTGTGAGAATTGGATTCATCCACATTTAGGATTTTCTTTTTAATAGAATCTTAGGTTTTTATGATGTGCTTGAGGCCACTAAGTATCGGAAAGGTGTATTGAATAGAGAATGGGCCTGGGAGTCAAAGGACCTGGGTTCTAATGTTGACTTTACTGTTTGTCTGCTGTGTGATCTTGGCCAAGACACTTAACTTCTCTGTGCTTCAGTTTCCTCATCTGTAAAGTGGGAGTTAAGGGGGTGAGCCCCATGTGGGACAGGGACTGTGACCAACCTGATTATCTTGCATCTACTCCAGCACTTAATACAGTGCCTGGCACTTAACAAATACCATTAAAAAAAAGACTTCTGGAAGGAAATCAGCCTTCTTAGCTTTGAATATAAGCTCACAGCAATAAGCTATCCTGGATGGGTCATATGAGGAGAATGAACGACGCAGGGTATGCTTTAAGGATACTGTAGAACAAACGTTCAGATAAAGCTGCATCTCTGATTAAAACTGGGAATCAATTACTAGGGCTAGAAAAATCTGGTGATTGCAATCCAGAAAGGAGTGACTTTCTTTAAGCAAAATTTTCCAAAGTAAACAGGAACAAGGAAGCACAAAATGAAAACAGCTGTAGACTGTAAGCCCACTGTGGGCAGGAATTGTTTCTATTGCTGTATTGTACATTCCAAGTGCTTACTACAGTGCTCTGCACACAGTAAGCGCTCAATAAATATGATTGAATGAATGAATTAATTAGGCACTGCAAACATCAAGCATAACAACATTACAGAGGGTGGCATTTTTGTGAACATAATCTGACCAGGACTGTAGGTTTCAAACTAGGCTCTCCAGTTGTAAGTGTATTCATGGTGAATTTCACAGTCAGTAGAATCTTCTTCAAATATGAAGGACAGCTATATAGGTTCACATATTTGAGTGGATCCAAAACTATATCAAAACAAGATTAATCCAAAGGGTTATTTTTAATTCTGACCACAGAAAACCCAAATGGTCATGAATAGTGGCCTATGTAATAGTATTAAATCAATTAATCAGTGGTATTTATTGAGCACTTAATGTGTGCGCCAAACACCATACTAAGAGCGTGGGCGAATACAATATAACAGAGTTGGTTGACACGTTCTCTGTCCACAGTGAGGTTATCATCTAGGATTGGGTGTGAGTTTGTAGGAAAAGGTTCAACCTCATCTTTGGTCCCAGGTCAGAGTTGCATGCAAATGCAAGGTCTGGTCTCAAACCTTCCCCATGTTCTCCAACTCGGGACAGATTTGCAGTTGGAAAATTAAGTACTGACTGGTAGAACTAGTAGTAGTAATACTAGTAGTAGTAGTGGTAGTAGTAGTAGTAGTAATAGTAGTAGTAAAGGTATTTATTGAGTACCCATTGGATCAAGGCACTATACTAAGTGCTTGAAAGTACAAAAGAAGCAAAGACATGTTCCTTTCCTAAAGTGAATTTGCACTGAAACAGGGAATATAAAGTAGTATTCTAAAGAGCCTCTCAGAAGCAGCATGGTCTAGTGGATAGAACATGAGCCTGGGAGTCAGAAAATCATGAGTTCTAATCCCAGCTGTGCCACTTCATCATCAATCGTATTTATTGAGCGCTTACTGTGTGCAGAGCACTGTACTAAGTGCTTGGGAAGTACAAGTTTGCAACATATAGAGACAGTCCCTACCCAACAGTGGGCTCACAGTCTAAAAGGGGGAGACAGAGAATGCTGTGTGACCTTGGACAAGTCACTTAACTCTCGGTGTCTCAGTTCCCTCATGTATGAATTGGGGATTGACACTGTGAGCCCATGTGGGACAGGGACTATGTCCAACTCGATTATATTGTATCTACCCCAGTGCTTAGAACAGTATTTGGCACACAGTAAGTGCTTAACAAATACTAAAGGATCAAGGAAAGGAAAACAAGGATGGTAATTCTTTGTGAGTTCATGTTCTTTTGGAATACCCTTTGGAGAATATGTTTTTCCCCCACCTCTTCCCTCTCTCTGTGGTCTCATAACCACCTCAGTCTTGGCTTGTGGGTGTTGGTTCTGCAGGACAGTGGTTGTAGCAATGGCTGCAGTTAATGCTCACTTCTCCAGGTCTCCTGGCCAAAGCAGAAGTAGAACTCAGAACTGCTGGGTTTTCAGGCAGTTGCTTAGCCCAAACTGCCTTCAGATCTGAACTGCACAAGACTTTTTTGAGAATGTAGAGGTTTCTCTGGAGAACAGAATCCATGGCTCCTAACTCATCCAAAGTTTGCTTCCACTGAAAGAGCTAGCACAGTCTTTCATGGCTGGTGACCAAAATATACTATTGGAATAGTCTTGATGATCTCTTTCCACTAAGATCTGCAGAAATCTAAATATTAGTATCAGGGAGGTGAGGTATCCCCTATGTTACTGGCAAAGGTTGAGACATCAGCACCTGGATCTATTGGGGAATTTACATGTTTTTTCAGTTTCAAAAGGCTGTGTTACACTAACATCACTCATGTTTACTCTAGCCTGCTTTCAACTGTCCTCTAAGAATATCATCATTCGGTGATGAAGAATTAATATTTATTTAATGCCAATGTGGCTTTTCCTGCTCCAGGCAATTTTTAATTTGTGTCCACATTTTATGGGCCTCCCTAGGGATTTTATTTCTTAAAGTCTTCCCATCCTTAATGCTTTGTAGCTGTCTCTAGACATTTCCTGGGCATTTACTCTGCCTCGCTATTTTTCTCTCTGAATCCCCCCCTCCCCTTAGAAATAGCCAACTCCTGTCTCTTTCTTCTCCAAATATCCCTCAGGACATATCCTTTTTGTTTTTTTTTTAATCCCTTTGCAGGTATCTTCCCTGCCTTCTCACCCGCATTTTCATCGTGGCCCTGGCCCTGGTAATCAGTGCGTGCACCCCCAAAGACTTTCTGAGATCCCTCAGATTTCCAGATATGGAAAGTACTGGTGTGGTGTGCCCCTCACTCAAAATGATGTCAGAGCCAACAACAAGTTTCAAAAGCACATAAATCGTGTTTGCTCTACCCAGGGCTCCTGGCCTGGGTTGCTGCTGTGCCCTGCAGCTCCCCAGTCCTATCCCTCATCATCTCCCTGGGAGTTCATGGAGTGACAGTCTAACTCACATTCTCCTAATTCTGTTTCTCCTTTTGCCCATCCAGAAGCACTTGAAATTTGATTAATATGCTGCATAAGGACTCATGGACAAGGTTCAGAAAAGCCTCCAAAGAAGCCTAAATTCAACATTAATCACAGAGAACCAATGTCATCAACTCCAAATGGCACAAGTTCTCTGCAATATTTTTAAAACATATTGTCAGATTATATAAACCCCCAGAGTTCTTTCCCTGCTTTCACCAATTATATTTGGCACCACTTTTGCTCCATTCAGAGTAGCTCCTCAAATCTGAAAGTAGCTGCTGATAAACTTGGAAACTAAGATTTGTGGGTTATAATCCTGATTCTGAGGGAGTACATTTTGTAATTTTTTTTGTTTGTCTCTTCTTGCTTCTTTTAGGCAGAAAGCATGTTTTGTGTGTATGTGTACTTTCCTTTTCCAAGCTATTATTATTATATTTTTAACTGCATACTATGTGTCAAGCACTGTTCTAAGTGGGGTAAATACAAGTTAATCAGGTTGGATACATTTCCCAGGTAATGCTCAGTAAATACCACCACCACCACCACCACCCCTACCCCCCCCCCACCCCCCATTGATAAAAGCATGGGCTTTGGAGTCACAGGTCATGGGTTCAAATCCCGGCTCTGCCAACTGTCAGCTGTGTGACTTTGGGCAAGTCACTTAACTTCTCTGTGCCTCAGTTACCTCATCTCTAAAATGGGGATTAAGACTGTGAGCCCCCCATGGGACAAACTGATCATCACCTTGTAACCACCCCAGTGCTTAGAACAGTGCTTTGCACATAGTAAGTGCTTAATAAATGCCATCATTATTATTATTACTATTACTACTAATAAAAATAATGATAATCATGGTATTTGGTAAGCATTTACTATGTGTGAAGCATTGTACCAAGTGCTGAGATAGACACAAGTTAACCAGGTCAGACACAGCCCCTGACCAACATGGAGTTCACAGTCTAAGTAGGAGGGAGAACAAGTTTTGAACCTCCATTACAGATGTGGAAACTGAGACCCAGAGAGGTTATTTGACTTGGCTTAGGCCATACAGCAGTCAAATGACAGAACTGGAATTAGAACACAGGTCCTGTGACACCCAGGCCCAGGTTCTACCCACTAGGCCACAAAAGGGCCAGCACAGTTAATGTAGCATCTATGTTTGTTTCCCATCTATAAAAGGAGAATAATCTTTAAGATCCTTGAGAGTTAGCATTGGTAGTCTCCACCCAGTGCATTTGCAGAAGTGCTTCCTGGAGTTAGGCCACATGGCTCGTTTCAATATTAAGAAAAAGCATATGGTGACATTCCTAAGCCAGCATTTTGAAGATCTATAGTTCAATTCAAGATAATCCAAAGGCATAGAAGTACATTTGATGGGTATGACTCTAGCAGCATATCTCTTGATGTGTTTCCTTCATTATAGTCTTCATTTTGTACAATCTGAAAAAATGGGGGATAAAACCATACCATAAACTGTGAAAAGGCAAGGAAGAAATAGTTTCCTATTTCATGATTTAATTGCAGCCAAGTCTCTCTCCCCATCTTTTTTTAACAGATCAAATTTATAATAAAAATGCACTTTTTGCCCATAAAGTATTCAGTTTTTACATTCCATATCTGAAATAAAAATGTGTTTACGAAAGACTTTAAGTGCTTCTTGGAAGTGTAAATGAGGTAGTGTTTGCTGAATTTTAAAGGAATCTGAATAACATATTTTACACCAGTGTAACATATTTTAAATGAAAAATATGTTCATATTTGTGGGGAAAAATGTAAAAGACGAACAGATGCAAAAAAGTCTTACTCCTGTTTGCTATGCCGACCATTAATTCTATCGTAAACAACATATATAATGTTGTTTTATATTTTCCCTAAATTGAACCTTACAAAGTGACTAAGAAAATCAAATCTTGTAAACATTGGGCCCCATTTTGGCATCTTTACTTAAGAAAGAGTTTCCTCAGCAATATTTCATTGGTCGTTTAATACTGAAGTCCTGGAGATGAGACTAGAGGGAATGATAACTTCCCACCAGTGACGTTAGGCAGCCTAGATGTGCTGACAACATGAAATCCATATTCTCCTAAGTTAGAAGAGATGCGTTTATAATACTAATGATGATAATAATAATAATGGTAGCTGTTCAGTGCTTATTATTTGCCAGGCACTGTTCGAAGCACTGGGATAGATTCAAGGTAATCGGTTTGAACACAGTCCCTGTCCCACATGTGGCTAATAGTCTTAATCCTCCTTTTACAGATGAGGGAATGGAGGTGCAGAGAAGGGAAATGACTCACCCAAGGTCACACAGCAGACAAGTGGTGAAGGCGGGATTAGAACCCAGGTCCTTCTGACTCCCAGGCCACTAGGCAATGCTGCTTCATGCTTGGATATAAGGAAGAACTTGTAAAGAATCATGTTATTAAAATATTACACTAGGTTATCATGGAGAATAGATAGCTACCAGTTCTCAGTGGTTTGGTACCAGCTGATATAGGGTGCACCTACTGCATGTAGAACACTGTAACAGTGCTTAAGGAGCATACAAAAAAGTAAAAAGATGAGATTCTCTCTAAGAGCTCCTATTCTATAGTGGAAATTTGCCACTTGTCCACATCCTGCCTCTGGCCTGGAATTCCCTCCCCCATCATATCCAATAGACCAATTTTCTCTCCTCCTTCAAAGCCTTGTTTAAATCACATCACCTCCAAAAGGCCTTCCCCTACTAAGCCCTCATTTCCTCTTCTCCCATTCCTTTCTGTATCAACCTTGCACTTGGATTTGTTCCTTTTTTTCACTCCAACCTCAGCCCCACAGTACTTATGTACATATCCATACTTTATTTTTACTACTATCTGTCTCCCCCTCTAGACTGTAAGCTCCTTGTGGGCAGGACATGTATCTACCAACTCTGGTATATTGTACTCTCCTTAGCACTCTGTACAGTGCTCTGCACACAATAAACACTCAATAACTATGATTGATTGAAGGATGAAAGAATGACTTTATTCAGAACAAGGACATGTAAATATGAGTGCTGAGGTGGTTATGGGATAGAATGACTGGGAAGGTGAGGGGATAACCTGGAGGAAGTGACTTAAACTTTTCCAAGTAGGTGAGTATCTGTCCTGCTATTTCTTGTGCCACTTCACCACTTTCTCCTCATGTTTTAAGGTTTTCAATGTCCAGTCTATGGTAAAGACAATTGGAATTGACTGAGAGAAATCCAGCTGCCAAGTTCTCTGGGTGAGCTCACTGTCAACCGAATGGTCAGGCATGAAATTCCATGAGTCTCATTCCTGTTTGCTTCCATCTGGGGAGAAATCTGGCTCAGCAATTGCACTGATCCTCCTAGCAGGATTTGATCCTCCTAGCAGGATTTCCTTACCTCCAGCAATTTGTGAGTGAGACACAGAAATCACAGCCAATGTGTCTGGGTAGTGAAAGCTCTATCTGGTGGGCAGCGTTTAGATGCAGATGGCACCTACTAGTCACTCCCCAGCTGCCTGGATGTAAAGGAATTCTGAGTGACATTGGTTATTGATTCCTGCCTCCATGGAACTTTGCAACATCTTCATTAACAATCAAATTTACCACAGGCTATTGCCTTACTTCTAAGTGCTCAAGGCATTACAGAGTTCAAAGTCTTTATTCTCAAAGGACACACAAACTAATGGACTTCGTTAACAAAATTAAATCCATCAGGTCCGACCTCCCCAAAGTCTCTTCCCCCCTTTCTCCAACCCCCCGACTCTCAACACTCTCTGCTACTCTCCCATCCTTCCCAGCGGTATCCTCAGAGGAACTCTCCTCCCTCCTCTCAAGTGCTACTCCGGCCACCTGTGCTTCTGACCCCATTCCCTCTCATCTTATGAAATCTCTCGCTCCATCCCTTCTCCCCTCCTTAACTTCCATCTTCAACCGCTCACTCTCCACTGGTTCCTTCCCCTCTGCCTTCAAACATGCCCATGTCTCTCCCATCCTAAAAAAACCCTCTCTTGACCCCACCTCACCTTCTAGTTATCGTCCCATATCCCTCCTACCATTCCTTTCCAAACTCCTTGAACGAGTTGTCTACACGCGCTGCCTAGAATTCCTCAACAACAACTCTCTCCTCGACCCCCTCCAGTCTGGCTTCCGTCCCCTTCATTCCACGGAAACTGCGCTCTCAAAGGTCACCAATGACCTCCTGCTTGCCAAATCCAACGGCTCATACTCTGTCCTAATCCTCCTCGACCTCTCAGCTGCCTTTGACACTGTGGACCACCCCCTTCTCCTCCACACGTTATCTGACCTTGGCTTCACAGACTCCGTCCTCTCCTGGTTCTCCTCTTATCTCTCCGGTCGTTCTTTCTCAGTCTCTTTTGCAGGCTCCTCCTCCCCCTCCCATCCTCTTACTGTGGGGGTTCCCCAAGGTTCAGTGCTTGGTCCCCTTCTGTTCTCAATCTACACTCACTCCCTTGGTGACCTCATTCGCTCCCACGGCTTCAACTATCATCTCTACGCTGATGACACCCAGATCTACATCTCTGCCCCCGCTCTCTCCCCCTCCCTCCAGGCTCGCATCTCCTCCTGCCTTCAGGACATCTCCATCTGGATGTCCGCCCGCCACCTAAAGCTCAACATGTCGAAGACTGAGCTCCTTGTCTTCCCTCCCAAACCTTGTCCTCTCCCTGACTTTCCCATCTCTGTTGACGGCACTACCATCCTTCCCGTCTCACAAGCCCGCAACCTTGGTGTCATCCTCGACTCTGCTCTCTCATTCACCCCTCACATCCAAGCCGTCACCAGAACCTGCCGGTCTCAGCTCCGCAACATTGCCAAGATCTGCCCTTTCCTCTCCATCCAAACTGCTACCCTGCTAATTCAAGCTCTCATCCTATCCCGTCTGGACTACTGCACTAGCCTTCTCTCTGATCTCCCATCCTCGTGTCTCTCTCCACTTCAATCCATACTTCATGCTGCTGCCCGGATTATCTTTGTCCAGAAACGCTCTGGACATATTACTCCCCTCCTCAAAAACCTCCAATGGCTACCGATCAATCTGCGCATCAGGCAGAAACTCCTCACCCTCGGCTTCAAGGCTCTCCATCACCTCGCCCCCTCCTACCTCACCTCCCTTCTCTCCTTCTACTGCCCAGCCCGCACCCTCCGCTCCTCTACCACTAATCTCCTCACTGTACCTCGCTCTCGCCTTTCCCGCCATCGACCCCCGGCCCACGTCATCCCCCGGGCCTGGAATGCCCTCCCTCTGCCCATCCTCCAAGCTAGCTCTCTTCCTCCCTTCAAAGCCCTGCTGAGAGCTCACCTCCTCCAGGAGGCCTTCCCAGACTGAGCCCCTTCTTTCCTCTCCCCCTCGTCCCCCTCTCCATCCCCCCGTCTTACCTCCTTCCCTCCCCCACAGCACCTGTATATATGTATAAATGGTTGTACATATTTATTACTCTATTTATTTATTTATTTATTTATTTTACTTGTACATTTCTATCCTACTTATTTTATTTTGTTGGTATGTTTGGTTCTGTTCTCTGTCTCCCCCTTTTAGACTGTGAGCCCACTGTTGGGCAGGGACTGTCTCTATGTGATGCCAATTTGTACTTCCCAAGCGCTTAGTACAGTGCTCTGCACATAGTAAGCGCTCAATAAATACGATTGATTGATTGATTGATTGATTAATGGAGGAAGTTAAATCTGATTGCAGCCTGACCTCTATGCTACTTGCGTGTAACATTTGGCATCTTGTGAAATTAAGTTCATAGCTGATATTGTGGGGTTTCAGTATATTCCCCCAGGTTGTCTACAGCGAAGTACTTCAGATGGAGTAGCTGGGAAGCCATTTCAGAAAGAACTAGTTCTAATGTTGCATATTAAGGAATCATGTAATTCCCGATCAGAATAGTGGCCCCAGTAGAGTCAGAAACCCAGACACCCTAGGCATTTTCACTTCCCTTACGTGTAGGCTATAGCTGATGAGAGAGGGGTGGTGTTTCCCTTCAGCATTGTCAACGGCTGTGGAGCCGGAGAGGACCCAAATGTTTCTAAATGCCAGTAGCTCAGGAGATTAATTACTGTTAGGCCAGACTTTTTTGCATTAATCATTACTTGAAAATATGAAATTACCCTTCATGTACTGTCATTTTCCTTCCTCCTTTTCAATCCCAGATGAGGAAACTCAGCTTATGAAGCATGCAAGACTTTACCTTAGTTATGCTGTTCAATTCTGGTTTAATGCCACATATCTGTGAAATTTGCTCAGTATTAGAAGGTAATAATGCCTTTTCACACAAAGTCACTGTAGATTTGTATATAGAGCTGTGCCCAGGGTAGATTATTTAAGGATCCTACATTTTAAAAATCTGGGTCTCCACAGGTGCCAGTTTTTCATTTTGTGTCTAGGGGGCGGAAAGGAGGCTGGATTCTTAGGAGGAGAAAATAGTGGGATAGAGTTTAGGAGGGGCAGGCAGACTTTGTGGAGTTAACAGGAATGGGAAGGGATTCAGCCTGACACACCTGATTTCTACTTTGACAAGTCTTACTTCTACAATATCTATCATCAGATGGAGACAGGGGAATCTATATCCAAATTCATTTGACCAGCAAAGTCATTAATGTTAAAGAACTTTGTCTCATGAATGGATTTCACTCTAGAGGGGGCCATTTTCTTTAAAGGACTATGGTGGAACTGGGTGAAGTTCACTCAATCAGGTCAGAAAGGCCTAATCTGGGGCAATTTGAGCCCTGCTCAGAAACTCATCACTTTTCTGCCCTGCTTTGAAGTTCTTCAGTCTTGTCAGAGACCTAGGATGAGTGAAATTGGGATGCAGCTTTGTTCCCACAGCTGGAAACCCCATAGGAGCAATGGTCCCTTTTACTTCCATTGAAGTTAGCACTTCTAACTACCTTCAAAACTGGGAATATATATATATATATATATCTTCCCAATGATAAGATGAGGACAAATGAAATAAGAACTAGAAATGAAATGAAATGAAATTAGACCCTTGAGGGTCTAAATGAAGAAAGGCATTATATAAAATCCAAGGAAATATTATCATACAGAAATCCTCTTTCTAAAGTGATCCAATTGAGTGCACTTTCACCCAGGTCCACCATAGTCCTTTAAAGAAAATGGCCCCCGCTAGAGTGAAATCCATGTATGAGACAAAGTTCTTTTACAGTAAAGTCTTTGCTTGTCAAATGAATTTGGATATAGATTCCTCTGTGTCGATTTGATGATAGTTACTGTAGAAGTAAGACTTTTCAAAGTAGAAATCGAGTGTGTCAGGCTCAAGCAGGTAGCTGAATCCCTTGCCTTGACAGGCTCAAGAAATTATTAAATTTCAACTGATTTGACAGGTCTGTAGAATGGGGAAGGAAGCCTTAGGGTGAGCAAGATTCCTTTCTTTTTTTTTTGACCACATGGACAGGACTAAGTGTGTCACACCAAGCCCTTCAGTAACTAAAAAAAAAACTTCCTGGGGAGATGCATACCAAGAAATGTAAGTACAACACTTTCCAGAGCTCCTGCTTAAATCTGCAAGAAGTCAGCATTCTTTCCTAGGCTTGGCCCTTCTCTTAAGCATTGCAGCTGGCTCTTCTAATGTAACTGGCCAAATGCAGCAGTAATACATCACATCAAATGTGCTGCTGTGTTGGAATATTGTGATCTTGGTGATTTAAAGAAGGAAGCTCTGGACCTTTTCAATATGAGCAAGACAACATCGTTTTGAGAGTATTTTGTGTGTCTGAATTTCTGGCCAATGACCTTTTTTTTATTTGCAATACAACATTGAAGAGGTAACAGAATAATACATAATCAAGGCTGCCCACTTTCTCTGAAGGACAAACAAGCACTTAGTCACTTACAGTCATAACTGTAACTGCAGCAGAGTACCAAGGGTCGGGGCTTACCTCTACTGAGATTTTCATTGTCTTTGCATTGGTTGAAAATGTAGGCAGCCTTTTCTCGTGTTTCTATGGGAGATTAATTTATGGTATTGACTCAGCTTGGGTGTAAGACCCAAGCTACTTCTTTTACTCAAACCTCATGACTTAATGAACCTGGATCTGTTTTTTTAACCACCCTCAAAAAATAAATTCCAACCCACATTGCACATGATATTTTCAATAAATCCTTCTCCTGTCTCTAACTTCTCAGTAGCAATGCATTATGTAACTTAACTGACAGGGAGGATTTCTTGACTTCCAATATGAAAGACAGCATTTAAACCACTTCCCCCCCCCCCCCTTCATCAAAAAAGCCCTCCGCACTGTGGCTTCACATACAATCTTCTCTCTGTAGCACCATAGTCAGTTTTCTAAGCATGAAAGAATTGAAAATTCAGGATATTAAATTTTGATAACTTTCAAACTTTTCTGCTGAGCTATGGGTGGTTAAAAAATAGAAGACCTAATAGATGTGAGCCATTTATGGGCAGGGATTGTCTCTGTTGCTGAATTGTACTTCCTAAGAGCTTGTACAGTGCTCTGTATACAGAGTAATCCCTAATAAATGTGATTGAATGAATGTGATTGAAGTTGTATGACTCTTTGGTTGCTCCCTTTAAGGTTTAGATTGAAGTCTAAACCTTAAAAGGAGCAACCTGAAAGTATGTCACTTGAGCTTAGGTCTTCTCTAAGGGTTAGTTGAAGATCCTTCGACTAACAGACCTTCCCAGGCCTTCCCGGACTGAGCCCTCTCTTGCCTCTCCCCCTCCCCATCCCTACCTCCCTACCTTCTTCTCCTCCTCACAGCACCTGTATATATGTTTGTACAGATTTATTACTCTATTTATTTTACTTGTACATATTTACTATTCTATTTATTTTGTTAATGATGTGCATCTAGCTGTACTTCTATTTATTCTGATGACTTGACGCCTGTCCACATGTTTTGTTTTGTTGTCTATCTCCCCCTTCTAGACTGTGAGCCCATTGTTGGGTAGGGACCGTCTCTGTATGTTGCCAACTTGTACTTCTCAAGTGCTTAGTACAGTGCTTTGCACACAATAAGCGCTCAATAAGTACGATTGAATGAATGAATTAATCCTTGAAGTATGCTTTCCTTTATGTTTAAATGAATGATACAGGTCCAGAGGATGAGAAATTTAAATTCTTTCATCATCATCATCATCATTATTAATGGTATTTATTGAGTGCTATGGTTCACTCAACGGCATAAGACTAGACAATTGAGTGCTTGTTATGTGCAGAGCAATATGCTTAGCTCTTGGGAGAGTATAATACAACAGAATTGGCAGGCAAATTGACCTGCCCACAACGAGTTTAGTATTTGTAAGCCCTTCATAACATGGATTTAGTGTCTTTCTATGAGTCAGGACTCCTTTTTTCTAAGTGACTATCTTCAGTGGCTCCTATTTACCCCCCAACCATGATTTATGCAAAGGATGTAAGGCTAACTAAACTTAATTTGCCCTCAGTATTACCATGCAGCTGGTCTTGTGATCTTCTACATAGGAGGTAGCTTGGCATAGTGGATACAGCATGGGCCCTGGAGTCAGAAGGTCATGGGTTCTAATCCCTGCTCCACCACTTGTCTTCCTTGTGACCTTGGGCAAGTTATTTCACTTTTCTGGACCTCACCTACCTCATCTGTAAAATGGGGATTGAGATTGTGAACCCCATGTGGGACAGGGACTGTATCCAACCCATTTGCTTCTATCCACCCCAGAGCTTAGTACAGTGCCTGGCACATAGTAAGTGCTTAACAAATACCAGAACTATCATATTATTATTCTGCAACCCAAGTTCATATTTAGGCTGTAAGCTTGTGACTACAGTGTAAGCTCATTGGGGGCAGAGAATGTGTCTGTTTATTGTTGTATTGTACTCTCCTAAGCACCTAGTACAGTGCTCTGCACACAGTCAGTGCTCAATAAATATGATTGAGTGAATTTGAAGCCACAAACCTGGGCTGCCTTATGGAAAAGTTTTAGAAAATATGCCCTATTGAGAATTTACCAGGATGCTTCCAAAAACCTTAGATAAACTATAAAGATATATCAATCAGAGCTATATATCCTCCTACAATTCTTGAAACTATTTTCAACATCGGTAAAGGAAAGAAACCCAAAGATCTCAGATTGTCCAACAAATAAAAACATTAAATAGATAAATGGATTATATGTCTACTGGTAGCTACTAGCTGAGAAAAATGGAAGTGAAAGGAAATGTGAAAAAAAATACAGAAGGTAAAATAAAATGCAGTACTTGGCAAATACACCAGATGTTGTCTTGAGGGAAGAAGTTACCCTGATTGGAAAGGATACCTGTGAAAATAAATGGTATTTGTGACCATTTGGCAAGTAGGAATGGAGAAAAAGCAGTGTGGTCTAGTGGAAGAAGCCACTGGTTTGGGAGTCAGAGGACCTGCTTTCTATTACTGGATTTACTGCTTGCTGCTGTGTGACTTTGGGAACATCACTTGACTTCTCTGTCCTTCAATTTTCTCATCTATAAAATGGGATTTAAATACCCATTCTCCTACCTACTTAGGCTGTGAGTCTCATATAGGGCAGGAACTATGTCCAACCTGATGATCTTGTATCTGCCCCAGGGTTTAGTTCTGTTCTTGGCACAAATTTAACACTGAACCCCTATAATAATTATTATTGTTATTCATTATTTATAAGCACTATCAGTGGTATATTCAAATACAAAAGAGAACTATATATCTTCAATATTAAGAAGACCCCAATTAATAATAATAATAATAATGACATTTATTAAGCACTTACTATGTGCAAAGCACTGTTCTAAGCACTGGAGAGCTTACAGGGTGATCAGGTTGTCCCACTGGGGACTCACAGTCTTATTCCCCATTTTACAGATGAGGTAACTGAGGCACAGAGAAGTTAAGTGACTTACCCAAAGTCACACAGCTGACAATTGGCAGAACCGGGGTTTGAACCCATGACCTCTGACTCCAAAGCCCATGCTCCTTCCACTGAGCCATGCTCCAATTAAACAATGCTACCCCAGTAACCAATTGCTGAAAAATTAAGAATCTTCATTGAGTTCTAAAGTAAACTCTACATTAACTATCTGGAGTTTATTCTTTCTAATTTTTCAAAAAAGATTTGTTTCACATTTCTGTTTCACATTAAACAGTTCAAATTTTGTCATTAACCTGCAGGCTGAATCAGTGAATATATGCCATGAAATAGCACACCAGTGTTTTGAGACTACTGTGGCTTAATGTCTTAATGTGGACAAGACCAGGAATGAGCAGACCTAGGTTATAATACTGGCTCTGCCACTAGCCTGCTATGTGGCCTTAGGAAAGTCAGTTAACTTCTCTGTGCCACAGTTTCCTCTTCTATAAAATGGAGATTAAATACTTGTTCTACCTCTCACTGAAACTGTGAGCCCCAAATGGGACAGGGACTGTGTTTGGTCTGATTGTGTTGTATCTACTCCAGCACTTAATGCAGTGCATGGCATTTAGTAAGCTCTTACCAAATGCCACATCATAACATTACTATTAGCAAGTAAACTTCGTTGAGTTGAGTTGGCCCCAAACTTAGCCAATGCCCTTACTTTATGGTTTATGCAATTTTTTAAGTGCTTACTGTATGTCAGGAACTGTGCCATTCATTGGTGTAGGTACAACCTAATCAGGTCGGACCCTGCCTATATCCCACGTGGGGCTCTGTCTTAATTACCATTTTACAAACGAGGTAACTGAGTCACAGAGGAGTTAAGTGACTTGCCCAAGATCACACAGCAGAGAAGTGGCAGAGCCAGGATAAGAAACCAAGTCCTCCGACTCCCAAGCCTGTGCTTTTTTCACTTGGCTAATCTGCTTCTTTTTTGGATCATCAGGTTGGCTAAGCAACAAGATGAACCAGGTAATTGGCAGTTTACTGTAATATTGGTTGAATGCATACTAGCTGTCAATTAAAAGTATTTAGTGAGTGTCAACTGCATCCAGAATATTATACTAAGTGCTGTAGAAAGTGCAATACCCAGAAGATAATAATAATAATAATGGTATTTTTTAAGCACTTACTATATGCCAGGCACTGTTCTAAGCACCGGGGTAGATACAAGGTATTCAGGTTTGACACAGTCCCTGTCCCACATAGGGCTCATAGTCTTAATCTACATTTTACAGATGAGGGAACTGAGGCCCAGAGAAATTAAGAGACTTGTCCAAGGTCACACAGCAGACAGGTGGTGTAGCCAGGAATTGGAATCTATGACCTTGTGACTCCCAGGCCGGTGCACTATTCACTAGGCCATACTGCTGCTGTAGTCCCTGCCCTCAGGAAATTCACAATTTAGCAGGGTAGGAAAACCCTAAAATAGTTGACAGGAGTAGGAAAGGAAAGGGGATATGTACATGAGTTAATATTTAAGTAATTAGGTGTGCAGAATATTTTCAGATGTACTGGGGGAGGTTTTAAGAACAAAAAAGCTCAGGTGGGACAGAAGTGCTAAAGTTCAATTGAATTGAATTTATTGAGCGCATAGTGTGTGCAAAGCACTGTAGTAAGTGCTTGGGAGAGTACAATACAACAATAAACAGACACTTTCCCTGACCACAATGAGCTTACAGTCTAGAAAGGTAGACAGGCAATGTGAATAAATGAATAAATAAATTACAGCTATGTACACAAGTGCCATGGGGCTGAGAGGGGACGATGAATAAAGGAAGCAAGTCAGGGTGATGCAGAAGGGAGTAAGAGAAGAGGAAAGGAGGGCTTAGTCAGGGAAAGTCACTTGGAGAAGATGTACCTTCAATAAGCCTTTGAAAGGAAGGAGAGGAATTGTCTCTTGCATATGAGGAGGGAGGGCATTCCAGGACAGAGGGAAGATGTGGGCAAGAGGTCAGTGGCAAGATAAACAAAATGGGTGGCACAGTGGAAGGTCGGCATTAGAGAAGCAAAGTGTGTGGGCTGGGTTGTAGTAAGAGTATCAAGGTGAGGTCACAGGGGACAAGGTGATTGAGTGACTTAAAGCCAATGGTGAGGAGTTTTTATTTGATGCAGAGGTGGATGGACATCCAGTGGAGTTTCTTGCAGTGTAAATTGGAGATCTGGGGAGATTAGAAATTAATCAGTTAAGACCCCCTGAAGGAGATGTGAGTTCCAGAGAGCTTTGAAGGAGGAGAGCACATCAACCCCAGTGCTTGGCATATTTATAAATACCACAACTAACTGTTGTCTGTTGCACTTGAAGGGGAAGGGACTTCCAGGCAGTGAGGAGGGTGTGAACAAGAGACACTTTATTTGCCCAACAATGCAAAAGGAAATTGGGGATATACAAAAGACATATAAATTGAAGACAGTCCCTGCACACAATGAGGTTGTAATCCAAGGGGAAAGACAAATACAGGAGAATTTAACTTTTAAACATTATAATTAACCCCACCCCAGCTCTCAAACCCAGTCCAGTACTAGCAAATTTCCTGTTGTTTCAAATATGTTCATAATCCGTGTTCCATTGGGAAGGCAGAAAGCAGGGGAAGAGCAATAGCGTCCAACCCCAAATGGCTCAATCCTGAGCCAAATATTCTAATTTTTCACAATGTGAAATATCTGTGTCAATTAGTTTTTTGATGTTGTAGTTGGGTTTGGTTTTTATGGTATTTGTTAAGCTCTTTTATAATGTGCCAGGCACTGTCCTAACTGCTTGGGTAGGGACAAGCTAATCAGATTAAACACTGTCCCCATCCCACATGGGGCTCACAGTCTTAATCCCCATTTTAACAGATGAGGTAACTGAAGCACAGAGAAGTTAAGTGATTTCCTCAAGGTCACACAACTGAAAAGTGAAAGAGCTGGGTTTAGAGCCCAGATTCTTCTAACTTCCAGGCCCGTGCTTTATCTGCTAGGCCTCACTGTTGTTTTGATGAAAAATAGTGGCACCTTTAAGAAAACTCTTTGTGACCATTTGGATTCTTTCTTCAATTCATCTGTACTCCTTATTCTGTAGTCTCTTGAGACTGGAGTCTCCTTCTCATCTATTTAGTCATCTCCTTCCTTACAATGAGAATTCAGTTTAGGGGTCTTCTATGCAGATAGCCTGCCCTGACTAAATAATGATTGCATGATCCACAAAATGAGATATGACTCTCTACTATTTCATTCCCCTGTCTTATCCTTTACCTTCCCTTTCTCTCACTTGATTATAAATTCTGATCAGGCATATTTTTTTTTTTTAGTTTGTTTCTTAATATTCTCAGCCTGGAACCTGTGTGTGCACAACAAATATTGAACCTGAGTTTTATTTATAAATAAATGCAAAGAGTTAATTAGAGCTACTTTCTCTGTGAATTGGTTCCATCATTAAGTTTTCACTTCACACTTGCTATATAAAAAATGGAAAACGTTTGAAATATGTAATGTCTGCTGTTCATTTAAAAAAATATATATATATATATATATATATATTTCCACTGAGAGGTGGAGAATCCAACAGCTGACCTATGAATTTTGGAAACTGTTTTAAGTGGTTCATTAGATTTGTATAGCACATTTCACTGCGAAGTACGGAGCCCACTGACAAAATTCATAACCTAATTAGGTGTGAACTATAACACAATCAGTTCTTGTTTCTGAAAATGTAAAATGCCATTCTCAATCCATAGTGGGTTTTTTTTCCTCCTGCCAAGCAGCCTTTCAAATTAGTGGGTGTGAAAAGCTCATGGATTTAACAGGCACCAGGACTGTTCATCCTACAGACTCTGCCCTGTTCTTAACTCTCTTCTTTCTATTTGAAATCCCAAATGGCACTTCTTGTCTCTCTCTCTTTGATGGAGAGAGCCTTGATACCAAGTAAATAAATCAGTGTTCTTCCGACTCACCATTCATACTGGAGTGAGAGTGCCAAGAAAGAAGAGGGCCTCAGTTCCTCATTTATCTAAGAAACATTGTGGAATATTTGTGTGGGTTTTAGATAGAGGAGAAGGTATACCCCACAGGCCAGGAGAGAGCGCATAACTTCAAGCCAGAACAAAGTACATTTCACCTCACAGAAAACAATGAGCAGAGACACATCCTTGTCTGAATTATGTTATATGTTACTATTATTACTACTACTAATAATAATATTTGTTAAGTGCTTACTATGTACCAGAAACTGTACTAAGCGCTAGGGTGGATACAAGCAAATCAGGTTGGACACAGTCCTTGCCCCACATAGGGCTCACAGTCTTAATCCCCATTTTATAGATGAGGTAACTGATGCACAGAGAAGTGAAGTGACTTACCCAAGGCCACACAACAGACAGGTGGCAGAGTTGCAATTAGAACCCATGACCTTCTGATTCCCAGGCCCATGCTCTATTCACTACTCCATGTTGATGAAACATATGGAATTCTTTTTGGCTTTTGAAGACTATAAATGTGGTGTGGACGGGGAGCATGTCTACCAACTCTGTTGTATTGTACTCTTCCAAGCGCTTAGTACAGTGCTCTGCACACAGTAAGCACTCGTTAAATACAGTTGCTCAGTTAATTACATTCTGTTCCTGGCACTGTTTCTGTTTTTTCTCTTTTGTTGTCAAGATCTTCCAGGAGGCTCTTCTCTAAAATGGTCATCCCATTTCTGCTTTCTTTCCACAAGGCTGGGCTGTCTCCTGTGGATGTCACATTGCTATGTACAGCTTGCTAAGTAGTGTTGCTCAGGCATCCGTTATGCAACAAAGTGGGTCTTCTATGTATTCATTCATTCTGTGTATTTATTGAGCACTTACTGTGTGCAGAGCACTGTATTAAGCCCTTGGAAGAGTACAGTATAACAATAAACAAACACATTCCCTGTCCCCAACAAGTTTACAGTCTAGAGAATAAAGTCCTCATCCTCCTTACTATCACATTATCCCTACTATTATCTCAAACACTTTCACACTACCTTTGCACTCACTGCTTCTAACTGCTCCTTTGTTCACGTCATCTCCACATACTGTATTTCAACACTTCAGGCTCATCGTTGGCAGGGAATGTGCCTATCAACTCTGTTATATTGTACTCTCCCAATTGCTTAGTACAGTGCTCTGATGAATTGATTCATTGATTCATAGTTTGTAAACTATTTTATTCATTCAATCATATTTATTGAGCACTTACTGTGTGCAAAGCACTGTACTAAGCACTAAGAAAGTACAATTCAACAATAAAGAGAGACAATCCCTGCCCATGTCAGGTTTATGTCAGACTCCCCTTGAAATTGTAAACTCCTTGAGGACAGGGTTTGTGTCTTTAATAATAATAATAATGATAATAATTATAGTATTTGTTAAGCACTTACTATGTGCCAGGCACTGTACTAAGCACTGGGGTGAATACAAGTAAATCGAGTTGGATGCAGTCTTTGCCCCATGAGGGGCTCATAGTCTCCTTCCCTATTTTACAGATGAGGAAACTGAGGCACAGAAAAGGAACTGACTTGCCCAAAGTCACACAGCAGACAAGTGGCAGACCCAGGATTAGAACCCATGACCTTCTGACTCCCAGGCCTATGCTTTATTCACTACACCATGCTGCTGCTTGTCTTCTTCTGTGTCTTTTGTACTCTCCCATGGGTTTAGTACTTGCTTTGTACTCAGCAGGTGTTCAGGAAAGACTATTAATTGACGGAGGAATCAATTCCTAGGCCACCTATTAGCACAGTACTTCAGTAGGAAGTGCCCTGGAATTGTTTTCACAGGAGCAGTGATGGATGCCACTGAACTATCTATATTCTCATCCATTCATTCAAATACAGTGGTAGTAATTGAGTGCATGCTATATGCAAAGTACAGTGCCCAACACATAGTAAACAGTTAATAAATACCATTAAGAAAATAAAAACTCTACCTAGCACTCAATCACCATCTTAGCCTTTCCTGATTCAATTGGCATTGGAGAGGCCAAGAGATACAGATGTTGCCTCCCACACACATTCTGCCAAATTTACTGATGTGGAAATAGCTAAAATCAGGTTAAAGAGGGAAATGATTCCTGACATTTCCTTCTCTCCCTCTGGCTCAGTTTCCTTGTCTCTCTCTGGCTCCCTATTACACCCGGTCCCCTAACCCTACCTCTTCCAAGAAGCAGCATGGCTTAGTGGAAAGAGCAGGGGCCTGGGAGACAGAAGGTCATAGGTTCTAATCCTGGCTCTGCCACTTGTCTGTTATGTGACCTTGGGCAAGTCACTTTACTTCTCTATGCCTCAGTTACCTCATCTGTAATGGGGATTGAGACTGTGAGCCCCACGTGGGACAAGGACTGTGTCCAACCCAATTTGGTTGTATCCACTCCAGCACTTAGAACAGTGCCTGGAACATATTAAGCACTTAACAAACACCACAATTATTATTATTATTATTATTATTAAGCTACCTAGGCTCCCCTGACCAAGCTTCTTGATTCCATGACCTATCACCACTCCTACAGGTAAGTTCCTCAGGAGAAACATTTCTTAGGTCCCCTGAGCCAAGGCAAACTTGAAAACTCTAGAGACAGCTTTTTCAGTTTTTTCTCTCTCCCTGCCGTCAGCTTTCCTTCTCTTAATTCTGGGTCGGTAGAGTGTCTCCTATGACCTGTACGCTCCCAAGTGTACTGTACTCTATGTACTGTACTCTCCCAAGCATCTAGTATAGTGATCAGGAGAAGCAGCATGGCTTAGTGGCTAGAGTATGGGTCTGGGAGTGAGAAGGACCTGAGTTCTTATCCTAGCTCCACCACATGTCCTCTTTGTGACCTTGGGTAAGTCACTTATCCCCTCTGTACCTCAGTTACCCCATCTATAAAATGGGGATAAGAGTGTGAGCCCCATGTGGGACAGGGACTGTGTCCAACCTGATTAACTTATATCTACTCCAGTGCTTGTCACATAGTAAGCACTTAACAAATACCATCGTTTCCCATTCCTCATTCATGTCCCCTGACATCCAATAATAGACCTTTCCTTCCCTCTCGAAATAGCAGAGAATGGGGCTCTGCACCACTTTCATTTAGATTAGCATTTCCCGTCAACAGCTTCATATTTCATGGTGCCCAGATGTTCTCTTGCATAGTAATGGGAGCTGCCTGAAAAGTCCCCATGTCCCCAGGCATTCAATCTGTGAGGGCAACATGAAGGCAAAGGCCTTCTTGCATTCCAGGATGGGGAAAAAGTCTGCACTTGAATTTTTCTTGCTTAGTTTTTAAATGTTGTCAGAAAATGTCCCCTCAAATCCCTTCAATGACCGCAGGGCTACCCAGAACGGAATGAACTCATACAAGATGTCAAGCATGTGTTCTGTATCTGATCTTCCTTCTCCGATTTTAACAAAGCCATTGGTTTTCTAATTGGAGAAATGGGAAGTTTTGTTCCTAAAACCAGTCTCAGAGGGTGACTGAGTTTCAATTATATTTTTCTTTCATCTGGATAAGGGTAATGAGTAGATCCTTATCAAATAATTTGATATACTTTCTTATACCGTACGTAGTGTGTTAATGAGATGCTCTGCATTTCTGTGGACTCTTGCCTCTGGACTGACATCTATGGAAAGTCATAGGGAGGAGTTCCACAATTCGGCACCATTTGACTGATACCCATCCTCCATTTTGTTGTGTTGGTCCAAGCTGAAGCCTAGCAGTCCCCCGTACTTGTGGTTTCAAGCCAGTTTCCTCTTGAGTTTTACCATCAGGAGGCCTACACTTTAACTTGCCTAACATGTACACACTTGTTCCCAGTTGACCTGGGACATTGCCATGTGCGCACTGAAGGGCACCCATTTCTTTCTGCATCAAGCAGAAACCCCTGCCCATTGACTTTAAGGTACTATTTATCCATTCTCTTCTGTCACTACTAATCAATCAGTTAACTCACCATGTCTCATTCTCATCTCTCCACTGCTGACCTCTTGCTTGAGCCCTTCCTCCTTGCCTGGAACTCACTTCCCCTTCAAATTCAACAAGCCACAGCTCTCCTCATTTTCAAAACCTTTCTAGAATCACATCTCCTCCAGAAAATTTCTTCAGTTGATTTTTAATCTCCCCATTTGATATCTCCACTACTGCCCTCTAGACTGTAAACTTGTTTTGGTCAGAGAATGTGTCTGTTTACTGTTATAGTGTACTCTCCGAGGTTCTTAGCACAATGCTCTGCACAATAAGTGCTCAATAAATATTATTGACTGACTACCTGATGTGTTCAGCACTTCGGCACCACCATATTCACAACTTCTTGTAGCAATTTTAAGCATATGTTACATACCCTATTACATAAACAAAAGCATGTGAACATTTAACCTTTTCTTCCTTTCTCCTATTTGAAGTTTAGTCTCTGTTCCCCTGCTAGATTATAAGCTTTCTGAGGGCAGGGATAGTGTCTTCTAGATCCATTGTAAACACCCAGCTGTTTAGTACAATGCTCTGCACACGATAGCACCATGATTACAGCACACAATAAGATGGAGGTGCTGTGGTCTGCCAAATGAGGACGGGGGCGGTATTTCCAGGCAGGAAAGAAGATATGAGCAAGAATCCAGAAGCAAGAGGGACAAGAACAAGGGATAGTGAATATGAATAGGCTGGCTTGAAAAGAGTGAAGATTGCAAGCTGGGTTGTAGTAGCAGGGTAAGTGAGAATAAGTAATGGGGAGAGAGCTGATTGAGTGCCTTGAAAGCAGTGGTCAGGAGATTCTGTTTGATATGAAGAGCAATAAGCAACCATGGGAAGATTTTGAGGAAGGGAAGCATGCACAGAACAAATTGATACAGGCAGTAGAGTGAATATGGAATGGAGAGGGGAGAGGCAAGAGTCAGAAGGGTCTGTAAGGAGGCTGATGATTTGGGTTATGACAAGTGCCTGGATGACATTTTCTAATGTTACTCAACAAGGATTTCCTCTTGGTTTTCAAGGTTTTGAATTTAAGAGATGGGGAAGATGGTGATGTTGTCAACAGTGATGGGAAAGTTATGGGGAGGAGAAAATTTTAGAGAGAAGATGAGTTTAGTTTTTAAAATATGGAGCTTGAAGTGCTGATTAGACTTCCATGTAGAGATGTCCTGGAGACAGGAGGAGATGCACAGAAGGAGAAAAATCAGAGCTAGTGAGATAGATTTGGTTGTCATCCACATGGAGGTGGGAGTTGAAGCCATGAGAGCAGATGGCTCGCCAAGAGGGTGAGTGTAAATTTAGAATAGAAAGGGACCCAGAAATGAGCCTTGAGGGATACTCACAGTTAGAGAGTGTGAAAAAGAGGAAGAGCCAGCAAAAGAGACTGAGAAGGAATGGCCAGCATGGTAGGAGAAGAATCAGGAGAGTAGAGTGTCAGAGAAACCAAGATTAGGTAGTCTTTACAAACTACCTTTACAAAGACTGAAAGGTCGAAGATGACGAGGAAAGAGAGGGATCATCAGATTCGGCAAGGAAGAGGCCATTTGGAGGGTGCACACTCAGTCTCAGTGGTACAAAGAGAGGAGAAACCAAATTATAATGGATGAAGAAGGAAGTTGGGGAGGAAATGGAGGTGTGGCTCAGTGGAAAGAGTATGGGCTTTGGAGTCAGAGTTCATGGGTTCAAATCCCGGCTCTGCCAATTGTCAGCTGTGTGACTTTGGGCAAGTCACTTCACTTCTCTGTGCCTCAGTTCCCTCATCTGTAAAATGAGGATTGACTGTGAGCCCCCCATGGGACAACCTGATCACCTTGTATCCCCCCAGTGTTTATAACAGTGCTTTGCACATAGGAAGTGCTTAACAAATACTATTATTATTATTATTATTATTATTATTATACAACCCATATGAAGTGATTGGACAGGAATGGGAGCAGAGAAGTGGGGTAAGAGTTGGAGAATGAGGGAGACCCAAGCAATTTTGAAGGCAGAGATCCAATTTTAAGTCTATCCCACCACCTACCTCTCTCCCATGTCCTACCTCTGACCTGGAACACCCTCCCTATTCATATCCGACATACAATTACTCCCCCCTTCTTTAAAGCCTTATTGAAAGCACATCTCCTCTAAGAGGCCTTCCCTGACTAAGTCCTCATTACCTCTACTCCCTCTCGCTTCTGCATCACCCTGACTGGCTCTCTTCATTCATCCCCCCTCTTAGCCTCATAGTATTTACATACAAATCAGTAATTTATTTATATTAATGACTGTCTTCCCCTCTATATACAGTAAGCTCACTGTGGGCAGGGAATGTGCTTGGGAAGCAGCGTGGCTCAGTGGAAAGAGCCTGGGCTTTGGAGTCAAAGGTCATGAGTTCAAATCCCGGCTCTACCAACTGTCAGCTGTGTGACTTTGGGCAAGTCACTTCACTTCTCTGTGCCTCAGTTACCTCATCTGTCAAATGGGGATTAAGACTGTGAGCCCCCCGTGGGACAACTTGATCACCTGGTTACCTCCCCAGCACTTAGAACAGTGCTTTGCACATAGTAAGCACTTAATAAATGCCATTATTATTATAATTATTGTTATATTGTACTCTCTCAAGTGCTTAGTACAGTGCTCTGCACACAGTACGTGCTCATTGAATGTGATTTAGTGACTGACTATATAAATATCAGCACAATTTTGAATATTAAATGAACATTTTGGGGTGTTTAGGTAGATTCAGAGAGAATTTGAGATGAAGGGAATTTTTATTTTTTGACTGCACACTGAAAAACATAAAAACAGAAAAGATTTGGACAGATGGTGGCAGGTCAGAGGGCAAAAACAACCTCTTGAGCTATTGTCAATGTGCCACAGGGTAGCAAATGAGAGAAACCCCACCAGTTTAAAGTCACCAAAAGCAAACAGATTTCTTTTTCACTGGTGAGCTAAATTGAGGGAAAAGAATTTCTATGCAGCTAGCGCAGCCCTTCTTCCCAGCAGGCCTGGCTCTGTGGCCAGCCCAAAATACAGAAAGAGAATCTTAAACACTCTCACCTTTAAGAATCTCCTCATAGACAGCTCATTCCAGCTGTGCTTAGTTGCTTTCTCCTCATGGCCAGGGTCCCTGGCATTCTCTGAGTTGGATATTGTCCTTGACCCTTTTCCTGGCTGGAACTGACATAGCCCGAACAGAGTCTCACTGTACGCTTTGGGACATGGGTGTAGCTCAAAGAAAAGAATCTGGTGCCTGATTCAGCTATTCCTTTTGCAAGCTTCGTGAACACTTTCGATGTACTCAGGAAGGTCTCCTTCTTTACTATTCACTCTTTACTAGAGAAGCAACATGGCCTTGTGGAAAGAGCACAGGCCTGGGAGTCAGAGGACTTGAGTCCTAACCCTGGCTAAGCCACTTGCTTGCTGTGTGATCCTGGGCAAGTTGCTGAACTTCTCCAAGCCTCAGCTTCCTCAACTGTAAAATGGGGATTAAATATCTGTTCTTCCTCCTACTTAGGCTGTGAATAATAATAATAATTGTGATATTGGTTAAGCACTTACTCTGTGCCAGGCACTGTACTAAGCACTGGAGTGGATACATGCAAATCAGGTTGGACACAGTCCCTGTCCCAAGTGGGGCTCCCAGTCTCAATTCCCATTTTACAGATGAGGTAGCTGAGGCACAGAGAAGTGAAGTGACTTGCCCAAGGTCACACAGCAGACAATCATGCTGTATCCACTAGGCCAGGCTTAACCCCATGTGTGACAGGGACTTTGTTCTACTTGTTTAAATTTATATCTATCTCAGCACTTAAAGCAGTGTTCAACACATAATAAGCACTTACGTATAATAATGATAATAATTACAATAATAATAATATTCATGATCCTGAATCAGTGGAAATGTCTCTGAAATAAAGGTGAGTACTCTAGCAGGCTGATTACCTGTGGCCGAGACCAACTTCCAATTCAGGAATTGATGTGAAGAACAACATTCAGTTGTTTCATAATGCAGGGGTTGCAATCTTGCAAAACCTGCAAGAATTTGCAAGAACATAAAGAAAGCCTGCAATGTAGTATCACCTGTTCTGACACTGAGTAGCTGTACACCTATTCCTGTTCAAGGACTGGTTCTACTAACTCTACTATATTGTACTCTCCTGAATACACAGTAAGCACTAAATAAATACCATTAATCGACTGTGCACGTGCAGTTTCTTAATGGATGTGGCATGCTAAATCCAAACAATCCCATGCTGTTGGAAGATTGTTCCCTAGTAAGCTCCCTGAAGGAGGAATTGTATCTACTAACTCTGTTGTACTCCGCAAGTGCTTAGTACAGAGCTCAGCTCACAATAAGTGTTCAGTAAATACCATAGATTGATTAATAATCTTGCTGTAACTACAACACACATTCAAAATGTGTTATGGCAGAGCTGGCTGTATTGCCAACCTTCATAGATAAACAACTCTAATCAAGTACTCAAAGCACATGTGGCCTTGTGGAAAGAACACAGGCCTGGGAATCAGAGGACCTGGGTTCTGATCAATTGCTTGCTGTGTGTCCTTGGGCAAGTCACTTCTTATCTGTAAAATGGGGATCAAATCCTCCTCCCTCTAATTTAGACTGTGAGCTCCATGCGTTCAGGGACAGTGTCAACCTGATAAACTTATACCTACCCCAGCACATTACAAAATTACATGAGTAAATGAGGAATCTATATTATGAAGGAGGAGCAAGAATGAAGAGTTTCTCCTAAGATCCTCTTTCCCTGCTCCCCACTCACTCTCTTCCCCCCCCCCCCCCCCCCCCCGCCCTCCTACAACCACTCATTATTTCTGTTTCCTTGGAAGAAGAGAATTATGCTAAAAAGTTGGGAGAAGACTTCAAAGAGGATTGATCATTCCAGCTCCCCCAGAACACTTAAATCAATCAGTAAAGTCAATCAATCAATCATATTTATTGAGTACTTACTGAGTGCAAAGCACTGCATCAAGTGGATGGTAGAGTACAATATAACAGAGTTGGTAGATATGTTCCCTGTGCTCTGCACACAGTAAGCGCTCAATAAATACTATTGAATGAACAATGGGCGTACAGTCTGGGGGGGAGACAGACAACGCTTAGAACAGTGCCCAGTGCTTAGAACAGTGCTCAGCCCTAGAACAGTGTTCAGCACTTAGAACAGTGCTTTGCATGTAGTAAGTGTTTAACAAATGCCATCATTATTTATTAATATAAATAAATAAATTATCGATATGTATATAAGTGCTGTGAGGCTGAGGGACAGTTTAATAAAGGGAGCAAATCCAAGTGAAAATCTAGTAGCTGTAAGTTTTTGTTTCTGTTCAAGGTCTCTTCCACTTATGTTGTTTTACTTCCATGACAACTTTAAGGCAGGCAATACAGGATTCATATACCAAATAACTGCATTGTTGATAAGTATTAAACTATGGTATTTATAAGTCTGCTTTTACTACTGCTCTCTGCTCCAGCGCTTCCTGAGCTATTTGATAAGTCTTTTCTTTTAAATTCTTAAAAGCATAGCATGCCAACCCAAAAACCTCTTCTTCAAATTTAGTGAATTTATATGAATCTCCTCTTTCCAGTGGGCCAGTGACAGGGTTGGAAACAGAAATAGTGGTGGTTCAATTCAGTGGTGCTGCACAAAGCACTAGCATTATAATCAATTCCTTCACACAGACAGAATCACTGTCCTGAAGTCTCAGGATTGAGGCTCATCCATCCCTCTCCACTCCGTCATCATAATTTCTCTTTTGTTTTATAACCTTTGCACCAGTTTCTCCATTAGTAAAACAGAGATAGTCCTCAACTCCTTTACTAGGACCTTATGATGCTAGTAGACACGCGTAAAAGTGCTTTGACATTTCCCAGTGGAAGGTGTCATTTAATGCACAGTGTAGTTGATTCCTCAAATCACTCTTCATGCTCAGGTGACACTTTCTTTTAAAGGTGATTCCCTATTACACAGTTTTTAATGACATTTCCTTTTGTGCTTGAACAAATTTTCCCACAAGGTCAATTCCATGTCTTGTCATCAATGCTTTTTTCTTCCACTAGCAGTGGTCCCAGAGTTTTGACTTTCAGGACTGAATCTGTGAGACCTAGCCATAATTTTGGAGGTGGAACAGGAAGGAGCTAAAATTTCTCATTAATGCCCATACCAGAGACCTGAGCTAATGAGGGTGGGTTTGAGGAAGAGGTGAATGATTCTGCTCAGTAGTTTAGTCATGGCTTGAAAAGGTGGGACCTGTCAAACAAAATGCCCGAGAAGCAGTGTGGCCTAGTGGAAAGAGCACAGGCCTGGGAGTCAGAGGACCTGGATTCTAATCCTGGCTCAGCTACTCGTCTGCTGTGTAAGATTGGGCAAATAACTTAATTTCTGTGTGCCTCAGTTTCCTCATCTGTAAAATAGAGATTAAATCCTACTCTCTCCCACCTAGACTGTGAACCCCATGTGGGACTTGGACTGTGTCTAACCTGATAACCTTGCATCTACCCCAACAATTAGAAATACGATTGAATGAATGAACAGTGCTTGACTGAGAGTAAGTGCTTAACAAATACCACAGTTGTTATTATTACTAAGGGAGAGCAGAAAGAGGGAGAGTGGGACAGAGACATGCTTGTTATAAATCTGTGGTCTTTCTTAGAAGCATTGTGATACTTTGTGTAGGGCATTGTACAAGGTACTGGGGCCATTATAGAGGAAGAGCAAAACATGATCATGATGAATTCACAATCTAATGAAGAATTGAGATTAATCCCGATTCAGTCCCCAAACTGATGCCTTAATCTGAAGTATGCAAGCCTAGCCTCCACATTTAATTTGCTATAAAATCTTGAAGGTAATATTGAGATGAGTTGCCCATATTTTTAAAGCATTGGGATTCTCCCTCCTCTTTTCCCACCTTCCAGGTTGTCGTCTCCCCAAATATTACCCAAGGGTTCATTTTTTTGTCCTCTATAACACACCTGCCAGAGAAAAGAACTTAGTCCTTTTTAAAATTACAGAATCTCAGATCCTAGGAAATGGTATCTGAATTTATCTCAATCCTGTTCCTAGTGCTAATCTTCAATCTGAGTTGTTGGGGGAAAGCATCCGATTTGTAACTGTAAGCACTGCAGCGTATCGAACTGCTGCTCAAATGCTTTAAGCATTCATTTCCCCTAAATCTCTTAGAACCTTTATTTATTTATTTTCAAAAAATAAATTTAACTCTACTCCTCTGGGTTGATTTGGGGACTATGTTTTTTACTTTGGAATGAAGCACCCAGATCTGATTCAATTCAAATGACAACTAATTACATAAAAACAGTTACGGTAACCGCTCCGAAAGGATTCAAGTTTAAATGAAGTAAACAAGCAGGGGTTTCTGTTTGACTCGTTTAGAGCAGGAAAACTGAAATGTCAAGGGGTGTACATTCGTCTGTCAGTTTATAATGCAATTAGACAAGATAATTGGAGAGGCTGAGCTTACTGGCAGTTGACAAGCATTAGTCTAATTTCATTTGCTCCGATATCTTTGTGGCATCATCACCCTTTTCACATAGGCACATAAGGTCTCTTTGACTCCCGTCACAGAGGGATTTAAAACCAAGTAAATCGAAGTGGGGTTCAATAGAAGGTTTCTGTATGTACAGGCCAAAAGTAGAGAAAATCTAGAAAGAGATGAACTAGAAAGAAAGCTAAACATGTAGAACTGCTTACATATTGAAAGAAATATGTGAGGAACCAGCCTGTTCCAAGAAAGCAAGGAACAAGTGGCCCATTTTAGAATTCTCACTTTGAGTTATAAAACCTGTTTTGGTACTGACTCTTTATCAGTCTAACTGGTCTTAAGGAAAACCTAACTTGGCTGGCTTGGTAGTAAACTCCTCCCACTAAATTGTAAACTCTGTCTAGATTGTAAGGGCAGGGATCGAGACTACTTATTGTACTGTATTCTCCCAAACATTTAGTACAGTGTTCTGCGCATAGAAAGCCGTCAATATGCATCATTGATTGATTGAAAATGCTGTGAAACAATTCTGAGACAGTAAAAACTTACACTTCTGTTTTTTCTCAGGCACTTCAAGTGCTTTCCTAATTGCATTAAGGGAGGGGTGGGCATAAGTCCCATCTCACAGATGGTGAAAGCAAGGCAAAAAAAGATTAAGAGACTTGCCTGAACCCAGGGGCAGAAATGGAATTGGAAACCAGCTGGGTTCAGCTCCCTACTTTCCTAGATTACAGTAGTACTGGATTAGTATTTAATTTAGCCATTTTATTACTAGGGAGTGAATTGGTCTTAAAATTGATCAACTGTCAAGTTTTTTTTCTCTTTGATAAAAAAAAGGCTTGTTATAGATACATGTGACCATTGTTTAGAATAAACAAAACCATGTTTGGGTTTCACTGCAGGTTCTAAAATCGGAGTATTTGAAGGGACCTCAAAAGGGTATTGAGTCCAGAGGCCTGCTGTCAATCAAGGCTTTACCCAGCCCAAGGATACTATAATCTTTCCTTTCTATAGAAGGAGTATTCATTCATTCAATTGAATTTATTGAGCACTTACTGTGTGCAGAGCACTTCTGTCTCTTTGAAGGTCAATTAGAAAGAAGTCCAACTTTACATGAGTCATTTAATCAATAGCATTTATTGAGCACTTACAGTGTGCAGAGGACTGTACTAAGTGCTTGGGAGAGGACAATTCGACAGACTTGGTAGACACATTCCTTTCTCATAAGGAGCTTATATTCTAGAGGGAAAGACGGACATTAAAATAAATTATGGATATGTACATAGTAATGTGGGACTGATAGTGGGGTGAATTTCAAGTGATGAAAAGGTACAGATACAAGTGCATAGGTTATACAGAAGAGAAAGGGAGTAGGGGAAATGAGGTTATTTGGGGCAGATATCTTGGAGGAGATATGATTTAGTAGGGTTTTGAAGGTGAAGAGAGTGATGGTCGTTGTATATGAAGGGGGAGGGAGTTCCAGGCAACAGGAAGGCTGTGGGTAAGAGGTGAGATAGGTGAGATCAATATGTGGTAAATATGTTGGCATTAGAGGAACAGAATGTGTGGCCTGGGTTGAAGTAGTAAATCAGCGAGGTAAAATAAGGGAAGGGGTGAGCTAATCATGTGCTTTAAAGCTGATGGAAAGGTTTCCTGTTTGATGTGGAAGTAAAGCCAATATTAGATAATGTTTCCAGGAGAAGGAGGTGGTCCAAAGTGTTGAAGGCAACTGAGAGGTCAAGTAGGATTATGATGTAGTAGAAGCTATTGGATTTGGCAAGGAGGAGGTCACTGGTGACCTTAGAGAGGGCAATTTCTGTGGAGTGAAAGGGGTGGAAGCCAGTTTGGAGGGGCTTAAAGAGAAAATTAGAGGAGAAGAACTTGAGACAGCAGGTGTAGACAATTGGCTTGAGGCATGTGGAAAGGATTTGTTGGAGGGAGATGGGTGATCACTGGAGGGAGCTGTGGGTTCAGAGGAAAGTCTTTTTTTAGGATGGGGATACCTGAGCATGTGTACAAGCAGGAGAAGCAGCGTGGCTCAGTGGAAAGAGGACGGGCGTTGGAGTCAGAGGTCATGGGTTCAAATCACAGCTCCACCAACTGTCAGCTGTGTGACTCTGGGCAAGTCACTTAACTCCTCTGTGCCTCAGTTACCTCATCTGGAAAATGGGGATTAAAACTGTGAGCCCCCTGTGGGACACCTTGTAACCTCCCCAGTGCTTAGAACAGTGCTTTGCACATAGTAAACGCTTAACAAATGCCATCATCATTATTATTATTATTACAAGCATGGGGGAAGAGGTCATTTTACAGTGAACAGTTGGAGATAACAGTCATCGAGAAAAGAAGGGAGGGGGCATTTGTTTTGATAAGGTACAAAGGGATGGGGTCAGAGGCACATAGACTTTGAGAGCACGTGAGAGTCAACTCTTAAGATACTGCTGGGAAAAATGAGGGAGTTGAAGGGGAGGCACGAGGAGGGAGGGACTGGAGAGGAGCAGGGGAGATTTTAGGGAGATCACATCTGATAGTTTCAATTTTATCAATAAATCATTTGGCCAGATTATTAGGGGAAAGAGATTGGGATGGTAAGGGACCAGGAAATTTGAGGAGAGTTAAACATCTGAAACACCTGGTGTGGTCAAGGGATATGGGAGGCGTCAAGGTTGGAGAAAAGGTGAGGACACAGTTAAAGTGGGTTGGATATCCAGACTCCAAAAATCCCACAAAATACTACTTTAGATTGTGCCTACCTAATTTCTTGACTCTGTTGTGCCTTGTGTTACTGTCTCTATAGAAGCATGCATTTTTCATCCATGGATTAGTTTCTAAAGTTGGTCAAATACAGCATATATACAGTACCATGGTCTGTCCCTGCCATTTATAGACTCAGACAAAAAGCAACTGCAATTTTGTTGGAACGAGAACTGAATGATCTTTGGAATGAACCTGAACTAAACTCCCTTGATACATATGATTTAGGATAGTTACTGCATTTTCCATCATGTTTAGCATGTCAGAGCCTCCTGGATAATTACAAAGGTACTAGTGCCAGACCCATGAACAGAGAAACCAGTAGGTTTGTTTCTAAAGGCTTTACTTATGAAGATGGTGTTGAAAAGTTAGTTTTGTCTGACACAAAACAGTCTACCATTTCAATCAATCAATGGTATTTATTGAGTGCTTCCTGTGTGCGGAATATTGTACTAAGCCATTAATATTTTAGCATTTAAGCATTTTAACAACACAGTAGAGTTGGTAGACATGATCTGTCCCCTCAAGGATCATAAAACCTAGTTGGGGAGACAGGCATTAAAATAAATTACAGATAAACTGTAGAGTATAAGGATATCCAAAGTGCTGTGGGGATGGGGTGGGGTGAATAAGTGCTTAAGGGATACAGACCTAAGTATGTAGACCAACAAAAGGAAAGATAAATAGGGTGGGCAAGTGAGAGCCTAGTCAGGGAAGACTTCTTGGGGGAAATGTGATATATCAGGAGATGAGGAGAAGATGAGGAAAGTGGTGGTCTGCCAGATAAAAAGTGGTAGGGAATTCCAAGCCAGAGGGAGGGCATGAGAGTTGCCCATATTTTTAAAGCAATGGGATTCTCCCTCATTTTTTCCCAACTTCCAGGTTGTCTTCTCCCCAAATATTACCCAAGGGTTCATTTTTTTGTCCTCTATAACACACCTGCCAAGATGAGAGTAATCATTCAGTTGTATTTATTGAGTGCTTACTGTGTGCAGAGTACTGTACTAAGCGCTTGGGAAAGTACAGTAGAACAATAAATGCACACATTACCTACCCATGACGAGTTTACAATCTAGAAGGTATTAAGCCTCAGTGACTTGATTGGTGTTAAAGGAGCAAAGCATGTGGTCTGGGCTGTAGGAGATGATTGAGGATTGAATGAATGAATGAATGAATGAGGAGAGTTAGGAGAGGAGAGCTATTGAAAGGAGGGTTGCTGCTGACAGCCCACTCTTCCAGAATAACTCAATACTATGTTTAAGCAGAACTTCAAAGTCTTCTACAAGCTTTGATCCAAAGTCAAACACTAGTGTGTAGACTTGGGCCTTGGGTATCTCTTGGTCTGATGTTCCTGCCCAGCCCCTCTCCCCCTGCTTGTCTTGCCACCCCCTCCATGCATGAGTACACCTATTCCTGAAGATGATCAGCAGGCAATCTTTAATCTCTGAAACCCCAGGGTCAGAGAGGTTCTTGGTTGGTATTTCACTAGTGGAGTTGCTCTCTGAGTAGCAACAGCTCTTTCCTGCTCCTTGGCTGTAGCATTGCAGATGCTGTACAGGAGGATTCTGAGGACTCTAATCCACAAAGAGTATAAATAGATTTTTTTTCCAACTCCCCTAGCGATAAGCGAATGTAGCTGAGTCCCATCTCTCTGTGGTGACAGACAGATCAGCATTCTGATATTGGCCTTTTGCCCAGAGACTCGTTCTTTTGAAAATCAAGTCACAACTTTAAACTCGATTCATCATCTGACATTAATCCAAAAATAATCTTAGGTGAGTAATGGGCAGGATCCACTTGTGGTACTCAGAAATTGTCAGTTACCCCATTCCTGGGTCAGAAAAATGCTGACCAGGAATGGACTGTTTACACTTGGGGACCTAATGTTTAGGGTTCAAGGGGGAAGTGTTTTGTCATGCCTCAGGGAAAATGGGCACTCAGGGCAATCAATCAATCAATAGTATTTATTGCGCGCTTACTGTGTGCAGAGCACTGTACTAAGCGCTTGGGAAGTACAAGTTGGCAACAAGGGCAGTCGCTTCACATAGTCTAGTGGATAAAGCACAGGCCTGGGAGTTAGAAGGGTATGGGTTTTAATCTGGGCTCTGCCATTCTCCTGCTGTGTGACCTCGGGCAAGTCATTTAACTTCTCTGTGCCTTGGTTACCTCATCTGTAAAATTGGAATTGAAACTGTGAGCCCCATCTGGAACAGGGACTATGTCCATCCTGATTTGCTAATATCCACCCCAGTGCTTAACACAGTGCCTGGAACATAAGTGTTTACCAAATACCAGTGCTTAGAACAGTGCTTTGCACATAGCGCTTAATAAATGCCATTATAAAAAAATACCATAATTATTATTATTATTATTACTACTTCTCTCATTGCTCAGGTGGCAGAGTTCACTTTATCCTTAAGTAGCAGATATAATCAGGCTTTGCCTAGGCTCTGTACTTCTCCATCATCCCACTCACCATTTGGGATGGGGAGTCCGAGGACCCGGCTTCCAATCCTGGCTTGGCCATGCATCTGCTGTGTGACCTTGGGTAAATCATTTAACTTCTCTGTGACTCAATCTCCTCATCAGTAAAATGGAGATTAAATCCTACTGGTCTACTGTGTGACCTTGAGCAAGTTACTTAACTTCTCTGTGCCTCAATTCCCTCATCTGGTAAATGGGGATTAAGACTTTGAGCCCCATGTGGGACAGGAACTGTGTCCAACCCAATTTTCTTGTATCCCCCTTAGCGCTTAGTCCAGTGGTTGGCACATAGTAAGTGCTTAACAAATACTACTATTGTTGTTATTATTATTGTTATTATTAGGAACTAGAAAACGGAATCATAAGAGCCAGCACATCCTTGGGAGACTGTGAAACAGAGAGCCATGGCAGCCATGTATGAGTCGCTATATATATATGAGTCACTATATATGAGTGTACATATATATATATATATATATATATATATACCCACCATATATGAGTGACTATATATGAGTAAATATATACTTGTAAGTAAGGACGCCGGGAAGACCAGAGCTCCACGTGACTCATGAAGTTTGGCATGTTTCAGAGTTCATTGATGAGATGGGGCAGCCTCACTTCCCAGGTGGTTGTCAAATGACCAGATTGGCAAGGATTGTGCCCCTCAGGTACAGAAGGTTCCCCCCCACCCCTTCTAGACTGTCTCCCCCCTTCTAGACTGTGAGCCCATTGTTGGGTAGGGACCGTCTCTAAGTGTTACTGATTTATACTTCCCAAGTGCTTAGTACAGTGCTCTGCACACAGTAAGCACTCAATAAGTACGATTGAATGAATGAATGAATGAGTCTCCAGACCAAACTAGAGGTCTCCAGATCTCTAGTTCTGACAACACTTTTTCTCTTCGGCCATGAGACTAGCACCCCGCACAAACGTCATATTCAACTCCTCTTCTAGACTGTTAGCTCATTGTTGAGTAAGGACCGTCTCTATATATTGTCAACTTGTACTTCCCAAGCGCTTACTACAGTGCTCTGCACACAATAAGTGCTCAATAAATACGATTGAATGAATGAATGAATGAACTCACTGAACAATTTCATCAGGGTCATTTATTGGCTTCACTCACTATTAAAAATCAAGACAGGATTACCATTAATGAAGATTTAAAACAAATTCAGACCCCCAGCATATTCAGTGCAACATAGCCTAATGGAAAGAGCATGTCTAGGGAGTCAAGAGCCTGGGTTCTAATCCAAGCTCTTCCATTTGCTTGCTGTGTGACCTTGGGAAAGTCACTTAACTACTCTGTTCCTCAGTTTCCTCAACTGTAAAATGGGGATTAAATAAATGTTCTCCCTCCTAATTAGACTGTGAGCTCCATATGGGACAGGGACTCTGTCTGATCTGATTAATTCGTATCTATTCCAGTGCTTAGAACAGTTTTTGACTTATGTGAGCACTTACGAGTATCGTAGTTATAATTATTATAATTCTCACCACAATTATAATAATAGCAATAATAATAATTACTCTCTGTGTTGGGACATATGAGGAGAATGAATAACAGGGTACCCAAGTAACTGCTGAATACTGAACTGAAACTGGGAAACAGAAAATTGGGGGCTAGTGGAAGAATTTTAAGGCTCCAATAAAACAAAGTCTTAGACAAGACTCAAAACTAGATATCAGTTACGAGGTATACACTACCAAAGCATATTGAAATCATGAGAGGAGTGGCTCTTTTGAACAGAAACTTCGGGAGGATCAAGACAAGGAAGCAAAAGTGAAACCAGTATCAGGAGGTGCACACATCAAACATGAGATCATAACCTGGACAAATTTCTTGTGTGCATATTGTAGTTGGGACTGTGAAACCTACACTGACCTTTGTCATTCACACACATATCAATTGGTGATATTTACAGAGCATTTACTGGGTGCAGGACATTGTACTAAGTGAGAGAAGCAGCATGGCCTACTGGAAAGAGCATGGGGCTGGGAGTCAGAGAAGCTGGGTTCTAATCCAAGCTCTGCTACATACCTGCTCTGTTACCTTGGGCAAGTCGTTTCAATTCTCTGTGCCTCAGTTTACTCATATGCAAAATGGGGATTCAATACCTGTTCTCCCTCCTATTTAGACTGTGAGTCCCATGCAAGACCTAGTTATCTTAGAGAAGCATCGTGGTATAGTGGATGGAGCAGGTACCCGGGAGTCAGAAGGTCATGGGTTCTAATTCCTGCTCTGCCATTTGTCTGCTGTGTGACCTTGGGCAAGTCACTTCACTTCTCTGTGCTTCAGTTGTCTCATCTGAAAAAGAGGGATTGAGACTGTGAGCCCCATGTGGGACAGGGACTGTGTCCATCCCGATTTGCTTGTGTCCATCCCAGCACTTAGAACAGTGCCTGGCAAATAGTAAGTGCTTAACAAATACCATAATAATAATAATAATGGTATTTGTTAAGTGCTTACTATGTGCAAAGCATTGTTCTAAGCGCTGGGGGCATACAAGGTGATCAGGTTGTCCCACATGGGGCTCACAGTCTTCATCCCCATTTTACAGATGAGGAAACTGAGGCAAAGAGAAGTTAAGTGACTTGCCCAAAGTCACACAGCTGACAATTGGCGGAGCGGGATTCGAACCCATGACCTCTGACTCCAGAGCCCGGGCTCTTTCCACTGAGCCATGCTGCTTGTAGCAATGATAATAATAATAATAATAATAACAATAATAGTCGTATTTGTTGAGCACTTAGTATGTGTCAGGCACTCTACTAAGTGCTGGAATGGAATCAAGCAAATCGGGTGGGTCACAGTCCCTGTCCCACATGGGACTCATAGTTTTAATCCCCATATTACAGAAGAGGGAACTGAAGTACAGAGAAGTGAAGTGCCTTGCCCAAGTCCAAACAGCAGACACGTGGAGGAGCTGGGATTAGGACTCATGACCTTTAGACTCCCAGGCCTGTGCTCTATCTACTATGACATGCTACTTTCCCATCGCTTAGTACAGTAGTTGGCACAAGAACTTTGCAAATACCACAGTTATTATTATAATTATTATTATTATTATTATAACTGTATCCATAGATGAGTTTTACTTTCAGAGGTGCTTATTTTCAAAAGTGTGAATGACAGGTATATTTGTAGTCATAATCCATCTCATGTTCAGCAGACAGGATAGTATAGATACATTTTAGCATCATATACCTTTAGTTAGTTTGGAGAGATAGCATTTGGGGATTATCACATCTAGAGATGTTTCACCATAACAAGTTAAGGATTGACTCCTTTTATATTCACTGTTATAAAGTTCTCCTCAAATTGCTTCTACCAGATAAATTCATTGTGATATTTAAGTGCTTGTTTTAGGGTATTTGTTAAGCGCTTTTTATGCCAAGCACTATACTAAATGCTGGGGTAGATACAGCATAATCAGATCCTATATGGAGCTCACAGTTGTAGTAGGATGGAGAACAGATCTTAATTATAGCTAGAAATCAACCCTCATGGAATAAGACAAGCAAGTAAGCTTCTGGCAGATTAAGGAAGGACAAAAATCTGTGGGAAAACAAAGCTCCCTAATTTTAGGAGGTTCCCTGACCTCAAACAAATAAATTCCTGCAGTGAGTTAAAACATTTCCTGAGTCTCTCTCCCTGAGAGGTGGGAAAGTAATTTCACAAGGCACTGATTGCACAGTTGAACAAAGATGCAAATAGAGAAGATAACTGATCAGAAGTTCAGTGTACCCCATAACTGGATAATCTAACGGAGAATAAAATGGACTCCTTTTGAATTGTAAGAATAGTACATTCCAGGGTCCAGAGCCCCAACACTGGAGAAATTACTGTACCTCTGGTTTCCATATTTGGATGCCCCACTATTGTATTACTGCAAAATTAATCCCCTTTTTTCACTCTTGTACATCGAGTAAAAAACCTGATGATTCAAAATGGAAAAATCATTTTTACCCAGAAAAACATATCCAGATTTTAAGATCACTCATTCTTTGTTCAATATTACTATTTTTAGAAGTGAATATTAACAAAAGTGATATCAAATTTACATTAAATTACTTTGTTCTAGCTCATGGAGACATTTATATTAGTGTCTGTCTTCCCCTCTAGACTATAAACTTGCTGTGGGCAGAGACCATGTCTTCCATCTCTATTGCATTGTACTCTCCCAAGTGCTTAGTACAGTGTTCTGCACATAGTAAGTGCTCAATAAATATCATTGATTTATTGTTTGATTGACAGATCCATGCACTCCCCAGGATCTCTGGAGACATGTGAATATCACATACATGAACCATATTTCAGATCGCAAGCACACATGCATACACTACTGCCTCTGAAGGCTCTAGAAGTTGACCTTGTTGAATTTCAGATCACTCAGTCACCTTCAAAAAGCTACATGAATTTTTTATTTTTTCAAGCTGCTGCATTGGAACCATTCTAGTTCCCAACAGAACAAAGAAACCAAGGTAAGTAGTAGTGGAAAGGACTCAGAATGGTCCATGGGGAAATCCATGTCAGTATTGCAGATCCCTGAGAAAGTCTTAGCTAAGCATGGATCATAATCTTGGTTTAAAGAAGAGTTTTTGTCTAGATTTTTCCGTTATCGCACAATCACACCCTTTCATTAACCCAGGTAATTGCAATTGCTGAAGCCATAATTTCATAGTGACCCTTTGAATCCAAACAGTGAGAAAAATGTTCCTTAGCTTCAGAGTGATATTGGTATGTGGAAGAATTAGTCTCTTCTAAGTCAAAACCAAATACTAAATATTTGATTTCCCCAACTCCTCCACCCCCAACCCCCTCGCCCCCACCCCTCACCCCAAGAGTTCTACAGGAGAATAAAATATTAAAGGGAATCTTGAAAACTGAATCCTGCTCCCTGAATTCACTCAATCAATCAATGGTACTTATTGAGAGCTTACTGTTTACAAAGCACTATTCCAAGCACTTGGGATAATGTAACGGATAGAGTATGGGCCTGAGAGTCAGGGGCTCATGGGTTCTAATCCTGGATCTGCCACTTTCATTCATTCAATTGTATTTATTGAGCGCTTACTGTGCACAAAGCACTGTACTAAGCGCTTGGAAAATACAGTTTGGAACAGAGACAATCCCTACCCAACAATGGCCTCATAGTTGTCTGCTGTGTGACCTTGGGGAAGTCGCTTTACTTCTCTGTGCCTCAGTTCCCTCATCTGTAGAATGGAGATTGAGACTGTGAGTCCCACATGGGACAGGGACTGTGTCCAACTCTATTTGCTTGTATCCACCCCAGTGCTTATTACAGTGCCTGGCACTTAACAAATGCCATCTTTATTATTATTATTATATAATACAATACAGTCATAGACATGATCCCTGCCCACAAAGGGCTTACTACCTAGAAGGATATTCCCCATATCTGTCTCCTTATGGCCTTACTTGAAAAGTTGGGATAAGAAAAGGAAGGAGAAAACATGGCTTGAAACATCTTTTTACTTTAATAGCTATGGCAGTGAAGAGGTCAGGTGATACAAGGAGGGAGGCAAGAGAACTGTGCAGTGTGGTCCCAATATGGGAAGTAGAAAAAGGTCCTGTTTCTAGACTATAATAATGAGAATGAGAATAATGATAATGGTGGTATTTAAGCCCTAACTGTATGCCAAGCACTGGGGTAGATACAAGATAATAAGATTGGACACATTCCTATCCACATGGGGCTCACAGTCTAAATAGGATTTAATCCCCATTTTACAGATGAGGAAACTGAGGCACAGAGAAGTTAAGGGACTTGCCCAAGGTCTCACAGAAGACACTTGGTGGAGCTGGGATTAGAACCCAGGCCCTTTGACTCCCAGGCCTATGCTCTTTCCACTAGGCCAAGCTGCTTCTCCTGTTAGTTCTCCATTCTTCCCTCCCTGTTAGTTTTCCATTTGGAGTTTAACTGGATGATGATAGACAAGTCCATGAACCCTAGAATTTGATCTTCTAGGTTAATAAACACTAGCAGTTAGTGTAACTCACAAATTACCGGTCCCAATTTTCACAACTAGGTTGCAAATGTTAATTAGAACTGGTGTTATAAATCACAGTATTTGGAGTGTCTACAGTGTTTAAATTATCACCTGTATTGCCACCTTAATTAAAAAAGCACTTCCTATCATTTTTTCTGAGGGGATCACCCCAAGCCAGAACAAGCCTTTCAGTTGAATTTTAGGATCCATTAGTGCACAAGAAGCAAGTGAGTTGTGTTAATACCTTTTGGTGTGCTTAAGTACAAATCTGCCAGACTTGAGTTGAAGGGAATTGTCCGTGTGCTCTTAATCTCTCTCTCTCCCTCTCTCTGTCTCTCTGTCTCTCTCTCTCTCTCTCTCTCACACACACACACACACACACACACACACACAAAAAAAGGGCCATTCTCCAGAAGCCAATCTAGATGACATCGTATATCTCTGCCAGTTTGAGGGGGACATAACTTGATATAAATCCTCATCAGTAAAAACCAAGCTTTGTAAAGTAAACAGAGAGTTTTTTTAGAAGTAGAAATCAATTTAATGTCCACCGTGAAGTGTGAACATGAAACACAGGCATCCTACCAGTGATCCAGGATGGAGTGAAGATGGGGAGAGAATAAATGCTACCAGAGTAAAGAATTGCAATGGAACTGAGAAGAGGGCTTAGAGGCTGTCGTCAAAAGTAGTAAACATAGTCAAAAAACTCAGAGAAAGAGGGAGCAAAGACGTGAAGACAGAGCAACTGAGCAGTTACCAATGAAACAGGATTTCGGTTGGCCCAAGTAAGTGGTTCATGTTGAGGTGGTAGACATTTTAGGGGTGGGAGAAGGAGGGGGATCAGCAGTTGGGAGGTTTTTTATGGTATTTGTTAATCACTTATTATGCATCAAGTACTGTTCTAAGTGCTGGGGTAGATGCAAGTTAATCAGACCAGATACAGCCCCTGTCTGACATGGGACTTACAGTCCTGAGGCAAAGAGAAATTAAGTGAATTTTCGAAGGTTCCACTGCAGACAAGTGGCTAAGCAGGGATTAGAACCCAGGTCCTCTGATTCCCAGTATTATGTTCTCTTTACTAGGCTACACTCCTTCCTAGTGTTGATAAGTATCTGTTTACAGTGAATGATAGAGTGGTATGAATTTGTTTGAAAATTTGTCATCCATTAACTGGGTTCTTTCACTGAGATAAGATAATTGCAATCAGATAATTATAGTTCCCTCTAGACTGTAAGCTATTTGTGGCCAGGGAAAATGTCTGTTATATTTTACTCTCCCAAGCACTTAGTTCAGTGCTCAGCACATAGCAATCAACAAATACAATTGATTAACTGATTGATAATTAATGTTGTCCCTCTCAGCAAGATTTCTTGTCCCTGCTTCTCCCACTGTAACCCTTCTCTCCCTTTTCTCAATACACTATCTGGATCTTGACCTATTTCAGTTTTCTGTTTCAGTGTTTCTCACCTTCCTCTGTCTTGGTGGTCATTAAACCTTCCTCCCTCCCCATTTCTTTTGCCCGCTAATTGCTCATCTCCTTCTTATGTAGCAGTAGAAACCACTTCAAACTGCCAAAGGAAAATACTAGCTTGGAATTTGGGGAACAGTCTAATGGAAAGAGGGTCCCAGAGCATTCCTAAATGCTGAAACTGGGTTTTGATGAATTCCTATCTAAGGTTCATAGAGACCAATTGGTTCTAAAAGTAACTCAAACATTCATGATGGGGCTTCTGCCAGGAGAATCTGAAGGAACTGACCATTTTTGTTGATATGTTTATATATGTTTATATGTTTATATATATATATGTTTGTATGAAAAAATATGCTTATATATTATATATAACAAATAACAAATATGACATTTGTTAATCATTTACTATGTGTCAAACACTGTTCTAAGCATTGGCATAAGTACCCATTAATTAGGTCAGACTCCATCCCTGTCCCGCAAGGGGATTATAGTCTGATAGAACCGTGACACTGAAGTCTAATATTGGGCTCTTCCTCAACCCAGCCAAGAGGATCACACTCTAAGGGTACCAAATATTAATGTCATAATGACAGGGAAAATTTTTTCTTCAACTCATACAGGAATAAAATCTATCCTGGAACTTCATTTCAAAGCTCAAGCCCACAGTTAATGTCGAACAATGGTAGAAAACCCTACTTAGTGAGCTTTAAAGAAAACCTCTTAAAATAAAGAAATATTCTAAATTTTAATCCTGCAGAAATTCAGCTAGGATCCAAGGAGATATTTCTCCTCATGCCCATTCGTGTATCAGCTTTTCTTTGGGATCACACCCCTTTCCCCAGCAATAGTAAATTCTTGTCACTCTGTCTTCCTCTTCCATCCTAATTGGCAGGAATGACTTGTTAGGGGTATCTCCCACAAATGCAGCAACCTGGCTTTGGCTGGCCAATTTTGTTTATTTTTCTCAAATGTTTCCCATGTTGTTGTTGTTGTCTTATGCTGTCAAGTCGTGACCAACTTTAAAAACAAAGTTGTCCTTTAGGGAAAGGAAATAGGTTGAAAATACCTGTGCTAAAACATGCATATAATCAGTAGTTTCTTAGCTACCCATGTCACAAGCCAAACTCCTGTGGATGTGTAAAGGAGTTTTTCTATATAATCAGCCAATCAAACTTATTTGTTGAATGCTTTCTGTGCTTATTTGTTGAGTGCTTACAGAACAATGAATGCAGCTCTTGGGAGAGTACTTAAGAATTTGTAAGCCTTCAGGGAGCTTGCAGTCTAGCAAAGGAAATCAGATAAATTACAAGTAGGAGGAAGCAACAGAGTGGAAAAATATGTATATAAGTGCTAAGGAGAGGGAGTTGTGTGTGACTACCTAAGACCTAAGGCGATACAGAAGTGGCAGTTAAGGAATATATGTCAGGTAGATAGGAGGTAAATATTTTTCTTTTAGTCAAATATCCCTTTACTGGGTGCCTCCTGCTTATACAAACAGAGGCATCTCTTTTATGTCTCTCTTTGCTTCAGAACATTTTTTTAAATTGGGTTTTGTGTAACAAAATATTGTCATGGGACTAATGTTTTATAAATTGAAATGTGGAATTAAGGTTCGCACATGACTAATTATTACTACCCTTTGAAACGGAAATGCTTTGGGGTGTGAAATTGGTAGGACTTTTCACTTTAAATCACTGCTAGACTGAGGAACCTACTTCCCATCTTTAGGGATGTGACCTTCAGGTTTAACTCTCAGGGACCTTTCAGCTAAATTGAGAATACAAACCTGCCTGAGTATGGGTTGTCAGGCCTTAAAATCCGTCATTCCTATGGGCTAAGCATAGTTTTGCTGAAAGCTCCCAGGGCTAATGGGTCAACTGGCCTGGCTGCCTTGTAGGTCTCATTTATGAGCCTGGATAGGGGCAGGAGGAGAAGAGAAAGGTGGTCTTTCTTCCCTCTCAAGAACTCAGGGACTAAATCTCACTCTGGGACTAAGCTCCACTTTTCCTCGTCTCCCACTCCGTTCTGTGTCACCCTGACTTGCTCCCTTTGCTTTCCCCCACTCCCCTCCAGCCCCAGAGAACTTATGTATTTATCTGTAATTTTATTTATTTTTATTGATGTCTGTCTCTCCCCCACTCCCCTGAGACTGTGAACTCTTTGTGAGCAGGGAATGTCACTGTTTGTTGTTGTATTGTACTTTCCCAAGTGTTTAGTATAGTGCTCTGCACCCAGTAAATGCTGAATAAATATGATTGAATGAATGAATGAATGCTCATTAGCTTAGCACAGTCTCTTTGCCAAAAGTCTTGACTCAAGCTGGAGAATTGACTGACCAGGCCAGGGTCATTATGGACTTGCTTTTATCAGACCTTGGGAGGACTTTTCCTAATACATTCATTCATTCATTCAATCATATTTATTGAGTGCTTACTGTGTGCAACGCACTGTACTAAGTGCTTGGGAAGTACAAATCAGCAACAGATAGAGACAATCCCTACCCAACAATGGGGTCACAGTCTAGAAGGGGGAGACAGACACCAAAACAAAACATGTAGACAGGTATCAAAATCGTCAGAACAAATAGAATTAAAGCTATATGCACATCATTAACAAAATAAATTGAATAGTAAATATGTACAAGGAATAAATACATAATAATAATAATGATAATTTTGGTATTAAGTGCTTACTATGGGCTAAGTGGTGGGGTAGATACAAGGTAATCGGGCTGGACATAGTCCCTGTCCCACATAAGGCTCACTGTCTTAATTCCCATTTTACAGATGAGGGAACGGAGGCACAGAGAAGTGATGGACCCAGAATTAGAACCCAGGACCCTCTGACTCCCAGGCCCATGCTCTATCCACAAGGCCACACTGTTTCTCTAATCAATCAATCAATCAATCGTATTTATTGAGCGCTTACTATGTGCAGAGCACTGTACTAAGCGCTTGGGAAGTACAAATTGGCAACACATAGAGACAGTCCCTACCCAACAGTGGGCTCACAGTCTAAAAGGGGGAGACAGAGAACAGAACCAAACATACCAACAAAATTAAATAAATAGGATAGAAATGTACAAGTAAAATAAATACGTAAATAAGTAAATAGAGTAATAAATATGTACAACCATATATACATATATACAGGTGCTGTGGGGAAGGGAAGGAGGTAAGATGGGGGGATGGAGAGGGGGACGAGTGGGAGAGGAAGGAAGGGGCTCAGTCTGGGAAGGCCTCCTGGAGGAGGTGAGCTCTCAGCAGGGCCTTGAAGGGAGGAAGAGAGCTAGCTTGGCGGAGGGGCAGAGGGAGGGCATTCCAGGCCCGGGGGATGACGTGGGCCGGGGGTCGACGGCGGGACAGGCGAGAACGAGGTACAGTGAGGAGATTAGCGGCAGAGGAGCGGAGGGTGCGGGCTGGGCAGTAGAAGGAGAGAAGGGAGGTGAGGTAGGAGGGGGCGAGGTGATGGAGAGCCTTGAAGCCCAGGGTGAGGAGTTTCTGCCTGATGCGCAGATTGATTGGTAGCCACTGGAGATTTTTGAGGAGGGGAGTAATATGCTCAGAACGTTTCTGGACAAAGATAATCCGGGCAGCAGCATGAAGTATGGATTGAAGTGGAGAGAGACACGAGGATGGGAGATCAGAGAGAAGGCTGGTGCAGTAGTCCAGACGGGATAGGATGAGAGCTTGAATGAGCAGGGTAGCAGTTTGGATGGAGAGGAAAGGGCAGATCTTGGTAATGTTGCGGAGCTGAAACCGGCAGGTTTTGGTGACGACTTGGATGTGAGGGGTGAATGAGAGAGCGGAGTCGAGGATGACAGCAAGGTTGCGGGCTTGTGAGACAGGAAGGATGGTAGTGCCGTCAACAGAGATGGGAAAGTCAGGGAGAGGACAAGGTTTGGGAGGGAAGACAAGGAGCTCAGTCTTCGACATGTTGAGCTTTAGGTGGCGGGCGGACATCCAGATGGAGATGTCCTGAAGGCAGGAGGAGATGCGAGCCTGGAGGGAGGGGGAGAGAGCAGGGGCAGAGATGTAGATCTGGGTGTCATCAGCGTAGAGATGATAGTTGAAGCCGTGGGAGCAAATGAGGTCACCAAGGGAGTGAGTGTAGATTGAGAACAGAAGGGGACCAAGCACTGAACCTTGGGGAACCCCCACAGTAAGAGGATGGGAGGGGGAGGAGGAGCCTGCAAAAGAGACTGAGAAAGAACGACTGGAGAGATAAGAGGAGAACCAGGAGAGGACGGAGTCTGTGAAGCCAAGGTCAGATAGCGTGTTGAGGAGAAGGGGGTGGTCCACAGTGTCAAAGGCAGCTGAGAGGTCGAGGAGGATTAGGACAGAATATGAGCCGTTGGATTTGGCAAGCAGGAGGTCATTGGTGACCTTTGAGAGGGCAGTTTCCGTGGAATGAAGGGGACGGAAGCCAGACTGGAGGGGGTCGAGGAGAGAGTTGGTGTTGAGGAATTCTAGGCAGCGCGTGTAGACAACTCGTTCAAGGAGTTTGGAAAGGAATGGTAGGAGGGATATGGGACGATAACTAGAAGGTGAGGTGGGGTCAAGAGAGGGTTTTTTTAGGATGGGAGAGACATGGGCATGTTTGAAGGCAGAGGGGAAGGAACCAGTGGAGAGTGAGCGGTTGAAGATGGAAGTTAAGGAGAATATCTGTGTGGGATGCTAATATCTGTGTGGAATGCTCCCCTCAGCACTTTATACTGCTGCTACCCTCCTACTTCCTTGTCCATACAAATTTTGGAGGTCTTACGGAAGTATTTTAGCCATTGCAAATGAATAATTTTAATATTTACCTTGGCCTTCAACAGTTAGGTAAATATCTTTATATTCTACAACCTTCCTTATGTGTAATTTATTTAAATGCCTGTCTCCCCCTGTAGATTGTAAACTCCTTGTGGGTAGGGATCCCATATACTAACTGGGTTGTGTTGTACTTTCCCAAGCACCTATACAGTGCTTTGCACACAGCAAGCATTTAATAAACACCATTTTTTGACAGACTGATTGATAACTCACATTGACTGCCTACCCATAAATAGGCTAGTCATATTCTTTTTTCTGAAAATCAGGACACTGGGAGGCCCCCAAAGCTGACACCTCGAGACTGAAGCTCATCGTGGGCAGGGAACATGTCTACCAATTCTGTTATATAGTACTCTTCCAAGTACTTAGACAGTGCTCTGCATACAGTAAGCACTCAGTAAATATGGTTGACTGATGCACCTGTCTCTTTTCTCCCAGCAGCTGAGAGCCAGGGTGGAAATAATGTGGGATTCAAATCTCCCAGCATGGTAAAATATCAGCTCTAAAATCCCAGAATGCAGTGGCTAAACTGAGCATGTACTGAGCATGCTCCAGCTAAGACAGAGCTTTCTGAGTTTTTAAAGGGAACCAGAGAAGCAGGAAGACATTGCTGGCCCCCCTTTTCCTCTCCTTCTCCCCATCCCCCCCACCCTACCTCCTTCCCCTCCCCACAGCACCTGTATATATGTATTTACAGATTTATTACTCTATTTATTTTACTTTTACATATTTACTATTCTATTTATTTTGTTAATGATGTGCATTTAGCTTTAATTCTATTTATTCTGACGATTTGAGACCTGTCCACATGTTTTGTTTTGTTGTCTGTCCCCCCCTTCTAGACTGTGAGCCCATTGTTGGGTCGAGACCATCTCTATATGTCACCAACTTCCCAAGCGCTTAGTACAGTGGTCTGCACACAGTAAGCACTCAATAAATATGATTGAATGAATGAATGAATTGCAAAATAGGCTGCCAGTTGCTCCAGGGCAATTCCAGGACATTTGCCAGTTTTCCTACAATTGCCCTGGAACAGGCTACAAATTCCAGGAAAGCCTGGACAGCCATGAAGTCTTGTCAGTAGCCATGGAGCCCAAGAAGGGACTCTCTGGCATTGTGTTTGAATTCCCATTAGAGAGCTCTCAGTGTTGGCTGGGACAGTCATTCATTTATTCATTCAATTATATTTATTGAGTGCTTATTGTGTGCAGAGCACACAGCACTAAGTGCTTGGGAGAGTACATCTGGGCTGACAGCTGATGGACAAGTTGTCTCCCAGTTATTGTAAGGTTTTTGTTATGTGCTTACTACGTGCCAGGCATTGTTCTAAGCACTCGGGCAGATATAAGCTAACCAGGTTGAACACAGTCCATGTCCCACATGGGGCCCATGGTCTTAATCCCCATTTTACAAATGAGATAAGTGAGGCTCAGAGAAGTGAAGTGACTCACCCAAGATCCTACAGCAGAGAAGTGGTGGAGCCGGGGTTAGCCCTAAAATCCCAGATATGATAATAATAATAATTATAATTATGATAATAATAATGGTATTTGTTAAGCAGTTACTATGTGCCAAGCACTGTTCTAAGCAATGGGGTAAATACAAAGTAATCAGATTGTCTCACATGGGGTTCACAGTCTCAATCCCCATTTTACCAATGAGATAACTGGCACCCAGAGAAGTGAAGTGACTCGCCCAAGGTCATACAGCAGAGAAGCAGTGGAGCTGGGATTAGAACCTATGACCTTCTGACTCCCAGGTCTGAGCTCTATCCATTGGGTTGTGCTGCTTCTCCAGGTTGCCCCATTCACTTTCTGCCCCATTCAGAATCTCCATAAAACCAAACCAAGTGGGAAGGTTCCCCAAAATATATCAGAAGTGGAAAAGAGTCTTGGATGTACTTCTTGGAGGGAGAAGGAATTTCCCTGGCACTCTTATTTTGCCAACTTGCTCTGGTTCTCCTGACCACCAAAGAAAGGATCAGGGAGAGTCTCTCCAGGCAGGTGTTCACACTGCCTGGACTTAATAAAAACAAGAGCAGAATGTTTGCCTCTGAATCCCTGCTGCTGCTTTTCTCTGTCCCTCCTCCCCACAGGGTGAAAATGGTGAAGGCAGTTTGGATGCATTGGGTAGATTTTATCAGTAGCATTGTTGGGGATTATTTTCCACACTGATAGAGTCAGCTGTAAGGCAAATTGCAGGCATTTGACTTTGAAGCAACTTTGGAGCACAGGAAGCTGTTAATCCTAAAGCTGTTGTTCTCTGGCATTATTTAAAATCTAAAGGAACTCAGCAAGTCCCCATTACCAAACAGGGTGAGAAAATCTTCCATGGGTGTGAGCCCCCTTTGTCAGGCCCTTTCGCAAGAATTATAGTGTTTCCCTCTTATTCTCTAGTCAGGGACATATTTGTTGAAGAGGATTTAAAATTCATTCACATTTTTAGACTTTTTAGCCATGTGAATGCTCTGCAGCTAGAATGCACGACACCATTTTCTCAGGCTCACATCCCGCACCCTCATCCTTTGGGACATCATAAGCCAAGACTATACAGACCGCAGTCAGTGAGTAGTAGTAATAATAGTGATTGTGGTATTTGTTAAATGCTTACTGTGTGCCAGGCACTGTACTAAGCACTGGGGTGGATACAAACTAATAGGGTTAAACCCAGTCCCTGTCCCACAGCCTCATTCCCCATTTTGCAGATGAGGAAACTGAGGCCCAGAGAAGTGAAATGACTTGCCCAAGGTCACGCAGCAGACAAGTGGCAGAGCCAGGATTAGAACCCAGGTCCTTCTGATTCCCAGAACCATGCTCTATCTACTTCACCATGCTGCTTCTCTGTTGTGGCTAAGGTGTCGTGTTGTTGGCTCGTTAAGGAGTAATGGTGGCAGCTCCTTCAGGGTGACCTAGACAGATTCCTTGGTGAGAAACACAGTGGCTCTGACTCGGGTTTCATAGATGACTCTTTCAGGGTCTGAGTCAAATGCCCAATGCCCCTGACTGGGTACTAGTCATTAATTCCAGGACCTTCGTTCTGTTCTCATTATTCCTATTGTTGGTGCTGTGGCTGTAGTAATAAGAACAACAATAACTGAGATCTTTGTTCAGTGCTTACTATGTGCTAAGCTCATAGATACAAGATAATCAGGTAGGGCACAGTTGAGATCTTTGTTGAGGGCTTACTATGTGCTAAGCTCATAGATACAAGATAATCAGGTGGGGCACAATTCTTGCCCCAGATGAGGCTGACAGTCTAAGCAGCGTGACCTAGTGGCTAGAGCAGGGGCCTAGGAGTTAGAAGAACCTGGGTTCTAATCCCAGCTCTGCCACTTGTCTGTTGTGTGACCTTGGGTAAGTCCTTTCACTTCTCTGGGCCTCAGTTACCTTATCTATAAAATAGGGGCTAAGACCGTGAGCCCTATGTGGGACAGTGACGCTGTCCAACCTGATTTGTTTGTATCCACCCCAGTGCTTAGTATAATTTATTCATTCATTCAATTGTATTTATTGAGCACTTACTCTGTGCAGAGCACTCTACTAAGTGCTTGGAAAGTACAATGTGGCAACAGAGAGAGACACTCCCTACCTAACAACGGGCTCATGACCTAGAAGGGGGAGAAAGACAACAAAACAAAATAAGTAGACAGGTGTCAATATCATCAGAATAGATAAATAGAATAAAAGATATATACACATCATTAGAGAAATATGTACAAACATACAAAAGTGCTGTGGGGAAGGGAAGGGGATAGGGTAGAGGGAGGGAATGGGGGTGATGGAGAGGGTAGGAGGAGTAGAGGAGAAGGGGAGACTCAGTCTGGGAAAGCCTCCTGGAGGAGGTGGGCTCTCAGTAGGGCTTTGAAGGGAGGAAGACAGCTAGTTTGGTGGATGTGTGTATGGAGGGCATTCCAGGCCAGGGGTAGGACATGGGCCAGGGGTCGATGGCAGGACAGGCGAGAACGAGGCACAGTGAGGAGGTTAGCGGCAGAGGAGTGGAGTGTGCAGGGTGAGCTGTAGAAGGAGAAAAGGGAGGTGAGGTAGGAGGGGGCAAGGTGATGGAGGTCTTTGAAGCCAATAGTGAGGAGTTTTTCCTTCATGCGAAGGTTGATAGACAACCACTGGAGATTTTTGAGGAGGGGAGTGACATGCCTGGCACACAATAAGTGCTTAACAAATACCACAATATTATTATTATTATCAAGGAAGGAGAACAGGTATTGAATCACCATTTTATAGGTGAGGGAACGAGGCCCAGAAGTATTGTGACTTTCCCAAGGTGACACAGCAGGCAGATAGAGGAGCTAAGATTGGAAGCTAGAACCTCTGATTCTCAGGTCTGTGCTCTTTCCATTAGGCCACACTGCTTCTCTGTTATTTAGTAAGTGCTTGCTGGGTGTCAAGCACTCTGCTAAGTGCTGTGGTAGATACAAAATGAACAATTGAAACACAGTCTGATATTTGTTATGCTGCCTTACTAACTGTCAACAGCATGAGCTGACCGACATCCCATTTTGTGCAGAACGGGGTTTGGAAAGTCTATTGAGAGGCAAAGCTGATTAGAATATAAAATCAACTCTCCAAATTATATGCATACACCCATGATATATCTCTGCAACAGCTGTTAGGCTTGCCTCCACATCAATAACTCCACTTAGATGACTGAAATATTCAGAGAAAGACAAATGGCCTCTTAAAGAAGCAGGGCTATTAAATGACTCAGAGCCATAGTGAAGCCACCCAAGACCAGCTTCAGATCCTCAGCCTCCCTGAGGTGGGAAAGAAACCATTCACCACCTATATTCTGTACGATACCAACATGTTGTGCTCCAAGGTTAAAGGTAACCAGTTCCATTCAGATAAGGCAGTGAGTGCTAGAATGGCCATTCCAGTATGAATCATTTCAAAGCAGACACTTTTTTTAAATTTTCGGTGCTGTAGTTTAGGAGGAATAATAATGATGGTATTTGTTAAGTGCTTACTATGTGCCAAGCACTGTTCTAAGCACTGAGGAAGTTTGGTATTTTTATAAATGGTATTTGTTAAGTGCTTACTACATGCCAGGCATTGTACTAAGCCCCGGTATAGATCCAAGGTAATTATTTTGGACATAATCTCTGTCCCTCACAGTCTTAATCCCCATTTTACAGATGAGGGAACTGAGGCAAAGAGAACTTAAGTGACTTGCCTAAGGTCACACAGCAGACAAATGGCAGAGTTGGAATTAGGACTCAAGTCCTCTGACCCCAAAGCTTGTACTCTTTCCAGTAGGCCATGATATGGGAGTTGTTGGGTTGGGGTCTGTATTCCTGTAGGACTGTAGGGCAGGGCAGGGGCAGGGCCTTGGGATAAATCGGACCCCTTGTAAAAAATAAAAATGGGAGAGAATTAGCTGTGCCTTCTGGCAATCATGAGAGAGCCAGGGCAGGGGCTGGGGGTGGGCCTGGGCACCACAGCCTCTTCCTGTTTCACTGAAGCCTTTCAATTCCAGGCAGAGACGAGATGATTATTCTACTCTGAGAAGCAGCGTGGCTCAGTGGTAAGAGTACGGGCTTTGGAGTCTGAGGTCATGGGTTCAAATCCCAGCTCTGCCAATTGTCAGCTGTGTGACTTTGGGCAAGTCACTTAACTTTTCTGCACCTCACTCACCTCATCTGTAAAATGGCGATTAAGACTGTGAGCCCCCCATGGGACAACCTGATCACCTTGTACCTCCCCAGCACTTAGAACAGTGCTTTGCACATAGTAAACACTTAATAAATGCCATCATTATTATTATTACTCCTTGTCCTGGTAGGACATGGCTGCAATGAGCCGTTTTTCTCCCTCACTGGGCTGCAGTGACTGAACTGAAGTGGCTCTTGTCCCCCAACCCTGGGGCCCATGGGGTGACCCCGTCCCCTGTTCTTGGTGGTTGACTACTCTAGTACTTGCTCTTGTTCCACCTCCTCACTCAGATGACCTGCTCCACCTCACTGCTGCTTCTTGATGGCAGAGTTCTGATAGGAAGATCATTTTACTGCCACCCTGGTCATGCAGGGTCATGCAGATGATGTCATTAGGTTGACCATTCCACAAGACCTCTCCCTTTCTCCCTGTGCATGCCCCAAACCTTCCTGTGTGCACAGAAATGCCCTCAGCCACCCTCCCTGGGGTTGCCTAGAACTGCCTCCACTGAGATCTGCCATATCTGGGATATCCCAGGAATACCACAGGATGGGGGACACCACCAGGCTGGCAAAGGAAAGGGTCTGTCCTAATGAGTGGCTGCCACCCCTTCCCTGGAATTGTACCCTGAAACAGCGGCTGACCTCATCATATGAATCAGCCCTGAGCCTCCCTTCTCAAGTGAGTGCTACAGTCATGCTCTGTCCAGCTTATCAGAAGCATTTTTTACCATCCTGAGCTTTTATCTGGCCATAATAATTTAAGGGCTCCATAATTCATTTCAAGACATTGCTGCCCTTTGAAGAAATGTTAGATGCAGATGGAGCAGTCTATGAAATTTGTATCAGCTTGGAGAAGTTATTTTGCCTAGGAAACCAGCTCAACGTGTTATTGCTTTCAGCCCCTGGGCCTCTTTATCCTGTAGGAGTCAGGGCAATGGCACATCATCTGAAAGGACGCATCTGTTATTTCTCTTTCTCCTAAACTTGCATTCCCACCCCAAAGTCATGCCCCTTTCATGGTTGGTACAGTTTCCTTGACCCTGAGAAAGGTCAGGAGACCATGAATCTCCATTGGGCAAGTTTTTTATTGTAGATGCTCTTATCAGAAATGGGTTTGAGAGGTTAAAGGCAGGAGAGAATCCCCTAGCAAGTCTTGGAGGGTCGTTGCTGTAATTTCTCGATGAAATTTATATCTGCACTTGTCTGAGAGGGGATGATACAGATGAGTTATTTGCAGTCATGGCTGAACAGAAGAGTAGGCAGGTATTGTTCTGCAGATGCTGCATTCGGCGGCTTCGGGAGCAGACTACTAACAGTCCCAGTCCTATAACTCACTTCTGAATTCTTCCTCAAAATATTAATTGAAAAAAACAGTTTCTACACAAAACAATTCCCAAAGAATGAACCATCCCTTCCAGATGCACCCAGCCCCCAGATTGAAATTATTTTCATGGTTGAACTGCTAATTGTTACAGCAGAAAATGTGCTTCTGGGTATGCCATGCTGCACAGGCTCGATGCTAGGGCTGCAGGACACTATTCTATTACGAACTGGCTCAACTCAGGCCAACCCACACCAAATTTTCTTGGAAATAGCAAGTTTGCTCTTATGGTGTTAATTAAAATGAAGGCTAAGTATAAAATAGCAGATCTGGGAAGGGAGAAGGGATACATAGGGGCCCCCTTGTCCATTCTGTGATGTGAGACAAGGGAACATCAAAGCCATCCAAGGAGTAGATCATTTTTCTACAAAATTGTTCAGTCCGTGTTCCCCACTCCTCAAGAACCTCCAGTGGTTGCCCATCTATCCAACTCCACATCAAGCAGAAACTCCTGATCATAAGATTTAAAGCATTCAATCACTTGCCCCCTCCTACCTTACCTACCTGATTTCCTACTACAACCCGGAGTGCACATTTTACTCCTCTAATTCATTCATTCATTCAATCGTATTTATTAAGCACTTACTGTGTGCAGAGCATTGTACTAAGCGCTTGGGAAGTACAAGTTGGCAACATATAGAGATGTTCCCTACCCAACAGTGGGCTCACAGTCTAGAAGGGGGAGACAGACAACAAAACAAAACATATTAACAAAATAAAATAAATAGAATAAATATGTACAAATAAAATAAATAAATAAATAGAGTAATAAATATGTACCAACATATATACATATATACAGGTGCTGTGGGGAGGGGAAAGAGGTAAGGCGGGGGGGTGGGGAGGGGGAGGAGGGGGAGAGGAAGCAGGGGGCTCAGTCTGGGAAGGCCTCCTGGAGGAAGTGAGCTCTCAGTAGGGCTTTGAAGGGAGGAAGAGAGCTAGCTTGGTGGATGTGTGGAGGGAGGGCATTCCAGGCCAGGGGGAGGACGTGGGCTGGGGATTGACGGTGAGACAGGCGAGAATGAGGCACAGTGAGGAGATTAGCGGCAGAGGAGCGGAGGGTGAGGGCTGGGCTGTAGGAGAGAAGGGAGGTGAGGTAGGAGGGGGCAAGGTGATGGAGAGCCTTGAAGCCGAGGGTGAGTAGTTTTTGCCTGATAATGCCAACCTGCTCTCTGTACCTTAATCTTGTCTATCTTGCAGCCAACCTCTCACCCTCATCCTCCCTCTGCTTATCCAACGATCACTCTCCCCACCTTCAAATCCTTATTTAAAGCACCTCTCCTCCAAGAGGCTTTCCCTAACTAAGCCATCATTTATTCTTTTCCCACTCCTCTCTGTGTCACTCTCACACTTGGATTTGCACCCTTTTTTCACCCCTCCCTCAACCCTCATCACATAAGTTCATATTTGTTATTTATTTACTTAAAATTAGTATCTTTCTTCCTCTCTAGACTGTAAACGTTGTTGCCAGGTACCGTACCTACCAACTCTTATACTGTGCTCTCCCAAGCACTTAGTACAGTGCTCTGCACAATCAATAAATATAAATGATTGATTTGTTATGATGTTAATCCCTCTACTATTGGTAAGTGTTTCATAGAACCTAATCTAACTCTCTCTTGCTGCCATTAAAGGCTTTTCTCCTGAGAACAAAGGATTTGGACTTTCTACCCTGCTCCAGTTTAGGGATGGGGAAACCTGGCTATTCACCTATGCCACCCGTTTGAATGGGGGGCCCCTTCTGGGTCTCTCCCCTCTCCATAGGAATGCCAAAGCTCCCCAGAGCAGAGGCTCTAAAGGATCTCCCTAACTCTCTCCTCCCTGGGCTATTAGAGAAGCAGCATGGCTTAGTGGATAGAGCCTGGGCCTGGGAGTCAGAAGGACCTGGGTTCTAATCCCAGCACTGCCACTTGACTGCTGTGTGACCTTGGGCAAGTCACTTCACTGCTTTCAGTCTCAGTCACCTCATATGTAAAATGGGGATTAAGACTGTGAGCCCCATGTAAGGCAAGGTTTTTGTCCAACCCGATTTGCTTGTATCTACCCCAGTGCTTAGAATAGTGCTTGGCACATAGTAACTGCTTAACAAATACCACATTATTATTATTAGGCAGCCCCATGAAACTGAATATCATTATCTCTTTTTATTATTATTAATAGTAGTAGTACTACTGTTACTCTTATTAGTAGTAGTAATAGTAGTATTGAATTTGTTAAGCATTTATGCGTCAAGGACAGTTCTAAACACTGGGTTAGATTCAACTTCTAGATTGTGAGCCCATTGTTGGGTAGGGACCGTCTCTGTATGTTGCTGATTCATACTTCCCAAGCGCTTAGTACAGTGCTCTGCACACAGTAAGCACTCAGTAAATATGATTGAATGAATGAATGAACTTAATCAGGTCAACACAGTCCTTGTCCCACATGGGGCTCACAGTCTAAGTAGAAGAGAGAACATTATGTGCTCTTCCGTCTGCATTGACTGTGGACTTGGCTGTGGACTCTAGCACTTTGATACTCACCCCAGCCTCACAATACTTATGTAAATAGTCTTATACACTACTAGTTCTTCTATTCCTAATCTGTTTCAGTGTCTGTCTCCCCCTGTAGACTGTGAAGTCCTTGTGGGCGGGCATCGTATCTAGGAACTCTGCTGTAGTTTCCTCTTCCAAGTGCTTAGTACAGTGCCCTGAACACTTTAAATGCTCAGTAAATGTCATTGATTGAAGACTGTAAGCTTGATATGGGCAGGGAATGTGTCTGCCAACTCTGTTGTACAGTACTCTAGTAAGTACTTAGCAAAGTACTCTGCATGTAGTGCATGCTCAATAAATCTCACTGATTTTTTTTAATGGTATTTGTTAAGTGCTTACTTTATGCCATGCATGGTTCTAAACACTGAATACAAGGTAATTCAGTAGGACACAGTCCCTGTCTGACATAGGGCTCACAGTCTAAGTAGGAGAGAGAATAGGTATTGAATCCTCATTTTACAGTTGAGGAAACTATACCCCAGGGAAGCTAGGTGACTTGGGCCAATGTCACAGCAGACAGGTGGTGGAGTAGGGACCAGAACCTAGGTCCTTCTGACTCCCAGGACCGTGCACTAGCCACTAGGCCATGCTGAGGCCCAGAGAAGTTATGTGACTTGCCCAGGATCACACAGCAGGCAACTGGCAGAGCTGGGATTAGTCCCTAGTCCTCTGACTCTCTGGTCTGGACTCTTTCCACTAGACCACACTACTCTTTCTAGACTGTAAGATCATTGTGGGCAAGGAATGTGACTATATTGTTATACTGTACTCTCCCAAGTGCTTAGTACAGTGCTCTGCACACAGTAAGCACTCAATAAATGTGTTTCACTGACTGACTACTCTGGCATCACCCATCTCTGACTCAGTAATAATTATAATAATAATGATGGTATTTGTTAAGCACTTACTATGTGCAAAGCACTGTTCTAAGCACTGGGGAGGTTACAAGGTGATCAGGTTGTCCCACGGGGGGCTCACGGATTTAATCCCCATTTTACAGATGAGCTAACTGAGGCCCAGAGAAGTTGTGACTTGCCCAAAGTCTCACAGCTGACAGTGCCGGGATTTGAACCCATGACTTCTGACTCCTAAGCTCGGGCTCTTTCCACTGAGCCACGCTGCTTCTCCACTTCTCAGTAGTGAGTGATGGGGTGCAGCTGAGGGCATTAAAGAGTAGAACTACCTTCTGCTACATTGATTATGCCTCTTAAGAGGGCCCTTTTCCCAGACAGAGTGGAGGGTAGAGAAGGACCCCAGAACCAGGCTTCCCCCAAGGAAGGGATGTTTAAGGAGTAGAACTACCACAGCAGAAACCCTCCTCATCCTTTTCTCAGAGACCACTAGGAGGAGGAGGAGTGTTTATTAAGGGTTCACAGTAGGCAGAGCGCTGTACTAAGCGCTGGGAAAAAGTGCACAGATGGGAATGAGACATGGACTCTGTCCCTCAAGGGGCTCAAAATCTCTAAACCGGGCCTGCAACCGTGAAATGCAGCTTGACTGGGACCTCTCCATTTCCTCAGTCATGCTATTTAAGGATCCCAATGCCCCACATTTTCCAGAGTTATTCTGTTGATCATTTCAATCATTAATAGGTTTTTCTAAGCAAAACTTAGTTACATAGCTAATGATACTTGCCAGTGTTAGTCTCGATATAGAAACTGACTCCCCTAGGATCTCTTCTCTAAGAAAGGCAAGAAGAGATTCCTGAAATTCACAAAAAAACACCGAAGTCTGCTAAAAGAAAGTCCTTGCCAACACTAGGACTTCTCCCTATTACTAGGACACTCCTTCTCCCACCACTGGAAACCACTTTGGAACTGACTCAGTCCCAGGGCCAATAAATAAATCTACAGTGGGGACCTAGGTCAGCCCGGATTAAATGCAGATCAATGTTAAATTGAAGATATTGGGCAGAACCCCATGTGAATGTGGTAGTTGGTTGAAAACCCATGCTTTCCACTGCTCATGTGAGGAAGAGGGTAGTCATAGACTGAGGCTGAACCCTGGCTCTTAACTCTGGAAACTGGGGTTTGCTGTCAGGCCCATGGGGATTAGGCTGCAAGAATTCTATTCTTTTGGTTTGTTCCTTGGCCCCAGCCAATATTCATCACATTTGCCTCCTCCTCCCTCCTACCCGTCTGCACTCTGTTTTTCTTCTCCCTGAATATACTTGGATTAAAGGAACATTAACATCTGCCTGCAACAAGTTAATTTGGAGTTTCCCCATAATCACAGAGTCTCGAGAAACCAACTGAGATGGGAATAGGAAGTTGCTAACTATATTCAGTTCCTTTCAGATCTGCAGCCTGATTTCCATTAGGCCCATCCTGATTTATTTCAGTGGCTTTAAAGGCACATAGGCCAGTGTTTCTTTTCCTAGCATATTGAAAGAACTGAGGGAAAACACTTAAATGCAGTTACCCACAGAAAACCTGGGTGAGGGTGAGATAATAATTATTCATAATTGTGTTATTTAAGTGCTTGCCATGTGTCTGGCCCTGTACTAAGCACTGGCAATAGACACGAGTTAGATTGGACACAGTCCCTGCCCCACATGGGACCCACAGGTCAAAATAGAAGGGAGAATAGGTACTTAATCCCCATTTTACGGATGAGGAAATTGAGTCCCAGAGTCCGAAAGAAGCCCGAGGTCACAATTCCCTTACTGCAGAACTGGAATTAAAACCTAAGTCCTCTGACTCCTGGGCTCTTTTTCCATTAATTCCCTTTCCAAGTCAGTGATAATAGGAAGAAATTCCATAGTGGAGTGTGGCAAAGGGGCAGATGCTGAATCTCCTGAATGTTAACAAGAAACAAGGTATTCTAGATTTCTCTAGAGACAGATGTGAAACCAAAAAGACAGGATAAGGCTGTCCTTGCATGATAGGTTTCCACCAAGCTGCCCTGCATGTGGGTTTTGACAAGTTCTTCTCTATTCTATTGTAGAGGAGTGAACTAGAGCCCAGCTGGCATATTCCCTGATAGATGGTCTTGCTGTTTTTCCACATTTTCTCCTCCTCTTCTCTTTTTGCACCTGTAGTTGTTACTCATTTCTCATGTCAGCTGGACCCTCACTCTGATGAATGGGATCAAGAAGACTACCTCTTCCTAAATGTGCCAGCTTTTTACACTCTCCAATTCCTTAGTATGGGTTCTGTTCTCTCTGATGTAAATATGAGGTCTTGGGGAAATTACTGTGATCTAGCATGATTTCAGGGATACAGCTTGCAATAGATCGATGAAGCCCACATAAAAAAATAATAATAATGACACCATCTTGAATTTATATGAAGCCTTTTCTCCAAGGAGAGTGAATGTGTTGCTCCATTACTTTTCACAGTTTATTAATAATATTCCGTTGCTCTCTGGTGCATTGTCATTTACCCTCAGATGAGAAAACGGGACAGTTCATTTTTCTATCAGAAGCAGCATAGTGTAGTGGATAGAGCATGGGCCTGAGAGTCAGAAGGTCTTGGGTTCTAATCCTGGCTCTGCCACTTGTCTGCTGTGTGACCTTGGGCAAGTCACTCTACTTCTCCATGTCTCGGTTACCTCATCTGTAAAATGGAGATTGAGACTGTGAGCCCCACCTGGGACAGGGACTGCGTCCAACCTGATTTGCTTGCATCCACCCCAGTGCTTAGTACAGTGCCTGGCATATAGTAAGTGCTTAACACATACCATTATTATTATCATTATTTTCCTCTTTGTTCCTCAAAGCAATCTAGCAGTACAGTGCTGGAACTGGAACCAGAACTAAAGTCTCTGTATTCTTTGCCCTGAGTTCAGTCAGTTAAGTGATCACATGAAGCAGCATGGCTTAGTGGATAGAGCACAGGCTTGAGAGTCAGAGTATGAGGGTTCTAATCCTGATTCACCAATTGTCTGCTCTGTGACCTTGGGTAAGTCATTTTACTTCTCTGTGCCTCAATTACCTCATCTGTAAAATGGGGATTAAGACTGTGAGCCCCATGCATCCACCCCAGATTGCATCCATGCATCCACCCCCCTGATTGCACCCCTGATTGCCTTGTATCTACCTCAGTGCTTAGAATAGTGCTTGGCACATAGTGAGCACTTAACAAATACCATAATTATCATTATTATTATTGTTCCCTATAAGTCTCTGTAATAGATCAAGGATGCATTTGTATGTGATGTACACAAGCAGTTCATCCAGTGATCTAGGTAGTGATCAATCAGTCAATGCAGAGCACTGTATTAAGCATTTGGGAAAGTACAATACAGTAGAGTTTTTCTCATTGTATTTGTTAAGCACTTACTATATGTCAGGCACTGTTCTAAGCCCTGGAGTAGAGACAAGCTAATTAGGTTGGACCCAGTCCCTGTCCCACATGGGTCTCACAGTCTTAATCCCCATTTTGCAGATGAGGTAACTGAGGTACAGAGAAGTGAAATGACTTACCCAAGGTCATACAGCAGATAAGTGGTGGAGTTGGGTTTAGAACCCAGGTCCTTCTGACTTCCAGGCCCATGTTTTATCCACTAAGCCTCACTGCTTCTAAATAGGGATGATAGTTATGATCCCTGCCCACAAGGGCTTACAGTCTACAGGGGGAGACAGGCACTAAAATAAATTACAGATAAGGAAAATAGTACAGTATAAGGATATTTACATAAGTGTTGTGAGCATCAAAGTGCTTAAAGGGTCCACAGCCAAATACATAGTTGATGCAGAGGGAAGGGTGGGTAGGGAAAATGAGGACTTAGGGAAGGCTTCTTGGAGATGTGATTTGAAGAAGGCTTTGATGCTGAGGCATCCTGGATTCAGTCACAGTCAGACCACTTCTAACTTGCAGATCAAGAATATTCCCAGGACTCCAGAATAATGTTGGGTAATGTCCGGGAGCTAAGATGTTGGGTCTAATGCCATTCTCACTGTTGGGAGACAAGAGGTGCTGTGTCACCTCTGGGGAAGTAAGAAAAAGTGAGGTTTTCCCAGAACCATAGAGCTAATGTCTGGATTCCTTGCAGGGTAGTCTGACCCTGAATTTGGTCTGTAATAAAAGGGAACTATGTATTGTAAACTCTTGGAGTGCATGGACCATGTATTTTATTTCCGTTGTACCCTCCCAAGCACCCACAGTAAGTACTCAATAAATACCGCTGATTGATCAATACACACTTCGAAAGCACGCTTAACTGGAGAAATTTGGTACAGTTTATGTACCAGGACTGGACTGCAAAGGGAAAAAATGAACTAGCTGAACCATCCATGCCAAGATGCTCATAAGTTGAGCCACACAGGGTAAGAAATAATTTGCACTACAGAGTGGTACAAGAGGTGAACAAAGCTGTTTGCCCCAGGGCATCCTCAGCCAAATTGGACTCCTTGTTCTAACTGAAGAAGGTTCAAGTTACAAAGCATGCTGGAAGCAGATGAAAGTCTAGTTAACATTCAGATATCTGGTGGAGTTTGCTGCACCTGCTGTTAGAAAATAAGTGCGCTTGGGACCGAAATCAAGCATATTCTGTAAGCTTGTTGCGGGCAGGGATTGTGTCTACCAACTCTGTTATATTGCTCTATTGTACTCTCCCAGGTGCTTAGTACAGTGATTTACACACAGTAAGCACTCAAATATGATCAACTGATTGATAATGGTTCTGACCTTGAGCTTGTGATAACAATGGCTAAATTTTCCCAACTACCTTGAGTCTCATGCTGAATCTTATGTGAAAATTGGCCCTGGTCTTGGTTTATACAGTGCGGTTGACTTCGGCCTCTTTCTTCTGCATCCCAAAATCTTCCAGGGGAACCACTATAGGAGCAGAGTAGATGTTCTTTCAGAGAAAGCTACCTGGCACTAACATCTCTCGCCTTTTCTCCTGACCCAAACAGCATTTTAGCATCAGTTTGTTTCAGAATGATGCTCTGCCTAACAGGAAACTCAGCTTGGTGTTTCACACAGTCCTATTGGCAGATGAAGCCAAACATATGCCAGCAACATGAAGTCTATATTAAACACACAAAAACGTTTTGAGTCTGCAGTAGTCTTTGTTGAATCAGTGCAGGAAAGACTTGCCTCGAAGAGGGAGTCATGTCCCAAGAAGATGAGGGAGAACCAAGTAAGCAATTAATCACTGGCCGTTATTGAGCATTTACTATATGCAGTGCATTGTGCTAAGCCTTCGGGAATGTACAATACAACAGAATTAGGAGGCACATTCCCTGCCCATAATGAACTCACAGTCTAGAGGGGGAGAAGAGGAAATGTCAGTGATCCAATTGGGAATAGCAATGGAAACATCACATTTGGTAACAAAAGATAGATATGACCATTGAAACATTGTCAAGCTTGTATCTAACCTTATCCAGGAAGCTTTGTATGATTAATTCCCAACACCCAATTTATCACTTCTTTAAGCATTTGATATTGACTCCATCCTCTGTACTTATTCATTTATTCACTCAATTGTATTTATTGAGTGCTTACGGTGTGCAGAGCACTGTACTAAGCACTTGGAAAGTACAATTCGGCAACAAATAGAGACAATCCCTACTCAGTGGGCTCACAGTCTGGAAGGGGGAAACAGGCAACAAAACAAAACAAAGCAAGTGGACAGGCATCAATGGCATCAATATAAATAAATAGAATTATAGCTATATACACGTCATTAATTTGTATGTAGCCATAATCTGTATTTTAATATGTGTCTCCCCTTCTAAACTATAAAATCTTGGTGGGCAGGGAACATGTCTACCAACCCTATTGTATTGAATTGATCAAGCAATTGTATTTACTACATGTTTACTGTGTGCAGAGCACTGTACTAAGCACTTGGGAGAATATGCTATATCAGTTGATGGACATATTCCCTACCTACAATAGTTACAGTTCAGAGGATGAGCTCTTTGAAGTGCTTAATTCAGTGGTCTTAGTTCAGTATTTTATTCCTATCCCCAGCATTTTAGTATACATGTGTTCATTTAATTCTAATCCCAATTTTTCAATTAGTTCCTCTTGATGTATTTGTAGTACATCCTTGTTACATAACTCTTTCCCTTCTGATTTCAAACAGAAGAGACCCACCTTTCTTCATCTTCCAGCATCTCAAGCTCAAATTGTCTATTTCTGAACTCCTCAAAATGTTCTTCCTCTTTCTCCCATGATTTGATAACAATAATAATGATGATGATGATGATTTGCAAATAATAATGATAATTGTGGCATTTGTCAAGTGCTTTCTATGTGGCATGCACTGTTCTAAGTGTTGGGGTACATGCAAGATAATCAGGTCAGATACCAAGTCCCAAAAGGGGCTCATGGTCTAAATAGGAGGAAAAACAGATATTGCACTCATAATGTGCAATAAGTGACTTGCCCAAGGTCACATAGCAGATAAGTCACGGAGCTGGGATTAGAACCCAGGCCCATGCTTGTTCCATTAGGACATGCTTCTCTACCTCCCTAGTTAAGTTGTAAGCATTCTTAGGGAAGGGAGTGTGTATTTGTTTCTGTTGAACTTCCCTAAGGGCTTAAGTAAAATGTTTCACCCTTAGTTGCTACTCAGTCAATTCCATTGATTGATTAATCAATTTGGATTTAAATTTATGGACCTAGGTGCTGTGGCCTGCTACTTTGACTGAATTCCATGAGTAATACCAGAAAATATATGTGATATTAGTGACAAGGTCATTATAAAACCATCCATTAATACTCAACATAATGGTCTTAATGGAGCTAAGGTAGGATACAGTAATTTCTACAAGACAGGGCAGTTGAAATACATAAATGGTATTTATTGAGCACACATTACGTTCAGAACTCTGTAATAAGTGCTTGGGAGAGCATAATAAAGCAAAATTAGTAGGCATGTTCCCTGTCCATAACTGAAAAACCAGTTGATGGGAAAGAAAGGAATTTGCAGGTGAAATATGTGTTGTCCTTCAGAGAATTTAGTGGACACCACTACTCAGAAGAGGGACATGGAGTGGTGATAAGAATCCAGAAGTAGATAACAATGGCACACAGCAGAAAGAAGATGGCTTATTGCTATAGAGTTATCTTAATGAAGGGTTTCCAAAATACCTGGGGTCAATGAGGGTATCCGGGTTGGCCTTCACAGCTGTCCAAAGCCTGAGTTTTTAGTGGGAAGGTCATTGGATCATTTTGAAGTTGGATGTAATATCCTTGTAGGAAGGGGACTTGTGTAGCAATTCTGTTGTACTCTCCCGGGTCCTTAGTACAGTGTTCTACACTCAGTAAACACCACTGAATGATAGATCGATTGGTTACAGCCACTGATGATACTGTGGTGGAGGAGCAGGAAGCAAGAGTATCATTGCAGTCTTCAGCTAGTTTCTCCACATTTCCAGCAGCAGTTTCAAACATTTTTTTGGCACCTATATTTCAGTTCTTGCTCAGACTCATTAGTTCCACTCAAACCTCCCAACATAGGCAGTTTTCCTAGGACTCTTGTATATCCTTGGGTCTTTCAGGACAAACATTTCAAGTAGTTAATGGACTTCCTGGAATACGACTTTGCCTCACTGCTTCATTTTGTTTCCTGAAATGGTCTCTTAATAGAGTTGGTCTTGTTTGTCCTCTTTTAGCTCTAGTGGAGGCCACAGCCTGGAGGAGATAGTCAATTCTCTAATTTGTCCTATGTATATGAACCACATTTCATAGGTGGCTCTTAGTACCATGCTCTGCATAGAGAAAATGTCCAATGCTAGAGTACTAGTAATAGCAGCATGACACAGTGGATAGAGCATAGGCCTGGGAATCAGAAGGTCATGGGTTCTAATTTTGTACCACCAGTTGTCTGCTGTGTGACCTTGGGCAAGTCATTTAACTTCTCTATGCCTCAGTTACCTCATCTGTAAAAGGGAAATTGAGACTGTGACCCCATGTGGGACAGGAACTCTTTCCAATCTGATTTGCTTGTATACCTCCCAGCACTTAGTATGGTGCCTGATACATAATAAGTGCCTAACAAAAACCATAATTATTATTAATAGCTATTATTAAGCCCTTACTGTGTGCAGCTCACTTTACTAAGCACTGGGAATGAATACACAGGTAGGAATTGGATGGAGTCCCTGTCCTTTGGGAGCCTCACAATCTATACTGTGCCTTGTGGTTAGTATAGTGCTCTGCACACAGTAAGCACAAAATACGTGCCATTGATTGATTGATTGATTCATTCCTTCAATCATATTTATGGAGTGCTTACTGTGTGCCGAGCACTGTACTAACACTTCGAAAGTACAATTCGGCAACAAATAGAGATAGTCCCTACCCAACAATGGGCTCACCGTCTAGAAGGGGAAGACAGACAACAAAACAAGTAGACAGGTGTCAATACTATCAAAATAGATAAATAGAATTATAGATATATACACATCATTAATAAAACAGAGTATAAATATGTACAAATATTCACAGGTGTGGGGAGGGGAAGGGGGTAGGGCAGACGGAGGGAGTGGGGGTGATGGGGAAGGGAGGAGGAGCAGAGGAAAAGGAGGGCTCAGTCTGGGAAGGCCTCCTGGAGGAGGTGAGCTCTCAGTAGGGCTTGAAGAGAGGAAGAGAGCTAGTTTGGTGGATGTGTTGGAGGGAGGGCATTCCAGGCCAAGGGTAGGACGTAGGCCAGGGGTCGACGGTGGGACAGGCAAGAACGAGGCACAGTGAGGAGATTAGTGGCAGTGGAGTGGAGGGTGTGGGCTGGGCTGGAGAAGGAGAGAAGGGAGGTGAGGTAGGAGGGGGCAAGGTGATGGAGAGCTTTGAAGCCAATAAGTGAGGGGTTTTTGCTTCATGCGAAGGTTGATAGGCAACCACTGGAGATTTTTGAGGAGGGGATTGACATACCCAGAGCATTTCTGTAGAAAGATAATCTGGGCAGCAGAGTGAAGTACAGACTGAAGCAGGGAGAGACAGGAGGATGAGAGATCAGAAAGGAGGCTGATGTAGTAATCCAGTCTGGATAGGACCATTGATTGATTGATTGATTGATTCCTGGGGTAATGGGGGAGGTGATTTCTGGACAAGCAGAACAGTGACCGTAAAATCTCTGCCCCTGTTCCCACCCTGAAACAGCAAAAGTCATTGGTCCACTCAAGGAACAAAGGCTTTCTTGTAAGATCTAACTCTTGGGTCCATGAGCAAAGCTATAGCTATAATTCTATTTATTCTATTTTGACACCTGTCTACATGTTTTGTTTTTATGTCTGTCTCCCCCTTCTAGACTGTGAGCCCATTGTTGGGTAGGGACCGTTTCTATATGTTGCTGACTTATACTTCCCAAGTGCTTAGTACAGTGGTCTGCACACAGTAAGCACTCAATAAGTGCGATTGAATGAATGAATGAAAGAGTCCTTCCATCCTGTATTAAGTCTGTCAAGATGCCCCAGGAATAGTACACCATGGACTCATTATTGTTGGAGCAGAATGTAAACGTGAAATAGTAGCCTACTACCTATGCTTTTAGAATTGCCCAGAACTTCATCATCATCATCATCATCAATCGTATTTATTGAGCGCTTACTGTGTGCAGAGCACTGTACTAAGCACTTGGGAAGTACAAGTTGGCAACATATAGAGACAGTCCCTACCCAACAGTGGGCTCACAGTCAAAAAGGAGGAGACAGAGAACAAAACCAAACATACTAACAAAATAAAATAAATAGAATGGATATGTACAAGTAAAATAAATAAATAAATAGAGTAATAAATATGTACCAACATATATACATATATACAGGTGCTGTGGGGAGGGGAAGGAGGTAAGATGGGGGGATGGAGAGGGGGACGAGGGGGAGAGGAAGGAAGGGGCTCATTCTGGGAAGGCCTCCTGGAGGAGGTGAGCTCTCAGTAGGGCCTTGAAGGGAGGAAGAGAGCTAGCTTGGCGGATGGGCAGAGGGAGGGCATTCCAGGCCTGGGGGATGACGTGGGCCGGGGGTCGATGGCGGGACAGGCGAGAACGAGCAGCTACCAGAGATTTTTTTCTTGAAGTTGAGAAAATCTGTTTAAACCTACAGTTTCCAACTAGGATTGGGAAGAGGAATGTCAGAATGCAGAGTCAACCTGAGCCTGAAAGGCAGCAGGTTTGTGCAGTGGCTGGATTTTCAAGTAATTTCCAGCTCCGTTTCCCCAATTCCAGAGGTTTTGCTAGCTTAGATAAACTTCAAATAAGCATCTGGAATTATAGAAGCTCATTGAAATCACATACCAATCTATATCAATCTATTTGAGGTTCAGCCGTAGATGCATGTAAGACATTGCTAATTTCTTTTTCGAGGACAGCCGTGGGAAGCATACTGTTCATCTCAGTGAATTCCAAATGATCCTAAAAGAATTCCAAGCCTACTACCTTCAGTCCCTGAGGGACTGTGTGTTTTCTGTTCCCATTCAGGATATTTTTTTAGTGTCAACCCTATTCAACCGATGGTATCTTTCATTTCTGGTCTCCCTTTTATTCTAATACAGTCGGTTACTTATATGTCCTTGGAATTCATAACTACAGTGTTGGCACTGTGGGAGTCCTGGATCATCTTCTTAATTGAAAAATACCATTTTCAGAACTATTCTGTAATGTGACCACTCTAAGTCCAAATTCTGCATTTGGAAATGGGCTCTGGGTCACCAATACAATTTTTTGAGGCTTCAGTTGTGTATTTTCTCAGTCTTTTAGCCAAGCACACAAAATACTTAGCAAGGACTGAATTGTTGCCAAGGGAATTGCAAGGGAGTCAGCAGTCAAAGATGCAACTACTTCTTATCCATTTAGATCCTAAAGGAACCAGTGGAAAGGACTTTAAATCCTCCTACAGGAATGGGTCCTGGGCCTTCCTAGGCCTAAGAGCAGTGACCCACAACATGCCATGGGAGTTGCATCGAGTGACAAAGTGGCCTTTTGTCTCATAAGGGTTACAATTTGCCCCACCCACATCCACCTCCCTAAGGTAGAAAAAAATATTACATTAAGCTCTTGATCAGAAAGGGGAGGGGGGGAATCCCACTTCCAGTGGCCTTGATCCATAACCCTGGTGAATAATAATAATATTCATTCATTAATTCATTCAGTCGTATTTATTGAGTGCTTACTGTGTGCAGAGCACTGTACTAAGTGCTTGGGAAGTACACGTTGGCAACATATAGAGACGGTCCCTACCCAACAGCAGGCTCACGGTCTAGAAGGGGGAGACAGACAACAAAACATATTAACAAAATAAATAGAATAAATACGTACAAGTAAAATAGAGTAATAAATATGTACAAACATATATACATATATACAGGTGCTGTGGGGAGGGGAAGGAGGTAAGGCACGGGGGATGGGGAGGGGGAGGATGGGGAGAGGAACGAGGGGGCTCAGTCTGAGAAGGCCTCCTGGAGGAGGTGAGCTCTCAGTAGGGTGTTGAAGGGAGGAAGAGAGCTAGCTTGGTGGATGTGCGGAGGGAAGGCATTCCAGGCCAGGGGGAGGACGTGGGCCAGGAGTTGATGGCGGGACAGACAAGAACGAGGCACAGTGAGGAGGTTAGCAGCAGAGGAGCAGAGGGTGTGGGCTGGGCTGTAGAAGGAAAGAAGGGATGTGAGGTAGGAGGGGGAGAGGTGATGGAGAGCCTTGAAGCCGAGAGTGAGGAGTTTTTTCTTGATGCGTAGGTTGATTGGTAGCCACTGGCGATTTTTGAAGTAACATGTCCAGAGCGTTTCTTCACAAAGATGATCTGGGCAGCAGCGTGAAGTATAGATTGAAGTGGGGAGAGACAGGAGGATGGGAGATCAGAGAGGAGGCTGATGCAGTAATCCAGTCGGGATAGGATGAGAGATTGAACCAGCAAAGTAGCAATTTGGATGAAGAGGAAAGGGCGGTTCTTGGCGATCTTGCGGAGGTGAGACCGGCAGGTTTCGGTGATGGATTGGATGTGAGGGGTGAATGAGAGAGCAGAGTCGAGGATGACACCAAGGTTGCGGGCTTGTGAGACAGGAAGGATGGTTGTGCTGTCAACGGTGATGGGAAAGTCATGGAGAGGGCAGGGTTTGGGAGGGAGGATAAGGAGTTCAGTCTTGGACATATTGAGTTTTAGATGGCGGTCAGACATCCAGATGGAGATGTCTTGAAGGCAGAAGGAGACACGAGCCTGAAAGGAGGGAGAGAGAGCAGGGGCAAAGATGTAGATTTGGGTGTCATCAGCGTAGAGATGATAGCTGAAGCCATGGGAGTGAATGAGTTCACCAAGGGAGTGAGTGTAGATAGAGAACAGAAGGGGACCAAGAACTGACCCCTGAGGAACCCCTACAGTAAGGGGATGGGAGGGGGAGGAGGAGCCCACAAAGAGACTGAGAATGAACGGCCAGAGAGATAACAGGAGAACCAGGAGAGGACAGAGTCTGTGAAGCCAAGGTTGGATAGCGTGTTGAGGAGAAGGGGGTGGTCCACAGTGTCGAAGGAAGCTGAGAGGTCGAGGAGGATTAGGATAGAGTATGAGCCGTTGGATATGGCAAGCAGGAGGTCATTGGAGACCTTTGAGAGGGCAGTTTCCATGGAATGTAGGGGACGGAAGCCAGATTGGAGGGGGTCGAGGAGAGAGTTGGTAGTTGATAAGCACTTACTCAGTGCCAAGCACCGTGCTAAACCCTGGGTTAAATTCAAAGCCCTACTGAAGGCACACCTCCTCCAAGAGGCCTTCCCAGACTAAGCCTCTGGGGAGCTGAGCCTCCTCAGGTCCCCCTCTGTTCTGTGTCACCTCGACTTTCTCCCTTTGCTCTTCCTACCCCCTCCCCGCCCCACAGCATATGTGTATACATCGATAATTCTATTTATTCATATTGATGCCTGTTTACTTTGATGTCTGTTTCCCCCCAAAATCCACAAGACTGTAAGCCCACTGTGGGCAGAGATTGTCTCTCTTTATTAGTTTATTGTACTTACCAAGCACTTAGTACAGTACTGTGCACACAGGAAGCGCTCAGTAAATATGATTGAATGAATGAATGAAATACAAGTGAATCAGATTGGATTTAGTACCTGTCCCTCATGGGGCTTACAGTCTTATCCCCATTTTACAGATGAGGTAACTGAGGCACAGAGAAGTGAAATGACTTGCCCAAGGGCACACAGCAGATATGTGGTGGAGCAGGGATTAGAACCCAGGTCCTTCTGATTCCCAGGCCTGTGCTTTATCCACTAAGCAGTGCTACTTAGTGGTTAGAGCACTTAGTTCAGACCACGGGAGACTTTTCCCTAGAGAGCATGTCCATGCCTTTCCGGCGGGTGCTGCAGTCTGCCTTTGTACTGAGAACCTTTTCCTCATCTGGGGAGGTTATGTAACATTTCTGTTTCTAAAGGTTAAATCATTTGGCTAGCTGCTGGGACCCTGGTTGAAAGAGAGCACAGGAAATCATTAACCGGAATGTTTTGCTGCAAATTTTTCTTCATTTGAAAATTATTTAAATAAAGAGCATTTGCACAGCTTGGGCAAAAGATGCTTTGTGGGAAATTAAATCTCCATATTTCTTCATCTCTGCCTCCAATTGATCCTAACGTGTCATCCTTGAAAATGGGCTTAGCTGAGACCAAAATATTCAGATCCTTCCGGTGTTCCATCTGCACATAAATGCAAATATGAGCTGAGATTCAGATACCCCTTACTTTTAAAGCCCTTCTCCCTCCTGACACCTCATTCGCCTCCCTATTTGGTGCCTAGATTATGTCCAGTAGTAACCATTGCTGAACTGGATAGCAGGATACCTCATCTATATGGGTTAGAGTACACTGAAAACTAAAAATGACCTCCATTTTAATGCTCCTACTAAAGAAGCTATGGTGAGGATGTCAAAGTGAAAGTGTAATGTAAAAGAATCAGTAGTTCAGAAGGGTTGGATTGAGCCCTGTACTTTAAGCTTGGGTATATTTGGCAAAAAGTGGTTGCTCATTGCTGGAACAGGAGGTAGTGGTGCCTGCTAGCTCTGAACACCTAATTGAGCATTCTGTAGCTCCTAACATATTGCCAGCATCTCTGTGCTCACCACAAGCAGCAAATATAAGGAAGAACACCTTGATTCAAAGGAGTTTACAATCTAGTGGGAGAGACAGACATTAAAATCATTCATTCAATCAATCATATTTAGTGAGCGCTTACTGTGTCCGGAACACTGTACTAAGGGCCTGGGAGAGTACAATATAACAGTAAACAGGTACATTCCCCACTTGCAATGAAGCCACTGAGTACAAAGATATGTATATAGGTTCTGTGGGGGTGGGGAATGAGGTGAGTATCTAGGTGACACAGTTGGGAGGGAAAACAGGATGGGGAGATGAGAAATTAATTAGGGAAAACTTCATGGTGGAGTTCTAGTTTTAGTAGGGGAGGGTAGAGGTGTGCCAGATAGGGAAAGGAAAGTGAAGTAGGAGTGGGACTTGTGAGCAAGGGTTGATGGTGAGAGAGATGATTAGGAGGCAGGAAGAGTAGGCTGGTTTTAAAGAAGAAAAGTGAGCAGGCTGGTTGTAGTAAGAGAGGAATAAAGATAATCAATCAATCATATTTATTGAGTGCTTACTGTGTGCAGAGCACTGTACTAAGTGCTTGGGAAGTACAAGTTGGCAACATATAGAGGCAGTCCCTACCCAGCAGTGGGCTCACAGTCTAAAAGGGGGAGACAGAGAACAAAACCAAACATACTAACAAAATAAAATAAATAGAATAGATATGTACAAGTAAAATAAATAAATAAATAAATAGAGTAATAAATATGTAAAACATATATACATATATACAGGTGCTGTGGGGAAGGGAAGGAGGTAAGATGGGGGGATGGAGAGGGGGATGTGGGGGAGAGGAAGGAAGGGGGTCAGTCTGGGAAGGCCTCCTGGAGGAGGTGAGCTCTCAGGGCCTTGAAGGGAGGAAGAGAGCTAGCTTGGCGGATGGGCAGAGGGAGGGCATTCCAGGCCTGGGGGATGATGTGGGCCGGGGGCCGATGGCGGGACAGGCGAGAACGAGGCACGGTGAGGAGATTAGCAGCAGAGGAGCAGAGGGTGCGGGGTGGGCTGTAGAAGGAGAGAAGGGAGGTGAGGTAGGAGGGAGCGAGCTGATGGAGAGCCTTGAAGCCGAGGGTGAGGAGTTTCTGCCTGATGCACAGATTAATTGGTAGCCACTGGAGATTTTTGAGAAGGGGAGTAACATGCCCAGAGCATTTCTGGACAAATACAATCCGGGCAACGGCATAAGTAATGGGGAGAGATCTGATCGAATGCCTTAAAGCCAACAGTAGATTCTGCTAGGTGCAAAGATGGGTGGACAACAATTGGAAGCTTTGGAGGAATGAGGAGACGAGCCTGAGGTCATGGTTTCAAAACCGTACTCCGCCGCTTGCGTGGCTCAGTGGAAAGAGCATGGGCTTTGGAGTCAGAGGTCATGGGTTCAAATTCCGGCTCCACCAATTGTCAGCTGTGTGACTTTGGGCAAGTCACTTCACTTCTCTGTGCCTCAGTTACCTCATCTGTAAAATGGGGATTAAGACTGTGAGCCCCCTGTGGGACAACCTGCACCTTGTAGCCTCCCCAGTGCTTAGAACAGTGCTTCACACATAGTAAGCACTTAATAAACGCTGTCATTATTATTGTTATTATTGTCAGCTGCGTGACTTTGGGCAAGCCACTTCACTTCTCTAGGCCTCAGTTCCCTCATCTGGAAAGTGGGGATGGGGACTGTGAGCCCCCCGTGGGACAACCTGATCACCTTGTAGCCTCCCCAGCAACAGTTCTTTGAACATAGTAAGAAGTTAACAAATACGAAAATTATCATTATCATTATTATTATTTGTTGCCACTGGTTGATTGACAGGATCCCCCTCCTCCCCCTCCCCATCCCCCCACCTTACCTCCTTCCCCTCCCCACAGCACCTGTATATATGTATATATGTTTGTATGTATTACTCTATTTTATTTGTACATATTTATTCTATTTATTTTATTTCATTAATATGTTTTGTTTTGTTGTCTGTCTCCCCCTTCTAGACTGTGAGCCTGCTGTTGGATAGGGACCGTCTCTCTATGTTGCCAACTTGTACTTCCCAAGCACTTAGTACAGTGCTCTGCACACAGTAAGCGCTCAATAAATACAATTGAATGAATTAATGAATGCACAGAGCAGTGTTTACAAGAAATGACCTGAGAAATAGAGTGAAGTATGGATTGGAGAGGAGCAATAATGGAGGCAGAGAGGTCAGTTTATAGTCAAGATGGGACAGCATGGTTGCAGTTTGAGGGGAAGAGGTGGATTCTGGAAATTTAGGAAGATAGAACTGACTGAGCTTGGTTACTGACTGAATGTATGTAGTTGAATTTCAGAGTTGGCGAGGTCAGAGATTATCCAGCGAGTCGAGGTGATGAGATCGAGTATGTGGCCAAATTGGTGAGTGGGTGAGGCGGGGTGAAGTGTGAGGTCAGTGGAATTGAAGAGTGAGAGGAAGCAGGCAGTGAAAAGGGTGTTGAGAGCATTCATGTGGATGTTGAATTCTCCAAGGATCAGTGTACTGATGGAGAAAGAAAGAAGAAAAATGAGAAGGGGTGGAAATGGTTCAGAAAGTTGGAGAAAGGGCCTGGGGGTTGGTAATAATTGCAATAGGTTACTGGAGTGAGTAATAGAGGCAGATGGTGTTGTCATCAAAGGAAAGGAAAGAGGGAAATGGGGGGTGAGACTGTACAAAAGTAACATTGTGGGGCACGCAGGAAGCCAACTCTTCCCCCTTTTCCAGTAAGTTGAAGCAGCATGGTCTAGTGGACAGAGAACAGGCCTGGGAGTCAACAGGACATAAATTCTAATCTTGGCTCTGCCACTTGTCTGCTATGTGACCTCGGGCAACTCACTTAACTCTTCTGAACCTCAGTTTCCTCGGCTGCAAAATGGGGTTTAAAACTGTGAGCCCCATGTTGGACAGGGACTGTACCCAACTTGATTAGTTTGTATTTACCCCAATGCTTAGTACAGTGCTCTAGACTGTGAGCTCATTATGGGAAGGAAATATGTCTGTTTGTTATTGTACTCTCCCAAGCGCTTAGTACAGTGCTTTGCACAGGGTAAGCACTCAATAAATATGAGTGAATGAATGAATAAATGAAAGTCAGTTTTCTGTAAATGCTACGAGGAGCAGTGACTGGACCAGGAACAGGACAAAGATGAAGGAAAGACCAAGTGGGGTTTTCACAGGCTGTTCTTAATTGAGGCTCGAGGTGGGGTGGGGGAAGGTGAAGGGGATGCCCCATGGACTAGGAAAGAGTTGCAAGAGAGTGAGCTGATGGGGGCCAGTATGAAGGGAGGGGAGTGAGGGGCTTTTATGGGAAAGGACGGTAGGGATGGGATGGAGAAGGGTCAGATGGGAGTAAGCTGAGCGGTGCTGGTGGTGGGGTGGGAATGAAGAGATGTGCTGGAAGAGAGAAATAGGGATAAGGTGATTAGAATGAGGGTATTGAAAGGATGTGGGGAGGTCAGATCACTTAAGAAAGAAAGCCTGGAGCTGAAACAGCTAATTGGAGTGTCCAGTGAATGACACGAGTTCTTTAAGTGGGTGGGGAAAAAAGAAGCTACATAGCGAAAAGAAAGTTCTGTTTGTACTGATAACCAACATTCCTTACTTTAATTTGACTCAAATTCAAGTGTTTGAGGAGTAAACTAATACAAACTGTGATGGCTCATAATTACAAGAGTTGAGTATATTTTGGTATCAGCTCTACACAAAGGCTGCTGTGGCACATGAGAAAATAGGGTTCTGAGCCTGAATCCAGACTTTGTTCCCAGGGCAGAGAACCATGGATAGATTTTAATATGGTTGTTTCTTGCCTGCTGCCTCGCTGATGCAATCCCAGCCAGCTGTGCTGCCAGAGTTATTTGTGTCTACTTTATCAGAAAACGATCATTGTGGGCTATAAAAGCCGAATTCATTTCATATTGCCAATGATCCCCGGACAGTTTTTATTCAGGCCTTTGCTAGGTGCCAGAAATTGTATGTGGCAGGTGGCAGAGCTATATTTTGCTCCTGCTAATCGTATACACCGAAATCAGTGATTACAACTCATTAAACTGAACAGATTTCTTATTAATGAACCCTCGGTGCCAGCACTAGGCACTCTAAATTACAGTTCTGGAAATAAAGTGGACACCAACTTTGGGAAGATGAAATATCATGCCAGAATTTTCCCAAAATTTGCAACTGGCATAAAGTATTTTAAAGACCCACTGTGGCCTTGTTGAAAATGTTGCAAAACCTTCTGCTCTGAGACTGTATATTTAAAATCTTACATTCTTTTCCCTCCAAGACTGAGGACAGTGGCAAAAAAAGAAAGCAGGATTTCATTTTTGTTCACTTTTCATCCTATGACATCTTTTCAGGGAGGGGGAAATTGACATGTAGAATCAATGAAGTTCTTGTGGTGACACACACATACCCACACCACCCAAAGTTCCCTTTGGCCCCCTAATCTCCTCCATTTAGGCAGTAAGCCAAAGCAACAGACTCTCTTCTGCATTTATGGAAATGGCCCTAGCAATAAAGAACCAGTAAAGGGAACCAATGGAATGAAATGTACATTTAAAGAAGAAAGCTTTCTTACATGATACTGCTCCTGAAGATGCATCTTGTGCAACTACCTTCAAATGCAGCTTCTCTCATCAGTTTGAGGTGAAGAAAAAGGAAAAGTTCAAAAAACTATCAAATATTCTCCTTTGTAGACACCAGCTTCTCCTATTGATTAGTTAGAGGGGCCTGACTATATGCCGTGAGGGATGAGACCCTCCACACTTCAGTTACCTTATCTGTAACTTGTACTTCCCAAGCACTTAGTACAGTGCTGTGCACACACTAAGCGCTCAATAAATACGATTGAGTGAATGAATGAATGTAAAATGGGGATAGAGAGTGTGAGCATCTGTAAAATGGGGATTGAGAGTGTGAACCCCAAGTGGAACATGGACTTTGTCCAGCCTGATTAACTTGTATCTACCCCAGCGTTTAGAACAGTGCTTGGCACATAGTAACTGCTTAACAAGTACCATAATTATTATTTACATAGACCTAGATCATCTAGCTCTAGAGGGCTTCATGACAAGCAAACCAATATTATGCCTTGTTAGAAGAGAAGGAAGGCTGAGCAGCAACAGATCTGGCTATCCATTGCCCCTTATTTAAGATCTGTGCCTCAGGGCTGTTGAGACCTCATTCTGCTCTATTCCAAAAAGAGCATCAGGCACATAGTGGCATCTGCACAGATGGCAGTCCAGTCAGCTTGAATGCACAATTCAGAACTGGCCAGTGTACATCACCTTCTGTTACTGACCATGTGAAATCATTGGAGAAGGGGGAAATTAAATTGTGGTATCATAAAATGATATCTGCACGTGAGTCGCTCAAAATAAAATTACATTCCAATGAGACATTTTGCTATTCCAGCCCCTAGTTCAGCATCTTCTTCCTAGGCATATTTTGGTGAACAGAGAATAGAATTACCCCTCCTTCATGCAGGAGGAATGCTTCATTAGGATTTCCAGATAAGTATAGGACTGTGGGCAGGGCTCATGTCTTCTCAATAATAATAATAATATGGTATTTGTTAAGCACTTACTACATGCCAGGCACTTTACTAAGCACCGGGGTGGATACAACCAAATTGGTTGGACACAGTTCCTGTCCCGTGTGGGGCTCATAGTCTCAATAACCATTTTATAGATGTGGTAACTGAGGCCCAAAGAAGTGAAATGACTTGACCAAGTTCACACAGCTGATGAGTGGTGGAGTTGGGATTAGAACCCATGACTTTCTGACTCCGAGTCCCATGGTCTATCCAACATGCCATACTGCTTCTCATGTGAAGCAGCATGGCTTAGCGGAAAAAGCCCAGGGCTGGAAATCAGGGGACCTCATTTTTTTTCTTTTTTAAATGGTATTTGTTAAGTGTTTACCATGTGCCAGGCACTGTTCTAAGCACTGGGGTAGATCATGGTAATCGGGCTGGACACAGTCCATGTCTTAATTCTCATTGTAAAGGTGAGGTAATTGAGTCACGGAGAAGTTATGTGACTTGCCCAAGGTCACACAGCAGACAAGTGGAGGAGTTGGGACTAGAACCTAGGTCCTTCTGGCTCTCAGGCCCGTCCTCTGTCCACCAGGCCATGCTGCTTTCTGCACCACCACTTACCCGCTGGATAACCCTGGGTAAGTCACTACTCTAGGTTATAAGCTTATAGTGGGCAGGGAATGTGTTTGTCATATTGTTATTTTTGTACTCTCCCAAGTGCTTACACAATGCTCTGCAAACAGTAAGTGCTCAGAAAATACAGTTGACTGCCTGACTAACTGACTTAACTACTCTGTGTTCCAATTCCCTCATATGCAAAATAGGAATTCCATATCTGTTCTCCCTCCTATTTAGAATGTGAGCTCCATGTGGGACCTGATTGTCATGTATCTATTCTAATGCTTAGTACAGTGTTTGATACATAGTAGGCACTTAACAAATATGATTATTACCATTCCTTCTCTATTGCATTATACTCTCCCAAGTTCTTAGTACAGTGCTCTGCACACATTAAGCACTCAATAAATATTACTGATTGATTGATTGGTGGACAAATGGAAGGATCCATGAGATATCATCAGCAAGATCATCATCAATAAGCACCTTTTGAATGCAGAATACTGTATGAGTCTCTTATGGGGGAACCTACAGGAGAAGTTTAAGATGTGTCACCTGTTAGTCAAATTCTCTGTTGCCCAGCAGGGTCTATCCAGAGCTGTCTATTGCATTACGAAAAGTCACCGGCGGAAAGATATTCAACTCTTAGCCTCTCTCATCCATTTCTGTCACTTAAAATCAGCATAGTCTGGAAAGTCTTCCCTCCTGATGTAATTTAATCTCAATTGTACAGTTGTCCTTCAGGACAATGACAGTGCTACTGTGAGAGTAAGACTGCATCTCTGAGTGTGAGGGTCTTTGACAGAGAATTCTTGTACACATTATCCATGAAAATACAATATTGCACCTTTTCTGACCTCTTTCCATTCAGGGTACGCATTGCTTAGACTTCACTGGTTAAAAGGGAAAGATATCTCCTCTCTAGATTGTAAGTTTGATCAATCAATCAATCAATCCTATTTATTGAGCGCTTACTGTGTGCAGAGCACTGTACTAAGCGCTTAGGAAGTACAAGTTGGCAACATATAGAGACGGTCCCTACCCAACAGTGGGCTCACAGTCTAAAAGGGGGAGACAGAGAACAAAACAAAACATCTTAACAAAATAAAATAAATAGAATAGATATGTACAAGTAAAATAAATAGAGTAATAAATACATACAAACATATATACATATATACAGGTGCTGTGGGGAAGGAAGGAGGTAGGGCGGGGGAGATGGAGAGGGGGAGGAGGAGGAGAGGAAGGAGGGGGCACAGCCTGGGAAGCCCTCCTGGAGGAGGTGAGCCAGAGGGAGGGCATTCCAGGCCCGGGGGATGACGTGGGCTGGAGGTCGATGGCGGGACAGACAAGAACAAGGCACGGTGAGGAGATTAGCAGCCGAGGAGCAGAGGGTGTGGGCTGGGCTGTAGAAGGAGAGAAGGGAGGTGAGGTAGGAGGGGGCGAGGTGATGGAGAGCCTTGAAGCCGAGGGTGAGGAGTTTCTGCCTGATGCGTAGGTTGATTGGTAGCCACTGGAGATTTTTGAGGAGGGGAGTAACATGCCCAGAGCATTTCTGGACAAAGACAATCCGGGCAGCGGCATGAAGTATGGATTGAAGTGGGGAAAGACAAGAGGATGGGAGATCGGAGAGGAGCCTGATACAGTAGTCCAGATTGGATAGGATGAGAGCTTGAACGAGCTGGGTAGCGGTTTGGATGGACAGGAAAGGGCAGATCTTGGCAATGTTGCGGAGCTGAGACCGGCAGATTTTGGTGACGGCTTGGATGTGAGGGGTGAACGAAAGAGCGGAGTCGAGGATGACACCAAGGTTGCAGGCTTGTGAGACGGGAAGGATGGTAGTGCCTTCCACAGTGATGGGAAAGTCAGGGAGAGGGCAGGGTTTGGGAGGGAAGACAAGGAGTTCAGTCTTGGACATGTTGAGTTTTAGGTGGCGGGCAGACATCCAGATGGAGATGTCCTGAAGGCAAGAGGAGATGCGAGCCTGGAGGGAGGGAGAGAGAGCAGGGGCAGAGATGTAGATCTGGGTGTCATCAGCGTAGAGATGATAGTTGAAGCTGTGGGGAGCGAATGAGGTCAACAAGGTAGTGAGTGTAGATAGAGAACAGAAGGGGACCAAGAACTGAACCTTGAGGAACCCCTACAGTAAGGGGATGGGAGGGGGAGGAGGAGCCTGCAAAAGAGACTGAGATTGAATGACCGGAGAGATAAGAGGAGAACCAGGAGAGGACGGAGTCTGTGAAGCCAAGTGATGTGGACAGGAGACGTTTCTACCTACTCTGTTATATTGTACTCATCCAAGCATTTAGTACAGTGCTCTGCACACAATAAGTGCTCAATAAATATTATTGATTGACTGTCTATCTCCTATGGCTTGTGGGACTTGAGCTTGAGTTGCTTGTGCAATAGTGGCAGTGTTTTTCAATGAAGTACTGGGTGAACAAGGGAATGGAGGCAGGAGAGTCCAGAGTGAAGTGTATTTAGGAGGTGGTCTTGGGAGGAGTGAAAAGTGAGAGCTGGGGAGCAGTGTACTAAGTGCAGGGGTAGATGCAAGATAATTAGGTTGGGCATATTCCCCATTCTACAGATTAGATAACTGAGGCCTGGAGAAGTTAAGTGACTTGCCCAAGGTCACACAGCAACAAGTGGTACTGTCAGGAGCAGTGTGGCTCAGTGGAAAGGGCACGGGCTTGGGAATCAGAGGTCATGGGTTCTAATCCCAGCTCCGTCACTTCTTAGCTGTGTGACTTTGGGCAAGTCACTTAACTTCTCTGTGCCTCAGTTATCTCATCTGTAAAGTGGGGATTAAAACTGTGAGCTCCATGTGGGGCAAGCTAATCACCTTGTATCCCCCCCAGAGCTTAGAACAGTGCTTGGCACATAGTAAGTGTTTAATAAATGCCAAGTCCTCTGACTCCCAGTCCCATGCTCTTTCCACTAGGCCATGCTGGATTTATAATTGAGTGGCTATGTACTGCAAATAGGAGTTTTTCTATTCCTTCCCAACTCTCAATTTCTTCCCCTACCCTAAGGTTTTGCCCTCTATCCCATTTGTTCTAGTTTCAGACCTCTAAATGAGGAAGAGGAGAAGAAAAACTTACAAGCTTCAGGGCCAGTGTCAACATCCAAGAAAAGGTAGAAAAAAAGATTTGCATTGCAGCAGCAACCAAGATTGTTATTAAAGTGGGCAGGTTTCTGTAAACACATAATCATTTATCATTTTTACAAAACGCTTTGATGTGTTAAATCTTTCTTTTTACCTGACTCTTTATTGCTGGTGGTTGCTGTCACCCCAAGGGGTCTAAACTGCCTCAGCAGGAGGTTTTCAGTCTGCTTTGCATAATAATTGTGGATGTTTAGGTGACAAGATTCCTATCCCTCTCCCCCACCTTCCACTGAAATGAAAATAAGAAACAACCCAGGCTTTTGTCACATAAATTGCGACACTTTGTGAGAAGCAGATTGGCCTAGTGGAAAGTCTGTGAGATTGTTGTGGGTAGGGAACCAACTCTGTTGTATTGTACTTTCCTAATCGGTTAGTACAGTGCTTTGCACGGGGTCAGCGTTCAATGAATACCACTGATTGAAAGAGCACAAGCCTGGGAGTCAGGGGACCCGTGTTCTAATCCCGACTCTTCCACTTGTCTGCTGTGCAACCTTAGGAAAGTCAGATAACTTCTCTGTGCTCACTTACCTCATCTGTAAAATGGGGATTAAGACTGTGAGCCCCATGTGGAACCGGGTCTGTGTCCACCTGATTAGCTTATCTACCCCAGCACTTAGTATGTCTGACTCGCTAGTCAGTGTTTAACAAATGCCATTAAAAAGCTATTGAAACTGCAGGTTTGGAAATGCTTGAGACACTGGGGTTTGGTATCTAGTTCTTTCTTCCCTTAATGTCTCAAAGAATGGTCCCTTTGGAATAGATGGAACAGGGCCAACGAAATGGAGCTAAATGGGAACTTGGGCTGGGGCAGAATAGCTAGGCATCCCTGACACTCAGAAAATGTCATGGTTCTCTTGCATCCATTTACCTCCCATACCGGTGCTGGAGTTCCACAAGGTAAAAATCGCTGCTTGGCAGCACCATCAGTCCAGTCCTTTGGCGATCAGCATTGGTTTAAATCATGCAAGATCTCAGCTTTGGTACCTGTCCCTTTTTAATATTTCTTGGCAGGGAATATGCCTTTGGATATTTTAACTTCGACTTGGTTTTAAGCCATCAAAACCATTCATTAGGCAGTCCCTGATGTAGCTGAAAAAAGGAAGAGCTTGATCACTGGTGGCTTTGATTCTTCTTACCAGCCAGTCAGTTACAGGGTGACAAGCAAGCTATAAAACCACCACAATTTGGCTATTGGCCCACCCAGAAAACCCAAAGCCATTTCCTGGAAGGAATCTCTGGGAGCAACCAAGGTGACAGAGCCTGGAGAGGGAGAGGGTCTTAACAGGGCAGGCACAATAGTTGATAGATGCTTGGACACCCCAAGAAAGGGCCATCCAAAGGGAATCTGTTGGAGATCTCATCATCAGTCAGTCAACTAATAAGCGCCTAGTACAGTGCTCTGCACACAGCGCTCAATAAATATGACTGAATGAACTAATCATATTTACTGAACACTTACAGTGTACCAATCACTGTACTAAATTGGTAGACACAATCATAAAAACATCTCTAACTAGGGTCTGTTAGACTCCTTAGCAAGTTTTCTAGGCACAGTATTTTTAGTAGTATGGCAGTCTTCTGATGGAAGCCAAAATCACGAAGCAGGAGAAGGCGGGGAGAAACATAATCTGAGACAATTTGAAGCTGTATCCTTCACTTCTGTGGTTCAGATGAGCTATTTGGGAAAATTGGCACAAATTCAAGCAAACATTCTTTTTTTCCATTGAAATGATTGAGAGGCTGCAAGATAACCTTTTGTTAGTTAAAAACTATCGGGGCCAAGGTCGGCAATGCACAGATGTTCAGGAATCATCACTAACTCAATCTCACTTCAGCACTCAAACAGCAGTGCTGGTGATCGGTATGATCCACCATATTGTGAATCGGGCCATCCCATGTTGATTTTAAAACTTTGGGCCATTTTGTTAGGAAAAATTCTGACAGGCCCATTTTTGGAAAATCAAACTTATTGATTCAAACTCAGGCCATTAACTAAATTTGGCTCAACATGCATTTTTTTCAAGAAGTGGAAAATTTGATCTCCATTTCAATTAATTCCTCTGCTAATTAGTTTTAACTTTAATTGATTTTGAGACACATTTTGAGGTACTTAACACTGGCAGGCAGCCATTTCCCTTTCAACTCCCTCAGGTAGCTCATCCAATTAAAAATGCATTACAGTGCATTTTCAAGTAAAGAAATTGAGAGTCATTTTGGTTTTTAAAGGCAAAATTTAGGTACGTATATATATATATATGTATGTATATATGTATGTATGTATAGCTGACCTTCATTTTCAAAGGTGACATTATTAATGGTGAGATTGCGCCCATGGATGAAAGTGAGATCAAAAAGACCCATGCATTGCTGATACGATTTTCTGTACTGCTTACATGGGAAGAGAGATCCTAGCTGAACTAATATGTTTGTCCCAAACAAGCAAGTCCTGTGTGGGTCAGACCTATTTGTTTTAAACTGAATTTGTGGTATTCCAGTCTTTGTGAAACTTTGACTCAAGAAGAGAAACTTCTCTCCCAGTTGCTGCCCAGAAGGCTGGTCTGATTGCTGCAGGGGTCTCACCAACAGGGCATTAAGTTGCAGTATTTGAGACGGCATCTTTAAAGCATTTGTTCTGTCCTCCCGTCTTAACTTGTCCACCCTTTCAGCTGCTTGACTATCCTGCTGCCTTCCATTATCTTCACTTGTCCTGCCCTGTTATGTTCCTGGGAGCAGAGTTTTAATGTTCATGAACTGTCAGTGTTTCTAGGATCTTCCTGCTTTATAAACTCGGATTGGAAGCCCATTGGATATAGGGACCACATCTTATCTGGGTTCATCTTTCCCAGCACTTAGCCCAAGGCTTTGCACATAAAAAGCACTGTAGTATTATGGTATTTGTTAAGCTCTTACTATGTGCCAGGTACTATACTAATGTTTGGGTAGATACAAGCTAAACAGGATGGACACAGTCATTGTCCCACATAGGACTCGCAGTCCTAATCCCCATTTTGCAGGTGAGGTAACTCAGGCACAGAGATGTGTAGTGACCTGCCCCAAGGTCACACACAGCATCATCATCATCATCAATCATATTTATTGAGCGCTTACTGTGTGCAGAGCATTGTACTAAGCACTTGGGAAGTACAAGTTGGCAACACATAGAGACATTCCCTACCCAACAGTGGGCTCACAGTCTAAAAGGGGGAGACAGAGAACAAAACCAAACATATTAACAAAATAAAATAAATAGAATAGATATGTACAAGTAAAATAAATAGAGTAATATATATGTACAAATATATATACAGGTGCTGTGGGGAAGGGAAGGAGGTAAGATGGGGGGGATGGAGAGGGGGACGAGGGGGAGAGGAAGGAAGGGGCTCAGTCTGGGAAGGCCTCCTGGAGTAGGTGAGCTCTCAGTAGGGCCTTGAAGGGAGGAAGAGAGCTAGCTTGGCGGATGGGCAGAGGGAGGGCATTCCAGGCCTGGGGGATGACGTGGGCCGGGGGTCGATGGCGGGACAGGCGAAAACGAGGTACAGTGAGGAGATTAGCGGCAGAGGAGCAGAGGGTGCGGGGTGGGCTGTAGAAGGAGAGAAGGGAGGTGAGGTAGGAGGGGGCGAGGTGATGGAGAGCCTTGAAGCCCAGGGTGAGGAGGTTCTGCCTGATGCGCAGATTGATTGGTAGCCACTGGAGATTTTTGAGGAGGGGAGTAACATGCCCAGAGTGTTTCTGGACAAAGACAATCCGGGCAGCAGCATGAAGTTTGGATTGAAGTGGGGAGAGACATGAGGATGGGAGATCAGAGAGAAGGCTGATACAGTAGTCCAGACGGGATAGGATGAGAGCTTGAATGAGCAGGGTAGCGGTATGGATGGAGAGGAAAGGGCGGATCTTGGCAATGTTGCGGAGCTGAGACGGGCAGGTTTTGGTGACGGCTTGGATGTGAGGGGTGAATGAGAGAGCGGAGTCGAGGATGACACCAAGGTTGCGGGCTTGTGAGATGGGAAGGATGGTAGTGCCGTCAACAGAGATGGGAAAGTCAGGGAGAGGGCACGGTTTGGGAGGGAAGACAAGGAGTTCAGTCTTGGACATGTTGAGTTTTAGGTGGCGGGCAGACATCCAGATGGAGATGTCCTGAAGGCAGGAGGAGATGTGAGCCTGGAGAGAGGGGGAGAGAGCAGGGGCAGAGATGTAGATCTGGGTGTCATCAGCATAGAGATGATAGTTGAAGCAGACAAGTGGCAGAGCCAAGATTAGAACCCAGGTCTTTCTGACTCCCTGGCCCGTGCTCTATCCACTAGGCTTTGCTGCTTCTTTAATATTTAATGCTATTGCTTCTACTACTTCTAGGGCCTTACTGTTGGTGATTTGATGTTGAGTATGGTTTTTTGGTGACTCTGGTGAAACTGCTACACACACACACACACACACACACACACACACACACACACACACACACACACACACACACACACACACACACACACACACACACACACACACACACACCCCCCCCCCCCCTTCCAGTGAACATCTCCAGGCAAGATTGAACAACACAGCACTCAACAAAACAGTCACCATGACCTAGTGAGTATCAAAATAATGCATCCTCCTGCTATCACTTTCTTGCAGGGTTTTCACTTACTGCAACATGAAGGCAGGGAACACCGAACTTGTATGCGCAAGCTTGAAAGACACCATGTAAGACTTTTTACATGTAAGACTGTGAGGCCCCTGTGGGACAACCTGATCACCTTGTAACCTCCCCAGTGCTTAGAACAGTGCTTTGCACATAGTAAGCGTTTAATAAATGCCATTATCATTATTATTATTATTATTATTATTATTATTATGTGTCTACCAACTCTGTTGTATTGTGCTTTCCCAAGTGCTTAGTATGATGCTCTGCACACAGTAAGTGCTCAATAAATATGATTGATTGACTGATTGGAATCATCATCTGTAAAATGGGGATTCAATCCCTGTTCTCCACCCCCACCCTAGACTGTGAGCCCCATGTGAGACCTGATTATCTTGTATCTACCCCAGTACTTAGAACAGTGCTTGGCATATAGTAAGTGCTTAACAAACACCACATTCATTATTACTATTATAATATATAGGGCATAAATGTAAGAATGACAGGTACAGGCAGGGTCAACCTAAAAAAGTATTCTGGCAATGATATTCAGGAAACTAAGAGATGGGTATGAGTGGGGTGGGATGGGGTGGATGCCAGTGAAGGCCAAGAGTCCCCAGAGGTGCTCTTTTATGTCCTCAGTCAAAATTACTCTCATTTTTTGCTCCTGGGAACATGCAAGGATCGATGCAAAATTAAGCAGGAAAGCAAATTAAATGAAAAATAACCCATGCCCATTAATAGTTTGCATTATGAGCAAATTAAAGCCTAGTGGCAATTCTTTCTCTAGCTATAGTTTTTAAAATATTACTTCATCCATAACAGCTTCTCTAGGGTTTTGTAAAAGTGCTTAATATTCCCAGTGTCCTTGGCCAGTAAATCAAGGCACATGAAAGACTTGAAAATATCAAAGGAAGTGAACAATCCCCAATACCCCCCAAGTCAGAGAAGAGGGAGTTATTAGCAAAGCAACATGTAAACAAAGTAATGGAAAGGGAACAAGCCAGTGAAGAGATGATAATAAGGGGAGAGCCATTACTATTGTTGGAAGCAGTGTGGCCTAGCAGGCCTGGGAATCAGAGGACCTTAGTTCTTATCCCAACTCTGCCAATTGCTTGCTCTGTGATCTTGGGTAAGTCACTTAACTTCTCTTTGCCTCAGTTTCCTCAGCTGTAAACTGGGGATTAAATGTCTGTTCTCCCTCCTACTTAGTCTGTAAACCCATGCGGAGCAGGGACTTTTTCTGACCTAATTAATTTGTACCTAGCCCAGTGCTTAGAATGATGTTTCACACGTAGTAAGTACTTAACAAATAGCATTAAAAAATACCCCAAAAACTACAAGGAGAGAGCAGAAGGTCCAGGATAAGTGGTATGCATGGAGGGGGCTAAACAGTTAAAGCTTCTATTTGTGCCTCTAAAAAGGTTAGAAGAGGGGGTACTCAGATCAGAAAGTTATGGAAAGAAGGACAGCAAGAAAATCCCTTGTATAGATTAGAGGGGAAAGGGCTGGATCACAGCAGTGGGAAGTCTCAGAGTGTTTTTGAGAAGTCCTGAAACTGTAGGAAGAAAAATCAGCTGAGATTTTCCTTTACTGTAATCCCAAAAATTTCTAGCAAGAATGCTGAAAAGTGAAAATGGTGTGTTTTGGTGCTTTGTATATAACTGAAGATTTTAGGCCCCTATGTATCTTTCATTTCCATGGAACTTTCCTTTATTTTCAGCTAATTCAAATCACTTAGCCAGGCCCTTATGTGACACCTTTTACTGAGTGACAGATATCATAACTGTGAAATCGGGTAAACCTTTGTCTCCACTGTGCAAAATGTACTATGAGATATTAACTCCACCCTTAATCTGTTCTTGGAAAATGCAACATAAAGCACTGTGCAATGTGTATTTAGATTAGAAGTAGTAATCATATTTACTGAACACTTACTCTGTGTAGAACATTGTACTAAGCACTTGGGAGAGTACAATACAATTAGTAGACATGATCCCTGACCCCAAGGAGCTTACATTCTAGCACTAAAATAATAACTTGTAGGGGAAACAACTGAGCATAAAGATGTATATGTAAATGCCATTCCCTGCCCATAATGAGATTACAGTCTAGTTTAGATTAGTCAGGGAAGGTTCTCCAGAGGAGATAAGATTTACTAGGCTTTGAAGATGGGAAAGGGGAGGGAGTTCCAGACAGGAGGGAAGATATGAACAAGGGGTTAACAGTTAGAATTGAGAATGAGGCACAGTGAGTAGGAGGGGTAGGAAGAAAAGAGATCCAGTCCCTCCCTCGACCCCATTATAGGGAAGTCAGTCAGTCAAATTTATTGTTTGCTTACAGTTTGCAGACCACTGTACTAAGCGCTTGGGAGAGTCCAATATAACAATATTATAGACACATTCCCTGCCCAATGAGCTTACAGTCTAGCAGAGGAGACAGACATTAATATAAATAAATGAATTACAGATATGTACATAAATGCTATGGGATTGGGAGGGGGAAATGAATAAAGGGAGAAAGTCAGGGGTGACACAATAGGGAGAGGGAGAAGAGGAAAGGAAGGCTTATTCAGGCAAGGCCTCTTGGAGAAGATGTGCCTTCAATACGGCTTTGAAGGTGGAGAGAACTCCAGGGGTGCGAGGTTTTGGCCTTAGCCTCACCTATGTCATCTCTCAGCTGTTACTTATAGCGCTCCTCTGGGTTAATGGTCTGGGACAATGACTCCAGGTCCTCCAGGGTGAGGGATGTGGTGACCCAGACCTCATCCCTGCTGGCCACAGGTGGCAGGATGATCAGGCTGCTCGGGAGGTGCCCGATGAGCCCACGGATCTGAAGCAGACTAGATTCACGATGTCAGGATGTTAGAGATCAGGGGTTTCTGGCCAGAATCCTCTGGCCCAGTGAGAGAAAGCTGGGAAATAACGATGGGCAGAACCGAGGGACAGTCTAGGCGATTCTAGATGATGACTAGGCAATAGCTCTCCCTGGCAGGGCTGACGTCGCTGGTGAGCCTCTGTAGATGTATGCCAGTGGCAAGTCTCCATCAGTCAATCAATGATATTTATCGAGCAGTATGTGCAAAGCACTTGGAACTGTAAACTCACTGTGGGCAGGGAATGTGCCTGTGATAGTGTAAACTCCCAAGTGCGGATCCGGCACTACCCCTGGGCTGCTCTGGAGAGAAGTAGCGTGCCTTGGTGGAAAGAGTCCGGGCTTGGGAGTCGGAAGTCCTAGGTGCAAATCCTGACCCTGACCCTCATCGGCTGGATGACTTTGGGCAAGTCACTTCTCTTCTCTAAGAGAAGCATTGTGGCTCAGTGGAAAGAGCCCTGGCTTGGGAGTCAGAGGTTGTGGGTGTGAATCCTGGCCCCGCTACTTGTCAGCTGGGTGACTTTGGGCTACTCGCTTAGCTTCTCTAAGAGAAGCAGTGTGGCTCGGTGGCAAGAGCGTGGGCTCAGGAGTCAGAGGTTGTGGGTGTGAATCCCGGTCCTGCCCCTTGTCAGCTGCGTGACTTTGGTCAAGTCACTTCTCTGGGCCTCAGTTCCCTCATCTGTAAAATGGGGATTAAGACTGTGAGCCCCAAGTGGGACAACCTGATCACCTTGTAACCTCCCCAGCACTTAGAACACTGCTAGGCACATAGTAAGCGCTTAAGAAAGGCCATCATCATTATAATTATTCTCTAAGAGAAGCAACGTGGCTCAGTGGAAAGAGCCTGGGCTTAGGAGTCAGAGGTTCTGGGTGTGAATGCTGACACCGCCTCTTGTCAGCTGGGTGGCGCTGGGCCGCTTGCTTAGCTTCTCCTTCTCTGGGCCTCAGTGACCTCATTCATCTGCGTGATTGGGCCAGTCGCTTCCCTGGGCCTCAGTGACCTCGTCTCTCAAATGGGGACGAATAATAATACTAATAATTATTTTCGTATTGGTTAAGCGCTTACTATGTGCAGAGCACTGTTCTGAGCACTGAGGTAATAATAATGATGGCATTTGTTAAGTGCTTGCTATGTGCAGAGCACTGTTCTAAATGCTAGGGAGGATACAAGGTGATCCAGTTGTCCCATGTGGGGATCACAGCTGTCATCACAGAGAAGCAGCATTGCTCAGTGGGAAGAGCCCGGGCTTGGGAGTCAGAGGTCATGGGTGCGAATTCTGGCTCTGCCAATTGTCGGCTGGGTGACTTTGGGCAAGTCACTTCACCTCTCTGGGCCTCAGTTACCTCATCTGTAAAATGAGGATTAAGACTGTGAGCCCCACGTGGGACAACCTGATCACCTTGTAACCTCCCTGGCGCTTGGAACAGTGCTCTGCACATAGTAATCGCTTAACAAATGCCATCATCATTATTATTATTATCCATCCATCCATTCAGAGAAGCAGTGTGGCTCAGTGGAAAGAGCCTGGGCTTAGGAGTCAGAGGTTGTGGGTTCAAATCCTGGCTCTGCCACTTGTCAGCTGTGTGACTTTGGGCCACTCAGCTTCTCTAAGAGAAGTAGCGTGGCTTAGTGGAACGAGCCTGGGCTTGGGAGTCAGAGGTCATGGGTTCTAATCCCGGCCCTGCCGCTTGTCAGCTGTGTGACTTTGGGCCACTCGCTTAGCTTCCCTGGGCCTCAGTTACCTCATCTGTAAAATGGGGATTAAGACTGTAAGCCCCGTGTGGGACAACCTGATCACCTTGTAACCTCCCCAGCGCTTAGGACAGTGCTTTGCACATAGTAAGTGCTTAATAAATGCCATCATCATTATTATTATTAGAACAGTTCTCCACACACAGTTTGTGCTCAGTGACTGAGAGTAAAATATGATGGAATATACTAAGACTAAGCCCCCCTTTTCCTCAGCTCCCCCTCACCTCCACATCGTCTCGACTCACTCCCTTTGCTCTCTCCCTTTCTCTGCCCCACAGCTCTTGTGTGTGTATATATAGGTATAATATATATATATGCATATCTATAATTCCATTTATTTATATTGATGCCTGTTTACTTGTTTTGATGTCTGTCTCCCCACTTCTAGACTGTAAGCCTGGTGTGGGATTGTCTCTCTTTATTGCTGAATTATACTTTCCAAGTGCTTAGTACAGTGCTCTGTACACAATGAGTGCTCAATAAATATGATGGAATGAATGAATAGAATTAGCTGTCACGTTCCCTGCCCATAATGAGCTTGCAGTCTAGTGGGCCGTGCAAAAAGTATCACTGTAGTGACCAAAGACAAGAGGAGAAAAAATGAGACGCGGCATAATCTGGAAATTACCCTTTGGGCCAAAGGATGGACCCCAGGAAAATGAGTAGGAGTGTAGTTGATGAAGGCATGGCTGTGGGCAAGTCTTGTCAGGAATCCAGTCATGGGTACCTACAAAGCAATCCAGTTAATGAGCTTTCCCTAATCCTCTTAAGCTAAAATTGGGCATTTGATAAGAACCTTGCTTGGCTTTGTTGTTGTTAAACACCATTCATTTATAGATTTCGAAGGATCTGACAACAGTAATTGGACCCCATTGGAAATCACAACTGTGAGGGAACTATTTCTCAGATTTCCTTCTTATCATTAATAACTATTTAATAAGCTCTCATGATATTTTAGGAGCTGAGCAGGAGACTAGAACACAGTGAAGTCAGGCCTCAGAGAAACCATTAAATGGACAAACACAAACAATTATCTTGTCATGATTCATAGATACTTCTTCCTAGAATCAATGTAAACAGAGTATATAAAACAATATAAACCAAAGGAATATTCACCAGTGGGAAATAATACAAAATTTATATTCCATCTTTGAGAGTTCACAATGTCCCACTCTGTCAGCAATCCCTTTACATTACCCAGGAGGTAGACATACACAATAGATAGAATCAGTGAGAAGCAGTATGGCCGTGGAAGTCAGAGGACCTGGGTTCAAATCCGACCCACCATTTGTTTGCTATATGACCTTGGGCAAGTAATTTAATTTTTCTGTGTCTCAGTTACCTCATATATAAAATGGGGATTAAGACCTTGAGCCCTATGTGGGACCGGGACTGTGTCCAACCTGATTAACTTATATCAACAGCAGTACTTAATACAGTGTCTGGTACATAATAAGTGCTCATCAAATACCATTAAAAAAAAAATCCCATTTTGTGGTCCGGGTTGACTGCTTACCTATTCTGAAGTCTTCCCACACTACACTTGAGCATTCTGGGATTAAAGAGGCATTGCATTTAGTTTTACTAATCTTTTCAAGGGATTGATTAAGCAATGAAACAGAAATGTTAAAAGAAAGCTAAACCATAGTTCTCCCAGCTCAGAAGATTGCATTAGGGATCTGTGATACATAATGGGTGATGAGTTAGTGGAATGATGATCCTACTCTAGCCAACTTTAAATAAAGTTGATCTATATGTTTTAACATCAAAAGTCCCTTTTCATAATCACCTTCATGTTCATGATAGTTTGCTTTCATAACAGCCTTGGATTTGTAATAAAATCTCTAAGACATATAGATAGGGTATGAAATGATTAAGAAGAAACTATAAATATAGCTGTTAAAATAAGATCTTTTTTTCTTTTGCTGTGTATATCTTATTGGCACAACAATTATTCAATCAATTGTTGGTATTTATTGAGCACTTACTGAGTGCTGAAACCCTGTTGTAAGTGCTTGGAAGAATACAATGGAAGCTAGACACACATTCCCAGGCAGAAAGATAGACAGAATTTATATACAAATAGTGTTGAGTAAGAGGAAGAACAAGGATATAACAAGGGGAAGCAGCATGGCTCAGTGGAAAGAGCGAGGTCTTGGGAGTCAGAGGTCATGGGTTTGAATCCCGATTCCGCCACTTGTCAGCTGTGTGACCTTGGGCAAGCCACTTAACTTCTCTGTGCCTCAGTTACCTCATCTGTAAAATGGGGATTAAGACTGTGACCCCCAAGTGGGACAACCTGATCACCTTTGTAGCGCCCCCCAGTGTTTAGAACAGTGCTTTGCACATAGTAAGCACTTACAAATGCCACCATCATTATTATTATTATTATTAAGTAGGACAAATACATTAGGATGAAATAGCTGAATAAACAATTAATTATATAAATGTAAATATTAATACAAAATATAGATGTTAAGTACTGAGGATAAGAATAAAATTCATAAGTATTAGGTGTGGCTATTGGGTTGATGTGTTTTGGGTATTGTGAATTATTCTCATAGGATCCCTCCGGTCACTACTGGAGAGTATTTCAGTAGTAGAAATTATTGAGAGCCCATCTGCTTGAGTGCACTGTACTCGACACTTGGGAAATACAAAATAAAGATGTGACAGGTTCCCTTCCTGAAAGGAGGTTACACTCTGGAAGTGACTTGCTGGCAGTTAAGTCCCTACCAATCTTAAACGATCATGTATCTTTCATGTTGGCTATTATTAGATAAGGAAAATCATTTTGCCTAAGAATTGAGTGAAAGTTACTAGTCAACCAGTCTTTCCTCCACATGATTTCTTGAAGAAAACTCTCAAGTGGAACTAGATAAAGAATAAAAAGGTCCCAAGAAATCTGACATAATCGGGTTGCTTAAGTCATAATTTGGGGCTAATCTCTCTTTGGCCCTCTAGTAGGACTCCAACTCCATGAGAAGCAGTATTGCCTAGTGGCTAGAGCATTGGCTTGGGCGTTGGAAGGACCTGGGTTCTAATTCTGGCTCTGCCACTTGTCTTCTTCTTCTTTATGGTATTTGTTAAGCGCTTACTATGTGTTAAGCACTGTTCTAAGAGCTGAACTGCTGAGTTCTGCGAAGCTGGGCAAGTCAGTTAACTTCTCTCTGCCTCGGTTACCTCATCCATAAAATGGGGATTAAGACTGTGAGCCACATGTGGGACCTAATTACCTTGTATCTACCCCAGAACTTAGAACAGTGTCTGGCGTATAGTAAGCACTTAACAAATACCATCAAAGCAAAAACAAACTCCAACATTCACTACCTCACCCTGCCTAACTTATTCAGGGTCTGAAATTTCATAATCAAGAGAATTTTCGGCATAGATCCCACCTAGTGGATTTTATTGTCTTAATAAAATATTTGCAGTACTCAAGTAATTTCAAAATTGGGGTGACAATTTAAAAGAAAATAATTCTTTTTAAACTCAGGAATTTTCCATAAAAATTTGTGTTACACTGGAAAGGAAAGGCCCTACATGCAACTCTCAATCCAGTTTGGTTTTACCTGGAAGAAAGCACACTCTCTATGGCAATACTTGCTCTCGGGTTAAGAAAACATAAAACACAGCTGTCCTGCCCAGCAGCAAAACCAGTCTCCCAACCCCACCAATTTTCAACAATCCCAGACTCCTCAGCTTCTATTTTTCACAGTGACAGATCACAGGCAGTAGTTAGGTCTTGTAGTACAGCTGACACCTCACTGAACTCATCAGTGAGAGAGAACAAAGCTAAATGCCTTGCCGCCCTGACTAAGAGAAGTGCTTTTGAGAACTTGGCAGCTACTTCAGGGTCTGTAGGTTTTTGAAAAGCCACTGTACCAAATACCAGCCCTCAAAAGATCGCTTTCCTCTAGTAATATATTGATTAGTAACATTATCCAACCTGAATATCCTGTTTCTACCCCAGTGCTTAGTACAGTGCTTGATGCATAATAAGCTCTTAACAAGTACCATAATATTATATATTACTATCATTATTGTTATTATGGTATCTGTTAAATGCTTACCATGTGCCAAGCACTGTACTAAGCACCGGGGTAGATATAGGATAATCAGGTTGGGCACAGCCCCTGACCCACTTGAAGTTCATAGTCCAAGTAGGAAGGAGTAGGATTTAATCCCTATTTTAGAGATAGAGAAACTGAGGCACAAAAAAGTTGTGACTTGTCCAAGGACACACAGCAGACACGCGGCAGAGTCAGGACTGAGCCCCCTCCTTCCTCTCCCCCTCCTCCCCCTCCCTATACCCCCCCACCTTACCTCCTTCCCCTCCCCACAGCACCTGTATATATGTATATATGTTTGTACGTATTTATTACTCTATTTATTTATTTTATTTGTACATGTTTATTCTATCTATTTTATTTTGTTAATATGTTTTGTTCTCTATCTCCCCCTTCTAGACTGTGAGCCCACTGTTGGGTAGGGACTGTCTCTATATGTTGCCAATTTGAACTTCCCAAGCGCTTAGTACAGTGCTCTGCACACAGTAAGCGCTCAATAAATATGATTGAATGAATGAATGATTAGAACCGTGGATCTCTGACTCCCAGGCCCATGTTCTATCCATTAGGCTAAGCTACTTCCCTTACTTTTTAGTCTTTTAAGAAATCATTAGTAGACCCACCCTTTGCATTTAGGTTTAGACTGGTTCATTCATTCATTGTCATATTTATTCAGTGCTTACTGCGTGCAAAGCACTGTACTAGAAGCGTGGGAGAGTACAATATAACAATAAACAGAAATATTGCCTGCCCACAATGAGCTTACCATGTAGAGAGGAGACTGATTACTGGTTAAAAACAATACTAATAATAAAAATGGTTCTTGTTAAATGTTTACTTTGTGCCAAGCACTTTTTTAAGCACTGGGCTAGATACAAGTTAATCAAGTTGGACAGAGTCCCTGTCCCACATGGGGCTCACACTCTTAATCTCATTTTACAGATGAAGTAACTGAGGCCCAGAGAAACTAATTGACTTGCCCAAGGTCACGCAGCTGGTCATTAATAGTATGAATCAGGTCTTCTGAAGATCCTAGCCATAGGCAGGAGCTCTTTAAATATTCACTTTAAGGAAGGAGTGGCATTTAAGGAAATAAAAATTGTTCACTCAAGGGACTTGGACCTCTAAATGATTTGTGACTGTTAAGTTCTCCCTCCTTCTCCCCTCACAATTTTTAGCACTGATGTTTATGGCTAGATATTGCTTTTAGTCTTTACTGTTTTTCTGTCACTTCAGAATGCAGGTCTAGCAGGGGTTGGGGCAGAAGAGACTGGCCTTCCTTATCAAACTCAGAACAGATTGGTCCAATGGACCAACAGATGTTTTCAATCAATTGCATTTACTGAGTGCTTACTCTTTGCAGAGCACTGTATTAAGCACTTAGGAGATTACCATCTAACAGTTGATAGATATGTTCCCTTTCCAGGATCCCTTTTTGTAGGTCCAGGGTTCTCTGCATGTGGGAAACCTATTCCACCATGTTGGTTTCATATATCCTCCCAGTGAAATATTAACGTGCTGTAAAGGGTCTGGCCCTACCATACCATTCCTAAATTTCTTCATATTGCAACACTCTTCTGAGGCAAAATAAATACAGGGTCTTGTGGCATCCAACTAGCATGTTTCTTGGGGCTGCTCTGTGATGCTCCTCTGTCTAACAGGATCACCTGTTAGAAAAGAGAATTATTTCTTTGGCCCCTATTCCTAATATTACTTCTTCTTAAGCCTAGTGAAAAGAGCACTGCCCTCAAAGTTCAGAGGACCCAAGTTCTGATCTTAGTTCTGCCACCTTCCTGTTCTGTGACCTTAGGCAAGACACTTAAGTTCTCTGGGCCTCAGTTTCCTCATCGGTAAGATGGGAATTCAATACCTTTTCTCCCTCCTATTTAGACTGTAAGCCCCATGTGAAACAGGGACTTTGACCAATCTGATTGGGGCAAGGTGATTAAGTGCTTTAAAGCCAATGGCAAGGACTTTCTGTTAGGTGCAGAAGTGGATGGGTAATCTCTGGAGGTTCTTGAGGAGTGAGGAAACATGGGCTGTACGTTTTTGTATAAAAATGAACTGGGCAGCAGAGTGAAGTATGGACTGGAATGGGAAGAGGCAGGAAGCAGGGAGATCAGCATGGAAGCTGACATAGTAATGGCAGGGTACATGTCTACCAACTCTATTTTATTGTGCTCTCCAAAGCACTTAGTGCACTGCTCTGCACAAACTAAGGGCTGAATAAATGCCATTGATTGATTGATTGATTGACTCTCTTTCCCGTACAACCTATCCAGAAGAGATGAATTTTCTAAACTTTGTGGCCTAGGCAACAGAACAGAGGCTTTGAGAACTCAACTGTAAGCTCAGCCCAGATTCATCTGGAAAGCATAGATTTACTTCAGGGCCAGTAGCATAGGCTTCCACTTCAGGGGGGCAGCGGGGGCTTTGGCAATGTGGGGGTGATGGTATTAGCTTTGCTCCTATAGCTTTTTGGGCAGGAACTGTAACTGTAATGATAATAATTATTGTTATGGTATTTAAGTGCTTACTGTGTGCCAGGCACTGTACTAAGCACTAGAGTGGGTACAAGCAATCCACTGTGGGGCTCATAGTCTCAATTCCCATTTTACAAATGAGGTAACTGAGGCACAGAGAAGTGAAATGATTTGCCTAAGGTCACACAGCAGCCTTTACACCCATGGAAGTCAAAAAGGAGCCAAAGGTGCAGCCAGAATTGCAGTTCCACCCCTTGCCCCTGCTGGCAGGACAGTGGTCCCTGGCCCAGCAAGAGAGCTTATGGGGGACCCCATTGTTCTCACCTGGCTGCTATCATATTTATTGAGTGCTGTTATTGGCCGAGCACTGAACTAAGTTCTGCGGTAAATTCAAGCTAATCAGGCTGGTCCCGGTCTATGTACCATATGGAGCTCACAGTCTTAATCCCCATATTACAGATGAGGAAACTGAGTACTAGAGAAGTTAAATGAATTGCCCAAGGTCACAGAGCAGGCACGTGGTGGAGTCGGGTTTAGAACCCAGATCCTCTGACTCTGAGGCCCAGGCGTTTTCTATGCTGTCTCTCAGTTTAATAAATACTATTATTATTAATGTTGCTATTATTATTTGGGTCGATCCAGCTGTTTTCCAGCAGCAAACTGCCCTCCTGCCTTCCCCATTCCTGGAAGCTGGGCCCAACCATCTCTGCACATCACACTCCTAGAACCACCATTAGGTGGGTGGGATATAGGAGGAAGGGGCCCGGGGGCAGTTTGCCCAGGGAAAAAGGCCTGGACACTCCCATGGGTACTGGGGTTGGGGACAATAGTTCCCTCTGTATGAGAGAAGCACCTGTCTGGAGAGTGACACCTTGCCCACTCCTACCTCACGTCACTACTGCAAACCCAGCCTGAGCACTTCGCTCCTCTAATGCCAACCTTCTCACCTTACCTTGATCTAATTTATGTCGCGCCGACTTCTCACCCACATCCTGCTTCTGGTCTGGAATGCCCTTCCTCTTCATAGCCAACAGACAATGACAACAACATTCCCCTCCTTCAAAGTCTTATCAAAGGCATACCTCCCGCAAGGGGTCTTCCCTGACATTAAGCTCTCCTTTCCCCTTCTTCCACTCCCTTCTGCGTCACCTTGACTTGCTCCCTTTATTCATCTCCCCTCCCAGCCCCGCAGCACTTATGTACATATCTGTAATTTATTGATTTCACAGTCTTCCCCTCTAGACTGTGAGCTTATTGTGTGTTTCTATTATATCGTTGCATTGTACTCTCCCAACTGCTTAGTTCTGTGCTCTGAACACAGTTAAACGCTCAGTAAATTAGTTTGAGCGGCTGACTGTCAGCAGCCTCCGAGCCGGCCACCCCATGGTCTGACTGTGGTTCTGTGGGTACAAGGGAAGAAAATGGCTCATCTGGGCATGATAAATTTCTAGAGACAGAAACAATGCCGGCTTGCCAGCCCACTTGCCCAGGTGAGGCAACCAAGGTGGCAGAGGCAAAGGATGAGGGTGAGCCTGAGGTGGAGAGAGTTCAGTGGTAAGTTTCATTTAATTCACTGGATACTTAGGGCTACTGTTGATCAGTCCTATTTATTGAATATCTACTATTTGCATGGCTTTGTTTCAAGCATTTTGGAGAGTGTAAAATGAATTACCAGTCACAATAATAATAATGATGATGGTATTTAAGTGCCTACTATATGCCAGGTACTGTACTAAGCGCTAGGGTGGATACAAACAAATCAAGTTTGACACAGTGATCTCTGCCCTCAAGATGCTTACAGTCTTGAAGACAATCTATCCTACTGTATAGAAAGAATTGAACCTGATACTATGGGGAGTAATAACCATGTGATCTCTGATCTAAAATAAAATGATGGGTGTGCCTCAGTCCCTTCCAAGGTTTGAGGTGAGAAAACTTGTATAAAGCAATTGATTCAAATACAGATTGAATGACAAAAGTAAGACTCAGAAGCATGGCTTTGTGGAAAGAACATGGGCCTGGGAGTTAGAGGACCTGGGGTCTGATCTCGGCTCTGCCGATTGCTTTCTGTGTGACCTTGAATGAGTCATCTGTAAAATAAGGATTAAATCCTACTCCATCTTACTCGGACTGTGAGTTCCGTATGGGACAGGGACTGTGCCCAACCTGAAAAACTTGTATCTACTCTAGTGCTTAGAACAGTACTTGGCACTTAGTAAGTGCTTAACAAATACCATAAAAACAATAGTCACAAGTGTTCTCATTCATTCAATTCATTCAGTTATATTTATTGAGTGCTTACTGTGTGGAGAGCACTGTACTAAGTGCTTGAGAAAGTACAGTGCAGTAATAGAGAGAGACAATCCCTGTCTACAGCGAGCTCACAATCTGTGCAGGGGAGGGAGTTTTCCTTTCTTCACCCCACTGTGATCATCTTGATCAACTTGTATTTACCCCAGTGCTTAGTAAAGTATTTGGCACTTAGTAAGCACTTAACAAATGACACAATCATCATTATTATTAGTAGTAAAAATACTATTTTCCTTTCATCCCCTCCTTCCTCTTTTCCTGCTTCTCCTGCCCATCTCCTCTCTCCATTTTAACTATCAGTGCTTCAACCCAAGTTCACCCCCTACTCAAAATGAAAACTGGGCTCCCCAGGTCCTGGGTAGCATTCATTCTCAATTTGAATACTGGGATTCACCCCCCAACCCATACCTGCTCTCTAGCAACTTATCTTTGAGATAAAATTATTTTGTGTTGAATTTTGAGTTCTGACAGACTCTAAGGTCCTCAAAGAAAGGAACCTGATCTTATGCTTGTTTTGTGGGTCCCTGTAGAACAGGATGTAACACAAAGTCAGGGGTTTATACAGCTATGACTAGTGCTACCCACCCTGGTGCCACTATGCAAGCTAGTGGGAGATCATTCAGAAGAGTTGGCTCCTTGAAGATGAACACTTTTAAAGCACCCATCTCATCTTAATGGAACTTGCAAAGACCTCTCTCTGTCAAAAGCAGAGATCACCTAACACCCCCAGAGATGTTCTTTTGTGGTTTCAGATGTTTCCTTTTGTGAATTCTTACCGCAGGATGACCCTCGGGGCTCTTCTTTGTAATTTTTCCCATCATCCACAGTTTCTGATTTTGAAGATTCCCAGAGCCCTGTTTTTTCTGTGACTTCCATTTTCTTTTGTCAAACCTTTAGCCTCTGATTCAGGAGGAATTGCTTTTTATCTTTTTTAACTTCTGATCCATCCAAAATGATGATTCTGAACTCTGGAAATTGAGGAGGGGTGAAAATATAAAGAAAAGGCCCTTTAAACCTATTTTATAAGCATCACGGGACTTGGGGCTTTGTAAGAATTTGGTGATCAAAGGCATGTTGTTCTGTCTGGGTCTCATCTTAGACTGAACACCTGTTCAGAGTCTATTGATGCACCTTTCACCACTCTCCTGGAGGCCTTGAAGAGAAATCTTTTATTCCTGCTGTACTTTACAGCATGGTGGGTGGGGGCTTGGTGATGATTGACTCTGTGTATTATTCTAGTTAGAATATTTGCTTTTGCATGCTCTTTCGCTGTTTGAGATTTGCTGCAGAATTTGAAGATGGCATGTATGTTTATCACCAAAGAACGGCTGTGAAAAATAAACATGAGTATCTCCCTTGCTCCAGGAAGCAGCTGCAGTCAGCCTGCTCTTTACAAACTTGCCTGCTGCCTGTTCCAGGGTCAAATAAAAACTTTAGGCACCAGGAGGGTTTTAGAAGGTTGAAATCTCAAATATCTGGAATGAATAAGGTTTCATTGAAATGTAAACCACAGTTGAGTGCATTAAATCAGTTCTGATGGAGGCTACCCAGCCATCTGCCTTCCAGGGCCAGAAATGATCTAAGATGCAGGAGAAGAGGAAGTGTTGATTCTATTCATTTAGACTTAGAGGGGCTGGGAGAGGATTTACTTAGGTTGGTGGAACATTTGCACTTCTTTGTCAGGTAGGCTAAGGAATTTTTGTTCTGTGATCCTGAAAATGTTTTCATCTTTTTTCTTCAAAAACATTCAATCCATATTTTCCTACTCCTCAAGAGTCTCCAACGGTTGCCTATCCACCTCCACATCAAACAGGAACTCCTTAAAGCCCTCAGTCCTCTCTCCCCCTCCTACCTCACCTCATTACTCTCCTACTACAACCCAGCCTGCACACTTCATTCCTCTAATGCCAACCTTCTCACTGTACCTCGATTTCATCTATCTTACCACTGAACTCTCGCCCACGCCCTGCCTCTGGCCTGGAACACCCTCCCATTTCATATCCAACAATTACTCTCCCCACTTTCAAAGCCTTACTGAAGGCCCATGTCCTCCTAGATGCCTTCACCAACTAAGGCCTCATTTCCTCTTCTCCCAGTCCCTTCTGCATCACCCTGACCTGCTCCCTTTATTCACCCGCCCCAGCCCCACACATCACTTATATACATATCTGTAATCTATTTATATTAACATCTGTCTCCCCTTCTAGACCATAAGTTTATTGTGGGCAGAGAATCTATCTATTATATTGTTGTGTTGTACTCTCCCAAGCACTTAATATAGTGCTCTGCACCCTGTAAATGCTCAGTAAATATGATTGATTGATTGATTTATCGTTGTTGAAGAGTAATCGATATACACCAAGCAGTGTTGTTCCATGCCCGGCACAATTAAAACCCTGGATCTTGATGTGAAGGATGTAAGTGGGGGTAAACAAGTGTCTGCTATCTCCCAACCTTTCCTGAAATAGGCAGCTTACAACATGTTGCCCTGAATAAATGAAACAAAAATAATAGAAGATAGCAGGTAATACTGATGATGATCACCATCAGCACCTTCCCAAGAAATTAAGTGGAAATATCAGAAGTTGACAAATGGGGAGAAGCGGCTAAGTGCCTTCAGATAAAGAGACTTTGGTGTGGGGTGAAGGAGTTAGTGGGGATTCTGTTCCCTCCAAAAAGCTTTAAATCAGAAACTGAGGTTCTTGTGTACTTCAGAAAAATATGTCAAATTACTTTTCTGGGAGAGGGGACTGGGAGTGCTATTCCCAAACACAAAGTACCTAATACAGTGCTCTGCATATAGTAAGCACTCAATAAATACCACTGATGATGATGATTGACCATGTAATTCTCACCTGCCTTTTGGCAGTAGAGAAAAGCAGGTAGAGCTTGGTCGGTACCCCTCTGGATGTGGCAAAATCTCAATCCCCTAGTTTTGATTTAAAAACAATGAACGTCAGAGAGAACATTAACATAAGCCCCCTGATTCTGAATTTTCTGCAGCATCCCAACTGACCTGGATTCAGGGATAATTAACTTAGTTTGCCATGTGTAAACTCTACAAAAATGATTTGTGTAGATGCCTCCATTAGCTTCTGATATTGGCCCATTATCGTCATCCTTCTCTTTAAACTCTTCATTACAGGTGTAGAAATGAACTTTTTGGTAGCCATAAAATCTGAGATAAATACAGTAGAATATACTAATTAAATTAACCAGCACATTCAACATCTATTTATAACAGTAGAATGGAAAATGGGCTGTCTTTTAATCATGGCTTTTCATTAAAGGGTGATTACTGCAATGTTCTGTTCAGACAGATTCTGATCTCTATCTTCAATGCTTTGTCACCAACTTCAAAATTGGACTTAAAGAAAATGAAACTGTGCCATCTTCTCTATTGTAGAGTTTCTATATCCTTCTCTATTGCTCTCTTTTTCCGAAGTAATTCAAATGATTTAGGATTTTGAACAAAGGGGTGAGTTTAAAGTTTGCCATTTTCTAGAGTTGGTGTAATAATAATGATGATGGTATTTGTTAAGCGCTTACTACGTGCCAGGCACTGTTCTACATGCTGCGGTAGATACAAGTTAAGCAGGATGGGCACAATCCCTGTCTCACATGGGGCTCATACTCTTAATCCCCATTTTATAGATGAGGAAACTGAGGCACAGAGAAGTTAATTGACTTGCCCAAGGTCACAAAGCAGACAAGTGGAGGAGCTGGGTTCCGACTTGTAAGCCCATGCTCTATCCACTAGCCATACTGCATCTTGGTGTAATGAATGTATCCTTCTAAATAGCCTTATCAAATATGTCAGAGAAGGAATAAATTGCCCTGTTCTCTTCACCCTTAATAATAATAATAATAATAATGATAATAATGGCATTTGTTAAGCGCTTACTATGTGCAAAGCACTGTTCCAAGCACTGGGGAGGATACAAGGTGATCAGGTTATCCCACATGGGGCTCACAGTCTTAATCCCCATTATCCAGATGAGGTAACTGAGGCACAGAGAAGTAAAGTGACTTGCCCAAGGTCACATAGCATGCATGTGGCAGAGCGGAATTCGAACCGATGACCTCTGACTCCAAAGCCCGGGCTCTTTCCACCAAGCCACGCTGCTTCTCTGAGTCCCTTAAGAGACTAGGGCAAGCAAACATCAGGGACCTTGAGGTGGGAAGAGGGAAGCAGGGATTGGGATGGAGGAAGGGGAGTGATGGAAAGCTTGTGTAGCAGAAACCCAGGTGGAGCCAGTTCTACTGCTAAATAAAGGACTTTGATCTCATGTGCCATCAGTCAGCTTACAGCTTAGTTTATCCCAAAATAGGAAACATAATCAAGGCTGCTTTAAAATTCTTTGAGCTGGAGAGGATTTTTTTTTCCTTCTCCTGAAATAGGAATTTAAACAGGATTTTTGTATTTTTGTTCCTCCTTCTTAGGGGAGTTATTGGAATGCAGTAGAGATAAGATACCATTCAGCAGAGAAAGAGTCTCACTTTCCCTCTGGGATGATCCGCTGTCACCCATCAGACATGTTTCCACAGAGCTACAGCCTAGATACACCTCAGATGGACTATGGCTCTCCTCACGTTTCATTTCTCGACCCCCTCCAGTCTGGCTTCCGTCCCCTACATTCCACGGAAACTGTCCTCTCAAAGGTCACCAATGACCTCCTGCTTGCCAAATCCAACGGCTCTTACTCAATCCTAATCCTCCTCGACCTCTCAGCTGCCATCGACACTGTGGACCACCCCCTTCTCCTCAACACGCTATCCGACCTTGGCTTCACAGACTCTGTCCTCTCCTGGTTCTCCTCTTATCTCTCTGGTCGTTCATTCTCAGTCTCCTTTGCAGGCTCCTCCTCCCCCTCCCATCCCCTTACTGTGGGGGTTCCCCAAGGTTCAGTGCTTGGTCCCCTTCTGTTCTCGATCTACACTCATTCCCTTGGTGACCTCATTCACTCCCACGGCTTCAACTATCACCTTTACGCTGATGACATCCAGATCTACATCTCTGCCCCTGCTCTCTCTCCCTCTCTCCAGGCTCGCATCTCCTCCTGCCTTCAGGACATTTCCATCTGGATGTCTGCCCGCCACCTAAAACTCAACATGTCCAAGACTGAACTCCTTGTCTTCCCTCCCAAACCCTGCCCTCTCCCTGCCTTTCCCATCTCTGTTGACGGCACTACCATCCTTCCCGTCTCACACGCCCGCAACCTTGGTGTCATCCTCGACTCCGCTCTCTCATTCACCCCTCACATCCAAGCCATCACCAAAACCTGCCGGTCTCAGCTCCGCAACATTGCCAAGCTCCGCCCTTTCCTCTCCATCCAAACCGCTACCCTGCTCGTTCAAGCTCTCATCCTATCCCGTCTGGACTACTGTATCAGCCTTCTCTCTGATCTCCCATCCTCATGTCTCTCCCCACTTCAATCCAAACTTCATGCTGCTGCCCGGATTGTCTTTGTCCAGAAACACTCTGGGCATGTTACTCCCCTCCTCAAAAATCTCCAGTGGCTACCAATCAATCTGCGCATCAGGCAGAAACTCCTCACCCTGGGCTTCAAGGCTCTCCATCACCTTGCCCCCTCCTACCTCACCTCCCCTCTCTCCTTCTACAGCCCACCCTGCACCCTCCACTCCTCTGCCGCTAATCTCCTCACCGTGCCTCGTTCTTGCCTGTCCCACCATCGACCCCCGGCCGATGTCATCCCCCAGACCTGGAATGCCCTCCCTCTGCCCACCTGCCAAGCTAGCTCTCTTCCTCCCTTCAAGACCTTACTGAGAGCTCACCTCCTCCAGGAGGCCTTCCCAGACTGAGCCCCTTCCTTCCTCTCCCCCTCATCCCCCCTTAATCCCCCCCATCTTACCTCCTTCCCTTCCCCACAGCACCTGTATATATGTATATATGTTTGTACATATTTATTACTCTCTTTATTTATTTATTTATTTTACCTGTACATATCTATTCTATTTATTTTATTTTGTTAGTATGTTTGGTTTTGTTCTCTGTCTCCCCCTTTTAGACTGTGAGCCCACTGTTGGGTAGGGACTGTCTCTATAATGTTGCCAACTTGTACTTCCCAAGCGCTTAGTACAGTGCTCTGCACACAGTAAGCGCTCAATAATTACGATTGATTGATTGATTTCTCCAGAAATACAATTAAGAATAAGAATAATAACAATAATAATATGATTTTTTTGTGTATGGTCTAGGTGCCATGGCACTATGCTAAGTCCTGGAGTAAATGGAAGATAATCAAGTCAGAGCCTAACTCTGTCCCATATAGGGACTCGCCCTGTAAGAAGAAAGGAAAGCAGGGACCAATTTTCTCATTACAAATCTCACCAAAATGCATGTTTTGGGTATGATATGAAAGCTAAGCTTCAATGCTAGGAGGCTATTTCTGAACTTCATTGTTTATGACCTTGTCTTTTTTTTTAATGGTACTTTTTTTAAGGACTTACTATGTGCCAGGCACTATACTAAGTGCTGGGGTGGATACAAGCTAATCAGGCTGGACACAGTTCATGTCCCACATGGAGCTCACAGGTTTAATTCCCATTTTACATAAACCTTTATTTGAGGTTTAATTCCCATTTTACAGATGAGGTAACTTGATCTCACCTAGCTTGCCAATTACCCTTTTCCCATGTCCTCCCCCTGGCCTGGAACTCCCTCTCCCTTCATATCAGAAGCAGCGTGGCTCAGTGGAAAGAGCATGGGCTTTGGAGTCAGAGGTCATGGGTTCAAATCCCAGCTCCGCCATATGTCTGCTGTGTGACCTTGGGCAAAGTCACTTAACTTCTCTGAGCCTCAGTTACCTAATCTATAAAACGGGGATTACGACAATGAGCCCCATATGGGACAACCTGATCTCCTTGTATCCCCCCCAGCGCTTAGAACAGTGCCTTGCACATAGTAAGCGCTTAACAAATGCCATTATTATTATTATCTGACTTATGATCAGTCTCCCCACATTCAAAGCCTTATTAAAATCATATCTCTTCCAAAAAGCCATTCCCAAGTAACCTCCGTTCCCTTACTCCCTCTCTCTTCTGCTATGCCCTTACATTTTATTCCCCCACTCTCAGCCACACAGCTCTTATGTACATATCCATAATTTATTTTAATGTCAGTCTCCCCATTCTGGACAAGGAAAGAGTCTAATCAACTCCTACTCTCCCAAGCACTTAGTACAGTGCTCTTCACACAGTAAATGATCAACAAATACAATTGATCGATGGATTATTTTGGACATCAGTAGTCTGGAATGTCTGGCTGATTTGTTGGGGCACATAAAGAGAATGAACGACAGTAGGATACTCAAATAACTGCTCTGTCATGGGCTGAAATTGGGAAACCAAGAGAGGAAATGTTTTATGGGAACTGAGAATGTGGGTGACTGAAGAGCAATCCATCACTACTCCAGCAAAGACACTAATCAGGGACATGTCCTACTCGAAGTAGGGCAAACCTTTCTCCTCTTACCCATTGGAGTGTCATCATTCCGCACACCGAATGGCTGGGAACCAATCAATCAATCATCTTTATTGAGAGCTGAGTCTGTGCAGAGCACTGTACTAATGGCTTGGGAGAGTACAATACAAGAGTGGGTAGAAATGGGCCCAGAGAAAGTCATCTTACTGTATTGTAGTGAGTCTGCTATATGGGTGTCCAAAAGATTCTTGCTCAGCCACACTCATCTTTAATAGCATCAACTCCAAATCAAAGGACAACTCTAATAATAATAATAATAATAATAATAATATTTGTTAAGCACTTACTATGTGCCAAGCGCTGTTCTAAGTACTGGGGAAAATACAAGTTAATCAGGTTGGACACAATCTCTGTCCCACACGGGGCTCACACTCTTAATCCCCATTTTACATATGAGGTAACTGAAGCCTAGAGAAGTGAAATGACTTCCCCAAGGTCACATAGCAGACATGTGGTGGAGTTGGGTTTAGAACACGGGTCTTTCTGACTTCCAGGCCTGTGCTCTATCCACTAGGCCACATTGCTACTACTCTGTTTGTGTGATTTCATTCAGTGGGTTGGGCATTCACCCCAACCTCAGTCCCAGGGGACTATGTACAAATCTATGAATCATTTATTGATATTAATGTCTGTCTCCCCCTCAAGACTGTAAACTCACTGTGAGTAGTGAATGAGTCTACCAATTCTGTTGTACTCTCCCAAGGGTTTAGAACAGTGCTGCACACACAATAAGTGCTCAATAAATACCATTAATTTGATTGTTTGATTGACAGTCCACTGAGGGCTGAGAGCAATGAATGGCTCCTTACCCTTGCTTTCCTGCCTCAATTTACTCAGTAATTTAGCAGTTTTTAAAAAAATATTCCTGAGTTTTGTCTTTCCCAGGCTGTCAGTGGAGCCTTTCAAGATACTTCTTCCTCTGAGACACTAAGATCCTGGGGGACCCAGTGTATTTAAGCCTCAGCTTTTACCAGCACATAAACCAGATTTTTTTCCTCTCTAGTTCCCCTCAGAAGTTTCCAGTTCTTCATTAGGAAATTGCTCATAGGTTGATGCAAAATATTATTTCCAGGGTTTCTAGTGATTATTTTTCATTGTACTTGATGAGATGATTGGGTGTGATCTAGCAGAATGAACACAGGTTTGGTTGTCAGAGAACCTGGGTTCTAACCTGACTCTGTCAAGTGCTTGCTTTGTGAACTTGGGCAAATCACTTCACTTCTCTGGACCTCAGTTTCCTCATCTGTAAAATGGGGATTCAATATCCATTCTCCTTCCTACTTAGACTGTGGGCTGCATGTCCAATTTAACTTGTATCTACCCCAGCACTTGTAAGCACTTAGGAAATACCAAACTTATTATTATTAATATTCTTCTTATTATTATTACTTGGTGCCTATTTGCATCCTAGTGCCTGCATGTCATAATGGAATTTATTTGGTTCTGCATGAAGAAAATATGTTTCTTCTGAGGATTTTTCGAGTGGAAAATTCTACCTGCGACCAGAATCTGCATGGGGCAGCCTTATTCTAAATAGAATCAAGTGCTTACAGGCAGAGTGCTTTATTGGAGACCTTAGCCTACATCAAACCCCATTCTGGGAACCAGTATGTCAGCATCTCTGCCTCACTGACATATTTGGCTTCAGCCTCCATCCTATCCCTCCTTCCTATGGCTTCCAAGCTTCAGAGCCCAGACAGGACAAAAAGAGGAGGAGAAAAGTATCCCAGAGCTCTCAACAATCCAAGCAGCAACAGCTGTCAACCACCAGTTCCAAGGCTGCTCCACAGAATCAATCATTCAGTCAATCATATTTATTAAGCACTTACTGTGTGCAGAGCACTATATTAAGTGCTTGGGAATGTACAATATAACAATAAGCAGACACATTCCTTGATCATAAGGAGCTTACGTTCTAGAAGGGAGCTTCCCTTGTGTGGTGGGAAGGCAGTGTGGCATAGTGGAGAGCTGCAGCATTGAAAGTTGGAAGTCCCTGGTTCTAGTGCCGGCTCTGCCATCCATCTCCCTCGTGGCTATGGGCAAAGTGGTTCATGGCTTCCCCTTGCCTAAGTTTCTCCAGCTGTAAATTGAGGATGATAATACCTGAGCCCTACCTCGCAGGGGTGTTGTGGGGAGTAAATAAAAATAACTCATGTAAGGCCCTTGGGTAATGAAAGCACCAAATAGAAACTCTTTTAGAGAGGCAGCGTGGCCTAGTATAGACCACAGGCCTGGGAGTCAGAAGGACCTGGGATCTAATTCCAGCTCCTCCACTTGTCTGCTGTGTGACCTTGGGCAAGTCACTTCACTTCTCTGTACCTCAGTTACCTCATCTGTAAAATGGAGATTGAGACTGTGGAACATGGACTGTAGCCAAACCAAGCGTGGCTCAGTGGAAAGAGCCTGGGCTTTGGAGTCAGAGGTCATGGGTTCAAATCCCAGCTCTGCCACCTGTCAGCTGTGTGACTGTGGGCAAGTCACTTAACTTCTCTGGGCCTCAGTTACCACATCTTTAAAATGGGGATTAAGACTGTGAGCCCCCTGTGGTAGAAACTGATCACCTTGTAACCTCCCCAGAGCTTAGAACAATGCTTTTCACATAGTAAGAGCTTAATAAATGCCATTATTATTATTATTATTATCCACCATAGCACTTACTACAGTGCCAGGTACATAGTAAGGTCTTAGCAAATGCCACAATTATTTTTATTATTATTACTGAATGAGCTGATTCCAGTGGTTATAATCCATCCCTGAAGTTAATGAAAAAATTGAATCCTTGCTGATCCTACTTTTGGTTTGCACTGGAATGGACCAAAACACATTTGCATATTCTTTTGGAAATGAATACTGGCTTCTCCCCTGCAGTCCTGGTCACTGTATCTTTATTTGAGGTGAGAGGGAATTTTCTAGCTCTGTGCACTTACCGTGGTTCCGAACAAGAGGAAATAATGTCTGCTCCGTAAGTGCTAGCTGGGAGTTACAAGCTTTCACTAAACTGTCCAGGGGCTGACATCCTGTTGGGGCTTTTTTTAAGGCTGAATGAGAAAAGAATTCAAGTCCTCAGATTGCCTGCTGGGGCCCCTTTCCTGAAATTATATGCTGCACTTCATTCTTGATGTCGTACTTTGCATTAAGCGAACCCAAAAACATTTTCAGCTTTGTCAGGTATAAAAAAAAATGTCTATTATAGCCCTTCTGAATAAAGCTTCCCAACATGCATTGGAGTCCAGGGCTCTCAGCACCCTGTCTGGGAAAACAAATTCAGTCTATGTTGTCATAACAACAAACTCAATGATTTGTAATGCAGATTCTTCATCTTTACTCTTTACTTGGTGATTGCAAGCCTTGGATAAAAGGGGATTTTCTGTATTGAGATTGCACCTATTAGAATCCAAATGTGATAATAGACATTGGTTCAGTGCCCAAAGGGAAAAGGCCATGATTTATGAAGTACCTTTACAGAGAATTATGTATGTTTACCAGAAAGCCTATCCTATAGTTCTCTCTAGGCTACAAGACTTTCTACCACAGTATACCCTTCGTATCTTTGTGATCCAAAATGAGTTATCTCAAACTGCCCTGGTTTCTGCACTGGATTCAGAGATGAAACTTCCATAATCCTAACAAACCCATCTATAAGTAAGGTTTTCAGGTCATCAGGAATGAGAAATCCTGTGTCTGTGCTGAACAAAGAATTCAGCTCTTTGGTGAATGTCTGGTTCTTTGGCATTTATACAAACATCTGCTTTTTTATTTATATTAAATATTAATGTATGATATAATGTATTATGATTTATATTAATTATTTATTTTAATGTCTGTCTCCCTGTCTAGTCCATAAGCTTGTTGTGGGCAGGAAATGTGTTCATTATATCATTATATTGTACTGTCCCAAGCTCTTAGTACAGTGCTCTGCACCCAGTAAGCACTTAATAAATATGATTAAGTGACTTGTCCCCACCTGAAAAGTGACCTGAAAGAATCCATGTGTTTTAAGTGAATTTGCATCTGGGTAGATATCCAGGTAGATTTATATCAATTTGAACTGAATGGTTTTTTGGCTCCAGCTGGGCCTGGATTGTTTTGGGCTGCATGGGCCATCCAGTGATTGTGTCACAGATCCCTTTACCTACTTCACTTTCATTGTCGGTGGAGGTGGTTTATCCATCTTCCTTTTGAGTTCATTTGGTCCCATGGAAAGAAGAGCTCTGAGTGATGTGGTACTTCATTTTCACTCAGAGACCCTGCTGACCTTCGCACGATGGAGTTAGGGGTAATGGTCAAAGATGCGGTATGTTTCCTGCTGGCCTTCTGGAGATGAGTCAGGAAGAACAAGGGAGTTTTAATACTTAACAAGTCTCACAACACTCTCCTCAGATAAGGCTGTGCTTATCTTAGGCCTTATCTAAGCATCTTTTAATGGAAAAATCCGAGATTAATTTCTCTGAATTCTTCCACCTCTGCTCAAAACTTAAGAACAGATGAAAGGAGCTGAAGAATAGATGAAAGGATTAAAGTCAAGAGCTGAGAATAGTGTGGACAGTGATGGCACTTAAAATGCCAGACCTTGATATTCAGATGACGTCACACACACTATGCCAGCAAGCAGTATGACATGATTAATATGTTTTGTTTTGTCGTCTGTCTCCCCCTTCTAGACTGTGAGCCCGCTGTTGGGTAGGGACCGTGTCTATATGTCGCCAACTTGGACTTCCCAAGCGCTTAGTACGGTGCTCTGCACACAGTAAGCGCTCAATAAATACGATCGAATGAATGAATACCATTTATTTTATTTTACATATTTATTCTATTTATTTTATTTTGTTAATATGTTTTGTTTTGTCGTCTGTCTCCCCCTTCTAGACTGTGAGCCCTCTGTTGGGTAGGGACCGTGTCTATATGTCGCCAACTTGGACTTCCCAAGCGCTTAGTACAGTGCTCTGCACACAGTAAGCGCTCAATAAATATGATCGAATGAATGAATGAATGATTATTGTCACATGACCAACTTTTCCCAACAGGGAACTTATCTATCAACTTTGTTATACCGTATTCTTCCAAGTACTTGATACCAGTGCTCTGCACACAGTAAGCATTCAGTGAATACAATTGATTGACACTGCTTCTTTCTCCCACCCCATATCAGTGGGTGTCACTCAAGTTTCAGTTCTGGGTCCACTTCTCTTCTCAATTTGCATTCACTCCTTTGGGAAATTCATCTGTTTCCATAACTTGAACTATCACCTCTATGTGGATGACTTGCCAAATCTACCTCACTTGCTCTTACTTCTCTCTTTCTCTGCAATCTTTCATTTCCGATTACCTCCAGGACATTTCTACAGGGATGTCTTGCTGGTACCACAAGAGCAGTATATCTGAATCTAAACTCTTCATCCTTTTATGGTATTTGTTAAGCGTTTACTATGTGCAAGGCACTGTACTATGTGTTGAGATAGATATAAGCTAATCAGGCTGGATACAGTCCATGTTCCACATGGGTCTCACAGACTTAATCACCATTTTACAGATATTGGAACTGAAGCCCAGATAAGTTAAGTGACTTGTCCAAGGTCACACATCCCAGAAGTGGCAGAGCTGGGATTAATACCTAGGTCCTTTGGAGGCCCAGGCTCTGTCCAGTAATAATAATAATGATGGCATTTGTTAAGTGCTTACTATGTGCCAAGCACTAGACCACACTGCTTCTTCACTTCCCCAAATTGTCTCCTCCATGTCACTTTCCTATCACAGTTGACACCACAACCATTCTCCCTGTCTATCAGACCTGCAACCTTGGCATGATTTTTGATGCCACCCTTTCTTTCAAACCCCAAAAGCAGTATGTCTGTTCTCCCTCCACAAGATTTTCAGCATCTGTCCCATCTTCTTCATCCAGATGGCCATCATACTGGTTCAGGCACCTGTCATATCCCAGCTTGACTACTGCATAAGCCTCCTCACAGATCTCCTTGCTTCCAAGCTCTCCCGTCTCCAGTCCATAGTCCGTGCTACAGCCTGTGATAAGAGTTGCCACAATCACTAAGCACCGTGCAGCTTTCTTTCTAATTTTATCTTCTGTCCCCTTGACCTTCACTCTCCCTTCAAGCACCCATCAATTACCCCTGTCCCTGGAAAAGAAAAATAGTAGTTCTTTCCCCATAACCCACAGAAGAGGGTTAGGCACAATAATAATAGTAATGGTATTTGTTAAACGCTTACTATGTGCCGGCCACTATCCGAAGCACTGGGGTAGATATAAAATAATCAGGTTGGACAGACCCTGTCCCACGCGGGGCTCACAGTCTTAATCCCCATTTTACAGATGAAGGAACTGCGGTCCAGAGAAGTGAAGTGACATGCTCAAGGTCACACAGCAGACAAGTGGCAGAGCGGGAATTAGAACCCGGGTCCTTCTGACTCCCAGCCAGTGCTCCACCCACTAGACCACGCCACTCCTCGTATGCTGGGGTTTGCTGTGATTCAGCTCAGGCTCCTCTGGAGTGGGCTATTTATGGCCCTGGAACCTCCGGCTGACCTTTTATATCCCTGGCACTACCTAGACTTGGTTCTTCCTACCTCTAGCCGCACTCTTGCCATAGGCTGAGGCCTGCTGTTGGTCCAGTGGAAAGAGCACTGCTCTAAGCACCAGGAAATGTGGGTTCTAGTCCCACTTCTACCCATAGCTGGGTATCTTGGCTGCAGACAGCACAGACACTTCGCAATATGCTGCATCCCTATCTGCCTACCTGCTCATTGCACCATGTGCTCCAGTAGAAACATGATGGCAGAGCAGCAGTGTGGCCAAGTGGAAAGAGCATTGGCCTGGGTGCCAGAGGACCTAGGTTCTAATACCGGTTCTGCCACTTGTCTGCTGTGTGACCTTGGGGAACTTACTTAAGTTCTCTGTGCTTCAGTTTACTCATCTGTAAAATGGGGATTCAATTCCTGTCCTCCCTCCTGCTTGACCATGACCTCCATGTGGGACAGGGACTGTGTTCCACCTGATTATCTTCTATCTACCCCAGCACTTCTAACTGTGCTTGACACACAATAAGCACTTAACAAATACCATAGAAAAAGAAAAAGTTCAGGTGACACTGCTCAAGCCACTAACACTATAATCAATTCTTGATCAGATTCTTGGTCCTGAAGTGTCAGGACTGAGGCTCAGGTGACATTCCTCATGGAAGACTCTATCACATTGTCATTGGCTTAATGAAACTCACGTCACCGAACATTCAAATTAAAATAGTTGCATTTCTAATACCTTGAATCCTGGTCCCTCTTATTTCACAGTGAGCACAAAACCATAGGTACACTCATAATCAATTAATGGTATTTATTGAGTGTGCACTGTGTGCAGAGCACTGTACTAAGCTCTTGGGAGAGTTCCATATAAAAGAGTTGGTAGGCACATTCCCTGACCACAAGGAACGTACAGTCTACACATTTCATAATGCACACGTATAGCTACATATAGGTTTACATATATGTGTACATGCAAGCATGCATGCCCAGTAGAAAGTGCACAGTCCTGGGAATCAGAGAATCAGAGTTTTAATCCTGGCTCAGTTGCTTCTCTACTATGCAAACTTGGACAAATCACTTATGTCTGTGCTTCAGTTTCCTCAGCTGTAAAATGGGAATTCCTCCTACTTAGACTGTGAGCCCCACGTGGGACAAGGACTGTGTCCAACCTGATTATCTTGTATCTACCCAATAGCATGTTACAGTGCTTGGCACAAAGAAAGTGCTTAGCTAATATCACTATTAAGAATTTAATTACTATTATTATTATTCAAACAAATTAAAGTATATGGGCACAAAGTGGGAATTGAGGCTTCCATTGGCTTTAAAGCACTCCATTACCTTATCCCCTCCTACCCTTCCTCACTGATGTCCTGCTACGACCCAGCCCACATACCTTCATTCATTCATTCATTCAATCCTATTTATTGAGTGCTTACTGTGTGCAGAGCACTATACTAGGCACTTGGGAAGTACAAGTTTGCAACATATAGGGACGGTCCCTACCCAACAATGGGCTCATAGTCTAGAAGGGGGAGACAGACAACAAAACTAAACATAAAAACCAAATAAAATAAATAGAATAAATATGTACAAGTAAAATAAATAAATAAATAGAGTAATAAATATGTACAAACATATATACATGTATACAGGCATCCTTTAGCATCCTTCTGAGGTCTCTGAGCTAAATACGAATGAATGAATTAATAAGGTGTTATCTGGGTTCAAAGCAGGAGCAGCTCTATAACTTACCTTCTAGCCTCTCGTTGAAAGGGTCATGTGCTGTGTGTGAAAGGAAGCAACACCCAGGAGAGCAGTGGTTATAAAGCTCCAGTCCTATGGTGGCATTCTGGCAATGCATCATTGGTTTCCCTTGATGGAATTACAGCCTTATAATCACCACTTTCTTATGCATTATCCTACGTATAATCCCACAGTAATGTCATTTATTTGCATTGAGATTCCAGACACGTTTGCTGTGCCGGGCTTTGCTGCGATAGATTCTGCTTTGATATAAAATTCTGTTGAATGTCACTAGAGAATTATTCCTCAATATAACATCAAATAGAAGTCCACTTTTCCCAGAGTGCAATTCAACAGAAAATTTGAACACATATAGACCTTACCACTGGTCTGTTAAACAATTATATATCTTCTTGATTTTGTAGTATTTAAAGCAAGAAGAAAGAGAAGGTACTGTTAGGCATTATCCTTCTGATGTGTTGACACACCTCACCTGTCAGCTGTGACTATGTGTAGTTTTGGGTGCTCTAAGCTATCAAGGCAACTGACTGGTGTGAATTGTGAAAACACTATTGCAGTGAGGTGTTTGACACTTAACTGGTTGTCTGATTTGGGAGGAAAGGCACAGCTTTTCTTAGGCTTCACCTTCTCCCAAAGGAGAATAAAAGGAGTCTTCACTGGAAACCACATCTCACTCTACAAGGCACATTCTTAAATGGTGTCACCTTAGGTGCTAAAAAGTGTCAACTCAGATGTCAGTAACTGGTGTCAGTTTGAGAGTTTTTCCTTTTACTCCTTGATATCCCTGAGGGAAAGAGTCCAAGCAGGCACCAGAAGAGTTATGGATTATCAGCAAGCCTAGGAGCCATTAGGAAAAAGGAACAGGAGGGGGGAGTTGAGCTATTTGGGACCCTTGGGTTTTAACCCTAAAGTCCAAGATGGGAAAGAGACAAATGGTCAGTGGAGGAGGGACAACCCATACCCTCTTGTCTTTGAGCAATGCCCATTTCAGTAGGAGGGGAAGAGGACAGCTTCCTGAGGTTTTTGTCCGACTGAAGTTCACACTTCGGGACATTCCCTTCAAAAGAGAAGCAGTGTGGCCTAATGGATTGATCACAGGCTGGAAATTAGAAGGATTTGGGTCCTACTCCTGGCTCCACCACTTGTCTGCTATGTGACCTTGGACAAGTCAGCGAATGTCTCTGTACCTAGGTTGCCTTATTGTAAAATGGGGATTAAGAGTGTGAGCCCCATGTGGGACATGGACTGTGTCCTGCCTGATTAGCTTGTATCTACCCCAGTGCTTCCTACAGTGCCTGGCACACTATAAGCACTTAAAAAATATCATTAAAACAAAATGTGCATTCTAAGGAAAATTTCCAAGATGTGACTCAAAACTCACACAAAAACCATATTAAGCCAGTTGATGGCCTCTCAGGGAAGAGAGTGTGGCCTGCTTTTCCCTGGTGACTTATTGCCCCAACCCCAAGGTTTCCATCATCATCAAATATATTTGTTTTGCTTTTACTGTGTGTAGAGCATTGTACTAAATTCTTAGGAGCATACAGTACAACTGAGTTGGTAGGCACAGTCCCTGCCCACAGTGAGCTTACGGTCTAGAGACCTGTTCTCCCTTCCATCCGGGCCTGGATGCAATTGCCAGGCACTTGCCTACCCTGGTTTCCAGAACTCTTTTTTACACTCATCCTTCTTTGATTTCAAGTACGCCCAGTCACTCCTTTACACTTTTTTTTATCCACATTTTGGATAGAACATTGTCAGGGAATTTGGGAAGGTCCATCCTACATCACATCAGCTCCCAGCTGTCTAGTTAGAACATGGTTGTGATGTTGGAAAGAAAGTTTGTGTCCAAGAATGTATCACTGGTCAAGGCAAGTGAACTGTCATGCACATCTCTTTTGGCTCCAGGAATTTAATAAACTGTGATAACGATTCCGCTTTCATCCCCACTCCCCAGCCAAGCCAGAAGCTCTGTCCCCCACGCCTCTCCTAGGAACTGAGGGAACTGAAGCACAGAGAAGTTAAATGACTTGGTCATATGGCAGTTTTCCAGAACGCACACAGGGTTTGATCTGGAATGCAACCCCTATGTGGTCTTATTCATTCAATCATATTAATTGAGCACTTACTGTATACAGAGCACTGTACTAAGCACTTGGGAGAGTACAATACAATAAACAAACCCATTCCCTGCCCACAATGAGCTTACAATTGAGAAGGGGGAAGACAGACATCAATACAAATAAGTCAGTTATGGATATGTACATACGTGCTGTGGGGCTGGGAGTGGGGAGGAGCAAAAGGAGAAAGTCAGGGTGATGCAGAAGGGAATGGGAGATGAGGAAGGTGGGTGCTTAGGTTGGGAAGGCCTCTTGGAGGAGATGTACCTTCAATAAGAATTTGAAGGTGGGGAGAATAGTTGTCTGGTGGATTTGAGGAGACAGGGCATTCCAGTCCAGAGGTAGGACACGGGCTAGGGGTCGGCAGCAAGATAGATTAGATCGAGGCACAGTGAGGTTAGCACTAGTGGAGTGAAGCGTGCAGTCTGGGTTATAGGAGAGGACTGAGGGAAGGTAAGAGGGGACAAAATGGTGGAATGCTTTAGAGCCAATGGTGAGGAGTTCTTCTAGACTGTGAGCCCTTTGTTGGGTAGGGACCATCTCTATATGTTGCCAACTTGTACTTCCCAAGCACTTAGTACAGTGCTCTGCACACAGTAAGCGCACAATAAATACAATCGAATGAATGAATGAATGAGTGCTTATTTGATGTGGAGGTGGATGGGCAACCACTGGAATTTTTTGAGGAGCGGGGTGTCATGTCCTGAACATTTCTGTAGAAAAACCTTATCCTGGCTTAAGCTGGATTCTTACTTTTCTCAACAGAGACTTACCTTGAAAATTGTGCTCTGTCTTGGCCAATGTTGGTGAACCATAGATAACACAAAAAGGCCATTCAGACAAACCTGATTGGTCTCTAATGAGGTCGTTGTTGTAATGAGTGGAAACCAAGGCACATCTAAGTGACTAGTCCTATCAACTCGTCTCTAGACTGTAAGCTCATTGTGGGAAGGGAACATGTCACTCCCTGTGAGCTGAGAATGTGTCTGTTTATTGCTATTGTACTCTCCCAAGTGCTTAGTATAGTCCTCTGCATAGAGTAAGGGCTCAATAAATACAATTCATTGATTGATTGATTGGGTCCAAGATAGAAATAAGTGGAGTTAGGCTGCCTGCAGGAAAACCATGTTATAAGGTGCTCTTAGAGACTGCAAAGGAAGTGTATTTTAAAACCTGACCACTGGGGCATGATATCCTGTTAAACAATGCATCCTGACAGAGTCCCATAGGCTGCTCGGAATTGAGGTTCTGGGGCAGGAAAAGCAAAGCTTAGGCCAGGCAGCATGACCCTTTCTGAACCTCCTCTCCCCTCCCGGGCTCTTACGCCTATTGTCTCTAAGGCAAACAGGACCTCAGACAAGTTGCACTGTAGGGCAATGTGGATTAACAGAAGGAGCCTAGGAGTCAGAGGCTCTGAGTTATAATCTTGGCTCTGCCACTGGCCCTCTCTGTGACCTTGAGCTAGTCATTTTACTTCTCTGAGCCTCCATTTCTTCATCGATAAAATGGGAATTTAATATCTGTTCTTCCCTCCCCCCTTAGAATAGGAGCCCTATGTGAGAGAACATGAGCCCTATGTGAGATTACAGTGCTGGGCACATAGCGCTTAACAAGTGTAGCCCTTCCTTACTTCAGTGCACTATGCTTTGATAGCCAGTCAGTCTGTCAGTCAATCATTTTTATTAAATGATAATAATGATGGCATTTGTTAAGCCCTTACTATGTGTGAAGCACTGTTCCAAGTGCTGAAGGGATACAAGGTGATCAGGTTGTCCCACGTGGGACTCTCAGTCTTAATCCCCATTTTACAGATGAGGTAACTGAGGCTCAGAGATGTTAAGTGACTTGCCTAAGGTCACACAGCAGACATGTGGTGGAGCCGGGATTCGAACCCATGACCTCTGACTCCCAAGCCCGTGCTCTTTCCACTGAGCCACGCAACTTCTGCTTATTGAGCACTGACTGTGCTCAGAGCACTGTACTAAGTGCTTGGGAGAGTGCAATATAACAATAAACAGACACATTCCCTACCCAGGACCTGTCACATTGTTGTCTTCCCTGTTCTGCAAAGGCAGTGGTCATATCTTACGTCAAAGGGTAAAAGAAACCGTATTAGATTGTAAAATATTAGATTGTAAGTGTCCTGATGGCAGAGAAGGTTTGCCTTGCTACTGTCTTGGCCTAGTGGAAAGAACACAAGGCTGCCAGTAAGGAGACCTGGGTTCTAATCTGCCTATGCCACTTCTCTGCTGTTTGACCCTGGGCAAGTCACTTAAGTTTCTTCATCTGTAAAATGAGGATTAAATCCTACTCTCTCCTGTGTACATTGTAAACCCCATGTGGGACGGGGCCTCTGCCCATTTACGTAATGTGTTTCCACCCAGCACTTAGCACAGTTCTTGGCACATAGTCAGTGTTGTAGAAATACCACAACCATTATTATTATCCTCTCTCAAGCACTAAGTATAATAAATACCAACGATTAATCCTGTCCTTCTCCACGAAAGGCTCTATGTTCTTCTAATGTGGAAGGTCTTAGAGAAGGGCCATGTGCTTGCTCACCACATTTGATATTGTGCCCAGAACAGGTGATTCACACATAGAAAGTTCAGGAATTATTTGGTAGGATGTCGGGGGAGGACAAGAGAAAACAGGCTGTAACTGGACTAAATCTCTATGTTGAATGTGGAGAAGAATTTTCCCATGAGGCAGATCTGATAGACATTAGAATGAGTGGGCTACTGCAAGATGCTGTGGAATTTCTTCCTCTAATGTTATTTAATAGAAGCATAGATTTCCGAGAAGCTGGAGCCCTACCTAGAGGCAGAGGAATGGACCAGGTGACCTCTCACCATCCCATTCAGCCCTATGATTCTTTAAGATCAATGAGAGGGGACATTCTTAAAAGGGAAGAATAGATTTCATCAGAACAAACTCTAAGAAATTGAGAAACGGTGAGTAAAATCGACCAGAGTACAGTAATAGAGGAAAAGGGCAGAGGAAGAGAGAGGATGAGAAATGGAAAGTACTCAAAGAAAAATGAACGTATGCCCAAAGGTTACAACTGCTTTCTAACAATCAAAGCACCGGGAGAAGAGAGAACCCCAGTGTCTATGAACTCCAAAGTGAAAAAATAATCGCCAGAAAGGATGAGGAGCCTAAGAGCTGAAAAACTAATAGGTTTGGAAGTGGAAAGAATGTGGAAGGAGACTGAGAGTTAGAGAGTCCATAAAGCTGGAAGGGAGATGGCAGAAGAGGTTAAGATAAATGGGTAGATTCTGTTTCAGAATGAAGGAGGCAGTCCTAGGCTAGAGGAGGAAAAGACCCAGCTCTTGGTGAAGAGGAGAAGGATAAAGTCAGGGCTTCTGCCTCAGGATTCATAAAGGAAGCTGAGGAAGAAGTGTTCTATGAAAAGTTCAGGCAACTCCAGGCCAACATCTCTGAAGATAGTTTTATCTCATCCCTGTGTTTAGAAACATTTTAGTCCCAAAAAGGAGCAAAACTATTAGCAGGTGTTCGAAGCCACTTCATCAACTTGGTAGGTGCTACCAGGAGATTGGAAAACCATTAGCAGAGTACCTATATTTAAGAAGTAACATTCACAGAAAAGCACTAAAGAACCCCATACTGAAGGGCTGATCCAGGACAGAGACAATCTGTCTTAGAAAGTCCCTCCACTGACTGAAGTCAGGGGCTTCAGGCTGTTTTCAATTGGCTGAGGTAGAAGTACCTCCATTCAGGAGATGGGTAAATTTCCATGTTAATTCCAAGTTTACAGGCTTGTGAGATAGGGAGGATAGTGATGTTACCTATAGTGATTGGAAGAAAAGTGAGGAGAACAAGGTTTGGGTGGGAAGATGAGGAGTTCTGTTTTTGATATAAGTCCAAGGTGTTGGTGTGACATCCTGAAGGCAGGAGGAAATGTGACACTGCAGAGGAGAGCCCGGGATAGATATGTCACAGCTGGCTGAGAGGAGTTATCCAGTGGTTTGTGCAATTAAAGCTTTCCAGCTGGAGCTTGGTCAAGATCCAATTCTGTCTAGTCGTTTACAGACCAGAAAGGTTTGGAGTGCTGGGTTCCGGTGGGCAAAATGTGTTAAAGCTTAAATGCAAACACTACCATTTCTTTTCCCCTTAAAAAACACAAACTACTAAAAACTTTCCTGCTTCCTCTTGAAAGCTTCCTGACATATTGGGGATGCTGTGGATGAAATAGGAACAATTTGGCAGGGTAAACTCTAAGAGACCCAGAACACTCAGCCTTGGATAACCACCATTCTGTCCCACTAAATGGATGAATAGTTGGAGGGAGGGTATCTGAGAAATTCCGCAGTACCATCCAAAAGTCCATTAGCTTCATGGTTCTTCCTTTATTCCCATCACTCCCTCCCCGACATCCATTTCACTTCCCTCTGTCCTGGATGTAGAACAATAGGAGTTTGCCTGTTTGATACAAGGGACTTATACCTTGCAACTAATTGGTCAATTTGAATAAGGCTTCTACCCAGGTGACCTGCTCTGGCCTAGCTTCACCCTAGCTGAATCCAGGCTCTAGTAAAGCAACAGGGATCAGGGTAATAATATGAACCCTTTACGGCGCTTTAATCTCTAGACTTTCTCTCACAGCAATCCCTTTGAGGTAAGGAGAGGAAAGGAGTATTCTCCCTGCTGTTGAGGAAGCCCCAAACAGACTGAATGGCCTCCCTTTTTCTCCCTCTAGGTGCTTTGGCATTTCTCATATGTCTATCAATTGATTGTATCTCTTGAGCGCTTACTGCAAGCAGATCACTGTACTATGCACTTGGGAGAGTACAATACAATAGATACAATCCCTGTCCACAATTCTAAAGTACTTATTTATATTAATGCCTGTCACCCACTCTAGACTGTAAGCTTGTTATAGGCAGGGGACATGTCTGCTAATTATGCTGTATTGTAAGCTCCCAAGCACATAGTATTGTGCTCTGCTCATAGTAAGTACTCAATACCATCGATGGATTGATTGATTGATGAATTTCAGATTTGAAGATGAGGAGAGGAAACTCTCCTGCTTATGATTCCTTTCTTGAAGGACCCCTCTCTTCAACACCCCATTTGTGTATAAGAGAACCGTTTCAAGGAATCTTTGGACAACATTAACTCTCATGAAGGCAGTAGGAAGCTAACAGTTGGGTTAAAAAAAATGGGGGTAGGAGGGTGGGGGAAAATAGTGATTTTTCTATTCAGAGCAAAGTTTATGTGACATATTGGGAGAGTGGGTGATGCTGGGTAATCAAACTCCAGGTGAGAATGAGAATACTGTCTGGGAAGGCAGAAGGAGAGCCCTCAGAGCTGTACAAGTAACATGGCTTGGTGGATAGAGCATGGGCCTGGGAGTCAGAAGGACCTGGGTTCTAATCCCGGCTCCCCCACTTGCCTGCTGCATGACCTTGGACAAGTCACTTTACTTCTCTGGGCCTCAGTTCCCTCATCTGTAAAATGGGGATTAAGACTGTGATCCCCATGTGGGACAAGAACTGTGTCCAACCCAATTACCTTGTATTTACCTCAGCTTAGAACAATGCTTGGCACGTAGTAAGTGCTTAACAAGTACTATTATTATTATATAATAATAATAATAATAATAAAACCTCTAGGCTGAGAAAGGACTGAGTAGTCATCAGAAAAAGGAGGGAGTTTGCTGATGAACTGAACCCTGACCATCCTGAAGGCCTTTTGGTAAAAACATGGCTCAAGACACCAGGTCTTTCTTTGATTGATTCTTTCCTAAGCTTTCTACAGAATCTACTTATTTCTCCCATAGAGAGTAAGCTCCTTGGGAGCAGGATCATATCTACTGACTTTCCCAAACACTTAGTACAGTGCTTTACACACAGTAATTGGTCAACAAATACCATTGATTGATTAATCCCTCTTTATGGGACAAAGTTGTTAAATCCTGATGATGAAGGTAATTCATCTCCCTGTTCAGTTTACATAAATCTGGAAGTTCCTGGTATCAGTGGTGTTTATTGAACATTTACTGTGTGCAGCAGAGCTCTGTATTAAGCATTTAGGACAGTACAATGCAATAGAGTTGGTAGACGTGATCCCTGCCCCCAGGTAACTTACAGTTGAGCTGGGGAGACAGACATTAAAGTCACAGATATGGGAAATGGACAGTATATGGGTATGTATTGAAAGACTGAGCAGTGGGATGAGTAAGGATGCTCTGGGGCTGAGGTGGGGAGAAAATCAAAGTTATTTAGGGGTACAGACCCAAGTGCATAGGTGTCACAGAACAAAGGTGAATAGTTGGGGAAATGGGGAGTTAGTTGGGGAAGGCCTCTTGGAAGGAGATGTGATTTTAATAGCGTTTTGTAGGTGGGGAGGGTGGTGGCTGTCATTTGAGGAAGAGGGAATTTCAGACTAGAGGAAGAAAATGAGCAAGGGAGGCCTGGGGTAGATACAAGCTAATCAGGTTGGATCTATCCATGTCCTGGCTTATAGAGTTAATCCCCATTTTATAGATCAGGTAACTAAAGCACAGAAAAGTTAAGTGACTTGCCCAAGTTCACACAGTAGACAAGTGGCGGAGCCGGCATTAGAACCCAGGTCTTTCTGACTTCCAGGCCCATGCTTTATCCACTAGGTCATGCTGCTTCTCGAGAAGCTGCAGCTTGTCAGTGAGGCATTGAGCTGGTTGGCAATGGAGGAATGAAAGGTGTGAGTTGGGTTGTAGCGGGAGAGTAAGTGCTCAATAAATACGATTGAATGGAATTAGGGAGATTAGATAGGAAGGGGAGAGCTAATGGTGAGGAGTTTCTGTTCGATGTGGAACTTGCTAGGCTACCAAAGAGTGGGCTGTCTCTATAACAAAATGAAGTGCCGTGTGCTCTTCTTTCCATCCCCAGGGCTAGGTTCTGAAGCCCATTTTATAAATTTTAATCAATGCAGAGGTGTTATGTATCCTCAAGCATTGAGGTGAGATGGGCATATCAGTATTCAACACCTGGCCTGTGTTTGTTGTAATATTTTTCTTCTCTTGCAATTGCAATATGCCTTTCAGCTTTGGCTACCAGCTTAATGGACCGATTGTCCTGTGCCAAGATCTTTCTTTTTCAAATACAATTTGCCTCAACTGAAGTACTTCTGTACACATTTAGCGTTCACTCAGTTAGATAGCTTGTTTGAACTTGCCTTCATTCTGGGTGCTGAGGAAATGGTTTCCTTCTTGATGCTCTGCAGATTTAGTCACTGAGAGAGGAGGGGTCCTGTCTTGTTTGATTTCAGAGAATGTGTGTGTCCTTATAGTATGCTCTGAGCTTCAGGTAAAATGGGCAGAGAATACACATGTTTTTGTAGTACGCTCTCATCTTCAGATAAAATGGGCCGACTGGTTGTTCCTCCTGGGTTTTGGATGGTGGCTGCCCTACACCTAACACCCTGCTGGTTTTAGCTGGATTTCACTGGGTGTGATCCATATCCTAAACTTGATCATACATCTTAGAATTGATACTCTGTGGTACTTTTTTAGCACTACCCAGCTCAGCCCCACCCCCACCCAGTATCAACATGCCAACATTGACACACCCTGCTTCACTGCTGATATCCCAGGCTCCATCCCTTATACCTCTAAAGCAACATGGTCTAATGGAAATAGCATGGGCCTGGGAGACAGAAGGTCAAGTGTTCTAGTCCCGGCTCCACCACTTGCTGCTGTGTGTGACCTTGGGCAAGTCACTTAACTTCTCTGTGCCTCAGTATCCTCATCTGTGAATGGGGATTGAGACTATGAGCCCCATGTGGGACAGGGACTGTGTCCAACCCAATTTGCTTGTATCCACCCCCGCACTTAGAACAGTGCCTAGAACATAGTAAGTGCTTCACAAATACCATAATTATTATTATCATTATTATTATTATTAGTGGTACCTGCCCAGGGAGATAGGTAGTTCCCATCCCAAGAGGTTTCCTATGTGGGGACCTCTCAATCGGCTATTTCTGACATGGAGATTTCCAAAGCCTCCCTCCTCCCACCTCTAAGGGAAGATTATAAGAAATCCCATTGACTATGTGCTGAAATCCTATTGCCAGTGCTTTAAAATACTTACCCACATTCTTCCGATCTTACCTGACAAACTGTGCCAAGCCAAAGTAGGTGGTATGGAGCTCCCAAGGTACAGGAGGCAGTCAGGAATAGTGGGGAGGTGGTGCCACTCTGCTTCTTTGGGAATGGCTGTGATAGGGGTAGGCAGCTGTAGCTGGAGTGGAAGTCATAATGGCATTTATAGAGTGCCCTCTGGGTGCAAAGTCCTGTAGTAAGTACTTGGGAATGTACAACAGACACAGCGAGGACTAGTGGAAAGAGCACAGGTTTGGGAGCGAGAGGACCTGGATTCTAGTCCCAAATATTCCACTTGCCTGCTGTGTGACCCTAGGGAAGTCATTTAACTTCTCTGTGCCTCAGATTCCTTCTCTTTTAAATGGGGATTTAATACCTGTGCATCCTTCTTCTTAGAGGAACTGCGTCTGGCCTGACAATTGTTTATCAACCCCTGTGTTTAAAAAGTACTTGGCACATAGTAAGTGCTTGAAAAAAACATTAGTATTATTGTTATTATTATATACTTTCCATGCCCACAGTGAGCTTACACTCTAAATGAAGCAGAGGGAAAGTTCCTTCCCTAATGAGGCATTTGAAGACTGCTCTCTCTCTTCACGGTTGCTTTAATATTTAAGTGAGCCTGCTCTGGGCTGGACTTCTACCAAATTAACATCTGAACTTGACCCTTTGGGAGCTTCCTTGGAGAACACAGCTGACAGGAATTGCCCAGGACATTTGCACCAAGAGTAGCCCAAATTCCCACCTCATTTCCCCCTCCACCTCCTTCTCATCCTCTGCCCAAATCCCTGGACAGTCACCTCTATCAGGCTTCTCCCACTCCCCCGGCACTGGAAACCAGAAGCTCAGCCTGTGTTCCCAAATCCCTTCTGCTCACAGAGCACAGAGCAAGCACAGCCACTGGGCCGGCAAATATGTTTTGGTTTAACTTAAGCTATTTTATTTCAATGATAAATCATCCTAAATTCTTCAGCTTTCTCCAACTGAGAAGCAAGATATGCAAAAGGCTCCTAATGAGAAAATATAAGTCAGTTTGACAAAAGCAAGCTCCCTCTGCTCCCAGAAGATACTGCAGTAAAGCAGGTTGCCATGGCCCAAATGAATGTGCATTGTTTGTGGCTTCTGGGTTTGGGATGGGGAAAGCAGTGGGGCCTTTGTCTGCCTTGACATCTTCATTAGAGGCAGACCCAAACCCCAGGCTGAGAAGAAGCTGCACATTTGATCTCACACTTAGCTAATTGAAACTCCTGCTTACGCCTAAAGTGGGGGGATAAAATATGGGTGATAGATCATGCTGGGGTTCATCTCCCTAGAAAAGGAAAAGGGTAAACTGAGTTCCTAAGGCGCCCAACCTCAGAGGACCCTGACAACTCACAGGGAGGCAGAAAGTCTTGTCAGAGGGGCTCGTGATCACCTTTTCTTTCAGTCCCTCAAGAGCAGACAGAGCACAGCAGCTACCACTTTCCCACACCTACCCAAATGCCCTCAATGAACAGTGAGCAATGGAAGTTGCAGGTAGGCTAGAGGGGGCTTCGAGCCTGGAGAGGGTAAAGTGCATTGGGGCAGCTAGATCCTGAAACAGGGCTGCCTGCCAGTGAAGAACCTTCACCTCCAGGAAACTTCTGTTCTACCCCAGGCAAGGGGCAAGCTAATTTGGGAAATGCCTAGCCTCAGTGTGTGGCCTAGTGGAAAGAATCCGGGCCTGGAAGTCAGAGGACCTAGGTTCTAACTCACCTGCTATGTGACTTTGGACAAGTCACTTAACTCCCTGTGCATCGGTTTTTCCATCTGTAAGATGGATATTCAATTCATCTTTGCCCTCTCCTTAAGACTGTGGACAGGGCCAGGGTCTGGGTCCAACCTGATTAGCTTGTATCTACCTCAGCCCTTAGTACAGTGTTTGGAACAAAGTAAGTTTTTAACATATGCCACAGTTATTATTATATTAGGCATTTGAGAACTGGCTGAAGTAGCCATGGAATTTCCATATTAATGATGGTGTAATTGGTTAAGTGCTTACTGTATGTCAAGCACAGTGCTAAGTATTAGGGTGGGTACAGGAAATATAGGTATAGTCCCTGTCCCACACAGCATTCACAGTCTGAAAGACTGGAAGAGCAGGTATCCTATCCCCTCTTTACAGATGAGGAAACCAAGTCTTACAGAGGTTGTGACTTGCCCAAGGTCATCCAGCAGGCCAGTGGAAGAACTGGGATGAGAACACAGGTCTTGGGACTCCTAAGTTCCCTCATTCATGCCACTCTTACAAACTGAGCATTAACCAGGTGTTTAGGTACACAAAAGACAACCATACAAGACCCTTCCCAGGAGTTTTGTCACCTGAAATGAATAGGATTTGTGCACATGCATGGGAAAACTTTGAGGAATCCATTTAAGGCAGGATGACCATAGCCCATCACTGCCATCCTGGGCATTGACCTCCCTCCCCAGCTCTTCCACTTCGTAGCAGCAGCTGCTGGGCTGAAAAAAGGCTCTCTCATTTTTAGGGAGAGGAGTAAACCTGGAGAGGCAGGGGGACCCACGTGAGACAGAAAGAAGTATGGTCTTCTACTGACCAGAGCCTTTCTCTCACCTGGGATTGGGATAAAGATGAATGGGAACACAAGAGAGTTCAGGAGTCTTCATTAGTGCTCAGGTTATCCTGGGTTGAGCTTGGAGAAGGGATTTAAAGAGGGAGATTTTAAGGGAGAGAGTGGATGTTTCAAGCATGTAGGAGGAGCAGTGTGGGCTAGAGGATTGGGACTGGGACTGGGCCTGGGAGGAAGAAGAACCTGGGTTTTAATCCTGGCTCCACCACTTTTTTTGATGGTATTTGTTAAGCACCAGGAACTTTACTAAGTGTTTACTTGTCTGCTGTGTGTGTGACCTTGGGCAAGTGACTTAAGTTATCTGTGCCTCAGTTACTCCATCTGTAAAATGGGGATTAATACTGTGAGCCCCACGTGGGACATGGACTGTTTCCAACCTGATTAACTTGTATCTACCCCAGTGCTTAGTACAGTACCTGGCACCTTGTAAATGTTTAACAAATATCATAAAAAAAATTGTAGGGTGGGGAGGGAAAAGTGATCATAGGAGACTGAAAAAGGGATATCCAAGGTTGGAGTTCTGTGGCCTTGGGAGAGAATGCAATATTGTAAAGCAATCCTGAAAGAGCCAAAGTTTGCTGTAAAGGAGAAATACCACTCAACACGATTGGACTCCAGGAATATTATTGCTACACTTGCTAAAGAAAAGCTTATTTTCCTTGGTTGCAGATTAGTTGATTTGGATGAAGGAAACGGGCAAGACCTAAAGAGCCTATTTTCCCCTCCCCAGGGCCTACACTATTCCTTGGTAGTAAGGGAAGCTTCAAGGGGCTCATGGACTAAATCAGTGCTTTCCAACCTTCTCTGTTCTTCAGCACACTTAGAAATTGGTTTCAGCGCTACGATCTGAGCTAAGAGCCCTGAGGCCTGTGAACTGGGCATCCCATATGCACCTGATGAATTCCCCTTTGCTTCCTGTTTCTCTTTTGCCCACCGCCATCTCATGCCTGAATCTTCTGGGAATCTCATTGGATGTGGCTTGTTTATTATTCATTCATTCATTCATTCATTCATTCAATCGTATTTATTGAGTGCTTACTGTGTGCAGAGCACTGTACTAAGTGCTTGGGAAGTACAAGTTGGCAACATATAGAGACGATCCCTACCCAACAGTGGGCTCACAGTCTAGAAGGGGGAGACAGAGAACAAAACAAAACATATTAACAAAATAAAATAAATAGGACTAGGCAGCTGGAGAGCTTTTGGTCTCATTATTCCAAAAGTCTTCTGGCGCATTAGGGAGCCCTTTGTGGCTTGCCGGTTGAAAAGCACAGCATTAAATGATCTCCCGGATGTCTGAATGGGCCTCTGAGTTCCTAACTCACTTCCAGGATTGTCTTGGCATGGAGGAGATCAGGTTAAAGGATAATGAGCTGCAAACACAGGGAGGTGTACAGTCCATCCAAGGACAACTTGCTCTTAATAATAATAATAATAATATTTGTGATATTTGTTAAGTGCTTGCTATATGATTATTATTATTATGGTATTTGTTAAGCTCTTACTATGTGCTAAGCACTGTTCAAAGCACTAGAGTAGATACAGAGTAATCACATTGTCCCACATTGGACTCACACTTATAATCCCCATTTTACAGATGAGGTAACTGAGGCACTGAGAAGTTAAGTGACTTGCCCAAAGTCACACAGCAGACAAGTGGAAGAGGAGGGATTAGAACCCATGTCCTTTGACTCCCAAGCCCTTGCTCTTTCCACTAAGACACGCTGCTTCTCACTAAGCCACAGGGACCGTACTAAGCACTGGGCTAGATAAAAGGTAACTGGGTTGGACAAAGTCCCTGTCCCACATAGAGCTCACAGTCTTCATCCCCATTTGACAGATGAAGTAACTGAGGCCCAGAAAAGTGAAGTAACTTGCCCAAGGTCATCCAGCAGGCAAGTGGCAGAACTGCCACTCTGCCCAGGTCTAGAACCCAGATCCTTCTGACTTCCAGGCCCAGGCGTTAACCGCTAGGCCACACTACTTTATGAGGCCAGTGGTCCCACGCAAGCTTGCCAGGTTCCCATTGCTGATTATTATTATTATTATTATTATTATTATCATCATCATTGTTATTGTTATTATATTCGTTAAGTGCTTACTATGTGCCAAGCATGGTTCTAAGCACTGGGGAGGATACAAGTCCTCTGCCGCTAATCTCCTCACTGTGCCTTGTTCTCGCCTGTCCCGCTGTCGATCCCCGGCCCAAGTCATCCCCTTGGCCTGGAATGCCCTCCCTCCGCACATCCACCAAGCTAGCTCTCTTCCTCCCTTCAAAGCCCTACTGAGAGCTCACCTCCTCCAGGAGACCTTCCCAGACTGAGCCCCCTCCTTCCTCTCCCCCCCTCCCTCCACATCCCCCCCTTACCTCCTTCCCCTCCCCACAGCACCTGTATTTATGTATATATGTTTGTACATATTTATTACTCTATTTTACTTGTACATATTTATTCTATTTATTTTATTTTGTTAATATGTTTTGTTTTGTTGTCTGTCTCCCCCTTCTAGACTGTGAGCCCGCTGTTGGGTAGGGACTGTTTCTATATGTTGCCAACTTGTACTTCCCAAGTGCTTAGTACAGAGCTCTGCACACAGTAAGCGCTCAATAAATATGATTGAATGAATGAATGAAGTTGATCAGATTGAACACAGTCCCTGTCTGATGTGGAGCTCACTCTCTTATTCCCCATTTTACAGATGAGGTAACTGAGGCTCAGAGAAGTGAAGTGACCTATCCTAGGTCACATAGCAGACCTGTGGTGGAGCCAGGATTAGAACCCAGGTGTCTGAATTCCAAGCCCATGCTCTATCCACTAAGCCATATTGCTTCTCCATAAATGATAAATGTTGCTTGAATCCAGGGTGGATTCCATGGAAATAAATTACTGGCCCCACCCCTCCTTATGGATTCCTCTGGAATAAACTACTGGTTGAGCTCCTCATAATGGAATCCTTTCAGATCCACTGTTGGCAGACCCCTCAGTTGTGGATTCCCATTGAGGGAGCTTTTGGCCGTGTTTCTTGGACTGGACTCTTTACAACTTAGAGTGAAGGTTTTGGCAGTCTGTGCTCCATGTCTACATAAAATCGTAAGGTTTGATTGATGTTAGGTCTCTAAGTGTTGTGAGGGATAACTCATCTTAATGAATGGCTATTCGGGGGAATAAGGCCAGTCCCTGACATATTCCAAGGCCAATTCTCTCCGCCTTCAATCCCCAAATTTCCCAGGACAGTTTAAGTGCCCTCAAATTGTTAACCCAGGTATTATGCTAAATAGATGGATTCAATTACCAAAGGGAGCCTCTGGAGCTTTATATCATGCCACTGACGTTCTAATATGAAGCCCTCTCCTCCCTTAGTGATTTCTTTCCCTTCTTGATTTGTTTCTCTTTGGCTAGACAATCAAACCTCCCTGTACAGGAGGCCCTACATTGCGTAGTGCAAATTCCTAGACACTCAGGCACAAGAAATGCATGGGAGGGATGGATTCATTAGATCAGAGGGGAGGAGGAATCATTGCCTGGTGGTCCCTGAAACACTGAGCTGGCTTTTTCCCCCTTTTTCTGGGACATTATTTCCTAGATTGTAGGCAAGGACACCATTCATTCATTAATTCATTCATTTGTATTTATTGAGAGCTTACTGTGTGCAGAGCACTGTACTAAACACTTGGAAAAGTAAAATACAACAATGAACAGTGACATTCCCTTTACACGAGCTCACCACGAGTCTAGGGTGGGGAACATAGACATCAATACAAATAAATAAAATTACAGATATGTATGTGAAGGAGAGCAAAGGGATAAATAAAATTAGAGATATGTACATAATTGCCAAGATCCGCCCTTTTCACTCCATCCAAACCGCTACCCTGCTCGTTCAAGCTCTAATCCTATCCCATCTGGATTACTGTATCAGCCTCCTCTCCGATCTCCCATCCTCCTGTCTCTCCCCTCTTCAATCTATACTTCACGCCGCTGCCTGGATTGTCTTTGTCCAGAAATGCTCTGGGCATGTTACTCCCCTCCTCAAAAATCTCCAGTGTCTACCAATCAACCTATGCATCAGGCAGAAACTCTTCACCCTCGGCTTCAAGACTCTCCATCACCTCACCCCCTCCTACCTCACCTCCCTTCTCTCCTTCTACAACCCAGCCCACACCCTCCACTCCTCTGCCACTAATCTCCTCACCGTGCCTCATTCTCGCCTGTCCCACCACCGACCCCCGGCCCACGTCATCCCCCTGGCCTGAAATGCCCTCCCTCTGCACATCCGCCAAGCTAGCTCTCTTCCTCCTTTCAAGGCCCTACTGAGAGCTCACCTCCTCCAGGAGGCCTTCCCAGACTGAGCCTCCTCCTTCCTCTCCCCCTGCTCCCCCTCCCCATCCCCCCCACCTTACCTCCTTCCCCTCCCCACAACAACTGTATATATCTATATATGTTTGTACGTATTTATTACTCTATTTTATTTGTACATATTTATTCTATTTTATTTTGTTAATATGTTTTGTTTTGTTCTCTGTCTCCCCCTTCTAGACTGTGAGCCCTCTGTTGGGTAGGGACCGTCTCTATATGTTGCCAACTTGTACTTCCCAAGTACTTAGTACAGTGCTCTGCACACAGTAAGTGCTCAATAAATACGATTGAATGAATGAATGAATGAATGAATTGCTTTGGGGCCGGGAGGGGGAAAAACAAAGGGAGCAGGTCAGGGTGATGCAGAAGGCATTGGGAGATGAGGAAAAATGGGACAGTCTGGGAAGGCCTCCTGGAGGAGATGTGCCTTCAGTAAGGCTTTGAAGCAGGTGAGAGTGGTTGTCTGATGGATTAGAGGAGGGAGGGCATTCCAGGCCAAAGTCAGGACTTGGGCTAGGGGTCGGCGGTGGGACGGGTGACACTGGCTGAGTTTCTGAAAATGCATTCGGAGCAAAATCTTGTCTGACTTCCATTCCAGTCTAGTGAAGCTAAGCAGGGGTGTCGGAACATTTTCCAGGAATGATTTGAATATTTGCGTCCTTATCAACAGCCTTGATAATTTGAAATAGTCCTTGCAGAAAGATTAAATGGACGTGTTTTCTCTGCTCTAGACAATTGGGTTTGGGGATGGAATACAAATGTTGTTTTCTCTATCTTTAGTGATGATGCTAAAGAAACGCTAAGCTCTTTGGTGCCTCAAATTTAAGAAATCACAGATGTGGACTGGTCCTTATTGTCATCATCTTCCAAGTACTGAGTAATGTGTTGCCCTAAGTAGGCATGTAGTAAACACCTTCCCTAGCACTACTATGCTACCAGTTAGAAAACAACCATATTTTTAACCCCAGTCTTCCAGAAGGACAAAAACAATGGCAGCAGTAATTTCTATAAAGAAGATAACTTGCCAAATGACATTCTGGATCTTGAGTATAACTCTTTTCTTCCCACACAACTCGGGTGATTGTATCTTCTTGGTGAAATGTCAGATTTGTCCAAATAGAAGAGTGTCAGTTAAAGTACCTCACACAAGCCTGAGAAGTAACACCTAAAATGTGATTCACAAATTTCCTTGTTCTGCACAGGTAGCTAAGGCAAATTTTCCAGGCTGTTGCCTTAGTGTTTCTAGGTGTATAGGAAAGCCAATCATGGTCATAGCTATTTATGACAGGAGGAAAGCAGAAAAGCAGCATGGCCTAGTCGATAGAGCACAGGCCTGTGGATCAGAAGGACCTGGATTCTAATCCTGGCTCTGCACTCATCTGCTGTGTGCTGTTGGGCAAGTCAGTTAACTTCTCTGTGCTTCAGTTACCTCATCTGTTAAAATGGGGATTGGTATTGTGAGCACCATGTGGGACATAGATTGTATCCAACCTGATTATCTTGTATTTTCCAGCGCTGAGTACAGTGCCTGGCACATAGTGAGCGCTTAACAAATATCACCAAATAAAATATACCTTTTATTGAGATTCCGGACAATGCAGTTCAGTGTCATAGCCTAGTGGAAAGAGCATGGACCTAGGAGTCAAAGGACCTGGTTTCCAGTTCCAGTTCCGCCACTTGCCTGATATGTGACCTTGGGCAATTACTTAACTTCTCTGTGCCTCAGTTTCCTCATCAGTAAAATGGTGATTTAGTACCTGATCTCCCTCCTACTTAGACTTAAAGTGCCTTGTGAGACAGGGATTGGGCCTGACCTGATTAATTTGTATCTACCCCAGTGCTTAGAGCTCAGCTCGACATAAAGCAAGTGCTTAACAAATACCATAATTATTATGAATTATTATTAAATGAACATTGCTATATGGATCACAGAGTTGAAAGTTTAGATTAGGAGAGAGAGGGAGAAATTAGCCAAAGAAAGGGAAAAAAGCTGATGTGGAATGGGCAGAGGCGAACAGGAATGTGTTCCCAAGGAGCAGCATCTGCGAAGAAAAAGGCTCAATGAATTTGTTGAGGACTTCCTGGGGGCATAGCACTGTGCTAAGTGCTGAGTTGGCCACAGTCTTGATTCCCATTTTACAGCTGAGATAACTGAGGCACAGAGAAGTTAAGTGACTTGCCCAAAGTCACACAGTAGACAAGTGGCAGATCTGGGATTAGAACTCAGGTCTTCTGCCTCCCGAGCCCATGCTGTTTCCACTGGGCCACATTGCTTACCACATCCCTAGGGAAAGAAAGTCTCAAGGGAAACCAGTGTCCTGTTTTGGCTGTGCTGAGCAGTGAGGATTAATAGTCAGTAGAGAAAAGAAGAGTTTGAGCCCTGAAACTCAAATTAGATCATTAGGACCACCTGAAGTGCTAAGGCTAGAAATCTGGTCATTGTATTTCATATGGCCCCTCTGCCCCATCCTCTCACCAAATGCAATTTGTCTGCTTCTTTAGATTTTGTGCAACTTTGGGATTACAGCTAGTGGCTTTCAAGTGCTAAACCCTTATAACGGGATTAAAGGGATAAGGCCATGTAGAAAACTATTAGTGATCTCTCGGGAGCTAGTGATGGTTCGTAGAGGCCCTCATCAATGTTAGCCTGGGTTGTTCCTTGATAGGAAACTTGTGCTGCTTCTGCAACAGCAAGTTGAAAGAATGGCGCCTCTTCCTGAAATGGTTCCTCATTCCTGGCAGGCCTATGGGGAGTCACTGAGGATGTGGGTTTAATCAAAGTGACAGTGTGATGGTGCAGCGAGCAAGACTTGGACAGTCACTTTTGATGGCCAGTGGCCACGGAGTAACAACCACAATTGAAACTTTAAGGCACTCAGTCAACTCTCTCCCCTTCCCTTAGCCCTGTTCCTTTCCTCTCCATTCAAACTGCTACCACATTAACCCAAGCACCTATCCTATCGCGCCTTGATTACTGCATCAGCCTCCTTTCTGACCTCCCTGCCTCCTGTATCTCCCCATTCCAGTCCATACTTCACTCTGCTGTCAGGATCATTTTTTTACAAAAAAAATCGGTCTATGTTTCCCCACCCCTCAAGAACTTTCAGTGGTTGCCTATCCACCTCCACATCAGAGACTCCTTACAATTCCTTTTAAAGCATTCAATCACCTTGCCCCCTCCTACCTTACCTCACTGATTTCCTACTATAACTCAGCATGTTTACTAATCCTATTGTGTTCTCAAGTGCTTAGCACAGTGCTCTGCACAATGTTCAATAAATACCACTGATTGATAATCGACTGTCACTTTATCTCAACATAGACTGAGAAATCAGGAACCCCCCTTGGTACATAGTAAATGTTTAATAAATATGGAAATTATTATTTTTATGAGTATTAAAAGGAAATCAATTCACTTTGGGGCTTTGGGGTTTTTTAATGTATTTCTATTTCCCCTTAATGGAGCAGTGGAAATTTATTCTATGTACCAAAGGGGCTTGCATCATGCTTGGTGGCCAATAGGTATTTTCCCTGCAGGCTTTAGCCAACATCTCAGAACCTCATCTGGATCACCTCAGCCCAGAACTTTAGGTATATGAATAACTCTCATAGCCAGCCTAGTCCTGGAAATCTTATTGGGAAATCTCCTTGAGGACGACAGGAACCTATAGTGGAGGAGGAACTTGAGGAATGAGCAGTCCCCTCTTCACAAATCACTCATGCCACTCCTTCCAGTCTGTAGGGCTATCCTGAAAGAAGCTGGTGGCTCCATTTCCCACCTCTGTCCCCGCAACATACCCCCACAAGGAAATGTGTCCACCAGAATATTCCTAATGTTTACATCTCTCAGCCCCAAGATGCCCCTCTCCCCAAAGTAGGAGGCAAGCCTTCTCCAGAGAATGCTTTACAGATCGAAGGAGGAGATTTTCTGTTAGAAAACAGGGCCCTCCCTAGAGAAAAAAACATAGGTCCAGAGAACAGGAAGTCTCCAATCATCTATGTTCCTGTCATCCAGCAAATTTTGTCCTGTGTCTTCTCCCTTGGGGGATATGGATCTTTTGGGATGCAAGTCCCCAGCAATTGCTACCCTTTTCCTTTCCCCACCTCCTTCTGGATGCCCTTCATGAAGAGTCTGGGGAGGGAGCGAGGACCACTGAACTTCTTTCAGTGATTCTGCATCCTGAGCTCCCATTTGGATCTGACCGTTTCCCTGGCAACCCCCTGGACCCGTCTGCCTCCTTAATTACTGCCCCTTCCTTGTGTGGCAGGACTGCTCGATCAGTGCTTTGGCAGAACCCGACCTCCTTTGGCCTCTCCCCAACCCATATGCTTCTCAGCGCCAAGGGACACTACAAGATGGAGGAGCTTTCCCTCTCCCCATCCCCCACCTCACACAACCTTTGGTCCATGGGGAGAGAGCTGCAAATCACCTAGGTTTGCTCTGAAGGCTCTGAAGTAAGCCTTAAGTCTCAAGTCAGAGACTCCAGAATAGAACAAAAACAAAAATATCTTAAAATTTGGAGAAGATAGAGTGAGCCACAGCCTGCTAGGAAGCTAGAGCCAGGAACATGCCATTATAAACCCAGAGTGGCAACAGGGGTGTCTCTTCTGTAGCAGTTTATGAGAAGAAATATTACTTGTGACATTAGTGAACAGCAACCTGACTCCCACGCTCAGCCCCTGGGTGGCTAGGTCTTCTCCGCTTAATGCTTGCTATGATTTTATTCCCTCTTCTCAGCTTGTAAGCCTCCAAAGTATTTACAGTGACAGTAATCATTTTCAGAACAAAGCAAACAAAATGATCATGTTTAAAGACTTGGATTTCCCTTTAAAGTCCTCACTGAGGCCAACGACCAATTTTCAGAAATCAGAAAAAATGATGCTTTGTGCTTGACAAAGAGTATTCTATAGTAAGGCCCGTTTGCTTTTTGCCTCCTTTCGCACCTCTCTCCAGGCAGTCAGAAGCAATGTATTGTGCAAATAATTGTCCAATTTTTTCCAACCAGATCAATTTATAGCAACTTTTTTTTTTAAAAAAAAACCACTCTCCTTTATCCTTCTCCCTTCCTCTGCCTTTCAGGATTGATACAAAACCAAAGGAATCTGCTCTGTGCTGCAGAACAGTGCAGATGAAAAATAAGACATCAGAGGAGAATAATGTCCATCACACTAAGAAACACATGCTTGGGATACATTTATTATAGTAAACTGAGTCTATCCTATCTCTGAGAGAAATGAGATCCCCTTGTATGTTTCTAGGCTGAGCTACTGAAAAGAAGCAGAAGGGGGAAAATCTAACAGAATATAGATCAGAATCCTTGCTCAACCCTGAAAATAAGAACTACCCCCTTAGCCTAAGAGGTAAAAGAAACCTGGGTGGCCCTAATAAGCGTAAGTCAAGAGGCCTAATGAAAAATTTAAAGATTCTCCCCTTCCAGTTCTCTTTTTGCATGGTTTCCATAAGAATTGGGTCTTGAGGGTGTTGGCTGCTAAAAAATGCTTGTGTTATCTTTACCTAGTGATGGGGAGTGGTTTTTGAGGATGGCAGAGGAGGCATTGGAGGATGGGGCAGACAAATTCTATAACCAAATAAATGCAGTTAAATGGTTTTGAAAACTGCTGAATCTGTTCCTCCTCACCTCTGAAATTTTGTTTATTGTCTACCTCCCTCTACTAGACCATAAGCTCCTTGTGGGCAGGGATCACGTCTACTAACTCTGTTGTAAATATGGTATTAGTTAAGCACTTACTATGTGCCAAGCACTGTTCTAAGCTGTGGGGTATCTACACGGTTATCAGTTTGGACACAATCCCTGTCCCACATGGGGTTCACAGTTTAGATACTCTCCCAAGTACTTAGTACATTGCTCTGCACACAGTAAACACTCAGTAAATACCAGTGATAAATTGACTGAAAGACTGCCCTATCTTATTCAACAGGACATCAGGCATTATAATGAGAAGTAACATGGTTTAGTGGAAAAAGCACAGCCTGGGAGTCAGAGGACCAGAGTTCTAGTCCCAGCTCTGCCACTTGTCTGCTGTGTGACCTTGGGCAAGTCACTTTACTTCTCTAGGCCTCAGGTACCTCATCTGGAAAATGGGGATTGAAACTTTAAGCCCCAAATGGGACAGGGACTGTATCTAACTGTACTATTGATACTAACTGTATCTATTTGCTTGTACCCATCCCAGCATTTAGTACAGTGCCTGGCACAGAGTAAGCTCTTAACAAATACCACCATTATTATTACATGGACTTAGTTCAACACAATTAGCTTGAATTTACCCCCAGAGCTTAGTAGAGTGCCTGACATGTAGTAAGCATTTAACAAATATTATTATTATTATTATTAATATTAATCTTTTCTTTGACTCTTTTACCTGAAAGGTTGCAGACCCCTCATCTATAGTCAAGAAAATGAATGAGAGAGATATTTGTAAAAGTCAGGATACCTAGCTCCTAGGTGCCCTTGCTTGTTGATGTAAATCTAAAGAGAGAGAAACAAATATCAATCTCTCTTTAGATGCAGATATCAGTCAATCAGTAGAATTTATTTAACACTTACTGTGTGAAGAACACTGCACTAAGCACTTGGGAAAGTACAATGCAGTAGAGTTGGTAGGTCTGATCATTACCTACAAGGAATTTACAGTCTACAAGGAGAGACAGACATTAGAATAAATTTCACATAGGAGAAGTAGTAGAGTAAAAGAATATGTTCACAAGTGCTGAGGAGCTGGGGTGAGTGGGCAGCCAAATAATAATAATAATGGCATTTATTAAGCACTTACTATGTGCAAAGCACTGTTCTAAGCACTGGGGAGGTTACAAGGTGATCAGGTTGTCCCACAGGGGGCTCACAGTCTTAATTCCCATTTTCCAGATGAGGTAACTGAGGCACAGAGAAATTAAGCGACTTGCCCAAAGTTACACAGCTGACAATTGGTGGAGTGGGATTTGAACCCATGACCTCTGACTCATGAAAGAGCCCATGCTCTTTCCACTGAGCCACACTGCTTCTCTATGCATAGTAGATGCAAAGGGAGGGTAGAATGCAGGATTAAGGGCTTAGGGAAGGCCTCTATCAAGATCACGTTTTTGATTAATAACAAAAAATTCCAGCTAATGCTACCAAAGTTATACCTGTACACACCCACAACATATGCATAGCTGTTCTACTAATGATAAGATGTATTTGTGCATATGTATAAGGCTGGAAAGATGGATGTTTGACTCCACATATCGTATGGCATTTTTTGTGGTATTTATTAATAATAATAATAATAATAATGATGGCATTTGTTAAGCACTTACTATGTGCAAAGCACTGTTCTAAGCGCTGGGGGATACAAGATGATCAGGTTGTCCCACGTGGGGCTCACAGTCGTAATCCCCATTTTACAGATGAGGTAACTGAGGCTCAGAGTAGTGAAATGACTGGCCCAAGGTCACACAGCAGACATGTGGCGGGGCAGGGGTTCGAACCCATGACCTCTGACTCCAAAGCCCAGGCTCTCTCCACTGAGCTACGCTGCTTCCCCAGCGCTTATTAAGCACTTACTGTGTTCCAGGCACTGTGCTAAGTGTTGGGGTACATACAAGCTAATCAAGTTGGACACAGCCCATGTCCCACATGGGGCTCACAGCTTTAATCCCCATTTTACAGATGAGGTAACTGAGGCACAGAGAAGTTGAGTGATTTGCCCAAGGTCACAAAGTAGAGAAGTGGCAGAGACAGGTTTAAAGCCCAGGTCCTTCCTTCTGACTCCCAGGCCTATGGTCTAACCAGTAGGTCATCCTGCTTGGGCAAGGCATTCCTTTCTACATTGATGTGTTTGTTCCATGCAAGGTCTGTGTCTGTTTTTGAGACTGTGTCTTAGTCAAAAGCATTTATTGAGTGCTTACTGTGTGCAAAGTACTGCACTAACTGCTTGGGAGAGTACAATATGACACTATAACAGACACATTCCCTGCCTGCCCTGCTCATCCCAGAGCCTTAGCTCAAAAAGAGCCACCACTCTCGTCAAGTCCTCACCCCAAGCTAGTCTGTCAGCTGCATTGTTTACCTGCAGTCCACTGTTCTGTCATATTGTTTGATATTGGGCTTCAATACATCTTCACATAGTTTCTTCTGCCCTCCTATCTTGCTTATCACAGAAAGCAGCGTGGCTTAATGGAAAGAGCATGGGTTTGGGAGTCAGAGGCCATGGGTTCTAATCCCGGCTTGGCCACTTGTCAGCTGAATGACTTTGGGCAAGTCACTTAACTTCTCTGTGCCTCAGTGACCTCATCTGTAAAATAGGGATTAAGACTGAGCTCCATGTGGGACAACCTGATTATCTTGTATCTACCCCAGAACTTAGAACAGTGCTTGGCACATAATAAGCACTTAATTACCATCATTATTATTATAATGAGAAAAGCTCATGCTGAAAGGAAAATAGCACTAGAGAAGGTGCCCCTGACAGGGGAAGATCTCTCTGTTGTTGGGTAGGGACGGTCTCTTTATGTTGCCGACTTGTACTACCCAAGCGCTTAGTACAGTGCTCTGCACAAAGTATGTACTCAATAAAGACGATTAAATGAATGAATGACATTTATTACATTCTTGTGCATTGATTGAAATTCTGTCTCCAGCCCATGGAGGCTCACATAAGTGTCCGACCCATGCGATGCCATGGGCACATCTCTCCCAGAATGTCCCACGTCCACCTGCAATCATTCTAGGAGTGTATCCATAGAGCTTTCTTGGTAAAAATACAGAAGTGGTTTACCATTGCCTCCTTCCGCCCTGGGAGAGTACAATAGAGTAAATAATCCTTGTACTCGAGAAGTTTACTCTAATTGGGGAGGGATTGAAATAAATTACAGGTGGGGCGAAGCAACAGAGTTTAAGGCTATGGGGATGGGGTGAGTATCCAAGTGGTTAAGGGGTACGGAGAGCAGCCCCTATCCCATTGATTTTGTATTGAGTAGTGTTGGCTTGGTCAAGTCACTTAACAATTGAGTAGTGTTGGCTCCAATATATTACATCTATATGCTCCATAAAGTAGAGCTACTCTATACTGTATTATATGTAGCGTGTCTATAATATGTAAAACACATTATATACATAGATGCTGTAATACATAGATCTGTGTTTGTATTTTTTCTTCATATTAGGCAAAGGGGCAGTTTATCTAGAGGGTTAAAAAAAAAAGTAGATGTGGGGACTTCCAATCTCAACACCACACCCACGCAATCAATCAGTGGTATTTATTGTGCATCTACTGTGTGAAGAGTACTATACTAGGCCCTTGGGAGAATAGAGAAGGGGGAGATTTAATTACAGAAAAGAAGAAGTAATAGAATATAAAGATGTGTACGTAAGTGCAGCAGGGTGGGAGGTGTAAATCTCCAAGTGTGGAGGTCATGTGGCAGTTTTGAGGGTGGTTGTCGGGTGGAGGATGACACGGTTTGGGTGGGCAGATGAGGATTTCTGTTTGGGACATGTTAAATATTGAGGTGTGGGCCGTTCACCTCAATAGAGATGTCACGAAGGCAGGGGGAAATGTGGGACTGCAGAGGAGAGAGATCGGGGTGGAGAGGTAGATTCGGGAATCATCCACGTAGAGATGGTAGTTGAAGTCATCATGGGAGCAAATGAGTTCTCCAAGGGAGTGGGTGTAGATGGAGGATAAAAGGGGACCCAGAACTGAACCTTGTGGGAACCCCACAGTTAGGGGGTGGGAGGCAGAGGAGGAGCCTCTGAAAGAGACTGAGAAGGAGCGGACTGGCCTAATGGATAGAGTTCGGGCCTGGGAGTCAGAAGTCATGGGTTCTAATCCTGGCTCTGCCACTTGTCTGCTGTGTGACCCTGGGCAAGTCACGGAACATCTCTGGGTCTCAGTTCTGTCATCTGTAGAATGGGGATTAAGACTGTGAGCCCTACATGGGACAGGGACTACCCCAGTGCCTGGCACTTAGGAAGTGCTTAACAAATGCCATCGTTATTAAGGAGCAGCCGCGGGCAGAGAATGTGTCTGTTTGTTGTAGTGTACTCTGCCAAGCGCTCAGTACAGTGCTTTGCACACAGTACATGCTCAGTAAAGACGACTGAATCAGTGCATGACCGGAGGAGAACCAGGGGAGGATACTGTCTGTCTTTCTGATCACTAAACAACATGTTTATTCTCCCTTCTCACAAACCTGTAACCTTGGCATCAGGACCGTCTCTATATGTTGCCGATTTGTACTTCCCAAGTGCTTAACACAGTATGCACTCAATAAATACAATTGATTGAATAAATGAATAAATGAATGAATCCTCCAATCATCTCTCATTCAACCCACACATTCAAACTGTCACAAAATCCTGTTGATTCTACCGTCACAACATCTCTAGAATCCCCCCTTCCTCCTCCATCCAAACTGCTATTAATAATAATAATAATAACAATGATGATGGCATTGGTTAAGTGCTTACTATGTGCAGAGCACTGTTCTAAGCGCTGGGGGGGATACAAGGTGATCAAGTTGTCCCACGTGGGGCTTACAGTCTTAGTCCTCATTTTACAGATGAGGTAACTGAGGCTCAGAGAAGTTAAGTGACTTGCCCAAGGTCACACAGCAGGCATGTGGCGGAGTCAGGATTCGAACCCATGACCTTGGACTCCAAAGCCCATGCTCTTTCCACTGAGCCATGCTGCTTTCCAGCAGTTATCTTATCCTGCCTCGACTTCTGCGGGGTGGCTCAGTGGAAAGAGCGCGGGCTTGGGAGTCAGAGGTCATGGGTTCTAATCTCACCTCCGCCACTTATCAGCTGTGTGACTTTGGGCAAGTTACTTCACTTCTCTGTTCCTCAGTTACCTCATCTAGAAAATGGGGATGAAGACTGTGAGCCCCATATGGGACAACCTGATTACCTTGTATCTCCCCCAGTGTTTAGAACAGTTCTTGGCACATTGTAAGTGCTTAACAAATACCAAAATTATTATTATTATTATTATTGGTAACTCATCAGGCTGATCTTGGTGAGGAGCAGTGTGGCTCAGAGGAAGGAGCATGGGCTTGGGAGTCAGAGGTCATGGGTTCTAATCTCACCTCCGCCACTTATCAGCTGTGTGACTTTGGGCAAGTTACTTCACTTCTCTGTTCCTCAGTTACCTCATCTAGAAAATGGGGACGAAGACTGTGAGCCCCATATGGGACAACCTGATTACCTTGTATCTCCCCCAGTGTTTAGAACAGTTCTTGGCACATTGTAAGTGCTTAACAAATACCAAAATTATTATTATTATTATTATTGGTAACTCATCAGGCTGATCTTGGTGAGGAGCAGTGTGGCTCAGAGGAAGGAGCATGGGCTTGGGAGTCAGAGGTCATGGGTTCTAATCCCAGCTCCGCCACTTGTCTGCTATGTGACTTTGGGCAAGTCACTTAACTTCCCTGTGCCTCAGTTTCCTCATCTGGAAAATGGGGATTAAGACTGTGAGCCCCATGTGGGACAACCTGATTACCTTAGAACAGTGCTTGGCACATAGTAAGCACTTAACAAATGCAATCATCATCATCATCTTTCTGTTGTAGTATTGTCCCCATAGTCCGCTGTTCCACCATGAGGTTTAAAACAATGCTCCAGCACGTCTTTAAAACACTCGTTAATCACACATAGCACCACAAACTAGTAGACCTTCAAGAAAGCAAGAGTCTAATGCTCTGCCACCTGGTGGCACTTTTCTAATATAATGTAGCATTACTGATGGGTAGGTGGCACATACTGCTTCACTCCTCGCCTTGCGCTCCCTGCCTCACTTTCTTCTTCCCTTTCAGTTTTGAAACACCATTTTTCTTCTAATTTTTTTCCCTGTTCCTCAGAATTATAAGCTAAAACTCTGAGGACTGGGACTCTTCCTGTTCCTTCTTCTGTGTCTCTTGCCTCATGAGATTGATGGGAAACTCCAGAGAAGCAGTGTTGCCTAAAGTGTCCCCCCTTTTAGACTGTGAGCCCACTGTTGGGTAGGGACTGTCTCTATATGTTGCCAACTTGTACTTCCCAAGCGCTTAGTACAGTGCTCTGCACACAGTAAGCGCTCAATAAATACGATTGATTGATTGATTGATAATGGAAAGCAGACAAACATGGTAGTCAGAGGACGTGGGTTCTAATCCTGGATCTGCCACTTGCGTGTTGTGTGACCTTGGTCAAGTCACTTAACATTTCTTTGCCTCACTTAACTCATCTGTAAAATGGAGATTATGGCAGTGAGCCCTTATGGGACCAGGACTGTGTCCAAAGTGATTATGTTGTGTCTACCCCAGTGCCTGGCCTATAGTAAGCACATAACACATACAATTAAAAAAAAAACCAAACTTGCAGGTGTCACAAAACTCACTGAAGAGGGTATGTTGAATTTGCTATATTCCACAACAAAAGGAGTTGTTTGTTTTTCGGTGTTATTTTCAATAGTAAACAAATCAGAAATACATTTCAAACCCTTAATAGGTCTGGCTAATGCTCTCAGTGAATAATATCTCCTGAGGAAATTTCTGTGCTGGGAGATAACTTGGCCCTTATCTTCAAGTGCTTCCTAATTAAGCCTCATCCAGCGGGCTCTCTCGTGGGGGGCGGGGGAGATGGTGGGGTACAATGGGCTCCTGGAAGTTAGCACATAGGCAGGACAATCTGAACCCCCGAGGAACTTCGCTTTGGATGGAATCAGGGCCAGTCCATTTGAAGTGGAAATCATTGAATACCCATTCAGGTAGCTGCCAAGGGACAACAGAAGGTTTGAGGCTTTGATGTGAATTGGGGGCAGGCGAAGGTGCTCTCCAGCATCCTGAAGAAGAGTGATTATGGCATTAACTGGGACTGGCGGATATGGCAGGATGTCATTAGCATGAAGTGATAAGTGTGCTTTGTTCAGTTCCAGATGCTGATTCCCAATGGACTCAATCCTCTGAAAAGCCTTCCACAGGGATTTGGAGGCATTTTAAAGGTGCATTGTTTATCCAGATGACCCATTGTTTGCTGTCACATATAAAAAAAAATTAGAATTATCTCCCAGAATCCTTCTGCCACAGAAATATGTAGTTACTCAAATTCCTTTTGCAACAGACACGTTTTGATTATTCAGTTCCTTGAATTCTTTCTTCAAGGAATTCAAATTTCTCATTGTCTTGTAATGTAAAAAAGAAAAACCCAACACATGGGGTTCTGAAATGCCCAGTGGACATATAGAGTAAACTGAGGTAGAGTGGGGGGTGGGAGGTCAGAGATGGCAGGGAAGAAATCCCAGGTCATGAACTGACCATAAGATTTTTTCCTTTAGAGAAATCATAGTCTTCATAACTGGATGCTTTCAGATTTACTGAAATAGAGGATTTTTCTAAAGGGCTTCAGGGTCCCAGTAGAGTATAAGCTCGTTGCGGGGTGGAGGGGATGTGTCTACCAACGCTGTTATATTGTACTTCCAAACTACTAAGTACAGTTCTCTGCAAGCAGTAAGTGCTCAGCTGATTGATTGATTGATCCCTGTACAGAAAGTTGCAAGGTGCATTGGTCTTGCAGTGTGTGGTGGGAAGCTTAAAGTGGAGTGTCTAGACCCCCTTTCTAATGTCAGCATGTCTCCTCAACATTGTATTTCTGAGGAGAACAAAGCCGTGCTCATGTGCTAATTTCTAGCATTGTGATTTTGTCATAAATCCCCTGATTCTACCTCCTCTGCCCCTTAATCAAGGCAAAATTACCCAGTCCCCCAGCCCCTGGTCCACCCTCCCCCGACCTAAGGTACTCCTGTCAGAGCATTCTTTATGAGGAGAGAGCGGTCTTCTCAGCACCTGAGCATTTCAATCAGGCGAGTGCAGTCCATTAGCCACTGTCCAAGCCGAGCTGGGCCCGCTGATCCATCATATTTACGGGGGCCGCCATCTGTGACAGTAGAACATGAATGCTGGTGCCCTGGTTTGAAGCCCCGGCTGCTTCAGAGGACAGAGTGATTGGAATTGGAAATGAGTCAGGGAGGATGAGGCGGAGGTGACAGGAAAGGAGGGAGAGGGACCCTCAGTGTGATCTCTACTTTTCTCCCCTCTTATCATTCAGCCCTACCCAGTGGGAAAAGAGGAGGACCTGAATGCACCATCAGTAATTTAGACAAGATGTGTCCATTGAGTGCACTCTCATTTTATTAGGTCACATAGTGACCTCCCTTTCACAAGGCAAGCTGGGGTGCAAAAGTGTAGCCGAATTTAATGGAATGAGAAGAAACAATTTGTAGAATCCCTGGTCTCTGCCAGGTTGGCAAAGCAAACCACTTTGTGTTCCTTTGCCTCCACTTCTTGATCCAGCAAAACCTCTGAAATAGAAATATCTGGTACATTGCAATGGAGGCACTTTCTGAAGAACAGGAAAACATGCCTAAAAAAGGTCATCTCCGGGGATGTCGGAAGACATTATGGACACCATCATGGCCTATTGGAAATAGCATAGGCCTGGGAGTCAGAGGGCCTGAGTTCTAATCCTAGCTCTGCCATTTGCCTGCTGCATGACCTTGGGCAAGCCACTTAGTTTTTCTGTCCTTCGATTTTCGCTTCTAAAATGGAGATTAAATAGCTGTTCTTTCTCCTACTTAGACTATGAGCCCGATGAGGGACAGGGACTGCGTCTGAACTCATTATGTTGCATCCACCCCAGCACTTAATACGGTGCCTTGTAATCAGTCAGTTATATTTATTGAGTGCTTTCTGTGTTCAAAGCACTGTACTAAGTGCTTAGAAGAGTACAATATACCAGAGATGGCAGACACTTCAATTAATCAATTGTATTTATTGAGGGCTTACTATGTACAGAGCTAATAACTGTACTAAGCGCTTGGAAGAGTACAATATAAAAGCTGGCAACACATTCCCTGCTCACAACAAGCTCTCTCTAGACTATGAGCAGTCTAGAAGGACATATTCCTTGCCCACATTGAGCTTACAGTCTAGAGGGGGCACTAGCTAATACTATGCACTTAACAAGTACCATCATTATTATTATTTCTTAGTGGAAATCATTCTAGGGGAAGCAGTATGGTGTAGTGGATAGAGCATGGGCCTGGAGGACAAGGGTTCTAATCCCAGCTCTGCCACTTGTCTGCTGAGTGGCCTTGGGCAAGTCACTTCACTCCTGTGTGCTTCAGTTACCTCAGTTGTGAAGTGGGGATTAAGACTGGGATGCCAAAGTGGGACAGGGACTGTGTCCAACCTGATTTGCTTGTATCCATCCCAGCACTTAGTACAGTGCCTGGCACATAGCAAGCGCTTAACAAATGCCACAGTTATTATTATTATTATTATTATTATTGTTATTATTATTCCGCTTCTGTTTGATGTTCCTGCCAACCCAATGGCAGTGATTTGAATCTTAATGCCCTTCCTCTTGTACTTTTCAGCTGGGTATATCAGTTTCAGAGTAGAGCTCTGGGTAGAGGTCAGAATAAACGCCTTTCTCAGAAAGGTTCATCAGATAAGGGACTCCATTGCCCTCTCAATCCTGTCTGATAGTGAGATTCTATCCATGAGAGCTTTTTAGGCAGAAAAGACTGATATGTAGCTGATGTCCCCTTCCAAACTGTTTGTGTGGAAAGTTGGTTCCCTGTTGCATTGCTGCATTTACCCCGTATAGGAAACTCATTATGGGCAGGGAATACGTCTGCTAATTCTGTTGTATTGTATTCTTCCAATAATAATAATAATTATGGTATTTGTTAAGCATATGTACCAGGCACTGTACTAAGCGCCTGGGTGGATACAGGCGAATCAGGTTGTACACAGTCCCTGTCCCATGTGGGTCTCACAGTCTCAATCCCCATTTTACAGATAAGGTGACTGGGGCACAGAGAACTGAAATGACTTTCCCAAGGTCTCACAACAGACAAGGGGCGGAGCAGGGATTAGAACCCATGACCTTCCGACTCCCAGTCCCATGCTCTATCCACTCTGCCATGCTGCTTTCCCAAGTGCTTAGTACACTGCTTTGCACTTAGTAAGCACTTAATAAATACCATTGATTAACTGATTGATTAACAAGGCTTGTCTTTGTTTTAGACACTGCCTCTTGAGATCCTGACTAAGCTTCTTGTGGGGAGGGATTTTATCTCAATTGTATCTTATTCTCCCAATTGCTCAGTATGATTCTCTTCATACAGTAAGTGCTCAATTTATAACACTGATTGATTTATTTACATATGAAGGCTTTTGTCAGGGTGCACACAGCTCCTCCTAGTTATTGCCTGACAGGCCTGTCTTTCTGCTCCAGTTCTTTTACAGCAATGCGCTACTATGTTACATCATTCTGCATTCCTTGCTTTCTGGTGTCCCCTTTCAGGTTCCCATACAGCAGCTAATAAATAACGATTGTGTCTTTTGTTAAGCACTTACTATGTGCTAAGTATGAGGGCATGAGGTAAATACAAGATAATTAGATCAGACCCAATCCCTGTCCCACATGGGGCTCACAAGGGGAAGGGAGAACAGCTATTTAATCCCCATTTCACAGCTGAAGAAACTGAGGCCCAGAGAGTTAAGTGACTTACCCAAAATCCCCTCAAGAGACAAGTGGGGAAACTGGAATTAGACCCTAGATCCTATGTCTCTCAGGCTCATCCTCTTTTCTCATCATCTGAGTAGCATGGCTCGGTGGAAAGAGCATGGGCTTTGGAGCCAGAGGTCATGGGTTCTAATCCCAGCTCCGCCACTTGTCAGTTATGTGACTTTGGGCAAGTCACTTAACTTCTCTGGGCCTCAGTTACTTCATTGGTAAAATGGGGATTAAGACTGTGAGCCCCATGTGGGACAACCTGATTACCTTGTATTCCCCCCAGCACTTAGGACAGTGCTTCACACATAGTAAGCGCTTAACAAATGCCATCATTATTATTTCTACTAGGCTATGCTGCTTCTCAGTATACTGCCATCATCCATTCTCCACACCTATCCCACCCAGAGAGCTGTATTGCCCTAAACATTGTTATAATACTAGTGAGCAGACTGTGTTTCAGGATCTTGTTCTTGGCCATTCATTCATTCATTGAGTTGTATTCATTGAACGCTTACTATGTGCAAAGCACTGTACTATGTGCTTGGGAAAGGGCAGTATAACAATAAACAGACACATTCCTTGCCCACAGTGAGTTTACAGTCTAGAGGGGGAGACAGACATTAATATAAATGAATAAATATATTAGAGATATGTACACAAGTGCTGTGGGGCTGGGAGAGGTGATGAATAAAGGAAACAAGTCCAGGTGACACAGAAAGGAGTGGGAGAAGAGGAAAGGGGGGCTTAGTCAAGGAAGACCTCTTGGAACTGTACCTTGAATAAGGCTTTGAAGGTGAGGAGAGGAAATGTCTGTCAGATGTAATAATAATAATAATAAAATAATAATAATAATAATGGCATTTAAGTGCTTACTATGTGTGAAATACTATTCTAAGCACTGGGGTGAATACAAGGTGATCAGATTGTCCCACGCAGGGCTCACAGTCTTAATCCCCATTTTACAAATGAGGTAACTGAGGCACAGAGAGGTTAAGTGACTTGCCCAAATTCACACAGCTGACAAGCAGCAGAGCAGGGATTAGAACCCACAACCTCTGATTCCCAAGCCCATGTTCTTTCCACTGAGCCATGGGTGGGTGTTCCAGGCCAGAGTCAGGACGTGTGTGAGAGATCAGTGGCAATATAGATGAGCTGGAGGTGCTGTGGTGATGTGTGTTAGCATTAGAGAAGCAAAGTGTGAGGGCTGGGTTGTAGTAGGAGAGTAGCAAGGTGAGGTAGGAGGGGGCAAGGCCATCTTGTCCTGCCATTTGATGTCGTGTGCATTGAGTGAGGTCTGTAGGTTATGCTGGTGAAACTGCGCAAGAGGCTGGAAGTGTCCTCTCTAGTAGATTCAGGTACCACCTCCAGATAGAAAGTTAGATCAAGCTCCAGTCCTAAGTACTCTTTTCAGTGATTGACGTCATCTACTGGTTGATTGCCCCCATCTAGGAAACATGGAGACCTGGGACCTAGAATTTTTGATGATTTATCTCTGCCCCAACAGAATTGCCAAACCTAGCAGAGTCATATGAGAAGAACATTCTGCTATCCAGGAAATATAGGTTTCTGGGCCCTGGGCAGTCTCCACAGCCTTTTCTCCAGGATTAAGCCCAGCTCTGGTTAGAGAAATGTTGATGACTTCATCTCTGTATTGCAGAGGCTCACGGTGTTAGTGAATTTTAAGTAGTTTTAATGATTCCCCACAGACTGCAGGTTTGAGAATCGCTTCAGTGTGTTAGTGTACAGTCCTAGCTCAATGTGAGAGTACAGTGGAAAGTTGGAAACTGTACTGGCCTCATGGGAGAAGTTCATCTTTTTGTTCTTGGGTCTGTTCGGTTCCCTTGTAGTGATTTGCTTTACTGAACAAACGTTATTGCAGATGTGAAAGGCAATGCACTTCCAAAGCTGGTGTGAAAAGTTCTGTGTTCTGTTTGGAAACATTAGTTTTCACATTCATTCTTAGCAAAGCTTCGATGTGCCTGTCTTTGAGCTTGATTTCTATTCTCTTGAATGACGATCAATTTGAGGCCTGGGATATGGTTTCATGGAAACCTAGCATGAGGAGTTTGATTTAAGCACAGTTGCTGCCTAACAATCTCCTTTGGGGACAAGGGAAAATAGTCATAAAGCCTTCTCATCTTCACCCAAGCCAGGGTAACCAGAGGCCTGTTCAGGGAATTGGAGTTATGATGGTAGTCGTGGTTAATAATTATTAAATACCTTCAATTTGTTAGGCATGGTACTAAATTTTCACACACACACACACACACACACACACACAATCTGAAAATTTACAATCTGAGACATCATGATACCTGGTCTGCCAATATGCTGCTTCTTTGTACTCAAAGCAGATGCCACTGAGAGTGAAATTCATCCATGAGTGCTTGTGTGACTGAAAGGCCAGTGTGGAACTGAGACAGTCAATCTAGTTAACCTCTTCCTCTTCTTACCTCCCCTCCCCTCCCCTCCTGCTCCCACCACCCCACTCAGTAGGGCATGAAGGAATTCAGGAGAACATTCACTTCCTAAGAGTCCCTCTTTGGGCAGGTTCTGAACTTGTATATGGATTTGGAGCCCACCTAATCAAAGGGAAGGTTTGGGAAGGTTAAAGGAGGACAGGTAGTTGGGAAAGGAGCCCTTCAGTCATTTAAACACTGAAGGGTTTGAGCCATGATCTTGGGAGTGCAGATCACAGGAAAGATTTCAGCCATAATCCTGCAATGGCAGGACACAGGGAAAGTTTGTAGATGTGAGCCTGGAAGAAGACAGGGCTCAGAGAAGGATCTGAGTTGTGATCCCCGAGGGTTAGGATACCCAGATTTAAGGGTCCAGAGGTTCAGTCACTAGAGGGGTGAGGCTTCTGTCAATCAATCAGTTGTATTTATTGAGTGCTTACTGTGTGCAGAGCACTGTACTAAGCGCTTGGGAAATACAAAGTTGGCAACATATAGAGACAGTCCCTACCCAACAGTGGGCTCACAGTCTAGAAGGGGGAGACAGAGAACAAAACCACACATATTAAAAAAATAAAATAAATAGAATAGATATATACAAGTAAAATAAATAAATAGAGTAATAAATATGTACAACATATATACATATATACAGGTGCTGTGGGGAAGGGAAGGAGGTAAGACGGGGGGATGGAGAGGGGGACAAGGGGGAGAAATAGGCGGGGGAGGTCTGGGAAGGCCTCTTGGAGGAGGTGAGCTCTCAGTAGGGCCTTGAAGGGAGGAAGAGAGCTAGCTTGGTGGATGTTGGGAGGGAGGGCATTCCAGGCCAGGGGGATGACACAGGCCGGGGGTCGACGGCGAGACAGGCGAGAACGAGACACGGTGAGGAGATTAGCGGCAGAGGAGCTGAGGGTGCGGGCTGGGCTGTAGACGGAGAGAAGGGAGGTGAGGTAGGAGGGGGCGAGGTGATGGAGAGCCTTGAAGCCCAGGGTGAGGAGTTTCTGCCTGATGTGCAGATTGATTGGCAGCCACTGGAGATTTTTGAGGAGGGGAGTAACATGCCCAGAGCGTTTCTGGACAAAGACAATCCGGGCAGCAGCATGAAGTATGGATTGAAGTGGGGAGAGACACGAGGATGGGAGATCAGAGAGGAAGCTGATGCAGTAGTCCAGACGGGATAGGATGAGAGCTTGAACGAGCAGCGTAGTGGTTTGGATGGAGAGGACAGGGCGAATCTTGACAATTATGTACATATCTGCAGGGCTGATGTACAGGGCGGATCCTGTCCTTGAGGTTGAGAAAAGATCAGGAAGATCAGTAGCAATGCACAACTGAAGGATTCAGAGAGGGTGAGACTGAAGAGCACCGCTTTGGGAAAGTACAATAAAACAATAAGCAGTGACATTCCCTGCCCACAATGAGCTCACAGTCTATACGGGTGGGAGACAGACATCAATACTAATAAATAGAATTAGAGACATATGCATAAGTCCTGTGGGGTTGAGGCGGAAGGGGAAAAGCAAAGGAAGCAAGACAGGACAACACAGAGGGAGTGGGATATGAGGAAAAGTGGGGCTTAGTCTGAGAAGGCCTCTTGGAGGAGATGTGCCTTCAATAAGGCTCTGAAGCAGGGGAAAGTAATTGTCTGGTGGAAGGGCAGAAGGGAGAGATTTGAGGAGGGAGAGCATTCCATGCCAGAAGCAGGACGTGAGCCAGGGGTTGGCAGCGAGACAGGTGAGATCACGGCATAGTGAGAAGGTTAGCACCAGAAGACCGAAGTATGTGGGCTGGGTTGTAGAAGGAGAGATGTGAGGTGAGGTAGAAGGAGGGGGCAAAGTGATGGAGTGCTTTAAAGTCAATGGTGAGGAGTTTTTGTTTGATATGGAGGTGGATAGGCAGCCACTGGAGATTTTTGAGGAGCGGGGGTGACATGTCCTGCACGTTTCTGTAGACAGATGATCCGGGCAGCAGAGTGAAGTATGGACTGAAGTGGGGAGAGACAGGAAGTTGGGAGGTCAGCAAGGAGACTGATGCAGTAATCAAGGCAGGATAGGATGAGTGATTTGGACTGGAACTCTGTTACCTTATTAAAGTGCAAAGAATACTTGAAAGAAGTTTATTAAAAGTTAAAGATCTCTCAGACCTCCATGCTGCCGCTGGTTTGGGCTGAAGGAGGTGGTCTGGGTTCCAGAGAGAAACATGGACCTGGTTGGTTAGCTGAGGGAGAGGGAGGAAGTTCTTCTCCATGAGCTTCGTGGGGTGGGGACTGGGGGGAGAGGTAGGCTACTCTCTTATGCCTGGACTTTAGAGGAGGCATGGTGGCAGCAAATAATAATAATAATGGTATTTGGTAAGTGCTTACTATGTGCCAAGTACTGTTCATTCATTCACTCAATTGTATTTATTGAGCACATATTGTGTGCAGAGCACTATACTAAGCGTTTGGGAAGTACAAATCAGCAACTATAGAAATGGTCCCTACCCAACAGTGGGCTCACAGTCTAGAAGGGGAAGACAGACAATAAAACAAAACAGGTAGACAATTGCTGGGGGAGATACAAGGTGATTAAGTTGTACACAGTCCCTGTCCCACAAAGGACTCACAGTTTCGGTCCCCATTTTACAGATGAGGGAACTGAGGCCCAGAGAAGTGAAGCGACATGCCCAAGGTCACACAGCAGACAAATGGCATAGCCAGAATTAGAACCCATGAACTCCTGATTACCATGCCTGTGCTCTATCCACTATGCCATGTTGCTTCTCCAAAGGAGAACTGGCAGGAATTTGAGGTTCACTAGGGAGGGACCTTCAAATCTTCCCTCTCAAGGAGGGAAGAACTAGAGGGCTTTAGGACTCAGAGAAGACTAGGTGCTCTAAAAGTTATTCCAGGGGTTATTTTCAATTAATCTATGTCAATCGTTGTCTGCTGCTTACTCTGTGCAGGGCACTATGATGAGCACTTGGAAAGTACTATACAGTTGGTAGACATGATCCCGTCTCTAAAGGATTATGCATAAGAGGTACATAGTCAAGTAAATAGTTGATGCAGAGGGGAGGGCAGGTAGGGGAAATAAGGACCTAGTCAGGGAAGGCTTCTTGGAGAAGATGTGATTTTAGGAAGATTTTGAAGGTGGGGGGAGCGGTGGCCAAGATTTAGGGCAGAGGACCCCCATAAACATCACAGGGACCCACAGTCCCAGCCACATTGTGTACATGTAAAAACTGTCCCTTGTTGTGTTGTCATGTTTGATTCTTGTAGGGCCTGGAACTATTTTTGCTTCTGCTTCCTCGTCTTTCTATCCTTACAAAGATTCTGTTCATAAAGAGCCTCTCCCCTTACAGTATACTATGCAGGTCTACCCCTCACAGTTGGCTTCCAGTTTTCAACATGGGCCTGAGAATCAGAAGGTCCTGGGTTCTAATCCTGGATCCGACACATGTCTGCTGTGAGACCTTGGACAAGTCATTTAACTTCTCTGGGCCTCAGTTACCTAATTTGTAAAATGGGGATTAAGACTTTGAATCCCATGTGGGACAGGAACAGTGTCCAATGTGATTAGCTTGTACCTATAATAGCACTTAGAACAGTGCTTGGCACATAGTAAGTGCTTAACAAGTACCATAATTATTACTGTCTTGGGAAGCCACATAGTTTGAGGCTTTGTTCAACTGTATCCTGAAAAAGTTTCCTTTGCCCACCTAGTTATGGGTTTCCTTACTTAAACTTACTATTCAGAAATTGTTTGGGTTTCTTGAGTCCTTTCTCATCATATATTCCACCCTGTATAGCTATATGGAAGTGAACATAAGCTTTAAGACTAGAAGACTGATTTTGTACCATAACTTCGTAGTTTGTGATCCTGCCATTTGATGTTGACAATAACTCATGAATGATGCTTATAGAACTATTCAAGAAGTTGGATGTAGGATTCAGGTCTCACAGTCTTAGGGAAGATTGGACAACACTACAGTTCTGTATACCTTTGCTTTGTTCTGGAGTCTGTTACCACACTGCTGCCACACAATTTTTGACACTTTCCCAAAGGATGCACTGGCCTTATTGATTTATTTTTCTGTTCCCTTGTCTCTTGCTGCATCATTGATCTGTGTGCTACCTAGGTAACAGAATTCTGTGATGCTACTAAGCTCAGTACTGCCAGTATAAACGTTTTTTGTGTGTGGCTTCTTGATTTTCTTTAGACTTAATGTCAATCCATTATGCCCGATTTATTTGGTGAAGTGTTTTCTTAAGCATATCTTCTTGGATGTGTATTTCTAAGGTCAGGGTCATCTGCCTACAACAATTCTAGAATGACAGGCATTCATTCATTCATTCAATCATATTTATTGAGCACTTACTGTGTACAGAGCACTGTACTAGGTGCTTGGAAAGTACAATTTGGCAACAGATAGAGACAATCCCTACCCAACAACTGGCTCACACTAGGACTTTGGAAGGCCTAATGAATAGAGCATGGGCCTGGGAGTCAGAAGAACTGAGGTTCTTATCCTGGCTCTGCTGCATGTCTGCTATGTGACCTTGGACAAGTCACTTAACTTCTCTGGGCCTTGGTTCCCTCATCTGTAAAATGGGGATTAAGACTGTGAGCCCCATGTTGGATATGGATTGTGTCTAGCCTGATTAGTTTGTAACTACCCCAGTGCTTAGTATATTGCTTTCCACATAGTAAGCACCTAACAAGTACCATTTTAAAAAAAGCAAAGAACACCTTTCTTCTCAAAGATGGTGATGATGGTGGAGTCTTTGAGAGTCTGTGGTATCTCTTCACTGGTCTATATATTGAAGAAGAGCTTATATAAATGCTTAAGCTGGATGTCCCCTTCAAGCTTGTAGATCTCTGCTGGTAGCCTAGTGGGTAGAGCACGGACCTGGAAATCAGACCAAACTGGGTTCTAATCCCAGCTCCGCCATGTGTCTGCTGGGTAAATTTAGGCAAGTCACTTCACTTCTCTGTGCCTCAGAGACATCATCGGTAAACTGAGGATTAAGATGGTCAGCCCCATGTGGGAAATGGATTGTGTCCAACCTAATTAGCTTGTATCTACTGCAGCACTTAGTACGGTGTTTGGCACATAATAAGTGCTTAACAAACACCATTAAGAAAAATACGCCGTTGAGCCCGGGTGCATTTCCATTTTGCTGGATCTGCTATGTGGCTTTGCAAAAGTTATGCTGTTTGTGGACATTGAAAGTTTTGCATGTTTTGGAGGGCCTCTCCAATAGTAGAAGGTACATTGAGGAAAACATTGACATTTTCTTTTCATCTCTTAAGGATTCCCTCCCTATCTTTGATGAGGTGGGAACTGCCGTCACTCTTCAGAAGTACTAGGATGGCATGAACAGGACCACAGTGTCTTTGGCGATATGTAGAAGTTTTTCATTTTTTAGCTATCTGGTTCTCTTCCACTCTGTCCTCCCACCACCTGCGGTGCATGTTTCTTCGTTTGATTTATTTTTTGCGATGTGAGTTTCTGAAAGCTTGCTCCCATGTGAGATCTTGTGTGCAACAAGGTGCTGCTGATGCAATAGCTGGTTTGCAGCAAGTGGTTCTTTCATGTCTGAGTCACTCACTTCTAACCGACCTTGGTGACTTCCTTTGTCTGAGCCTGTTCTCTTGAACTATTTCCATTATATGGCAATATGTAAACATATACTTAATCCTTTTCATTATTTTAAGTTCTTGGTCATGCTTTACTTTGCCCTTTGGCTTATTTGTGATTTTTGGATGTGGGCCACTTGAACTAGACAAGACATTCATTTTGGGATGAGACTCCTTAATCAATCAATCAATCAATCGTATTTATTGAGTGCTTACTGTGTGCAGAGCACTGTACTAAGTGCTTGGGAAGTGCAAGTTGGCAACATATAGAGACAGTCCCTACCCAACGGTGGGCTCACAGTCTAAAAGGGGGCTTTCTTGGGCGACCAAGCCACTTTCATTCATTCAATGATATTTATTGAGTGATTAGTGTGTGCAGAGCACTGTACTAAGCGCTTGGGAAGTACAAGTCGGCAACATATATAGTCCCTACCCAACAATGGACTCACAGGCTAGAAGGGGGAGACAGACAGCAAAACTAAACTTGTCAGCTGTTTAACTGCTTTGCTCAGCTGGTTCACATAAGCCCAGACCCTCCCCTTCCCTGAATCTGCCTTCACCAGAAATTTCTTCGTACTCTGAACTAAATTCCATACGTGTGCCCTCGTGTAAGTTTTATGAACAGGGAGGAGACCTTGACTGAAAAGTCTCTAACGATAGAAGGGGCAGGGTATACTGGGGGGGCAGGGTGTGTGTGTGTGTGTGTGTGTGTGTGTGTGTGTGTGTGTGTGTGTGTGTGTGTGTGTGTGTGTGTGTGTGTGTGTGTGTGTGTGTGTGTGTGTGTGTGTGTGTGTGTGTGTGTGTGTGTGTGTGCGCGCAATCAATTGGTGCCATTTATTGAACACTTACTATGTGCAGAGCCCCATACTAAGCATTTGTGAGAATAAAATACAACAGAGTCAGTAGACACATATTTTACCCACAAGGACCTTACAGTCTAGTAGCTGGGACCGATATTAAAATGATTTTCAGATAGGGAAATTCATTCATTCATTCAATCATATTTATTGAGCACTTACTGTGTGCAGAGCACTGTACTAAGTGCTTGGGAAGGACAAGTTGGCAACATATAGAGATGGTCCCTATCCAACAGCGAGCTCATGGCAGAGTATAAAGATAGCAATCAATCAGTGGCATTTATTGTACACTCACATAGCACCATACTAAGCATTTGTGAGAGTACAATATGACAGAATTGGTAGACACATATCCTGTCCTCGAGGACCTTACAGTCTAGAGAGGGAGAAAAACATTAAAATAAGCTACAGATAGGGGAAATGGGAGAATGAAAGGCTATGTACATGAGTGCTGTGCAGCTGGGAGTTGGGATGAATATCAAGTACACAGACGATGCCGAAGGGAGAGTGAATATATGGAAGAGTGAATAGTGGAAATGAGAGCTTAGTCAGCTAAAGTATTTTAAAGGATATTTTATTTTAGTAGGACTTTGAAGTCAGGGAGAATGGTTGCCTGTCAGGTATGAAGGGGAGGGATTTTCATGCCATAGGGAGGATGTGGGACAAGGGTCAGCAGCAAGATAGACAAGATTGCAGTACAGTGAGTAGGTTGGCATTAGAGGAGCAATTGTGCAGGTTGGGTTGCAGAAGGAGATCAGAGAGATAAGGAAGGCAGGGAAGAGATGATTGAGTGTCTTAAGGCCAGTGGTAAGGAGTTCTTTTGATGTGGAGATCAATGGACAACCACTGGAGAATTTTGAGGAGTGGAGAGATGTAGACTGAACAGTTTTTTAGAAAAATGATCTGGACAGCAGAGCAAAGAATGGGCTGGAGAGGGGAGAGACAGGAGGCAGAAATATCAGTGAAGAGGCTGATCTAGTAGTCAAGGCAGGAGATGAAAAGAGATAAGGATCAGGGTGGTAACAGTTCAGATGAAGAGGAAGGAGAAGTTTCTAGGGATATCATAAAGGTAGAACTGACAGGATTTGGTGACAGACTAAATATGCATGTAATTACATTATGCTGCTGTTCAGGGTATGAGTGAACAGAAGAAGCCAGGTACTCCAAAAGAATCTGATTGTGATACCACTAGAACTGCTTTTAAATCAATCAGTCATATTTATTGAGCTCTTACTGTGTGCATAGCGCTATACTAAGCTCTTGGGAGAGTACAATTTAACAATAAACAGACACATTCCCTCCCCACAATAAGCTTACAGTCCAGAGGGGGAGAATTTTTCTAACCAGTTCGATATCCAATGTTCTTGCTAAATCCTCCCCCATTTCTCCCTCCCTCAAGATCCAGCCCTTCAAAGTTGCCTGGCACACTGAACCTGGGAGACTCCATTTCCATAAACAAGCTGAAGGGCTGTGATGCCAGGACCCAGCAACCTTGAAAAGTACTTTGCACTAGTGAGGGAAATGGGGCAAAGTGATCCTAGGATGAATTATTGCTGCTCTTTATTATTTGTTGATCCAGGGTGCCTGATCTGACACTGCCCCATCAGCCTAGTCAGCCCCACTACCTCTGACTTATACCTGAGATTTTATGGCCACTATACTCTCCCAAGAGTTTAGTATAGTGCTCTGCACACAGTAAGTGCTCAATAAATACAATTGATGATGATGATTAAGCACTCATCAAATATGACTGAATGAATGAATTGTTGCTCAAACCACAGGAATGGCAGATTTGAAGGTAGCTGCCATCCAGATGTGGGAAGTACCGTACCTTTTAGGTGGATTCTGGGAAAAATACTCATTTATCTGGGGGAAGCCCTCATCTCTGCAATCAGATCAGCACCGTGAAATATCCCTTTGGCAGTGGCAAAGGGTTCTGATGGACATTCGTTCGTTTTCTCCCAAGATGGGTTAGAAATACTAAATAACGTGGTACCTCCAGACTAGAGCAAGATTATTGCACAGAAACAAAATAGCTATACTCTCCAGGGCTTTTATCAAGGGAATATGTGACTTGGTAGAAAGTCACCAATTTTAAGGGCTTTGCACTCCGCAATTTTAGCAATGTTTTCTTCAGAAAGTTTAATGGAGGATTCTCTGTCCAGGTGGATTTGCAGGCTGGTTAGAGCAGTCCCTTCATATTTGTATGCTAGCTGGCATCTGTTCTAGTTACATATTTTGAGTGCAGTGCAGTTCTTTAACTCTTCCTTGATTGATAGACTGCCCCCTCACTTCCTGCTTGTCCCAATCGGTGAAAGTGAGGACTGTGCAATGTGAGCGTTCTGGATCGAGAAGCTTTCTCTGAATTCTTCTGAAGTGAATGTGGTTTAGCCTCCTAATATCTTGAAGTTCCCCAGTGGGAGTTGGCGAAGAATGGAAATGAAGATTCTCAAGGGGATAGTTGAACTGACTGACAGCCTAAAGCTTGGGATGTCACCCATGTAAGCGGGGCAGCAGTATGGCCAAGTGGAAAAAGCACTGGCCTGGGAATCAGAAGACCTAGGTTCTAACCCAGCTCTGCCACTTGTCTGCTCTGTGACCTTGGGCAAGTCACTTCACTTCTCTGTGCCCCAGTTCCCTCATCTGTAAAATGGGGATTCGATACCTGTGCACCCTCCTATTTAGACCATGAGCCTCATGTGTGACCTGATTATTTTGTATCTACCCCAGCACTTAGTACAGTGCTTGGTACATAGTAAGTGCTTAACAGTTACTAGTAGTAGTAGTAGCAGCAACAGTAGTAGTAGTAGTAGTATCTTGTAAATCCAGCTTGCTCAGACCAAATGAGGAGCCACTTGAAAGCAAATAGGAATGCAGTGGGAAGAAATACAAGAACTTTCAACCCTCAAACCACCCCAGCTCTCTAGAGGTCACCCAGAATAACTTCTCACCTGGCAACTGATGAGAAGAAGAATGGCATAGTGGATAGGGCTTGGGTGTGGGAGTCAGAAGGTCTTGGGTTCTAATTCCAGCTCCATCATTTGTCTGCTGTGTGACCTTGGGCATGTCACTTTACTTCTCTGTGCTTCAGTTACCTCATCTGTAAAATGGGGATGGCGACTATGAGCCCCACATGGGACAGGTATTGTTTCCAATCAGATTTGCTTGTATCCACCCCAGTGCTTAGTAGAGTGCCTGACACATTGTAAACACTTAACAAATAACATAATAATGATGATGATAATAACTGCCCTACGTTAGGGTTTGTGTCGAAGCTCTGTGTTAAGAAATGCAGATGCGGGGGCTACAGTGTTACATTTTCACTTGCCTTCCTGGCAAGATGACACCAAGGGGCCAGGGCATTAAATGTTTTAAAATGGGACATGTAAAGGCTGGTCATCAATGCATAAATGAGTTGCCAACCCACTGATCATCAAGCAAACCCCTCATCACGACTGAGGAAACAGCCACATCACTCTTGCCTCTCCACATGGAGTGGACACAGATCCCACCTGAGGGTAGGATCTGAGAGCTAGATTGAAACTGGATCTCCAGCAGTCCTGTGTCCACGTGGGAAAATGGGAAAGAGGATTTCCTGGAACAGAATTCTGCCTTCTGGAGCAGAGAGCGCTACTCTAGTTAACCCAAATTATTTAACAGTGGAAGTTGGGCTGATTCCAGGCATAGTTGCTGCTGGTGCTTGCCTGGACATTACCCAGTGCCTAAGGACAGAGCTTCAGCATCTGTGCCAGGCTCCTGGCATCTCTTTACAGCACCCAAAATCCCTCAGGGAGCTTGCAGGTGCTACACACCTGCATAGCTCAGAGAGAATCATTGCATTGACCAGACCTAGCCCCTTTATTCTTCACTCGTAGCCCCAGGCGGCAACTGAGCTAGTGAGGCTCCATCTCCCGGCGGCACCATTTCACTGAAGTACCCAAGTTTCCTCTCCTCAAAGCCTCTCCCTTTTCTCACCTCCCTTTGTCCACTGCACTGTCATGGGGCAGGGATTCTTTCCAACCTGATTATTTTGTATCTGTCAACCCTAGTACTTATTATTATTAATAATAATAATGGCATTTGTTAAGCACTTACTATGTTCAAAGCACTGTTCTAAGTGCTGGGGGGATACAAGGTGATCAGGTTGTCCCACGTGGGGCTCACAGTATTAATCCCCATTTTACAGAGGAGGTAACTGAGGCTCAGAGAAGTTAAGTGACTTGCCTAAGGTCACAGAGCAGACATTTGGCCGAGCTGGGATTAGAACGCATGACCTCTGGCTCCCAAGCCCATGCTCTTTCCACTGAACAACACTGCAATTACAGTGTTTAGCACAAAGTAAGCTTGTTATAATCATAATAATTAGTATAGTAGTAACAATAACAGAGACAGCAGCAAAGAGGCTCAATACCTCTCTCCCAGGAAAAATTAAACCTGGGACTGTGTTCAGTGTTGGAAGCACTGGCTTTTGGAATTTGTCAATAGTACCCTTTTTAAGCATTTCATTTTAAATAAACTGTCCCTTCCCAATGTCTCAGGATAGATGTCAAGCCACCAGTGGCAAATGCTGATTGGAGCTCTGTCTCCTCCAATTGCAGGGAAGCAAGGTAACAGGAGAATCTGAGGAAAGTAGTGTTTCTTATTAGATAGAGCCTGGGCTTGGGAACCAGAGGGACCTGGGTTCTAATCCCCTCTCTGCCACTTGTCTGCTTAGAGACTTTCGGCAAAGCACTTCACTTCTCTGGGCCTCAGTTACCTCATCTGTAAAATGGGGATTAAGACCATGAGTGCCATGTTGTACAGGGACAGTGTCCAACCTGATTAACTTGTATCTACCCTAGCACTTGGAACATTGCTTGGCACACAGTATGTGCTTATCAAGTACCGTAATAATAATTATTATTATTTTTCAAAAAAGCCCACACCTGCCATAATATACAAGCTGCCTGTTCCTCACCATGCATTAGTGAGCAAAGCCTATTCTACCAGGCCTTGACAGTTTACTAGTTTAATTAAGCACCCATTTCTGCAGGTTGTCCCAAATTCAGGGATGGCATTTTCCTGTCTCCTTAGATTTCTCTTGGGACGAGGTATTTGGGGCAGATATCAAAAGAGAAGCTCTTGGGAGTAATGAAGGAGGCCAAGGCTGCATTGCAGGCAGCTCTCCTAGCTCAGACCCATCAGCCAACATGGGAAACTCTAGGCTAGGGGGTTCTGCCCTAGTTGCATCACATTCCTGGCACCTGTAACTGTCTGATTTCATCTTTTATTTTTGTTCTCAGTTGGTCAGAGTGGTACTTGACTGATAACTACAGAGGTTCATATTTGGCAAGTCCTACCATCAGGCTGACATCAGACCCCCAGGTTCTGACTTTGGGCTTTGTCCTCATAGCCAGTCCTTTGAACATTTGTCTTTGAGATTTGCTCATTGCTTTTCCATCCTCTCCTACTCCCTTCCCAGACTGATTTCCGAATGGCTTCGGTTTGATGCTGGTAGTGCTTAGTGTGGTAGTGACATTTCCAAAGAGGGCTTTCTGGGCATCATTCTGTCAATCTCAAGCATTTGGTCCTGGGTGGGTAGAGCAACAATTAGGAAAATGAAGGGGCAGTCTCTTTAGGGGTATCCATTGCTAGCGCTTATGTACTTTTTTGTTCATGGCTATTCTCTGTTCTTGTACATATACGTATAATCTATTCAATCTATCATATTTATTGAGTGCTTTCTGTGTGCAGAGCACAGTACTAAGCAATTGGGAAAGTAACATATGACAGAGTTGCTGGACACGTTCCCTGCCTACAATGAACTTACAGTCTAGAAGGGAAACAGACATTAAAATAAATGAATCACAGATTTTTACATAAATGCTGTGGGGCTGAGGGAGGGGGAAATAAAGGGTACAAATCCAAAGTGTAAAAGTGACACAAAAGGTAGTGGGAGAAGAGGAAATGGAGGGCTTTGGGAAAGCCTCTTGGAGGAGATGTGATTTTAATAAGGCTTTAAAGGTGGAGAGAGTGATTGTGTGCAGGATGTGAAGAGGGAGGGTGTTCTGGGCAAGGGGTTGGCAGTGAGATAAGCAAGATTGAGGTACAATCAATCAATCAATCAATTGTATTTATTGAGCGCTTACTGTGTGCAGAGCACTGTACTAAGCACTTGGGAAGTACAACCTGGCAACATATAGAGGCAGTCCCTACCCAAAAGTGGGCTCACAGTCTAGAAGGGGGAGACAGAGAACAAAACCAAACATACTAACAAAATAAAATAAATAGAATAGATAGGTACACGCCAAATAAATAAATAAATTGAGTAATAAATATGTACAAACATATATACATATATACAGGTGCTGTGGGGAAGGAAAGGAGGTAAGATGCAGGGGATGGAGAGGGGGACGAGGGGGAGAGGGAGGAAGGGGCTCAGTCTGGGAAGGCTTCCTGGAGGAGATGAGCTCTCAGTAGAGCTTTGAAGGGAGGAAGAGAGCTAGCTTGGCGAAGGTGCAGAGGAAGGTCATTCCAGGCCAGGGGGATGACGTGAGGCAGGGGTCGATGGCGGGACAGGCAAGAACGAGGCACAGTGAGGAGATTAGTGGCAGAGGAGTGGAGGGTGCGGGCTGGGAGAAAATGACACTCATTGTCCCGAAAATTCAGAATTCATTAAAACCTTCAAGTACAGTGACTAGATAAGCAAAGCTCTATTAGATAAGCATTCAATTTATTTATTCTGGCTCCAATTTTTGTAAATATATTTATGGCTTTCTTCCCCATTAGAGTGAAAGCTCCCTGTGTTCAAGGAACAGGTTGTTTGCTTCTCTCATACATTTCCAAGCACTTTGTATACTGCATTGCCCTCCATGGGCTCTCAATAAATCTGCCCTGGCAGCACTGAAGAACAGTTGATCCAGACTTCTTTTAATCATCAAAATCACCATGGTAGGCCATCTGCTCCAAAAGGAAACATTGTCAAGATTAGATGAAAGCATTGTCAAATTATCAGAATCAAATGTTACCTTCAGTATAAAAATATCAGACATAGGATTCAGCACCACATCAAGAAAACCTTGGGCAGTAGTCTAAAGAAACTGTTTTTCATCTGTGATATGAGAATCTTATAAAGTTGACAATTCACGAGCTTAGGTTTGGGAAAAATAATAAAACCTTTCCCATTCATTTTCATTTCATCCCAATTTTTTTTGTAAAAAATGAGAGACCATTTTCATGAGCAGAACACTGTTATTGCTGCTGAATTTGCTAAGGAAATTGGACAATTTGTCAATGGAAATGGTGGTGGTAGATCACAGTGTTACTAGAGGCGCTATTTTGCCATCTCCAGGTGCAGTATTAATGAAAAAAATTAGGGTTTTTGCTGGAAACGATGAATCTGACTCCCCTGGGCAGGGCTGCAGGTATGGAATCAGTTTTGCTTTTAAGGGACCTCAGGAGGCATCATAATTTTAAGAAGAGCATAGTGTAAAGCTCCAATTAGTATCAAGGGAGGAGGCAGAACTAAATCCCTAAACATCATTGTACAAATTGACATGAACAAATTGACCCCTAAGCTCCCTATTTAGTATTGGAAAAATGAGCCAACAGGCTGGATTAGATGACTATTTTCTCTATATTTGGTGGTTTTACTCCTCCTTATTGGCATTATGGGTTGCTGTTTACCCTTGAAAAATGTCTGATTTTATAAAACACCAAGAAATTGTGTGCATGATTGGGAGCAAAATAGGTGGAATGGCGTTGATACTATAAATGCTTTTTGGAGGGGATATGGCAATCTAGGTGGTGGTAATGTTGAATAGCAGAGCTATTGTTATTTACCATTTCTTAGAAATATTTTTTTTGGCTACCTGCTTCCATTTGTCTTAAATGTGCCCCAAGGATGAATAGTGAGAACTGCTGGATGGAGTAGGGATGAATCCTGGGTTAAGATGGATAGCCCGGTTGGAAATTCCCAGGCCGTGGAAAGCAGCAAATAGAAAAGCAGGCAGAATCTTATGTCAAATAGACTGATGAAACATGGAGAAGAGCCACTCTCCACAGTAACCATCAGTAAATGCTTAGTCAGCCTGCAGGTTTGGCAAAAAATGTTTGTCAAATGTAGGAGGGAGCTTATTCCAGGTGCAAGTAAAAGCACAAGGTAAAAGAAATAATTGAAAGATGAGAGAGAGCCATTTTGCTTTCACTAAAGAAAAGCAAAAATGCCGTGAACAAAATAATCCCACTTCACTGGGACAGTTAATTTTCTCATTATAAAAAATTTAGAGGTGTTGACCGTCTCCTGAACTCTCCCCAGAAACATGTATTAGATTGAATGTAGGTTTGCTGATATGTTTTGCAAGATTGGCAGCAGTAGTTTTAATGTAGGTCTCCTCCTGTAGATAGTAATCTCCTCGTGGTCAAGGAGGATGTCTACCAATTCTATAATATTGTACTTTCCCAAGTGCTAAGTACACAATAAGAGCTCAGTAAGTGTCTCTGATTGATCAATAACTAGCAATTTGCAGCCAACCTGTGCCCGTTGTCCATTATTATGGAAACACTGCTGTGCTGATCAACTTTCTGCTTGATTATAAACTTCTTGAGGGTAGGGATCATGTCTGTTAACACTATTGTATACTCCCGAATGCTTAGGGCACTGCTCTGCACACAGTAAGAGCTCAATAAATACCATTAATTGATTGATCCTAGGACATTGTGATTGGTTGGATGGAGGATTTATTTGGACCTGGAACAGGGTAAGCAATACTCCTAAACTTGACCTTTCTCTGGGAATGTGAATGGGTCCACCATTTGGGGTTCTAACCCAAGATAGATAATAGTAATAATTGTCACTGTGGGATTTGTTTAGCACTTACTAGGTAGCAAGTGCTGAGCTAAACACTAGGGTAGATACAAGATAACCAGGTTGGACAGTCCCTGTCTCATATAGGGCTCACAATCTAAGTGGGAGAGAGAACAGGCATTTCATCCTCACTTTGCAGAAGAGGAAACTGAGGCACAGAGAGGTTAAGTGACTTGTCCAAGGTCACACAATAGGTAAGTAGCAGAGCCAAAATTAGAAGTAGGTCATTCTGCTTCTCTACGTGGAGGGGAGGAGGAACTGGAGTGGAAGGGGGAGGAATGGATTTGAGTATCGTGTCTACCCCAAGTGCTCAGAACTTTGAGAATAGTTCTGCTCCCAAAGCCAGAGGCTGTTTGTTTAAAGGGAGAGAGAAAAACCCATGTGAAATCTGTCTTTTTTTAAAATTCATGACTTGGATGAAGCCCAGATCTTGGTGCTGACTTATCTTTTATTTTCTGTTTAATGCAATTTCTCAAACTGGGTCTCAGGCTCCTGGGACCTGCTGGCCTACCAACCCCCAATGGCAGATGGAATAAAGCTAGCTCATCTGCTTCCCAATGTGAGAGGCTGAGACTGACCCATGAGATTGTAAGCTCCTTGAGGTCAGGCATCATGCCTAGCATGGTTCTGGGAGTCAGAAGCACCTGGATTCTAATTCCAGATTGTCTGCTGTGTGACCTTGGGCAAGTCACTTCATTTCTCTGTGCCTAAGTTATCGTATCTGTGAAATGGGAATAAAGATTGTGATCCCCATGTGGGACAAGGAATGTGTCCAACCCAATATGCTTGTATGCACCCCAGTGCTTAATACAGTGCCTAGAATATTAAGTGCTTAACAAATGCCACAATTATTTTATTGAACTCTCCCAAATACTTAATAATAATAACAGTGGTATTTGTTAAGTGCTTACTATGTGACTAGCACTGTTCTAAGCGCTGGGGTAGATACAAGGTAATCACATTGTCCCACGTGGGACTCACAGTCTTAAATCCCCATTTTTACAGATGAGGTAACTGAGGTACAGAGAAGTTAAGTAGCTCAGTGGAAAGAGCATGGGCTTGGGAGTCAGAGTTCATGAGTTCTAATCCTCGCTCCTCAACATGTCTGCTGTATGACCTTGGGCAAGTCACTTAACTTCTCTGAGCCTCAGTTACCTCATCTGTAAAATGGGGATTAAGACTGTGAGCCCCACGTGGGACAACCTGATCACCTTGTATCCCCCCCCAGCTCTTAGAACAGTGCTTCACACATAGTAAGCACTTAACAAATGCCATTATTATTATTATTATCATTAAGTGGCTTGCCCAAGGTCACGCAGCAGACGAGTGGTGGAGCCAGGATTAGAACCCTTTACTCTAACTCCCAAGCTCAGGCTCTTTCCACTAAGCCATGCTTGCTTAGTACAGGGTTCTGTGTACAATGTAAACACTCAATAAATAATAATAATGGCATTTGTTAAGCGCTTACTATGTACAAAGCACTGTTCTAAGCGCTCAAAATACCATTGATAGAATGATTGGGTCAATCTAGTTGCAAGTTTCCCCAACCCTGGTATTTTGAAGGTTCATAAAAAATAAACAAAGGGGTGCAGTTTGAGAACACCGATCTAGAGGATTAAGGATTGGAACACTGGACACATGGAACAGTGCTTCAGTGCTTAGAACGGTGCTTGGCACATAGTAAGCACTTAACAAATACCATCATTATTATAATTATTATTATGGATTCTCATCCTCTTCTACCATCCACTAGCTTTGGAACTTCAGGCAAATTGCTGAATTTCTCAGTTCTTCAGTTTCCACTCTGCAAAATGGGTACAGAGAAAGCATCTAATAGTGTACATACGTCAGTGCTGTGAACTCACTTAAAGACAATTCCTTTGGGGGATTACCATTGTATTTATTTGTTTATATGGACTAGTGAAATTCCTACACACCTGATACCCAAGCATTTTTTTTAAGTTCTGTAACTCAAACTTGTCTAGCCCATAGTGAGATGCTAAGGAAGCATATTTGACACACAAACTCTTTAGTTAAATAGTTTTTGCAGATTGCCAGACCACCACGGCTTTGGAGGAGTACATATGATAATAATAATAATAATAATAGTGTTTGTTAAGCACTTTGTTCCACACACCATTCTAAGTGCTGGGGTTGATACAAGTTAATCAGGTTGGACACATTTCCTGACCCATGTGGGGTTCACACTCTTATCCCCATTTTACAGATGAGGTAACTGAGACCCAGAGAAGTGAATTGACTTGTCCAAGGTCACCCAGCAGACGTGTGGCAGAGCAGGGATTAGATCCAAGGTCCTTCTGACTCCAAGGCCTGTGCTCTATCCAGTAAACCATGCTGCTTCCACAGCATGTTCCTTAAAGCTGATACCATCTTCAAGACAAATCTCTGTTAAAATAACATATGACTCAATGAGAAAATGCAGGGCTAATGGAGAGAATGGCCTCAGAATTTGGAATTAATCATTTCACATGATCCAAATTTACTATTTCAGAAATTTGACCCATTGGTCTGACTCTCCAAGAGTTAGTGATAGTGGTAAAGTTGTCTATGCTCTTGGGTACAGCTGAAGGGCCTTTAGTTCTAGGACATTTCACCACGATTTGGTTTAGAATTTATTTTTTCCTATGGGACTCATGATTGTCTTATTCCTTGAGAATCTGCACTATGTTGGACTTGATCCATATTCTCCTGAAGACCTAGTTTCAATCCATTGGGTGCTAACAATCAGTCAGTCAATCAGTCATTTTGATTGAACATTTCCTTTGTGCAGGACACTATACTCAGCACTTGGGAGATACAGTATAACAGAATTAGTAAACATGAGCCCTGCCCACAGTGAGCTTACACTCTAGAGGGGGAGACAGATAGTAATAAAAATAAATAAATAACGGATATGTACATAAGTGCTAACAGTCAATGACTCCCACTACCATCATCATCGAGTAATCTGACCTCCTCCAAAAATTGAGCTGTAACCCACCCTGATGGTTCATAATTTTTTTAAATGGTATTTATTAAGCACTTATTAAGTGCCAGGCAGTGTACTAAGTGCTGGGGTAAATACATGCTACTTAGGTTGGACGCAGTCCATGTGCCACATGGATCTCACAGTCTTAATCCTCATTTTACAGATGAGGTAAGTGAAGCACAGAGAAGTGAAGTGACTTGTCCAAGGTCACGCAGCAGACAAGTGGCAGAGCCAGGATTAGAACCCAGGTCCTTCCATGCCTGTGCTCCATCCACTACACCATGCTGCTTCTCATTTTAGAGAATATGGAATGGGGAGAAAATGGAGACTAGGAAATATACTCAAGTCAAATGCTCAAACTTCATATTTGCCACCCAAGATTCCTCTAGATTGACTTTAATCCAAAAAGGGTGGGTGGGTGGGTGGGGGTGTGTGTGTGTTTGTGTGTGTGTGTGTGTGTGTGTGTAAGTAATTAGAGTTCCTTGCATTTTAATGCAAGATGGACTAGCTCACGTTTTCAGTATGTGAGTTCAGCAGAGCGTCTTTTGCATCTATTTCAGGGCACAACTAGCCATAGACTGTAAGCCCATTGTTGGGTTAGAAGTGCTCAATAAATATGAATGAATGAATGAATAGACTGGGAGCTACCCCTCTGGTCTGTAACCTCTTTGTGGATATAAATAATAATAATAATAAAGATGGTATTTGTTAAGCACCTACTATGTGCCAAGCACTGTTCATTCATTCAATCATATTTATTGAGCGCTTACTGTGGTCAGAGCACTGTTCTAAATTCTGGTATAGATACAAGTAATCAGGTTGTTTCACGTGGGCCTCCCAGTCTTAATCCCCATATTGCAAATGAGGTAACTGAGGCACAGAGAAGTTAAGTGACTTGCCCAAAGTCACACAGCTAACAAGTGGCGGAGCCGGGGTTAGAACCCATGAGCTCTGACTCCCCACTCTGTGCTCTTTTCATTAAGCCATGCTGCTGCCCTATGAATCATGTCTGCCAACTGTGCTATATTATACTATCCCAAGCACTTAGTACAGTGCCCTGCACACAGAAAGTGCTCAATAAGTACCCTTGATTGATTGGTTGGAAGTGATTCTGGTCTTCATTTCTTCTAGAGCATCCGAAGATTCAACATCACATAAGCTAACAGATTCCACCTTGTGCTGCTGGACCTGGACTCCAGCCATCCGCATTAGTTTTCAAGCAACAGTTGAGATCCTTATCATGCAGAGCTTCAAACACTTTCACCTTGCATGAACCTAGAAATTGTGATTAAAGCTAGGTACATGCTCAACCTCAATGAGTACTCATTGTGCACTCTTGGGTAAATAGGGAAGTGTGAGGAGATCAAAATAGACACCCATTTTATCAGTGAGGATTTGAATCTAGGGACAAAGCAAGCAGACCAATATATGATGAATATAATATAAGTGAACAAATGACCATGGATAGCTTCATAAACATTATAATACCTTAAACTGATTTAACTCTTTCAGTTTTTCAAACCCCTTTCAGTTCAATTATCCCTTCGCATCTTAATGAGATCCCTGTGTTGTAGGAAGAAGTAGGTATTATTATTTCCATTTTACAGATGAGAAGACTGAAGTTCAGAGATGTTAAGTGAGTCACCTCAGGTAACATCCATGATGTAAGAGGCAGAGCAGGCCCTAGACCCTAAATCTTCCGACTCCTAAAGCCCAAGCTCCTTCTATCTAGAGAAGCAGTGTGGCTCAGTGGAAAGAGCACAGGCTTGGAGTCAGAGTTCTTGGGTTCAAATACTGGCTCCACCAATTGTCAGCTGTGTGACTTTGGGCAAGTCACATAACTTCTCTGGGCCTCAGTTCCCTCATCTGTAAAATGGGGATTAAGACCCCACTGCTTAGAACAGTGCTTTGCACATAGTAAGTGCTTAATAAATGCTATTGTTATTATTATTATTATCACACTGTGCTCTCTCCTAAGCTGTAGTATCAGAATTATTGTCAGCACTTGAAAGTCTGTATGCTACAATCCTCTAGACTGTAAACTCCTTGTGGGCGGGGAGCATGCCTACCAACTCTGTTATATTGCACTCTCCCAAGTGCTTAGTACAGTGCTCTGAACACAGTAAGTGCTCAGTATACTTTTTGAATGGCATTTGTTTAAGTGCTGACCATGTGCCAGGTACTGTGCTAAGCACTTGGGTAGATACAAGTTAATGAAGTTGGACCCAATCCATGCACCACATGGACCTCACACTCTTATCCCCATTTTACACATGAGGTACGTGAGGCACAGAGAAGTGAAGTGTCTTGCCCAAGGTCACACAGCAGACAGGTGGTGGAGCTGGGATTAGATCCCAGATGCTTCTGACTTCCAGGCTCATGTTCTACCCAGTAGGCCATACTGCTTCTCTGGTTGATTGATTTATTGCTTTAGCTTACAATTCCCTCACCCCAGGTTTCCTGGCTCCAGGCCATTTCCTAGGCCTGTTTACCTTGTTTATTCATTATCCCCTTCGGTTTGACTGGCAGCTATCGATTTCTGTTCAAGCTGTTGCCCTTGATGTCAAATAGTTTTACCATTTCTTCCCCAATTTTTCAGGCAAATTTAATCATTTTTTTCCTCAAAAAGGTTTAGCTTTGTTCTTTGCACAATAATGGATGGTTTAGTAAATGGCTCATTGCAGGACTGAGGGGATGTAAGGGTGACCTTTATTCAATCAAATGTGCTACCTCCTCTCAGGGTGTGGAAGACGGGAAGGGTTAGAGTCAGAACACAGAGGCTAGCAGAATCAACTGCTTATAGCAAATGGCCACCCACTCTTTTTATTTTCTATTTTGCTTTTTTAAGCATACTATGAGGCAGTTGCCTCTCCTAGTGCACCTTCTGGATCTCTTAAATTATAAATAACTTATTGTGTATCCCACCCCCTCTATCTAGCTCCTGCTGGTGCACTTCCTCCCTCATGGTTCCATATTGAAGGACGGAGTTTTACAATCCAATTCTTTCAATAGAACCACACTAAGTACTGAGGAAAAGCACACGGGTACTTATTCAGGTACTGTTCCTGGTCCACAGGGGACTCACAATCTACAGAAATGGGAAGGGAGGGATTGATGATGGATCAACAAGGAATGAATGTATGGCAAAAGAAGTTAAGGAAAGGAAATGGGGACAACAATAAAACAATAACAGCAACCATACATTATGGCTAAAAGTGACCATTTTCAGGCTCCTTTTCACTGTGGTGGGATCATCCAAAGTCTTCCAGTAATAGATTGGAGTCCAACATTTTAAAAATTCAGTTCTTGCTTCTGTCTGCCTCATTCCAGCAGGATAGGATTAGGCTACGAAGGTGGAGTTGGCAAGAGGGTGTTTCATCCCTCCTGAGACACCCCTCACTCAGAAGGAAGAGGAACTTCAGAGGCCTAGAAGCTGTAGCCCTTACATTCATTCAATCATATTTATTGAGTGCTTACTGTGTGCAGAGCACTGTACTAAGCTTCTGCTCATCTCCACCTTGAGGCTCATTGGAGTGCTTTTCTCATAACCACAGCCCAGAAAAATAGATTTTCACAAATAGAAAGAGCTATAGTTTCAGGAGGAATGAGGAAATGGGGACCCACAACCAAGTTCTGGAGGGCTTTAGTGAGTCTGAAACATGTTCAATTCCCTCTCTGTAGATAACTGGATAGTTCATGGCATTAATGTGCTCCCTGTGGGATGGCATCATCACTTGCAGGGTGTAAGTCTCTGAATGTTCTCAAGTGGATCTGCTGCAGATTTCCCAAAACAATGTCCCAGTGGCAAAGCTTCAAAGCTGACAATTTGAAAGTCAGAAAAGCAGCAGTAGCAGCAGATCCTGGGTTCTAATCCTGATTCTGCCACTTTCCTGCTCTGTGACTTTGGGCAAGTCACTTAACTTCATCTATCAATCAATTGTATTTAATGAGCACTTACTGTGTGCAGAACACTATACTCAGCTAATAATAATAGCGGTATTTGTTAAGCACTTACTATGTGTCGAGCACTGTTCTAAGCATTGGGGTAGATACAAGGTAGTCAGGTTGTCCCACGTGGGGCTCACAGTCTTAATCCCCATTTTACAGATGAGGTAACTCAGGCCCAGAGAAGTGAAGTGACTTGCCCATGGTCACACAGCAGACAAGTGGCAGAGTCAGGATTCAAATCCATGACCTTCTGACTCCCAGGCCTGTGTGCTAACCACTAAACCATGCTGCTTCTCCTTCTCAGCTCTAGGGAGGGTAAAATATAACCGAGCTGGTAGACATGTTCTCTGTCCACAGTGAATTTCTTTGTCTCAGTTTCCTCATCTGTACAGTGGGGATTAAATACCTTTTCTCCTTCCCCCTTAGACTGTGAGCCCCATATGGGACAGGGACTTTGTCCAATCCGATTACCTTGTCTCTATCCCAGTGTTTAATACAGTCTTTGACACATGCTAAACACTTAACAGTACAACAATTATCATTATTATTGTTATTGTCATTGTCATTGTTTTATTATTATTACTAAATGCATGTGTAATAATGGTAGGCATAATGCAAAGGCATTGCTGAGAAGATGTCTAAAGCTCTAGATACAGGGAAACAAACATCTGGTAGCTTGTTTTGGGCAGGGAACATTCTACCAATTTTTATATTGTATTTCCCTAAGCACTTAATATAGTGTTCTGCACATAGTAAGCACTCAGTGAATACAATTGGTTGATTGATAACAATAACAATAATGATAACAACTGTGGTATTGGTTAAGCAATTACTATATGCCAAGCACTGTTCTAAGCATTGGAGTAGGTATAAGATAAGTGGGTTGGACACAGTCCTGTCCCACATAGAGTTCACAATAGTAATCCCCATTTTATAGATGAAGGAACTGAGACACTGAGAAGTGAAGTGACTTACCCAGGGTCACACAGCAGATAAGTGGTGGGGCTGGGATTAGATTCCAAGTTCTTCTGACTCCCAGACCTGTGCTCCATCAACTAGACCATGCTGCTTGATAGTATGGAGTTTGGCGACCGGCACAGGGAGGTCAAGTGACTGATTCAGGAGAGTGAAAGATGTTTAAAAAATGAGATAAATGAAAGGCATTCTCGAACCACAGGTTTCCACACTCCATAATTTGTATTACATCTGCAAAAGAAAGCTACTACCTCTAGGCGGTGCAAAGAAGGTCACTACTCAGAGCAACAAGTTTATCTTCATAAGTTGTTGATTTCCACTGAAGACTGTGGTGACATTGATCACTTTCTTTCATGTTTTCATATTCTTTTCTCTAGCCAAGCGATTCTGTTCCACCAATCCCACACTTCTGATCCTCCCAGCCTGGAATGCTACCCATCTTCTCTTCTAAGTCACCAATGGCCTCCTTACAGCCAAATCCAAAGGACTACACTCCATCATGATCCTTCTTGACCTCTCAGTTCCCTTTGATCCTTAGGACTTCTCCCTCCTCCTGGAAACACTGTCAGGTTTTGGTTTGTTGTCATAAAACCTATCAGGTTCTCCTCCTATCTCCCTAGTCAGTCAGTCATTTGTATTTATTGAGTGCTTATTATGTGCAGAGCACTGTACTAAGTGCTTGGGAGCCTATAATATAACAGTAAACAGACACATTCCCTGACCAGCATGAGATTACAGTCTTCTCAGTTTGCTGGCTGGTTCCTCCTCTGTCTCTCATTTTCTGACAGTGGGTAGCCCAGAAGGCTCTGTGGGTAGCCAAGAAGGCTCTGTTCTGAGCCCCGTACTCTTCTTGTTCATTGGCTCTGGGAATACATCCAATCACATGGCTTCAGCTACCCTCACCATGCAGATTGCTCCCAAATCTATTTCTCTAACTCTGACCTCCAAACTGACCTACACTGCCACATTCCTCTTGCCTCTAGGATATCTTCATGTGGATGTCCCATTGGCTCTCAAAATCAATATTTCTAAAACAAAATTAATCATCTTTCCCCCTAAATCCTCTCCTCTTCTTATCTTTCTCAGATAAATTGAGATCATGACCATCCTCCCAGGCACAGAAGTCCCTAACCTCAGTGTCATCCTTGATTCTTCGCTTTCAACTCACACAATCTACTGCCAAATCCTGCCAGTTTTTCCTACCACAGATTTGTCCCTACCTCACCATCCAAACAACTCAGTCCCTATTACAAACTCTGATCATAGAGCAGCTAGATTATTGAATTAGCCTCTCCTGCTCCTAGAAACTCTTACCTGAATCATCATCTGGAAGGTTGCTCTGTCTGCATTTCTCCTTTCCTCAAAATCCTCCACTGTCTTGTGTCCCTCTGAATCTAACAAAAGCTCCTCAAGCATCAACTCAAAGGCTTCCACCAACTTAATCAAGTTTATCTTTCTACACTCCTCATCCACTAATCCCCAGTTGGCTCTCTTCATGCCTCCCAGGCTGACCCTCTAACTCTTCCTTGTGCTTGACTTTCACGCCTCTGTATCCTCCCTCACTCTATTCTTCTGGCTTGGAATTCCTGCCTTTCCCAAATGTGACCAATAACAGTTCTTCCCACATTAAAAGCCTTCTTAAAATCCTGGGTCTTCAAGTAAACCTTCCCCAATGAGTTCTCCACCGTTTGCCAAATAAACCCATCAACCAACTCTACTGAACAGGAACTTTTTTAATGGTATTTTTTAAGCAGGTACTGTGTGAGGCACTGTACTAAGCTCTGGGGTTGATACAAGCTAATTGGGTTGGACACAGTCCATGGCCCACATGGGGCTCACAGTCTTAATCCCCATTTTACAGATGAGGTCTCTGAGGTACAGAGAAGTGAAGTGACTTGCCCAAGGTCACAGCAGAAAAGTGGTGCATCCAAGATTAGAACTCAGGCCCTCCTGACTACCAGGCCTATGCTCTATCCACTAGGTCGTGCTACTTTTCTTCTTTATAGCCATCATCGGCACTTTTGAATTTGTTTATTCAACTGTATATTCAGTTATTGATTTTGACTACTCTTTTTGTGCCTAGCTTCCCCATTAGAGTGTAAACATTTTGTGGGTAGTGAACGAGTCACTTCTTCATTCTTACTACAGTGCATTGTGTCAATACTAATAGTACTTACTGTACACCAAACCTCTTTCCTGCGTGCCTTCAGGAATGCAGTCAAGACATGTTTTCTCCATAATGTGTCCCACTTGACTGAATATCCCTGTCACTCCAGCCCTTGTTTACCTCCGTTGATTGTGTATTTATGTTTATGCCATCTGCACCTGGTTAGCTTTTGTATTCAATTTCTCTGCCACTTGTGATTTCTGTATCCTTGTACCGTCTTCATTTGTGTCAATCTCATCTAGACCTGGGACTTGCTCTACCATAGGGGACAACTAGGCTAGGAAGTTGTGAAAGAAGCTCAAAGCACATCATCAGGTAGATCAGGTCAAGGGAGTCAGAGATTTCTCTCTCTGACAAACAGGGCAGAAACCTAACACTGACTGGACAACTTGTACATCAGTGGCTTGGCTACCTGCCACTCAACACAGCATACCCATCTACATAGCATGGCCTAGTGGAAAGAGCACAGGCCTGAGAGTTATAGGACTTGGGTTCTAATCCTGCCTCCACCACTTGTCAACTGGGTGACCTTGGGCAAGTCGCTTAACTTCTTTATGCCTCAGTTCCCTCATCTGCAAAATGGGGATTCAATGCCTGCTCTCCCTTCCACTTGGACTGTGACCCTCTTGTGGGATCTCATTATCTTGAATCTATCCCAGCGTTTAGTACAGTGCTTGGCACATAGGAAGTGTATAACAAACATAAGAAGAAGAAGAAGAAGAAGAAGAAGAAGAAGAAGAAGAAGAAAGAAGAAGAAAAAGAAGAACTGTATTATTATTGTCTACATCCCCCTAACTTGCCTCAGGAAGAGGAAGAGAAGACAGTGTCATTTTGATGTCCCAGTTGCACCTGCTAACCACGTTTCAGTTTCCACTGTCTTAGATTCATTCAGTCATATTTATTGAGTGCTTACTGTGTGCAGAGCACTGTACTAATAGGAACCACAGCCACTCACTCTCCAAATAGCTCTTGGGGAGGATAAAGAACGGTTCCAACAGGATCTTTTGGGAATCTTTCCTCGGGCACAGAATTCCAGAAGCATTAATAATAATAATAATAATAATAATAATAATAATAATAATAATAGCATTTGTTAAGCGCTTACTATGTGCAAAGCACTGTTCTAAGCGCTGGGGGAATACAAGGTGATCAGGTTATCCCACGTGGGGCTCACAATCTTAATCCTCATTTTACAGATGAGGTAACTGAGGCTCAGAGAAGTGAGTTGCCCGAGGTCACACAGCAGACATGTGGCAGAGCTGGGATTCGAACCCATGACCTCTGACTCCCAAGCCCAGGCTCTTTCCACTGAACCACGCTGCTTCTCTAATCAATTCACTCACTCCAGCCATTTGCAGACTCATCTTACTGTCACCTTTCCTTGTGGTTCCGTCCCCACAAACTGTCTGCGTTCTTGATAAAATTACATGGAGAAGCAGAGTGTCTAAGTCACTAAATGGCAACTAGGCTGATAAATTTCAGTCATCTTCCTCAGCCCAGATGTTAATGAGGCAAAAATCTCCACTTTAAATTCAGTTAAGTGCAGGTCAGCTCAGAAGTAAGCAAATGTTCAAGATTTCATTTTAGGTAGTAAGTTTCCTGAGGGCAGAGATAAAGTCTGTGGGTTTAGCTGAGTAAAACAAAGGACTATACAGGTGGGAGCCTAAGGAATTCACCCAGTTCTAGGGGAGAGTATTGTATGGTCAGGGGCTTGAAAGAAGGAAAGATGAATGGTAGTCACTAGAAGAAAAAGTCAAATTGGGGTTGTTGAATGATACATTTCAGAGGAATGTATATTGGATATAATAAAAATGCCCCTCTTTATTCAGGCTATCTGAAACTCTGTGAGAACGCTATTCTTACAAAAGCAAATACTTTACTCGAGATTTCAGACCCCATCGGCTTTGAGCCAAGCTTGGCTAGCGTCCAGATTCTTTGTTGAGGTGTTATGCGCTGTGCCCTTGGAGCTCATCTCAGAAAGTCCATGAGAATTGAAGAAGTGGACATGCTCCTCAATCCTCAAACTCGATTGGTTTCAAATTAGGAAAGAAAGACTTCAGGAGGTTTATCTTGCTTGCATCTCCTCCATCCATCTATTAGGGGAGTGAAATGATAGATTGCAAGTGGAAGTATTTTTAAAGTGATTGATGTGGTGAGAGTAGTGTCCTTCTTAAATTTACTGTTTCATAGCAGCCTTAGTATCCACTGAAGATTCAACAAAAATAAATTGAAAACAGAATGTTAAGACTTATAATTTGAAAACTGCTACCTGCACAGAATATTCTGCAACCATATGCAAACTTTAGAGCCTTTCCTTTTAAAGTCTCTCCCTTTTTTATGCTATTTAAGTGCTTACTATGTGCCAGGCACTGTTCTAGGCGCTGAGGTAGATGTGAAGTAATCAGGTTGGACACAGTCCATCTTTCACATGGGGCTCACAGTCTTAATCCCCATTGTTTATTATTATTACTAATAACAATAGTAATAATGATACTTGTTAAGCACTGTGTACCATGCACTGTTCTAAGCTCTGAGGTAGCTAATCAGATTGGACACAGTCCCTGTCCCACATGGGGCTCACACTCTTAATCCACAGTTTACAGATGAGGTAACTGAGGGAAAAAGAACTTAAGTCACTTGCCGAAGGTCACATAGCAGACGTGGCAGAGCTGGGATTAGAACCCAGGTCCTTCTGATTCCCAGACCCAGGTTCTTTCCCTTAAGCCATGATGATTTTCTAAACAAATGTGTGTTCTCAGAGCGGTCACTTCTGCATGCAGCAAGTCAGACAGTGAGCTTCAAAAGCTTCATGAACAGAGAAGAAGCATGGCTCAGTGGAATGAGCACGGGCTTTGGAGTCAGAGGTCATGGGTTCAAATCCTGGCTCTGCTGATTGTCAGCTGTGTGACTTTGGGCAAGTCACTTAATTTCTCTGTGCCTCAGTTACCTCATCTGTAAAATGGGGATTAAGACTGTGTCCCTGTGGGACAACCTGATCACCTTGTAACCTCCCCAGTGTTTAGAACAGTGCTTTGCACATAGTAAGTGCTTAATAAATCCTATTATTATTATTACTCTTTTCTCAGCAGTAATAATCTCTGACCCATTCACTCACAGATGTGAAGATAATTTGCTACTAGTGAGATACATTTTCCTTCAGTGTACAGTTCTTCCCTGGTGTTAGTTAGGTTAGGCAGTTTGGGAGGATAATTGATTCTTACGGAGAGCATTGAGATGCATCCGTTCACACAAATTATGGCAGCAGTGCGCTACACAGATCCCCATTTCCTGAAAAAGGTCATGCTCATCCTGTAGTTCTTAGCATACTGGGGTTTGCAACTCAAATGAAAACCTAATAGGAGTCCAATTTACAAAGGGAGACTACTCCTCTGTCTTTTGGACCAGATTTATGAAAAGCAAAAAAATTTCCCTGAAAACTTGTGCCCTACTATGGCTTAGTTAATGAGTGCTATTAGTAGAAGTAGCATTTATTGAGCATCCACTTGGTACAGTGCACCGTTCTTGATGTTTGGGAAGCAGTGTGCTCCAGTGGATAAGGGAGGGGTCTGGGAGCCAGAGGACCTGGGTTCTAATCCTGCTCCACCACTTGCCTGCTGTGTGACCTTGAATAAATCACTTAACTTCTCTGTGCCTCAGTGTCCTCAACTGTAAAATGGGAATTCTGTACTTGTTCTCCCTCCTACTTACATTATGAGACCCATGTGGAATAGGAACTACATCTGACCTGTTTAACTTTTATCTACCTTAGCATTTAGAACAGTGCTTGACATGTTGTAAGCACTTAACAAATACCATAAAAAAGGACAGAATCACAAGAAAGAGGCTTATTCCCTTCCCACAAATAACTTTATAATCTTATGGTGAAGACAAAAACAAAAAAACTTATAACCCTGTCAAGACATTTAAATTGAGCAGACTCTTCACCTGGAATTTTAGGCTTTGAATGTGAGGAGAGCTGTCATCTGTCTATGGGGGAGGGGGTGTCCCAAGCTGGGGAAAACAGCCTGAATGAAGGGTTGCAAGCAGGAGAGTAGAGAGTGAGGAGATGGAGGTGGGAGAGGCAAGAGTGACGTACCATTACCAGGTTGACTTGGGAGGAATAGAGGGTGAAGAGAGCAGATAGGTAAAGGTGGACCAGATATTGGAGAGCCTTGAAGTGAGGAGTTTGTGTTTGGAGCAAAGAGATACTAGGGACCGGTGCAGGGTTTTGAGGGGAGGAGAGATGTGGGTCAAGCAATGCTTCAGGAAGATGATTCTTGCATCAGCAAGTATTATAGATTGGAGCAGGGAGAGGCTGGAGGTTGGGAGAACAGTAAAGATGCTAATGCAATAGTCTAACCAAGGCAAGACCAGCGCTTGTACCAGGATGGTAGCTGTTGGGTAGAGAGGAAGGGGCACCTCGTGAGATACCATGTGGGAAAAATCAGCAGGATTTGGCAGTAGTGGGTAGTGTTTCAGTGTAGTGATTTCCCAGCTGAGATTTGCCCTGACCACTTATTCATTCATTCACTCAATTGTATTTATTGAGCGCTTACTGTGTGCACAGCACTGTACTAAGCACTTGGGAAGTACAAGTTGGCAACATACAGAGATGGTCCCTACCCACCAACAGGCTCACAGTCTAGGAGGGGGAGACAGACAACAAAACAAAACATGTAGACAGGTGTCAAGTTGTCAGAACAAATAGAATTAAAGCTAAATGCACATCATTAACAAAATAAATATAATAGTAAATATGTACAAGTAAAATAGATTGATAAATCTGTACAAACATATATACGGGTGCTGTGGGGAGGGGAAGGAGGTAGGGCGGGGGGGTGGAGAGGAGGAGAGGAATAACTTATCCCTCTCTTTAGTGTCACTCTTTGACAGTTGTCAAGGTGTGTTTCCAGAGCAATGCTCCATGCCCCTTCTTGGTTGCCAAGTGAAATGTCACCAAACTTACATGCTTCCAGCATGACCTAGTCGAAAGAGCACTGGGCCTAGGAGTTCAGCGATCCAGGTTCCAGTCCTACTTATACCACTTACCTGCTAGGTGACCTTGGCCTTTGTGCCTCAGGTTACTCATTTAAAAAAAGGAGACAAAATGCCTGTCATGCCTCTTAGACTGGAAGGTATATGTGGGACAGGAACTGTTTCTGATCTGATTTTCTTGTATTTGCCCAAGTGCCAAGTAAGTGCTTTATTAATTACTATCATTATCATGATTATTTGTAATAACAGTACTAATAGTAATGCATTATAGGTTGAGCTTGTGAAAACATGGCATTTTTGCCAGGAGAATGCACACTCATGCATCGAAACTAGTTGGTCTGGCTGCCTTCCTGATTGGCAGTTCTTGTCAGAGAGTCCTGGTGGCTCTGCCCTTCCATGGCCTTACCCCCCTGCCAAACTTAAGTGCCCTCAGAACCCAGGCAGGCTGGCAGGAAGGTGGAGGCCAGAAGTTGGGAAATGGGGGGAGTCTGAATATGCTGTCAGTGATTTGAGGAGAGTCAGAGAGGTAGCCCTTGTGTAAAAAGCTCCAAATCATTCATTGTGTCAGCATAACCCACCTCTCTCTAACACTATTTCAGGGTTTAGCATTGGGTTTTCTCTGATCAAATTTTTCTACTGAAAAATTATAATCAAAATGTGCTTATTCCCTGCAGACTCACCCCTAACAGTAAGGGTAGGAACAACTGGAATTCATAAAGGAAGTTTTTGAGTACCGTTTGTGTCAAGAGCCAAATTCCTCACCCCAGAAGGCTTAATCAGAGACCGCTGATAAACGTTTTGATTTTAAAGTCTTTGCAATAATGTAAACCAGAACAGCTCATCATCTCAGGGGAACAGGAAACAAGTTTCCCTTAGTGCCCAATACCACATATTTTACCGGTTTTACTCCAGGGTGTTGGCCATTGAGAAGAAACAGGCTGAATTGTAGCCTTGAGAGGCCACTGATCTGACCCAGATCCTAAATTCCTATGTAACTCCTTATAAATGATGTGTTCTGACCTTTTATCTGAAACAATTATCCTCATACAATGCAGTTTAGCTTGTGGCCAACTAAAAACAGGAGAATCAATCACGTCTATGTGCACCTAAGAGGACCAACTTTTTCTTTTCTGTTGCAATCCATAGATTCGATGAGATACAATAAATCAGTGTTTACAGTTACCGTAGTGTGCTTTACCAAAGGCATTTTGGAAGGCAGAGGATAAATCAGGAATTTTATCATTTCTTTCAGCAACTTGGGTTACAAACTGTTGGTTTAGCACTGAAACGTCCAGTGTCTCTTTGCCAGATCTTTGTAGATTGAGAAGCAGCATGATCTAATGAGATGCAGTATGGTCTAGTGGCTAGAGCATAGGCCTGGAAGTCAGAAGGATCTGGGTTCTTCTCCTGTGTGACATTGGGCAAATCACTTTACTTCTCTGAGCCTTGGTTCCCTCATCTGTAAAATGGAGACTAAGACAGTGAGCCCCAAGTGGGATAGGGACTGTGTCCAACCCAATTTGCTTGTATCCACCCCAGCACTTAGCAAAGTGCCTGCCCCAAAATAAGTGCTTAACATACCACTATTATTATTACTATTCAGTCATTCAATCATATTTATTGAGCGCTTACTGTGTGCAGAGCACTGTACTAAGCGCTTGGGAAGTACAAGTTGGCAACATATAGAGACGGTCCCTACCCAACAATGGGCTCACAGTCTAGAAGGGGGAGACAGACAATAAAACAAAACATGTAGGCAGGTGTCAAAGTCATCAGAACAAATAGAATTAAAGCTATATGCACATCGTTAACAAAATAAATAGAATAGTAAATATGTACAAATAAAATAGAGTAATAAATCTGTACAAATATATATACAAGTGCTGTGGGAAGGGGAAGGAGGTAGGGCGGGGGGGGTGGGGAGGAGGAGAGGAAAAAGGGGGCTCAGTATTGGAAGGCCTCTTGGAGGAGGTGAGCTCTCAGTAGGGCTTTGAAGGGAGGAAGAGAGCTAACTTGGCAGATGTGTGGAGGGAGGGCATTCCAGGCCAGGAGAAGGAGGTGGGCTGTGGGTCGGTGGCGGGACAGGTGAGAACGAGGTACAGTAAGGAGGTACGATAGTACAATAGTATGAGGTACTATTATTGTTATTATTATTATAAACTGCAATAATAATAGTAATAATAATGATAATAAACTCCCTGAGACCTGGGCAGTGTGGCACTCCTCAGAAGGGTACTGACTCTCCTCATTATTCAAGTCACTCAGCATTGCCAGATTGGCCTTCCTGAAAGGGAAGATGAAGATTGAATGGATGCATGGAAATAAGTTGTGTTTTTGCCAACTGAAATATGGTTACTCAGAGTCAGAGCCAAAATACATCTGAGCCAGCCAGAGGCAGGGCAGGGGAGAGAGTGTTATGAGACTGTCTTGTGATTCTTTATTTAATCTGTGCCTCTGGGATTGTCAGTCTCATAGCTTTTTCAGGAGAGAAAAAAGAAGCCATACGTCTTGGTCACTCGACCATTCAAATACATTCACATAGTGAAATACTTTTCTACAAAAAGAGATCCAAGAACTATTGATTACTTGGTCTAAGTGTGGTTGTGGGCCTCTTGTATTGTACATCAATCAGGATCTCAATCAATTAATCAATTAATGATATTTATTGAGAACTTACCTTCCCCCTCCTTCCTCAATTCCTACTCCCTTCTGTGCTGTCCTGAATATCTCCCTTGGTTCTTCCTCCCTCCCAGCCCCACAGCACTTATGTACATATCTGTAATTTATTTATATTAATGTATGTCTCCCCTCTCTAGACTGTCAGCTCACTTGTGGGCAGGAAATGTGTCTGTTTATTGTTGTATTGTACTCTCCCAAGTGCTTAGTACATTGTTCTGCACACAGTAAGCTCTCAATAAATTTGATTGTGAATGAATGAATGATTGAATGTGCACAACACAGTACTAAACACTTGGGGAAGTACAATAGGGTTGGTACCCCTGCACCTAGTACAGTGCCTGGCACATAATAAGCACTCAACAAGTACCACAATTGAAGCAACATGGCATAGTGGATAGAGCAGGGCCTGGGAGTTAGAAAATCATAACTTCTGATCCCAGCTCTGCCACATGTCTGCTCTGTGATCTTGGGCAAGTCACTCCACTTCTCTGGGCCTCAGTTACCTCATCTGTAAAATGGGGATTGAGAGTTTGAACCCCACGTGGGCTAGAGACTGTGTCCATCCTGATTTGCTTGTATCCAGTGGTTATCACAGTGCCTGACACAGAGTAAGTGCTTAACAAATGCCATTATTATGAGAAGCAGTATGGCGTGGAGCATGGGCCTGGGAATCAGAAGGTCATGGGTTCTAATCCTGACTCCACCACTTTCTGTTGTGTGACATTGGGCAAGTCACTTCACTTCTCTGTGCCTCATTTACCTCATCTGTAAAGTGGAAATTGAGACTGTGAGTCCCACATGGGACAGGAAATGTGTCCAACTCAATTTGCTTGTATCCACCCCAGTGCTTAGAACAGTGCCTGGCACATAGTAAGCACTTAACAAATACAGTAATTATTGTCATTGTTCTTAGACACTATTCCTGCCACAAGGAGTATAGTCTACAGTCAATCAATCAAGCAGTCAGTGGTATTTATTGAGCTTTTACTGTGTGTGAAGCATTTCATCAAGTACTTGGGAGAATACAATAAAAGCTAGGTACATGGTCCCTATCCTCAAATTGTTTACAACCTTAACTCCCTCCTCCTTCATGCCTGAGAGCTAATCATTTTCCCAAGCAGCATGACTTAGTGGAAAGAGCACAGGATTGGGAGTCAGAGGTCATGTGTTCTAATCCCGACTCTGCCACTTATCAGCTGTGTGACTTTGGGCAAGTCACTTAACTTCTCTGTTCCTCAGTTACCTCACCTGTAAAGTGGGAATTACAGATATATACATAAGTGCTGTGGGGCTGGGAGGGGGAGAAGTAAAATGGTAGAAAGTCCAGCACAGAAGGGAGTGGGAGAAGAGGGAAGGGAGGCTTACATAGGGAAGACCTCTTGGAGGAGATGTGCCTTCAATAAGGATTTGAAGTGGGGGAGAGTAATTGTCTGTCGGATTTGAGGAGGAAGGACATTTCAGGCCAGAGGCAGGATTTTGGGGCAGGGGCGGCAGCAAGATAGCCAAGATTGAGGCACAGTGAGAAGGTTAGCATTAAAGGAAGGAAGTGTGCAGGCTGTAAATTGATTGAGTGCTTTGAAGCCAATGGTGAGGGGTTTTTGCTTAATGCAGAGGTGGATTGGCAGCCACTGGAGGTTTTTGAGGAGCAGGGAAACGCGTCCTGAATGTTTTCAGAGAAGCAGCGTGGCTCAGTGGAAAGAGCACATGCTTTGGTGTCAGAGGTCATGGGTTCAAAGCTCGGCTCCACTAATTGTCAGTTGTGTGTGTGACTTTGGGCAAGTCACTTTACTTCTCTGTGCCTCAGTTACCTCATCTGTAAAATGGGGATTAAGACTGTGAGCCCTCCGTGGGACAACCTGATCACCTTGTAACCTTCCCAGCACTTAGAACAGTGCTTTGCATATAGTAAGCACTTAATAAATTCCATTATTATTATCATGTGTGTAGAAACATGATCCGGGCAGCAGAGGAAAGTATGGACTGGAATAGGGAGAGATGAGAGGCTGGGAGGTCAGCAAGGAGGCTGATGCAGTAATCCAGGTGGGACAGCATGCGTGATTGTATTAACATGGTAGCAGTTTGAATGGACAGAAAAGGGCTGATTTTAGCGTTGCTGTGAGGGTGGGACCAACAGGATTTAGTGATGGATTGAATACTTGGCCACAGACATACTGAGGTTGCAGGTAGGGGAGAGTACAGCTCAGGGACTCCACCCAAAATAGAAACTACTTACCATCAGTTTTATAGTACTCAGTCACCTTAGCCACTCCTACCTCATCTGGCTACTCTCCTACTACAACCCAGTCGGCACTCCTCTAGTGCTAACCTCAGTGTAGCTCAATCTCGGCTATCTCACTGCTGACCTCTCGCCCATGTCCTGCCTCTGGCCTGGAACACCCTCCCTCTTCATACCTGACAAATACTTCCCCCCTCCCCACTTTCAAAGCCTTATTGAAGGCATCTCCTCCAAGAGGCCTTCCCTGACTAAGCCCTCTTTTCTTCTTCTTCCACTCCCTTCTGCATCACCTTGACTTGCTTCATGTATTCATCACCCCTCCCAGCCCCACAGCACTTATGTACATATATGTAATTTTATGTATTCATATTAATGTCTGTCTACCCTTCTAGGCTACCAACTTGTGGGGGGAATGTGTCCATTATATTGTGTTATTGCGCTCTCCCAAGTGCTTAGTACGGTGCTCTGCACACCGAAAGTGTTCAATAAATATGATTGACTGACTGACAGACATACTGACTGAAAGCACTTATTGATTGGTAGAATGTGAGCCCCTCAACAGCCAGGGACTGTGTCTGATTTCTACACTTGAAGTGCTTCCCAGCACTTAGTGCTGTGCTCCACATACAGTAAGCATGGAGTTGCAGCGTGGCCTAGTGGGAAGAGTATAGACCTGGAAGTCAGAGGTCATGAGTTCTAATCCTGGCTCTGCCACATGTCTGCTGTGTGACCTTGGGCAAGTTGCTTAACTTCTCTGTGCCTCAGTTGCCTCATCTGTAAAATGGGGATTGAGACTATTCTAGACTGTGAGCCCGTTGTTGGGTAGGGACTGTCTCTATATGTTGCCAATTTGTACTTCCCAAGCGCTTAGTACAGTGCTCTGCACACAGTAAGTGCTCAATAAATGCGATTAAATGAATGAATGAATGAACCCCATGTAGGATAGGGACTATATCTGACCTGATTACCTATATCCACCCCAGCATTTAAAATGGTGTTTGGCATATAATAAGTGCTTAACAAATACCACAATTAGTATTATTAAGCACTTAATAAATATCTTCATTACAACTCCTACAAAGGCCTCCTGATATGGTATCATGTCAGATATTCAGCCTGACTTTTCTTCTCCAGTGTCTTGTAGACAAGAAATATTTGGGAGCAGCGAAAAGGGGAGACATTGTTGGCCAAACAATTCCTGTACAGTTTGAAAGCATTTGCTTCATGTATATCTATCTACCTTCTAGGTAGGATAGTGGGCTGAGAAGGGTCTGGAGGGAGTTGAAGGCAGCGGTAAAAGGGATTGGAATGGCACATTAATGATGATATCTGCTAAGCTCTTACTATATGCCAGGCACTGTACTAAGTGCTGGGACTCATCTGGTCCCTCAGGCGAGATGAAGCAGTGACAGTAAGTGAAGTGTGGGTTGGGGGGAGGCAGGGCAATCGAGAAACTACCAGAGTGAAATACATTGAGGGTTGAGGCATCAGGAAGAGAAATGATGAAACTAGATGAGAAGAAAGATAGTGTTCATCTCAAAAGAGGGAAGAAATGAGGTATAGATAAGGGAAGTGGGCTGCAGAGTTCCTAGAAGCCCATCTAAACATTCGAACTGGGAGGAAAATAGCCAAACTCTACCTTCTTGGGAGGCCTATGAATTCCTAATTTTCAGGCCATCTGGATTCAAGATGAGTGGCTGAATGACCTTGTGAATGATTCTTCTAATGGAGTTGCCAGGTTAAAGGAGATTTAATTTAATGTTAATCAAAAGAAAATTTTATTCAGGTTTGGTGATGAACAGACAACCATAAGGAAAAGAAGTGACACTAATAATTTTTCCTCAGACTTTCCTTTCAGACATACAAAATATGAGATAAAGACCAAACCTATAGATCAAGGCAGGTATTCTCCTAGCTCTGAGGCTTAGTGTTAACTAGCAGCCAGCCAAACCATTGTTCCAGACCTAAGGACAAACTCCCACTACCAGGAAATGCCTTTGCCCAATAGGGAAGGACTCATTTTTCTTCCTCTGGCTTTTTCTAAGACTGTGGCAGATCAGAATTATTCAAATTAACAGTGCTGAAAGGTCTTATTTCTTGGATTCACTGGAAATGGTTGTAGTAAATTAGAATGAGTCAGAATTTTAGTTCGACAGAAAATGATTATATTATGTTCCCTGCAAATCCCTGGGTCTATGTCTGCCGAACTCTCCGTATTTCAGATAGCCTCAGGAAATCAGGAGGAAATGAGATGTGCAGTCTGGGTTGCCAGGAAAAGTGTACTTAAGTGATCTGCCATTGACTTGGTTAGAAAATTTAGGGAAAAACAGGTTTTCTAGAAAATGAAATTGCCTGCAGGTTTCACAGTCCGATTCAAAGGCTTGACACCTAGAAATTATGACATTTGCAGGTAATGGGTGTTTTCCTTTTTTAATCATTTGTCTCCTGCAAGCCAACTGAACCAACCGCTTTCTTTTGAATTGTAGTCCTTAGGAATGAAATATCATTTCTTTCTTCTTCATGGCAAAGCGGTTTTCCAAAAATGTTTTCTATGTGATCCAGCATTTTGACTTTCAAGAAGGCTTCATCCAAGATCAGGTGTTTATTTGTCCAGGCCAGCTTTTCACTGAGTTGAGAAACGCAAGATGAAAGATCCTGCTGTGATGTATATTTTAATAAATATTCTATAAAGAGGCTGTGATTGTCACTCTTTGCGCATATGCACAGTCTACTGTAGTTTTGGGTACAAACCCTGCTGTGAATCAGAGAAGATTGCTCTGACTCTCATCTCCTTGTTTTATCAAGAACCAAAGTAAAAACAAGTAGCACTTGAAAAAATGCCAGAAGTATATTAAGAATGGGAAAATTCTTTTGGAGGTGAGGTTTAGGGATGGTGTGAATGTTTTGGGGTATACAAGTATGTGAATGTGTGCTTCAAGCTAATGATGCTCAAGGGCTGATAAATAGATTAGAATAAAATGGGCCTGGCATAATTTTTAGTATTTTTATTTTCATAATGTCACAGCCAAATAAGGTACTTTAGCTTGAGGCTCGAATAGCTACTTGAAGGACTTTATTATTGCTGCTGAAAAGGTCTGTGATCAAATTTTTAGTACATTTATAAAAATGATGGATGGCAACAGTGACCAAGAAAACAGCATTATAATTTCTGCAGCCCCAGGAATTGTTATTGTAATAGCCCAAATGGAGCACATGCCTAAGAACCCAATCCACTTGGGAACCCATGATTGCATTTCTCCTGAATTGAGACTAAAGGAAACTAAGGGTGGCTTTCTAATAAGGGTATGTGCATTTACAAAAAAGCAAAATATGACACACATTCAAGTCATAATCTCAGCACATGTAGTGTTAGATTTCAAACGTTCAGTTACAACACTGGAATCCCAACAATAGGCTCAAGAGGACACCTATATGGGGATCCATAATCCTATCGGTTCCTTGCACAGGTATTAATCTTTCATTTAGCTAAAAGACTAAGAAAGTTATCTTTGTCCCTACGGCCCTTAATGTCTGATTTGATCCAGGATTGAATGGAAAATCCCTGAATTTTCCTTTCCATGAATGCCAAGTCACCGTCTGATAGAAGTGAATAACCATACTTGCCTGCCCAAAGGAAATACAAGAAGACCAGTAACCAGAGCATCTTTAGGCATGGTAACTGTTAAAACATGGGTATCTTGCCTTCGCTTTGGGAATCTGACTAATGGAGAAGAGAGGGAGAAGGAAGTGAAGTTGAACTTCAATTATGAAAGATTTAAGGAGATGGTGCTTTTACTGTGCGCCAATGTAGTTCATGCTTTTAAATGCTTTTATACTAATTCTTTCCTTAATGAAAATAATCCAGTTTTTTTTATTCAAGCCCATAAGAGCCCAAAGTGGTTCACATAATAGCAAACTGTAATAAATGCTTTTGAAAAAAGGAAAACATTTAGCAAATGTGAACCAGAGTCAGAACTATATTTCTTAATTTGGCCAAGCAAAACAATAGATAGCATTTTGCCTTCTCAGAACATGAAGCTCAATTACTTGCAGGAGGTTTTCAAATTAAGGGAAGAGAGGCTAACCATCAAGTCAATTTCCTTAGGTTTGAAGTTTGCCGTAGAATGAGTCTGGATTTGAAGATTAATTAAAATAATAAGCCATTTAATACGTCTTGTCAGGGGCGGCCAAACCCATCCAACTTATGTAGAAGCATTATTTGGGAGACTGGCTGCTGGCTGAGTAGGTTGGGAATGGGGTATGGAATTTAGGATAATTGGAGGACTATGCCAGTAGTCCAGAGTACCCTCCATCTATTTGTTATCTCTTAGAACTGGGTTATTGGTCTCAGGCCACCGCCTGGTAGAAGGGGCCCACCTAGGGGCATAACAGAGTTTGGGCCTGGGAGTCAGAAAGATCTGGGTTCTAATCCTGGCTAAACCATTTGTCTGCTGTGAGACCTTGGGCAAGTCATTTCACTTCTCTGTGCCTCAGTTACCTCATATGTAAAATGGGGATTAAGACTGTGAGGCACATATGGGACATGATCTGTGTCCGACCTGGTTGCCTTGTATCTACCCCAGCATTTAGAACAGTGCTTGGGAAAAAGTAAGTGTTTAACAAATGCCATTTAAAAAAAAAACCCAGACAGAGTCAACTTCAGATCTTTGGCCGCCTCGAGGCAGGGAATAATTCCCTGCTCTCTCCTGTTCTTTAGTAATGGCACAAGCAACATTCAATCTGTCTGTAGTATTTATTGAATGTTTATTGTGTGCAGAGCACCATACTAAGTGCTTGGGAGAGTTTAGTACAACAGAGGTGGTAGACACAATCTCTCCTCACAACAAGGTGTATATATCTATAATGTATTTATTCATTTATCTATTTATATTAATATCTGTCTCCCCATTTAGACTGTGAGCTCATTGTGGACAGGAATGTGTCTGTTGTTTTAGAACAGTACTTGGGAAATAGTAAGCTCTTAAGAAATACAATTATTATTATTATTACAGTATAGTCTCCCAAGCTCTTAGTACTGTGCTTTGCACACAGTGAGCACTCAATAAATACCATTGAATGAATGAATGAACAAGCTTATAGTCGAGGAAAATGTAGACATTAATATAAATAAATGATTTATAGATATGTGCATAGGTACTGTGGGCCTGAGGGTGGGCGATTACCAATTGTCCAAAGGGGAGAGGTCCAAGTGCAGAGACAACACAGAGGGAGCCGAGAAAAGGGGGGCTTAATCTGGAAAGAGCTCTTGGAGGAAATGTGACCTTAAAAAAGGCTTTGAAGGAGGGGAGAGTGGTAGTCTGGCCTCAATAGAGGAGGAAGGAGTTAGAAGAGCGTTTCCCCAATGCCAGTTCTGCCCCATGCCAACTCAGTTCTACCCCCCTAATGGATCACTTCAGTCGTGTGAAACACTCAACCCTGCTGTCGCCATCTTAAAGTGTGAACAAGGGTCACATAGACCTGAACTATAAGCTCCTTAAGGACAGATATTGAGGTGTGGTGTACTCTCCCAAGTGCTTAGTACAGCGCTCTACACATAGTAGAGAAGGAGTGTGGCCTAGTTGACAGAGCACGGACCTGGGAGTCATAAAGATCTGGGTTCTAATCCTGACTCTGTCACGTGTCTGCTGTGACTTTGGGAAAGTCACTTAACTACTGCTGTGAGCCCCCTGTGGGGCAGGGAGTTTGTCCAACCTGATTTGTTTGTATCCATCCCAGCCCTTAGTACAGTGCTTGGCTCATGTTGTTGTCTTATGCTGTTGTCATGTCTGACCCATTGCGATGCCATGGACACATCTCTCCCAGAACGCCCCACTATCATCTGCCATCGTTCTGGTAGTGTGTCCATAGAGTTCTCTTGGTAAAAATATAGACACGGTTTACCATTGCCTCCTTCTGCGCAGTAAACCTGAATCCCCGTCCTCAACTTTCTCCCATGCCGCTGCTGCCCAGCCCAGGGGAGTTTTGATTTATAGCAGATTTCCTGCCACTTGCTCGCCGCTGGCCAAGCTAGGAATGAAATGGGTATACCTCTAGTTGAGGTATACCCATTCATAGTCGAGACTGGTAGAGTACTGGAAACTCTCCAGGTGCGACTCTGAGAGGTGGCTTGGCCCCTATTAAGTGCTTAACAAATGACATTTTAATCATTATTACTTTAACAAATACCACTGATTCATTTAGAAAAGCATCGTGGCTCAGTGGAAAGAGCACGGGGTTGGGAGTCAGAGGTCATGGGTTCTAATCCTGGCTCTGCCACTTGTCAGCTGTGTGACTTAGGGCAAATCACTTAACTTCTCTGTGCCTGAGTTACCTCATCTGTAAAATGGGGATTAAGACTGTGAGCCCCATGTGGGACAACCTGATTACCTTGTATCCCCCTCCAGCACTTAGAACCCTGCTTGGCACATAGTAAGCACTTAACGAAGACAATTATTATTATTATTATTATTATTTATGGATAATTCTCACCTCTGCCATCTATATGAGGGATTCCACTGCTGCCTACTGTGCTCGTGTCTCGAGGCGGTGGATTAACTCATTTACCATCATTATTATTATTATTACTATCAGAAGCTCGCCCTGATGACAATTCACAATTGAAAGAAACCTTGTTAAATACCTATGCACACATTCATACACATATAGAGAACAGACCTGCAAGTGCGCTTTACAATGTACTGTAGGCTGTGTTCTGGGTATCTTTCTAATCTTCATTTACATCCACTCCCTTGGAGAACTCATTCTCCCCCATAATTTCAACTCCCATCTCTATGAAGATGATTCCCAAATCTACATCTCCAGCCTTGATCGCTCACCTCCTCTGCAGTCTTGTATTTCCATCTGCCTTCAAGACAACTCTATTTACATGTCCTGTCAACACCTCAAACTTTACAAGTCCAAAACAAAGCTCTTCCTTTTTCCACCTAAACCCTGTTCTCCCCGTGATTTTTCCATCACTGTAGATGGCACCACCATCCTCCCTGTCTCAGACACCCATAACCTTGGGATTATTCTTGACTCCTTCACGATCAGGTTGGACACACTCCATGTTCCAATTGGGGCCTACACACCTAATCCCCATCTTACAGATGAGCTAACTGAGGCAAAGAATAGTGAAGTGACTTGCCCAGTGTCACACAGCAGACAAGGTGGAGATGCCAGGACTAGAACCCAGGTCCTGCTGACTCCCAGGCCTGTGTTCTATCCACGAAGGCATGCTGTTTCCCTGGTGTACTGAACTCTTCCCAGCACTAAGTACTGTGCTTCACACACAGTAAGTGCTCAATAAAAACTATTAATTGATTGATTGATTACTATACCCCTGCCCAGCTATTTGATCATAGCACTCTGTACCCCAGTGGAAATATAACTGGAAGAGAAAAGTGAGGGTAATCAATCAACAGTATTTATTGAACACTGCACTGTACTAAACACTTGGGAAAGTACAATACAATAAAGCTAAAGCAATCCCTGCAACAAGGAGCTTACAATCTACAGCGGAAGATTGACATTACAATAAATTACAGTTAAGGGAAATAGTAAAGTATAAGGATATGGGGATAAGTATCAAAGAGCTTAAAGATGCAGGGAGTGCTGTGCAAACCGCAAAACTAAAACCAATTCCTCGACTCATGTTCTTAGTTGTGAAATGTTCTTGGTTGTGAAATCTCATGTCCAAGCCTCATCCATAGTTCTCTAAAGGGGACATCATCATCACAGTAAGAAGATTGTAAGCTTGTTGTGGGCAGGGATTGTAATTGTTTATTGTTGTATTGTAGTTTCCCAAGAGCTTAGTACAATGCTCTGCACACAGGAAGCACTTAATAAATATGATTGAATGAATGAACATGAGAACCAGTGTGATTTAGTGAATAGAGCATTGGCCTAGGAGTAAGAAGGGTCTGGGTTCTAATCCCAGCTCCACCACTTATCTGCTATGTGAATTCAGATAAATCACTGAAGTTCTCTGTGCCTCAGTTACCTCAACTGTAAAGAGGGGATTAAAACTTTGAGCCCCATGTGGAACATGAACTGTGTCCAACCGGATTAGCCTGTATATACCCTAGTGCTTAGTATGTGCCAGGCACATAATAAGATTTTAACAAATACCATTAAAAGAAAACAAACAAAAACTGCACACCCATGAGAGAGAGACATTTTTAGAATCTTGAATGAAATACTTAAGCTGTTCTTTCTGCTTAAGGCAGCCCCACCAGAAATAACTGGGGTTCCTTAATAGAGGAATATCTTGTCTAGAATGCAAACACAAAGGTGTGGGAAAGGAAAGGGAGAAAATAAATCTGTCATTTGTAACTTGTAGCCTACATTTTGAGGTGATTTTCTTGTTTCAGACTTCACACCTGCTTTGGTTTTTGGGTGGGGTAGAACTGTCCTGAGGTGATGCCAAGTTATTGATTTACCTAAGTTGGAAGATATTGATCCTGCAACAATGGTCTTTTATGCCTTTCTTCCTGAGGCTGAAGAGAGGTTTGCTATTGTCTGTGGAGGCAGTGCAGCTGAATAACAGTGGCTCATTGTGACAATATTGATCAAACTGCAGTCTAACTGGGTTAGACCTGTTGTACATTTCACCACTCTCCACACCAAAAATTCCTTTTTTAAAAAAAGTAATATTGTGGACTTTTTGGAGACACAGGCCCCTCAAAGGCTGAATTTTGATTTTATTTTTAACCTAGCCAGTGATTCTCAGTGAGCCACCCACAAATGAATGACTAGCCTAGCATACAGAATCCACTGAGTTGACAAAATGACATATGAAGTATCCGTTTTAGTAGTAATAGTTGTAGTAGTAGTAGTAGTAATAGTTATATTTACTGAGGGTCCTACTGAACATAGAGCACTGTACCAAGTGCTTGAGAGGTACAACAGGCACACAAGACAGGTTTCATCAAGGGGATATCACTCTAACTGGGGGAACAGACATAGAAATATTAAATATGCATATGTGCACACAGTTGCTGGGAATGGACAGAAATGAAAAAATACAAGAAGGGGCTGGAGGGTTACTAAAACTCAGGGAACTTATTGTCAGAGAAGGCTTGTTAGAGGAATGAGATTTTAGAAGTGTGGGAAATCAGTCAATCATATTTATTGATCACTTACTGTGTGCATTCCACCATACTAAGCCCTTGGGGGAGTACGGTACAGCAGAGTTGGTAGACATGTTCCCTGCCCACAGTGAGCTTACAGTGTAGGGGAAGGCTGAGATCTGGCAGAGCATTGTGACAAACAAACAACCTAGGAGAGGGAGGAAGAAACCAGGAGAGTCACTCCTTAATGCCCTCCCCAAAAGTATAAGCTAACCGATCAGATAGAAGCTTTGGGGAAGACAAGGAAGGCCAGGTTTGGAAGAAGGAGAACTTCGGTCCTCTTGAGGTGAGGGGAAGCAAGCTGGCCTGCCTAGGAGAGACCTTAAAAGCAAAGTACCCAAGTTCTGGGCTCTCCTACCATGTCTCCAGGGAGTTCTTTCCATCAGGATTTAGGGCTGAAAGTCCCCAGTAACATCACAAGTGCTTAATAAATACCGTTGATTAATTGGTTGATTGATTGCCATGAGGGGCAGGGAGAAAGGAGATCCAGGCTCTAGAGACAATGTGAGCAAGGACTCAGAAGTGAGCAAGAGGAGAGGAGGATACAGAAGATGGCCTTGGAAAGAACAGAGGGAACTGGAGTTAATGGCAGGAAGGAAGCTCAGCTGGTTTTTCTCATGGAAAAAAATCTAAGACTAAAGTCATTAAATCTGACTGAAACTTACATTATTGTAAAGGAGAGGTATTGAAAGAGACTCTGGTTCTAATCCCAACTCTGCCATTTTCCTGCTCTGTGACCTTGGGAAAATTGCTTAACTTCTGCGGAACTCATTTTTTTCAGCTGTTTGAGTGAAGAGGGATATGTTGTGAAGGAATAATTCGTAGTTAAAACTCCACATAACATTAGATAAGGAGGCAGAATTGGTGAAAATAAGTAAAGTGAGGGAAAAAAAGCCAATGAATAAGCATCATATAGAAGACTCCTCTGGTTTGGAAACTGGACTATGAGAAAAGGATCAGGGGAAGATAGTACATTGAACCAAAGCAAGTTACATGAACCTCTTTACCAGACAACAAAAGTTCAGTTGTGCCTTGTGAAGGCAGAAGTTATTTGTAGTAACAGAGGGATAATCATTACTGCAGAGAGAAAACTGTGATTGGAGCCCTGCCTTTGTGCTATACCATTTTATTCTAGTATAAAGTCTTTCATTCAAGGATCCCAATGCTCTTTATGAGTATCAAGCATCCTCACTGTACCTCTATGAGGTTAGCAACATTATTTCCTCTTCACAGCTAACACAGAAGTCGAGTTCCTTGACGCTAATCACTAGTTGGTGGCACAGCCAGAAGGGAAAGCTCACAGTTTTATTTCTCTACATTCACCCTAGTCTATTCCCAAATCCACAGAAAATGCAGGGATAATCCAAAATGGAGCATCAAAAGCCAGAAGCAACATTGGGACTCTACATCCAGTCAAGTAACTAGGCTAGGGAAAACTATTGATTCTGGTCATCCAAAGACAACAAAGTAAGAAAAAGAGGAGGACAGGAATTTGTAATGATAGATGCAAATTGAATCCAATTTAAGCAGGGCATAGTAGAGGGTTTCACTGTCTAGTCAATTTAACCAAGTGAGCGAAAATGTGCGACAGACTTTTCACCACTTTCAAAACCCTATTAAAATCACATTTCCTCTAAGAGGTCTTTCCTGACTAAGCCCTCATTTGTCTACTCCCTTTTCCTTCTGCATCACCTATGCATTGGATTGTACCTTTTAAGCTATTGATATTCATCCCACCCTCACCCCCCAGCACATCTGTCTCCCAGCTAGACTGTAAGCTCCTTGTGGGAAGGGAACACATCCACCAATTCTGTTTTTGTCTCTAGAGCTTAGTACAATGTTCTGCTTAGGAAGTGTTCAACACCAACTCTCTCCTCGACCCCCTCCAATCTGGCTTCTGTCCCCTACATTCCACGGAAACTGCCCTCTCAAAGGTCACCAATGACCTCCTGCTTGCCAAATCCAATGGCTCATACTCTATCCTAATCCTCCTCGACCTCTCAGCTGCCTTCGACACTGTGGACCACCCCCTTCTCCTCAACACGTTATCCGACCTTGGCTTCACAGACTCCGTCCTCTCCTGGTTCTCCTCTTATCTCTTCGGTCCTTCATTCTCAGTCTCTTTTGCAGGCTCCTCCTCCCCCTCCCATTCCCCTTACTGTAGGGGTTCCTGAAGGTTCAGTTCTTGGTCCCCTTCTGTTCTCGATCTACACTCACTCCCTTGGTGACCTCATTCGCTCCCATGGCTTCAACTATCAGCTCTACGCTGATGAGACCCAAATCTACAACTCTGCCCCTACTCTCTCTCCCTCCCTCCAGGCTCGCATCTCCTCCTGCCTTCAGGACATCTCCATCTAGATGACTGCCCGCCACCTAAAACTCAACATGTCCAAGACTGAACTCCTTGTCTTCCCTCCCAAACCCTGCCCTCTCCCTGACTTTCCCATCACTGTTGACGGCACTACCATCCTTCCCGTCTCACAAGCCCGCAACCTTGGTGTCATCCTCGACTCCGCTCTCTCATTCACCCCTCACATCCAAGACGTCACCAAAACCTGCTGGTCTCAGCTCCGCAACATTGCCAAGATCCGCCCTTTCCTCTCCGTCCAAACCGCTACCCTGCTCACTCAAGCTCTCATCCTATGCCGTCTGGATTACTGTATCAGCCTCCTCTCCGATCTCCCATCCTCCTGTCTCTCCCCACTTCAGTCCATACTTCACACCGCTGCCCGGATTGTGTTTGTCCAGAAACGCTCTGGGCATGTTACTCCCTTCCTCAAAAATCTCCAGTGGCTACCAATCAACCTACACATCAGGCAGAAACTCCTCACCCTCGGCTTCAAGGCTCTCCATCACCTCGCCCCCTCCTACCTCACCTCCCTTCTCTCCTTCTACAGCCCAGCCCGCACCCTCCACTCCTCTGCCACTAATCTCCTCACCGTGCCTCGTTCTCACCTGTTCCGCCGTCGACCCCCGGCCCACGTCATCCCCCTGGCCTGGAATGCCCTCCCTCCCCACATCTGCCAAGCTAGCTCTCTTCCTCCCTTCAAGGCCCTACTGAGAGCTCACCTCCTCCAGGAGGCCTTCCCAGACTGAGCCCCCTCCTTCCTCTCCCCCTCCTCTCCCTCTCTATCCCACCTGCCTTACCTCCTTCCCTTCCCCACGGCACCTGTATATATGTATATATGTTTGTACGTATTTATTACTCTATTTATTTATTTATTTATTTATTTTACTTGTACATATTTATTATATTTATTTTATTCTGTTAATATGTTTTGTTTTGTTCTCTGTCTCCCCCTTCTAGACTGTGAGCCCACTGTTGGGTAGGGACCGTCTCTATATGTTGCCAACTTGTACTTTCCAAGCGCTTAGTACAGTACTCTGCACACAGTAAGTGCTCAATAAATACGATTGAATTAATGAATGATTGAATGAAGTGCTCAGTAATAAGTAAATTATGTAAGGTTAATAAGGTGTGATATAACTGGATGGGTAAGATGAGCAGAAAGGGCAACCAAGATGATCATGGGGATGGGAAAGATTCCTTATGAGGGTAGGACTCTTCAGTCTGGAAAGTCAAAGGTTGAGAGGAACATAAATGAAGTTTATAAAATCATGGAGGTGTGGTAGGGCACACACAGACTTTTTATTCACAAATCCAACAGCATCAGAAGGAGCAATATGCATTTATTGAACCCAGAGTAATAATTATTATTATGAAAATTTATATAATGCCAAGGTGAATGGGTATGTTATCTCCATTTTACAGATGAGAAGTTAAGTAACTATGCAGAAGGCAAGTGGCAGAGGCAGAATTAGAACCCAGGTCTTCCGACACTGACTCCTGTGCTCTTCCCACTGGACCATACTGCTGTTCTAAGCCTGAGGGTGGTAGACTTTAAATAAGCAAAACTTCTTCACAAAGTGGATTTCATAAGTATAGGGATTTGGTTGCTTGAGAAAGTTGCACAGGTCAAAAATAAGAATAAGCTCAGAGGATAAATTCATGGATGAATGGTCATTCATTCATTCATGCATTCAGTTATATTTATTGAGTGCTTACTGTGTGCAGAGCACTGTACTAAGCACTTAGAAAGTACAATTCAGCAACAGAGACGATCCCTTCCCAACAACGGGCTCACAGTTTATGGGGGGAGAGAGAGACAACAAAATAAATCAAGTATACAGGCATCAATAGCATCAAAATAAATACATAGAATTATAGATATATACACAATAATAATAATGGTCTATAGTGGATTCTTCATTAGAGGGAAAATTAGGGGTGTAGAGTAAAAACTTAGGGACGGAAGGGATGGTAATTTTAAGAAAAGGAGGGTAGCCATTACACTGTTCCTCCAAACTTATTGTTGCCAATCTGTAGTATTTACTGAGCACCTGTTGAGTGTAGGGAACTGTACCAAGCACTTGGGAGATCAGCATAAAATTAGTAAACATGAACCCTACCCTCAGAGAGTGTACAGTCTAGTGGAAAATTTGCCACTGTCAGAGACAGAATGCTCAACTGGTTGGTCCATTTTGCTGACCCAGTAATGGCATCAATTGAGTTTTTATGAAAATGTCCTCTCCAAATACAGGCCTTAATTGCAATGGCTCTTGTGTCCTTGGAATTTAAAACCAGATGGGAACCTAATAGCGTGGTATTTCATAACAGATGATGTAAACCCTGACAGTGAAGTTTCCTGATGGGCAAGAGGAGCGCTGAAAAGACAAGGGCAGGCCCTACTGTCAAAATCACACCATGTGCTGATGTGTTTGCTCCTTGAAGCCCCTTACAATTTTTCACATTTCCTTCATTGTTTCATGATTCATTCATTCATTCATTCATTCATTCATTCATTCATTCTTAATTATTGAGTGCTTACCATGTACAAAGTTCATGACACTCTGCTCAAAAAGAAAAATCCTTTCTTGGTTGCAGGGCCCCAAGCTAATCTACCTACTCCACTTGCTTCCCACATTTCTCTTGTGATGAACTGTCTGAGGCTGGGCTTGCCACCATTGTTAAAGCATTTATTCTGTCTTTGTCTTCAGTTGCCCCATTCCAACTCACCAAACTGCAGCTGTTAAGTGAAACTACCCCCGTGTATTTTTCCTGGTGTTTAGTACAGTGATCTGCACATAGTAAAAGCTTAATAAATATGATTACTACTGCTGCTACTACTACTACACAGAAGCAGCATGGCTCAGTGGAAAGAGCACGGGGCTTTGGAGTCAGAGGTCATGGGTTCGAATCCCAGCTCCGCCACATGTCTGCTGTGTGACCTTGGGCAAGTCACTTAACTTCTCTGAGCCTCAGTTACCTCATCTGTATGAGTGGGGATTACGACTGTGTCCCACGTGGGACAACCTGATAGCCTTGTATCCCCCCCAGCACTTAGAACAGTACTTTGCACATAGTAAGTGCTTAACAAATGCCATCATTATTATTATTACTGCTATTATTGTATGTCTCATCCAGGGCAGGTGTTGAAAAAGTTGAGCAATTAGGTTGACTTTAGAGAAGCGGTGTGGCCTAGTGGATAGAGCACAGGACTGGGACTCAGAAAGACCTAGTTCTAAACCCAGCTCTGTCACTTGCCTGCTGTGTGACCTTGGGCAAGTCAGTTAACCTCTCTGTGTCTCTGTTCCCTCTTCTATAAAACAGGGATTAAGATTGTAAACCCCGTGTGAAACAGGAACTCTGTCCAACCAAATTTGTTTGTAACCGCCCCAGTGTTTAGTACACTGCCTGGCACATAGTGAGTGCTTAGCAGCATGGAATAGTGGTTGGAGTGGGGGCCTGGGAGTGTGGGTAATGGGTTCTAATCCCAGCTCCACCACTTGTCTGTTGTGTGACCTGGGGCAAGTCACTTCACTTCTCTGGGCCTCAGTTCCCTCCTCTATAAATTGGGGATTGAGACTGTGAGCCCCATGTGCGACAGGGACTGTGTCCAACCCGATTTGCTTGTGTCCACCCTGGCACTTAGTACATTGCCTGGCATAAGCTCTTAGCAAATACCACAATCATTATTTTTTATTATTATTATTATTATTAACAAATGCCACTATTAAGAGTCATATTGTGTTTGGATTTCTATCTTGCCATTCAATGTTGAGAATGGTCTCTAAGTGACTCTGATGGAATTACTCTAGGACTTGGATTTGGTGTTTCTAATGGGCCCAGGTGTCACAACCACATAAAATGTTGTATAGCAAAACAGCTCTATAGACCTCCAGTTTGGCCTGAAACCTGATAAAACATTGCAGCCACAATCTTTCTAACAATCTCCCAGAGGATATGCTGGCCTTTTCGATTGGATTTTCTACTTCCTTGCTGATCACTGCATCATTGGATAGTGCGTTGCTAGGTAACATAATTCTATGATGGCATTCAGTTCCTTCTGCCAACGAAGGTTCTTGGTTGTGCATAAGGTTTCCCTGGTGCCGACTAATATAGTTTTTTTTTTACCTCAGTTTTCTTCAGATTTATTGTCAGCCAGTGATGCCGGGCTGACTCTGACAAGTGCCCTCTTGGGTGTGTGCCTTCAGACTCAGTCATCCACATGATAACAGCTTGTGAATGGTAGTTCCTTAGTACAGTGCTTGGCATATAGTAAGTACTTAACAAATACCAAAAGTAACAGACTTGCGATACTGATGTTCAGTTCACTTGTTACCTCCTCCTGCAAGGCTGTGTAAAATAAATTGAACAGAACCAGTCCCATGACCTTTACCCTATTTGGGAGAGGAAACAAGTCAGAAAAAGGCACCCCCCAGTTCTTAAATGACCAGTTGTGCCATTTTGAAACAATCACAGCATCATGTCGATCTCAGGAAACTCTGATTTACTAAGTACCTGCCAGGGCCCAAAGCTAATGATGTTGCCCCTGCCCACAAGGAGCTTGCAATTTATATGGCATTAAAGTACATTACAGGTAGGGGAAGTGGGAGAGTATAACAATATTTACATAAGTGCTGTTGGGCTTGGGTGAGTATCAAAGGGCTTATGGGGTTCACAGCCAAATGCAGAGGCAACATGGAGGGGAGCAAGGGGAGTGGAAATGAGGACTCCACCATTGCCTCTAGTGTGACCTTGGGCAGGTCTTCTCTGTGCTTCAGTTACCTTATCTGTAAAATGGAGATTAAGATTGCGAGCCCTGTGTGGGACAGGGACAACATCCAACCTGTTTATCTTGTATCTACCCAGTGCTTAGAACAGTGCCTGGCACATAGTAAGTGCTTAACAAATATTTAAAAAAAGGATTGAAAAGGGTGATAGGATAGTCTAGCTGTATGACAATATTTTGAACCTGAGTCCCCCTCTTTTGGTGGGGAGGATGGGGGCATGTTCACAAAATATCACGGACGGAGAACCAGCGGTAGATTGAATGTGAGAGCTACAGGGTGGTGAAGAGCCAAGGATGACACCAAGATGGTGTAGTTCTGGGACAAAGCGGTTGGTAGTGGTATTGACGGAGATGGTTAAGTGAGAAGGAAGAGTAGGCTAGCAGGGAAGTTGAGAGGTTTAGTTTTAGATGTAGAGTTTAAGATGATGTAGGAGCAGCATGGCTTAGTGGAAAGAGCACAGGCTTAGGAGTCAGAGGTCGTGGGTCTAATCCTGACTCTGCCACTTGTCTGCTGTGTAACCTTGGGCAAATCAGTCAACTTCTCTGTGCCTCAGTTACCTCATCTGTAAAATGGGGATTAAGACTGTGAGCCCCACGTGGGACAACCTGATTACCGGATTACTCCAGCACTTAGAACAGTGCTTGACACATAGGAAGTGCTTAACAAAAACCATAGTTATTATTATTATTATGTAGGGAAATTCCTCTTGCCAAGGGTTACAAGGAATTGCAGGATTTTAAATTAGACAAGTGAATGGAGCTGGGGAGTAGATTTAGGAGTTATCCTGATTGGAGATTTTAGCTAAAGCCATGTGAGCAGATTTTTTTTATGGTGTTCATTCACACACTTACTATGTGCGAGGCTCTGTACTGAGTGCTGGGGTAGATACAAGATAAGCAGGTTGGATACAGGCCCTGTCCCACACGAACATCACAGTAAGTAAGAAGGAGGAAGGTTCAATCCATCTTTTACAAATGAGGTAACTGAGATGGTAACAAACTTGCCCAAGGTCACATAGAAGACAAGTGACAGAGCTGGATTAGAACCCAGGCCCTCTGGCTCCCAGGCCTATGTTCTTTCCTTTGGTGGGGTGGGGGGGAGGAGAGAGAAAGAGAAGAGAAGAGAAGAGAAGAGAAGAGAAGAGAAGAGAAAAAAGAAGAGAAGAGAAGAGAAGAGAAGAGAAGAGAAGAGAAGAGAAGAGAAGAGAGGAGAGAAGAGAAGAGAAGAGAAGAGAAGAGAAGAGAAGAGAAGAGAAGAGAAGAGAAGAGAGGTAAGGCTAGATGACGGGGACAGATCCTTATAGTAACCTGTATGCTTGTAGATTTCAGTAAGGGTGACAGCAGATTCGAATGCTGTACCATTTTTCATTGCTCTGACTGCATTAGGGCCCTTACAACAGTTGGAATCAGTCCTCTCTTTCTAGCTTGGTAAGTTTTCTATGCTTTGTAGGGCCTCATCTTTAGTTGTAAGAGATGTGATGAAAAAGACATTGAAGTGTTTGTCATTTCTCACACTCCCCTCCTGAACTGTGTTGAGGTTGGCGCCACCTTTAATCTTCAGAGGTGCTATGAGAGGGTGTGCAGGGGCTAAATAGCTTTTCTGTGGTATTTATTAAGCACTTACTAGGTGTCAAGACTGTCCTAAGTGCTGGAGTGGATACAGCTTTCATATTGATATAGGTCACATTTTATATTTCCCAGGGTACAGAGATCAGTGAAGGCCCCATTTATTTGCAGAAATCAGTAGTAACTATGGGCCACAATCTGGAGGCCTCCAATGCTACAATGTCCATTAGCTTCCTTTCTAAATAAGGCAACTTCTTGAATAATCTGTTTTTTTCAAAAAATCTGAATTCCTCCTGAGCTTCAGTCATTTATATATGCTGACAAAAATGATTTTTTCAGTCAAATGAGGCTTTGTTCCTTATCAATTCCGTCCATCTTGGCAAAATGACTTACAGCAGCTGTTCCATTAAGTAAAATCTGATAGAAACAGAGTCTGCATAGATATAAACATAAACATTAGTTTCTATGGAAACAAAAGTGCATGAGAGATTACTTGAAAATGGGTGAGCCTATATTCCCAGAATCAAATGCCCAATATATATTGCATTCACCAGAGACTTTACCAATGACTCTGAATTTTTGGTAAGTTTGCAGAGCAAAGGATATATGTGATTTGGGCTGAAATGGACAGCAAAATCCATAGGTGACAGAACCAAACATCATTTTAAATTGAATCAAAGCCATAGAGTTTCCAAACTGAAAGAGAATGCAGAGAATATTATGGCACTGGCCATAATATCTGGAATGTATTTACTGTACCTGTAATTTATTTAATCTATGTAATTCATTTATATCAATGTCTGTCTCACCCTCTAGACTGTAAGCTCATTGTGGGCAGGGAACGTGTCTACCAACTCTATTGTACCATGCTCTCCCAAGTGCTTAGTACAATACAATGCTCTGGCTTAGTGGAAAGAGCACAGGTTTGGGAGTCAGAGGTCATGGGTCTAATCCTGACTCTGCCACTTGTCTGCTGTGTAACCTTGGGCAAGTCACTTAACTTATCTGTGCCTCAGTTACCTCATCTGTAAAATGAGGATGAAGACTGTGTGCCCGCTGTGGGACAACCTGATCACCTTGTAATCTCCCCAGTGCTTAGAACAGTGCTTTGCATGTAGCAAGCGCTTAATGAATGCCATGATTATTATTATTATTATTTGTACAATAAACGCTCAGTGTATGTCATTGATTTATGGATTAATTGATTGACCCCATTCAGCACTGGGAATGGTCAGGACACTTTGGCACTTGGATCTGTGACCTTTGGGCATTTGCTATTTGCCCCACCCTCAACAACAAAGCTCTTATGTGTTTATGTATAAATTATATAAACTGAATTATTCATTTATAGACGCAGCATGGCTCAGTGGAAGAGTGCAGGCTTGGGAGTTAGAGGTCATGGGTTCAAATCCCGTTTCAGCCACTTGTCAGCTGTGTGACCTTGGGCAAGCCACTTAACTTCTCTGTGCTTCAGTTACCTCATCTGTAAAATGGGAATTAAGACAGTGAGCCCCACGTGGGACAGCTTGATCACCTTGTATCCCCCCAGTGCTTAGAACAGTGCATCACACATAGTAAGTGCTTAACAAATACCATTATTATTATTATTATTATTTATATTAATTTCTGTCTCCCCCCTCTAGACTGTAAGCCCATTGTGAAAGGGAATGTGTCTGCTAACTCTGCTGTATTGTAGTGACTTAAGTGCTTAGTACAGTGCTGTGTACAAAGTATGTGCTCAATAAATACCATTGATTGATTCCTTGATTCTGGCTCTGCCCTTGGGTATGCATAATATTATTATTAATAATAATAACATTTAAACACTTACTATCTGCCAAGCACTTTAGTAAGCTCAGGGGTAGATACCACTGCTTACTGTTTGCGGAGCACTGTATTAGTTGCTTGGGCAAGTACAGTATAGCAAAGTGGGTATACACATTCCCTGCCCACATGGAGCTTACAATTTAGAAGGGGAGACAGGCATTAATGTAAAAAAATATAGATATATACATTAATGCTGTGGAGCTGATGGTGGAATGATTAAAGGGTGCAAATCTAAGTGCAAGGGTGATGCAGAAGGAAGTGGAAGAAGAGGGAATGAAGGCTTAGTCAGGAAAGGCCTCTTGGAGGAAAATCTGCTTTTAATAAGGCAAAACTGGAATGCTTCACAAATTTGTATGTCATCCTTGCGCAGGGGCCATGCTAATCTTTTCTGTATCATTCCAATTTTAGTATATGTGCTGTTGAAGCGAGCCCGATATATAGAGAGCATGAGATAGATAAGGTATTCAGATCAGGTGCAGTCTCTGTCCCACCTGGGGCTCACAGCTTAAGGCTACAAGGCTCAGGATGGCCCTGGATGGTCACCAAACTGAAGGGCCCCGAAGGGCTGGAGTTTGGTGTGACACTAGGACAATTGGATTGGACCTGACTCCCAGACCTGTCCTGTTCTGGACCCTAACCCTCAGCTCAGCCTTAGAAAAACATTGAGCTCTCTGGGCCCCTGCAGACTGGGCATGAGCAATCAATCAGTGGTATTTACTGAGCATTTACTGTTTGCAGATCACTATTCTAAACCCTTGGGAGAATAATACAATAAATACACACCATCTCTGCCCTTAAAGAGCTGAGAATCAGCATGGCCTAGTGGATAGAACACAGGCCTGGGAGTCAGAAGGACCTGGGTTCTAATCCATGCTCTGCCACTTGTGTGCTAGGTGTCCACGGTCAAGTCACTTAACTACTTCTGTGCCTCAGTTACCTCATCTGTAAAATGGGAATTAAGTCTGTGAGCCCCATGTTGGACAGATTCTGTGTCCATAATGATTAGCTTATCTACCCCAGGATTTAGAACAGTGTCTGACACATAGTAAGTGCTTAACAAATACCATAAAGAAAAGATGTTTACAATTCATCAGAGGAGACAGACACTAAAAGACATATATGTATGCTCTTTGTGGGTGGGGATGGAGTGAGTACCTCATCATCATCTTCTTCAGTATGTGTACAAAGCACTGAAGTAAGCACTTGGGAGAGTACAGTATAACAACAAACAGACACATTCCTACCCATAATGAGCTCACAGTCTAGAGGTGAGCTCTAAGTCTAGCGGTATTTATTGGATGTCTACTGTGTGCAGAGCACACAGTACTAAGTGCTTGGGTGAGTAATAATAATAATAGCATTTACTAAGCACTTATTATGTGCAAAGCACAGTTATAAGCACTGGGGAAGTTACAAGATGATCAGGTTGTGCAAAGCACTGTTATAAGCACTGGGGAAGTTACAAGATGATCAGGTTGTCCCACGGGGGGCTCACAGTCTTAATTCCCATTTTACAGATGAGGTAACTGAGGCACAGAGAAGTTAAGTGACTTGCCCAAAGTCACACAGCTGACAATTGGTGGAGCCGGAATTTGAACCCAAGACCTCTGACTCCAAAGCCTGTGCTCTTTCCACGGAGCCATGCTGCTTCTAATGCAACAAGGTCGATAGAGACATTCCTAGTGCACAAAAAGCTTACAGTCTAGAGGGGGAGACATATATTAGTATAAATAAATAATTTATAATATATAATTTGTAGATATGTACCTCAGCACTTAGGGTAGGGTTCAGACTCAAGTCCAGGGTGGCCCAGTAGGGTTGGGGGAAATAGGTGGGAAGATGAGAAGTTAGTCATGGAAGGCTTCCCTGAGGGTGATGAGATTTTGGTAGGGCTTTGAAGCAGAGGGAAGTGGTGGTCTGTCAGATATGAAGGAGGAGGGCATTCCAAGCAGGGAGGAAGTCAGCGTAGGACTTGGTGAGATCCTCTATGCTTAATCCTCATTTCCAGCAGCCAAGTGCCATGTGGTGAAGTGTGGCTTGCAATAATAATAATAATAATATTAGTATTTGCTGAAAACACTTACTATGCACTATACTCAGCATTAGGATGGATACACATAATCAGCTCGGATAGTCTGTGTGGCTGAATACTAAATATTTGTCTCCCTTTGGGATTCCTTTTAAGCAGAGGTTGAGCAGCTTCCACAACCAATTAAAGCTCAGCAGAGGGTTCTGTTGACAACTCCCTTTTCCAGTCACCTCCTCCAGCATTTCATCTTAGAGTTCAATCCTCTAATGCAGTGAATAGAGAAACTTGGACACAGCCAAGCAGCCCTAAGAGAGTAACAACATATGCTCTTCACTTGAAGATAAAACGACTTTAAGTATCTTAGAACTTTGTATGGGTAGTAATTCTGCCACACAGTTCTCTGGTGAGGTCACTTGGGATTCTGTCCCATTTAACAGCTGATAAAACATGCTCTAGTGGAGTCTTTCCAGGGCAAAACTAATGTCAGAAAAAAAAAAATCAGAGAATCCACATATCTGGCCTTAATGAAATCTGCCTCGTTAGCCAGCTAATGATAGGGGGATCTGATGCTAGTGCTTCTCAGTATAATTCAGCATGGATGTCCTGAAGGCATTGAGTTGAGGTTGTACAGGCAGTTTCCTATGTCAGATTCTGTTCACCTACCTACATTCTACTGGCCATGGAGCCCATCTAATTGACAGCTTCTGCCCCAGTGGAAACTTTCCATCAGCCTCAGTTCCCCACCCTGTTTGACCTCAGGGACAGCTCTTAAGCTCCCAGGGTAGCATCAGAATGCCACAGCATTAAAACTCAGCTCTGTCTGGAACTCTACATGGACACTCTAGGACTTTCTTAATTCCCTCTAGAATCCCCTCAGCCATTTCCAGGAAGAACAGAGACATGATGAAAGTAGTGGGTCTGGGGAGAGACTGGTACCTAGAGAGGCCTTCCCTGACTAAGCCCTCTTTTCCTTTCCTTCAACTCCCTTCTGTTTTGCCCTGACTTATTCCATTTATTCATCCCCGCTCCCAGCCCCACGGCACTTATGTATATATCTGCAATTTAGCTATATTAATGTCTGTCTCCCCCTCTAGACTGTAAGCTCACTGTGGGCAGGGAATCTGTCTTTTATATTGTACTATCCCAAGTATTTAGTACAATGCTTTTCACAAAGTAAGCACTCAGTAAGTACGATTGACTGACTGACTAGAGATGCCCCGGATTTTGTTTATAGGGGCTGTTGTCAGCACAACGTAGGTTTGCTACAGTCTTGTGTGGCATTCCAACTTCACTTCCCTGCTAGGGATAGTTTGGTGTTAATTTAATGTCAGAAGTGAGTGGGATGAGGGGTTCCCCGTCACTCTGACCTTACACCCCTCCATGTTCCTGGCCTTCCCTCTCTTCCATCCAACTTTCCACAGCTCAACAGGGAAGCAACATGGCTTAAGAGTCAGAGTTTCTGGGTCCTAATTTCTGCTCCATCACCTACCTGCTGTGTGACCTTGGGCAAGTCACTTAACTCCTCTGTGCCTCAGTTCCCTCATCTGCAAAATGTGGATTCAAGACCTTTACTCCCTTCTACTTAGACTGTGAGCCCCATGTGGGACCTGGTCATCTAGTATCTACTACAGTGCTTCAGAGAAGCAGCATGGCTCAGTGGAAAGAGCACAGGCTTTGGAGTCAGAGGTCATGGGTTCAAATCCCGGCTTTGCTAATTGTTAGCTGTGTGACTTTGGGAAAGTCACTTCACTTCTCTGTGACTGTTACCTCATCTGTGAAATGGGGATTAAGATTGTGAGCCCCACGTGGGACAACCTGATCGCCTTGTATCCCCCCAGTGCTTAGAACAGTGCTTTGCACATAGTAAGCGCTTAACAAATACCATCATCATTATTATTACTACACTGCTTGGCACATAATAAGCACTTTACAAGTACCACAATTATTAATAATTACCTCGAAGTGACCACCACTGTTGTGGTAGTAGCTGGAGGGGGGAGAGGGTGGGGAGTAGTGACAGAGTGATCAGGGAAGTACAAAGAGTGTGCAAAGTAGAAGAAGTCATGCCTAGCCCCAGCCCCTCATGCTTATTTCCCTGTTCCCCTTCCTGCTCTGACACCATAATCAGAGGTTTCCTGACCCAGCAGGAAGGGTAATCATGTTAACCTTAGTGATCTGTAATGTGAAAGTCATTTCTGTAGCTGTCTCCATTAGAAACTGCATTCCTTCACCCATTCTGTCAAGCCCCCATATTTTCCAGACACCTGCAGCCCAGCTTGGTCCTCTGGAAGACTTCCAAAGAGGAGAAGTGGCAGGTGCACACTCTGTAGACTCAGGAACATCGCACACTTTGTTTTTTGGTTCCCCAAAACTGGAATAATAATTTGGAACCCAGAGAGGCACCTGGTTTCGATACCAATCCTCCTGTAATAGCTAGCAAGAGTGTATAAAAGTCTGTGGTTTCCATAACTGGAACATTTAAAGGACTCAGGTGCCCAAGCAGTCATCTTCCAGTATTTATGTACTATACTAAAGGATGAGTAATTACTTTGGCACTCTGGACCTTTACTGTTTCACCTTTTATCCCAGCTCCGCGCAAGTAGTTTGAGGCAAACTGCACCAGTACAGTTGCTATGGCAACGGCAACATCTGTAGTAGATGTAGCATGGAGTGTGTTTGAGCGGAACTGGCTCAAACAGCGATCGGTTGTATGGGAGTTGCGAAGAAAAACAGGTCTTTCTGGGATCAGTACCCTACTGACAGCTATCGCTTCCTTACATTGTCATACACTATTCAAGAAATAGTGCCAAGTGGCTCCAATTTTGGGGCCTTTTAATTCTCGAAGGAATCACACACTTTATGAAGAGAGGATAGACGAAGAGTCTGATTCACCCTCCAAGTACAATACGCAACTCCTCATCATGCCAGTGGAAAAGAAACAGCGTGGCATTAGAAACAGCATGGCTTAGTGGGTAGAGCATGGGCCTGGAGTCAAAAGGACCTGCATTCTAATCCCAGCTCCACTGTTTGTCTGCTGTGTGACTTCAGGCAAGTCACTTTACTCCTCTGTGCCCCAGTTACCTCATCTATTAAATGGGGATTAAGACAGTGAACCCCATGTGGGACGGGTACATTGACCTACCTGATTAGCTTGTTTCTACCCCAGCACTTAGTACAGTGTCTGGCACATAATAAGTGCTTACCAAATACCATAAAAAATGAATAGGCAGCGGTGAGTGGTGATATTCTGAAAGTGCAGCTGAGCAGAAGCATATCCAGATGAACATGTTCCACCTATTTGCCCAAGGTCATACAACAGGCAAGTGGCGGAGCTGGGATTAGAACCCATGACCTTTTGACTCCCGGGTCCGTGCTCTATCCATCACTCCATGCTGCTTCTCTCAGATCCTCCCGGTCCATGACCAGCAGTGGAATCCCATGGTAATGATGCATGCCTTTCATCCAGAAGTTTTGTCTTGTCTTATGCTGTTGAGTCATTTCAGGTCCATAGTGACTCCATGGACCCATTTCTCCCAGAACGTCCCACCTCAATCTGCATTCGTTCTGGTAGTATCTCCGTAGAGTTTAAAAATACAGAATTGGCTAACCATTGCCGTCTTTTGTGCAGGAAACCTGAGTCTCCGCCCTTGTCTCTTTCCCATGCCGCTGCTGCCCAGCACAAGTGAATTTTGACTTGTAGCTAATCAATTGTAGCCTTCCAATCGCTAGCCACTGCACAAAGTAGGAATGGAATGGATAGGTCTCTGCTTGACTCTCCTTCCTGTAGCCAAGACTGGTAGAATATTGGAAACTCACCGGGTGTGATCCTGAGAAGGGAGCCAAATGTCACCCTTTACAGTTATTTACTTTCAGTCTGCATTTTGAATGACCCTTCCACTTATGGACATCCCCCTTTTACACAGGATTTTGACTCCCACGACCCCCTACCCAAGCCAGAAATTGCTGAAAACTGGGTCCTTTTCTGAATGATCAGGTTTGTCTTGGCATGTTGAAAGATGGTGTTGTTTTCAGATCTGAGCCATGCTGCCCTTTACCCTCAAGAGAAGTAACAGTTCATTCAGCTCTTGTGGGCTTAGCCAGAAAAGACATGTAATGGAGCCAATAAGAACTTTCTGGCCAAACACTGTTCTGGCTCTGTCACTTCAGATCACTTCAGGGAGTCAAAGCTTGTGAAGGGTAGTTTTGGGAAAGAAATTAGAGCAAGGGATCTAAATATCATCAGACTAAACAAAGGAGCCCTTTGTTCCCTTGAATTGCATGTTGACTTAAAAACACTATACTACTGTATGTGATCACAAAACTGAAGAAAGAGTCAAAATGCATTTATCATTCAACAGGCAGAATTATTTTGGCATAGAATCTGTGTTGGCAAATACATTATTCTAGCTGACTACATAGTGTTAAAATGTAGATTTTTCAAATCCTCTGGGGGCCTGTGTCACCATGCCAGGCTAAGGGACTGAGTGATCATACCATTGATGGGTTGATTGATTGATTATATCATTATAGTTGCACCAAATATGTTGGATAATAACAATAATAATAATTGTGGCATTTGTTAATATTAAATTATCCAGGTCTTGCTAATGTTGGAAGTAAAACCTAGTGTATTCTACAATCATATATTAAATGCCATAGAGGGGAAGGCTGATTCCTCTCAGTGATTTCGAAGAAAGATTTGTAATGTCCTAGTGGAAAGCTACATTTGGCATAAATAAATGCATTAGCTCAAACATTAGAATTCAAAAGGCTGAAGCAGCATTGCTTAACCGCTCCTTGCGAGATGCAGTGAAATGGTGTGCACCTCTTAATGAGAGGGGAATTCCACTGTAGGTTGTTTTCATTTTTCAGGAGCAGAGAGGGATGGAAGATGGTCATCAGAGGATGACAGAAAGGTTCTGTGATTAGAGAACCCACTGGGTTCACCGTGATTTCTCTCCTGCAGGGATGAGTACTTGCAGCTTTGGAAATGTGTTACAGAAGCCCCTAAAGTCTCTTCAACCTTCTGTCTCTTGCTTGCTTTCTCTCTCTGTGCCCCTCCCTCTCTCATGCTTTCATGTAGAAGTACTCAACTAAAATAACTCTGTGCATTTGGAGATTAGCTCATAGACTTGCATTTATCACACATATAAGCACACACAGCTACCTTCATATTTGAAGCCGACACTGTTGACAGTGATCCTCCAGACAGAGCCATTGAAAAAGTTGTCCTTTACCAAGTTGATGTGCTTGCAAAGAGCAATACCTGTCATTGGTTTCAAATATGCCTTACTTAACCAATCTCCCTGATGTCTTCGCACAAGGAGAGCAACTCCTCTCATTCATTCATTCAATTGTATTTATTAAGCACTTACTGTGTGCAGAGCACTGTACTAAGAGCTTACGATCAATCAATGATATTTATTTAGTGCTTACTGTGTGCATTAAGTGCTTAGAAGAGTACAGTGCAATAGAATTGGTAGACATATTCCCTGCCTATAAGGAGCTTACTGTCTTCCAACAGTAAAATACATTACAGATGTGTCCATAAGTGCTGTGGGGTGACTGTCAACTGCTTAAAATGAATGGATCCAAGTGTCCAGGAAATACAGAAGGAAAGGGTGTAAGGGAATGAAGACTTTGTCAGGGAAGGCTTTTGGAGGAGATGTGATTTTAATAAGGCTTTGAAGGTGGGGAGAGTGGTGGTCTTTTGACTATGAAAGGGGAGGAAATTCTAGACCAGACGGAAGACATGGGCAAGGGGTCGGCAGTGGCTGGTCATTCTGCAGCAGTTGTTGCTCAGCAGATTTCTGCTATGCCACAGGTTTTGAGACTATACTCAAGTGCATCTTTAAACCCTTGTCTGGCTTCCTGGCTCAGGTGAGCCCCATTTCAGTTCACTATACAACATCTGCTTGGGTATTTTTGCTGTCATCTATTGTCCTCACACATCCTGCTGTGCTCCTATTAGAATATGCCTCAAATGTCTCACTCGGCCATTCAATTGGACCTGAAGAACACTGCAGTGTTGATTGATGGGACATTCATTGCCGCCTAAGTCCAGCAGCTTTGAGCTTATATAAGACTCTCATCCGAGATCATTAAGAGCAGTGTTTTGGTGCCAGGTGGCATCCCGGGATTGAGTTCTGTTAGCTTTATTCTTCTGGAGATATTTCTAAGGAGTGAGATTTAGACAAAGACCAAACTATGGCTTATTCCTATTTGTTCCTGTTTCCAGAGCAGTCTGAATTTATCCAGCCTTCTTCAGTATCTTGGGGGACTTGGTAGTCCCTCCACATGTTAAATTGAACAGTGGAAAATACATGACCTCAGTGGGGGCAGGGAATGTGTCTGTTGTTGTACTGTATTCTCCCAAATGCTTAGTACAGTGTTTTGCACACAGGTAAGTGTTCAATAAACATGATTGAATGAATGCTGATTTTTCTTCATTATCAGAGCCAAGTGAGGGAAAGTAAGTGTCTCTTACTGTGGGGTAGAAACCACAGGCTATCAATCTGTCAATCAAGGAAGGAAGCAGTGTGACCAGCAGACAAGTCTGGTTGGCAGAAGACCCAGCTACTAGTCCTGGCTTTGCCACTTGCCTGCTGGGTGACTTTAAGCCAGTCACAACTTCTCTGTGCCTCACTTTCCTCATCTGTCCAAAGGGGAAAGATACCCATTCTCCCCATCTCTTAGACTGGGATCCCCGTTTGGAGAAGAGATTATGTCTGACCTGAACCTTCCATCGTTATCATTATTGAGCACCTACTGAATGTAGAACACTACCACATTCTTGGGAGAATACAAAATAAACAAAATATATGTGCCCTACTCTCATGATGCTTATAGTCTAATGGGACAGATCAACACCTGGGAGCAGAAAGAAGAACAAGAACAAAATCAATTCATTCATTCATTCAATCGTATTTATTGAGCGCTTACTGTGTGCAGAGCACTGTACTAAGCGCTTGGGAAGTACAAGTTGGCAACACATAGAGACGGTCCCTACCCAACAGTGGGCTCACAGTCTAAAATGGGGAGACAGAGAACAAAACAAAACATATTAACAGAATAAAATAAATAGAATAAATATGTACAAGTAAAATAAATGGAGTAATTAATACATACAAACTTATACATATATATAGGTGCTGTGGGAAAGGGAAGGAGGAAAGGTGGTGGGGATGGAGGGGGGAGGAGGGGGCTCAGTCTGGGAAGGCCTCCTGGAGGAGATGAGCTCTCAGTAGGGCCTTGAAGGGAGGAAGAGAGCTAGCTTGGCGGATGTGGGGAGGGAGGGCATTCCAGGACCGAGGGATGACGTGGGCCGGGGGTCGACGGTGGGACAGGTGAGAACGAGGCACAGTGAGGAGATTAGCTTCAGAGAAGCGCAGGGTGTGGGCTGGGCTGTAGAAGGGGAGAAGGGAGGTGAGATAGGAGGGGGCGAGGTGATGGAGAGCCTTGAAGCCGAGGGTGAGGAGTTTCTGCCCGATGCGTAGGTTGATTGGTAGCCACTGGAGATTTTTGAGGAGGGGAGTAACATGCCTAGAGCGTTTCTGGACAAAGACAATCTGGGCAGCGGCGTGAAGTATGGATTGAAGTAGGGAGAGACAGGAGGATGGGAGATCGGAGAGGAGGCTGATACAGTAATACAGACGGGTTAGGATGAGAGCTTGAACAAGCAGGGTAGCGGTTTGGATGGAGAGGAAAGGGCGGATCTTGGCAATGTTGCGGAACTGAGACTAGCAGGTTTTGGTGATGGCTTGGATGTGAGGGGTGAACGAGAAAGCCGAGGATGACACCAAGGTTGTGGGCTTGTGAGACGGGAAGGATGGTAGTGCCGTCAACAGTGATGGGAAAGTCAGAGAGAGGGCAGGGTTTGGGAGGGAAGACAAGGAGTTCAGTGTTAGACATGTTAAGTTTTAAGTGGCAGGCGGACATCCAGATGGAGATGTCCTGAAGGCAGGAAGAGATGTGAGCCTGGGGGGAGGGAGAGAGAGCAGGGGAAGAGATGTAGATTTGGGTGTCATCAGCGTAGAGATGATATTTGAAGCCGTGGGAGCGAATGAGGTCACCAAGGGAGTGAGTGTAGATCAAGAACAGAAGAAGACCAAAAACTGAACCTTGAGGAACCCCCACAGTAAGGGGATGGGAGGGGGAGGAGGAGCCTGCAAAAGAGACTGAGAATGAACGACCGGAGAGATAAGAGGAGAACCAGGAGAGGACGGAGTCTGTGAAGCCAAGGTTGGATAGCATGTTGAGGAGAAGGGGGTGGTACACAGTGTTGAAAGCAGCTGATAGGTCGAGGAGGATTAGGATAGAGTATGAGCAGTTGGATTTGGCAAGCAGAAGGTCATTGGTGACCTTTGAGAGGGCAGTTTCCATGGAATGTAGGGGATGGAAGCCAGATTGGAGGGGGTCGAGGAGAGAGTTGGTGTTGAGGAATTTGAGGCAGCGCATGTAGACGACTGAATGAATTTATTTATTCATTCATTCATGAATGAATGAATGAAAGAGCACAGGCCTGAGAGTCAGAGAACCTGCATTCTAATCCTGGCTCCACCACATGTCTGCTGTGTGACCTTGGGCAATTCACTTAACTTCTATGTGGTTCAGTTACCGCAGTCTGTAAAATGGGGATTAATACTATAAGCCCCATGTGGGACAGTGGTTGTGTCCAACCTGGTTATGTTATATCTACCCCAGTGCCTAGAACAGTGGTTGGCGCATAGTAAATGCTTAACGAATACTATTGTTGTTATTACTATTATGAGACTGAAAACCAAAACAAAAGCAGACAGCTGCAAAGTTTCGATGTTCCATTTTTTCATGGGTATTTCAAGGTGAGGCCTTAAGGAGACAGAAGTTAGGATAATATTCAAACCAGCATCTTTATCCAAAACTGGATAAATGCACAACTTTTCTGTCCTTTCCAACTCCAGTTTCAATTAGGACATTTTATGATAGAGAAAGAACAGTGGCCCCCTCTCTGGGTCGCATCTGGAGGGTTTCCAGTACTCTACCAGTCCCAACTACAGGACAGAAAGTCAAGCAGAGGCATATCCATTCCATTCCTAGCTTGGGCAGTAGCTAGCAAGTGGAAGGCAATCTGCTACAAGTCAAAACTCACCTGTGCCGGACAGCAGCGGCAAGGGACATAGTCGAGGGCAGAGATTCATGTTTACTGCATGGAATGAGGCAATGGTAAACCACTTCCGTATTTTTCCCATGAAAACTCTATGGATCCACTACCAGAATGATTGCAGATGGAGGTGGGGTGTTCTGGGAGAGATGTGTCCATGAAGTCGCTTGGGGTTGAACACAACTTGACAGCATAAGACAATATTAACAAGAACAGTGGCATTTTGAGGTCTATGACCAGAGCCACATCCAACAGTATTTATTAAGTGCTTCCTATGGGCAAAACGCTGTGCTAAGCAGTATGGTTGGCTGCTCGACAATCAGATCAGCCACTGGGCCTGATCCCTATGGGGCTCACAGTCTAAGTAGTAGGGAGAGAAGATACCTTTGACATTTTACAGATGAGATCACTGAGGCACAGAGAAGTAAAGTGACTTAATATTAACAATTATTATTATTATTATAACAATAAATAATGTTAAGCACTTACTATGTGCCAGGCACTATTCTAGGCACTGGGGTAGATACAAGATAATCAGGTAAGACATACTCCCTGCCCCACATGGGGCTCAAAGTCTTAATCCCCATTTTAAAAATGAGGAAACTGAGGCACAGAGAAGTTAAGTGACCTTGCTGAAGGTCACATAGCAAACAAGTGGCAAAGCTGGGATTAGAACCCAGGTCCTCTCACTCCCAGGCCTGGGCTTTATCTACACTAAGCCACACTGCTTCTCTTGTTCAAGGTTGCCCAGCAGATGAGTTGGCAAAACAGGCACTAGGACTCAGGTCTCCTGATTCCCAGTCCCATGTTCTTTCCACAAGGCCATGCTGTCTAATCATTATTTTTAACTCTTTGTAGAAATTTTCCTAGATCTCATCTTTCCTCCCACCCCAGTTCATCTCTTCACCCACAGAAAAGCAATGGCAGCTTCAAAAGTGGAAAAGCATTAAATTGTAACCCACTTAGCAGCATTTTCCTCTAACATCCTGGGACTGGGAAATATAGTGAAATCTGGTCATTTTTTGGTAGGGGGCTACTGTGAAATACAATTCAAATTCTGTGCAAGAAAGGCCTCTATATACATATTCCAAACCCAGACTACTCTTAGAAACAAACTTAGCCCATACCGTTCTGTGTTTTCTATAAACTCGATCTTGAAACCATATAATAGTAAGCATTTTAAGAGAGGCGCTTTATTTCAACTTTACTTTCCAAAATGATGCTGTTATGCAGAGTAATTACTTAATAAATTTGTGAGCGGGACCTAAAGCAATAAAAGCGGTGGTAATGCTTTGCCATTTAATAGCTGAATTTTAAATGAGTTTTTCTGCATTAATGTTGCAGGTTGCTTCAATTAGGAGAACATTCTTCGGGGTGCCTTTATTTTTTAAAAGTGGTTGTGAGGTTCAGTGTCATTAACTTTCTCATTTAAAGAAGCTCTATAGTTAACCATTTGAAGCCAGCGTACAGTTTGCTGTCCTGGAGGTCAAATTCCTACTAAGCCAAAAGAGTGGAGAACTACCTGGGTTCTAAAAGCTTCCCTCTTTTTTTTAATGGTATTTTTTAAGTGCTTACTATGTGCCAGGCACTGTACTAAGTGCTGGGAGTTAGAAAAAGCCCATATCCCACATGGGGCTCACAATCTTAATCTCCATTTTACAGATGAGGTACCTGAGGCACAGAAAAGTGAAGTGACTTGCCCAAAGTCACACACAGCAGACAGGTGGTGGTGCCAGGATTAGAATTCAGGTTCTTCTGACTCCCAGGCCTGTGCTCTATTCACTAGGCCATGCTGCCTCTTTAAGCGACTCTCATCATCTTCTTTGTCAGCTTCTTGAGGGTAAGGACTCTGTATTTTACTTTTGTTGAACTCCCCCAAGAGCTTAATACAGCCCTCTATACTTAAGTAGGTGCTCAGTAAATCCTATTATGGAAGATGATGATCTTTACATTGGCCTCATTCCAGACTTTTTTTCAGTATTTCTTTTTTCTGAAAATTAAACTCAAGTGCAGAGAAAGAGAATTCAGATTCCATCTGCACCCTAACAGGATCTCCCCAAGTCCCTCTGGGAAAGTCATTCCTTCCATGCTCTTTGCTCTCTCATGTGGGATTCTCTAGACTGTAAGATCCTTGTGGGCAGGGAATGTGTCTCCCAAATCTGTTGTGCTCTCCCAAGCACTTACTACAATGCTTTGCATAATGTAAGTGCTCAATAAATACCACTGATGATGATGAGGGTGATGATGATCAGAATCAGGAATATTTGGGAGATCCCTGCCAGTTTCCCTGGAATACTTGGGAGGATTTTCAGTTTGTTAGCATTGAGGGGCTTGAAGAGAATGTAGTGAAAATGTAATTGCTGCCTAACCACTATCATGTTGTTACTTTACAAACTTTTGACCGCCCCCCCACACCCTGTAGCCTTATTGAAGGCACATCTTCTCCGAGAGGCCTTCCCTTACTAAGCCCTCCTTTCTTCTTCTCCCACACCCTTTTGCATCACTCTTGCACTTGGATTTGCTCCCTTTATTCACCCCTCCCTCAGCCACAAAGCATTTATATATGTATCTGTAATTTATTTATATTAATGTTAATTTTTACTAATTGATTTGTAGGAATTGAGGAAGCAGCATGGCCTAGTGGATAGAGCATGGACCTAAGAGTCAGGAGGACCTGGGTTCTAATCCCGACTCCAGCACTTGTCTGCTGTATGAGCTTGGGCAAATTACTTAACTTCTCTGTGCTTCAGTTACCTCATCTTTCAGATGGGGATTAAGACTTTGAGCCCCTTGTGGGACATGGACTTTGTCCAACCTGAATAGCTTGTATCTACCCCAGTACTTAATACAGTGCCCAGCACATAGTTTGCGCTTAACAACTACCACAAAAAAGTACAACTCTGGCTTCATTAATAATAATAATAATAACAATTGTGATATTTTTAAATGCTTACTAAATGGTAGAGCAGATACAAGATAATCATGTGAGACACAGTTTTTGTCCCACATGGGGCTTGCTGTGTAAGGAGGAGGGGGAAAGGTACTTAAAGATACTTCAACCCTACCCTACAACCCTGCTCTGTAACCCTCGTCCCCCTCTCAATCCCCCCGTCTTACCTCCTTCCCTTCCCCACAGCACCTGTATATATGTATATATGTTTGCACATACTTATTACTCTATTTATTTATTTTACTTGTACATATCTATTCTATTTATTTTATTTTGTTAATATGTTTGGTTTTGTTCTCTGTCTCCCCCTTCTCGACTGTGAGCCCACTGTTGGGTAGGGACTGTCTCTATATGTTGCCAACCTGTACTTCCCAAGCACTTAGTACAGTGCTCTGCACACAGTAAGTGCTCAATAAATACGATTGATTGATTGATTGATTAATCCCCATTTTACAGAGGAGGAAACTGAGGCACAGAGAAGTTAGTGGCTTGCCCAAGGTCCCACAGCAGGTAAGTGGCAGAGCCAGAATTATAACTCAGGTCCTCTCACCCACAGGCCTGTATTCTTATACTAGGCCATGCTGCTTTTCTTCAGTAGGGACAGCACCTCAGAGCTCCTGAGCAGCTGAAATGCTGACACCATCAGGTTTTTTCACCAATGCTGAAATAGGTCGATGATCCCAGTTTTTTACAGAGCAGGGTTGTAGGGTAGGGTTGAAGACTTGGAAGAGGCTAGGGGAATGGCCCAAAGTGGAAGATTTAACATGGCCGAGATGCCTCCTTCAGTTTGCCCAGCCAAATCTGCTCATTTCCACATCCAAAAGCACAAACTCTTTCCAGTGAGTCCTGAAATGCTAACCACTATCGTGGTTTGGGCCGAAATCTTAGTCTGGAATGAGTGGGCTGGTAACTGGCATCTCAGCCCTTGTCGGTGGTTCTAACACCCAATAGCGGCTGTCTGCGGTGGCTGGAGCCAGGCCGTGGTCGGCAGTGACATGCCCGATGGGCTAAAACTGCCTTACCACCTCCCACTCGCAGTAATGTTTGCAGCAAAGGACAATGTACAGATGGTCCAATGTATATTTCTCCATTAGGGCTAGTTGGATCTCTTGAGGAATCTGCTGAGGTGGGAAACAGTGGGTGTAGTCTAAATGTAGCATTTGGAGAATGAAATTAAAACAAAGGGCACACTGAACAAACTTGAGGAGGCAGAAAAAAGCTGCCCATACCACCCCATAAAGAGCATCCCACAAACAATTTAGTGCCAATTTAGAGAAGCAGCATGGCTCAGGGGAAAGAGCATGGGCATGGGAGCCAGAGGTCGTGGGTTCTAATCCCGACTCTGCCACTTGTCAGCTGTGTAACTTTGGGAAAGTCACTTAACTTCTCTGTGCCTCAGTTACCTCATCTGTAAAATGGGGATTAAGACTGTGAGCCCCATGTGGGACAACCTGATCACCTTATATCCCTCCCAGTGCTTAGAACAGTGCTTCACACATAGTAAGTGCTTAACAAATGCCATCATTATTATTATTACCACAGCTACAAATACAGGGCTTTTAAGTGATCATGGCGGGTGGGGGAATGGGCAAGGATCAGTGCCCTACTTGGTCTTCCTTTGACCATGCTAGCAGAAACTGTTTGCTGTGTGATCTTGGGCTAGTCACTTACCTTCTCTGCACCTCAGTTACCTCATTTGTAAAATGGGGATTAAGTCTGTGAGCCCCATGTGGTACAGGGACTGTGTCCAACTTGCTTAACTTGTATCTGTCCCAGTGCCACAAAGTAGGCGCTCAACAGGTACCATAAAAAAAGCATCCCTGTCTCTGCTGCTTTGGAGGATGAGAGGAACACCTACCTGTGATAATCGGGAATGTTCCCCCTCTGGGATCAGCACCAACCCCCAATCTCACCTCACCTTTGGGTGCTGAGAACCCAACTGTTCAGCTTTGCAGAGCCATGCTCACAGAATGCGTAAGGGGAGACTGCTTACAGGAGAAGGAATTGTGTGACTGTAGACTGTAGTCTAGACTGTAAGCTCTCCTTAGACTGTAAGCTCATTGTGGGCTGGGAATGTGTCTGTTATGTTGTTATATTGTACTCTCCCAAGTGTTTAAAACAGTCCTCTGCATATAGTAAGCACTCCGTAGATACAATTGACTGACTGACTGATAGAAAGCTCATGAAGTGTCCTAGGTCATTCCCCTGAAGGAAATGGCCACCGTATTCATTCAATCATATTTATTGAGCATCTACTGTGTACAGAGAACTGTACTAAGCATTTGGGAGAATACAATATAACAGTAAACACATTCTCTGCCCACAACGAGCTTACCGTATCTCCCAGGTGCTTAGTACAATGTTCGGCACACAGTAAAGTGCTCAATAAATATGATTACAGTGTTCGGCACACAGTAAAGTGCTCAATAAATATGATTGACTGATTGACAAGAGTGGAGAAGGGGTGTAGAAGATACCATTCATGCCAGTTCACCCCCACCCCAAACAGTGTACTCACCTGTCACTGAAAACAGTCCCAGAAGGCTGGGTCACAGGAGTGTGGGCTCAACCCTGATATAATCTTTATGAGCATAAAGTTTTGTTTCATTTTTCATTTGGAGTTTTTTATGATATTTGTTAAGCACTTACTGTTTTCTAGGCACTGTACTAAGCACTGGGGTAGATAAAAGCTAATCAGATTGGACCCAGTCCCTGTCCCACATGGGTCTCAGAGTCTTAATCCCCATTTTATAGATGAGGTAACTGAGGCACAGAGAAGTTAAGTGACTTGCCCAAGGTCACACAGAAGACAAGTGGCAGTGTCAGAATTAGAACCCAGATCCTTCAGACTCCCAAGCTATTTGAATTATTTTTCCATTTCATTGTATGCAAGACTTTTTTTTAATTTGCCTGCCTTTTTTACTTAAACTATCCTCTTTTGGGGTTTATATCTGAACACTGAATCGAGGAAAAGACTGGCTAATTAGTTCCCACTCTCCCAAGTTAAAGTGAAAGCTACATTTTTCCAAGAGTGACAAAAAAGGGAAAAAATTAAAACATCAATTACAGTTTTTATTAAATTAACATTCAAATAGGTCGGGACATTTTGATAGAATGTGGGTTTGATGGGAGACATTTAGTGTGCCCTTCTGATTTTCAAAACACTTAGCGATCTTTAATTAATCCTCACAAATGAGATCATTAGGCATTATCATCCCCATTTTACAAATGAAGAAACAAACACATTAAGCAACTTGCCCAGAGAATCATCAATAGAGTTGACACCAAAATTGGCGCTCTGATCCTACTCCCAGGACCATGTGATTTGTTTCTAAGGTTGCCACCTTCCTGGTTCCTTTTGAAAGCAAAACACTTCCCTGAGCCAGGAGAGGGCATGTTAGTCCCGAGTTGGTGCCTTATTTCTAAACAATGCACAGTTTGGGCCAAATGTTTCCATTATAAATCCACATTCTGGAATTTGACAGAACAGCATGTTCTTTTGGTCAGTAATGCATTGTACATCTGCATTTTTTTCATACTGAGTTTAAATGCCCAGTAAAAAGAAATCTGTGTTTGTATCAGTCACTTTTCAAACCACTGTGGTGATTTTTCTAAAAGTGTATTTCTTAGACCTCTAATAGATACAGACTGCATTTGAAATTACACTGCAAACCGATCTATTTTGAAACCTTAAAAAATGCACCTTCTAAAGATGGCTTGAGTAGGCATGCTCTTAAACCCAAAGTCTTCATTTCTTCCCTCCAAGATAATAACAACTGTGGTATTTGTTAAGCTATTACAGTGTGCCAAACACTGTTCTAAGCGTGGGGTAGATTCAAGATAATTAGTTCAGATACAGTTGGCATTAAGTATAAATTGGAAGGATAAGTTTTACACCTTTACATCAAGTTCAATAGGTGTGATAGGTTTATCTTTGTTTCTACCTTATCATATTTCTAATTTCTCTAGTGAGATGGCTGATTGAACAAATCCAATCCCAGGTCAAGTGTTTATCTTTAACAGTAATGGTGATTTCACATCTTCCCAAGAACAAACCATCTGTGGTAAATCTATATGCAAGTTATCTTCCAGATGGTCAATGCTCAGCTCTTTTGTAATGAAAGCAATAGGTTTGGAGTGGAATGGTGTCAGCAATGCTATGGTTCTTTAACACACTGATAATTCTGAACGTTAAAGCAATTGGGGAGCAATATTTTCCCATACTAGAAATGGTATGTGTCAGGAAATCAATTGTATGCCAAGCACTGTATTAAGTGCTGGGGTAGATATGGTAGATATAGGCTAACATGGTCCCTCTCCCACAAAAAGCTCCTAGTCTAAGGGGGAGGAAGATCAGGTATTTAATTCCCAGGAAACTGAAGCCCAAAGAAGTTAAAGTGACTTGGCAAAGGTCTTATAGCAGGCAAGTGGTAGAAATGGGGTTAGAACACACGTCATCTGACACCTAGCCCTGTGTGCTAAGTGCTTGGGAGAGTATAATGCTATATATTATACTTTCCACTGAGCCACACACACAACACATAAATGTTCTGTCAAAAGTGTTCCTCATAGTCTATCCACCTCTTCATCAAACAGAAACCCCTAACCATCGGTGTTAGAGCACTCAATCACCTTGGCCCCTCCTACCTCACCTCTCTATTCTCCAACTACAATCCAGTCCACACACTTCATTCTTCTAATGTTACCCTTCTCATTGTACCTCGATTTTACTTTTACGTATCATACATTCTGCCTCTGGCCTGGAACGTCCTCCCTCCTCATATCATATCCCTCCTCCTCCTAGACCGTTAGCCCATTGGGTAGGGATTGTCTCTATTTGTTGCCGAATTGTACTTTCCAAGCACTTAGTACAGTGCTCTGCACACAGTAAGCGCTCAATAAATACGATTGAATGAATAAATGAATCAGGCAGACAATTGCTCTGCCCTGCTTCAAAGCCTTATTAAAGGCACATCTCTTCCCAGAAGCCCTCCCTGACTAAGCACCCCCTCCTCTTCTCCCACTTCCTTTATTTATTTATTTATTTATGTAAGTGCCAGTCTCCCCCTCTATACTATGAGCTCGTGGGCTGGGAATGTGCCTGTTTATTTTTATATTGTACTCTCCCAAGAGCGAATGAATAATTGATTGATTTGAAGATGTAGAGGGTGAGGGTCTTTCAGATATGAAAGGGGAAAGAGTTCCAGGTAAGAGGAAGGATGTGAGCAAAACATTAATAGCGAGAAATGTGAGATCAAGGTACAGTTGGTTTTAGATGACTGAAGTGTGTGGGCTGGGTTGTAGTAAAAGATGAGTGAGGCTAAGTAAAAGTGGGAGAGCTGAGTACTTTAAATCCACAGGTCAGGAATTTCTGTTGGTTGCAGAGATGGTTGGTCTACCATTGGAGGTGAGAATCAAAGTCCTATATTTGCTAGGCACAGGCTTTGAAAAACTCTGAAGAAGGTGAGTGGGTATTTATAAGATGTCAGCCATGAGAGAATAAAGGAAACAATCTGCCATAAGCCTGTAAAATATTCATATCCAATTTTGGAGACTCAGCATGGATTGGAGGAGGCCAGTAGTTTTCAACACGATCAGCCTCATTTACTTCTAAAGGTCTTATTGCAGAAACCACAGCTGGATACAGAGTGGATGGGTACATCATCAAACATCACAAGAGACAGAGAGAGCACAGTAAAATATATAGTAAGGAACTTAAGGCAAGGTAGAGCTGTGTGTGTGTGTGTGTGTGTGTGTGTGCATGCGCACATATGTACATGCTAGGGGTATAAAGGCAAGCATACAAGGCTTTCAGCTCATGACCAACCCCTGAGGTTCTAGGAATCTCCTTTTATTCATTCAATCATACTTATTGAGCGCATACCGTGTGCAAATCACTATACAAAGCACTTGGGAAAGTACAGTTTAACAATAAGCAGTCACATTCCCTGCCCACAAAGAGCTCACTTTCTCACTCGGACTGCAGCTATAAGGAGAGAGGTAAATGTTAATAGTCAGTCAGCCATTCAGTCAATTGTATTTCTTGAACACTTACTGTGTGCAGAGCACTGTAATAAGCACTTGAGAGAGAACAAAATAACAGACATTTTCCCTGGCCACAATGAGCTTAAGGTCTAGAGGGGAATATAATACATGTACCCAGCTATTTTAACATAGCACCCTTAGAAATCTAGCGCAAGTCATTTTGCATTAAATTAGTTTGGCACATATTCAGACTCCTGTTTATAACTCCCTGACCCGGAATGGGAACTCTGTCCAACCAATCACCCAATCCTCTGTACCCTAGTTTGGCTGCAGTTTGAAGGAGGGAAGTGTCTTGCCTTCCTGGGAGCCTGCTGGAACCTCCAGGCTGGATGTTCCTCTTGCCACTGCTGCTGATGTGGGAGGAAAGCAGTGTGGCCTTGTGGATAGAACATATGCCTGGGAGTCAGGAGGACCTGGGTTCTAATCCTGGCTCTGCCATTTGTCTGCTCTGTGACTTTAGACAAGTCACTTCTCTGGGCCTCAGTTACCTCATCAGTAAAATGGGGATTAAGACCGTGAGCCCCATGTGGGACAAGGACTGTGTCCAGCCTGATTAGTTTGTATCTACCCTAGTACTTAGTTCAGTGCCTGGCACATAGTAAGTGCTTAATTACTCTCCCCGTTTAAAAGCCTTATTGAATGCACATCTCCTCTAAGAGGCCTTCACAGACTAAGCCCCACTTTTCCTCATCTCCTACTCCCTTCTGCACCACCGTGACTTGCTCCCTTTGCTCTTCCCCCATCCCAGCCCCACAGCACTTATGTGCATATCTGTAGTTTAATTTATTTATATTGATATCTGTCTCCCCATTCTAGGGAATGTAACTGTTTATTGTTGTATTGTACTTTCCCAAGCACTTAGTACTTAGTACTTAGTACACAGTAAGCACTCAATGAATACAGTTGAATGAATGAATGAACAAATACCAAAGTCATCATTATTACAGTTATTGAGCATTTCCAGCCCTCCTTTGAGATGTGACAGTGTAGCAGGAGGTGGTTGTCAGAACACAGTTCCCGTTTCAGAGAGCAGACCCCAGTACCATCAAGAACTAAGGGTCAGGCACGTATGTAGGAGAAGAAGGATGTGGTCTGCTCCATTAGTCCCCTGCTGTTGTGTGACAAGACTTCTGGGTATTGATCATTTCAGTGAATCTGAGTGTAACGGGTTTGGATCTACCCTCTGTTTCTCTTTTCCCCGTTTCCTGCCTATTGTTTCCCACTAATCATGGACCACTATCCCTACCCCTAGGCTCTCTGCCCATTTATACTAGAGCTGCAGTCAAGTAATGAATAGAACAGTCTTTATTAATTTCCTTTTGTTTTGTCTAATAATCATATCAGACTCCTAATTATTTTACAAGTTATTTATTGGTGATTCTCCGGTCTCTTAAAGTGAGACCTGTGAATGAATGTGCCACTGCAAAAGTGGCCCAACCAAGGAAATCAGTTTGACATACCTCCTATCTGGGCTGGTGAGCTTTGGTGAAAGGTGTCTCATCAATTCAAGGTTGTCTGGGAGTAACTTTTGGGGTTACTCCATCTTTAATGTAGGAGGCTTGCATTTCATAGTTCAAATATGTCTTTCATTCTAACAGATTTAAGGTTATGAGGACTAAGGATGTATTAGCACTGAACTGGGATCTTCCATTTATGTCATTTTTTAGCCTGGGCTCTTCTGTCCCCACCCAAGGACAGGGACCATGTCTAATTCCAAATCAATTGATGGTATTAATTGAGCGTTTACTACATGCAGAACACAGAACTAAGAGCTTAGGAAAGTACAGTACAACAGAGTTGGTACATATGATCCCTGCTTATAAGGAGCGTACAGTCTAGAGGGGGAGATAAGCATTAAAATAAATTATAGATAAGGGCCATAGTAGAGTATAAGGAAATGTACATATGTACCGTGGGGCTGGAGTGAGAATTGAAGTACTTAAGGAGTTCACAGTCCGGGCAGAGTTCCCAGTGCTTAGTATAGTGCTCTGCTAGCTGCTTGCTGTGTCCTTGGGCGAGTCACTTAACTTCTCTGTGCCTCAGTTTCCTTATCTGTAAAATAGGGATGTAATATCTGTTCTTCATCCTACTTAGACTGTGAGCCCCATGTGGGACTTGATTATCTTGATAGGACCCCAGCACTTAGTACAATGCTTGGCACAGAGAAAGAGCTCAACAAATACCACAATTATTATTATTATAGAGAACAATCTTGCTTATTTGACCCCATCTTATCTGAATCTCTTCTTTATCCAGACTGTATTTGATTCACTCTGCTGTAATATCCTGTCAATTGTTTGTGGTATTTTGTTATTTGTTTTTTTTTCATAATATGTGTTAAGCACTTTGTATGTGGGAGCCCCTTTTAGACTGTGAGCCCACTGTTGGGTAGGGACTGTCTCTATATGTTGCCAATTTGTACTTCCCAAGTGCTTAGTACAGTGCTCTGCACACAGTAAGCGCTCAATAAATATGATTGATGATGATGATGATGATGATGATGTGCCAAGCACTGTTCTAAGTGCTGGGGTAGATACAAGTTAATCAGGTAAGACACAGTCCCTGTCCCACATATGGCTCATGATTAAGTAGGAGGAAAAACAGGTATTGGACCCTTATTTTATGATTGAGGAAACTGAGGTGCATAGAAGTTAAGTGACTTGCCCAAGATCACACAGCAGGCAAATGGTGGAGCTGGAATTAGAACCCAGGTCCTCTGACTCCCAGGCCTGTGCATTATCCAGTAGTCCATGCTGCTTCCCTGTAGGTATTTAGTGCTGGGATATGTTCAAAGGCTTGTACAACTATGCAAGAGATTCTCTCTCTCACTCATACTCATGGGTGCCATCTCGCTGCTGGCATCCTTATCTTCAACTTGAAGGATATTGCTACTACGTCTATGTTCCAAGGGTACCAGAATTACTTGCTGAATTAGAATTCATTTAACATTATCTCCCTGAACTATCTGGATTTTCGAATAACCAGATTAGTTAGAATCTCCCCAATCAGTTAATACATCATACTTATTGATATTTACAGTGTGCAGAGCACTGCACTAAGCCCAGCTCCAAGTGATCCAATGAACAAAATAATACTCCTCTCTCTCTCTCTCTCTCTCTCTCTCTCTCTCTCTCTCTCTCTCTCCCTCTCTCTCATTCTCTCTCTCTCTCTCTCTCTCTCTCTCTCTCTCTCTCTCTCTCTCTCTCTCTCTCTCTCTCATTGTAAATCTCACTGGACTCATTGAACCAAGTAATTGTTTCCATCCAGGATGCCTAAGTCAATAGAATTTTTGAGCCCTGAAGCAATATTCAGGCTGGGTCCCCTGGCAAGCAAAAGAACAAAGTCCATATTGCCTATTAATAGTGAATTTACTGATGGAAATCTTTAGGTAGCATTAAAGAACTGCTGCTTCCTGAGGAAAACCTAGGGCTTGCATGTTTGTGAAAAGGTCCGAGATCCTTTCCTTGGTGAAGGGTCCACTTTCCATGTCTCCTAGTCCTCCTTCCCCACAGAAAAGTACTAGGTCTGATATCCTTTTAGAACTGACCTGCTTATAAACTCTGGGGGAAAATTCATACAGGGAATTGAATGAACATCAGCCCTTACACCAAGAAGCCTAAATTGCTGATGATTCAGAGGGTAGTTTGCCGTTTCTTTGCAGCCTGCCTCTTGTTCGCTACTGGGCCAGGTCCTCCAGTTTCTAGTGCCCTAAAATTGACCCAAACTGCTCCTGGGATGGTGACATTGCTTTTGAGAGTTCAGGGGGTTTGTGACTTCCCTCAAGTTTTGAGAAAATGATTGATAATCTAGAGAATCAAGCCCGTCTTCTTTGAGTTTCAGCTCAGTATGCTTTCCCCATTTTATTTTTTCAAGCCCCATTCAGGTAGAATATCTCTTCTTGTATCATCTGGAGACCTGCAAGAGGAGGGAGATAGCTGATAATAGCCAGAATAGGGAACCAAAATAGCACTTATGTAGAAAAACACTCCTTTAAATTTAATATTATAATCTTCTCTTGGGGGGATATCATGTCTATTTAATCAATCAATCAATCAATCGTATTTATTGAGCGCTTACTGTGTGCAGAGCACTGTACTAAGTGCTTGGGAAGTACAAGTTGGCAACATATAGAGACAGTCCCTACCCAACAGTGGGCTCTCAGTATAAAAGGGGGAGACAGAGAACAAAACCAAACATACTAACAAAATAAAATAAATAGAATAGATATGTACGAGTAAAATAAATAAATAGAGTAATAAATATGTACAAGCATATATACAAATATACAGGTGCTGTGGGGAAGGGAAGGAGGTAAGATGGGGGGATGGAGAGGGGGACGAGGGGGAGAGGAAGGAAGGGGCTCAGTCTGGGAAGGCCTCCTGAAGGAGGTGAGCTCTCAGTAGGGCCTTGAAGGGAGGAAGAGAGCTAGCTTGGCAGATGGGCAGAGGGAGGGCATTCCAGGCCCGGGGGATGACGTGGGCCGGGGGTCAATGGTGGGACAGACGAGAACGAGGCACGGTGAGGAGATTACTGGCAGAGGAGTGGAGGGTGCGGGGTGGGCTGGAGAAGGAGAGAAGGGAGGTGAGGTAGGAGGGGGCGAGGTGATGGAGAACCTTGAAGCCGAGGGTGAGGAGTTTCTGCCTGATGCGCAGATTGATTGGTAGCCACTGGAGATTTTTGAGGAGGGGAGTAACATGCCCAGAGCATTTCTGGACAAAGACAATCCGGGCAGCAGCATGAAGTATGGATTGAAGTGGGGAGAGACACGAGGATGGGAGATCAGAGAGAAGGCTGATGCAGTAGTCCAGACGGGATAGGATGAGAGCTTGAACAAGCAGGGTAGTGGTATGGATGGAGAGGAAAGGGCAGATCTTGGCAATGTTGCGGAGCTGAGACCGGCAGGTTTTGGTGACGGCTTGGATGTGAGGGGTGAATGAGAGAGCAGAGTCGAGGATGACACCAAGATTGCGGGCTTGTGAGACGGGAAGGATGGTAGTGCCGTCAACAGAGATGGGAAAGTCAGGGAGAGGGCAGGGTTTGGGAGGGAAGACAAGGAGTTCAGTCTTGGAGATGTTGAGTTTTAGGTGGCGGGCAGACATCCAGATGGAGATGCCCTGAAGGCAGGAGGAGATGTGAGCCTGGAGAGAGGAGGAGAGAGCAGGGGCAGAGATGTAGATCTGGGTGTCATCAGTGTAGAGATGATAGTTGAAGCCTTGGGAGCGAATGAGGTCACCAAGAGAGTGAGTGTAGATCGAGAACAGAAGGGGACCAAGCACTGAACCTTGGGGAACCCTCACAGTAATGGGATGGGAGGGGGAGGAGGAGCCTGCAAAAGAGACTGAGAATGAACGACCGGAGAGATAAGAGGAGAACCAGGAGAGGACGGAGTCTGTGAAGCCAAGGTCGGATAGCGTGTTGAGGAGAAGGGGGTGGTCCACAGGGTCGAAGGCAGCTGAGAGGTTGAGGAGGATTAGGATAGAGTATGAGCCGTTGGATTTGGCAAGCAGGAGGTCATTGGTGACCTTTGAGAGGGCAGTTTGCGTGGAATGTAGGGGACGAAAGCCAGACTGGAGGGGTCGAGGAGAGAGTTGGTGTTGAGGAATTCGAGGCAGCGCATGTAGATGACTCGTTCAAGGACTTTGGAAAGGAATGGTAGGAGGGATATGGGGCGATAACTATAAAGTGAGTTGGGGTCGAGAGGGGTTTTTTTGGGATGGGATAGACATGGGCATGTTTGAAAGCAGAGGGGAAGGAACCAGTGGAGAGTGAGAGGTTGAAGATGGAAGTTAAGGAGGGGAGAAGGGATGGAGCGAGAGATTTCATGAGATGAGAAGGAATTGGGTCAGAAGCACAGGTGGCCGGAGTAGCACTTGAGAGGAGGGAGGAGAGCTCCTCTGAGGATACTGCTGGGAAGGATGGGAGAGTAGCAGAGAGTGTTGAGAGCTGGGGGGGTTGGAGAAGCGGGGGGAGTGACATTGGGGAGGTCAGACCTGATGGATTTAATTTTGTTAATGAAGTAGGAGGCCAGATCGTTGGGGGTGAGGGAACGAGGAGGGGGAGGAATCGGGGGCCTGAGAAGGGAGTTGAATGTACGGAAGAGCTGGCGGGGGTGATGGGCATGGGTGTCAATAAGGGAGGAGAAATAGTTTTGTCTGGCAGAGAAGAGGGCTGAGTTAAGGCAGGAAAGGCTAAACTTGAAGTGAACGAGGTTGGCATGCTGTTTAGACTCTCGCCAGCAGCGTTCGGCAGCTCGAGCATAAGACTGTGAGCCCACTGTTATTTACTCCATCGTACTCTCAATCAATCAATCGTATTTATTGAGCGCTTACTGTGTGCAGAGCACTGTACTAAGCGCTTGGGAAGTATAAGTTGCTTCGAAGTACAGCATGTAGTACAGTGTTATATACAGAATATGTGTTCAACAAATACTTCTGATTTATTAAAGATGCTCAACAGTCTCCTAAAGCAAACAGATCAATTTAAGCCTCCTTGAGCAAAACAAATATTACTTGGTTTATCTAGGGGACGTTTTTATGGTATTTGTTAAGCACTTACTATGTGCCAGGCATTTTACTAAGTGCTGGGGTAGATACAAGCTAATTAGTTTGGATGCAGTCCCCTGTCTCACATGGGATTCACAGTTCTAATCCCCATTTTACAGATGAGGGAACCGAGGCCCAGAAAAGTGAAATGACTTGCCCAAGATCACAAGTGTCAGAGTCGGGATTTAGAACCTAAGTCCTTCTGACTCCCAGGCCTGTGATCTATCCACTACGCCACACTGCCTCTGGACTTGGAGCTTCCCAAGGAAGCTGGGAAATCTTATCATTGGACCTCAGCACTTGTGGAGACACATTGGCCCGAAAGGGTAACAATACCAGTGCCCAGGGCTAGAAGAGGACTGAAGAGCAAAGGATAAAATTCCCCTTAAAATTACAGAACTGGGCAGCCTTAATAGTTGGAAAGTGAACTAGTTCAGCAAATAGTCTCAAAATTAAGTGCTTTTTTAATGGCAAATTTATATTTTTAAAAGCTCTTTCTCCCCTTTCCTCAAAGTGAGAACATGGTTTTAATTGTGTCCTGGCACCTTTAGAGACTTTACATTTTTATGCTTCATGGAAACCTTAATAATACAAAAATTGCCTGCAGCATTGTGCATCGAGTTATAAAGTCATTAAACTTCTGGAATAAACATAATATTCTAGTATATGCCATTAGATGTATAGTGGTGGATAACCTGACACGATGAAATGGGGTCTACATTTAGAAAATGCAGATGAGAAAGTAGTATACTCCAATACTAGGTTAGATGACAGAGCTAGTCGGATAATGCTGTATCCCACCCACTTACTCCATTTCTTGGGTACTGGCAAATTTTGAAAGAATCAGCATCTCAGTGTCCTGGGATCAACAGTCTGTCCAAGCTGATGACTTGGGTTCTACCTTTGGTATTTATTATCCTGTTGACCACAGAGGGGCTGCTCACTCACATCAAAGCACAGGGATAGATTTATATCCTTATGAAAAAAAAAGGGTTGGTTTGATCTGAAATTAGCAAGGGTACCAAACATCCCAGAGAATGGAATTCTTCTGTCTAGATTCACTATAGTGGTCTTGTTCTCTTGTAACCTGCTCTCCTTAAGATTGGCTTTAAACTATTCAATCACCTGCCCATCCTAACATACCTTGCTGTTTTCCTACTACAAGCCAGCCTGCACACTTTTCTACTCTAATGCCCACCTATTTACTGTATCTCAATCCCGTCTGTCTCGCTACAGACCTCTTGCCCATGTCCTGTCTCTGGCCTGGAACGCCCTCCCTCTTCATATCCGACGGACAAACATTCAAAGTCTTATTAAGAGCACATCTCCTCCAATAGGTCTTCCCGGACTAAGCCCTCATTTCCTCTTCTCCCACTCCCTTCTATGTCACCTTTGCACTTGGATTTGCTCCCTTTATTCACAGCTCCCTCAACCACACAGCACTTACATATCTGTAATTAATTTATTTATAGTAATTTCTATATACCCCTCTAGACTGTAAGTTCGTTGTGGGCAGGGAACATGTACCAATGCAGTTATATTGTACTCTTCCCAGCTCTTAGTACAGTACGCTGCACACAGTACACTCTCAATAAATATAATTGATTGATTGAGCCATGAAACACGGATGATCGTTGGGGGAAGATTATTATTAAGGGAATTTAGTAGCGCAGCAAGTCAGGCACCAAGGAGTCTCTCTCATTATTTTGATTATTAATAATAATAATGGTATTTATTAAGCACTTACTATATACCAAGCACTGTACTAAACGCTGGAGTGGTTACAAGTAAATCAGGTTGAATACAGCCCCTGTCCTACGTGGGGCTTACCATCTCAATCCCCATTTTACAGATGAGGTAACTGAGGCACAGAGAAGTGAAGTGACTTACCCAAGGTCACACAGCAGACAAGTGGTCGATCTGAGGTTAGAACCCATGACCTCCTGACCCCCAGGCCCAGGTTCTATCCACTGTGCTATGCTTCTCTTCTCTGACTGATGATGTGGTTTGTAATTCTGCCTTCTGCCATCCCAAACTTCTCCAAACCTCTGTCCTGAGAGTCCTCATCTTCCCCTCTTCCTATTGACACTTACCAGTTGAGGTGTTTTTCTTCCAAGGAAGCAGTGTGACCTAGTGGATAGAGCACGAACCTAGGAGTCAGAAGGACCTGGGTTCTAATTATGGCTCCACTATTTGTCAGCTCTTTGATTTGGGGCAAGTCACTTAACTTCTCTGTTCCTAAATTACCTCATCTGCAAAATGGGGATTAAGACCGTAAGCAGCATGTGGGACATGGACTGTGTCCAACCTGAGTAGCTTCTACCTGCCCCAGTGCTTAGTACAGTGTTTGGCATATAATAAGCACCTAAAATTTTTTTTTTACAAAAAAGCTGTCGATTCCATATCTTTTTTTGTGAGAAGCAGTGTGGCTCAGTGGAAAGAGCACGGGCTTTGGAGTCAGAGGTCGTGGGTTCAAATCCCGGCTCCACCAACTGTCAGCTGTGTGACTTTGGGCAAGTCACTTCACTTCTCTGGGCCTCAGTTACCTCATCTGTAAAATGGGGATTGAAACTGTGAGCCCCTGCCATGGGACAACCTGATCACCTTGTAACCTCCCCAGCGCTTAGAACAGTGCTTTGCACATAGTAAGCGCTTAACAAATACCATCATTATTATTATTATTATTTTGTCTTATGCTGTCAGTCTTCTCTGATCCATAGGGGCTCCATGGACATATCTCTCCGAGAATGCCTAGCACTTCTCAACTACCTCACTGCCTGAAGCCAAGCTTTATTGTATTTAAAGTATTTCCTTCAGCTCCCTCACCTCAACTCTGGGAATACTGTAGCTCTCCTCCATATTCCTAACATATCCCCTGCAGAGAAGTCATTTTTCAAGGGACTTATGGTGAGCAGGAATAGAATGGCTTTTTTTGCTCATATACTTTGCTGAAAATGGGGAAAGCAAGAGATAAAATGGAAACGCAGCTAGATATAAAAAGAGCCTGTTGTATCAGCATGAATACAATCAAGGGTCAAGGACAAATACACACACACACACAAACACACACACATGAGAATAGGACTGTCTGTGAAGTCCTTTAAGACTGTAAATTCATTGTGGGTAGGAAATGTATCTCCCACCTCTCTTGTGTATTTTCCCAAGCACTTAGTACAGTGCTCAGCACACAGTAAATGCTTAATAAATACCATTGATTGATTGATTGATTGATTGAAGAGCACGGAAGGGAGAAATGGCAATGTCTTTAAGTCGTTCCAATGATATCCACAGTTAAATCTCTCCATCAGAATAATAATTATGGTACTTACTTAAGCGCTTACTATGTGCCAGGCACTGTGCTAAGCACTGGGGTAGATACAAATTAATCAGTTTGGATACAGTCTCTGTCCCACATGGGGCTCACACTCTTATCCCCATTGTACAGATTCCATAACTGATGCACAGAGAAGTTAAGTGACTTGCCCACGGTCACACATCAGACATGTGACTGAGCTGGAATTATAACCCATGTCCTGCTGACTCCCAGGCCTAAGCTCTTTCCATTAAGACAAGCTACTTCTCAGCTTTCTGCTCTCAGAAGCCTCATCTACAAATGGAAATGACACAATTCCACCTCCTATGGTTATCTGTGGATAAACAAGCTGGGTTAGGGGGAGAAATAAGAGGGCTGGCATTGTGTATAGAGGGAGGTTGAACCCCTTTTATGGTCTTCTCTGACTTGTCCTAGATTTTAGTCTCTGAGGTTATTGATCTCTACCAAGCCAAAGCAAGAGAGAATGAAAGGCCAGGAGGAGGCAATCAGGGCAGGTATTCAGGGAGAGGAGGCAGCCTATGGAAAGCTGAATGGAAAGTGCTATAGCTCAGTCTTGCAGCTAACATCAAATAGCTCATGCTCAGGTTGACAGGCTCTAACAAAGCCCAACTTTATTGACCTACAGAGTGCCTTGCAAGATATGTATTTGAATGCCTGTTCAGCAGGTTTCTTTTTTATTTCCGTGAAACTGAATTTGGTTTGACATGGTGTAATTGTTCTGTGTTCCATATTTCCTTTCTTCACACACCCTGCAATCTGTATGCTGGAGATTCTAGCCTACTGCTTTCCTTTCAGCTTCAGGGACTGGTACCTCAAAGTGGTTATGTAATCAGTAGATTGAAATCTTCTTGATAAGTCAAATCTTTCTTGGAGGGAGATAGCTAATGAAACTTTGAAGGAATTGTATTGTGCTGTTTCTTGGGAAGGATACAATGTATCCTATTGTAAAATGTTTACCCACTACTCAAGTGTTTAAACTAATTATAATCCTCACTTGAGTACTTGCCTGGAACTCTCCCGAAGTGTTTTTAAGAGTTCTTGAATTTTCTGCTAACAGTTATTGATTTAATAACGGCCACTTCTCGAGTCAGAATTCAGATGGTACCAGAGCAAAAGTGAGAACTGAATAGTTATTTCAAAGAGTAATCCCAATTTTCCCAAAATAATTGAAGAGTAACAGCCTGGACAAGGAATAGCACTTCACTGCAAGCTTCTTGAGTACAGGGATCATGTCTACTAACTCCGTTGTATCCTCCTAAGTGTGTAATACAGTTATCTGCTCAGAGTAAGTGCTCAAATATGATTGGATTGATTGAATAGGGTTCCCAGTTTTAGATTATTAAAAAAAAAAATCAGAGGCACTTTTCAAAAGAGGCTTATCCCCATTTCAAGTCCAGGGTTTTAAATCTGAGGCATGACTGAGAGCAGAACATTGTGCCCTAAGTTTTGAAAAAGCGAAGTTGTCCACTGCACAACAGCCTGACCAAAAGTGTAATCCTGACTTCCATGACAAAATATGTGACTTTGACCAAGCCTCTAATCCTATCTCTACTTCTGGTTTCCTCATGGATAAGAAGGTACCCCTAATCTGCCTAATGGGGAAGTAGAACAGGTTCTTAAACTTCATTTTGCAGATGAAGAAACTGAGGACCAGAGACGATAAGTGACTTGCCCAGGGTCACATGGCAGACAAGTGGCAGAGTCGCAGCTAGACACCTTCTCTGATTAACCTCACATTTCTACACCCTATTCATCATCTCTTCTGCACCATCTATGTACTTGGGTCAAGCCCCCTAAACACTTTGCTTCACTCCTAGCCCTTGAGCATGTGTGTACATATTGTTACACTCCACCACTTCCCCTCTCCGTAACTTATTTTAGAGAAATAGCATGACCTAGTGGGAAAGAGCATGGGCCAGGGACTCAGAGGACCTGGGTTCTAATCCTGGCCCTTCCACTTACCTATTGTGTTACCTTGGGTAAGTCACTTAACTTCTCTGTGCCTCAGTTTCCTCATCTGCAAAATGGTTAGTCGATACCTGTTCTCCCTCCTACTTAGACTGTGAGCCCCATGTGGGACCTGATTATCTTTATCTGTCCCAGCACTTAGTACAGTACTTGGTATAGAACAAGTGCTTAACAAATATCATTATTATTATTATTGTTTTTATGTTTATCTCCCCAACTTGTCTGTAAGCTCTTCAAAGGCAGGGTTTATGGTTACCAGCTCTGTTATAATTGTACTCTCCCAAGTGCTTTGTACAGTGCTCTGCAACCAGTAAGCACTCAATAAATACCAGTGATTGATTGATTGCAAAATCTTCAGCCAAGGGGTTGCCACTTCCAACTCTTTGAGCAATTCCATCAGTATCACTGACAGACCATGTTGTTGTCGTCTTATGCTGTTGAGTGATGCCCAACCCATAGCGACACCATGGACGCATCTCTCCCAGAATGCCCCACCTCCATCTGCAATCGTTCTGGTAGTGTATCCATAGAATTTTCTTGGTAAAAATACGGAAGTGGTTTACCATTGCATCCTTCCACGCAGTAAACCTGAGTCTTTGCCCTCAACTCTCTCCTATGCCACTGCTGCCCAGCACAGGTGAGTTCAACATCAAATAGCAAGACAGGATCACAAACAAGGAAGCTCTGCCACAAATTCAGTCTCCAGGCATAGAATATATGCTCACCTCTTGTTCAACAGCTTCACTAGAAGGAACATGTCAGGAAAATGGGTGACAGTAGAATACCTAAAGGGCTGCTATATGCTTACCTTAAATTGGACAACCAAAAACAAGAGGGGCAGAAGAAATGTTCTAGTACAGTGCTCTGCACACAGTAAGTGCTCAATAAATACGATTGAATGAATGAAATGTTTTAAAGATGCAGTAAAATAATGTCAGCATATTAGCAACTGTTTAGACCAGAAAAATGCACTGAGAAAGGAGCAGCTCTTTTTTTTTAATTGTATCTGTTAAACACTTATATGTACTAGGCACTGTGCTTAGCACTGAGGTAGATACATGTTAATAAGGGATTAAAACCCAGGTCCTTCTGACTCTTAGGCTGGTGTTCTATCCCAAGTTTCTTCTCTTTTTGAGCAAAACCTTCAAGAGACTCATGAAACGAGGAGAAAAGAAGCCAAAACAAGGCCACTGTCAACAAAGTCAGCATAACAAAGGAGAGAGAGTGTGTGTGAGAGAGAGATTGATTGATTGAGTTTGAGTGTCTTTCATTGGCCTTGTCAGCCTCACATGAATCTATGGGTGAACTCCACCATGAGTGGCACCCACTAAGAATTAGAAAAGCAGCTATGTAGATGGACAATTCCAACTTGAATTAACAGTTCCACACTCAGTTTCTCTTTCACCCTTGGTTTCTGGTAGCGGATCACCCAACCTAGAATGGTCTACTTCCTGGAGACTATGTCTTGTAGATAGATTTGCAGTATGGCCTAGTGGATAGGGCCCGGGCCTGAGAGTCAGAAGGACCTGGGTTCTAATTCCTGCTCTGCCACTTGTCTGTTGTGTGACCTTGGGTAAGTCATTTCACTTCTTCTGTGCTTGTTACTTCATCTGTAAATTAGGGATTAAGACTGTGAGCCCCATGTAGGATAGGGACTGTGTCTAATTTGATAAGTTTGTATCTACCCCAGTGCTTAGTAGTGTCCCTGGCACATAGTAAGTGCTTAACAAATACCTTCATTATTATTATGATTATTATATCCACCAATTTACCAGGGGTTGTGTCAATGGGACTGGTAGAAAGAACTTACTCTATTTCACCCACCTCTGTTAATTTCCAACCTCCTGAACCTGGGGTTCTAATCACTCTTGCTTCTCACTTTTCCAAATACAATAACAGGAATTTTTACTGTTTTTCTGAGACTGAAAGGTTAGTTAACAGCTAAGTCTCATTTTTACAGGAAACCTTCATTGCTACATTGAGATGTACCAACTAATGACCAGTGGGCATCAATTTAGAACTTCATCTTGGCAGCCAGCCAAACGTACTTCAAATCTAGATCTTGTCGTGGCAGTTTATAGCCAGTCAGATGTTTTCAGAGAGTTTCTCCCTTGAAGAGTATAAATTCATGACGAGATCTAGCAATTCATGGCTTCTTCTGAAGGCAATGAATCTCAGCTCTCCTTGGGAATTTTTTGGACTTCATGTGGAAATGAGAGAAAAGCCTTTATAGTTTACCTTCATCATACTGTGAAGGAACCTTGTAACTAAGTACCAGCCCAAACATATATAACTAGCTTGGCAATTCCCAATATAGTATGGTGAAATTAGCATTCTGAATTACTCATTTGGCATAAATTATCACCCAGTATGAGTCAGTGGGGGTTTAAGAGATGGTGTGTGGCCTAGAGGTCTGGGAATTGAGACTAGATTCTAGTTCTGACTCTGCCCCTCACCTAATGTGTGACCATGGGCGAGTATTTTTTAACCACTCTGGGCCTCAGTTTCCTCATTTGTAGGGAATAATAGTACCTGTCTCTTCCTACCTCACAGACATGCTGGGAGGATAAAATTAGAGTCCTTTCTGCATTTAGCTGAGAGAGGAATCAGGCTCACTATTATTAAAACAATAAATTGTAGAATTGCAATGCTACTGGTGCATTTTACATTTTCTATTGTGATTGTAAATGGATTCTTCAAGAGTGGGTGCATCTGAAACTGTGTTGAATCAAACCCAGCTCTGCAGAGGATCATTATTTCTGTGACTTTAGAGAATGTATATTTTGCCAGCTAATAGCAGAGAAAAGATTTCATAATCAAAAGAAGAAAAGTTTGTCCTTAGAAGCAAAGCCAGCTTAAATCAAAGATTTTCAGAAAATTTAATAGACTTCCAGTAAACCTTGAGCTCTAAATGCTTTTCTATTGTGTGTGCTGAATCATACTTCCTATCTAGTCCTCTAACATTTACCTGCTTATTCTGGGCATATCCTCTTTAGTTTTATTTATTCAGTTTAGCCACTAGCTTTTCAAAGTGTTTTTAAATCAGAAGCATCAGCAAATCCCTCTCCAATATTTTGTTTTCTGTTGATAGCTGCTGAGAAGCCATATGGCCTAGTGAATAGAGCACGGGTCTGGGAGTCAGAAGGACCTGAATTCTAATCCCAGGTCTGCTGTGTGACCTTTGGCAAGTCACTTTACTTCTCTGGGCCTCAGTTTCCTGATCTTTAAAATGGGGATTAAGACTGTGAGCCCCAAATGGGACAGGGACTGTGTCCAACCCCATTTGCTTGTATACACCTCTGTGCTTAGTATAGTGCCTGGCACATAGTAAGCACTTAACAAATATCATTTTTATTATTATTATTATTAGCCATCCTCATAGGACCCCTTGAAGAAAATCAAGATATATTTCCATTTTGAAGATGAATAGACTGAGGCCTAGAAAAGGTAAGCCATGAAAAGCAGCATGACATTGTGGATAGAGGACTGGCCTGAGAGTCAGAAGGTCAGGGGTTCTAATCCCAGCTCTGCCACTTGTTTGCTTTGTGATCTTGGGCAGCCTCTTAACTTCTCTGGGCCTCAGTTACCTCATCTGTAAAATGGGGATTAAGAGTGTGAGCCCATGTGGGACAGGGACTGTATCCAACCCGATTAACTAGTATCTACCCCAGTACTTAGAACAGTGCTTGGCACATAGTAAGTGCTTAATAAACACCATTATTATTATGAATATTAAGGTAGTTGCATTGTCTAAGATTCCTCTGGGAGTCAGTGGAGGACCCAGGCACCAATCAATTATTCAATCAGTTCTTACTTCTGTACTGTACTACTGGTTTGACTTGAAGAGTTCAGTAGAGGAAATCATTACTAGTAGTAGTAGTTGTAGTGGTAACAATAATAATAATGATGGCATTTATTAAGTGCTTACTATGTACAAAGCACTGTTCTAAGTGCTGGAGAGGTTACAAGGTTGTCCCATGGGGGGCTCACAGTCTTCATCCCCATTTTACAGATGAGGTAACTGAGGCCCAGAGAAGTGAAGTGACTTGCCCAAAGTCACACAGCTGACAGGTGGTGGAGCTGGAATTTGAACCCATGACCTCTGACTCCAAAGCCCGGGCTCTTTCCACTGAGCCATGCTGCTTACCATAATACTACTAATAATAGCATATTGTATTATAATACTATTGATAATAGTGGTATTTGTTGAACACTTACTATGTGCTAAGCATTGTATTAAGGGCTGGGGTAGACAGAAGATATTCAGGTTGGACATGGTCCCTGACCCATCCAGGGTTAACATTCTAAATGGGAGGGAAAATAGGTATTGAATCCCCATTTTATGGATGAGGAAACTGGGGCACAGAGAAGGTAACTGTCTTGCCCAAGTTCACCCAGCAGGCAAGTAGCAGAGCCAAGATTAGGACCAAGGTCCTCTGCCTCCCAAGCCCGGACTCTTTCCACTAGGCCATGCTGCTTCCCAGACCAGGCTGCCTCTACACCTTTTGAAGACTCTGTCGTGGGTACCCCATGAAACCCTCCCTGTTTTTCTGTCCTTTGGGTTTTCTTTTTTTATTAAATGGTACTGTTAAGGACTTACTATATACCTGGGCCAGAACTAAGTGCTTGGTGGATACAAGATAAGTCTCTCTCCCACATGGGGTTCAGTCAGTCATAAGTCAGTCACATTTATTGAGCGCTTACTGTGTGCAGAGTACTATACTAAGCACTGAGAGTACAATATAACAATAAATGGACACATTCCATGCCCACACTGAGCTTAGAGTCTGGCGGGGAAGGGTGGGGGGCAGACATTAATATAAAAGTCTAAGGCTCACAGTCTTTGGTGCCAGTGCTCCTTAAAGGTGACTTTGAAGAGCAGAAGCACAGACTGCCAAATCCCCACTGCTTTGCTTCCCTCCTCTGACCCTTACCTTCTGGAGTTTGAGCCCCCTCAAGAACTTAGTACAATGTTCTGCACACAGTAAGCACTCAATAAATACAACTGAATGAATGACAGGGGCTGTGTCTAATTCCAACCTGTGTTTTCTCTCCCAGGGTTTAGTTCAGTGCTCCAAACACAGCACTAAATAAACACTATTACTAATACTACCTGCTCTGCCTGCATGGAAAGTCTCAGTCATTCAGTGGTAACAGTACAGTGACTGGCATGAAGTAACCATTTAACAAATACCACAATTATTATTATTGTTACATATTGACTTCTAGACTGTGAGCCCACTGTTGGGTAGGGACCGTCTCTATACGTTGCCAACTTGTGCTTCCCAAGCACTTAGTACAGTGCTCTGCACACAGTAAGCGCTCAATAAATATGATTGAATGAATGAATATTGAGTGCTTACTGTGTGCAGTGCACGGTACTAAGAGCTAGGGAAAAGGCAATACAAAAAAGTTGATAGATGTTACCCCTGCCCACAAGGAACATTCAAGGAATAAACAGGTAATGTGCTTTGAAATTAGAAATGCTGTTAATGGTAATAATTGGAAACATAGTCACCATTGGCAAACTCCCTGATGTAGATTATCTAAGCTCCTTGAAAACTTTCATTACAGGCTCCCAAGGACTTTCTTACAAGTGTTCTGCACAAAATATGTGCTCAGATACTGATTAAAATACATAATAATTATGCATTTATTAATTATTATTATTATTAATTATGTAATTATTATAATGATTTATCCCAGGGTATAATAAAATACTTGCTCTCAGAAATGGACTCTTGGAAGAGTGGAGTCAACCCCTAACCCTCAAATGAAGCAGACAGGTGTCATAGGTGGTTTCATTAAGGTTGATTTGCCAGGCTGTAGGAACCAGGTCTCACAATACCACAGAGTTAGAAAGGAAGGCCCTAAACAATCAGTCAGTGACATTTATTGAGTGCTTACTGTGTGCAGAGCACTGTACTTAGTACTTCAAAGAGTGCAATAGAATCAACAGACACAATCCCTGCCCACAAGGTACTACAAAACACCCACACACACTCTCTCTTTCTCTCCTCCCCATATCTCTTTCTTTGGCATTCTTTATTCAGGCAGATGGTCTTGGATCTGTCTTGGGTCCTGATGAGCATATTTACTGAACACTGATCATGTGCAGAGCACTGTACTAAGCTCTTGGGAGAGTACAATAAATCAGAGTTGGTAGACACATTCACAAGCACCTTCATATTTGCATCCTGTATCTCCACTCCGGGTAGGCAGTAGTGGGTCTTTCTCATGAGGCCTGGATTCTTTTGCAGTATCTCCCAAACAGGAAGGATTAAACCCCATTTCCAACTCTTCATGGATCTTTCCCCTTATTCCTCTCTGGCCTCCTCTCCTGACTCTATGCTGGCCTCCTCTTCTGACTCTGCCTGGTCTCCTCTCCTGTCAGTCAGTCAATCATATTTATTGAGGGCTTACTGTGTGCAGAGCAATGTACTAAGCACTTGGAAGAATACAATATAACAGACACATTCCCTGCCCACAATGAACTTACAGTTCTAGAGACTGTGTAGATAGTCTAGAGATAGTTTCTAGACTCTGGGCTGGCCTCCTCGGCTGACTCCAGACTGGTCTCCTCTCCAAACTCTGGCCTGTTTTCCTCTCCTGATTCTGTGATGGCCTTTTCTGAGTTGTTTCAGGTATGAATTTAGGGCTGTGTTGGATGCATTGTGTTTCATGAAACTCTGGGCTGAACAAAAGGCAGTTTGTGATCCCCTAAAGGAGAAAACACACACACACACACACACACACACACACACACACACACACACACACACACACACACACACCCTCCCCCCCCCCCCAACAACCACGTTTGGGTCCAAGCAGCCTTCAATAATATATTCTTCCTCATCAGTGGCATGTATTGAGCACTTACTGTGTGCAATACACTTTACTAAGCACTTGGGAAAACACAGTGGCAGTCATATTCCCTGCCCACAACGACCTTACAGTCTGTAACATATATTCTGGGGGAAGGGCTTTTTTTCCTATGGGTTTTTTTTTAAAAACTAAACTGTCATTAGCCAAGCATTCTTAAGCCACTTTACAATGTTTCGATTGTCTGGTGGATGCCGGGCAAAGCAATCAGGAAAAAAAGGGAAAGAAAACTTGAATTCCATCTTCCATAAACTGCAACCTGCTGTAAGAACAGTAACTTTTCCTGGATCAATGAGCATTTCAAGCACTTAACTTTAAAGCTGAGAACTTCCTTCAGATCAATATTGTAATAAGAATAATAATAACTGTGATATTTGTTAAGCTTTTACTATGTGCCAGGCACTGTACTAAGCGTTGAGGTGGATACAGGCAAATTGGGTTGGACACAGTCCCTGTCCCTTCTGGGGCTCATTGTCTCAATCCCCATTGTACAGATGAGGGAACTAAGGCACAGAGAAGTAAAGTGACTTGCCCAAGGTAGCACAGCAGACAAGTGGCAGAGCCGGGATTAGAACCCATGACCTCCTGACTCCCGGGTTTGTGCTCTACCCACTATGCTCTGCACTGGCATTGTGGAGCAGAATGACAGGTCCTGAAGAGAACCAAACTGTGCTTTTCCCTTTCCAAAGGCCTCAACTGATTTACTTAACAAATAAGTAAAGCCCATGAGGAAGCTAGGGGGTCTTCATTTGATCTCTTCTGTAGAGAGACTAAAAGAAGCAGCCTTTGCTATACTTCAGAGGTTGCTAAACTGCTCTCTATTGATTTTATACTAAGATACTTTATCACTCTTGTTGCCTTAAAACAAAATGTAATATGTCAGAAACTGAATAGACTTCGCTAGAAAATCATAACCCTCATAGTCTTCTATTAGGGGATGTTAACAATATCCATTTTGACAAATCAACTTCAAGAGTTGTATCTGGGAGCAGTGGGGTGGAAGTAGCTTTAATGAGCTAATACCTCTTGAGCTGTGATTTTTCAGAAGACAGTGAATTTAGTTAGCCCCTTTGATATCTTTTTCATGGTCCTGCCAATGCATGTTGTTGTGCCTTCCCTCCAAGACATTTAATGAACTCTTGTTTTTCACTGTTCCTGCCATTGAACTTGGGGATGGAATCCAGTAGAATGGGGAGGTGTTTTAATTTTTATTTTTAAATGTGTTGGTGTGTGGTTCCTCTCCCTCAAAGTGTCCAGACCAAAGTCTGTCCCAGTGCACCTAATCACCAAGTCCCCAAGACAAAAGTCCTACTAAAGAACCAGACGGAGAGTTTCTTGAACAGTGGGGCAAGACAAAATAATAATTATTATGCTACTTGCTAAGTGCTTAGTATGTATTTATTACTCTATTTATTATTACTCTATTTATTTATTTATTTTACTTGTACATATCTATTCTATTTATTTTATTTTGTTAGTATGTTTGGTTTTGTTCTCTGTCTCCCCCTTTTAGACTGTGAGCCCACTGTTGGGTAGGGACTGTCTCTATATGTTGCCAATTTGTACTTCCCAAGCGCTTAGTACAGTGCTCTGCACATAGTAAGCGCTCAATAAATACGATTGATGATGATGATGATGCCAAACACAGTTCTAAGCACTGGGGTAGATACAAGTTAATCAAGTTGGACACAGTTCCTGTCCCACATGGGGCTAACACTCTCACTTCCCATTTTACAGATGAGGTAACTGAGGCCCAGAGAAGTGAGGTGACTTGCCCCAGGTCACACAGCAGATCTGAGGCAAAGCATGAATAAAAATGTCTGTTTGATCAAGTCTCATTTTGTGCTTTGGTGGCATGGGAAGGACGGTGGGGATGGAGGAAGCCTTGTCTCTGTTGACCTGTTTAAGCTTGTTGCAACTTATAGGGTGGCACTCAGAGTCTGCCACGTGCCTTAATTAGCAAGTCTCCAAAGCAGATAGTAAATCTACAGATAATAGGGATGCTTGACTGTCACCTTAATCCTTAGATCCTGGGAGGGAAATATTTGACAAGTAGTAGTAGTCACAGTAGGCTTCCTGCTAAATAGATAAATAGGCTTGGTGTCAAAATAGGCTTGGTGTCAAAAATGGTGTCAAAATTGGTGCTAAATAGGCTTGGTGTCAAAACAAGGCAGCCAGTTGGGTACTGACTGTCAAAATGTATTTCCTGTGACAACATTATTGGCTATCACCAGGTCCTATAGTAGTCAACCATGTTCCCTCAAGCTCCTCTTGATTTTATTTTCTGCTCTTGGTTTTTACTGCCTGCACCCTCAACTGGCTTTGCACATATAGGTTTTATGGTACATGCGCCAGGAGCAATATATACCCAGAGGGGGAAAGACTCAGGTTTTCAGGGAAAGAGACCTCATTCATTCATTCATTCAAATGTATTTATTGAGCGCTTACTGTGTGACTCACAGTCTCCCAAAATAATACCTTAAAGACTCCTGCAGCATCCAGATGTGGCTCAGTGGAAAGAGCACGGGCTTGGGAGTCAGAGGTCATGGGTTCAAATCCCTGCTCTGCTGCTTATCAGCTGTGTGACTTTGGGTAAGTCACTTAACTTCTCTGTGCCTCAGTTACCTCATCTTTAAAATGGGGATTAAGATTTGAGCCCCACATGGGACAACCTGTTCACCTTGTATCCTCCCCAGTGCTTAGAACAGTGTTTTGCACATAGTAAGCGCTTAACAAATACCAAAATTATTATTATTATTATTTGTTCCCTGGTTGGTGCTCCATTACCTAGAGAAGCAGCATGCCGTAATGGATAGAACCCAGGCCTGGGAGTGAGAGTTCATGGGCACCAATTCAGGCTCCTCCACTTGTCTGCTGTGTGACCTTGGGGAAGTCACTTCACTTCTCTGTACCTGTGTTCCCTCATCTGTAAAATGGGGGTTGAATGTGAGCCCCATGTGGGACAATTATCTTGTATCTACTCCCATGCTTAGTACAGTGCCTGGCACAAAGTAAGTGCATAACATATACCATAATCATTATTATTACTATTAGATTAATGCTTGATTGAAGTCATGCTTCACTCTGAAGACGGGGTGAAGCCCCAAGGTCTGATTGAAGTCCAGAAGACTTGCAGACTGAGGTCTTCCTTGGGTAGAGCTCTAGATTGGGAATCTAAGCACTTGGATCATGTTCCCAGTTCTATCTGAATGCCTCAGTTTCCTTAGCCAGAAAACTAAGAATAATGTGTCTACTCTCCTTAGGCTATTATTAGGGCAGATTAGATCATGTCTGTGAAGCATTTTACATTCTTTGGAGCTAGGTACCTCTCTTAGAATGTGTCACCCAAGTGAAATTTAGGTGTAGCAAATAATAAAATCCCACTGCCAAAGCAATGTAAGGGTAGCTGTTCCAGTAATTTATTCCAGTTAAGGTTTACGGAATGTGTAGATTAAAAAGCCATGGAGGTAGTTAAGCAGTTGAGGCCTCAAATTTAAGTCATCCAGTGTTTCTGGATTAACAAATGCAAATCCCAGTGCCAAATACCAAACTCTTCCTTAAGCATGTTGTGGGCAAGGAACATGTCTATCAACACTTTGGTATTGTACTCTCCCAAGTAATCAGCACTGTGTTCTGTACAGAGAAGCAGCATGGCATAGTGGAAAGAACATAGGCTTGGAAGTCAAATGTCATGGGTTCCAATTCCGGCTCCATCACTTATCAGCTGTGTGACTTTGGGCAAGTCACTTACCTTCTCTGTGCCTCAGCTCATCTGTAAAATAGGGATTAAGACTGTGAGCCCCACGTGGGACACCTGATTACCTTGTATCTACCCCAGCGCTTAGAACAGTGCTTGACACATAGTAAACGCTTAACAAATGCCATCATTTAGGGAAGCAGCATGGCTTAGTGGATAAAGCACCAGCCTGGAAGTCAGAAGGTCATGGGTTCTAATCCTGGCTCCTCCACTTGTCTGCTCTGTGGCCTTAGGCAAGTCACTTCACTTCTCTGTGCTTGTCACCTCATCTGTAAACTGGGGATTAAGACTATAAGCCCTATGTGGGACAGAGACTGTGTCCAACCCAAATTGCTTGTATCCACTCCAGGACTTAGATCAGTATCTGACACATAGTAAGCATTTAACAGATGCCATTATGCCATTATGCACGCACGCGCACACACACACACACGCATGCACAGATAATAATAATAATAATAATGGCATTTATTAAGCACCTACTATGTGCAAAGCACTGTTCTAAGCACTGGGGAGGTTACAAGGTGATCAGGTTGTCCCACGGGGGGCTCACAGTTTTAATCCCCATTTTACAGATGAGGTAACTGAGGCACAGAGAAGTTAAGTGACTTGCCCGAAGTCACACAGCTGACAATTGGCAGAGCAGGGATTTGAACCCATGACCTCTGACTCCAAAGCCCATGCTCTTTTCCACTGAGCCATGCTGCTCCTCTAGTAAGTACTCAATAAATACCATTGATGGATTCAAAGACAACACTATTGGTCTAGGTTGGCCAAGTGTATTATTGCCTGGGGGTTGAGAAAGTAGTCATGGAATTCCTTGCATTCATTTTTCCCTTGACTTTTTCCACTTGATGAGTCAGTTCAAAACTTTGCCTTTATCAGAGTGACTGTTTTAAAAGAGCAGTCAATCAGTGGTATTTATGAGCATTCACCATGCACAGAGCACTATACTAAGCACTTGAGACAGTACAATACAATGGAGTTAGTAAACATGATCCTTGTCTTCTACAGGCTTTTGATCCAGTGAAAATGACTTCTTGTTAGGACAGAATTCAGTTGGAATGTCCTTAGCCAGAAATTCTTGGCCCCAGTAGAAAACTGAATGCTCAATAAATTATTCAGGAGTATTTATTGAATGCTTGCTCTGTGTGAAGCACTAAACTAAATGTCTGGAAGAATAAAATTAGTAGATACACTCCTTGCCTTCAAGGATCTTACAAGCACCATTGTGAACAGCGGATGTGTCTATTGTACTCTCCCAAGCACTTAGTACAGTGTTCTGCACACAATAAGTGCTCAATAAATACGATCGAATAAATGAATTCATTTATTCATTCAATAAATGAATGAATCTAACAGGGAAGACAGACCCTAAAATAAAGGTAGGAGGAGCAGTGGAGTATAAAGATGTGTCTGTAAGTCCAAAAGCAGGGGGGTGAGAACACAAGGGTAGAGGTGGCAGTTAAGGGAAAAAAGATGGGGAGGTAAGAGATTAAACAGGTAAAACCTTTTGGAGGAGATGTGATTTCACAATTACCTTGAAGACAGGGAGGGTAGTGGCCTTCCGGGTGGGAAGGAGGAGGGAATTCCACGTGGAAGGGAGGGTATAGGCAAGGGTTTGGCAGCAAGAGAGAAGAGAGCAAGGCACTTGGAGTAAGTTAGCTTGAGAACCTATTAAAACATATTCTGTGCTTTAGAATAATCATTTATCTGGGCTATTTTCACAGGGGGAATGGATCAGGGGGTTCCCAAAGCAAAAGAAATGTTTCTCCTACTCCCAGCAATATTCCCCCTTGGGAAATGGCTGGAGTGTTCATTTATGATGCACTATTAGAAAAGGATTCAGGGGCCTGCCTGAGGCACCAGACTAGGGGAGGGAGGGGGTGGCAGCTGCCGGCAAGTCAGCACCGTCCCCCTGCCTCAGGAAAGACTCCACTGGCTCTGGAAATAGCCCTGGGCAGGAGTGCAACCCTAGAGTCAACAACTAAGGTGACAAACAGCTGTTATTTTTGACTGGAAAGCATGTCAACTTGTAGAGGCAACTCCTGCGTTTCCATGGAAATGGCTTTCTTCTTATCTGGAGGCTACCATTGGATGGTACTCTATATTAGCTTTGTTCAGAAGAACAAGGTAACATAATAATAATAATAATAATGGCATTTGTTATGTGCTTACTATGTGCAAAGCACTATTCTAAGCGCTGGAGGGGATACAAGGTGATCAGGTTGTCCCACATAGGGCTCACAGTTTTAGTCCCCATTTTACAGATGAGGAAACTGAGGCCCAGAGAAGTTAAGTGACTTGCCCAAAGTCACACAGCTGACAGGTGGTGGAGCTGGGATTAGAACCAATGACCTCTGGCTCCCAAGACCGTGCTCTTTCCACTGGGCCACGCTGCTTCTCTAATGTACAAACAGTGGCAAAGAGGGAGCCCCATCATTATGAGAACAGGAATTTTTCAGGAAAAAAAAAGCCTTACACATGGGCCAGATTTGCGGGATGAGAGAGGGGCTCAGTTGAACTTTTTCTTTCCTTGGAAAACTCTATTTTTTTGTCCCAGGATCTAAGTAAGCCTTACAGTCAGCCCTCCTGATGATGGGGAAATTTGGGGAATTTTTATGATACCATATTATAAAGCCGTCACAGATATCCTGAAATGCCCGTCCTCCCCCTGGGGTTTATCCGAAAACCACTCTTCTTGTATAAAAATGACCCATGCCCTTGCCTTGCCGGCCAAACTGTAGTAGAGAATTTTTTTTTCCTAGAAAGTTTTCCTCCCTTTCTCATTATCAGCTTTCACTGACTGCCTGGAGCTTAATGGGACAGGAAGAGAGAACAGGAGGCAGTGGGAGGAAGGAAAGGGGGAAGGAGTGATGAAACTAGAAGTGTTAATAGAAAACCACAGGGAAAAGTTCTTGTTCCCAGAACTGGAGGATGGAGAAGTATAGTAATACCTCATTCTTGTCTCTCCCACCCAACAGATCATCCATATTAAAAGACTTTGTGAAAGTACAGTGCAGTGCACATAGTAAGCGCTCAATAAATGTGATTGAATGAATGAATGAATGACTTCAGCCCTCTAGAATGTAAGCTCCTCGTGGGCAGGGAACTTGTCTACCAACTCTGACATTGTACGCTCCCAAGCGCTTAGTCCAGTGCTCTGCACTTAGCGCTCAGTAAATTTCTGTCCTCCAGGTGCTCTTCCCCAATAATCTCTAATTTCCCCATTTGAAACTCTCCCAAATGCCACTTCCACCCTTCTGCCAGACTAAGCATTTCAAGTGCCACAATCCCTTAGCACTTTTATTTTATATACTCTACTGCTTCTCTCATCCGTAATTTATTTAAGTGCATGTCTCTACCCCCTGCAGGCTGTAAATGCCTTGAGGGCGGAGATTGGTCTTCTGCCTCTATTGTATTCACCACAGGGTTTAGGTGAATGCTCTGCCTACAGTAAATGCTCAGTAAGGCTATTGATTGGGGAAAAGGAAAAGTTTACTGGGAAAACTGATTGTTCTTAGAGGAATAAAGGAAGTTGTCCACTCATTCGTATCAGATAAGAGATTAGCCCACTTTCCTAACTCTAAAAGATCATTTAAATTGACACAATGCTGTGAGTAGTGAACTGTCTGAGGTTTGCAACAACCAGAACCGAGGTGGTTTTAGTTAAAAACTTGACAGTACTGAAGTACTTCAGTAGTTTCAAAAAAATGTGAAAGAGTGTAAAGATCAAGTAAGTTGTATTTATTGAGTGCTTACTGTGTGCAGAGCACTGTACTAAGTGCTTGACAGAGTACAATATAGCAATATAATAGACACATTTCCTGCCCACAACGAGCTTATAGTCTAGAGGGGGAGACAGACATTAATATAAAAAAATAAAATTACAGATATGTACATAAGTGATGTGGGGCTGGGAGGGGAGATGCATAAAGGGAGGTGGTCTGGGTGACACAGAAGGAAGTGGGAAAAGAAGAAAGGAGAGCTTAGTCAGGGAAAGCCTCTTGGCGGAGAAGTGCCTTCAATAAGGCTTTGAAGGTGGGGAGAGTAAATGTCTGTTGGATATGAAGAGGGAGGGAATTTCAGGCCAGAGGCACGACATGGGCGAAAGTTTACCAGCAAGATAGGTAAAATCGAGGTACATTGAGTAGGTTGCATTAGAGGAGTGAAGTGTGAGGGTTGGGTTGTAGTAGGAGAGTTAGCAAGGTGAGGCAGGATGGAGCAAGGTGATTGAGTACTTTAAAGTCAATAATAAGGAGTTTCTGTGTGATGGGGAGGTGGATGGGCAACCATTGGAGGTTTTTGATGAGTGGGGAACCGTGGCCAGAATATCAAGGCCAGACTATATCCATGAAATAGATAGAGTCCATCCTTCACCTTTAGAATCTTTGGGAAACAAAATAGTTTACATTCCGAATGCAACTATACATTTCAAAACTTTTGCAACACTCCCCCCACATTCAAAGCCTTATTGAAGGCACATCTCCTCCAATAGGCCTTCTCTGACTAAGTTCTCATTACCCCCTTTCCCACTTCCTTCTGCATCGCCCAGACTTGCTCCCCTTATTCATTCCCCTCTCCCAGCCTCACCGCATTTATGTACATATCTGTAATTTTATTTATATTAATGTCAGTCTCCCCTTCTAGACTGTAACCTCATTTTGGTCAGGGAATGTGTCTGTTGTTATATTGCACTCTCCCAAACATTTAGCACAGTGTTCTGTACACAGTAAGCACTCAATAAATACAGTTGACTGGCTGACTGACTGACTGAAGCATCAGTCAAGCAGGCTCCTGGACCCATCAGAAAGAAGGAATCTGAAGAAACAGCTGTTAGCTGACGCATGTAAATCAGCTGTGGATTTCCACCTTCCCACCTACTTTATGGAGAATAAGGCTGAAAACATTTTTCCCGTTTAGAAACATGTGTCTTTAGAATTTTTTTTTCTTCAAATGGATGTTAGTTTTACCCCATGCAGATTCAACCGTGATTTAATACCGTGGGACTTTTCACAGTAATTCCAATCTAGTGGCCTAAGCGTTTGGGATGGCTCAGGAAGAAAAAGTCACACCAGGCCTCCATTGCACTCCCCTGGGAAATGTCCTCCAGATTTCACATCTCTTTCTTTTAACCCAGCCCTTGCCTAGAGCAAGTGGTGGTGTGGGGGTCGGGGGGAGGAAACACAGCTCATAACTCTTTTCCTTGAACAAATGTTTTGAAATGTATGGGTGAGACACTTTATGAGTTGGAGTCTACTGCATAAACAACTCCCTAGGAGTAAATTGCTAATTTTAGAGGATGTATTAACTCTTTCAGGGTCCCAGACTACCAGTTAGTGCACTGAAACAAGAGTTTCTTAAAATTGTCCCCCTCCTCCAGCATTACATTTAGTGTCCTCAGTGGGGACCAAAGAATCACCCTACCCCCTAAGCCACACTGCTTCTCATTCTCAACCTTGCCTGGCATGTTCCCACTAGGGCATGGAGTTTGACAAGAGAATAGGCAGGAAGGGGCAGAGCATGCTGCAAAGTGCACAGGAAGTTGTTTAGTTGTGGGACCCATTTATGGGCCACATGACTGCAGTTTATTCATTCATTCAGTCGTATTTATTGAGCACTTACTGTGTGCAGAGCACTGTACTAAGCACTTGGGAAGTACAAGTCAGCAACATATAGAGACGGGCCCTACCCAACAACAAGCTCACAGTCTAGAAGGGGGAGACAGACAACAAAACAAAACATGTCAAAACATGTAGACTACCAATGAGTTTAGCCCCAGTGTTGTGCTTTAGGGGCTGCACGTCTTATGCTTCGTGTCCCAGTGGGAGCCCTACTAAAGGCTGAGAGTGAGAAACATTGGGGTCTAGGGAAAGGAGTCGGGGCTTGAGTGTCAAGGGATTTGGGTTCTAATCCTGGTTCTGCCTCCCTTTTTTTTTTCTTTATGGTATTTGTTAAGCACTTACTATTCATTCAATTGTATTTATTGAGCACTTACTGTATGCAGAGCACTGCATTAAGTGCTTGGGAAGTACAAGTCGGCAACATATAGAGATGTTCCCTACCCAACAACGGGCTCACAGTCTAGAAATGTGCCTGGCACTGTACTAAACACTGGGGTAGATACAAGTTTGTCGGGTTGGACACAGTCCCTGTCCCGCAAGGGTTTCACAGGCTAAAACCCCATTTTACAAATGAGATAACTGAGGCATAGGCACTTACCTGCTGGGAGACCTTGGGTAAGTCACCAAACTTCTCTGGGGCTCAGGTGCCTTATTTTTAAAATGGGGGTTCAATACCTGTTCTCCCTCCCATTTAGCCTGTGAGCCCCATATGGAACAGGGACTGTGTCCAACCTAATTGTCATGTATCTACCCCAGGTCTTAGTACAGTAAGCACTTGACAAATTTACCATCATTATTACTATTATTATTAGAATATGGGTGACACAGAGTAAAACACTCCTTTTCCAATCAATTTCTTCATGCAGCATCTCAGTCCTTAGTGTCAATACCATGGCGAGTTCAACATCCCCAATGAGAGACTCCATCATTATCTCCATTTGTGCACAGACAATTTTGTGGTAAATTATCTTATAGATATTATTCTAACAGGAAGGTTCCTGCATATTAGCTTTCATGTACTAGTAATCCCCCAAAATGAGTTAGATTAAAATTGCTATCTCTTGTCTAAATTACCTCATTTTATAGAAGTATCCTACTTACTAGGTCCTCCAGCTGTGCTTAAACAATGATAACATTATTAAGAATCATTTATTCTTTCAGCAGCACTGATTTGTCCAACTCGCAAAGTCCTGCACAAACCACAAAGAAACCGCTCTATTGGAATACACCTTTTACATAGGAAGGGGTGGGTTTTTCTAAGTACACTGTAAAACTCTGTAAAACTACTCAAGATAACTCTGAAATCTAAAGAACAGGGCCCTTTGGTTACAAAGATATGGCCATGTTGGAATCATCGCAGGACCCGAAGATTAAGCCATGTGGTGGTCAACCTGGTGCAATTAAATTTCATGTATCAATCCATGGACTATACTGAACACTTCTTATGGGAAAATCAGTCAATCATATTTCTTAGGTGCTTATTGTGTGGAGAGCACTGTACTAAGCACTTAAGAAAATACAACATAACAATATAAAAGAGTTGGTAAACCCATTCCCTGCCCACAACGAATTTACAGCCTAGAGGGGCAAACTGCAGTCTAACTTAAAAGACTAGAGCTTAAAGTCTAAAGCACTGTACTAAGCACTTGGGAGAGTACCATATAATAGAGTTGGGAGACGTGATCCCGACTCACAAGGAGCCTGCAGTCTGGTAAACATTTAATGATGATGATGATTCATTCATTCATTCATTCAATTGTATTTATTGAGTGCTTACTTTGTGCAGAGCATTGTACTAAGCGCTTGGACAGTACAATTCAGCAACAAATAGAGACAATCCCTACCCAACAGTGGGCTCACAGTCTAGAAGGGGGGAGACAGACAACAAAACAAAGCAAAACAAGTAGACAGGCATCAGTAGCATCAATATAAATAAATAGAATTGAATTATAGATATATACACATCATTAATAAATAAATTGCATAATATATATGTACATATATACACAAGTGCTATGGGGCGGGGAGGGGGGTAGAACAGAGGGAAGGGGTCAGGGCACTTGGCGGGGGAGGAAGAGCAGAGGAAAAGGGGGGCTCAGTCTGGGAAGGCCTCCTTGAAAAGGCAAACGTTCAGTAGGGCTTTGAAGGGGGGAGGTGTGCTAGTTTGGCGGATGTGAGGAGGGAGGGCGTTCTAGTCCAGAGGTAGGACGTGGGCCAGGGGTCAAGAAGCAATGTGGTTCCGGTGGAAAGAGCACGGGCTTTGGAGTCAGAAGTCATGGGTTTGAATCCTGGCTCTGCCACTTGTCATCTGTGTGACTTTGGGCAAATCACTTCACTTCTCTGTGCCTCAGTTCCCTCATCTGTCAAATGGGGATTAAGATTGTGAGCTCCACATCGGATAATCTGATCACCTGTATCCTCTCCAGCACTTAGAACAGTGCTTTGCACATAGTAAGTGCTTAACAAATACCAAAATTATTATTATTATTATTATATTTAAGTGCTTACTATGTTCCAAGCACTGTTCTCAGTACTGGGGCCAATATAAAAAAGTTAGATTGGACAAAGAACCTGTCCCTCATAGGGGTCATAGACTAAGTAACTCATCCTATGATATTCCCTCCAACACAAATGTTTGAACCTGCTTCTGCTGGGTGTCCCAAATGAGGATAGCAAAACACTTCCAGTTAGCTATTATCACAATTAATTTATCTGCTAATCTGTTAGAAATTCAATTTTATCATAAAGGGGAATTATGGCCCTAGAGTATGGGGCCCTTCCCCCCCTAAATTATAAAATCCTTAAGGGCAGAGATCAGGTCTACTAGTTCTAATGCATTCTCCCAACACTTACTTCGGTGCTCTGCTCACAATAGATATACAATAAATACTGTTGGCTGACTGACTGCCCAAATTTACTCTACCTCAGGCAAAAATGCATCCTCGGGTGTATAGGGAAAGAATGGCTAGGAAGGCATAAAATGTGTATTCGTGCATCTGTTAAAAAAAGAGGAAAATGGACATTTTAAAAAATGCAGCCGCATTAATGGTTATTACAATGTCTGTAGTGTATTGATTTACAGTTCTTTTGTGTAACAATCCTTTGCCTCTTTTTATATCCTTCATTTGTGCATGTTGCTCAGTTTATTGTCCACTTACTCATTCTGAGTCAGTTTTACTTTGAGTGTGACATAAGCACTGATTTTGAAATAAGTGACTCCAGCTGAATATAAGGAAGTGATCACTTGTGAATTGCACTTATTCATGACTCAGGGGTAAAAAGACCAAAAAAAAATCAATTGTAAGGTATGTGAGCCTACTTCTTGGGCTTGGAATGTGCTTTTCCAGCTCTTTTTCTCCACACCCTTGTAAAATCTCAGTTTAAATCCCATGGCTACATCAAGTGAGTGACTATTGAAAAATGGGTAATCATATTTTCAAAGGTTTAGGAGCATATTTTGTGCAGACAAAAACTTTTCCAAATGTACAAGTGCGAACAGGCATTTAGGAACACATTTCTTCCTCTCCCAAATGCTTAGTACAGTGCTCTGCACTTATCAAGTACTCAATTAATACTATTAATTGATTGAGGCCCAGGAGAGTAGCCATTCCTGAATAATGAATTCTGAGCATTCCTTACCACTTCTCTTAGACTGTGAGACCTCCAGGGGACAGAGACCAAGTGCATTTTCTTCCAGCACATAGTACAGTGCTTTGCACACAGTGTTTAATGAATACTATTAAGATTAAACACAACTCCCATAATTGTTTGTCAAACCACAATGTCCACCAATGGGCTTGAGCATTCAGAAAGCAATGAAATGCAAGTCAGTCCTGGGTGGACTGAAACCAACATTGGGTGGACAGTGTTGTGTCTGGCCAGGATTACCACCTCTCAAAGAAGGATATTTTTTCAGGGTAAATGAGGCTTCCAGTAAAATTATCCACCTGACAGCAGTAACAACCACAAAATGATGCCAGAAGAATAAATGGAGAAACAGCGTGGCTCCACGGAAAGAGGCCAGGCTTTGGAGTCAGAGGTCATGGGTTCAAATGCCAGCTCCACCAATTGTCAGCTATGTGACTTGGGGCAAGTCACTGCACTTCTCTGAGCCTCAGTTACCTCATCTGTAAAATGGGGATTAACCTGATCATGTGGGACAACCTGATTACCTTGTATAGCATTTAGAACAGTGCTTGGCACACAGTAAGCACTTAACAAATACTATTATTATTAAGATGGTGCTTAATCAGAACAGTGGGCAAAGGATGGCAGGTACATTAACAAGGAGAATCTTGCATGACATCAAAGTAAACCCCAAACTCCTTTCACAATCAGGATTGTTATTAACAATAATAATATTAGTTACATTTCTTAAGCACTTACTAGGTGCCAAGCACTGTATTAAGTGCTGGGGTAGGTACAAGATACATGGGCCCACTGTTGGGTAGGGACTGTCTCTATATGTTGCCAACTTGTACTTCCCAAGTGCTTAGTACAGTGCTCTGCACACAGTAAGCGCTCAATAAATACGATTGATGATGATGATGATGATGGGACTCACAGGCCAAATAGGAGTGAGAACAGGTATTGAATCCTAATTTTACAGATGAGGGAACTGAGGCACAGCGAAGTTAAGTGACTTAACCAAGGTGACACGGCAGATAAGTGGAAAAGCCAGGATTAGAGCCCAGGCAGCAGTGCATGACTGAGATATCAGCAGAGTGTGGCATTCAGTAAGGAAAGCTTTGTTACCACCTGATTCTCATCTTAGTCCTGACCATGGGTCCTGCATGTGAAAAATACCTAAATGTGTCCTTTCTTTTTAAATGGTATTTGCTAAGTGCTTATTATGTGCCAGGCACTATACAAAGTGCAGCCTAGATACAAGATAATCAGTCTGGACACAGTCCCTATCCCACAGAGGTTTCACAGTTTCAATCCCCTTTTGTAGATGAGGTAACTAAAGCATTTATTCATTCATTCAATCATACTTATTGAGTGCTTACTATTCATTCATTCAATCATATTTATTGAGCGCTTACTGTGTGCAGAGCACTGTACTAAGTGCCTGGGAGAGTACACCATAACAACAGACACATTCCCTGCCCACAGGGAGCTTGTAGTCTAGAGGGGGAAACAGCCATTAATATAAATAAATAAATTAAAAATATTCACTCATTCATTCAATCGTATTTATTGAGTGCTTTCTCTGTGCAAAGAACTGTACTAAGCGCTTGGAAAGTAAAATTCAGCAATAAAGAGAAACAATCCCTGCCCACAACAGGCTTACAGTCTGTGGGGGGGAGACAGACATCAAAACAAGTAAACAGACATCAATATCATCATCAATCATATTTATTGAGCACTTACTGTGTGCAGAGCACTGTACTGTGCTTAATATATATAATATATTATATTATATATAATATAGTATATATTATTAATATACTATTATATATTAATGGTAATATATAATATATTATGTATAATATATTATATATAATGTAGTATAAGAAAAATAGAATTATAGATATATGCATATATATATAAACACACAGATATATGTATATAAGTGCTGGGGGGCTGATGGGGGGGATGAGTAAAGGGAGCAAGCAATGACACACACAAAGAGAAGTGAAATGACTGACCCAAGGTCACACAACAGACAAGTGGCAGAGCTGGAATTAGAATTGAGGTCATCTAACTCCCGGCCCATGCACTTTCCACTAAGCCACACTGCTTCCTTTAGCAAAGTGCTACACTCTGTCTAATAGCTTGCTGTATACCATGTCCCAGCAGGAACACGACTGCTAAGGATGAGAATGCAAGTAGCATTGCACAGACCTCTAACTAGAATTAATTCCAGGGGCTTTTCATCTCAACAGGAGATGATATCATCTCTCCTGATAAAACAATGCCTCTCAACAAGGTCCTGCCAAAGGTGTATTGCATTGGATTGGGAGAAATAATCTACCTCTACCACCGTGAGCTTGGAAGGTTTATAAGCGAAAGCCCTGGACAACATAGTCTGTCCCATTCAAGGAGGAATAGCAAATCACATCTCAGTAAATTCAACAATGCTTGTTTGAAATAGACCTCTCTGTAGGCAACTGTAGAAGCAAATGCCTTGTGTGACTAGTCAGTCCTGGCACACAAGTTAGTAGAAAAGCAGTGTAGCCTAGTGAATAGCGTATGGGCCTGGGAGCCAGAAGGTCATGGGTTCTAATCGCGGCTCCTCCACTTTGCTGTGTGACTTTGTGCAAGCCATTTCACTTATCTGTACCTCAGTTCTCTCATCTGTAAAATGGGGATTGAGACTGTCAGCCCCACAAGGGACAACCACTTCCAACTCAGTTTGCTTGTATCCGCCCCAGTGCTTAATACAGTGCCTGGCACATAGTAAGTGCTTAACACATACTATTATCATTATTATTATTATGAGAGAAGTTATAGAAAAGGAGGATAAAGTAATATATACCATTAACAATAGTTTACATTCATAAATTCTTTTCATCTGAAGTCCAAAAATTATTTTATGGATGCAGCATCCACTGGTAGAGAATTGCTGGGCTAATAGACCCAAGCTGTTTGAGGTCCCCAGGAAAAATTAATGTGTCTATACACAAAGTAGCACAGTTACATGACTGAGAATACTGTGCAAAACTAGAATCGCATATTTTAACTTTTAAAACACTGCCACAGGAAAAGTAGCAGAACAACACAAATATGAGAGGATGTCAGAAGAATTCAGAGAAGTCCAAACACCTGGTGAAAATAGCCTGTAATAGTAATAATGTGGTGTGAGTTGTGAAACAAGTATATCACCTGAGAGAAGGATAAATAGCATTCACCTCCTCCACCTAACTTTCAGATGACAGTTCACAATGCTGCCATCCTTCTTGCCTCTAAAACCCACAAGCTTGGCATTATCTTCCATTCCCCCCTCCTTTTTAATGGTATTTGTTAAGCTCTTACTATGTGCCAGGCACTGTACTAAGCACTGGAGTAGAAACAAGCTAATAAGGTTGGACACAGTCCCTGTCCTATATAAGGCTCAGTCTCAATCCCCATTTTACAGATAAAATAACTGAGGCACAGAAAAGTTGAGTGACTTGCCCAAGGTCACACAGCAGACAAGTGGCTGAGTGGGATTAGAAACCTGGTCCTTCTGATCCCCAGGCCCACGCTTTATCCATTAGGCCACACTGCTTCTCTGCCCCTTTCCCCTTTGAATCCCCATATCCAGTCCCTCAACAAGTTATGTTGGGTTTTCCCTTCACAACTTTGCCAAGATTCTCCCCTTCCTCTCCAACCAAAACCTTACCATGCTGGTTAAGTCACTTGTCATAGAATGATTTCACTACTGCATCACTTCTTTAGTAAGCAGCGTGGCTTAGTGGCAAGAGCCCGGGCTTGGGAGTCAGAGGTCATGGGTTCTAATCCAGGCTCCGCCACTTGTCAGCTGTGTGATCTTGGGCAAGTCACTTCCCTTCTCTGGGCCTCAGTTCCCTCATCTGTAAAATGGAGACTAAGACTGTGAGCCCCACGTGGGACAACCTGATAACCTTGTATCTCCCCCAGCGCTCAGCGCATAGTAAGTGTTATTATTATTATTATTACTGTATCAGCCTCCTCACTGATCTCCCTGCCTCCAGTCTTGCCCCTTTCCAGTCCACACTATTCTGGTGCCCTGATCACTTTTCTTCTTCTTATTATTATTATTATTAAAACATCATTAGACTTTATTCACTCCTCACAAACCTCCATGGTTGTCCATTCCTCTTCACATCAAGTAGAAAACTCCTAACCATTAGCTGTATGGCAGACAACTCCTATCTCTCCCCGCTCTTTTTCCACTTCATCCCAGCACAAATTCTTTGCTCATTTCAAGCTCATCTACTCATCCTCCTACCTCTAACAACCTTGTTTATGTCCTTGCCCTTCCTGGATCCCGCTTTCCCCTTCAAATTTAACAGACCACAGCTCTTTCCATCTTCAAAGCTGTCCTGAAATGAAACCTCCTCTAAGAAGCCTTCCTTGATTCACTTCAAGCTTCTTAACTCTTTCCCCCTACATCTTAGCACTTGCGAATTCTCAAAATCCAACAGCACTCTGTGCGTATCTTAGGTACTGGATTACTTACGTGCTATCTCATGAATTTATCCTTTATTTATGAATTTACCTGTATATATGTTTGTACATATTTATTACTCTATTTATTTTATTTGTACATATTTATTCTATTTATTTTATTTAGTTAATATGTCTTGTTTTGTTGTCTGCCTCCCCCTTCTAGACTGTGAGCCCGCTGTTGGGTAGGGACTGTCTCTATATGTTGCCAACTTGTACTTCCCAATTGCTTAGTATAGTGCTCTGCACACAGTAAGCGCTCAATAAATATGATTGAATGAATGAATCCTTTTTCTGCTTTCCTGGAAATGATTTCAGTGTCTGCCTCTCCTTTCTCGGAAGTTGGATCCTCAAGCACAGTGTCCATACCAACCCTACTGTATCATACTCTCCCAACCATTTAGTACAGTACTCTGCTCACAGAAGGCTCTCAATAAATATTAATGATTGATTACCACTTGTCACACATGTCTACAAAGAATTTAGAGGTGATTAATGTGAACAAAGGACTTCTGGAACAGATGGTGGCAGAGGCGGTAAACAAATTATAGTAGTAGGATCAATACATTTATCTAAGTTTTCCTCAGCTGGTGTTGGTATAATATCATTGTTCTCCATATGGATATGACTAAACTCCTTTGGCTTGTTCTGATACAGTATTTGACCTCTATCTTCACAACAGTATGAGAAATGTGAATTTGTATTTTATATTGGTCCATGGCAAAAGGATATTCTCTTCCTGGGTGGTCCCCTGGGGAGGGCTTTACTGTGGCCAGGGGTTTCTTTCTTGGAGATTCAAGAATGACCCCCACAATCAATAGAAATGGCTGGCCCCATTTTCACCACATCTGATGGTAATATCATTATCCAGATCAGTAAACCCAGGAACAGCTGTCTCTTTCTCTCTCCATTTGTATTTACACATACATATAGCTTGTGTCTACTATAATCTATGAAGCATGATGATCAGAAAGTTGTGTATATGCATGAGGTTCTGATCCATTAGTTGCTTAAGATTCCAGGAAGCTTAGAGGCAGGAAGGCTGGTAGTGAGGAGGAGTCAGGGAATGAGGCCTGGTTCTCTAACATTAGCCCTTGGCCACCTCCTTCTTGCTCCCTGGGCTAGTGCTAGCCCCCATCCCAACCTCTTCTGCAGCTTCTTCCAGGTGTGGCTAAGGCAGCTCTCTTCATTTCCCACCCTTTCCAGCTCAAACACTGCCATCCCTAGTCATGTGATGGGCTGGCATCAGGAGGTGATGGGTTCTAATCCCAGCTCTGCCACTTGTCCACTGTGTGATCTTGGGCAAGTCACTTCATTTCTCTATGCCTCAGTTACCTCATCTGTAAAACGGGGATTGAGACTGGGAGCCCAATATGGGACAGGGACTGTGTCCGATTCGATTTGCTTGTATCCACTCCAGTGCTTAGGTCAGTGCCTGGCACATAGTAAGTGCTTAACAAGACCATCATTATTATCTGATGTATGGACATTTAGTTTAAAGTCTCATGAGGGAAATGGACTCTGAAAGCAATTCCAAAGAGGAGAAAGAAGGAAAAGATAATGTGTATATACTGAATAACAGGGTATTTTAGACATATACAAAAGTGCCCCGGAGGTTGTGGGAACTTAAGTGCTGAGGTGACTTGGAAGGGCTGATATGGTAGTTATGGGGAGGTAAGCCGGGGAGATTAGAAATGAAGTTAGAGAAATTAGAGAAGCAGCATGGCTCTGTGGAAAGGGCACCGGCTTTGGAGTCAGAGGTCATGGGTTCAAATCCCAGCTTCACCACTTGTCAGCTGTGTGACTTTGGGCAAGTCACTTCACTTCTCTGGGCCTCAGTTACCTCATCTGTAAAATGGGGATGAAGACTGAGAGCCCCCGTGAGACAACCTGATCTTTTTTTTTTTAATAGCATTTATTAAGCGCTTACTATGTGCAAAACACTGTTCTAAGCGCTGGGGAGGTTACAAAGTGATCAGGTTGTCCCACGGGGGGCTCACAGTCTTAATCCCCATTTTACAGATGAGGTAACTGAGGCCCAGAGAAGTTAAGTGACTTGCCCAAAGTCACACAGCTGACAATTGGCAGAGTTGGGATTTGAACCCATCACCTCTGACTCCAAAGCCTGCACTCTTTCCATTGAGCCACGCTGCTTCTCCAACCTTGTAACCTTCCCAGTGCTTAGAACAGTGCTTTGCACATAGTAAGTGCTTAATAAATGCCATTATTATTATTATTATTAAGTGGGGAAGTCTAACTGGAGGAGGTGTGATTTCAAAATGGTTCTGTAAATGGGGATGTGTGGCCTTTCAAATTTGAAGTGGATGGGAGTAAGTAGGAGGTAGGTGGTGAGAGAGCTTCCAAGCCCTATTATAATCACATCTCCTCCAGGAAGCTTACCCTGATTAACCTCTCATCTCTATTCCCCCTGTCACTGTGTCACCTATGCACTTGAGTTCTTAACTCCAAATCACTTAAGTACTCACCCCACCCCACTATCCCCACACCATTCATCATCATCATCATCATCATCATCATCATCATCATCAAAGGTACCACATGGCTGCTGACTTTGCTGCCCTGAGCCTTGAGTTTCAATCAATCAATGGATCAATCAAATTTATTGAGCACTTACTATGTGCAGAGCACTGTACTAAGCATTTGGGAAAGTACAATATATCGGAGTGGGTAGACACATTCCCTGTTCACAATGAGCTTACAGTCTGGAGGTTGACAGACGTTAATATAAGTAAATAATTTATGATATATAATTCATGCACAAATTTTTGTATTTGATTGTTTCCTCTACCTGTAGTATATTTTGTCTCCCCAATTAGAATGTACACTCATGGAGGGCAAAGATTCTATCCAATTATTTAGTTGCATTCTCCCAAGCACTTAGGACAGTGTTCTGCATGGAGTAAGCACTCAGTAAACACTAATTTGATTGATTGGTTGATTGAGATGAGAATGAGGCATAGTAAGTAGGTTGGCTTGAGAGAAAATCTAGAGACGTTTGGATGCTCTAAGTATCGTCAAATTCATGTCCCTGCCCTCAGTGACAGACTCCCTTCAATGCAAAGGCAGTTAACGTCTCAGCTTCCTTTCCGAGTGTTTCTCCCCATCCCCTTTCCAAAAAAACACTCTCATTGATGGATCTTAAGAGATTCCCACTAAGAAGAAAGCGTCAGAAGTCCCTGGGGAAGATTGGACCATGTTGTTCAAAGTTAGAGCGAGTTCCTACCACAAGGGAAAATTAGAATAAAGAGCTTCATAACCAGTAGGTCCCGAGGGAAGCCAGTTTCACAGGCACATGTTTAAAGAACAGAGAGAGAATTGAGAGCAGACATAATAGTGAATGCACCAGTAAGGCATTGGGAGAGGCGGATGGAGAGAGCTTGGGGAAAGACAAGTAGGAAAGCTGATCAGAGTCGGATTAGAGAAACAGCATGGTTTAGTGCATAGAGTTCTAGTCCCTAAATGTTATATTAACGTTTTAGAGGACCTGAGTTCTAATCCCAGCTCTGCCACATGTCTTCTCTGTAACCTTGAGCAGGTCACTTCACTTCTCTGTGCCTGTTACCTCGTGTATAAAACGGACTTCCAACCGAGAAGTGCCAGTGCCCATGCTCTCCTCAAAGCTCCCCTAAACCAGCTCTCGCCCCATGCTTCTTGTTGTAGCAGAGCTGTTGGAGATTGGCTAGATATTTCTGTTGCACACGCTGGAGTTTCTCATAACCTCTCGTAACCAACAAAAATCTTTGCTGCACTAATATGGTAGATATTAATCTGGTGAAATTCAAGACCCACATATTTTATCAACATATCAGACAGGAAATAAATTGGTCCAGAGCACAAATATTCCAAGTAGCAGTAAAATATAATGTCAATTTATTTTCCAACAGAGGGGAATGGATTTTTTTTTGTTCATTATTTATGTGGTGTCAGTCTTGGGGTTGTATCATTTAGGGGCTTGCTAAACTCATAGCTGAGCTGGAAAAACATGAATAAGAGAAGATTTCAACTTAGGGAACTAACTTCCATTGTTCAATCAACTTCATGCTGGAAATACAGCTAATTTTCAGTTTTAGACAGTCTTTGGCAGGGCCCCAGAATACTATGTGGGACCCATTAGAGACGAACCTGTTTTTCTCTCCATTTAATTTACCATCACTATAGACTCCAAATGGTGGCGTTATAAAATAGAAATTTTACAAAGTCTGGGACTTGGCTACAGGGATGAACAATAGAATTGCTATCTTGACAAGGAATGTTGTAGCATTTTTATCTTGTTTTAGATTTGGGTTTTTTTTTTTAAGATTTGTGGTCTGTCAAGGGTTAGGAAACTGTTATTCAGTTATTTCTGCAATTGGATTTAAGTGCTTCTGCTTATTTAAAGTGTTCCACAGACACTTGATTTGAAAATCTTACTGTGAATACATCCTTTATACTCAAGATTGAGTAAGAAGTAGACCAGATCTTCACAGCATCACAGCATTATATACATTCCCTTACCCTCTGCCGTTTCCCATATCTGCAATTCATTTTAATGTACGTCTTTGGGGATTGTTACTACCAACTCTATTGTAGTGCACTTCCCCTAGCAGTTAGTACAGTGCTCTGCACACAATAAGTGCTCAGTAATGTCATTGATCGATTGACTGAAAAAGATGGTTGGTCTTGGACAGTTGAAAACATTTCTCTCCACTATCCAGGTAATTATTGCCACATGTTAATTTCACAGGGGTTTGAAGTGCCCTGGGGCTGTGGGAGGTGGGAGGCGGGGGAGGGGGTTGCCCAGAATTTGAAGATTAGCTTAAAGAACTGCAGTCTTCCCAGCATCTTGTTCACACTTCGTAGCTGCTTTTAATCTAGCTCAGTGAACCTCTTCAATCAATCATTCATATTGATTGAGAGCTTACTGTGCAGAGCACTGTACTGAGCACTTGAGAGAGTACAAGAGAAGCAGTGTGGCCTAGTGGGTAGAGCATGGGCCTGGAAGTCAAAAGGACCTGGGTTTTAATCCTGTCTCTGCCACTTGTCTGCTGTGACCTTGGGTAAGTCACTTCACTTCTCTGTGCCTGAATTACCTCATATGTGAAATGCAGATTCAGACTGTGAGCCCCATATGGGACAGGGACTGTGTCTGACCCAATTTTCTTGTAGCCACCCCAACACTTAGAACAGTGCCTGACACATAGTATGTACTTAATAAATACCACAATTATTATTATTACTACAATCGTTAATGCTACAATTATTATTATTATTACAATAATACTGTAAAGTATCTGTCAATCTAAAAATAATGAAGCAATGTGACCTAATGGAAAGAAGGGGATAGTCAACAGCGTCCAAGGCAACGAGAGTTCACAGAGGATTAGGATGGAGTAGAGGCCATTGGATTCATCAATAGGGAGTTCGTTTGTGACCTTCGACGGGGAGGTTTCTATGGAGTGATGGGGCCGGAAGCCAGACTGGAGAGAGGTCAAGGAGAGAATTGGAGGAGAGGAACTGGAAGTACGAATGGATGTAGGAATCAGAGGACTTGCATTCTAATTCCAGCCCTCCCACTTGTGTGCTGTTTGGCCTTGGAAAATCACTTAACTTCTCTGTGCCTCAGTTTTCTCATCGTGCATACAGTGATTGGCAATTAATCAGTCCATCAGTGGTATTTATTGAGTGACTTCTGTGTGCAGAACACTATAATAAGTGCTTGGGAGACTAGTACAGTAGGGTTGGCAGACATGATTCACATCCACCAAGAGCTATAAATTATATATCATAAATTATTTATATTACTGTCTGTCTATCTAGGCTGTAAGCTTGTTGTTGGCAGGGTATGTGTCCTGTTGCATTGTGCTCTCCCAAGCATTTAGTATAGTGCTTTTCATCCAGAAAACACTCAATAAATACCATTGGTTGATTGATCAGAGAAGCAGCATGGCCTAGTGGAAAGAGCACAGTCCTGGGAGTCTGAAGATCTGGGTTCTAATCCCAGCTCTGCCACTTGTCTGCTGGGTTGCCTTGTGCAAGTCACTTAACTTATGTGTGCCTCAGTTATGTCATCTGTAAAATGGGAATATGCACTGTGTCCAACCTTGTATTTACCCCAATGCTTAGTGCAGTGCCTAGCACATAGTAAGTGCTTAACAAATACCATTTTTTAAAAAAAGCACTTAGAACAGTGCTCTGCCCACAGTAAGCACTCAGTAAATGCTATTGATGATGATGAAGTGCTTTCAGTCTAGAAAGGGAGACACACGTTAAAATATGTTACAGATTGGGGAAGATAATTGGCAGAGTATAAGAATACATACATAAATTCTGTGGGGCTAAGGGTGGGTGAGTATCAAAGTGCTTAAGTGCATAGGAGGACACCCAAGTGCATAGTTGACATGGAGAGTATTTGTGGTGAAATGAAGCGTTAGAGAATGAGAAGTTTAATCAGGTTAGTTTAATCAGGTTAATAAGAATTAGCATGGCTTAGTGGATAGAACATGGGCATGGGAGTCAGAAGGACCTGAATTCTAATCCCAGCTCCACCACTTGTCTTTTATGTGACCTTGGTTAAGTTACTTAACTTCTCTGGGCCTCATTCATCTCATCCATAAAATGGGGATAATACCTATGAGCCTCATATGAGACAAGGACTGTGTCCAACCTGATTAGTTTATATCTACCCCAGCGATTAGTACAGTGCCTGATACATAGTAAGCACTTAACAAATGCCTTAAAAAATAAAAAATAAAATAAAATAAAGAGGAGTGAAGTACATGAGCTGGCTTGTCATAATAATAATAATAATAATAATAATAATAATAATAATGGCATTTATTAAGCACTTACTATGTGCAAAGCACTGTTCCAAGCACAGGAGAGGTTACAAAGTGATCAGGTTGTCCCACGCTGGGCTCACAGTCTTAATCCCCATTTTACAGATGAGGTAACTGAGGCCTAGAGAAGTTAAGTGACTTGCCCAAAGTCACACAGCTGACAATTGGCAGAGCCAGAATTTGAACCCATGACCTCTGACTCCAAAGCCCTTGTTCTTTCCACTGAGCCACACTGCTTCTAAGAAATCAGTAAGAGATTAGTAAGGTATGGAAGGATGGGGAGAGCTTATTGAGTGTTTTATAGCCATGGGCAAGGAATTTGTGTTTGGTGTACAGATGGATGAGCAGCCATTGGAGGTTTTTGAGGTGTCAGGAGTTGTGGAATGAACATATTTATAGAAAAATGATCCAGGCAGCCAAGTTAAGTAGGGGCTGGAGCGGGGAGACACAAGAGGAAGGGAGATCATTCATTCATTCATTCAATCATATTTATTGAGAACTTACTGTGTGCAGAGCACTGTACTAAGCACTTTGGGAGTCAGTGACCAAGGGGATGCAGTAGTCGAGGAAGGATATAATAAGTGCTTCGGTCAGACTGTGAGCCCGCTGTTGGGTAGGGACCATCTCTATATGTTGCCAACTTGTACTTCCCAAGCGCTTAGTACAGTGCTCTGCACACAGTAAGTGCTCAGTAAATATGATTGAATGAATGAATGAATAAAGAGGAAAGGGTGGATTCTGGAGATGTTGTGAAGGTAGAACAGAGAGAATTTGGAAACAGACTGAATATGGGGATTGAATGATGAGAGAGATGAGTCAAGGGGACTGCCAAGGTTACAGGCTTGTGAAACAAGGGAGACTGGTAGCGTTGTCTACAGTGAGTGGAGAACCTGGGAGAAGACAGAATTTGGGAGGGAAGATTAGGAGTTCTGTTTTGGACACATTAAGTTTGAGTTGTTAAGTTTGAGTTGTTGGTGGGATATGCAAGTAGAGATGTCCTGAAGGGAGGAAGAGATGCGAGACTTCAGAGAAAGAGAGGTGTAAGGGCTGGAGAAGCAGATATGGGAATTTGAAGTTGATGCTGTAGGAGTAAATGAGTTCTCCAAGGGAGGTGGTGGAGCTGGAGAGTAGAAGGGGACTCAGAATTGAGTCTTGAGGAACACCTACACTTAACTGGTGGGAGGCAGAGGAGGAGTTGGCGAAAGACACTGTATGCTTAGTACAGGGCTCTTTACACCATGAGATGGAGCAGCCAGAGAGAGAGGGCATGTTTGAAAGAAGTGGCCATTGGAGAGTGAGTAGTTTAAAGATGGCTGTCAGGGAGGGGGCAAGTGTTTAATAAAGTGCAAAAGGATGGGGACAGAGGCACAGCTAGATTTTAAGAGGAGTTGGGAGATCCTGAGATACTGCTGGGAAGGACGGGAGAGGCACAGAGGCATCAGGAGGAGGGTGGGAACTGGAGAGGTACAGGGGAGATTTTAGGAGGATCACACCTGATGGTTTCAATTTTGTCTATGAGACAGATGACAAGGACATAAGTAAGGGAAGAGGTGGGGAACAGGGCATATGAGAAGGAAATTAAAAGTCTGAAACAGCCAGTGAAGGCAATGGGCATGGAAGTCAATAAGGATGGAGAAGAAGTTTTGCTGTTGAGTGGAGAAGAGGACAGAGGTTTTGCTAGTGACGTTGATTTTGAGATGGACAAGTTCAACCTGACGTCTGGACTTCCGCCAGCATTCATTCATTCAGTCAGTCATATTTATTGAGCACTTACTGTGTTCAGAGCACTGTACTAACCGCTTGGAAAGTACAATTCAGCAATAGAGACAATCCCTGCCCACACAGGGCTTACAGTCTAGAAGTGGGAAGACAGACATCAAAACAAGTAAACAGGTATCAATATAAACAAATAAAATTATAGATATGTACACATCAAAGCAAGTATACAGGCATCAATTTAAATAAATAGAAATATACATATATACATAAATACATAAGTGCTGTGGGGTGGGGAGACGGGGGAAGAGCAAAGGGAGTGAGTTGAGTGATGCAGACAGGAGGGGGAGCTGAGGAAAAGGGGGGCGCAGCCTGGGAAGGCCTCTTGGACGAGGTGAGCCTTCAGTAGGGCTTTGAAGAGGGGAAGAGTGATCTTTTGGTGGACTTGAGGAGGGAGGGCATTTCGGGACAGAGGTAGGATGTGGGCCAGGGGTCGATGGCAAGACAGGCAAGATCGAGGCACAGTGAGAAGGTTAGAGCCAGAAGTGCAGAGTGTGCAGGCTGGGCTGTAGAAGGAGAAAAGGGAATGGCTCCGAGGTGGTTGAGGTGGTCCTAGTGCCTGGATCCCCCCAACAGCACTCCAACATGAGTGGTCTGATGGTGCTCCTTTCCGGAGAAGACCGGGATGCCAAACTGGGAGCGATGGGTTTAGGCCAGATTCCACTTGTCTGGTCACCGGCCCACTAGGCGGTCTCTCCGTGGGGCCGGGAGACCCCAGCCCGAGGAGGCCCCCAGAAGTGGGGAGACCCTGAGAATGCAGCGGAAGCATCTCCATGTGCTGGTTTGGAAGACGAGGTTGTACGGAGTCGATTCCACAGGATTTCCGGGAATGCGGGGGCTGGTGGCTCAGTCACCTCGGTCACCTTCCTCACCTTCTGCAGTACCTCTATGGGCTTCCACTGCTGGTTCATCAAGAGCAACTTTTGAGGCTGAGTAGGATCCATGCTATGCCACGGCTCTGGATTTTGGGATCTGCTGAGGCTCTGTAGTTGCGCTTGAGGGTCTGATAGATGGACTGCTCTGGACCGTTGTCAAGCGTTGTCAGCTAGTCATGGCACCAAATTATGAAGCAGCATGGCTTAGTGGAAAGAGCCTGGGCCTGAGAGTTAGAAGGTCATGGGTCCTAATCCTGACTCCACCACTTGTCCACTTTGTGACCTTGGGCAAGTCACTTCATTTCTCTTTGCCTCAGTTCCCTCATCAATCCGAGTGGCTTCCCCAAGTTTCCTGAAGATAGTCCCACATCAGAGGAGTTTTAAGGAGTCTGGCCCCCCGCAGCATGCCATTCTGGTTCTAGTCTTAGGTGCTTTGGCCTAGGCCCCAATAAGGTGTCTCAGCGCAGGTCTTAGATTTTTTTTCTTCTTTCCATGGACCCCGATTTGCAGCTTGAGCACAAGATTAGAGAAAGCGTAGTTTGGAGGTGATCCAGGGCTGCAGGTTAATGGTACCAGATCAGCAGAAGGACAAGAGAATGAAGGAGTTGTGATCACTGGAGAGGGTGAGTTGAGGGCATGGATTTGTGTGTTAAGAGAAGGTAGTTTGGGCATGGAGACCAAATGGGGGACTTGATGACTGGAAATTGGAGGAAGTCAATAAATTAGAGGTCTCTGTTGGGGAACAGGACAGTTTTGTGGGGAAGGGTTGTGTAGGAGAGAAGCCAGATGAGGTTTTGGTTGGAGAGTAGGATTTTAGAGTTAGTGACGTTAAAGATTGTGCAGTGACTAGAGAAAACAAGATCAAGCATGCATACAGGTTGGGGAAAGGATGAGGTGGGGTGGAACAGGAGGTCGTTGAAGTTGATTAGTGAAAAAATGGGCAGCAGGAAGGTCATCAGAAATATCTACATGGATATTGAATACTTAATTCTTAGCAAATTCCAAAATAATTATTATTATCATTATTGAACTTAATCTGGACACTCCATCCTGCTTGAAAGTCAGTCTGACAGATAAATACTTAAAGGAACTGCTATTTACAACCAGTCTACCAGATTCCTGATTGGCAGTCAAGATCTGGGCATCATTTTGCTTCCCATAGGCACTAAACTCACAGTTGCTTATTAGTTTTTCAATTATAGAATTTTAAATAATTATAAAATTGCAATTTATTATTAAAATATGTTAAATGAACTTGAGGTGTTATGTACACAACACTTCACATTCCTCACCTCATATTCCTTTTGGCGATAAGATTGATGTGGTAGGAGAGGATTATAGCACATCTTTCTCAGGGCTCTTCTGTTATTGTTATTAATAACAATAATAATTGTGGTATTTATTAAAGCATTCAGTATGTGCCAAGCACTGTACTAAGCACTGGGGTAGATACAAAATAATTAGGTTGGAAACAGTCCTTCTTCCACATGGAACTCACAGTCTACAGATTTTACAGATGAGGAAACTGAGGCCCAGAGAAGTTAAATGATTTTCCCAAGGTCACAGAGTAAACAAGAGTCAGAGCTGGAATTAGAAGTCCTTTGCTCTTCCAGTCCAGGCCACCAGGCCACACTACTTTCTAGGCTATAGTCTTATTCTCAGCTCCACTTAACATTGTTTTCCTGCCACTCATTATTTACAGAAAAAGTGCTTTGTCTCCTGGGTACAACCAGGCTGCTCCCAAGATGAGTTCCCTTCTGGACTACCACAACCAGCTGGGAATCCCCATGTGTTGCTTACTTTTCTGCAGTGTGTTCACATATGTGTAAAGCACAAATCAGTTTTCAGAGGATGTGTAACTACCTTTTACTTTGGATAGAAAACGTTTTATTATTTTTTCTGAACAAGTGGTGCCCCTCCCAAGTGGCCATCCTAGGTCATGGTCTAAAGGGCCTAGTGTTGACAAGCCCAGAGGCCATCGCTTTTATTTATGCGGGGGGAAGCTCAAAACTCATAGAGACAGCTACATCCTCTGCGCTTGCTCTCTGAATATCCCAATCCAGTTCCAGAGGGCTCAACCAAATCCTGATAAGCCGATATGTGTCTTTAGTTCCCATAATAATAATGATAATGGTGTTTGATAAGCACTTACTATATGCCAAGCACTATGTTAAACACTAGATATAAGGGTCAGACACACTCTCTGTCACGCGGGGCTCATCTTCTAAGTAGGAGGGAGAGCAGGCACTGAATCCCTACTTTATAGATGAGGGAACAGATGAGGCCCGGAGAAGTGAAATGACTTGCCCAAGGTCAGGAAGCAGGCAAGCGGTGGAGTTGGGATTAGAAACCAATGACTTCCAGGCCCATTCTCTTTCAAATAGTCCACACTGCTTCACTTTGTTCCCTTCCCAGTACCATCAAGCTCAGTGGAAAGAGCCCGGGCTTTGGAGTCAGAGGTCATGGATTCGAATTCCATCTCTGCCACATGTCTGCTGTGTGACCTTGGGCAAGTCACTTAACTTCTCAGAGCCTCAATTACCTCATCTGTAAAATGGGGATGATGACTGTGAGCCCCAAGTGGAACAACCTGATCACCTTGTATCCCCCCCCAGTGCTTAGAACAGTGCTTTGCACATAGTAAGCGCTTAACAAATACCATTATTATTATTATTATTATCAAGCCCTTTTTGCCAAGTCAATTCAATAGAGAGGCAGCGTGGCTCAGTGGAAAGAGCTCGGGCTTGGGAGTCAGAGGTCGTGGGTTCTAATCCCAGCTCTGCCACATGTCTGCTGTGTAACCATGGGCAAGTCACTTAGCTTCTCTGAGCCTGTTACCTCATCTGTAACATGGGGATTAAGACTGAGCCCCACATGGGGCAACCTGATCACCTTGTATCAATCAATCAATCAATCGTATTTATTGAGCGCTTACTATGTGCAGAGCACTGTACTAAGCACTTGGGAAGTACAAATTGGCATCACATAGAGACAGTCCCTACCCAACAGTGGGCTCACAGTCTAAAAGGGGGAGACAGAGAACAGAACCAAACATACCAACAAAATAAAATAAGTAGGATAGAAATGTACAAGTAAAATAAATAAATAGAGTAATAAATATGTACAACCATATATACATATATACAGGTGCTGTGGGGAAGGGAAGGAGGTAAGACGGGGGGATGGAGAGGGGGACGAGGGGGAGAGGAAAGAAGGGGCTCAGTCTGGGAAGGCCTCCTGGAGGAGGTGAGCTCTCAGCAGGGCCTTGAAGGGAGTAAGAGAGCTAGCTTGGCGGATGGGCAGAGGGAGGGCATTCCAGGCCCGGGGGATGACGTGGGCTGGGGGTCGATGGCGGGACAGGCGAGAACGAGGTACAGTGAGGAGATTAGTGGTGGAGGAGCAGAGGGTGCGGGCTGGGCAGTAGAAGGAGAGAAGGGAGGTGAGGTAGGAGGGGGCGAGGTGATGGACAGCCTTGAAGCCCAGGGTGAGGAGTTTCTGCCTGATGCGCAGATTGATCGGTAGCCATTGGAGGTTTTTGAGGAGGGGAGTAATATGTCCAGAGCGTTTCTGGACAAAGATAATCCGGGCAGCAGCATGAAGTATGGATTGAAGTGGAGAGAGACACGAGGATGGGAGATCAGAGAGAAGGCTAGTGCAGTAGTCCAGACGGGATAGGATGAGAGCTTGAATTAGCAGGGTAGCGGTTTGGATGGAGAGGAAAGGGCGGATCTTGGCAATGTTGCGGAGCTGAGTATCCCCCCTGCAATGCTTAGAACAGTGCTTTGCACATAGTAAGCACTTAACAAATGCCACTATTAATTTTACGTTATTATTGCCCCAAAAGGGATTCCCATTTCTGGTGTCCTAAGCCGTAGATAGAATGATCTGGTGGCACTCACTAGCATTATGTTTACTGTGGGTTGGTTCCTGAAATGTAGCAGACATATAGGAGAGTGTATCTCACTGGTACCAGGGTAGAGGAATAGTAGGTAAGAGTGGTTTGTGTCCATTCAGCCTCAATAATTCCTCCCCTTCATCCAACTAACATATTGGCCAAATCTGCTTGAAGTGAAACAAATATCCTCATGGAAAAGAATGTCCCAAAGTGTCATGTTTATTAATGGCAGAAACATGTTCCATTTATTCCTGCTGTAGTAAATGGAGATTTTGCCAAGGTGAACTCTGTTGCATTTTGCAGTTTTGCAATTGAACTCCAGGAGGTTGGGGTCCTAAGGACTATTGTTTATCTCCTTCGAGGACTCTCTTGGGGAAGTCTGATTTGTTCCAAGCATTTGCCAGATTGACACTGCTACCAAGTTGGCAAAACCCAAAGATGCTCAGGGAAGTTAAAAGGCTAGTTTCAGCACTTTGCTTATCTTATCTGCTAAGGATTTATCATTTAAATTGAAAAGTCCCAAAAGTGCTGGAGTCCAAGATAAGGGAAGGATGTCCTTCCAAGGACAGCAGCTGAACCAGAGGGCCAAGCTGGGACTGAAATGCAATCTGTCAGTCGGGTGGAAATGCTGATATCGGTGGTTTTTATGTCTCTGTTATGAATTCATTTCACTGCTTACTAATAATGATACTTATAATGACCATCATATTAGTTACATATTTACTATAAGCCAAACACTTGTACTAAGCACAGATAAACAGGTTGGGCACAGTCCCTATCCCACATGGGGCTCTTTTATTTGAATTAGGTGTCTTCTCATTTCTATCTTTGCCCTTACCCTTTTACCTATTATATATTTGGCAATTTATGTCTACTTGTCTCCTAAAGGGCAGTCACTTCATCTTTTACCTCTCTTTTATGTTCCTAAGTGCTCAATACAGCACTCTGCCCAGTTGGCCTTCAGCCAATGTGGTTAATGAAATAGTGACTTGGATCCAAAATATTCCATCTGTCAGTACCTGGCAATCCCCGCTGCTGGTACTTGTCAGGCATAAGGTGTTTGTTTTGCCCCAACCAGATTCAAGTCAAAATGGTTATTTCTAATGTGAGGGGCTTTTCACAAAATACACCTGCTCCAAGAAGGCTTGACTATTGCTAGTGAATAATGCAAGGATTTTTCTTGTTGTATTTTGGATTTTTAAATGGTTGGTAAATCCCATGCCACCTCCTTGGTCCCAAGTATGATGTCACCTCCTCTCCAAAATAATAATAACAATAACAATAATAATGATACTTGTAAAGCATTTACTATGTGCCAGGCACTGTTCTAAGCACTGGGGTAGATAGAAGGTAGGCAGATTGGACACAGCCCTGTCATTCATTCAATCATATTTATTCATTCATTCATTCAATCGTATTTATTGAGCACTTACTGTGTGCAGAGCACTATACTAATCAATCAATCAATCAATCGTATTTATTGAGCACTTACTGTGTGCAGAGCACTGTACTAAGTGCTTGGGAAGTACAAATTGGCAACATATAGAGACGGTCCCTACCCATCAACGGGCTCAAAGTCTAGAAGGGGGAGACAGACAACAAAATAAAACATGTGAACAGGTGTCAAGTCACCAGAATAAATAAAAATAAAGCTAGATACACATAATTAACAAAATAAATAGAATAAAAATATGTACAAGTAAAATAAATAGAGTAATAAACAAATATATATACAGGTGCTGTGGAGAGGGGAAGGAGGTAGGGCGGGGAGGTGGGGGGAGGAGAAGAAAAAGGGGGCTCAGTCTGGAAAGGCCTTCTGGAGGAGGTGAGCTCTCAGTAGGGCTTTGAAGGGAGGAAGAGAGCTACCTTGGTGGATGTGCGGAGGGAGGACATTCCAGGCCAGGGGGAGGACGTGGGACGGGGTCAATGGTGGGACAGATGAGAACAAGGTACAGTGAGGAAATTAGTGGCATAGGAGCGGAGGGTGCGGGCTAGGCTGTAGAAGGAGAGAAGGGAGGTGAGGTAGGAGGGGGCAAGGTGATGGAGAGCTTTGAAGCCGAGAGTGAGGAGTTTTAACTTGATGCGTAGGTTGACTGGCAGCCACTGGAGATTTTTTAGGAGGGGAGTAACATGCCCAGAGCATTTCTGCACAAAGATTCATTCATTCATTCATTCAGTCGTATTTATTGAGTGCTTACTGTGTGCAGAGCACTGTACTAAGATCCAGGCAGAAGCATGAAGTATAGACTGAAGTGGGGAGAGGCAGGAGGATGGGAGATCAGAGAGGAGGCTTATGAAGTAATCCAGTCGGGATAGGATGAGAGACTGAACCAGCAAGGTAGTGGCCTGAATGGAGAGGAAAGGGCAGATTTGGCGATGTGGAGGTGAGACCGGCAGTTTTGGTGATGGAGTGCAGAGCACTGTACTAAGTGCTTGGAAAGTACATTTCAGCAATAAAGAGAGACAGTCCCTGCCCACAATGGGCTTACAGTCTAGAATGGGGGAGACAGACATCAAAACATGAAAACAGGCATCAGTAGCATCAATATAAATAAATAAAATTATAGATATACACACATCAAAACAAGTAAACAGGCATTACTATAAATAAATATAATTATAGATATGTACATATATATACACAAGTCCTGTGAGGCAGGGAGTGGGGGTAGAGCAAAGGGAGCGAGTCAGGGCAATGGGGAAGGGAGGGGGAGCAGAGGAAAAGGGGGCTTAGTCTGGGAAGGCCTCTTGGAGGAGGTGAGCCTTCAGTAACGCTTTAAAGGGGGAATTGTGATTGGTGGATTTGAGGAGGGAGGGCATTCCAGGCCAGAGGTAGGACATGGGCCAGGTGTTGACGGCAGGATAGGCGAGAATGTGGCACAGTGAGAATGTTAGCACCAGAGGAGCAGAATGTGCAGCCTGGACTGTAGAAGGAGAGAAGGGAGGTGAGGTAGGAGTGGGTAAGGTGATGGAGAGCTCTGAAGCCAATAGTGAGGAGTTTTTGCTTGATATGGCGGTTGATAGGCAACCACTGGAGATATTTAAGGAGTGGGGTGACATGCCCAGAACGTTTCTGTAGAAAGATAATCTGGGCAGCAGAGTGAAGTATAGAATGAAGTGAGGAGACAGGAGGTTGGTAGGTCAGAAAGGATGCTGATGCAGTAATCTAGTCAGGATATGATGAATGATTGTACTAACGTGGTAGCAGTTTGGATAGGGCTCACACTTTTAATCCCCATTTTTCAGATGAGGTAACTGGTGCCCAGAGAAGTGAAATGACTTGCCCGAAGTCACATAGCAGACATGTCGCAGAGCCAGGATTAGAACCTATAACCTTCTGACTCTCAGGCCAGTGCTGTATCCATTAACCTGCACCGCATCTTGAGGAAGACAGTTTGGGTGAGGTGGGGTCGGAGGTCATTTGAGTGATCTGTCATTGAAAGACACATTTTGGTGGCAAATTAGAAGCTCTGAAGAACCCCCACAGTTCACTGAAAAGATACAGTTAACCATACAAAGCTTTTTACAGGGATTTTTTTTTCCCCAGAGAATCTTCATACTCGGATTTGTTGGCTTAAAAGAGATCACCTGGACCTACTCAGAATCCAAAATCCAGTGGCAGATCTTCACTGAGGGCAATAATCAATACAGCAATGTTCATTTAAAAGCTACTGTTGAAAAGGAAACTTATTCTGGATACTATAAGATTGAAATATTGGTTCAGTATGTTTGTCTTAATGCAATGCTAGCACTAAGGAGAAAGAAATGAGATGTTATCAAGCCTAAATGTTGGCTTTCCTCATTTATTGAATCCTTCTGTTCTGTGCTCACAGATTTCTTTCTCCTCTTAACCTTGTGTTTTGTCTTTCCCAGAATATATCATGTTCCTTTTATACATGTGCCTAATCAGTATTGTTCTCTTTTTTAAAAATCTCATTTTGATGGTGCATGTGAAGCCAATAACTTCGCGAGAGCCCATTTTATGAAGCAGCAGACTGCAAACAGAATGAGTCATAATAACCAATAATGAGGACAATGGCATTTGCAAATGTGTGAATACTGAACCCTGGGACCTAAAGTCCTAAAGTGAGTTCTAAAAGTCCACGATCTCTGTCTCCGTCTCCTGTACATTGTCATCATTATTAGTTTTTACTGGGTGCCTTCAATTTTGAAACGCGTAACATAAGATGTCTCTTCGAGGAGGAGCTCAGGGAGATGAAAGTATAGGTGAATTGCCCATTCTTGAATGTTGTGATGCTTGGGTGGGATCCAGCACCTGTTTAAGGGACTGGCAGCAGTGACAAAGGATGAGAAGTGAAGGAAATTGAGGGGAGACCCAGTGTTAAATGGCACAGCCTGAATTTAGACCAGAGATCAATGCTTCTTTCTGCTCCTCTAATAATAATAATCATAATAATAATGATAATAATTAAATACATTCATTCATTCAATCGTATTTATTGAGTGCTTACTGTGTGCAGAGCACTGTACTAAGTGCTTGGGAAGTACAAGTCGGCAACATATAGAGACGGTCCCTACCCAACAACGGGCTCACACTCTAGAAGGGGAAGAATGTTTACTATAAACTAAGCACTGTTCTAAATGCTGGTGTTGGATTCCTGTCCCACAAGGGGCAAACAAAGTAGGTGAGAGAACAGATATCGTGTAATGGATAGAGCATGGGTCTGGGATTCAGAAGGTCATGGGTTCTAATGCTGGCTCCATCGCTTGTCTGCTATGTGACCTTGGGCAAGTCACCTAACTTCTCTGTGCTTCAGTTACCTCATCTACAAAATGGGGATTGAGACTGTGAGCCTCACGTGGGAACGGGGACTGTGACCAACCCGATTTGCTTGTATCCACCCAGCACTTAGTACTGTGCCTGGCACATAGTAAGCGTTTAACAAATACCATCATCATCCTTATTATCATTATAATATTGAATCCCCATTATAAAGGAGATGATGAAACTGAGGCTTAGAGAAGTTAAGTGACTTGCCCAAGGTCATACAGCAAGCAAGTGGCAGAGTTAAGATTAGAACCGAGGTCTTCTGTCTCCCAAACCTGGGCTCTTTCCACTTGGCCACTAGGCTTCCCTGTGAAAAAGGCCAGGAGTGGGTCATTTGGTTGGTCTTGCAAATGGCAGTTCATTACTGACTCAAACCCCACTCCCCTCCATTCTTCACTGCTTTATTCCCCATTCCTCTCTTCAACATTGGACTGTGGTCACTGCAGTAAAAAATGTCCCCCTTTTGTCTCATTGCTGCCATTGCTGCCATCATTAATGCCATCATTAATGGCTCATAGAGTCCAGTAAGTAATTATTTGATTTTATTCATTTTCAAAATTTGAGTAAAATCAGTTTTAATTTCAGAAACTGAATGTCTTATTTTAGCTTTTAGTCTTGTGATTTCCGTACAACTACTTCTGCATGGCGTTTCAGCAATAATGTAACTCCTCTCCCATACTGCAGTTGGTATAAATGGCTAAATGATCGACTTTTCAGTGCTGGCACACAGAGCAGTGTTAAAGCAGTCTGGCTGAATGTGGTCTATCAGCCTCATTCCTAAACTTAGTATCTAGATCTTGTTGGAGTGTAAGAGTGTTGAATTGGCATAAGAAATGATAGCTCTCATCCAAGAGATAAGCAAAACTGACCCCAGGTGCCAGTTTCCACAGGACATTTGAGACTCATTATAGAGTGGGAAGTAGAGAAATCCCCAGGGGGCGAAAAAATAGTTTGCAATCAATCAGTGGTATTTATTGAGCACTTACTGTTTGCAGAGAACTGTATTAAGTGCTTGGGAGAGTACAGTACAATAGCATACTATTGTATGTATCTATGTACATATCTGTAATTTGTTTATATTAATATCTGTCTCCCCCCTTAGACTTTGAGCTCTTTGTGGGCAGGGAATGTGTCTACCAAATCTGTTGTACTGAACTCTCCCAAGCACTTGGTACAGTGCTCTGCACACAGTTAAGAATCAATTAATATGATTGATTAGAATTGATAGACACAATCCCTGCCCTCAAGGAATTTACATTCTAGAAGGGGAGACAGATATTAAGTTACAGATAGGGGAAATAGTGGAGTGTAAGGATATGTACATATGTGCTTTGGGGTTAAGGTTGGGGTAAATACCATGTGCTTAAGATGAATATCAAAGTGCTTAAGGGGTACAGATTCAAGTGCATAGGTGATGCAGAAGAGAGACCCTGCTGAGTGGGGGAAATGAGGGCTTAGTCACTGAAGGCTTTCTGGAAGAGATATAATTTTAGTAGAGCTTTGAAGCGTTAGTAGAGCTTTGAAGCGGGGAGAGCAAGTGTTCTGTCAGATTTGAAGGGGGAGGGCATGCCAGGCCAGAGGGAAGATTTGGGCAGGGGGCGTCAGTGGCGAGACAGACAAAATTGAGGTTCAGTGAGTAGAAGTAGAGGAGCAAAGTGTGCTGTTTGGGCTGTAGTAGATCAGTGAGGTGAAGTAGGAGGGGACAGCTGAATAAGTGCCTTAAAGCCAATGGTAAAGATGGAGGGTTTTGAGGAGTCGGGAGAGGTGTACTAAACAGTTTTTAGGAAAATGATCTGGGAAGCAGAGTGGACTGGAGGGTGGAGAGACGGGATGCAGAGAGATCAGCTAAGAAGCTGATGCTGTAATTGAGGTGGGATGTAATAAGTGCTTGGATCAGCATGACAGCAGTTTGGAGAGGAAAAGATGGATTCTAGAGATGTTGTGAAAGGTAGAACTGACGTGACTTGGTGACAGATGGAATATGTGAGTTGAATGAGAGAGATGAGTCAAAGATAATGCCAAGGTTATGGGCTTATGAAACAGAGAGGGTAATGGTGTTGTCTACAGTCATGGGAAAGACTTGTGGAGGACAGGGTTTTGGTGGAAAGATGAGGAATTCATTTTTAAGTGACACAAACTTCCAAATATCAGATTCCAAAATAAATGTCCTTCTGAAAACAGTGGAGATGTTGACAAACTCAATACACATAGTAGGTGACTTAAGTTGCCAAAAACAGAATTAGTAATGAATCTGTAATTCAATAAGTAGTGTTGGGTAGAGCACTTTACTAATCCCTTGGGAGAGTACAGTAGAGAAAGATAACACAATCCTTGTCCTCAAAGAGTTTACCCTCTAGTAGGGGAGACAGGTCCCAAATAATTTACAAGTAGGAGGAAAAGGAGAAGGGAAAGATATAAATAATAAATAATTGTGGTATTTGTTTAGCAATTATTATGTGCCAAGCACTGTACTAAGCACCAGGGTTGATGCAAGATAATCAGATTAGGCTAAATTCCTCTACCACATCGGGTTCACAGACAGAGTAGGAGGGAGAACAGGCTTTGAAAGTGGATAAATGTGAATAAGTGCTTAAATACTAATGTATATAAATTGATTGGTCCAAAAGTGCTATGGGTGGCTGTGAGCATAAAAGTATTGAAGTGGTAGCTGGAAGGACATGACCCAGAGAGAAGAAATTAATCAGGGACTGTGTCTCTGTTTAAATCAATTAAAAATTAATTAAAATTAATTTAAATCTATTTTGGCAGCAAAACTTTAAAAAAAACTAAACATTTATAAAAATAAATAAATTTTGGGTACTGATGGAGTGTTAACCACAATTAAAAAAAAAACACTTTTTGAGGAGAAGAAATTGCATTAGTAGGACACAATTCTGTCTATTTCCAGCGTTGAGAAGCCATGGTAACCCTGGCCAAAATGAGAATGGCACAGTGTATAAATTACTTTTACCATTTAATGGAAATTTATTTATGAACTGCTCATGTCAATAATAATGGTTTATATGATTTAAATACCTGTTCTCTCTCCCTCTTAGACTGTGAACCCCATGTGGGACTGGGGCTTTGTCTGACCTGATTATCCTGTTTCTACACTAAAATTTTTAAAAAAATCAATCATTCAAGTGCTCATTTATTGATCACATAGAGAGCATTGTACTAAGCACTTGGGAGAGAACAATACAATAGACTTGGTTGACACAATTCCTGCCCTCAAGGAGTTCATATTCTAGTCTAAGTAGGAAAGAGAACAGGAATAGGAAAGAGAATGTGCTCCCCTATTCTGCCTTTAAATATCTCAACTCTAAAATGGAGATTAAACCCTATTCCCTCTTACTTAGACTGTGAGCCCCATATGAGAAAGGGACTGTGTCCAAACTGAATATCTCACATCAACCCCTGTGCTTAGTACAGTGCTTGGCTTGTAGTAAATCTTTAATAAATGCCAAAGTCAGCTTGGCCTAGTGGATAGAGCACTGGCCTGGGAGTCATTAGGACCTGGGTTCTAGTCCTGGCTCCACCACTTGTCTGCAATGTGACCTTAACAAATATTATAAAAAATAACAATTATTATTAGTCTGATTTGTCAATGCCTGGCTAAAAATTGCTACCTTCCAAATGGAAAAAAATAAAAAGTAGCCACACATAATTAGGACATGTAAATGGAAATATTTTAATTAGGTAATTACAAGTTACAACAATGATCTGCCTGCAGGTATTATACTGTCTGCGCTGGTGAGACACCAGCTGGCTAATAACTCCAGTCCCATTTACCTCAGTCTTGTTACTCCTATTGGTTCAGTGGATTTCCTTGAATGCTATGGGTTCTTCCATTGACCCATGGTGGCTTTCAGATATGAAAGTTCAACTGGATTTGGGTGATTTTGGTGCCGAGAGCACTTTCCTCCTCCTAGGGAGGCCAAGGGCTTTTATAATAATGATAATAATAATAGTAATAATAGCCATAGAAGTATTTGTTAAGCACTTACTTGGTCTAACCTCTGTTCTAAACACTGATGTAGTTATAAGAGCATAAGTTTGGACACAGTCCCCACCCCTCATCAAGCTCTTACCTGTATAAGTGTTTGGATGGAAATTCAGAGAGAGAAGGCCAGGGTAATATGTTTTGTTTTGTTGTCTGTCTCCCCCTTCTAGACTGTGAGCCCTTCTGTTGGGTAGGGATGGTCTCTATATGTTGCCAACTTCTACTTCCCAAGCACTTAGTACAGTGCCCTGCACACAGTAAGTGCTCAAAAATACAATTGAATGAATGAATGAAATGAATCCCTGAAGAAGTAACACTAGGCTCTCCTCAGAAGATCCAGGAGCTTCCTTTTGGTAATTTTAGGTAATTTACAAGTTGAAAGTCATTTACTGTCCCAACTGAATGAGGCATGCACACTGTCTTACACATAACCAGGCCGAAAAAAGTTCACAGACTCACCTATTAACAGGACTAGGAAGATGTGACTCGTTAAACAGCCAATGAAACTAGGTTTGGCAGTTAGAATTTTTGGCATAATTCAGGACAATGTTAAGTTGGGTCTGTTGGGACAGGCCTGGATTGACATAGGATGGCTTTTCCTAATGGCATTCCTGATTCTCCTGAAGCCATGCATGACTGATAGGAGATGACTGGAGGGGGTTCTGTCTGCTTCCTACTTATCCTTTTATTAAACTTACCCTTTCCTTGAACTTTCTGACCCATGGAAACTGTTCAAAGTCCTACTCAGGGGGAAGCAAGCTTGGATGACCCAGCTAGGGCTGGGTGAGGCTGAAATGGGCACAGTAAACACATAATAAATATGATCAATTGATTGTCAGTCCATCAGATCAGATGACCTGAAGGTTCTGGATGCAGAATCAGAAGCAAAACTAGTGGCTTCAGACACATCATTTGAGACAGCAAGGTTCAGTCCCTGAAGACCTTAGGTAGATGCCTAACTTGGGATTTGCTCTATGCAGATTTGGGACAAAACTGAATATTTTTTCTGAAAAAAATCTTCCTTCCATTTATTTCTGACATTTGAAAAAGTGTAAGCAAACAGTACTATTACAGACTGGACAGCTCAATAACAATACCTGGAAAGATATTAGAAAACAACCAACAATTTGGTTTCAATCACCTAGAAGTGTCACAGAATACTGAGAAGCAACTTATCTGCCTTTGTGAAGAGAAAATTGGGCCAGACAAATTTAATCTCCTTTTATGATAATGAAAGGTGACATTGAAAAGAAGCAATCAAGGAAATCTAACTAAACTTCAGTGAGAACTGTTGAATTTATCACATATAACAACCTGGTTGACAAGTTGAGAAAACACAGCTAGAATACCCAGCTGGACTTGAAGTCCTGTTGCCATCCATGGCTTTGTGTCAAACTGAGGAGTGTATCCAATGATGTTCTCGATGTCAGTGATGAATCAGAAGAAGGAATTTGAGAGTACATTCTTCAAATTTAAGATGATGCTCAGTTGGGTGGTGTTGCTAATACTTTGAAAGGTAGGAATGGAAATTGAATGATTTTGAAAAATTGAAAAAACGATCTTGTGAGACAGGATTAAATTCAACAGGGAGAAGTGCAAATTAGTACACATCGGATACAAAAATGCACTATCAATAAAGGATAGAGAAAGACTGTACCCTCAAGTAGAGCAGAAAAAGCTCATGGGGGTCATAGCTCCATCTTGGCTATATTTTCTTTCTACTACCCCTGCCCTGTCCAGCCTACCATCCTCTCTCATCCTGCCCTTCTGAGAACTTGTATCCTCATTCTCTGGGGCTTGGAGAGACCCAACACCCTCCCACCTTGGGGCCCCAAACCCTGAACCTATTTGTCGCCCTCAATCTAAAAACCTATCCTACCTTCCTCATCCTTTTTCTGTCTCACTGATCTCAATCCAGTGCCCTTCCATGTTGCCCAGAGGAAGGTTGTAGGTGTCCTCTGACTCTGATGCCACAGAGCTCTGGAGGACCAGATGGCACGGGCAGGGATAGCAGTTAAAAAAATAATAATAATAATGTTGGGCAGGTCAAATGTGTTGAGATAGGGGACCAGACCAGCAGAAAAAGAATGGGAGGGGTCTGTCCAAAGCCAGAGAAACACAAGTTTGAAAGGAGGGTTGAACAAGTGAGGCCAGAAGAAGGGAAAGGTGAGTAAAGAAAAAAGGAAAAATAGCTTACCTGATCAACATCTGGAAATGGCAAAGAGATTTGGAATATTTTTGCCAGAGATAATTAGCGAGTAAGTCCTCAGATATACAATCAATAATATTTATTGGGTACCTACTTTATGCAGAGCACAGAACTAAGAGCTTGGGAGAGTATTAATAATAATTACGGTAATTGTTAAGCATTTACCATGTGCCAAGCACTGAGGTAGATACAAGGTAATCAGATTGGGCACAGTCCCTGTTGCACATGAGACTCACAGTCTTAATTCCTATTTTACAGATGAGGGAACTGAGGCCCAAAGAAGTGAAGTGACTTGCCCAAGATCATACAGCAGACAGGTGGCGAAGCCGGTATTAGAACCCATGACCCTCTGACTTCCAAGTCTGTGCTCTATCTACTAGGCCACACAGCTAAGACTCATAACAACATTCCCAACAAATAGATAAGACCCCAGATCTGAAATCCTGTAAGAGCTCAGTGTCGTTAAAATCAATCAATCGTATTTATTGAGCGCTTACTGTGTGCAGAGCACTGTACTAAGCGCTTGGGAAGTACAAGCTGGCAACATATAGAGACAGTCCCTACCCAACAGTGGGCTCACAGTCTAGAAGGGGGAGACAGAGAACAAAACCAAACATACTAACAAAATAAAATAAATAGAATAGATAGGTACAAGTAAAATAAATAAATGAATAAATAGAGTAATAAATATGTACAAACATATATACATATATACAGGTGCTGTGGGGAAGGGAAGGAGGTAAGATGGGATGGAGAGGGGGACGAGGGGGAGAGGAAGAAAGGGGCTCAGTCTGAGAAGGCCTCCTGGAGGAGGTGAGCTCTCAGTAGGCCCTTGAAGGGAGGAAGAGAGCTAGCTTGGCGGAAGGGCAGAGGGAGGGCATTCCAGGCCCGGGGGAGGACGTGGGCCGGGGGTCGATGGTGGGACAGGCGAGAACGAGGCACGGTGAGGAGATTAACGGAAGAGGAGTGGAGGGTGTGGGCTGGGCTGTAGAAGGAGAGAAGGGAGGTGAGGTAGGAGGGGGCGAGGTGATGGACAGCCTTGAAGCCCAGGGTGAGGAGTTTCTGCCTGATGCGCAGATTGATTGGTAGCCACTGGAGATTTTTGAGGAGGGGAGTAACATGCCCAGAGCATTTCTGGACAAAGACAATCTGGGCAGCAGCGTGAAGTATGGATTGAAGTGGGGAGAGACACGAGGATGGGAGATCAGAGAGAAGGCTGATGCAGTAATCTAGACGGGATAGGATGAGAGCTTGAACGAGCAGGGTAGTGGTTTGGATGGAGAGGAAAGGGCAGATCTTGGCAATGTTGCGGAGCTGAGACCAGTAGGTTTAGGTGATGGCTTGGATGTGAGGGGTGAATGAGAGAGCGGAGTCGAGGATGACACCAAGGTTGTGGGCTTGTGAGACGGGAAGGATGGTAGTGCCGTCAACAGAGATGGGAAAGTCAGGGAGACGGCAGGGTTTGGGAGGGAAGACAAGGAGTTCAGTCTTGGACATGTTGAGTTTTAGGTGGCGGGCAGACATCCAGATGGAGATGTCCTGAAGGCAGGAGGAGATGCGAGCCTGGAGAGAGGGGGAGAGAGCAGGGGCAGAGATGTAGATCTGGGTGTCATCAGCGTAGAGAAGATAGTTGAAGCCGTGGGAGCGAATGAGGTCACCAAGGGAGTGAGTGTTAAAAGAACATTATGCTCTGAAATCTAGCAGAAGTACCTGTTCCTTCTTGAGGGAAGTGCAGACATTCTCAGAACAAAACAGGAGAATTACAATTCTGTAGATTCTGCTTGGACAAAAGTCTCTTCTGAAGATGTGAGGGACAGGGTGCATGTCTAAGTCCCACTGGTTTACTCTTTCCCAGTGCTTAGTATTAAAGAATAGATTAACCAGTGGTATTTATTGAGCACTTACTGTGTGCAGAGCACTGTACTAAGCACTTGGGAAAGTACAATAGGACAGAGTTGGTACATTGCTCTGCACACAGTAAATGCTTGATAAATAATATTATTATTACTACTACGACTATTAATACTACTTGAACTACTGTAATTACTAGCTTATATTTGAAAAGCCAAACGTGAAGAAGCCTCCTTGAGACAAATGTCTCCAAGGCAAAGAGGCTGGTATTGAATACCTGGTTCCCCTCTACCCTATCCCCAATTACCCACCAATTAAATATTCACAGAAGGGATAATGAAAGATATTTTGCCTAATTATTTTAAGAAGTGATAAATGAGATCTCCCTCTGGTGATTGGAGAGGCCACAGAAAGAGCAGCAGATTCAAAATAGGAAGCAAGTTACAACTGAAACTGCATTATAATGAATGGAAATAATCTTACAACATTTTATTAAGGTCTGTCAAATGGTGTCTTACTGGTATTGATAAAACCCTTTAAATCAGGAACTATAAAATGGATCTGACACAGCATATGTCAAACTAAAAACGGAAAGTTCAAAATAAATTGTATCAAGAATTTGTCCCCCCATTGATTTCTGCTTTTAACGCTGAAGCAACCACATAAAGTTAGATACAAGCTGGATATCTATGGACAGATCGAATTGCTGTAATTCATTAAGCAAGCAATGGTTAGAATAGCTCGAGGTCTAAAGATTTGTGCTCTAGATGCACTCAGTTTGGAAATATGCCACTGATCAGAGCGGAGACAAAAAGTAATGTCTTTGGCAAGGATGTTTTGTCTGGTTCTGCATTTCCCTCGATTCTGAAGACTGGTTCTCCAAAGGAAAGAACGTGACTCCAGAAGTAGACGAGCTCATTAGGACGGAAGGACCGCCCCCCTCCCCCGCCCCCCAGAGCAAACTGAAGGTTTTTCCAAATTCAACCCAACCCCATGAATAGTTCTCTGTTCTCTAGCCCACCACCCTCCACCCTACATCTCTGACGATATGGTGGCCACCATGGGAAGGTCTCCTGGGTAGTTTTCCCACTTGCCATTGCCCCTTAGGATCAGACTGAATAATCATAATTAATTATGATATTTGTTAAGCACTTACTATGTGTCGGGCACTGTTCTAAGTGCTGGGGTAGATAGAAGATAGTCCCTGTCCCACAAGGGGTTCACACTCTGAGTAGGATAATAATAATGATGATATTTGTTAAGCACTTATGTGCCAAGCACTGTTGTAAGCACTGGGGTAGTTACAAGGTAATAAGGTTATCGCACATGGGGCTCACACTCTTAATCCCCATTTTCCAGATGAGGTAAGTGAGGCACAGAGAAATTAAGCGGCTTGCCCAAAGTCACACAGCATACAAGTGGCAGAGCCAGGATTAGAACCCACGTCCTCTGACTCCCAAACCCATGCTCTTGCCACTAAGGCACGCTGCTTCTCCTGGAGAACAGGTATCGAATCCCCATTTTACATATAAGGAGAGTGAGGGACAAAGAAGATAATAGCCTTGCCCAAAGTCCCGCAGCAGGCAGATGGTGGAGCACAGATTAGAACATAGGCCCTCTGACTCCTGAGCCCTCACCCTTTCTACTAGGCCATTTCTCCCTGGATTTACCTGTTGAGTGACTGCTGTGAAAATCCTCTATTTCTTCATCTGGAAAATAACAATGACCACCAACAGCTGTTGGAAGATGAGTCAGATAATGCCTTGAAAAGTGTCTGGAACTCTCTGGATGAATGGAGCTAAATCAGAATAGAAGATAGCATTATTATTCCTTAATGCCAAGAAAAATATGTTCATTGTGAATAGGGACACAAAGAACTTGTGCCTCTGAATGTAGGAAAGGTTGTCAGATCTAGTTATTATTAATAACATTGGAGACTGGCCTTTGGTCAATGGAAACGTTTTAGCTTTAAAACGACAACATAAATTGACAGATGAGAATTGGGGAGAGATTTCTGGAGGATGTAGGGGAAATGCTTGATATCACATCTTAGGCCTGGTTCAACCAGGGATGCTTCACTCGTTTTCTTGTGGGTCCTTTTTAAGATGTATTTATCCTGCTGATTGTTTATTTGATTACTCTGCTGCTCGTCAGCTCAATGGCTGGTGTCAAATGAAATGTGGAGCAGGCCCAAATGTTATTTCATTTCCAAAGGCACGAGGAAGCTAGGGACCCTAGCTTGGGTTCACTGGCATCTAATGGCCTTTTTCCTACCATCAGGAAGCTGTTTTGTTGGCACGGATTAAAAGAAACTAGTAATATTTTCAATCCCTTTTAGCTGAGTCATTATTACAAACAACGATGTAATAGCATGAGAAAAAAATTTAAATCCGCTGACAGACAGAAATTTTATGTGGAAGTGACACCCAAGCAGATAAAAGGCAATCAGAGGAATTTACATAAACCTTCCTGATCTCAAAGGTCATCGATTTGTGAAGCGACTCGCTGAAGTTTGTCTTATTAAATTCTGGGTGATTATTTAATCGTAAAGAAAGGATTTAATTGAATCAAGTCGAAGGCATATTAGATTACGGTCAAACTTGACCAGAAAAGGCATCTTTCTTTCTTTTTGCTAACTGGTTTATTCTCATACAAATTGGAATTTGTCTGCTCAAGTGAATTGAACTATATATCATGACTTCTCTCCCAGCTTGGTAAGGTAGTGGCTTAGGGCCTGGAGAGGAGACACTTGAATGTAATTCCAAAACTCCTGGATGCAGCAAACAAATAAGATGCATAATGATGCTGAATTGCTGGGATTAAATATACTGATCAGATCATTTAAATAAAGGTATCCTTAATAACCTAATTCAGAAATATCAGAAGTGGATTGAAGTCTTGAAAAAGTGCAGCATCCAGTTGAATTACATGCCAGTTGGATGGAATTCTGGTTTCTTGGTCCATATGGGGTCAAGGCCGTTCTCTAATTACAGGCGGGTTCCTGCTGCTAATAAGTGCCAATAGGCTTAGTTTGAGGCTGCCTGCTGCCTTTCAAAATCTGGCCCTTCGCATTTATTATTTAGAAAGTCATCACGTGGACCTTTTGCCAGGAAAAATATCCTGTTCACTTAATCTCCAAGAAACACATAATTAGCATCAATACTGATTGAGGAATCCAACATCTTTTGGTGATCTATTTAACTGGGCTGAATACAAATTCATAAAATAGGTCTAGAAGTTGCTGGGAATTTGAACTTTGTTGCCAACTTTGTACTCTAGTTCAGTTGGCTCAATTTTCACTGTAACTGATCCAATTTTTATCTTTAAAAAAAGCCAGAATAGGTCGTTGCATGTTATTAATAATGTATCCCTGCAAGGGACACTGACTGTCTTCCTTTCAAAGGGTTTTTTTTTCTCCTTTCTAAAGTTTTTAGGGCAAAGAGTGACCCTGAGTTAGTCCTCAGAGCAAAAAAACAAGAGTTGTAGGTATCCAAAGTGCAATGAGAATTAGGTCCTGAAAACAAATCAGTGTTACACTTGGAATTCCCAAGAAGTGGATTTCAAACAGAAAGAATCATGGATCTCCCAAACCTGATGATAATTAATAATTTTGTTTCTTGTTTAGCACTTACTAGTGCCAAGCACTGTTTTATGCACTAGGGTAGATGCAAGCTAATCAGGCTGGACAAAATCCCTGTCCCACAGGGGGTTTACACCCTTAATCCCCATTTTACAGATGAGGTAACTAAGGTCCAAAGAAGTTAAGTGATTTGCCCAAAGTCACCCAGCAGACGTGTGGCAGAGCTAGGATTAGCACCAAGGTCCTTCTTACTTCCAGGCCCATGCTCTATCCACTAAGCTACACTGCTTCTCCAAACTATTAGCCCAGGGCCCTTTTTCTTGAGTCTTTATATAAACCAAGTTACCGAACTGGGCTGTAGCCTCTGAGAACGTACAGTAATAATAATAATAATGATAGTATTTGTTAAGCACTCACTATGTGCCAAGCACTGTTCTAAGCGCTGGAATAATAATGGTATTTGTTAAGCACTTACTATGTGCCAAGCACTGTTCTAAGTGCTGCAGGGGGGGGGGTTACAAGGTAATCAGGTTGTTCCACATGGGGCTCACAGTCTTAATCCCCTCCAGTCTGGCTTATCCCCCTTAACCCCCTCCAGTCTGGCTTCCGTCCCCTACATTCCACAGAAACTGCCCTCTCAAAGGTCACCAATGACCTCCTGCTTGCCAAATCCAACGGCTCATACTCAGTCCTAATCCTCCTTGACCTCTCAGCTGCCTTTGACACTGTGGACCACCCCCTTCTCCTCAACACGCTATCTGACCTTGGCTTCACAGACTCCGTCCTCTCCTGGTTCTCCTATTATCTCTCCGGTTGTTCATTCTCAGTCTCTTTTGCAGGCTCCTCCTCCCCCTCCCATCCCCTTACTGTGGGGGTTCCCCAAGGTTCAGTGCTTGGTCCCCTTCTGTTCTCGATCTACACGCACTCCCTTGGTGACCTCATTCGCTCCCACAGCTTCAACTATCATCTCTACGCTGATGACACCCAGATCTACATCTCTGCCCCTGCTCTCTCCCCCTCTCTCCAGGCTCGCATCTCCTCCTGCCTTCAGGACATCTCCATCTGGATGTCTGCCTGCCACCTAAAACTCAACATGTCCAAGACTGAACTCCTTGTCTTCCCTCCCAAACCCTGCCCTCACCCTGACTTTCCCATCACTGTTGACGGCACTACCATCCTTCCCGTCTCACAAGCCCGCAACCTTGGTGTCATCCTCGACTCCGCTCTCTCATTCACCCCTCACATCCAAGTCGTCACCAAAACCTGCCGGTCTCAGCTCTGCAACATTGCCAAGATCTGCCCTTTCCTCTCCATCCATACCACTACCCTGCTCGTTCAAGCTCTCATCCTATCCCATCTGGACTACTGCATCAGCTTTCTCTCTGATCTCCCATCCTCATGTCTCTCCCCACTTCAATCCATACTTCATGCTGCTGCCCGGATTGTCTTTGTCCAGAAACACTCTGGGCATGTTACTCCCCTTCTCAAAAGTCTCCAGTGGCTACCAATCAATCTGCGCAACAGGCAGAAACTCCTCACCCTGGGCTTCAAGGCTCTCCATCACCTCGCCCCCCTCCTACCTCACCTCCCTTCTCTCCTTCTACAGCCCACCCCGCACCCTCCGCTCTTCTGCCGCTAATCTCCTCACTGTACCTCGTTCTCACCTGTCCCGCCATCGACCCCCGGCCCACATCATCCCCCGGGCCTGGAATGCCCTCCCTCTGCCCATCCTCCAAACTAGCTCTCTTCCTCCCTTCAAGGCCCTCCTGAGAGCTCACCTCCTCCAGGAGGCCTTCCCAGACTGAGCCCCTTCCTTCCTCTCCGACTCGTTCCCCTCTCCATCCCCTCCATCTTACCTCCTTCCCCACAGCACCTGTATATATGTATATATGTTTGTACATATTTATTACTCTATTTATTTATTTTACTTGTACATATCTATTCTATTTATTTTATTTTGTTAGTATGGTTGGTTTTGTTCTCTGTCTCCCCCTTTTAGACTGTGAGCCCACTGTTGGGTAGGGACTGTCTCTATATGTTGCCAACTTGTACTTCCCAAGTGCTTAGTACAGTGCTCTGCACACAGTAAGCACTCAATAAATACGATTGATTGATTAATCCCCATTTTACAGATGAGGCCACTGAGGCACAGAGAAGTAACTTGTCCAAAGTCACACAGCTGACAAGTGGCAGAGCCAGGATTAGAACCCATGACCTCTGACTCCCAAGCCTGTGCTCTTTCCACTGAGCCACGCTGCTTCTCAGTATGAAACACACAACACCAGTATGGACAAATATACAGGAGGTTAATCAGACACACACATGCAAATAAATAACGTCCAACAAATGAATGAAATAACACCATTAGCCAAAGACTTTTTTTCTAATGAAAATTTAAACAAGAATGGAAATTGAATGTTCAGAAAAAGGATATTGGGAGTGTTAGATATGATGTCACAGAAGAGATGGGATTTAAAGAACTCTTTGAACAAAAGGGAGGGAGCTTGTTTAGCTATAAGGATCACATTCAGTACAGTGCTTTGCACATAGTAAGTGCACAGTAAATACGATGGAATTGAATACCTCCATGCCTGATTCAAGATTTAACTGGGCAGTGATTAGTCATATGAGTTTTAGTTAATCTCTGTTTGTGAGGAAAGCTTATCATTGGGCTCTCTCCACAATTCAGTAGACATTTAAGAGAAACAGCATCTTTGTAAGCAATAAACCCCCTTGCAGAAAACTGGCCCCATTGTGGCTACCCTAATGTGGTCCAATAATAATAATAATAATAATAATAATAATAATAATAATAATAATAATAATAATAGCATTTATTAAGTGGTTACTATGTGCAAAGCACTGTTCTAAGCACTGAGGAGGTTACAAGGTGATTAGGTTGTCCCACGAGTGGCTCACAGTCTTAATCCCCATTTTACAGATGAGGTAACTGAGGCCCAGAGAAGTTAAGTGACTTTCCCAAAGTCACACAGCTGACAATTGGCGGAGCCAAGATTTGAACCCATGACCTCTGACTCCAAAGCCCGTGCTCTTTCCATTGAGCCACGCTGCTTCTCTAGACCACCTCAGATATATGTTTGTGTCTATTTCTGTGGACTGCCCATTTTCTATTAGAATTTCAGCATGCCTACTGCCAGACAGCACCTCAGCATTTCTGCTAGATAGTTGCATTGCTGTTTTGAAGCGGCAGTTCCGTGTACAATCAATCTATCAATCAATGGTATTTACAGAGTGCTTACTATGTGCAGAGCACTATACTGTTTAGGAGAATAATAATAATAATAATAATGATAATTCTGGTATTTTTAAGCACTTACTGAGTGCCAGGCACTGTACTTAGTGCTGGAGACAGTACAAGCAAATCAGGTTGGATGCAGTCCCTGATCCCTGTTCACAATCTTAATCCTCATTTTACAGATGAGGGAACTGAGGCTCAGAGACATGAAGTGACTTGCCCAAGATCATACAGCAGGGAAATGGTGGAGCGGGCATTAGAACCCATGACCTTCTGACTCCAAGACTTGTGGTCTAATACACAACGCCATGCTCCTTCAATACAACAGAGTTAGCAGACACATTCCCAGCCCACAGTGAGCTTACAGTCTAGAGGGGGAAACAGACATTAATATAAATAAGTAATTTATAATATATAATTTAAGGATATGTACATAAGTGCTGTGAGGTGGAGGGTGGGATGAATATCAATTGCCCAGAGGTTACAGGTCCAATTGCAAAGATGACACAGAAGGGGGAGGGAGCCAGGGAAAAGAAAGCTTAATCGGGAAAGGCCTCTTGGAGATGTGACCTTAATAATGCTCAATTTTAAATAGACACAGATGTTCAAAAATAGGAGTGAGAACATGGAAAGTTGGAAACCTAAAGGAACTGTTTACAGCTTCTTCAGTCTATAATAATAATAATGATGGCATTTGTAAAGTGCTTACTATGTGCAAAGCACTGTTCTAAGCGCTGGGGAGGATACAAGGTCATCAGGTTGTCCCATGTGGGTCTCACAGTCTTCATCCCCATTTTACAGATGAGGCAACTGAGGCACAGAGAAGTTAAGATTTGCCCAAGGTCACATAGCTGACAATTGGCAGAGCCAGGATTTGAACCCATGACCTCTTACTCCCAAGCCTGTGCTCTTTCCACTGAGCCACACTGCTTCTCTATAAGCTCCTTGTGGGTAGGGAATCATGTCTACCAACTCTATTATATTGTACTTTCCCAAGTGCTTAGTAAAGTGTTCTGAACACAGTAATTAGGGCTTAAGCAGCAAAGCCTAGTGGAACCCCAGGGGCCTAGGAGTCCGAGGACCTGAGTTCTAATCCAGCTCCGCCATTTACCTGCTGTGTGACTTTGGGCAATTCAATTAATTTTTCTGTGCCTCAGTTCCTTTATCTGCAACACAGAAATTCAATGTCTTTTCTTCTTAAACTGTGAATCTCATGTGGGACCTGATTATCTTGTATCTACCCCAGTGCTTAGTACCATGTTTAGCATCTGTTATGTGTGTAACAAATATTATTATTATTAATAATAATAATAATAATAATGAATGCCATGGATTGATTCAAAGGTATTGTGGCAGGAAGGAAAGTGAATAAGAAAGCTTTCAAAGGTAAGGGTTAATTTATGGAGGACTTTACTGCAACGCTTAAGATTTTGAGGGAAAGATCAACCAATCAGTCAGTAGTATTTATTGAGTACTTACTGTGTGCAGAGCACTGTTCTATGGGCGTGGGAGAGTATGATAGACATGTTCTTTGCTCACAGAAAGTTTTCAGTCTAGAAGGGAAGACAGACATTAATATAAATGAATGAATAAATTAATTACATCTATGCACATAAGTGCTTTGGAGAAGAGGATGTGGTGACTATCAAGTGCTTTAAAGGGTACTGATCCAAGTACATAGGTGGTGCAGAAGATAGAGATTGGGGGAAAGAAGGCTTAATCAGGGAAGGCTTCTTGAAGGAGATGTGCTTTTAATAAAGTTTGAAGGTGGGGAGAGTGGGGGTCTGTTTTAATTGGAGAGGGAGTCTGAAGCAATAGGTCCTACAAAAACTTTCACCTCATCAAGAAGGCAAATAGACTTCTAGAATAGCAATTCTGGAAATACAGACAAACTGATTCTACCATCCATCCATTCTGGCACAATAATCCTGCCAGTAACTTCAATTCTGTTTCAATGCTAGACGCTTTCCTTAGGGACAGGCTGAAGAAGGTAGCTCCTGCATGAAAATGGCATTTTTTTTCTGTCTTCTAGATTGACTGTGTCTCAACAATGTGTTATCCCCCAGAGCTCTGAAGAGAGTGGTAGCACAATGCAGAAGTCTATAGATAAGATTCTGCCATGGCTAAATGAAGTCTGCTGTCTTAGAATGCGTGCTCTGTCTCGCAAATTAACGTGGGGCCCTTTTCCCAGTTGGTTCATTCCTTAATAGCAATTGTGTGTGCATTAGCATTCCTTTCTCTGCTCCCTGAAAGTGCTTATATTTACAAGAAATGGAAGGGATCAATTTGGGGATACTTTGTTGTATTGAGTGTTCTTTGTGCGGACGTCTTTTTTAGTGAAATGCCAGGATCAGTGAAAATCTTGATGTGAAAGTTTGTGGTCCTAAGGGAATTCATTATAAAGTGGTTATGCTGAACTGTGTTTTTCAAGCTAGGAATCATCCAAGAGGGATTTGATTTCTTTGGATGACTATCAGACATGGTGCACTATAAGAGATCTACATTGGCAGCTTTCTCTTGGAAATGTGCTAGGGCCTCTTCTCTGCAGGGACAGGGTATGGTGAGGGACAGGATAGGGTCTGACTAGGGCTCTGGATTGTTTCCTTCAGGCGTATTTATCATCTGTCCATCTGGCAATGTTCCTTTCAACTGGTGAGGATCAAGGGGAAAGATTTGAGGGTCCTAGTTAACTGAAAGCTGAATGACTAACAGCGATAAATGGCTTTTCTTATTACCAGCATGGAACTAGGCTGCATTGCAGGTGTTTGACCTACAAGAACTAGGAAATAGTGTTTTTAATATATTTTTAATAACACTGGGGTGTCCCAATATGCACTGAGAAGCCTGGGCCAGGAAATGTGATCTAATATGGATTTTCCTGTTTCAGAACAGTCTTGATCATTCTTGGAATCTGGAACGGTTCTAGGCCTCCAGTTCCCACAGTGCTCACTGGATTTAGGAATGGCTATCACTGAGTCAGTCTCCCAAGGGGGATTGGCAGACTCTCAAAGCCACCCAGGTGAACTATGGCTAGGTCAGCCATATTATTTTAGACTAAACCCGAGACACTGGGACATATCCCAAACTTCTCCTCCTTCTTCTCCAACTAATCTGGGCTCAGGGTCTCTGGCTGGGTGTGCACTCTGGGCCCTGAAGAAACAAAGCCAGTTTATAAGGGCAGAACTCTCTCGAATCAGGCGTTTCAGTACCCAAAGGAGGTCCATCAGCCAGTTAATTTTGCCAGGCACTGTACTAAGCACTGGGGTAGATACAAGATAATCGGGTTGGACATAGTCCCTGGACCACATGGACCCTGGACCATGCTGAGAAGCAGTGTGGATCAGTGGAAAGAGCACAGGCTTGGGAGTCAGAGGTCATGGGTTCTAATTCCGGCTCCCCCACCTATCTGCTGTGTGACCTTGGGCAAGTCACTTAACTTCTCTGAGCCTCAGTTACCTCATCTGTAAAATGGGGATTAAGACTGTGAGCCCCATGTGGGACAACCTGATCACATTGTATCCCCCCAGAGCTTAGAACAGTGCTTTGCACACAGTAAGCACTTAACAAATGCCATCATTATTATTATTATTATTATTACCACATAGGGCTCACAGTCTTAATCCCCATTTTACAAATTAGTCTCTCAGTGACAGGGAAGTTAAGGGACTTGCCTAAGGTTGCACAGTAGACAGGCAGCGGAGCCAGGATTAGAACACAGGTCTTATGTTGTACTCTTCAACTGCTCAATACAGTGCTCTGCACACATTAAGCACTCAATTAATATGATTGATTGATTGAAAAGTAAACTGACTGCTCATCCTACTTTAGCCAGCTCCAACCAGAATTTTATCAGATTGCCCTGGGCATTAATTAGAATAATCTACAAATGTCCAGAATTGGGATTCTTTGAGAGAAATTGATCTGTCTCCCTTGCATCAAACCCCAGCTGCTCTTTTAAATGCTAGGTTCTCTCTGACAAGGCTGGAATGAACTCTCTACATGCTCAGGTTATATGCCATCACATTCTGGGATGCAGATGTTCCCCAGTCTTGGAAGACTTTAATCCTCTAACCCTTGTTTTTCTGGTCACGGTGGGTAGGGGAAGTCATGCAGGCATGGGATGTATCATGAAGCTCCAGTTTTATTCAAAGATAGTGTAACCAACCAAGCAAACTTCACCTTTTTAAAAATTGCCCTCATATCCTCATGTGTGGGCAACCTCTCTGTATCCTTCTAGTAAATCTCTCTTCTTCTGCAGGCCTGAGCAATTGGAGATGCTTGATGCTTTGGCATATCAATCATTTAATCAATCAATTGTATTTATTGAGTGCTTACTTTGTGCAGAGCACTGTACTACCCCACTGTATAGAGGGGGAGACAGTTATTAATATACATAAAGAATTTACATTCATGTACATAAGTGGTGTGGTACAGCAATAGCACTGTACTCTACTCTGTGAATATGTACCTAAGTGCTGTGGCCTAGTACACTCAAGCTCACCTTCCTACTCTCCAACCAGTTAATCATTTTATAGTATTTATTCATTCATTCAATCATATTTATTGAGTGCTTACTGTGTGCAGAGCACTGTACTAAGTGCTTGAAAAGTACAATTCAGCAATAAAGAGAAATAATCCCTGCCTACAATCCCTGCCTAGAAGGGGGGAGACAGACATCAAAACAAGTAAACAGGCATCAATATAAATAAACAGAATTATAGATATTCATTCATTCAATCATATTTATTGAATGAGTATGTACATATATGTACAGATATGTATAGATATGTACATATATACACAAGTGTGGGGCAGGGAGAGGGGGTAGAGCAAAGGGAGAGAGTCGGTGTGACACAGAGGGAAGAGGGAGCTGAGGAAAAGGGGGGCTTAGTCTGGGAAGGCCTCTTGGAGGAGGTGAGCCTTCAGTAGGGCTTTGAAGGGAGGAAGTGTGATTGGTGGATTTGAGAAGGGAGGGCATTCCAGGCCAGAGGTAGGAAGTGGCCAGGGGTTGACGGCAGAACAGGCAAGAACAAGGCAAAGTGAGAAGGTTAGCACCAGGTTAGGACCTGGGTTCTAATCCCTGTTCTGCCACTTACCTGCTATGTGACCTTGGGCAAGTCCCTTAACTTCTTTGTGCCTCAGTTACCTCTACTGTAAAATGGGGTTTCAATACCTGTTCACCCTCCTACTTAAATTGTGAGTCCTGTATGGGACAGAGACCATGTCCAACGTGATTATCTTGTATTTTTCCCAGTGCTTAACAAATACCACAATTATTAGTAGTATTATTAAATCTATACCATTCATTCCATCATTCAGCCATATTTATTGAGCACTTACTGTGTGCAAAGCACTGTTCTAAGCGCTTGGGAGAATACAGTATAACAACAAACAGACACATTCCTGCCCACAACAAGCTCACAGTCTAGAGGGGGAGACAGACAATATAAATAAATAGATGAATAAATAAATAAATTACATATATATACATATGTGCCATGGGGATGGGAGAATGAATGAAGTAGAAAGTAAGAGTGGTGCAGAATGGAGTGGGAGAAGAGGAGAGAAGGGCTTAGTCAGGGAAGGCTTCTTGGAGGAGGTGGGCCTTCAATAAGGTTTTGAAGTGAGGGAGAGCAATTATCTGTCTGATATGAGGAGGGGGTGCATTCCTGGCCAGAGGTAGGATGTGGGTGAGAGGTCTGCGGTGAGATAGCCAGCTAACGGGGGAGGGATAGAGATAGTCAATCAGTAGCATTTACTGAGATCAGAGCACCATACTAAGTGTTTAAGTGCTAAACACTGTAATCAGGACTCACTTATTGAGCCTTACTGTGTGCAGATCACTGTATTAAGTTCTTGGGAGGGCACAATAGAGTTTGAAGGCCTGACCTCAGGAGCTTACAGTTGCCCCACTACCAACAGAACATACATACACAAAAGTGAACACTGAATTTAGAATTGCATTCAGCCTCTCAGGGAGCATAAAGAAACTTTAATGAAATTTTAAAAATAGCTCTGTACAGATGTGTTTGATATAAATGTGTCGCTGCAGAATCTTAAAAATCCTTATTTATTACTTTGAATAACAATAGCAATCAAAGAGAAATTTAAAAGAGGTCAGAAGCTAGCCAAAGATAGCATCACTATAGAATACCCTGCCTGTGATAAACTAATTTTGTACTGAAAAAGAGAGTTTCCTAACTGAAAGAGTATGCACTGTCCATTTAAGTTAATGGCTATGGAAGTTGGTTTTAGATGGCTTAACATCTACTGAAGAATGACAATATATAAATAGAGAACTACCTACTTTTTAGTCCCAAAAGCTACCTGGAGAAATATCACTTGCCAACCTTCTCCGTTGTTTTACGGTCTCACATCCTAGAGCTCCCTGAAGGATCTCGTTCAAGCTCTCATCCTATCCCGTCTGGACTACTGCATCAGCCTTCTCTCTGATCTCCCATCCTCGTGTCTCTCCCCACTTCAATCCATACTTCATGCTGCTGCCCGGATTATCTTTGTCCAGAAACGCTCACTCTCCACTGGTTCCTTCCCCTCTGCCTTCAAACATGCCCATGTCTCTCCCATCCTAAAAAAACCCTCTCTTGATCCCACCTCACCTTCTAGTTATCGCCCCATATCCCTCCTGCCATTCCTTTCCAAACTCCTTGAACGAGTTGTCTACACGCGCTGCCTAGAATTCCTCAACACCAACTCTCTCCTCGACCCCCTCCAGTCTGGCTTCTGTCCCCTACATTCCATGGAAACTGCCCTCTCAAAGGTCACTAATGACCTCCTGCTTGCCAAATCCAACGGCTCATAATCTGTCCTAATCCTCCTCGACCTCTCAGCTGCCTTCGACACTGTGGACCACCCCCTTCTCAACACACTATCTGACCTTGGCTTCACAGACTCCGTCCTCTCCTGGTTCTCCTCTTATCTCTCCGGTTGTTCTTTCTCATTCTCTTTTGCTGGCTCCTCCTCCGCCTCCCATCCTCTTACTGTGGGGGTTCCCCAAGGTTCGGTGCTTGGTCCCCTTCTGTTCTTGATCTACACGCACTCCCTTGGTGATCTCATTCGCTCCCACGGCTTCAACTATCATCTCTATGCTGATGACACCCAGATCTACATCTCTGCCCCTGCTCTCTCCCCCTCTCTCCAGGCTCGAATCTCCTCCTGCCTTCAGGACATCTCCATCTGGATGTCTGCCTGCCACCTAAAACTCAACATGTCGAAGACTGAACTCCTTGTCTTCCCTCCCAAACCTTGCTCTCACCCTGACTTTCCAATCTGTGTTGATGGCACTACCATCCTTCCCGTCTCACAAGCCCGCAACCTTGGTGTCATCCTCGACTCCGCTCTCTCATTCACCCCTCACATCCAAGCCATCACCAAAACCTGCCGGTCTCAGCTCTGCAACATTGCCAAGATCTGCCCTTTCCTCTCCATCCATACCGCTACACTGCTCGTTCAAGCTCTCATCCTATCCTGTCTGGACTACTGCATCAGCCTTCTCTCTGATCTCCCATCCTCGTGTCTCTCCCCACTTCAATCCATGCTTCATGCTGCTGCCCGGATTGTCTTTGTCCAGAAACGCTCTGGGCATGTTATGCCCCTCCTCAAAAATCTCCAGTGGCTACCAATCAATCTGTGCATCAGGCAGAAACTCCTCACCCTGGGCTTCAAGGCTGTCCATCACCTCGCCCCCTCCTACCTCACCTCCCTTCTCTCCTTCTACAGCCCAGCCCACACCCTCCACTCCTCTTCCGCTAATCTCCTCACTGTGCCTCGTTCTCGCCTGTCCCACCATCGACCCCCGGCCCACATCCTCCCCCGGGCCTGGAATGCCCTCCCTCTGCCCTTCCGCCAAGCTAGCTCTCTTCCTCCCTTCAAGGGCCTACTGAGAGCTCACCTCCTCCAGGAGGCCTTCCCAGACTGAGCCCCTTCAATCAATCAATCAATCAATCAATCGTATTTATTGAGCGCTTACTATGTGCAGAGCACTGTACTAAGCGCTTGGGAAGTACAAATTGGCATCACATAGAGACAGTCCCTACCCAACAGTGGGCTCACAGTCTAAAAGGGGTAGACAGAGAACAGAACCAAACATACCAACAAAATAAAATAAGTAGGATAGAAATGTACAAGTAAAATAAATAAATAAATAAATAAATAGAGTATTCCTCTCCCCCTCGTCCCCCTCTCCATCTCCCCCATCTTACCTCCTTCCCTTCCCCACAGCACCTGTATATATGTATATATGTTTGTACATATTTATTACTCTATTTATTTTACTTGTACGTATCTATTCTATTTTATTTTGTTAGTATGTTTGGTTTTTTTCTCTGTCTCCCCCTTTTAGACTGTGAGCCCACTGTTGGGTAGGGACTGTCTCTCTATGTTGCCAAATTGTACTTCCCAAGCGCCTAGTACGGTGCTCTGCACACAGTAAGCGCTCAATAAATACGATTGATGATCATCATCATCATCAAGATCCTAGACAAAAAACAACTTTTCCTTTCCCGTACCTTCTTGCCACCATGAAACCAGAACAGATGAGCCTGTTTCATTCCTTCATAAAGTGACTCTACCTCTCTGATACAGTACAGAAGCTGCATGGCATAGTGGATGCACTATGAGCTTGGGAGTCAGAAGGTCATGAGTTCTAATCCTGACTTTGCCATTTGTCAGTTGTGTGACTTTGGGCAAGTCACTTCACTTCTCTGGGCCACAGTTACCTCATCTGTAAAATGGGGATTGATACTGTGAGGCTCATGTGGGACAGGGACCATATCCATGCCAATTTTCTTGTATCCACCCCAGCACTTATTATAGTACCTGGCATGTGTAAGCGCTTTACAAATATTATTATTATTAGTAGTAGTAGTATTACAGCTGTTTCACAGTCCAGGAACACAATTCTTCCACATATGCTCCCTGAAGAAAACTGCCGTGATAGAAATTGGGCAAGAGAAGGAATGTAAGCATGGGGTAGATAACAATGTCTGCAAAGGGGCAAACAGAGCAGGGGCAACTTATCTCTGTTGCAGGGTCCTGATCTAAGGGTTGAACTCCCGGGGGATGAGGTGGGTGGAGGTTGTGGAAACAGGGAAAGGACCTCAATACTTGTTGCCTTTCTTTCCTCTTCAGTTCACATTACATTTTGCACTAGGCAAAATCATGTCCTCCTGGGACAGGGGATAGCCCTCAAGCTCCGATTTGCTCTAAGTTCACTCATTTTTGCCGTAATGCATGTTTACAATATGTGCTTCAGGTAGATCACAGATTAGGGACCATTCATTGGATTAGAGATTAGAGAACATTTATCTAACAGCGTGAGTCCTAATTTAGAGTCCTGAATTACTGAAGAAACAAAGCGGGACCCATGTGTACCTATAAGAAGCAGCGTGGCTTAATGGATAGAGCCCACTCCTGGGAGTCAGAAGGGCCTGGGTTCTAATCCTGACTCTACCACATCTGCTGTGCAAGTCACTTAACAACTCTGGGCCTCAGTTACCTCATCTGTAAAATGGAGACTAAGAATGTGAGTCCCATGTGGGATAGGGACTGTGTCCAACCTGCTTAACTTGTATTATGAACTACATGTAGTTATTATTATTATTAGTTGCAGTGATTTTTAACTACCCCAGAGCGTAGAACAATGTAAACACTTAACAGTTACCATAATTATGACTATTATTACTATTATTATCATTATTTTATTATTAAGGGGCATAGGAATGGGTTACTATTACTGCACAAGTCTTCCTTAAGTGGAGTTTAGCAAGAACACAGCACTTGCCTTATAAGAGAATCAGATGCCTTGCCATTTGGCACTCTCTTAGAAGCCCGGAATTAGCCACCTTTCTACTTGCATTGTTCTGGGCAGCAGTTATCTTCCCCCTAGTAGGACTCCTCACCCCCATGGGTCTTGTGTGGTTCACAATTGTTTGATTACAAATTAGAATAAAAACTCTCTGATGTGGCATAAATGGGACAGCTGAACCCTCCAAAGAGCCTCAGGTAAGAAAACCTTGGATACTAATGAGTAAAAATTCCCTCTGTAAATGGAGATACTAGGTCCCTAATTCTGCAGAGTCTGGCATACACATCAGTTCAGTGCCACCATTAGCACTTAAATATTATATTCCATTCTTCCTAAACCCATGTATAATTGTATTTGTTTAGCTCAATATTATTCATTCAGCTACTTCATCCTCATATATTTGTATTACTTTCTGCTCAATTGGGCTCTTTCTGCCCCAGTATTTGTTAAAAAAGAAACCTTTTATCTGTTTGTCTCTTCCGCTAGATTGTAAGCTACTGGAAGGTAATAACTGTGGGACTTGCTTCTGAGGTACTCTTCCTAAACATTTAGTACAGTGCCTCACACTCAATAAATATCATTGACAATGAAGATATAGCTGGCCAGTTAATCCTGGTTACCAACTTGCTGAACCTACTGTAACATCACATCTAGAGGGACATAATTGTCTCTAAGAATGATGAATGATGATTGGATTCATAAGCATTTCCCCTACCTGTTTCTTCTCCACTCTGAAAACTGGGGTCTTCCTTCAAAATGAATTCACTGGGGCCATGTCTTTTTTTGGGAGGAATGTCTTCAACAGTATAACCTAGAGGAAAGAACATGGGCCTGGGAGTCAGAGGACTTGTGTTCTAATCCTGGTTCTGCCAAATGCTTGCTGTGTGACCTTGGGCAAGTCACTTAACTTCTCTGTGGATCAGTTCTCCTGTTTTATCTCCTTCTTAGACTGTGAACCCCATGTGGGACAGGGACTGTGTCCAACTTAATTAACTTGTATTCATTCATTCATTCATTCATTCATTCATTCATTCAATCATATTTATTGAGTGCTTATTGTGTGCAAAACACTGTACCTAAGAGCTTGGGATAGCACAATACAACACAAAACAGACACATTCCCTGCCCACAGTGAGCTTACAATCTAGAGGGAGCTACTTCAGAGCTTTGAACAGTGTTTGGCACATAGCACATAAAAAATACCATTAAAAAAAAACAAACTTAACTGTCCCTTCAGAATTCCTTGTCTGTGGAGACTCATACCTCTTAAGCTTTACCTAAGCAATGCCATTCTGGAGTCACACCAGTGGTCCATCCAGAAGGTCTCTGGGATGGCCACCTTCCTTGACATCTATCCTAATTATTAGGGATGCACCAAATAACATCTCTAACCATCCCTCTAGTAACCCACTAAGGATCACTTGTCCAGGAATTTGTCATAACCCTTCTTGAACAAACTGGTATTTTTTGCCTGCACAGCTTCCTGTGATAACACATTCCCTATGTTTATCAGCCGCTGCTTGAATCAATCAATCCAATGGTATTATTATTATTAATAATAATGATGGCATTTATTAAGTGGTTACTATGTGCAAAGCACTGTTCTAAGCACTGGGGAGGTTACAAATTGATCAGGTTGTCCCATGTGGGGCTCACAATCTCCATCCCCATTTTACAGATGAGGTAACTGAGGCCCAGAGAAGTTAAGTGACTTTCCCAAAGTCAAACAGCTAACAAGTGGCAGAGCCGGGATTAGAACCAATGACCTCTGACTCCAAAGCCCGTGCTCTTTCCACTGAGCCACGCTGCTTCTCTTATTGAGCCCTTACTATGTGCAGAGCACTGTACTAAGTGCTTAGAAAAGTACTATACAACTCAGCTAGCAAAACATGTTCCCTGCCCACAAGAAATGTTTTATTTTGTTTGATTTGAACTTACCACCCTCAGGCTTCACTGGGGTGGTTCTCTTATTCTGGAGTTATGAGTTTTGAGGAAAAACAATTTCTTATTTGCCTTGTGCACAACCTTTGTGGATTTGCAAGCTTCAATCATATCTCTCCTCAACCTGAGTCTTTCCAGGATGAAGATTTCTAATTCATACATTTCCTCCTCCTACAGAAGTCTCTCCAATACCTTGATCATCTTAGGTGACTTAAAGTGGTGTTTTCCAGTTCTGTCATGTTCTTACTTAGCGGCAGTGACAGTATTCCTGATGTGGGCATTCCGTGCTTTTTTTAGACTGTCTAGGGATAAAACTCTGTCTTGTATTTTTCTTCCTGATAATGTCCAGCATTTGGTTGGCCTTTTTGACACATGCTGCGCAATGGATCAGTGATTTAAATGGGAAGCAGTCTGGCCTAGTGGGACACAGGTCTGGGAGTCAGAGGACCTGGGTTCTAAACCCTGCTCTGATACTTGCCTGCTGTGTACCCTTGAACAGGTCATTTAATTTATCTGGGCTTCAATTTACTCAACTGTAAAATGGGAATTCGATATCTGTTCTCCCTTCTACTTAGACTGTGAGCCCCATGCGGGACAGGGACTGTGTCCAACCTGATTAACTTGTATCTATCCCAGAGCTTAGAACAGTAGTTGAACACATAGTAGCCACTTAACAAATGCCATAATAAATAGTGAATAATAATTTAATATAATTTAAAAGAACTTTCAACTTTGACTCCTCCTACAGCCTCCCAGCAGGGCATAATGCATCTTGAACTGTGGTAATCAGGCCAAAATGGGAGCCATCGAACAGACAGGCTCACAACAAGATCTGCTTTGGTCTTCTTATAATCCCGACTCTTAGAACAGTGCTTGGCACATAGTAAACACTTAACAATAATAACAATATTAAATCCCTGTTCTTTTCAAACTGTGAGCCTCACATGAAACAAAGAATTTATTTGATATGGTTGCCCTGTATTTACCCCAGCCCTTAGCATTGGACTGGGCACATTCATTCATTCATTCAACAGTATTTATTGTGTGCTTACTGTGTGCAAAGCACTGTACTAAGGGCTTGGACCTAGTAAGTGTTTAACAAATACCACAATTATTAACTATGAAAATTACCATGCACCAGGGGCCTGGTTGACAACTCCGAGATCCCTTTTGTGAAGGGTGACATAGAGGTCTGAGCCCATCATCATGGAGTTGCAATTTGCTTTGTTTCTCCTTCAGTGCATTCCCTTGGGGCTGCTCACATTATGCTCATCTGCCATTTTTCAGCCCACTCAGCTTTCTGAATTCTTCCTACAGTTTATCCCCATCTGAATGGCACTCTCCCACAGAGCTCAGTGTCGTCTGCAAATATGAGATTTTGCTGCATACTCCCTCTTCCAGATCATTTATGCTGATTGTTAAACAAAACCACGCCTAGTACTAATCCCTGGAGGACCTATTTCCACTTTTGCATCTCAAAAGGTGGCCATTTTCCCCTACCTCTATCTCCTATCTTTTAGCCAGTTTTCTACACACTATAGAATGTTTCCTCCAATCCCATGATTGTCTTGTCTTATGCTGTTATCTCTGACCCATAGAGACACTATGGACCCATCTGTCCCAGAACGCCCCACCTCCATCTGCAATCGTTCTGGTAATGTATCCATAGTTTTCTTGGTAAAAATATGGAAGTGGTTTACCACTGCCTCCTTCCATGCAAGAAGTTTAATCTGAAGCCAGTTAACACTCAGTTGGGTTTGACAGAGCAGAATACATACGCTGAACTCTTTCAGCTTGAGGCTCCCATGGCACTGCTGCCATCCCGTGATTAGTCAGTTTTATTTTTAAAGCCTCATATTTGGAATCTGGTCAGTGTTCTTTTGGAAATCTGAATATAATTGTCTTTTAAATCTCTTCTAACCAGATTTGAATCAACCCTTTGAAAGAACTCGAACAGATTAGTGTGGTTTGCTCTCTCCATTTCATAGATATTGTTGTCTTCACCATCTCCAGGGTATGTTTCTGTAAGTGCTCAGTAATCATGCCCAGTGTAAAAATGAGACAGAACAAAAATTCTAAGGACCACTTCTAGAACTCATTCTATAGATGGGAGTTATTACTTTGGAGGTCTACCAGCCCTACAGTTCTGAGGCTATTTGCAAAAGACAGGTTATTACACTCCGTCACCAGAGTTCTCCAATTTCTCTTCCAACTTTTTTCAGAATTCTGGGGTACATGTCCTCCCATTATGGTGATTACTAGCTAGTTTATCAATTTGGTAAAGAACATCTAACATTTTATTACAGTTAGAGTAGTGGTGTCTAGTCGATATGTCTTAAGCAGTGTTTCCATAAGTGAAAGACTTTTTCTAGTTTAGACAGGAATGTTCAAAAGTTAGGGATCGGAGGCTGAATTAGAATGAGTATTCAGAAGAGAAAAAAACATGAGTTGGTGAATATTTGTGAGAAACAGGGGAAAGAGGAATTAGTACAGGCAAAACATGGTGTTTTTATGAGTCAAAATAACCAGAATGGGGAGTATACACAATTTCATCAGCTCTTAAAAGATTGTACATTCTTAGTCAACTTATTGCCTTATAGGAGTCAGTTTATTTTTATGCTTTTCCCCAGGATAAGGATACCACACTGGTGGTATGTGTAAGTCTATTATTACCAGTGTGAAAACAATTAATTTGGAAAGTGGCATTAAATATTTTGGAGGAATTTGCATAATAGGGGCCAACCTATTATTAGAAGCAACATTAGCGGATAGAGCACGAGCCTGGAAGTCAGGAGGATCTGGGTTCTAATCCCAGCTCCACCACTTACCTACTCTGTGACCTTGGGCAAGTCACTTCACTTCACTTCTCTGTGCCTCAGTTCTCTCATCTGTAAAATGGGACTCTGAACCCCATTTGGGAGAGGAACTATGTCCAACCTTATTAGCTAGTGGTTTAGTGAAAAGAGCACGAGCTTCAGAGTCAGAGGTCATGGGTTCTAATCCCAGCTCTGCCACTTGTCTGCTGTGTGACCTTGGGCAAGCCACTTAACTTATCTGTGCCTCAGTTACCTCATCTGTAAAATGGGAATTAAGACTGTGAGTCCCACTGGGACAACCTGATGACCTTGTATCTACCCAGAGCTTAGAACAGTGCTTGGCACATAGTAAGCACTTAAATACCATTATTATCATTGTAATTATTACAGTGCCTCACACATTGTAAGTGCTTAACAAGTACCATTCCAAAAAAGATTTTTAAAACCCTGTATTTTGAGGGTGGGAGCAAAGAGGTGGTAGAGTTTTGAGGGGAGAAGGGGAATTGAAGGAGAAAATCTCTGAAGAGCTAACAAGCCAGAAAACCATGCTTCTGTCTTTCCAAGCTTGACTGGAAATGCTTAAAGGGATTCGAGTGAGGCAAGGAGTCCAGCTCAAAGGACTGTGGGAGGCATTGCCACCGTTGTCCTTGTAAACTTGTCATCTGTGATGTCAACAATCAAAAAGAGTTCCTGCACCACTTTGAGGTGAATAGTGGAACTGGTCCCTCCCTCCTGGAAGATTAATTCAATCAGCCCATCAAATGTATATATTAAATTCCTCCTGAGTGCACAGCAGGTGTTAAGCAACTTGGAAATTACCATAATAATGAGGGTATTTGTTAAGCCCTTATTATGTGTCACTAGGGTACTAGGGTAGATATAAGGTAATCAGGTTGGGCACAGTCCCTGTCCCACATTGGGCTCACAGTCTTAATCCCTATTTTACAGAAGAGTAACCGAGGCCCAGAGAAGTTATTAATAATAATAATAACAATGGTATTTGTTAATTCATTCAGTCATATTTATTGAGCGCTTACTGTGTGCAGAGCAATTTACTAAACACTTGGAAAGTACAATTCAGCAACAGAGACAATCCCTACCCAAAAATGGACTCACAGGTGCTTACTATGTGCCAGGCACTGTTCTAAGCACTGGGGTAGATACAGGGTAATCATGTTGGACACAGTCCCTGTCCCTCATAAGGCTCACAATCTTGTCTTGTCCAAGGTCATACAGCAGACAAGTGGAGGAGCCCGGATTAGAAGCCAGGCCCTTCTGACTGTGAGGCCCATGCTCTATCCAACTGGGCCATGCTGCTTCATAACAGAGTTCAATACAATAATAATAATAATGATGGCATTTGTAAAGCACTTACTGTGTGCGAAGCACTGTTCTAAGCACTGGGGAGAGATATAAGGTGATCAGGTTGTCCCACGTGGGGCTCACAGTCTTAATCCCCATTTTACAGATGCGGTAACTGGGGTACAGAGAAGTGACTTGCCCACAGTCACACAACTGACAAGTGGCAGAGCCGGAATTAGAACCCATGACCACTGACTCCCAACCCCGGGCTCTATCCACTGAGCCATGCTGCTTCCCTAATAGAGTTAGAGTTAGTAACTAATAGAGTTAGTAGGTGTTATCCCTGCTCTCAAGGAATTTACAATCTAGTGGGGGAGGTGGACATTAAAATGAATTGCAGATATGGGAAGCAGTTGAGTATAAGTTTATGGACATGAGTGCTGTAGGACTGGGATGGGATGAGTATCAAAATTCTTAAGGAGAACAGACCCAAATGCATAGTTGAATAGGGTGGGAAAATGAGAGATAAAAAAAGGCTTTCTGGAGTAGATATGCTTTTAGAAGGGCTCAGTAAAGTCCTATATGATTCTAGGACCAAAGAGCACAAAGCACAGATTTTGTTGAATCACAAAACTGTTTTTTGGGGGTTTTTTAAAAATGATATTTGTTAAATGCTTACTATGTACCAGGCACTATATTAAACGCTAGGGTAGATGCAAGAAAATCAGTTTGGACACTGTCCATATCCTGCATGGGGCTCACAGTATTAATCCCCATTTTCCAGATGAGGTGCAGAGAAGTTAAATGACTTGCCCAATGTCACACAGCAGACAAGTGGCGGAACTGGGATTAGAACTAAGGTCCTTCTGACTTCCAAGCCTGTGCTCTATCCATTAGGCTACACTGTTTCCAAAAGGGAAGTTCCAAAAATCCCTTAATCCACCTTCCTGCCTCCAGAAAGGGGAAGCTCACTATTCTTCACTATCCCTCTAAAGATTGTCCCTATTGCTGAATTGTACTTTCCAAGTGCTTAGTACAGTGCTCTGCACACAGTAAGCACTCAATAAATACAGCATGGCTCAGTGGAAAGAGCCCGGGCTTTGGAGTCAGAGGTCATGGGTTCGAATCCCGGCCCTGCCACATGTCAGCTGTGTGACCTTGGGCAAGTCACTTCACTTCTCTGTGCCTCAGTTCCCTCATCTGTAAAATGGGGATTAAAATTGTGAGCCCCCTGTGGGACAACCTGATCACCTTGTAACCTCCCCAGTGCTTAGAACAGTGCTTTGCACGTAGTAAGCGCTTAACAAATACCATATTATTATTATTATTAAATACAATTGAATGAATGAATCCCAGATAGATATCCTTGTCATTTTAATGATCTCCAGGGAAGGAGGCTGCAGTACAGGGAAAGCTAAAGAGGCTCAAGGAAATAAACTCCATGGGATTGTACTTCCCCAATTAGAACAGTGCTTTGCGTGCAATAAATGCTCAATAAATACCATTGATTGCTAAACTGACCTGCCTAGTGTCCCACCTCTAATGATGATGATGGCATTTATTAAGCGCTTACTATGTGCAAAGCACTGTTCTAAGTGCTGGGGTGGTTACAAGATGATCAGGTTGTCCCTCGGGGGGCTCACAGTCTTAATCCCCATTTTACAGATGAGGTAACTGAGGCCCAGAGAAGTTAAGTGACTTGCCCAAGGTCACACAGCTGACAATTGGTGGAGCTGGGCAGTGCTCTGCACACAGTAAGTGCTCAATAAATACGATTGAATGAATGAAACCATGACTTCTGACTCCAAAGCCCATGTTCTTTCCACTGAGCCATGCTGCTTCTCTAATGACCTCTAATGACTGAGGCAGGAGGTCAGGACCCCTTAGCAGAATTCAGCAGACCAATCAAGAATCACACTGTCAAGTTCAGGAGAACTCAAAGAAAAACTAGTATACATCTATCAGGTAAGAGATAAAATAGTTGTATGTTATTACATGTTTAAGTATATTTTATCCTAGACAGTTAATATTTATTTAATTCATTCACATGGATGAATGTAAAGGCCTAGTGGCCTTTACAGGGAGTCAGAGGATGTGGGTTCTAATCCCAGCTCCACCACTTGTCTGCTGAGTGACTTTGGGCAAGTCACATCACTTCTTTGGAAACAGAAGTCATGGGTTCAAATCCCAGCTCCGCCACCTGTCAGCTGTGTGACTTTGGGCAAGTCACTTAACTTCTCTGGGCCTCAGTTACCTCATCTGTAAAATGGGGATTAAGACTATGAGCCCCACGTGGGACAACCTGATTACCTTGTATCTACACCACTGCTTAGAACAGTGCCTGGCATATAGTAAGCACTTAACAAATCTTATAAGCACTTACTACAGTGTTCTGCACACAGTAAGCGCTCAGTAAATACAATTATATGAAAAGGGGATTACATTGTAAGCAGAATTTTAAGTGATTACTTAATGGAATGTTTGAAAATAAAAACTACACTCAGAGGAATACGTTGATTAAATTTACACACATACACACCCTACCCACACACAAAACATGGGGGATCAGTCATTGTTTTCCGTGGCTGAGAAATTGCTTAGAAAGCCAAAAAGACTATTCATCCTCACTTGTGTATTTTAGGCCCACATTGAGAATGCCCTGATTTTGTAATAATGATAATTATTATTATGGTATTTGTTAAGCACTTACTACGTGCTAGATACTGTACTAGTGCTGGGGTGGATACAAGCGAATCAGGTTGGCCCCAGTCCCTGTCCCATGTGTGGCTCATGGTGTGGCTCAGTTAAAGATGAGGTAACTGAGGCCCAGTGATTTCAAGTGACTTGCCCAAGGTCACACAGCTGGGATTAGAACCCATGGGGATTAGAACCCATGACCTTCTGACTCCCGGGCCCAGGCTCTATCCACTATGCCATGCTGCTGTGTAGTTGGCAAGGCACTCCTATCTTGAAGCACTGTGCTCTATTTGCTTTCCTCCTAAAATCTTTTTCTGAGTCATTCCACTTTTTAAAGTCAAGACTGTGGTACGATGGCAGATAGACTTATGGTGAGTGGGGAGAAGGAGGAAGAAAACATTCTGGAAAGGAATGCAACTGCTAAGTTTACATTGGCTTTACTATGCTTTACTACTGTCTCTCACCCCAGCTGTGAGCCTGAACCCCCTGTCCCTGATAGTCTCTGTAGTGGTTTACCAGCTTCTGAGAGCATGAGTTAAATGCCACTCAGCTTAAAGCAAACAGTGGAAATGGACAAGAGATACATTTTTAGATTGGTGGCACTAGCAGGTGATAATTAGAATAAACAAAGGATCCACTTGCAAAGAGGAAGGGTAATTTTCTGTGGCCCCCTGGGTGGACTATTTGAAGGAGAAGAGTAGGTGTCAGGAAACCTCCGAGGTAGTTGTGAAGAAAAAACCTGTGAAGAGAATCAATACTCAGCTCCCCTTTTATTCAGACTTTATTTATTTTTTAAGGCATTTATTAAGCAAAGCACTGTTCTAAGCGATGGGGAGGTTACAAGGTGATCAGGTTATCCCACGGAGGGGTCACGGTCTTAATCCCCATTTTACAGATGAGGGAACTGAGACACAGAGAAGTTAAGTGACTTGCCCAAAGTCACACAGCTGACAAGTGGCAGAGCAGGGATTTGAACCCATGACCTCTGACTCCAAAGCCCATGCTCTTACCACTGACCCACACTGCTTCTTGTGTGAGTGCACGTAGAGAGCAGGGTTCAGTATCCTCCTCCTCCTCCTCAGGGCTGGATTTTTCTTCTTATCAGGAGCTCTGTATTTATTATCAATTTATAGTTATGGCTCACCATAGAGAAAGTCCATGACTTAAGACTTTTTGAGTTAAGATGAACAGCACTTACGTTTCTAAATTCACACTGTATTTCTGTTTTACAACTCTAGCCTTCTTATAAGTTTTAGCTCTCATGGAGAAGACAATTGTGGGGGTTACAGGACTCATGGGGAATTGAAATGATTGAAAAACTGTAGTTGGAGGAGGCAGGAATGACGGAGAAAATATTAAAAGGGTGGGTGTGGGTGTCAGAGTGGAAGAGGCTAGGGTACAGGGAATGGGTGGGAGAGTTACCATATCTCAAGGCAGAATCTCTAGCAAGGGCCAACATATCTATTGTATTTCTGATTAAGTAAAATTTGGACAACCTATTGTGAACTGGAGATTCAATATACATGCATTCATGTAGAAGTATTACTCGCCTACAATTGATTAACACAATTCTGGATAAGTTGGGTAAAACTAGGTTATTTAATTCACTATGGTTCAGGAACCAATCCCCAATTTTTAACAGGATTCCTATGAAAAAATTGCTTCCTACCTACAACATTACTATCTGACACAGTTTTCAAGAGCTAATTATGTTATAGATCTGAGGACTGTAGGTGGAAAAGCAGAGTGGTTTAGTGGAAAGGGCATGGGCTTGGGAGTCAGAAGTCGTGGATTCTAATCCCGCCTCTGCCACTTGTCAGCTGTGTGACCTTGGGCAAGTCACTTAACTTCTCTGTGCCTCAGTTACCTCATCTTTAAAATGGGGACTAAAAATGTGAGTCCCACGTGGGACAACCTGATTACCCTGTATCTACCCCAGTGCTTAGAACAGTGCTTGGCACATAGTAAGCACTTAACAAACACCACAGTTATTATTATTATTACCTGGCATTTTGCTGGCAAACCACAAAAAAAAAATGGGAAGAGAAAATGGCGATTGGACACTGTTGGTTTGGAGATCAGAGTTGTTGGGGTGCTTTGCCAAAAGATGGGCTTTAGGGCAGGGTTTGTGGTAAGGATAACTGGGTGAAGAGACATCGACAGCTTAAGGATCTCTGCTGATCGTTTAGGCTGAGCCTTGCAGCCCAGGAAAGGAGGCGGCCAGCCCCTACTCCACTGGTACTTCCCATCAGCACCCTCTCCATCCTGGGAAGAGTGTGAGACAAGAGGTGTCAGTGCCCTGCACACAGTAAGCACTCAATAAATACGATTGAATGAATGAATGAACCTTGAGAATGTTGGGAAAGCCAAGTCTTTGGCTGTGGGTAGGACTGTTATAAATGTTGGTCTCTTAGCTGCAACTCTGTGACTGAGAGCCTGAAATTCTGCTCCTCTAATAATAATAATGGTATTTGTTAACCACTTACTCTGTGCCAGACACGGTACTAAAGACTGGGGTGGGTACAAGCAAATTGGGTTGAACACAGTCCCTGTCCCATATAGGGCTTACAGTCTCAATCCCCATTTTAAAGATGAGGTAACTGAGGCACAGAGAAGTGAAATGACTTGCCCAAGGTCACACAGCAGGCAAGCAGCAGAGCGGGGATTAGAACTCATGACCTTCTGACTCCCGGGCCCGTGCTCTATCCACTACACCATGCTGCTTCTCTAGACATAGTAACCTACTATTTATCTTTGTCCTTTTCTTTTATTCCATTTTTGGGGGTTTTATTATTTTCATCTTTCCATATGTATCTGCCACCAACTCTCTCCGCCCCCTTTATTCTTTAATTGTGAGCCCCTTGGGCACCAGGGGCCATCAAGTAATCAATAATTCTTATTAAGTGCTTACTATGTGCAGAGCACTGTATCAAGTGCTTGGGAGAGTACAAGCACTTAGTAAAGTGCTCTGCACACAGTGAGCACTCAATAAATACGATTGAATGAATGGAGTCAGAAAACACAATCCCTCAAGGAGCTTACTATCTATCATCAATTGTATTTATTGAGCGCTTACTGTGTGCAGAGCACTGTACTAAGCGCTTGGGAAGTACAAGTTGGCAACATATAGAGACAGTCCCTACCCAAGAAGACATTAAGTAAATTAAAATAGATTGTAAGCTCCTTGAGGTCAGTGATCATGCCTACTGACTCTATTGCATTATACTCTTTCCAAGGACATAGTACAGTGCTCTGCCCACAGTAAGTGCTCAGTAAATATCACTGACTGATAAATTGCAGGTAGGGGAGGCAAACAAGTATGCGTATATGTATATAGGTCTAATTCTCACCTATTTTTTCTCTCCAGAGTTTAATAGTACTTTGCACACAGTAGGTAGTACTTATTCTAGACAAAATTTGGGAGAAATATTTCCAGAAATAGGTCTTAACATCAAACAACCTTTTTACCACTTCCAAAAGTTGGCTGATTTTCAGATGCAAGTGGCTCTCATGGTGGACTAAACTGTGTACCAAAGACTCAGGACCTCTTCTCTAGAAGCTAACAATTTAAACTATCACCTTGACCCATAGCTTTTTTTTTCTTTTTAAATTATTTCCAAATCCATAGTGTGTTGGGAGCTTGTCGATTAAACTTGGGGTGGGAGGGTTATAACCCTTCTCCCCATTCACCATGGGCTTTCTTGTTGATATATTCAAACAACTGTTGAGGACTTACTGAACACTAAACTTTGTAACAAGCACTTAGGAGAGCACAAAGGAAGCAAGACTCATGTTTCCTTGCCTTCAAGGAGCTTACAATTTAATGGGAGAGTCATAGAGAAATTACTCACAAATAGTGAAAGCAGGAGAAAGATCAAGCTGCAGCAGGAAGTAAGACATATATATGAGCATGAAATAGGAATAAATAGTTGAATATAAAAATATATAAATTAAAATCTACATATGTTCATAAATACTTTAGATAGCAAAAAAACCCAACAACCCATAAGTGCTAAGGGAAGTTGATGGGTTTATGAATACATGGGAAAATGCTCCTGGATTTCTACTCTGTACTGTTGTTTTGTATTTATAATATTTCATCTTCCTTACTGTGTCTGACGACAAACAATTCCCTACCTTATTTTTAGATTGCAAGTCCCTGGAGGGCCAGAGATTGTGTCTAACTCCTAGCACTATATTTTTCCCAGAGCTTATTACAGTGTTCTGCTCACAAAAAGCTTTTAACAAATACATTCATGACTACTACTTTTTGGAAGAATTATAGGAAGGCCTTGAAGATGTGGAAGATTGTAGGCAGGCAAATTTGGAAAGGGGGGATTTCCAAGCTGGGTGAAGAATGTGAGTGAGGGGTAGTCTAGATGGGGGAGTCTAGAACCTGGTACAGTTAGGAGAGTTTGGGTGGGTGAGCTCATTGTGGGCAGGAATGTGTCTGTTTGTTAATTAATTAATTAATGATGGCATTTATTAAATGCTTACTATGTGCAAAGCACTGTTCTAAGCACTGGGGAGGTTACAAGGTGATCAGGTTGTCCCATGGGGGGCTCACAGTCTTAGTCCCCATTTTACAGATGAGGTAACTGAGACACAGAGAAGTTAAGTGACTTGCCCAAAGTCACACAGCTGACAAGTGGCAGAGCCGGGATTTGAACCCATGACCTCTGACTCCAAAGCCCGAGCTCTTTCCACTGAGCCACGCTGCTTCTCTTGTTTGTTGTTATATTGTACTCTCCCAAGTGTACATAGTACATAGTACATGTCATAGTACAGTGCTTTACACACAGTAAGTACTCAATAAATACAAATGAATGAATGGTCTTTTCCAAACATCATGTATTTTAAGGAAAATAGAAAATTGAAGGGAAGTGAGGGCTTCCTGGTTCATCAGAAATAAAGGAACAAACTGGATTTGGGGAGGAAAAGGTGTGTAAACTCCATGCGGGCAGGGAATGTGACTACAAAATCTGTTATATGGTACTCTCCCAAGCACTGAGTACAGTGCTCTGCACACAGTAAACACTCAATTAATATGACAGAGTGATTGATTAATTGAGAGAGATGGTGGTGGACTGGAAAGGACAATGAAACCTAGAGAAAATGGCTTCTACAGTCATGGAGAGGAAGTGGCACAGATCATCTCTCTCCTACTATTCCTCTCCAAACTCCTTGAGTGAGTTGTCTACACTTTGCTGTCTCAAGTTCCTCCTTTCCAAGTCTCTCCTTGACCGCCTCCACTCTGACTTTCGTCCCCTTCACCCCACAGAAACCACCCTCTCAAACGTCACCAGTGATCTCCTTCTTGCCAAATCCAATTGCCTCTACTCCATCCGAATCCTCTTCAACTTCTCAGCTGCCTTTGACACCCGTCTCTCCTCCTTGGCTTCACAGACACTGCCCTCTCCTGGTTCTTCTCCTATTTCTTTGGCTGCTCATTCTTATTCTCTTTCATGGGCTTCTCCTCTGCTTCCCAACCCCTAACTGTGGGAGTCCCTCAAGGTTCAGGTTTGGGTCCTATTCTATCCTCCATCTAAGCCCACTCTCTTGGAGAACTCATTCACTCCCATGGCTTCAACTACCACCTCTATGTGGATGATTCCCAAATCTACATCTCCAGCCCAGTTCTCTATCCCTTTCTGCAGTCTTGCATTTCCTCTTGCCTTCAAGACATCTCTACTTGAATGTCCCACTAACACCTCAAACTTATCCTGTCTAAAACAGAACTGTTTTTCTCACCCAAACCCTGTCCTTCCCTGACTTTCCTGTAACTGTAGACACCACCGCCATCCTTCCTGTCTCACAAGCCCATGACCTTGATGTCATCCTAAGCACATCTCTCATTGAACCCTCATATTCACTCTAAATCCTGTTGGTTCAATCTTCACAACATCGCTAAAATCCACCCTTTCCTCTCAATCCAAACTGCTACCATGTTAATCCACACACTTATACTATCCTGCCTTGATTACTGTATCAGTCTCCTTGATGACTTCCCTGCCTCCTGTCTCTCCCCACTCCAGTTCATACTTCACTCTGCCTTCCGGATCATTTTTCTACGAAAACATTCCATCCATGTTTCCCCACTCCTCAAGAACCTCCAGTGGTTGCCCATCCTCCTCCTCCTCAAACAGAAACTCCTTACTATAGGTTTGAAAGCACTCAATCACCTTTTCATTCATTCAATCATATTTACTGAACGCTTACTGTGTGCAGAGCACTGTACTAAATGCTTGGGAAGTACAAGTTGGCAACATATAGAGACGGTCCCTACCCATCAGTGGGCTCACAGTCTAGAAGGGGGAGACAGAGAACAAAACAAAACATATTAACAAAATAAAATAAATGGAATAAACATGAACAAATAAAATAAATAAATTTTATTTAACTTACCTCCCTGCTCTACTATTACAACCTAGCCCGCTTACATCACTCCTCTAATGCTAACCTATTCACTATACTTAAATCTCATCTTTCTCACCACCGACCTCTCACCCACGTCCTGTCTCTGACCTGGAATGCTGTCTCTCTTCATAAAAGTAGACAACTACTTTTCCCACCTTCAAAGCCTTACTGAAGGCTCATCTCCTCCAAGAGGTCTTTCCTGACTAAACCCTCATTTCCTCTTCTTCCACTCCCTTCTGTATTTGAATTTCAACTTCTGAGGTTTGTATAGCCCTTGCATAACAAGAACTTGGAATAAAACTAACTAAAGCTGCCTTTAACTAAAGCTGGCTCTAAGTTCCTTTTGGATGAGAAAGACCTATTCAGTACTTCACACCCAGTAGGCAATAAATATCATTAATTGTTTTGATTAAAAGTACAGCCTTCTCAGATTGTCCGTCAACCTCCCCCTTTAGAGACACTATCCACTCCAACTGTCAGTCCTGGAAGCCGATGCATGTCTTTTTGATATTTCTCTTGATTATATCTAATTGAATACTCAGGTCTTTAAAATTTGCCTTCACCACTGCCTTGCAGGGTAAAACTCTTGAGGAAAGGGACCGGATGTTACTCTTCTTTTGTAATTACTCAGCACCTAGTACAGAAGTACTATGTCCTATAGATTTTAAGCTTCTTGAGGGTAGGGACAATATTTTTTTCTTCTTTTGTAATAAATTCCCCTTCAATCAGTCAGTCAACCAATGGTACTTTTGGAATGTGCATTGTATGCAGAGCGTTGTGTTTGCTTGACTCCATCCCAGTGCTTAGTACAGTACTTGGCCCATAGTAAGTGCTTCACAAATACCACAATTATTATTATTAAGCACTTACTGTGCATAGAGCACTGTATTAATTCATTCAATCATATTTACGTGTCCTAGTGGAAAGAGCATGGGCTTGGGAGTCAAAGGATGTGCGTTCTAATCCCGGCTCCGCCACTCGTGTGCTGTGTGACCTTGGGCAAGCCACTTAGCTTCTCTGTGTCTGTTACCTCATCTGTAAAATGAGGAATAAGACTGTGAGCCCCACGTGGGACAACCTGATTACCTTGTATTTACCCCAGTGCTTAGAACAGTGCTTGGCACATAGTAAGTGCTTAATAAATACCATAATTATTACTATTACTTATTGATCACTTACTGTGTGCAGAGCACTATACTAAGTGCTTGGGAAGTACAATTCAGCAACAGAGACAATCCCTGCTCACAACGGGCTCACAACCTAGAAGGGGGAAGATAGACATCAAAACAAGTAAACAAGCATCAGTAGTATCATTATAAATAAAAAGAATTGTATATATCCATCATTAATAAAAATAAATAGAATTTTAATTATAAATGTGTACATATATACCCAAGTGCCGTGGGGCAGGGAGGGGGTAGAGCAAAGGGAGCGATGGGGAGGGGGAGCAGAGGAAAAGGGGGCTTATTATGAAGCACTTGGGAGAATATAATACAATAGAATCTATAGACCTGATCCCTATCCACAAACTTTAACTCTTGGAGAGGACAATAGAATAAGTATTTGTCCTCAAAGAGCTTCCAACCCAATCTCAAGGATTGCTTTGCACTAGATTGGCATAAGTAGGCACTGTTGCTGCTGCTGATGATGATAATAATAGTAATCATGGTATTTGTTAAGCGCTTACTATGTGCCAAGCACTGTTCTAAGCACTGGGGTAGATACAGGATAATGACATGGGAAACGTAACATTTAGCATCACACATTGTATCAGGAACCAAGAACCTTAATGGAATGGGAAGCAGTGTGGCCTCGTGGATAAACCATGGGCCTGGGAATCAGAGGACTTGGGTTCTAATCCCTGTTCAGTCACTTGGCTGCTATGTGACTGAGCAAATCAATCAATCAATCAATCGTATTTATTGAGCGCTTACTATGTGCAGAGCACTGTACTAAGCGCTTGGGAAGTACAAATTGGCATCACATAGAGACAGTCCCTACCCATCAGTGGGCTCACAGTCTAAAAGGGGGAGACAGAGAACAGAACCAAACATACCAACAAAATAAAATAAGTAGGATAGAAATGTACAAGTAAAATAGAGTAATAAATATGTACAACCATATATACATATATACAGGTGCTGTGGGGAAGGGAAGGAGGTAAGACGGGGGGATGGAGAGGGGGACGAGGGGGAGAGGAAAGAAGGGGCTCAGTCTGGGAAGGCCTCCTGGAGGAGGTGAGCTCTCAGCAGGGCCTTGAAGGGAGGAAGAGAGCTAGCTTGGCGGATGGGCAGAGGGAGGGCATTCCAGGCCCGGGGGATGACGTGGGCCGGGGGTCGATGGCGGGACAGGCGAGAGCGAGGTACAGTGAGGAGATTAGTGGTGGAGGAGCGGAGGGTGCGGGCTGGGCAGTAGAAGGAGAGAAGGGAGGTGAGGTAGGAGGGGGCGAGGTGATGGACAGCCTTGAAGCCCAGGGTGAGGAGTTTCTGCCTGATGCGCAGATTGATCGGTAGCCATTGGAGGTTTTTGAGGAGGGGAGTAATATGTCCAGAGCGTTTCTGGACAAAGATAATCCGGGCAGCAGCATGAAGTATGGATTGAAGTGGAGAGAGACACGAGGATGGGAGATCAGAGAGAAGGCTAGTGCAGTAGTCCAGACGGGATAGGATGAGAGCTTGAATGAGCAGGGTAGCGGTTTGGATGGAGAGGAAAGGGCGGATCTTGGCAATGTTGCGGAGCTGAGACCGGCAGGTTTTGGTGACGGCTTGGATGTGAGGGGTGAATGAGAGAGCGGAGTCGAGGATGACACCAAGGTTGCGGGCTTGTGAGACTTCACTTCACTTCACTTTTCTGTGCCTCAGTTTCCACTGCTGCAAAAGGGGGATTCAGTACCTGTTCTCCCTCCTACTTACATTATGAACCTCATGTGGGACAGGGACTATATTCAGTCTCATTGGTTTGTATTTACCTCAACACTTAGACAAGTACTTGACACAAAGTAAGTACTTAACGATTACCATTAGAAAAAACAAACAAACTTTTAAGTGGATCCAATGTAGTATCTACTGCATAACCCTTAGTACACTGTGCACTCACTGACAACATTTAGTAGTGAAACTGGTAGTCGATGACCAATACAGAAGCTTTTTTTATACTGAGGGCAAACTCAGAAATGCATAGTCATGTCTTTTGATGTCAGGGTGGGGTGAGGGTAAAGGCTAGAAATTGGGTAGGTAGAGTATCAGCTGGCTGCAGTATTCTTAAACCCAGCTGGAGAATTTGAAATGTCAAGTGAAGGTAAACCTCGACCCCAACAGGATTCTTATTCCCAGCTCAATCAATAACCCCTATTCCTTGAATACTTACTGTGTGCAGAGCACTGTATTAAGCACTTGGAAGAGCATGATACAAAAGAGTAAATATAAACATCCCTTTTCACAAGGAGTTTACAGACTAGAGGGGGAGACAAACATCCAAATAAATTACAGATGGATAGGTACACATGTGCTGGGGGAGGGGTGACAATCACAAAGTCAATTTCTTCTTCCAATTAGAGAAATACGGTGAAAGTTTATTAGTCTTGTGAATAGTCCTCCCAGTAATACTTAATTAGGAACAAGGGTCAAAATTGTTAATCCCCTTAATTAGCCTTTGTCCTCCTGGAGATTCAGGATGGTTAAAAGTTTTTTTTCTTAGGTTTTGAGAACCTAGAGGAAGTGGCATGGCCTAGTGGATACAGCACAGGCCTGAGAGTCAGAAGGACCTGGGTTCTAATGCCAGCTCCACCACTCGTCTGCTGTGTGACGTTGGACAAGTCTTCATTTCACCTCTCCGTGTCTCAGTTACATCATCTATAAAATGGAGATTGAGACTGTTAGCCCCATGTGGGACAGGGAACGTGTCCAGCCTGACGGGGAAGCAGCGTGGATTAGTGGAAAGAGCACAGGCTTGGAAGTCAGAGGTCGTGGGTTCTAATCCCTGCTCTGCCACTTATCAGCTGTGTGATTTGGGGCAAATCACTTTAACTTCTCTGTGCCTCAGTTACCTCATCTGTAAAATGGAGATTAAGACTGTGAGCCCTACGTGGGACAACCTGATAACCTTGTATCTACCCCAGCGCTTAGAACAGTGCTTGGCACATAGTAAGCACTTAACAAATACCATCATTATTATTATTACCCTGTATCTACCCCAGTGCTTAGAACAGTGCCTGGCACAAAGTAAACACTTAAATACCATTAAAAAAAAACCCTTAGCTGCAAGTCTTTTTTAAATAAGGGGCATCTCAGAACAGCTCAAATAGTGCCATTTTTCTTGGATATAGTATTTTTCGGGAGGGTTAGGATAAAGGGGATGAGGGGTGTGGAATCTGGGGGACAAGGGACTGGGAAATCCTCCTTCTGCTGACATGCTAGAAAGGAAAACAAAGTAACAAAAAAAAACCCCACAAAAAACTTTTTAAAGCCTTCAAAGTCACCCGAGGAATGCTCACTTCATTCTCAAGATCATGACAGTTTTGCTGCGTACATAACCAGCAAAGATAAAAAGGAAAAAGGACTGGTCAGTGATATCGGGATTGATGTAGGTGAAAGCCCCTCCTAGACTGTGAGCCCGGTGTTGGGTAGGGGACCGTCACCATATGTTGCCGACTTGTCCTTCCCAAGCGCTTAGTACAGTGCTCTACACACAGTAAGCGCTCAATAAATACGATTGAATGAATGAATGAAAAGCCAAAGAAATGCGGTATTTCTTTTTTCTTTCATTTTTGGTGCTTTTCCTTCAGAACCCCGCGAAGATTGCCGGGTTTGGTTAAACTCCTTGTAGAGAGAAACTGGAAGAAGGAAAAAAAAAGTCACATTTTTGGAGTTAATTTTTCTAAGACGTTTGCAGGCCCGTTCTGTAAATGTTATTTGAAAAGATAGCTCCCTCCCAAGGACCCCGGCATACTGCAGTTACCAAACTCGTTACAGACTGCCCAAGGCCAAACGCCAAGACGGGGCTATGTGAAACGGGCAACCAAAATCCCCACGCAGCGAGGGTGGAGCTCAAAATGGGACTCCCTGCTGTTATCGATGTGAGTGTAAACGTTGTCCCGTTTGCCTGGGAGGGCCCTGGTAGCCATGGTAACAGGGGGCGGTGTCCGGGACCCACGTGAAACAGATCCGCACGGGGAACTGGCCCCAGGGAGCCAGTTCTTCTTCCTTTTTTCTTTGATGGGACCCTGGTCCCATTTTCCAGAAGAGTAAACTGAGCCTTCCCTCCTTAGGGAAGGCCCCAGCCTGAGAAATCCTCTTTTTGGGAGGGGGTGACGAATTACCCCCCTGCCCCAAGGAAAAGGGACCGGCCCCGTCCCTACCCCGGGTAAGTGGGAGAGAAGGGAATAATAATAATGATCGTAGCATTAAGTGCTTACTATATGCCAGGCACTGTACTATTACCCTCCCACCCCCAACACCCAAGAAAAGAGACCAGCCCGTCCCTACCCCGGCTAAGTGGGAGAGAAGGGAATAATAATAATGACATTTGTCAAGCGCTTACTATGTGCCAGGCACTGTATTATTCCTCCCCCCCCCCCCAAAAAAAAGGGGAGCAGCCCGTCCCTACCCCGGGTAAGTGGGAGAGAAGGAATCATAATAATGACATTTGTTCAGCACTTACTGTGTGCTAGACATCGTACTATTCCCCCCCCCCCCCCCCCCCCGCGAAAAGGGAGCAGCCCGTCCCTACCCCGGGTAAGTGGGAGAGAAGGGAATAATTATAATGATGACATTTGTTCAGCACTCACTATGTGCAAAGCACTGTACTATTTTCCCCCCGCCCCCGAGAAAAGGGAGCAGCCCCGTCCGTAGGCCGGTTACGTGGGCGAGAAGGGAAGAGCGGGGCGATAATAATAATAATGGCATTTATTCTAGACTGTGAGCCCGTTGTTGTGTAGGGACCGTCTCTATATGTTGCCGACTTGTACTTCCCAAGCGCTTAGTACAGTGCTCTGCACACAGTAAGCGCTCAATAAATACGATTGAATGAATGAATCTATAATTCTATTTATATTGATGCCTGTCTACTTGTTTTGCTGTCTCCCCCTTCTAGACTGTGGGGTAGGGACCGTCTCTATCTGTTGCCGACTTGTACTTCCCAAGCGCTCAGTCCAGTGCTCTTCACGCAGTAAGCGCTCAATCAATACGACTGAATTAATGAATTTACTAAGCGCTTACTATGTGCAAAGCGCTGGGGCCGTTACAAGGGAGATCTCCGCGGCTCCCAAAGTGGGTGGGGTGGGGGGGGGGGAAGATTCATTCATTCATTCGTATTGATTCATTCATTCAATCGTATTGATTGAGCGCTTACTGTGTGCAGAGCACTGTACTAAGCGCTTGGAAAGTACAAATCGGCAACATGTAGAGACGGTCCCTACCCAACAGCGGGCTCACAGTCTAGAAGAGCGCTTACTATGAGCAAAGCGCTGTTCTAAGCGCTGGGGCGGTTACAAGGGCGATCTCCGCGACTCCCAAAGTGTGGGGGGGGGGGGGGAGGCGACATTCATTCACTCATTCGTATTGATTCATTCATTCAATCGTATTGATTGAGCGCTTACTGTGTGCAGAGCACTGTACTAAGCGCTTGGGAAGTACAAGTTGGCAACGTATAGAGACGGTCCCTACCCAACAGCGGGCTCACAGTCTAGAAGAGCGCTTACTGTGTGCAGAGCACTGGACTAAGCGCTTGGGAAGTACAAATCGGCAACATAGACGGTTCCTACCCAACAACGGGCACTGTACTAAGCGCTTGGGAAGTACAAGTTGGCAACATAGAGAGACAGTCCCTACCCAACAGCGGGCTCACAGTCTGGAAGAGCGCTGACTGTGTGCACAGCATTCATTCAATCGTATTTATTGAGCGCTTACTTTGTGCAGAGCACTGTACTAAGCGCTTGGGATGTAAAAGTTGGCAACATATAGAGACGGTCCCTACCCAACAGTGGGCTCACAGTCTAGCATAAATGCTATTATTATTATTATCGCCCCGCTCTTCTCATCATCATCAATCGTATTTATTGAGCGCTTACTATGTGCAGAGCACTGGACTAAGCGCTTGGGAAGTACAAATTCTCGCCCACTTACCCGGCCTACGGACGGGGCTGCTTCGTTTTATCGGTGGCGGGGGTGGTACAGTGCTTAGCACATAGTGAGTGCTGAACAAATGCCATTATTATTATTATTATTATTGATTCGTTGTCCCGGGGGTCGTGGGGAGCCGGGGGCTGCTAATCGGGGGGGGTCGGGGCACGGGAGAGACCACCGAGCCTTCCTCGGGGGGGAGGAAAGGAGTCTTGGGAGAGGAGCCCCCCCCCAACTCTTTCCCCCGGAGCGGCCCCCTGACCCCCGATTTTTCCCTTCCTGCGAGATGGGGGTCCCGAGGCGGGGGCGGGGACGGGGGGCTCGTGGAGGGCGGGGGTCCGCAGAGGGAGGGTCCCCCGCATCCCCCCAGAGCCGGCCGCCAGTGGTAGGCTCCATTTAAAGAGGGCGCGTCCCCGCTTTTCCGCGCTATGTCCTCTGCGAAGCCGCCGGCGTCTCCTCCTCCTTGCCCCCTCCTCCCCGCAGCCCCCCGTCCTTCCCCCCGGGGAGAGGAAGGGCAGCCCCGCGGCCGGCGTATCATGCTGCCCTTTGTCCCCCCTGTGCCCCCCAGGCCAAAATCCTGAGCATGATGGAAGACAACAAGCAGCTGGCCCTGCGGATCGATAGGGCCATCCAGGCCGCCAGCCAGGAGGTGACCAACCTAAGAGCCGAGCTGACCGCCACCAACCGGAGACTGGCCGAGCTCAGCGGCCCCGACCCCGCCATCATGGACAACAACCAGCACCATACGCAAGGTACCGAGGACCTGCGATGATAATAGCAATGAATAACATCGCTATCTGTTAGGCGCTTACTATGTGACAAGCCCTGTCCTAAGCGCCTGGGGAGATACAAGGTCATCGGGTTGTCCCACGTGGGGCTCACGGTCTTAAGAAGGATGCGGGTGGACCCTTGACCAGGGGCCTTTAGGCGCTCACTAGGTGCCAAGCACTGTCCTGAGCGCTGGGGGAGATACAAGGTAGTCAGGTTGTCCCACGTGGGGCTCACAGTCTTAGGAAGGATGCGGGTGGACCCTTGACCAGGGGCCTTTAAGTGCTCACTGGATGCCAAGCACTGTCCTGAGCGCTGGGGGAGATACAAGGTAGTCAGGTTGTCCCACGTGGGGCTCACGGTCTTAGGAAGGATGCGGGTGGACCCTTGACCAGGGGCCTTTAGGCGCTCACTAGGTGCCGAGCACTGTCCTGAGCGCTTGGAGAGATACAAGGTAGTCAGGTTGTCCCACGTGGGGCTCACGGTCTTAGGAAGGATGAGGGTTGACCCTTGATCAGGGGCCTTTAGGCGCTCACTAGGTGCCAAGCACTGTCGTAAGCGCTGGGAGAGATACAAGGTAGTCAGGTTGTCCCACGTGGGGCTCACGGTCTTAGGAAGGATGAGGGTTGACCCTTGATCAGGGGCCTTTAGGCGCTCACTAGGTGCCAAGCACTGTCGTAAGCGCTGGGAGAGATACAAGGTAGTCAGGTTGTCCCACGTGGGGCTCACAGTCTTAGGAAGGATGCAGGTGGACCCTTGACCAGGGGCCTTTAGGCGCTCACTAGGTGCCAAGCACTGTCCTGAGCGCTGGGGGAGATACAAGGTAGGTTGTCCCACATGGGGCTCACAGTCTTAGGAAGGATGCGGGTGGACCCTTGACCAGGGGCCTTTAAGCACCCACAGTGTGCCAAGCACTGTCCTAATCGCTGGGAGAGATACAAGGTAGGTTGTCCCACGTGGGGCTCACGGTCTTAGGAAGGATGAGAGTGGACCCTTGACCAGGGGCCTTTAAGCGCTCACTAGGTGCCAATCACTGTCCTAAGCGCTGGGAGAGATACAAGGTAGTCAGGTTGTCCCACGTGGGGCTCACAGTCTTAGGAAGGATGCTGCTGGACCCTTGATCAGGGGCCTTTAGGTGCTCACTAGGTGCCAAACACTGTCGTAAGCGCTGGGAGAGATACAAGGTAGTCAGGTTGTCCCACGTGGGGCGCACAGTCTTAGGAAGGATGCGGGTGGACCCTTGACCGGGGCCTTCATTCATTCAACCGTATTGATTGAGCGGTCACTGTGTGCAGAGCACTGTAGTAAGCGCTTGGGAAGTACAAATCAGCAACATATACCGGCCACCCCCATTCCCGGGGGGCGGAGGAAGTCCTCCACACTCTCCAGGGTTGAAAAAAATCAAACGGGGAGCGAGGGGCAGTCTACCCAGGAAAGCACTCCCATTCCCTGGGGACGTTGGAAGCCCCCCATTCTCCCAAGGGTTGGAAAAAAATCAACGGGGGGCGAAGGGGCACTCTACCCAAATGCCCTCATTATTACCCAGGAAAGCCCAGCCGGACGATAATGACTGTTAGACTTGCGAGGCGGGGGTCCCTCTTTGCGCCGGGCCATTTAATTAACCCTCTTAGCCAGCCGGTGTGACACCCTCCCCCCCAACCCATCCGCAGCCAAACGTGTAATTATAAGGATAATACTGATCATTTTGTTTTCATCACCCTATTTGTGTAAGGGGAGGGAGAGTGAGCTCTGTGCAGAGGGGGGTCGTTTGGGTCTCAGCTGAACCCAATCAATGGGCGAACTTTTCATCTCGCAGGCCCGGACATCTAGTGTCAATCCTTTCCCGGGGGGAGGCCCAAATATCCCAAATTCCTAGAGGTTTATCGCTTCGGTGACAGCTCTGGCCTGGAATCGTAGCTCTCAGTGATACTGTCACATTTTGGGCTGAGGGGGCTTCGGGCAAATCGTGGGGGTGTCGGCGCTTTTTCTGCCCCCCTCCCTTCCAATTCTTTTAACTCGGTGGTATCTGACATTTATTTATATTAGCCGTCCCCATTTGAATTCGTGGCGTCAGTGGAATGCATGCGACGCTAATAACACCCGCTCTGCAGGGAGTTTACGTTTCTGGCAGATATAAACACACAGTGTGTTTTCCCTCTTAGACCTGTTTAGAAGACTGTGAATAACATCCTCGTGCTGATATACGTGCTCTAATGGATAAGGAGGGTGGCTGGGGGTGTGAAGTCTCGGCTTGAAGTGACCCCATGGACTTGGCTTTAAAGAGTAAAACCAACTAGCTGTTGTATGTTGAAGATGTGGAAAGGGTTAATGCAGGATGAGGTATTCCTAAAAATGCATTGTTTGGGCCATGTGGATGGTAATTGCATTTGAGAATCTCTCCTAATCACTTTTGGATTGTGTTGCTTTCTCCTAATTCAATTTCACTGTAACCCAAACTGCTGAAATCCAAAACAAGGGGGGAAATCCATTTAATACAGGGTATTTGAATAGTATGCCACTATAAGAAGCATATGATATCAGTTCAGGAGCTAAAACTGAATTTTCTTATTAATTTCTCAAGAGCCACTGCTTTATGAACTGAAAAGTGACGATTTTCATATTCATCTTCTGCTCCAATTTCAGTTGCTTGGGAAAAGAGGGAAATGTTTGCTTTCCAGTAACTATGTGGGTTGTTTTAGCCTACAGATTAATAATTTCAGGTTGAATTCCATTCCAACTCTTAACAGAGTATCAAGAGTATAATAAAGGTCTTAAGAATTAGCTCAGCAATTTGGTTACAAAGCAGCCATGATATGGTGGTGATTAATGTGTTACTGCCCTGCCGTTTGGAGGCGGAAATCTGGCCAATATCAAACTTGTCCCACACTGTCTTTCAAAATTCACAACTGATATACCGCCTCCGAAGATATCTTGGGCGCCCCGTTTAAAAAGTGTATGGGGATTTGTAATCGATAAATTAGTGTTTAATGTTACAGACTGGGTTCTTCTAACATAAAAATAACCAAGAACTGACATTTGGCAGCCACCAAAGAGGACATGATATTTTCACCAGAGTTCCCACAACCCGAAAGTTAGGTGGCCTTCCTTGACGATCTGTCTGGAGAATGACAGATCATGTCAAACAGGTTGCAGTAAATGCATCGAGTGATTTATGGACTTAATTTTCCACCGGGGTTCCTAGATGAGGGCCACGATTGATGTTGCAGAGGTTTTTAGGACTGCAGGCTCACATTTCCGTTTCTCTGGCCCACTGAAATATGTGAGGCAGAAAAATGAAAATCAGGGAAGGGCATAGGCTCATTACCACTCTAGAAATGCTAGGAGATGCCTCTGAAGTCTGTGTTGGTGTCCCTTCTCAGGGGCAACCGGGTTTTAGTTCATTTGGAAGGAGTTGCCTGTCAGCATGCCCCTCAGGAAACCTGAATTTGCACCTGTGGGACCAATGATAGACATGATTTTGCATTATTCATTTGCTGCAAATGTCTCTCATGTGTGATGTTTCTGCCACTATACGGTATTCAGCAGCTGGGTGTTTTCCCCACACTTCTTGTAGCCTTTCGAAACAGGTGAACCTTTGCTAAGACAGGCTAGCTATTCTATACCATCTCTCCCCTTCATTAAAGGTATCTGTGCTATTAAATGGATTCTGTGGTTGTGTTAATTGACTTCTTGGGCCTAAATAATGTGAGAGTAGCTACCTGCCTTTATTAGTATGGTGATTATATTTTTGGAATGTTCCCAAGGGTCAGGTGAAAGCCCCCCCAAGGTCTACTAGTATTTGTTCTACTGAGCTTTTTCACCCATTTCCTGAGTTGTTCCTTCCCTGGTCCAAGTTTTTCACAGCTGAATGAAATTGCTTTCTATTTTGAAATGTGGAAATGTAAGCCTTCCCCCATAAAACATGTTATGCAAATAAAATGTATTAGCATAAACTGATGTAGAGAGCTTCACTTTTTTTCCCCGGCCAGCAGGCTTGTTAGTTTGCCATTTAGGGGACATGGGGACTTAAAAAAAATTTAATTAAGCAAACTAATAAATTCATCATCAGATGCCTTATTCAAATGGGATTACTGTGCAGTTGGTATTTATGCAGCAAATGTGCCGGGGAGTTGGATTAATTTTTTTTTCTTTTGTGAGCCATCATTTAAAGAAAATAGTAGCTTCTGTAGAATACGTAATCTATGGGATTGCTTTGTGGTTCAATCTAGAGTGTGAAGTGTTGCAGATAGTGGGCTGGGCTGCTTGCAGGGTCTTCCTTCAGACCTGAGGTTGCAAAAACACCTAGGAAACGGCTCATCTCCTGTCTTGAAGAGAGCTGGATGATTTAGAATGAAAATCTCAGCACATACTGTAGAGGGCATCTGTGAGGAGCTACAGTTTACAGATCCTTGCCTTTCGCCTCTCAGGTGTGTGAAGTCAAAGATTCTTTTGACAGGTGTTGGAAGCTGGTTAAAGGTGGAGAGAAGCGAGTTCAGTTTGGTTTGTTACCATTCATCTCGTGCAAGTTAGAAAACTGAATTTGTTGAAAGTCACAGTTCTTAGCTGTTTTCCTCAGTGATTCCTTTCTGGGAAAACGTGTTGGAGAATGCATGCTAGTGCTTTCTGAGGAGGGGAAAAAAAAAAAAAGCAGTTTGTTTCTCTGAAAACTTCTATCTGATGAATGCCTAATATTAGATTCGGTTGGATGCCTTGCTTTAAGTGTAATGAAACAATTAATTAAGCTCCATTGTAACCAATTCAAAGAGGTGTTAACTATATACAACATAAAATACTTAAGCCCAGTAGGATGTGTGCTTGCTGCTATTAATTTTTTTGAAAATAATTATATTTATAGGCACATGAGAAAACACTAAGTGAACATGTTGAGAGGTTCTTTCTGTAAAGCTTATTTAGAGAAAGGATGAAAGGGACTGTTTCCTAGAGATGTGTAAATCTTGGAGTAAGATGGCCAAGTCTTTAACTTTTCTCCCCAACCACCAGACATTAAAATAAGCAGTGAAAGTAGCAGCCACACTCTACCACTACCAAAATAGTAGAAGCCAATCCATTAAGTGTAGAGAAGCAGCTTGGTATACTGGATAGAGCATTGGCCTGGGAGTCAGAAGGTCATAGGTTCTAATCCCAGTTATACCATTTGTCTGCTGTGTGACCTTTGGGCAAGTCACTTCACTTCTCTGTGCCTCAGTTACTTCATCTGTAAAATGTGGATTAAGGCTGTGAGCCTGTTGTGGGACAGGGACTGTGTCCAGTCCATTTTGCTTGTATTTCCCCCAGTGCTTAGTACCATGCCTGGCACATAGCAAGCACTTAACAAATTCCACAATTATTATTATTATTATTATATTATTATTAATAATAAAGGCCATATGATTTGAATTGCATTTGTCAGTCTTGGTGGTGGGGAAAGTGGTTTTTGGGGTCCTGTCCTCCATTCATCACCATTATTCATGTGAAACTCTCCTGTAAGGTGGTGCCTATACTCCCCCACCGCCCCCTCAAGCAAAGTAGGGTTCTAGTTCTAGGGTTCTGATAAGGAAGCAGGGCATCTACCTAGCCTATCCATTGACTCTTCATTCATTCATTCATTCAGTTATATTTATTGAGCGGTTACTGTGTGCAGAGCACTGTACTATGCGCTTGGGAAGTACAAGTCGGCAACATATAGAGACGGTCCCTACCCAACAAAGGGCTCACAGTCTAGAAGGGGGAAACAGACAACAAAACCAGTAGATATGTCTGCTGAGGAATTCCACGTAGCTCTTTGTCACGACTTCTTTCATTGCACAGTGGAGATAGTTCTTATCTCTTCCCACTCTGCCTCCCAAGGGTGATGGGAGATCAATCTAAAGCCCTCCTGAGAAATTCACTCCCTAAACTGGCAATATCATTACTTACAGGTCAGCCCCCCCCTACCGAAATGAGTTATTGATTGGTTATTACATTGGCTTCCAATAATCTAGGACCATCTCCCCCTGGGGGATAGTGAGGAAAAAGGTCTGGGTATCCTCAGAAGTTTACACAATTTATTTCGGGTTCTGCCGATCATCTGTGTGTTTCCTTAAGGTCTAAGCCAACCTCACCAAACCCACAGGGCATTGGCTACACTTTCTGTCTGAGCTTTTCCTCCTCTCAGCTGCCTGCTTCCTATAGGCAGACCGTAAAGTAACACCCTTTAGCAATCCTGTTTGCTGTAATTTGTGGCTTCCTAGTAGCTTGCAAGGATAAAGCAGATGGGCATAGCAGGTGGGAACAGCTCTGTGCCTCTGCCTCTTCACAGTCCACAGATCAAATGGTCCAGAAGGTTAAGTTTGACTGCATCTTCCCTGCATCTTTTTCATAGATGCTGCTGGACAATGAACTCTCCCAACCTTTGTCTTTGATTTCCAGAGGCCCTATCATAGGATGGGTGAAATAAACATTTAATTCCCACTTGCAGCTCATAGCCCTTCCATAATGGTCGGTGTGAACATTTGGCCCCGACATCTTACCATTCTGCCCAAAGTCAGGCAGAAGTCAGGTAAGAACTCCTCCCATTCTGCCTGCTGAGCCTGGAGAATGAGTTTTTAAATGATCTTGTAAATGTGAAGAAGTACAGGCTCTTTGGGTTGCATGTCAGTCAGCCAGTCATATTTATTGAGCTCTCACTATGTGCAGAGCACTGTACTTGGGAGAGTTCAATACAACAATAAACAGACACATTTCCTGGTGATAAACTTTCAGTCTAGAGGGAGAGACAGACAATACAAATAAATTACAGATATATGCATAAGGCTGTGGGGCTGGGATGGGGGATGAATAAAAGAAGTAAGTCAAGGTGATGCAGAAGGAAGTGGGAGAAGAGGAAAGGAAGGCTTAGTCACGGAGGGCCTTTTGGAGGAGATGTGCCTTCAATAAGGCTTTGAAGGTGGGGAGAGTAATTATCCGTCGGGTATGAGAAGGGAGGGCATTCCAGGTCAGAGGCAGGATGTGGGTGAGAGGTCAGCAGCCAGATGGACGAGATTGAGGTACAGGGAAAACATTAAAGGAGCAAAGTGTACTGGCTGGGTTGTAGAAGGAGAGTAGCGTGGTGAGGTAGGAGGGGACAGGGTAATTGAGTCCTCTAGATTGTGAGCTCATTGTGGACAGGGAATGTGTGTGTTTATATTGTACTCTCCCAAGCGCTTTTAGTACAGTGCTTTGCACACAGTAAGTGCTTAATAAATATGATTGAATGAATGAATGCTTTAGCCAATAGTGGATGGTAAAGGGGTAGAGCATACACGAGAGAGAGTGTGTGTATGTGGTGGGGGGAGGTGTCACACTTTTGGGAAGCAGTTGCATTCCTTGTTGCTTCACAAGATGCCCAAAGAATGGTGTTTATGAACGTTTACACAAACCCTGTTTCACTAAGTCCAACAGAGGGACCATCCATCAGCTTGAGCATTTGACAGCCATCCCTACTGATAAGAATTGGTGAATGTCACCCACCAATTATTTCTTTATAAGGGACACCTTACCGGGTCTGCTCCTCGATATGGAGGTGACGGTGAAGGCTGCCAAAATTTCCTTATTGGACTCCCAGGTCGTGGGTTCACACTCTGCACAGTTGCCCAGATTTTTTTGCATGGGTTATGCCATCTTGTCCTCAGAATGTTTGTGGGTGGTTGTGTTGTGTGTGTTCATTTATTACTATCCTCTGGAATCCCAACCAGTGGGAAAAATGCCAAGGACTTTTGTGCTTGTTTATTGAGATTTGCATTAGTTGCTGTTTGAGCAGGTGCACCCTTTGGACAATTTGAGGGAAATAATCGAAACCAAGCTCCCAATGACATTCCTGGCAGAAACTCCTGTTTTCTCAGCTATCACTCAGTCATATTTATTGAATGCTTACCATGTGTGGGGCACTGTATTAATTACTTGGAGAGTACAAATAACAATGTAACAAAATAGGATGAACAGATTCTGATATTCTGAATACATCACCTCAGCAGACATGTTTTCCCCAGGTCTGATCACACTCAGCCAGACAAAATTCTGATAACAGGTACCTGGATGGGAAATAGAGCAGAGTGCACAGTAAACAAATTCCTGACCTCTAACACTGTGTTTGAAATATCCTTCCCACCTCTTCAAACCCAGCTGTCCTTCAGGCTGAAGAGTCCTGCCTGATTTTTAAAAAACTTTCAGGAAGTTAAGGGGGCAATGGGAAGAGAGAACATCTGTCCTCCCTCCTTCCTATTGGTTACCCAATGCCTCTTCGTCTTATGATCCCAGTCCCCATTAGCTACCCTTCTGTGGGAAGATGAAGGCCAAGCTTGCCAATTCTTGAGCTGCCTTGACAAACTACTTCAGGAAGTGGTAGTCCACAAGGTCAAACCGTTATTTGAAAAAGAAGCAGGGTCCGCCTCCAAATTGTAAGCTCCTTGAGGCAAGGATCATGTCTACCAACTCTAATGTGCTCTCCCAAGTGCTTAGCATAGTGCTGTGCACACAGTAAGCATCCAATAAATTCCACTGATTGACTTCCATTATTCCATTATTGACACATTTGGAGGGTTTCTTTGGGGCTAATTTCTAGTCTAGTTTTCCTTTGACTCATTGCCTATTATTAGAATGGGATGGAAATACATTCATACTTGAGCTACTGATGGGCATTCTGTCTGCTGGGGCCAAGAGACAATATAACAGTGAAAAACTGCAACCCAGCTATGTCTATCTCTGAATGGGGTTAGTCTGTAGTTTAGTGCTCTGGACTGTAAGCTCCTTATGGACAGGGAACAAGTCTACCAAATCTGTCATATTGTACTTTCCCAAGCACTTAGGACAGTGCTCTGCACACAGTAAGCGCTCAATAAATACGATTGATGATGATGATGATTAAATATGATTGATGGGTTTTGAGTCTGGAAGGCCAGCACAACTGATTATGACATCCACTCACTGGGCTCACGGAATAGTGTGTCTTGTTCATCTCACAGTATGTCCCAATCTTGTCTGCTCCCTACTGTTTTATTTGATATTCAGCAGGGGATTCCCAGGCCCTGACCTGAAGGATACTCACTGGAGCTTGGGATTTACAGTGTTACCTCTTCTACGCCTGACTCCCTCCTTAAAGGGCCCTGTACCCCCAAGGTACTTAAGGCTGAGAACAAAGCATTTCCTATTTACCCATACTCACTCCTTTAGACTACAGACTTAGAACTAGTCAAAACACTGAGACTAAAGCATATGAATTATACATTATTTGGAGAAGTGGACATTGCAGATTGTATTCCATGGTTTTAATGAATCACAACAGATTTTCTGGACATGAAGCTAGCTCACCCTCCGAGAGGGTTTTCGAACCATTGGTTGGAGGTTGCCGCTTCATTCTGCTTCACCTATCTTTCAAATTCCGCTCAATTCATTTCCTTTGAAACTGCCCTTATAATCATTCTCCATCCTTTCCTGTGTGGGAAGCATATGGATCTCAAAAGCAGTAAATGCTCAGAGTTCTGCTCTGAGGAATAGTGTCTGCTCACAGTACAGCGAAGGCAAATGACTCGCCAAAGGTAGTAGAGCTGCTTCAAAGCAGAGGAACCTAAGAGCCTCAACTTAATTCCTTGCTCTGCTGTCAGCCCCCCTCCCACTGACAGTGTTGAAAGGGTGCAAAGAGAGCAGTGGGAGGCAACTTGGTTGCCAAAGAATTTCCCTGTTCCGAAACAATGGACAAGAATGTTACCCAGATGGCTTTCCATGTTTCTTGTGAGGAGAGCTGCTTGAAATCTCCTTGGCGATCACTATGGAATTCCAGGGATGAAAGAACCTAAAAGCTCTCTGGTCTAATTAACATTATTATTATTAGTAGTAGTAATAGTCTAATAACAGTATTTGCAGATGAGGAAACTGAGGCATAGAGAAGTGAAGGGATTTACCTAAGGTCACCCAGCAGGCAAGTGGCAGAGCCGAGGTTAAAACCCATGTCCTGTGACTCTCAGGCCTGTGCTCTTTCAATCAGTCAATTGTATTTGAGTACTTACTGTCTGCAGTGCACTGTACTAAGCACTTGGTCCTAGTTCCCTCCCTGCCATTAGGAAGAACTGTGCCAAGCTACCCCAAATGGGAAGCCTATGGAATTAAAGTCTCTAAGAAAACAGATGGCATTGCATCACCTTCCTCAGTAGCCCATTCCAATGTTTTAGAATGAAAATGCTGAATGGAAATAGTGCTAGAAGTGAAGTGGTGGAGCCCCTGCAGTGTAAAGTGAATTCACAATAAGCCAGGCTCTTTTTCAAGTAGACTGTATTTCAGTAATGTTTCTGGTTGATCTGCTAGCCTTCCATTGAGTAGTTGTGTACAATATGAGTGCTTCCTTGGGAGGAGTTAGGGAAGAGGGAGAAAAGAGAGAATTGGGAGATTGGAGCATGACATTTTTCCTTCAAACCAAGTTAGAGAAGACATCAATTTTTGAAATGGCTGAGATTCCCAGAGGTTTTTGCAGCACACTTATTGTTATTATTATTAAGTGCTGTCGAGTTGTTTCCAAATGATAGGACACCGTGGATATACTTTCTCCAGAACATCCTGTCCTCTGCCATAATCTGCAACCTTTCTAACAGTTCTTCCGTTATCGTTGTTATGCTCTCTGTCCTATCTGCTGGTCTACCTCTTCCATGTTTTCTCTGGACTTTTCCTAGCATTAGTGTCCTCTCCAGAGAATTAGTCCTCCTGATATTTGTCCAAACTATGGTAATCTAAGTCATTTGACAGATGATGAGCCCATTGTGGGCAGGGATTGTCTCTTTATTTTCTGTATTATACTTTTTAATTGCTTAGTACAGTGCTCTGCACAAACTAAGCACCCAATGAATAAGATTGAATGAACGAATGTTGAGGGTGGGGGAGGTTGTATGAGGAATTTTCTTAGTATTGGAGAAATTCTCATAGATTTCTGGCATCAAGATCATGAGGGAGGGGCTTCACTTTTTTCTTGAAAAACTAACATTTTCAACTGTCATAGCAGGCTGTTGGTGTTAGCCATTCCAGAATATGTTGGGCTAATAATAGCCCAAGTGTGGGCTTGGGAGTCAGGATGTGGGTTCTAATCCTAACTCTGCCACTCGACTGCTGTATCATCTTGGGCAAGCCACTTAACTTCTCTGTGCCTGTTACCTCATCTGTAAAATGGGGATTAAGATTGTGAGCCCCATGTGGAACAACCTAATTACCTTGTATCTACCCCAGTGCTTAGAACAGTGCTTGGTACATAGTAAGCACTTAACAAATACCATTATTATTATGAATATTTAATAATTATGGTACTTCTTAAGCACTTACTATGTACCAACCTCTGCACTAAGCCCTGAGGTAGATACAAGATGAGATACAAGATCCTTTAACCTATGGGGTTCACAATCTGAGGAGGGAGGAGAGGTATTTAATTCTTGTTTTGCAGTTGAGGATATTGAGGCACAGAGAAGTGAAGTGACTTGCCCAAGACCTCACAGACAACTGGCATTGTTGGGAATAGAACCCAGGTCCTCTGTCTCCCAGACCGTGCTCTTTCCACTAGGCCCTGCTACTACCCTGTAGTGCTACTGAATGATATACAGGGTGACCAACCCCTGCCCCTTATAGCATGCTCTTGCCAGGAGGGGTTTTGGACTGCAAGTGTACCTATGTCTACCCTGAGAAAGTAGACATACTTTCAGCCCTGACTTACCTATGAATTGCAGGGGAACCCAGACTTCTGTGCAGTGTAGCTCTCCATTCCAATCTGGCGGTTAATATATATTCCATTTTTGGTCCTTGCCCAGGACTCATGTTGATGTCAGCAAGAATTTCATGCATGAAATGAAGGTGGAATATGTAAAACAAAATCCCGAGCTTGGATCTAAAGAAATATTTTTGCCCTAGCTTTAGAGTTTCTATTAGCAATGCTTGTTATAGTGCTATTTGGCAAGAAGCAAGTGAAGTCCCATCTGATCTGGCAGAAGAAGAACGATCCAGGAAACTCCCCACTTGATGACTCATGGACATTCTTGAATGGATGTGGGATTGTCAGTTGGATGATTGTAGCTGGGTGGCATGCTGGGGGAAGCAGCGTGGCATAGAGGGAAGCAAAATGGCATAGTGGATAGAGTACGGGCATGTAAGTCAGAAGGTCATGGGTTCTAATTCAGGCTCTGCCACTTGCCTGCTGTGTGGCCTTGGGCAAATCATTTCACTTCTCTGTGCATTAGTTCTGTCACTGTAAAATGGAGATAAGACTGTGAGCCCCATGTGGGACAGGAACTGTGTCCAACCCGATTTGTTTGTATCCTCCCCAGTGATTGCTTAGTGCAGTGACTGGCACATAGTAAGAGTTTAACAAATACCACACTTATTATTATTATTATAATTATCTTGACTCCTCCTTGGGTGTGGTCCTAGTTGCCTAGGCTAGCCATCAGTTTACCCTCCAGTAGAGCCAATACTATTCACTAGCAAAGCACTTTGAGATCTATGGTTAGTATTCATTCACTGTACTAGGCATTTGAGAGCAAACAATACAAATAAAATGTTTGGAGGAGCAAAGACAAGCAGACATAGGTTGTATTCATGCAGTCAAAACCAGCGGAAAGCAAAGATACAATTGGAAACAGTCAAGAAGCAGCGTGGCTCAGTGGAAAGAGCACGGGCTTTGGAGTCAGAGGTCATGGGTTCTAATTCTGGCTCTGCCTAATTGTCAGCTGTGTGACTTTGGGCAAGTCACTTAACTTCTCTGTGCCTCGGTTACCTCATGTGTAAAATGGGGATTAAGACTGTGAGCCCCCCGTGGGACAACATGATCACCTTGTAACCTCCCCAGTGCTTAGAACAGTGCTTTGCACATAGTAAGTGCTTAATAAATGCCATTATTATTATTATTGTTATTAGAATAAGCCAAAACAAATGAATAAATGGAGTAAACCATTACAGATCAAGGGTAGGGATGACATGACCAGGGAGGTGCCCTCTGGAGGAAGTAGCTTGGAAGGAATGCTCTGAAGATGAGGTGATTTGGTGGGTTTGAGTAGTGGGAGAATTTAAAGCAGTGTGGAATAGGGTGCAAATGGATCAGAGATGGAAGTGTTAACTTGAGAAGAGTAAAGAATCTGAGCTAGGGTTGAGTCTGTCAATTGTATTTATTGAGCACCTACTGCATGCAGAGCACTGTACTAAATGCTTGGCAGAGCACAGTGTGACAAATACATTCTCTAGGGAGAAGCAGCATGGCCTAGTGGCAAGAGCATGGGCTTGGGGGTGAGAAAACATGGGTTCTAATCCCGGCTCCGCACTAGTCTACTACATGACCTTGGGCAAGTCACTTCACTTCTCTGTGCCTCAGTTACCTCTCTGTAAAATGGGGATTAAGACTGTGAGCCCCACATGGGACAACCCTAGCGCTTAGAACAGTGCTTGGCACATAGTGAGTGCTTAACAAATACCATTATTATTATTATTATTATTATTATTATTATTATGATCTTACAGTCTAGAGGGAGAAGAGAACCAAAAGGAAAGCAGATGGAGTGACTTGCATCCAGTGATTGAGAGTTTCTGTTTGATCTAACAAGGAATGGGTAGCCATTGGAGTTTTTGAGGAGGGGAGTGATGGAATTGGATGATTATAAAACAGCCGAATAGGATAGACTGATGAGGGGAGAGGTTGGAGATAGGGAGGCCAGTAAAGCCAGTAGGGAGGTGATGGGTTGAACCAGGATTGCAGGGGGGCATAAGGGTTTGGGAATTAGGTGGAAGATGGTGGTTTAAACTGAACGGGAAATGAGGAAGTTTAGGAGGGAAGATTAAAAGTTTGGACATTTTGAGTTTAAAATGCTAAGAGGTCATCCACATGGAGATGTTCTGGAGACAGAAAGAAATGCAAGTGAATGAACACAACTCCTTTTGGTTTGGTTTTCACAGGTTCAGTGAAATACTGACAGAAACATCAGTGTTTTAGCCAGGGGGAAGAGATGCCGGAGCTAATAAAAGTCCAGAGTTGAAGGAGGAGTTGTAATAGTATTCATTAAGCACTTCCACTGCACAAGGTGTTGGGATAGAGTACACAGGTAGGACCATATGGGCTTGAATGGTGGTGGTGCCTTGGAGGAGGTGGCAGTAAATGAATAGCATTCACTTTCATTCCCCTGGGTAGAATGCCACCTTGGCCCTCTTAGAAAACAAAATGTTCCAGGATTTCGGTTTTGGTAAAGGAAATCTTGAGCCTGGACACATCTGGACTAATGGACTAATATCCAGATGAGAAGCAGCGTGGCTCAGTGGGAAGAACACGGGGTTGGGAGTCAGAGGTCGTGGGTTCTAATCCGGATTCAATTACTTGTCTGCTGTGTGACCTTGGGCAAGTCACTTAGTTTCTCTGTGCCTCAGTTCCCTCATCTGTAAAATGGGGATTAAAACTGTGAGCCCCAAGTGGGACAACCTGATTACCTTATATCTACCCCAGCGCTTAGAACAGTTCTTGGCACATAGTAAGCACTTAACAAATACCACCATTATCATTATTTTATTATTGTTAATATCCAATGTGTATTTTTTTCCCCTTCTCCTGCCAGTAAAGTTTTCTTCCTTCCCAAGGCTGGATGAGTCCTGTACATCATTCCTTTTGCTGTTCCTTCTCCACCATCCTTTCCTCTGTCCCAAGTGGCCTAGGTTTGTTTTTCTTGGACTTTTTCCATCAAAAAGGTCAATCCTCTGAAGGTATTCTTAGCTCTAGGGCACAGGCGGCCCCTGGGGAAGCAGTTGGGTCAACTCAGAGGGCAGGAAATTCCATCTCCCAAGCATTCAGCTTCAGCCACGCAGCCTGCCTGCAGCCCAAATCACACCAGCACGAATGGACCAGACTGGGCCCTGGCCCATTCCTTTTTCTGAAAATCCTCCTCTGTCCTTGTGCAAAATGAATGGTAAAAAAAAGTTAAGCTGACTTATAAATGACATGAACCTTTCATCCATTCATGCAATCGTACTTACTGAGCGCTTACTGTGTTCAAAGCACTGTACTAAGAGCTTGGGAGAATACAGTGTAACCATAAATAGACACATTCCCTGGGACTGAGCAACCAAATTGACCTCCAAACCAGTTCTGGGCCTTTGAATTTGATTGGACAAGCCTCATTCTGCCCCAGTCCCATCCAAACCCATTCTGAAACCCCTCAAGCGTGTGCTCCTGCTCGCATCATGTTCTGTTAAAGCCCATCAGATGTAAAGGGCTAATCTCTTGAGCATCATTTAGATTTATTAGGAAAGATGGCATTCATGAAATGATTGCACCACAGCATTGCAAACAAGCTCAGGTGGTCTTGGTGTTCCCATTATAAATCTCCCTTTCCCCGAGGTTTATTACTTGCAATTAAAGTTATCTACCAGTGGAAACTTAATCTTTGTGGTCTAAATTGCGGGAGCACAATTTATTTCCATTTTTTTCTTTTTGCCTTGGGCAGCCTATAGCAATTGGCCTGTGCTAAGCACCAAGGTATCTGGCTGGGATGCAGCATTCTTTGCTGTGCTTTGCTGTAAAATGCGGCATTCAAAGACTTTAAAAGCGTAACAACCTCATTCTTCTGCTTAGGAGGCAAGTTTGGGAACTCACAAGACCCTAATCTTCTAAAAGTGGCTAATTTGCATAAGCATAATTAATTAAGCCAAGGAATTTAGATACGATGTAGGAGAGGCCAACGTTCTAAATCTCACTACAAAGCTTTCAGCATTTTTCCCATAGACAATTCTATTTCTCCCGCAAAGGTAAACACCCTTTTTTAGGTATCTTTTGCAAAAGCATGGAGGTGATTACTTGCTTTTTACATTTTTTTTTTTACTGTCCTGAAATTAAATGAGTTAAATCAAGTAAGGGTAAACCCCCCTCCTTATATGAAACATGACATGAGAAGGGAAGGACAGGAGGAGACATTGAGACAGAAGGACTGAGCAGAATGAGTAATGATTGAGACCGATACCAGGAATATTTTGAACAACCAAGTAGTGCTCTAGACATTGAACTGTACCTGGTATTGTACAGAGCCCAGATTACAAAGATGTCATAACCTTGGCCCTATCAGATGGAAACAACCCTGCCCTCTCCCTGACTTTCCCATCACTGTTGACAGCACTACCATCCTTCCCATCTCACCAGCCCGCAACCTTGGTGTCATCCTCGACTCCGCTCTCTTGTTCACCCCTCACATCCAATCTGTCACCAAAACCTGCCGGTCTCTCCTCCACAAAATTGCCAAGATCCGCCTTTTCCTCTCCATCCAAACCACTACCCTGCTGGTTCAATCTCTCATCCTATCCCAACTGGATTACTGCATCAACCTCCTCTCTGATCTCCCATCCTCCTCTCTCTCCCCACTTCAATCTATACTTCACGCTGCTGCCCGGATCATCTTTGTGCAGAAGCACTCTGGGCATGTTACTCCCCTCCTCAAAAATCTCCAGTGGCTACCAATCAACCTACGCATCAGGCAGAAACTCCTCACTCTTGGCTTCAAGGCTTTCCATCACCTCGCCCCCTCCTACCTCACCTCCCTTCTTTCCTTCTGCAGCCCAGCCCGCACCCTCCGCTCCTCTGCTGCTAACACGGGCTTTGGAGTCGGTGGTCATGGGTTCAAATCCCAGCTCCACCAATTGTCGACTGTGTGACTTTGGGCAAATCACTTAACTTCTCTGTGCCTCTGTTACCCCATCTGTAAAATGGGGATTAAGACTGGGTGGCCCCCGTGGGACAACCTGATCACCTTGTAACCTCCCCAGCGCTTAGAACATTCATTCAATCAATCAATCAATTGTATTTATTGAGCGCTTACTGTGTGCAGAGCACTGTACTAAGTGCTTGGGAAGTACAAGTTGGCAACATATAGAGACAGTCCCTACCCAACAGTGGGCTCACAGTCTAAAAGACATTCATTCATTCAATCGTATTTGACAATCGTAAAGAACAGTGCTTTGCACATAGTAAGTGCTTAATAAATACCATCATTATTAGTATTATTATTTTCCGCAAGCAGGGAAAGGCCTGGTGGGGCTTTGCCGTCAGTCTTTGTGCATTTGTACGTGTTTATTACTCTATTTTATTTGTACGTATTTGTCCTATTTATTTTACTTTGTTAATATGTTTTGTTTTGTTGTCTGTCTGCCCCTTCTAGACTGTGAGCCCACTGTTGGGTAGGGACCATCTCTATATGTTACCGTGTACTTCCCAAGCGCTTAGTACAGTGCTCTGCACACAGTAAGTGCTCAATAAATACGATTGAATGAATGAATGAATCTTCTGACTGAAGAACCACCAAGTGTAGTCACAGTGTGGCCAGGCCCAGCAGGAAATCCTGAAAAAGAGTTGGCAGAGGTGGACAGTGGAGACTGCAGCTCCAGATAATTAATAATAATAATGATAATGGCATTTTTTAGGCGCTTACTTTGTGCCGAGCACTGTTCTAAGCGCTGGCACTGTTCTAAGCACTGGCATAGAGAAGCAGCATGGCCTGGTGGTTAGAGCATGGGCAGGAGTCAGAATGACCTGCGTCTAATTTGGCTCCACCACTCGTCTGCTGGGTGACCTTGGGCAAGTCACTTCACTTCTCTGTGCCTCAGTTACCTCATCTGTAAAATGGAGCTAAAGGACTGTGAGCCAAATGTAAGATATGGACAGTGTCCAACCCCCTGTCTAGACTGTGAGCCCATTGTTGGGTAGGGACTGTCTTTATATGTTGCCAACTTGTACTTCCCAAGAGCTTAGTACAGTGCTCTGCATAGTGAGCGCTCAATAAATATGATTGAATGAATGAATGAATCTCTTCACTATGCCTCGTTCTCGCGTGGAATGCCCTCCCTCTGCACATCTGCCAAGCTAGCTCTCTTCCTCCCTTCAAAGCCGTACTGAGAGCTCACCTCCTCCAGGAGGCCTTCCCAGACTGAGCCCCCTCCTTTCTCTCCCCCCTCCTCCCCCTCCTCATCCCCCCCGCCCTACCTTCTTCCCCTCCCCACATCACCTGTATATATGTTTGTACATATTTATTACTCTACTTGCACATATTTACTATTTTATTTATTTTATTTTGTTAATATGTTTTGTTGTCTATCTCCCCCTTCTAGACTGTGAGCCCACTGTTGGGTAGGGACTGTCTCTATATGTTGCCAACTTGTACTTCCCAAGTGCTTAGTACAGTGCTCTGCACACAGTAAGCGCTCAGTAAATACGATTGAATGAATGAATGAACAAGACAAACCTGCAAGGCTCCTGTTTTGAGTATCACAGGCTCATGGTGTGTTTTGGTGGAGACAGAAGTTCGGGTCTGACCCGAACTTCAGACCCAAACCCCCCTCCCGCACCGTTCTTTTTTTAAATGGTATTTGTTAAGCGCTTACTATGATCCAGGCACTGTTATAAGCGCTGGGTTAGACGTCTTTTCATCTATGCTACCTGAGCAAGGTGCCAATTCTCTGCACTAGCTGAGACTGTGCCCATAAATCAGCAGCAGTCAAAGACTCGCTCCCCACCCTCTATTTAGTCCTCACAGCCCAGGTAGTACATCACACACACCTCAGCATTTCCTAGAACCAAGTGGGAGTGTTTCATCTGTCACCCTGATGGTCTTCCCGTGAGTTGGCCTGGGCAATGATCTGAATACTGACTTTTACTTGAAATGTCGAGCCGATAGGCAGAGACATGACATTTCAGCTAAGGCAGTTTAACTTTTGAAATGTTGTTTTTCTGCCCTCTTGGCCTTCTTTATATTTCTTTGTTGTCTCTCTGCCCATGGATGGGGTCATTAATAACAAATTGGTAGTGCCCACCAAATGAATGCTTTCCGCTGGGCTGCTGCACAAGTCTGACACACTGAAGGAGCCGGAACCTTCCTAAAATGCCGACTTCAGCTCCCAGAGATACAGCAGGTGCACATCACATCATCCAGCAGGTACTTTACGCTCCTTAAGACTCTCAGCTTCCCTACTTTATCTCTTTCAGGGCTTTAGACAAGCTGATAGGCTTTTTTCTGCATCTAATTTCATTGCAAGCATATCTCCTTTTTTTCTCTGATTGATTTTTCCCTTGGTCGCCAAGAGCGTGTGCTAAAGTCATGCATGCAACTCCTCCAGGTCTGAGTAGTTGCTTCTCATAGACACAAGTACAGCCTTTCTAAGATGAGCAGGGATAACTTGGAGTGGCTTTCAGTGGGAATCTTGGTGTATCTACTAAGGCTTCTGGGTACCATCACATCAGTAATGATGACCGATTATTTTGTCATGCGATGCATGGGATCGCCTATCCTGTGGGTCCCAAGGAATCTCCCTAATGCCATGGCTATTTATGTTTGTCTTCAACATATCCAGCTAGAATCTTATATTTGACAATTAATGCATCACTCTCCTTGGAAAAGCAAGTGTTCTCTTCACCAGTGGACCCTCAGTCAATTCTTGGAATTTTTTCCCACTTTTTTAAAGTGGGGCTGTGAGACTGGTTGCCTAAAAACAAAGTACCTTTCAGGGTGTGATTGATTGATTGATGCAAAAAATGCCTTTAAACAGAGCAGGTGATGAGAATATGTAAGATTCAGGGATCCTGCTGGTGATTGATTTACCTTGTTGAGCCATGATATTTCAGCTAATGAAAAACCATCAGCTGGTTAATCAGATCAGTCACTTTGAAAGTCCAAGATAGTTTTTTTAAGAACTGAGTTTCTTTAGAAAAATGGCCTTCCTCAAATTAAAGCTTTGCCTGAAGACCCCTTCAGTACAATCCATAACTGTGATCATGGAAGCAGCTAGAGTCAGGGCCCCAGAAGACCAAAAGGATATTATTAGCCATTTGTATTTCCCCTTAGACATGTTTTCAGTGTGTCTTAAAGTTCCTTAAGCTTGTGTACGTAGTTCAAAGGGTACTGCCATTAATTAGTTTAATAAAAGGTATAAGCATCCCCAGTATGTAAGATTTTTATCCTGATTAACAAAGCAACCCCCATCACTCTGTAAATTTCTCTACATATTCAGAGGGTGTTTCTATATGTAATTAGCATTGTTAAATAATTTTCGTTCCTACCTCTGAGAAGCTGGAGGTTTGAACAAAGGACCCAAGCTAATCATTTAGGGATGTCAAAATAGTAATAAAAGTCCCCCAAATATTTTTTTGATTGGATATTAACAATTTAGAAATGTTTAGCCATCACTCATTTATCTCCGTAAGGTGATTTTTATTTTTTTTTGCCATTGCTGAAAAAAAACTAGAAATATTCCTTACCTAAAAATATTAACACTCAGGGATCATTTTACCTTTAAATGTCTTTGGTTTCTTTAGATAATGAATTGATATGAAGGGGTCCAAGTACTTTTATATTCTGTATAATGAGATTAATAATAATTGTAATAATTGTGGTATCAGGGAAGCAGCATGGTCTAGTGGATAGAATACGGGGCCTGGGAGTCAGAAGTACCTGGGTTCCAATCCCAGCTCCTGAATTTGTCAGATGTGTGACCTTGGGCAAGTCACTTCACTTCTCTGTGCCTCAGTTACCTCATCTGTAAAATGGGGATTGAGACTGGGAGCCCTGTGGGGGACAGGGACTGTGTCCAACCTGATTATCTTTTATCTACCCCAGCACTTAGTATAGTGCCTGGCACATAGTAAGTGCTTAACATATATAATAATAATTTGTTAAGCACTTATTGTGTGCCAAGTAATATACTAAGTGCTGGGGTAGATACAAGATAATCAGGTTAGACACAGTCCCTGCCCAATATGGGGTTTTACAAGAGAGTCTTAGGATGTCATAATTTAAATATTTTCCAGCATTTATCTAGATTTACTAGTCATGTTCATATCACATGAGGATTCTTACCGATTTTTCCAGTTGCAAATGGATCCCAGTGGATCTGCGTATTTCAAATGGATTGGTTTCTGGGTGTGAATAAATTGTGTCCTTTTTGGTGATGAAGATAGAAAAAGAATTATGCCTCATGGCACTTTCAGGAAAAGCAGACTTCCCAGCGTAAATCCTTTTGAGGACTAAAATATAACTATGCCATCCAAATGAATTCTGGTCTGGTTGTTACTATTGACCCTGCTGCCAGTACAGATTTAGCTTTTGAGGTCATGAGAGCAGAAAATTACAGTAGAACTCTGACCAATCAGGATGCATTTCTGTATTATCGAATGCACACGTTCAAAAAATTTAAAGAAAGGCAAATTGATATTTCCATCATCATGCAGAAACTTATGCTCCTTGTCAGGGAATTCTTCTTGTAAAGAATAAGCCAGCACTGTTGTGGTGCATATTTATTTTTTCTTGGATTTTGTGATGTACTAAATACCATACTAAATTAAAATTTAAGCTGTAGCGATTGCTTAACGGGGCTAACATACATGTCCCATCTCATGCTATAACAACTCCCAAACAAATGCAAAAGTGACCCAGAATAATTAGGTTTCTGTTTACCTTGGAAGGCTATGAAACATAACATCTGGCCAGCCTCCAAGGGAGGTTTCTCAAAGTGACGGCACTCCACTAGAAAGCTTAGCTCCATAGTGGCCAAACCCTCTTAGGCCCCCACTGGACTCTGTCAGTGCTTCATGACCAAACAGTGGGAAGTAGTTGACCAGTTGAGAAGCACAGGCCTGGGAGTCAGAAGGACCGGAGTTTTAATCCCAGCTCCATCACTTGTCTGCTGTATGACCTTGTGCAAGTCACTTAGCTTCTCCGTGCTTAGTTACCTCACCTGTAAAATGGGGAGCCCCATGTGGGACCTGGACTGAGGCCTACCTGATTAGCTTGTATCTAGCCCATTGCTTTGTACAGTTTCTGGCACATAATGAGCACTTATTGAATACCAATAAAAAAAATAAAAAAGTTCCCCCTTCACCATGCCCTTCCACACCCTTCCTTTTCCTAGGTTCATAGGTGACAGCAGCACCATATTCATGAGAAACTTTGGGTGATTCTTCCATCAAGCTGAAGAAACATTTTGGAGACCAGCCTCTCCATATTCTGCTTTGTGAAGGATTTTTAAATGCCTGCAGGAGGCCAGTGGAAAGGATCTGTATGAAGATCTGAATTTTCTTGTAGTAGTTGTGCGTGCATATGTTTTCTCTGTAATTGATATGGTTGAAAGGAGGGGTTTTCATTTGTTGAATAATTTTCATTTAATTTGACACCAAAAACAAGGCCATCATTTCACAGTAACCCAGTATTCCCAACAGCCAGTGTTATTTCAATGAGATTTCAGGAAAATTTGGCAGTAGCTTGGGACTTGTAATTTAGGCCTCAAATCAAACTCATTCTGAAAAAGAAAAGTTAAAAATGAATTGCAGTCACACTTCCTTTAGAATTAAATGGAACCATTCCACTGCACCATGGGGGACTGAAGTGTCACAATCCTGTGCAAGAAAGACTGAAAACAGAATGGAGGGGGATTTAGTGTATGGCTTGAGGATCACAATCAATTTGGTTTATCAATGATTTCATTAAACGACTGTGGTGTGTGGAGCACAGCATTAAGCAGCATGAAGAAGGCGTGGACATTAGTTCAGATCCCATCTCTGGTCTTCAAGAGGCTCATGGTCTCAATGGGGAGGACAGGCATGCAGGGGAAGAATAACAGGCTGGATTCCACAGTTCAGAAAGCGACAACCGTGAAAATAACAGTTCTTTCCTGCTTACAGGGGAGAGTATCATCTCCTTGGACTCCTTGCTGCTCTGAGAATGATTTAGTTCATTCAGTCTCCCCCTTAATTAACATGGAATTAGGGTTGTTTGAGAGGCCCATTGTTTTTATTATTAATGCTCAATTTAATAATTAGTTATACAGCCAATTCTCAATTATCCAGTTTGTGGATTATCCACTCACCTTTACTTCTCTTTCTTCTGCCACCCACCTCTTGGCATTTTCAATGCTTGTTAGCACCTGTACTAGAGGATGGGAAGGGAGGAGAGATGAAGCTCAGGAAAGTTCAATTTTCTACTTGCTAAAAGCTTGTGAAAGAGGTTTAGAAGAGAAAGAGGCCAGAATATTTGGGCATTTATAATTTTTCACAAGATCCCAGACCCCGTTTTCTGTTGGGAAATTGCAAGTTGCTGAAGTTGTAAATGGAAAACATTAGTGAAGTTTAACTAGGGAGTCATGCTATCGTCTACCAGCTGGTCAGAACCTGACTCTGTAGGGTGAATTTCTGCTTTCTCTTCATTGTCATTATCATCACCATCATCAACAATGGTATTTATTAAGGGCTTACCTTGTGCAGAGCACTCTCCTAAGCACTTGAGATAGTACAGTACAACAGAGTTGGTAGACAAGTTCCCTGACCACGATGAGCTTACAGTCAAGGGGGATACAGCCATTAATATAAAGTGATTTGTATTATTTAATTTGTATATAAGTGCTGTGAGGCACATAAGGTCACAGATCCAAGTGCATAGATGACACAGAAAGGAGAGGGAGCCAGGGAAAAGAGGGCTTAATTGGGGAAGGCCCCTTGGAGGAGATGTGATGTCTCTACTTTTTTTTTTTTATTAAGCATTTGTTGAGCATTAACGGTGATCGCTACGGACTTGCTCGTAGTACTTAGTTGAGATTCTAGAATATTATAACCAGTGTTTTACTTCCCATCCATGGCTTTCTGAGAAATTAATATCTCTCCTTGATCCATGTTGTTTTTTGCTTTATAAGAATCAGTCAGTAACATTTGAGCACTTACTGTGCAGAGCACATTACCAAATGTTTGAGAGAGTTCAGTAGAGTTCAGTAGAGTGGGACATGCTACTTATACAAAGAATTGACAATCTAGTCCATGTCTGGTCAAAGTAAGGGAATGTTCATTCATTTAAAAACAATATACCCAGTGTTCAACGTGTAGCATCTATTTACTGTGTGATGGAAAACTGAAGGAGATGCCATTTTATCTTCTGAAGACTAAGTTCCTTGTGGGCAGAGATCATGTCTGCCAACTCTGTAATAGTGTACCTTCCCAAGCATTTAATACCAGTCTCTGCTCACAGTAAGTGCTTAATATTTATGATTGATTGATTTTTTTCTTGTTCCCTGCTGGCTACCTCTGAGGAATGAAGAAATATCCAACTCACTGATTAGGTGTAGAAATACATCTGTGCCTAGCCCAGTGTTCAGAAGCTAGAGCTTCTCCCCACCTGGCTATTCCTAAAGATTCTTCAAGCTCCTGTGAGTGCTGGGTGGGCCAGGGACACTATCCAATCCGATTATCTCGTATGTACCCCATCATTTAACATAGTACTTGGCACTGTCAGTGCTTAATTAAAGCCATCATTACCATCAGAAGTTCAAACATCTTACGGCAGTTCCATTCCACTTTCCTTTTCCCGCTTAAAGAAAATCTTCTTACCTTGCATGTCTGCCTAATTTAACTTAAAAAACTTTTTTATGGTATTTGTTAAGCATTTACTATGTGTCAGGCATTGTTCTAAGAGCTGGGGTTGAGATTACCAGGTCAGACATAGTCTCTCAACCACATGGTACTTAAAGATCGAGGAAGAAAAGAAACTGAATCCCCATTTTACAGTTGAGGAAACTGAGGCATAGAGAAGGCAAATGACTTGCCCAAGGTCACACAGCAGGCAACTGGCAAAGATGGGTTTGGGACCCAGGTCCTCTGACTCCCCAATCTGTGCTCTTTCATGCTAGGCATTTTGCTTCCATATTCAAGCCCCTCGAGCCAAGGGACTTGACAGAATATCATCCACACTTACTGAGATGATTAATAAATCTTTTTTAGATGTTATTTAGAAGTTTGTTTTAGGAAAAGTGGCACATTTTACAGTTTCCTATCAAATCAAAATCTGACCTCCAAACTGGTAAAGAACAGCTTTTTTTTATTAGCCTTCACATCTCTTGTGCAGTTTTATATTTGCGAAGTGCCTGGTGATCAATTTTACTTGGTTTTATCATCAACAATATTTACTGAACCATCAACAATTAATATTTATTGAACATTCAGAAGATGTTTTCTACCCTTTCAGAGCGATGTCGAAATCTTTTATAGCAGTGATCAGATGAAACTTTGTATTTTAAAAGAGATCAAAATTTCACCCATTCTCTGCCAGAAGAGATTGGGATTGAAGACCCAAGAACCGTGGGAAAACCTATCTGAACTGAGGCAGATAGGTAGATTTGATACTTATATCCAGTTGCCATCCCTATTATTTTTGCCAAAGCTAGACCACAACGCTGAAATCGAGCCCTGTCTTGTTTTCCAGTTGTCGGCACCAACCAGTCTAAACCCATAGCATATAGTATTCTTTGGGGCACCCTCTAGTTTTGCAAAACGGATTACAATATACCTTGCACTGTAAAGAATGGACTCAAAGCCCAAACTAAAGGAAAACCTGTCTAACACCTTAAACCCAAACCCATTGTGCCTGTGTATTAAAGCACATGACTCTTCATCAGAGGGGCCTTCTAAATGTTCACTCATCCTTTCAGAGAACAGTTTGTTTTCTTCTTTACATGCATGCCTAGTTCCCATTAATGTCCTTGCAAGTGACGTGTGTGCAGATTGAAGGTACTGCGTTCCATAGATTCTAATACAAGTGAAGCACAAAATTCAACTTTTATATCTGTGTTTGTACATAAGGTACTCTGACAGAGTAGATTAACCATTTCCAATGGTATGTCTCAGCAGTTTCCAAACTTTCATTTTTTTACACGCTCATTGAATGATAAAGCATCAGGGACCACTGAATACTCTCTCTGACTCTCCTTTTGTGATGACCCTTTCCATTTTGTAATCACAAAAGTGGAATATTCTTTCTGCTTATTCTGTTGTACTCTTCCAAACTCTTAGTACAGTGTTCTGCACATAGTAAGTGCTCCATAAATGTGATTAATTGATAAATGATCATTTCAGCAAGAGGAAAGAAAATTATGTTACTGACAGTCAAGTTATTTGGATATTATTAACGTTTTAGCCAGAATGAAAGCAAGGAGCACAATTTTGGGCAGACAGTGCTGAATTCTGTCTTTCTGGTGCACCCGTCAGGGTCACTGAAGGGAAAGGGCAAGGAAACAGTTGTAGAAGGAAATCTTTGCTCTGATCGTCTATGGACTTAGCCAATGTGTTCAAATTTGCCTGTGTAAGGCAGTTTATCTCCCTCTGCCCCTCCACCTTTTCAGTGACATCTTGTTTACGTAGGCCAGGACAGACTCGCTTTGTTAGTTTTCTTGCCTTTTATAAATGATGAATGGAAGCGATGGTTCTGGTTCTTGGGATGGTCTCGCAGGCGTTTTTTGATATTCTTTGGGGTCAGAGAGTGCTGACCAGGAAAGAAGCCTCCAGAGCAAGAATGCTAGGAATGCTCACAGGGGGATGCCCCTTCCTCTCCAGGCCAAAGTCAGCATCTGGACTGAAAGCCAGCTTGTGGAGAAGGAGGTGCCTCCTTGTTTCTGCTTTTTGGTATTGATAAAATTAATCTCTGATGGTATAAGCCCCTGCCTGAGTGGCAGAGAAGGTAAATGAAATTTCTGAACGTACATTGATTTTTGTGCTTGGAAGATGGAAATAAACATCTCCTATATGTTCCTGACTGGGGAGGTTTAAGGGCACGATGGGGTGAGTGAGGCAGGGAAAGGGAGAGGGGAGTTGAATGGGGAAAGCAGAGTGGGGGGACTTTCTTGGTTGGAGAAATGGCTTTTCCTTCTTTCCTACTGTCATCTTGTGATCTACTGAGTCTGACTTCTACAGGGCATAGCCTTCAAACTGAGATTCATTTTAGCTATCCCATGTCCACCCAGGACCACAAAACGGTGAAACCGTTTCTCATTTAGGTTGAGCTGATCCATTAGGGGTGCTCTATTTCAACAAAAAGCCCTTCAGTATTTTGCTTAGCCAGTTTATCTGAAGTTTTTGAGGCTAGAGCCATGAAGCCATCTCTCAATCAGTCAGTAGTATTTATTGAGTGTCAGTCAGTCAGTCGTATTTATTGAGTGATTATTGTATGTACAGCATTGTACTAAGTGCTTGGGAGAGTACAGTGCAACAATATAACAGACACATTCCCTGCCCACACAGACCTTACAGTCTAGAGGGGGAGAAAGGGATTAATGTGAATAAGTAAAATATGACTATATACTTAAGTGCTGTGGGGCTGAGGGGAGATGATGAGTAAAGGGAGCAAATCAGGGTGATGCAGAAGGGAGTGGGAAAAGAGGAAATGAAGGCTTAGTCTGGGAAGATCTATTGGAGGAACAGTATTTCAACAGTCTTTTCTCTTTGGCAGCTGTGAGCTTAGTACAGTGCTTAGCACGTAGTAAGAGCTTAACAAATACCAACATTATTAGTATTATTAAGTCCTAGTTGAAACAGCATGGCCTAGTGGAAAGGGCACGGGCCTGAGAGTCAGAGGATGAGGGTTCTAATCCCAGCTCTGCCACATGTCTGCTGTGTGACCTTGGGCAAGTCACTTAACTTCTCTGTGCCTCAGTCACCTTGGCTGTAAAATGGGAATTAGCACTGTGATCCTCATGTGGAACAGGGACTGTGTCCAACCGGATTACTTTGTAACTACCCCAGCGCTTAGAACAGAGCTTGACACATAGTAAGCGCTTAACAAAAGAAGCCAAGGTCAGACCTGTAGACAGCTCCCTCCCTCTCCTTCCCTAGTGTGTGTGTCAGAGGATACAAGGGAACGGTCGGTTTTAAGTTTCCCAGAGTGGACCCTGTGGAAGCAGTTCACCTGCAGTAGGGGACTGAAATCAGTATTGGGGTCAAGCAAGTGGAAAAGGGAGAGATGTGTGAAACCCCCCAATCATTGGTTGAAAAGATGTGTTGGTTTTGATGAGTGGAGATGTGGACTGAACTTTTTTCCCCCCCCAAAATGATCCCATCAGCAGAGTGAACTATGAAGTAGAGTGGGAAGAGACTGGAGGTAGGGAGGTCAGCAAGGAGGGAATGTGATAAGTACTTGGACAATCAATCAATGGTACTTATTGAGCACTTACTATGTGCAGAGCACTGTACTAAGCACCTGTTGATGCCAGTAGAGTGGAGGAGGCACACCAGATTTGATCCTAGCACTTGACACTGGTTCACTGGGTAGCCACAGACCCATTTAATACTTGTGGGTTGGGAATGTGTCTGTTTATTGTTATATTGTTCTCCCCCAAGTGCTTAGTACAGTGCTCTACAGATGGCAAGTGCTCAGTAAATATGATTGAATGAATGAATGAACTTCTGGCTGAGATGTGGGTACTTCCCAAGCGCTTAGTACAGTGCTCTGCACACAGTAAGCGCTCAATAAATACGATTGATGATGATGATGATGCCCACCACCCAGGAGGTTGATGCAAATTGACAGTTTTTGTAGTAGGACTTGAACTCAGGGGATTGAAGCCTGGCTGAGATTATCAGGCATTGTTAATTGTGAACCTTTCATTGATTTATGGAATCCAGATTCTCCAGGAAGGGGTTGCAGATCTCCATGAGATTTTCAAGTCACAGACTTTTTTTTCCACTGGGTGCTTTCATTTCTTATCCTTATTAATGATCAGGAAGAAAAGGGTGAACCTCAAAGAAATTACTTTTTAAATGAAACTAATTCGTTGGATGTCACTAGCTCTCAGGGAGGGCACAAGTGATACAAAAGAAAATGTGGACAGGAAATCACAAACTGAGATTGATAACATGGGGAAAAATGCAAACTAGTGCATCAAAGGGAAGAAGTGGGGAGAGGGAAGGGAGAATAAATACAGAAACCTTTAAATGTGTTCTACACCAAGGAAATATATCTTTCTGAAAAATTTGAATTTCATTTCAGATACACTCAGTTCTGCCACGTTTCATGTTTTCTCTAGGCATTTCCCTAGTTTAGGGACCTGGGGAACATTCATCTGACAGTGCAAGGCTTTTGGGGAAATGTCAAGGTGTCAGAAGAAAGGCTCATTCACATGGATGCAGGTGTACGGCATCAGATGCCATGATGTCTTCAGTGAAAGTTTACCTTCATGTCGTGGTTACCAGAACCCTAAAACCTTTGTGTTTTAGGAGGACTGGATGCATTTTCATTCATGGAGGGGTCAATCTTTTTCTCTCAGCCCAGGCACAGAGAAATCACCCAGCTCCACCACTTGTCTCCTGTGTGGCTTTGGGCAACTCACTTAACTTCTTTGTGCTTCAGTTACCTTATCTATAAAGTAGGGATTAAAACTGTGAGCCCCTTGTGGGACAGGGACTGTGTCCTATCTGATAAGCTTGTTTCTATCTCAGTGCTTAGTACAGTGTCTGGCTCAGAGCAAGCACTTAACAAATACCGTAAAAAAAAGTTGAGCTCCCAAACTCACAGACAAGCAGAATTTGAGCTGATAGAATGTTGAGGAAGGTAGAATCTGAATTGGGGAGTTAGAATATGGAATTTATTTAGAGGTGGCCCTGTATGGTTGGGTTTTGCTTTTATAGCTGTTTGTAAATTTGGAAAAATCTACTCTTTTCTTTTCTTGTTCTATCTTTTTCTATATGCAAGGAAGAGTCTGTGTCTGCGTGGACCCTCCTTAATCACTGAAAATCAAGGAAGATTGACCCGGGGGGACAAATGGCCACATGAGGCACCAAGCCTGTATGTGGTCCTGTCCATTTGATAATTGTATTCATTAAGCATTTACTTAAGGATTTACTATATGCTAAGCATTATACTAAGCACTGGGGTTACTACCGGATCGGACACAATCCCTGCCCCACATGAGGCTCCCAGTCTAAAGTGGAAGGAGAACATATATTTAGCCTTCATTTTACAAATGAGGAAACTGACACATAGAGAAGTAAAGTGACTTGTCCAGGTCTAATGACTCCAAAGCCCATGCTCTTTCCACTAGACCATGCTGCTTCTCCTCAGGTGACATAAAGACTGATTTTCCTATAAACTTCTTAAATTCCTCATTGACCATTCCACATGTGTCAGGGGAGCCCTGAGGTTTGAAATCAATAGTGTTTATTGAGTATTTCCTGAGTGCGGAGCACTGTACTAAGGGCTTGGGAGAGTAAACGACAACGGAGTTGGTGGACATAGTCCGTGTCCACGGGGAACTTACTGTATAGAAGGGGAGACAGACATTAAAATAAATTACGGATACTTATGTAAATAACGTGGGGTTAAGTGTGGAGGGACTATCAAGTGCTTAAAGGGTACAGATCCAAGTGCAACGCTGGTCAGAAGGAAAAGGCTGAAGGGAAAAATGAGGGTTTAGTTGGGAGAGGCCTTGTGGAAGAGATGGGATTTTAATAAGGCTCTGAAAGTGGGAAAGGGGTGGGTCTGCTGGTTATGAAGGGGGAGGGAGTTCCAGGCCAAAGAGAGGATGTGGGCAAGGGGTTGGCAGAGAGATAGACGAGATTGAAGTATAATGAGTAAGGCGTTAGAGGAGTGAAATGTGTAAACAGAGTTGGAGTAGAAAATCAGAGGGGTAAGATGGGGGCCAGTTGATTGAGTGCTTAAAAGCCAATGGTAAAGAGTTTCAATTGGATGTGGAGGTGGATGGGCACCTACTGGAGGTTACTGAAAAGTGGGGAAACATGGAATGTTTGTGTTTTAGAAAAATGATCTGGGTAGCAAGAGTGAAGTACGGACTGGAGTGGGAAGAGACACAAAGCAGGGAGATTAACAAGGAGGCTGATGCAGTAGTCAAGGCAGGATATGATAAGTGCTTGGATCAAGGGAGTAGCAGTTTGGATGATGGGCAAAGAGCAGAATTTTAGTGATGCTTTAAAGGTAGAATAGACAGGATTTAGTGACAGATTGAATACAAGGTGAGAGAGAGAGGTGAGTCAAAGATAATGGCAAGGCTATGGGTTTGTGAGACAGGGCGGATGGTGGTGCTGTCTACTGTGATGGGAAAGTCAGAGGATGTCAGGATTTGGGTGGGAAGATGAGGGGTTCTGTTGTAGACATGTTAAGTTTAAGGGGTCAGTGGGCTATCCAAGTGAAGATGCCCTGAAGGCAGGAGGAAATGTGAGACTGCAGAGAAGGAGAGAGATCAGGGATGGAGATGAAGATTTGGGATTCATTTGTTTAAAGATGGTAGTTGAAGCTGTGGAGGGAATGAAGTGAAGAATTTTGATCTATACTGTTTGTGGTCACTAATGGAAGTCCTGGCTTGGGATCTGGGATGACACAAGGGATAGTTAAAGTGATGTGCTTGAAACAGCAATCTTCATTCAAGCCAGTAAGCTGCTCAATAATGTTTAAAAATACTCTTTACAATTATATCAACTCCCGTTAAATTTGGAGGCGGGATAGTGTAGTGGAAAGAGCATGGAATGGGAAGCTAGGAGACCCATGTTTGAGTCCCAGCTCTCCCACTTGCCTACTGTATGAACTTGGGCACGTAAGTTAACATCTGCAGCGTGGCTCAGTGGAAAGAGCCCAGGCTTTTGAGTCAGAGGTTGTGGGTTCAAATCCTGGCTCTGCCGGTTGTCAGCTGTGTGACTTTGGGCAAGTCACTTCACTTCTGTGCCTCAGTTCCCTCATCTGGAAAATGGGGATTAAGACTGAGCCCCCTGGGGGACAACCTGATCACCTTGTAACTTCCCCAGCACTTAGAACAGTGCTTTGTACATAGTAAGTGCTTAGTAAATGTCATTATTATTATTATTATTATTATCTCTGGGCCTCTGTTTCCTCATCTGTAAAATGGGGATAAAGTAGATTGTGACCTCTCCCGTGTAGGACAAGAACTATGTATTTAATATATAAGTGCCTACTAAATGCTTTAATTATGTTTTAGAAAATGCTAGAAGTGATCCAGATGTATTCAATACTACATCTGGGTTGTAATGGATAAATGATTTATCAAATCCTCACTGCAAAGCCGAAGTTTTATAGAATCTCTTTGATTCTCAGGTCTGGCACAGGTCTGGGTTTGTGGGGGACCTGGAGACAGTACAGTGACAGGTACTCTAAGGCACAGTAGAAAAGAAAACAAACCAGCATTGCCACCCCTTCTAGACTTTCTTTATGGGGTTCTGGGAGTTGAATGGTCTCATTTATAATCCCCTATGGAAATAGCTTCATAATTTCAGCTCAATGAACTGAAAAGCCTTTAATTGTGGCTATTAGCCAAACCACAGTTTGGAAATTACTCTATTTGGTTTACATTCTATTTTTGGAAGTAGTAATGTTATTTAAGTGCTTACTCTGGGCACAGCACTGTTCTAAGCACTGGGAAAGAGTACAGTAGTGGAAATTAGACACCTATCCTGTTCCTCGAGGGGCTCAAATCTGAAAATCTATGAAACTGTAATGACTTTTAATCATGGAGATTTTTGAAGCTTCCAGTTTCCTTCCCTTATTCCCAGCCTAGAAAGCTTTGTAAGAAGCCTACCCACTTAGATAAGCAGCATGGCTCAGTGGATAGAGCATGGGCTTTGGAGTCAAAGGTCATGGGTTCAAATCCTGGCTCCTCCACTTGTCAGCCGTGTGACTTTGGGCAAGTCACTCAACTTCTCTAGGCCTCAGTTCCCTCATCTGTAAAATGGGGATGAAGTTTGTAAGCCCCCCGTGGGACAACTTGATCACCTTGTATCCTTCCCAGCGCTTAGAACAGTGCACTTAGAACATAGTAAGCACTTAATAAGTACCATAATTATTATTATTATTGTTAAGTGTTTTGGAGGAGTAGTCTGGGCTGCAGGTGGAATCCTAGCTCAGCAATAGGCCTGATGACCCAGGATTCCTTCCTGCTCTTAAATCCCAGGTTGTCTTATGAGTAATTTGGGGCTCCTCTTTCCAGGCAGCAAATTGTTGAAGAATTCCAGATTTGCTTCCTCCCTTTGGAGTTCCTTGAAAATATAGTGGAAAAGGAGAAAAAAGGTGTATGTGGACCAAAGAAAAATGTACTAGAACAAAATATGTCTGTTTCCTTCTCTATATCTGAAGTGCTGAGCTTCTCAAACTGATGGGCAAATTCCAGAAGACATTTTCTTCAAAATGTGGTACCCTGGAGAGTAAATGGATGAAGGAGGCAATGCTGGGAACCTACCCCTTCTCTGTGCCTCAGTTAACTCATCTTTAAAATGGGGATTAAGACAGTGAGCTCCATATGGGACGGAGATGGTGTCCAACCTAATTGGCTTGTATCTATCCCAGTGCTTAGTACAGTACTTGACACATAGTAAGTGCTTAACAAATTCCATAATCATTATTATTATTACACAGAACCTTATTCATTGTTCAAGTGACCAAGAACTAAATGACTTCACATTCCAATAGATTAAAACAGATCATAATATGCTGTAGCTTGCTACCACTGGGTGATTGTCCAGGTCCAGCTTGGATGAGAAATTGTAATAGAGCTGATGATCCAAAGATGGTCTCTCCAGATTCCATCTGGTAGGAATCACTGACCTGTGATTTTAAAGATGACACAATTACTAAAAAATTTACTATGTGCAAAGCACTAAAATGGAGCCAAGATAATCTGGTCCCACATGGGGATCACATTCTAAGTAGGGTATATCTATATTCTATATATAGATGCATATCTATTCTATTTATTTTATTTTGTTAGTATGTTTGGTTTTGTTTGGTTTTGTTCTCTGTCTCCCCCTTTTAGACTGTGAGCCCAATGTTGGGTAGGGACTGCCTCTATATGTTGCAAATTTGTACTTCCCAAGCGCTTAGTACAGTGCTCTGCACATAGTAAGCGCTCAATAAATATGATTGGTTAAGGTGGAGAGCAGGTAGGTCACATTTCTTGAGCACAGGAATTTGAGAAGTACACAGGAAAGAAATGGGCAGAGAATGTGACTGTTATTGTAATGTACTCTCTCAAAAGCTTAGTACAGTGCTATGCCCACAGTGAGTGCTTAATTGAATAATAAATATGATTGAATGAACAGGTATTGAATCCCCATTTTGCAGGTGAGGCAACTGAGGCACAGAGAAGTTAAGTGACTTGCCCAAGTTCACACAGCAGGCAAGTGGCGGAGCTGAGATTAGGACCCACTCCTCTGACTCATAGGCCCGTGCTCTTTCCTCTAGGCAATACTGCTTTTCTAATTAATTAATGGAAAGATTTCAACTGCCTGTGTGAGTTGGCTTAAAAGTAGTAGAGGTCATATTTCTTGAGCCCAGGAGTTTGGGAAGTACATAGTAAAGAAGTGGTGAGGGAATGTGACTCTTCATTATTGTAATCTCCCAAGCACTTAGCAGCGCTCTGCACACAAATATGATTGATTGAACGAATGAATGAATAAATGAATGAAGTGGCACATTTTGTGCGCAAAAGGAGCTTACACTCTAATTGGGGAAGATAAGTCAGTAGCATTCTGTGGTGCCCATGAAAGCAGAGTTCAATGCAGAGCTACTGCTTTTAGTGGAATAATTTGTAGGAAGGTGAAGAATAGGGAAGCAGAATGGTCTAGTGGATAGAGCACAGGCCTGGGAGTCAGAAAGACCTGGTTTCTAATCCCAGCTCTGCTATTTGTCTGCTGTGTGACCTTGGGTAAGTCACTTAACTTCTCTGTGCCTCAGTTCCCTCATCTGTAAAATGGGAATTAAGAATGTGAGCCCTATGTGGGAGAGGGGCTGTGTCCAACCCGATTATCTTGTATCTACCCCAGAGCTTAGTACAGTGCCTGGCATATAATAAGCACTTAATAAATTCCATTATAAAAATGAAATTGTGTTTTTTTTAAGGTGAAAACCCTATCATAATAATGATGATGCTATTTATTAAGTGTTTATCAAGGTCACAGTGCAGGCAAGTGATGGAATCCAGACTAGAACCCAGATTCCTGATTCCCAAGTCCCCTGTTCTTTCCTCTTCTCCCCGTGTTCAAATAGAATGGCAATTTTCTTCTTTAAAAACAGTAAAGGAATTCAGTATCCTTGCAAGGTGCCAGAAAGGAATCCCTTAGAAGGGGGGCATCCAAGTTTTTTTTCAATAGTAGGTCACATGACCAGAAATTCATATGTGTGGGCCACATGTAATTTTTTTTAAATTGCTAATAGTGGTGAAGAATAGCCTGTTAGCCATTCAAAATCATAGCTTTTTAGCAGTAATAAACTTTTTTAAAAAGTAAAAACTGAGCCAATTCAGATCACATTACAGTATTTCAGGTCATGATGTAATTGTAGTAGAATTAAACTTGAACAGCTCAAAATTTTGTAATTAATTACATTCAGCTTCAATTACAATTGCTAATTGGTACGAGCCTGGTAGCATGACACCTAGCGGCAAGTGCTTAAATAATGGTAGTGATGGCAGTTGGTTAGACCCTATTAGCTTAGTAGCTTATGTACACAAGCTAATTGGGCTAAAAAAAAAAACAAACCTTTTTTTTTAAACATGTCAAGTGGACCGCACGCTGCGATTAAATGGGCTGTATGTTAGACGCCTGAGCCCCAGGGACTTCTATCAATCAGTCAATAGTATTTACTAAGCGTTTGGTGCAGAGCACTGTTCTAAGCAATTGGGAGAGTACAATACAATAGCATCGGTAGACATGATCTCTGCCTTCTAGAAGCTTGTATTTTAGTTGGGGGAGAAAGACATGAAAATAAATTGCAGATAGAGGAAGCTACAGAGTACAAGGGTATGTACATAAGAGCTGTGGGGTTGGCCTTGGAGAGAGTATCAACGGCTTAACCTTTTCCTCAGAGCAATAATGGGAGAGAATCATAGGGTCAGGATGATGGATCAGATTCAGATTCAGATCGAGGCATAAGAATCAAAAGAAGTTGGCCTTCTACCCTACCTATTGATGCAGAAAAATTGCTCTCTGTGTGTGTGTGTGTGTGTGTGTGTGTGTGTGTGTGTGTGTGTGTGTGTGTGTGTGTGTACACCCACATATCTCTAAAAGTGCTCAAAATGGTGGTACCCATCTGCCTGGGATTGGCTCATGTGAATAACATTAGAAGGTCATAAATTCTAATCCCGGCTCTGCCACTTGTCTTATGTTTGGCATTGGGCAAGTCACTTAACTTCTCTGTGCCTGTTATAGCATCTGTAAAATGGGGATTAAAACTGTGGGCCCCATGCGGGACAGGGACTGTGTCCCACCTGATTTGCTTGTATCGACCCCACAGCTTAGTACAGTGCCAGGCACACAGTAAGTGCTTTACAAATACCATTATTATTATTATTATTATCATTATCCCAAAGAGCAAGTCCCAAAACCTTGCATGTTACTGTGCAGTTCCCAACAGCACTGTTTCAGCATCCTGTACCCTGGCAGGTATTTCTTTTCACTACACCTAAGGGAAGTAAAGTGCCCCCTCCGTTTTCCAGAGGAAGAACCTGGGGCCCCAAGAGCTTGCCCAGATCTTGCCTGAGGCTGCTCAGCAAGTCCTTGTGGTTAGAAGCCCAGTACTCTCTGACTCCTGACCTTGCCTTGGGCTACAGTTTCATTCAGTGACATAGGACTTGGATTGCACGGGACAACTATATTAAGAAAAATCGAGTCCAATTCTATTTTCCTGCAAAAGTCCTAGTGCAGTGACCAACCTAATGGGAATGTTTGCACACTGCAGGACTGCCTAGCCTTTTTTGAAGCTCTTGCCTCTGAGTTCATCCTCAAAAGCTTGGTTGTCTTCCCACTTAGCTATTAGAATTCAGTTTTCCCCTGCTACATCACTTTCAACCACTACTCCGTTATCATCATGTATGGCCCCATGAAAATCCCCAGAAAATAGGCCAGTTTTCAGGGAGTGAGCTATCTCAGCATCCCCTAGGGAACAAGTGCCAATCACACAGATGCACCAGTGAGGAAGTACATCATGCAAGCATGCAGTCTCACAGCAAAAGGCATCCTTTCTCCTGGCCCACATGCTCAATTGTGATAAAAAACATTCCGGATAGTAATTGCCCCTAATATTTGCCAGATAATGGTTCAAGTATCATTAGGGCTTCAAGGCCCAAGCAGATTCCGTGAAGGTTTTTTTCAACTGGCCATTCAGTTTGCCCTGAGAAGGCATGGCCAAAAGGATATTTTCCTTCTTTCTTCTGAAATAACCGTGGACCAGGTTTATCTCTCAGAATCTGAAAGTCAATTCTCATTAAAGCCTGCATGGTACAGGGCTCTGTTCAATCCTGTCTACAGTGAGAATCCTCAGGCAGACTTTCAGATTTTCCCAAATTTCCAATCCCCTCCATTCCAGGTTGCAAGGAACCTCTTCCCTTTCTCCTGCCTTTATCCTGTGCACAAATCCAGCACATGTCACGGGGAGGATAAATCCCAAAGCAGTTATTGTTTCCAAGCTTGTGGCATGATAAGCCTACATTTTAGTTACATCTTTAGCAATAAGTATTTCCTTTGGAATACTTTCAAGCTCACTAAAGTCATTCCACTATTTAAATATAGAACAGTAACATATTTTAATAATCATGCCCTGGAGTATAGTTTTTCCTGTTGCATGAAAAAATAATGGTCAAAACAGCCCTCAGTCGATTGTAAAAATAATGAAAAGAAATCCAAGCCAGTGGGTCTTCTGATCACGTTATACTACCTTAGCTGCAGTAATTGATCTTTAAATTAACACACTTTCCCCAGTGCCAGATCCAGATAATAGTCTGCTGCAATTCTTCTTCATTTTCCAGAGGCTTTCAGGAATCAGAAGGTTGCTTCCACAGTTGAGTGAGGGACAAGGGCTGTTCCATTTTCAACCTTGAATCAAGCCACTGGCAGGATGGACAATTGGTTCCCTCAATTTTTAAGATTCACAAAGGAACCTAGGAGGTCATTCAGCCCAATCCCCTGCCTTCAGGTAGAACATATCCTGAGCCAAATTCTACCTCACCTGTGAGAAGGGCTTTTAAAGGGTGATAGAAATGGGAATTGTTATTGATTAAAAACCAAGAGAACATTCGGCTTTTAGAAGGTGTTTATAAGCCTTTGAGATGCCTTGGGTGATTGAGTTTGCTGGAAGTAGTAATTTCCTTCAAATGGATTTGAATTCACTTGCCTACTCCTCCTCACTGAGCTAGACTTCCTGGAATCCCTTCTAGCCCTGCTTGAAAAAGACAAATCCTCTTGGGCTGGTTTGCGGTGAGATTTCACAGACACAAAGAGTGAGAGCTCTATCATTGATGCAAACATGCCTGAATTTTCTGAATGTTGGCTTAATAATCCTGCAGTTCAGTGCAGTAGGTAGAGTATAAGAGGTCATGACCTTCAGTCCTGTTGCTGAGAACTGAATCTCCTTTCGCTTGATGGATGCAGAGGAATGCCTACATTGAAAATTCCAGACCCAGAATTAATTAGCTCATCTTTAGCCAGGCATTCAGAAACCTGATGCAGATACCTTTGAAGACTAAACTCTGAAGCAGTGAAATGGTTAACTGCTCCTTTTATCCAAGGGAATGATTAATCCAAACCCACAAGGTTAAGTCAAGATTTTTCCAGTTATAGTATTTTTGAAAAAAACATAAAAACATTCAGTATTAAGGTCATATATTTTTCCTGTTGTCAAACTCTCATTCTAATAAATGGCATGAGAACCTAAAATATGAAGCAGCCTGGCCTAGTGGAAAAAACACAGGCCTGGGAGTAAGAAGGACCTGGGTTCTAATCCAACCTCTGCCACTTACCTACTGGGTTACCTTGGGTGAGTCACTTCACTTCTCTGTGCTTCAGTTATCTCATCTGTAAAATGAGGATTAAGGCTGTAAGCCCCATGTGTGATATGGACTGTGTCTAACCTAATTAGCTTATGTCTACTGCAGTTCTTAGTATTGTGCCTGGCACATACTAAGGGTTTAACAAGTACTATTTTTTTAAAAAAAGCATAAAAACCTAAGAAGGAAAATATCCCTGCCTTTCAATTATGATTTAGGTGAGTTTATTTTTAAGTTCAAATTATGGATAACCACAAAAATATAATAATGATGGTATTTGTTAAGCACTTACTGTGTGCCAGGTACTGTATTAAGTGCTGGGATAGATACAAGCAATTGGCTCACAGTCTCAATTCCCATTTTACAGATGAGGTAAATGAGGCCAGAGAAGTAAAGGTCTGACCTCCCCAAAGTCACTCCCCCCCTTCTCCAACCCCCTGGCTCTCAACACTCTCTGCTACTCTCCCATCCTTCCCAGCAGTATCCTCAGAGGAGCTCTCCTCCCTCCTCTCAAGTGCTACTCCAGCCACCTGTGCTTCCGACCCAATTCCCTCTCATCTCATGAAATCTCTCGCTCCATCCCTTCTCCCCTCCTTAACTTCCATCTTTAACCGCTCACTCTCCACTGGTTCCTTCCCCTCTGCCTTCAAACATGCCCATGTCTCTCCCATCCTAAAAAAACCCTCTCTTGACCCCACCTCACCTTCTAGTTATCGCCCCATATCCCTCCTACCATTCCTTTCCAAACTCCTTGAACGAGTTGTCTACACGCGCTGCCTCGAATTCCTCAACACCAACTCTCTCCTCGACCCCCTCCAGTCTGGCTTCCGTCCCCTACATTCCACGGAAACTGCCCTCTCAAAGGTCACCAATGACCTCCTGCTTGCCAAATCCAACGGCTCATACTCTATCCTAATCCTCCTCGACCTCTCAGCTGCCTTCGACACTGTGGACCACCCCCTTCTCCTCAACATGCTATCCGACCTTGGCTTCACAGACTCTGTCCTCTCCTGGTTCTCCTCTTTTCTCTCCGGTCGTTCATTCTCAGTCTCTTTTGCAGGCTCCTCATCCCCCTACCATCCCCTTACTATGGGGGTTCCCCAAGGTTCAGTTCTTGGTCCCCTTCTGTTCTGGATCTACACTCACTCCCTTGGTGACCTCATTCGCTCCCGCGGCTTCAACTATCATCTCTACGCTGATGACACCCAAATCTACATCTCTGCCCCTGCTCTCTCCCCCTCTCTCCAGGCTTGCATCTCCTCCTGCCTTCAGGACATCTCCATCTGGATGTCTGCCCGCCACCTAAAACTCAACATGTCCAAGACTGAACTCCTTGTCTTCCCTCCCAAACCCTGCCATCTCCCTGACTTTCCCATCACTGTTGACGGCACTACCATTCTTCCCGTCTCACAAGCCCACAACCTTGGTGTCATCCTCGACTCCGCTCTCTCATTCACCCCTCACATCCAAGCCGTCACCAAAACCTGCCGGTCTCAGCTCCGCAACATTGCCAAGATCCTTTCCTTTCCATCCAAACTGCTACCCTGCTCGTTCAAGCTCTCATCCTATCCCATCTGGACTACTGCATCAGCCTTCTCTCTGATCTCCCATCCTCGTGTTTCTCCCCACTTCAATCCATACTTCATGCTGCTGCCCGGATTGTCTTTGTCCAGAAATGCTCTGGGCGTGTTACTCCCCTCCTCAAAAATCTCCAGTGGTTACCAATCAATCCGTGCATCAGGCAGAAACTCCTCACCCTGGGCTTCAAGGCTGTCCATCACCTCGCCCCCTCCTACCTCACCTCACTTCTCTCCTTCTCCAGCCCAGCCCGCACCCTCCGCTCCTCTGCCGCTAATCTCCTCACTGTGCCTCATTCTCACCTGTCCCGCCGTCGACCCCCGGCCCACGTCATCCCCCTGGCTTGGAATGCCCTCCCTCCCCACATCCGCCAAGCTAGCTCTCTTCCTCCCTTCAAGGCCCTACTGAGAGCTCACCTCCTCCAGGAGGCCTTCCCAGACTGAGCCCCCTCCTTCCTCTCCCCCTCTCCCCCCCTCCACCCCCTCGTCTTACCTCCTTCCCCTCCCCACAGCACCTGTATATATGTATATATGTTTGTACATATTTATTACTCTATTTATTTTACTTGTACATATCTATTCTATTTATTTTATTTTGTTAATATGTTTGGTTTTGTTCTCTGTCTCCCCTTCTAGACTGTGAGCCCACTGTTGGGCAGGGACTGTCTCTATATGTTGCCAACTTGTACTTCCTAAGCACTTAGTACAGTGCTCTGCACACAGTAAGCGCTCAATAAATACGATTGATTGATTGATTGATTAAAGTGACTTGCCCAAGGTCACAGCAGACAAGCAGCTGAGCCAGGACCAAATTCCCCTGAATGCCTGACTCTCCCTGTCACCATTTCTTCATTCCATTGGAAATAGAACCCAAATCCAGGCTGCTTTTGCATAATCACAAGTGTGGGAAGAATCCCCTGAACCATTGGCTAAATGGCTGTGGGCTGATAATTGGCTCAGCTATTTTTGTCTGCAGTTATTAGCCTGTCAGGACATATACATTTTTGAAATCATTACGTCCTCCTGCAGCGCTTTCATATCAGCCGCTGACAGTTCAGGTGACATCACGGTCTTAAGAAGAAGGGGGAAACTGAACCCCAACAGGGACGCCTGGCAACTGGGTTGAAGTTTTAAGTGTCTGGGAAGGCTTAAGAGGAGACGAATCTTTTGACTTGCTTTTGTTGTTATAATACTCTTCCCAAAATTGAAAATGGCAAGTTTTCTTGTTAACAAAGTGATTTCTGCTTTTGGTGCTTCCATGCTGTACTCTAGTAACTGGACTACAAATCAGTCTCTGCCTTAAGAATGGAAAATCAGGGCAGTGGTAGGGAAAAACTGAGGCCAGACTCCCCTATTATAAACTACTTCTTCATCTTTGCAGACCTGAACCAGACTCTTCCTCATTCATTCATTCATTCAATCGGATTTATTGAGTGCTTACTGTGTGCAGAGCACTGTACTAAGCACTTGGGAAGTACAAGTTGGCTACATATAGAGGTGGTCCCTACCCAACAACGGGCTCACAGTCTAGAAGGGGTAGACAGACAACAAAACAAAACATGTGGACAAGTGTCATATCATCAGAATAAATAGAAGTAAAGCTAGATGCACATCATTAACAAAATAAATAGAATAGTAAATATGTACAAGTAAAATAAATAGAGTAATAAATCTGTACAAACATATATACAAGTGCTGTGCGGAGGGGAAGGAGGTAGGGTGGGGCAGATGGGGAGGAGGTGAGGAAAAAGGGGGTTCAATCTGGGAAGGTATCCTGGAGGAGGTGAGCTCTCAGTAGGGCTTTGAAGGGAGAAAGAGAGCTAGCTTGGTGGATGTGCAGAGGGAGGGCATTCCAGGCCAGGGGGATAGAGCATGGGCCTGGGAGTCAGAAGGTCATGGGTTCTAATCCTGGTTCCACCACTTGTCTGCTGTATGACCTTTGGCTAGTCATTTCGCTTCTCTGTGTCTCCTTTACCTCATCTGTAAAGTGGGGATTGAGACCGTGAGCCCTAGGTGGGACAGGGACTGTGTCCAGCCTGATTTGCTTCTATCCATCCCGGCACTTAGTACAGTGCCTGGCACATAACAAATACCACATTTATTTTTATTTTTATTACTTGGGAATGCTGGCTAGGAGTTCATTTTATATCTGAGTCTCCACAGAAAGTGAGCTAGTTGCCCAGTCCAGCTAATTACTCAATTTTTACTTTGTTCTTTGAAAGCTTAAAGCATTGACTGCTTTGTACTATTTTGCCATTAAGTTCTCCCACTTGCTTACTTGAGAAAGCTGAATATTTCCTCCGGGAACCATTGCCTTTGACCAGGAATGAAGCCCAGCCTCCCTTTGTGGGTTAGGATTAATAATCACCCTTTTGTGGGCAGGGAATGTATATTTATTGTTATACTGTACTCTCCCAAGTGCTTAGTACAGTGCTCTGCACACAGTAGGCACTCAATAAATACGATTGACTGTATACAGTATTTCATCTAACCTCTCAGCAACTTCTTCAACCCTGTTTCATTTTACTCTCCCAAGCACGTAGTACAGTGCTCTGCACACAGTAAGTGCTCAAAAAATGATTGATTCCTGAGGGTTAAGGGATTTTTCTCCCACATTGTATGCCTAGAGGTATTTTTATTTATTTATTTTTAATGGTATTTGTTAGTCTTAACCCCCTTTTACACATGAGGTAACTGAGGCACAGGGAAGTGAATTGCCCAAGATCACACAGCAGATGAGTTGTGGAGCCGGGATTAGAATAATAATAAAAATAATAATAATGGCATTTTGTTGAGCACTTATGTGTCAGGAACTGTACTAAATGCTGGGGTGGATACAAGATAATCGGGTTGGACACAGTCCCTGTCCCACATGGGGCTCATGGTCTTAATCCCCATTTCACATCTGAGGTAGCTGAGGCACAGAGAAATTGTGACTTGCCCAAGGTCACACAACAGACAAGCAGCAGAGTCAGAATTAGAACCCAGGTCCTTCTGACTTGCAGGCCCATGCTCTATCCACTGGGGCACACTGCTCTTTTAACAAGAGCATCTGGAACTACGAGACCAAGTAAGTCGGGCGGGGCGGGTGGGATCCCGTGGCTCCGCGGAAAGAGTTTGAGCAAGTCACTTCACTTCTCTGGGCCTCAGTTACCTCATCTGTGAAATGGGGATGAAGACTGTGAGCCCCCCTGGGGACAACCTGATCACCTTGTAACCTCCCTAGCACTTAGATCAGTGCTTTGCACATAGTAAGAGCTTAATAAATGCTATCAAGAAAAAAAAAAAGAGCCCGGGCTTGGAAGTCAGAGATCGTGTGTTCGAATTCCGACTCTGCCACTTGTCAGCTGATGACTTCGGGCAAGCCACTCGGCCTTTCGGTGCCTCATCTGGAAAATGGGGATTAAGACTGTGAGCCCCACGGGGGACAACCTGATTACTTTGTATCTACCCAGATAAGCAGCGTGGCTCATTGGAAAGAGCACGGGCTTTGGAGTCAGAGGTCATTGGTTCAAATCCCGGCTCTGCCAATTGTCAGCTGTGTGACTTTGGGCAAGTCACTTAACTTCTCTGTGCCTCAGTTACCTCATATGTAAAATGGGGGTTAAGATTGTGAGCCCCCTGTGGGACAACCTGATCACCTTGTAACTTCCCCAGCACTTAGAACAGTGCTTTGCACATAGTAAGTGCTTAATAAATGCCATTATAAAAACAAGGACATGGGGCAGCTGTTAGGCTTGCGAGGATTTTCAGTGTCACTCCTGAAGCTGGGATACGCCTTCCTTGAGTGTCTGAGGTGTTATTTTTTTCCTTCTCAGTAAAAATACTGTTGACTTTAGGTGCTTGTTGGATCTTGTCATTGGCAAGTGCTATCCATGTTGGGTGGGGGATTCTGGAAAAAGTGATCATTCCTGGAGAATAATTTGTTTTATTGAAAATGAGCACAACATATAGTGCCCAAGGCAGGGCCTGGGACTGATATCTTAAGCTTGTTATGGGCAGAGTACCTTGACTACTAGTTCTGTTTTAGTGTACTCTTCCAAGCATTTAGTACAGTGCTGTGCACACAGGAAATGCTCAGTAAATACAATTGATTTCATATATTTATGCTGGAGATTCCAGCGACAGGGAATTTTTAAATTGTGGCTGATCTGATTCTTACCCTTCTTGTGACATCTGTGTAATTGAGATGGGTGGAGAGGACACCAGAAATCACTTTTAGTCTTAGACTAGGGTAGGGACTTTTAAGATGGAGCAAGACACACCAATCCCCCCCCCACCCCCCTTTATCAATTCCCCCTAATCAAGAAAAAAAAAAAGTAGCCCTTGTACTCTAAAGCAGACTGCCATGTAAGCAATGGCTCGAGGCATTTGCCTGAAAGTTAATGAAGAATTCAGTTTCTGGACCTTAAGAAATTGAAATATAGTAATAGTAATGTTAGTATTTATTAAAGACTTTGTGATAGGCACTGTATTAAGCGCTGAGGTGTATACAAGCAAATTGGTTTGGACACAGTCCCTGTTCCACCTGGGACTCAATCTCAGTCCCCGTTTTACAGATGAGGTAACTGAAGCCAAGAGAAGTGAATTGACTTTCCCAAGGTCATACAGCAGATAAGTGCTTAGAACAGTGCTTTGTACATAGTAAGCACTTAATAAATGTCATTATTATTATTATTATTAAGTGATGGAGCCGGGATTAGAACCCATGACCTTCTGACTCCCGGGCCCATGCTCTGTCCGCTACACCATGCTGCAAAAGTACTCAGCCAGACAGTCCCTGCATCTTCACTCTACTGGTTCATGTTTGTAGTAATGATAATAATACAATAATGATGGTACTTGTTAAGCACTTACTATGTGCCTAGCACTGTTCTAAACACTGGGGTGGATACAAGGTTATCAGATTGTCCCACGTGGGGCTCACATTTTTTTAATCCCCATTTTACAGATGAGGTAACAGGCACAGAGAAGTTAAGTGACATGCCTAAAGTCGCACTGCAGGCAGGTGGCTGAGCCGGAATTAGAACCCACGTCCTCTGACTCCCAAGCCCCTGCACTTAGAGGAAAGATGGGATGGGGCAAGAATCAAGGAAGACCTTCAGGGATGTTTTTCAGGTTTCTTATTTGGGAATGACTGATCTGCAGGCAAGGTCCAGTTGGGTGTTTATTGTGACCTTCAGTTAAGTGTCAATTTGCTAATCAAGTGCCTATTGTGTTTTCTAAAGCAAATTTCTATGCTACCTTAATTTTTTTCAATGATTTCCCCCTTTCTCTTTGTTACGTTCCACGCTTTGCAATTTACAGTGGAATTCCTAGACTCTAGAATGATTGACTAAAGTCTTTTGAAATGGTCTTCATTTATGTTACCTTAACAGAGGTCGTTTAAAATAACTGGAGACCTGAAATGGCTTATTAGCTTTGGAATTTTGGTACAAAGCTTCTTTGTGGGCAGGATTTGCTAGGGCAGGAGGTCTGTATTGAAATAATTTGCTCATCAGATGACCCAGAAGCAGAGGGATCTGCAAAAGACAAGACAGGCCGCCTTGTTCATTTTGGTCCATTCACTCTGTAGTGGTTGGATTGTGTGTCTGTAATTAAAGGATCTCAGTGCAAAAAACATTTGACAACATGGTCATCCGAGTGAACAGCCCTGAGGCAGCGACCCGTGTGCCTGAGCAGAACTTGGAAGGGAGCTGGAGATGGAGCATGGAAGATCCTTTTGTTGATGTTTGGTGACTTTTTCACTTACAAATGTATAAGCACTGCACAGGGCAGGCCCCTAGGAGGGGAACGTTTTCAGAAGTGGCCACTGAGGTAACTTGAACAGAGTGGCAGGGAGGCATTGGTCACACAGTTGAGGTCCCAATAAGAGCAGTCAGTCATTCATTCAACTGTATTTACTAAGCGCTTATTGTGTGCAGAGCACTGTACTAAGTGCTTGGAAGAATACAGTACAATAAGAAACAGACACATTCCCTGCCCACAAGGAGCTTACAGTCTAGGAAGACAACACTTAGGATAAGAAAAGCGAAATGGAGGGAGAGATTTTTTTTTTTAAGTGAGCAACCCTGCTCTGTTCTCCTCCACGTAGCTGTTCAGAGTCCCCCCACAAAGCTGCAGTCTCTGGGCCAACGTGATTGAGGGATCTTACTTCCTCCCCTTCATTCATTCATTCATTCATTCAATCGTATTTATTGAGCGCTTACTGTGTGCAGAGCACTGTACTAAGCGCTTGGGAAGTACAAGTTGGGTTGTAATTCTCAGCTGGGCTCAGAATTGGAAGCCAGTAGTTCTGGAGACTTCTCTTGAAGAAGTAATAGATGTATTTATTTATAATCTACTTTATGTGAAGCACTGTCCTATGTGCTGAGAATAAAGATTCACAGGAGAGGATTAGCCCTTCCAGAGGCTAGTCACCTAAGAATACGCAAGAAGGAGTGTGGTGACAGACACAACAGGAAAGGTGAATCAATCAATCAGTGATACTTATTGAGCCCTTCCTGTATGCAGAGCATTGTTCTAAGCTCTTGGTAGAGTGAAATAATATAAATACAAAACAGTATAAAAGAAAAACATCCGAGTCCAACTTGTTTCGGGCAGGGAATGTGTCTATCTGTTGTTATTTTGTCCCCTCCCAAATGCTTAGTACAGTGCTCTGCATACAGTAAGTGCTAGGTAAATACAATTGAATGATAGAATAAAAGGAGACCAGCAGGGGCAGTTCTGTTCCAACTAAAGCCAATATTCTAAACATATGGAGAGGCCACCCACTGCAGCTGCTTAATTCCCTCCAAGCCCTTCCGCAAGCATCATTAATTCATTCAATTGTATTTATTGAGCACTTACTGTGATCATTCATTCATTCAATTGTATTTATTGAGCGCTTACTGTGTTCAGAGCACTGTACTAAGCGCTTGGGAAGTACAAGTTGGCAACACATAGAGACGGTCCCTACCCAACAGTGGGCTCACAGTCTAGAAGGGGGAGACAGAGAACAAAACATATTAACAAAATAAAATAAATAGAATATGTACAAGTAAAATAGAGTAATAAATATGTAAAAACATACATACATATATAGAGGTGCTGTGGGGAAGGGAAGGAGGTAAGGTGGGGAGGATGGAGAGAGGGAGGAGGGGGAGAGGAAGGAGGGGGCTCAGTCTGGGAAGGCCTTCTGGAGGAGGTGAGCTCTCAGTAGGGCCTTGAAGGGAGGAAGAGAGCTAGCTTGGCGGAAGGGCAGAGGGAGGGCATTCCAGGCCAGGGGGATGACGTGGGCCTGGGGGTCGACGGCGGGACAGGCGAGAACGAGGCACGGTGAGGAGATTAGTGGCAGAGGAGTGGAGGGTGTGGGCTGGGCTGTAGAAGGAGAGAAGGGAGGTGAGGTAGGAGGGGGCGAGGTGATGGAGAGCCTTGAAGCCAAGAGTGAGGAGTTTCTGCCTGATGCATAAGTTGATTGATCAGAGGTAGGTTGATCAGAGCACTGTACTAGCACTTGGAAGAGTACAGTACAATAAACAGTCACATTCCCTGCCCACAATGATCTCAAAGTCTAGAGTGAAAGAGACAGACATCAATACAGATAAATAAAATTACAGATATGTACATAAGTACCCTGGGGCTGGGATGGGGAAAGAGCAAAAGGAGCAACTCAGGGTGACACAGAAGGGAGTGGGAGATGAGGAAAAGTGGGGGTTAGTCAGGGAAGGCCTCTTGGAGGAGATGTGCCTTCAGTAAGGCTTTGAAACCGGGGAGGTGGGGGGAGTACTTGTCTGTAGGATTTGAGATGGGGATGGCATTCCAGGCCCGAAGCAGGATGTGGGCTAGTGGTTGGTGGTGAGACAAGAGAGATCCAGGCACAATGAGAAGGTTAGCACTAGAGGAGCAAAGTGTGCAGGCTAGGTTGTGGAAGGAGAGAAGTGAGGTGGGAGGGGGCAATGTGACAGTGCTTTAAAGCCAATGTTGAGGAGATTTTGTTTGATGTGGACATGGATGGGCAGCCACTGGAGTTTTTTGAGGAGCGGGGTGACATGTCCTGAACGTTTTTATAGAAAAATGATTTGGGGAGCAGAGTGAAGTATGGACTGGAGTGGGGAGAGACAGAAGGCTGGGAGGTTGCAAGGAGGCTGATGCAGTAATCCAGGAGGGATAGGATAAGTTATTGTATTAACCTGGTAGCAGTTTGGATGGAGAGGAAAGGGTGGATTTTAGCTATGTTGTGAAGGAGGGACCAACAGAATTTAGTAATGGATTGAATATATGGGTTGAATGAGAGAGAGGAGACGAGGATAATGCCAAGGTTATGGGTTTGGGAGACAGGAAGAATGGTGATGCTGTTTTCAGTGATGGGCAAGTCAAGGGGAGGACAGGGTTTGGGTGGGAAAATAAGGAGCTTTGTTTTGGACTTGTTAAGTTTGAGGTAATGAGATGACATCCAAGCAGAGATTTCTTGAAGGCAGAAAGAGATGTGAGTCTAGAGGGAGAGTGATCAGGGCAGGAGTTGTAGATTTGGGTATCATCCACATAGAGGTGGTAGTTGAGGTGGTAATGAATTGACACGTGTCCACATGTTTTGTTTTGTTGTCTCTCTCCCCCTTCTAGACTGTGAGCCTATTTTTGGGTAGGGACTGTCTCTGTATGTTGCCAACTTGTACTTCCAAAGTGCTTAGTACAGTGATCTGCACACAGTAAGCGCTCAATAAATACGATTGATTGAATGAATAAATGAATGAATGAATGCGTTCTCCAAGGCAGTGGGTGTAGGTGGAGAATAGAAGGGGACCCAGAACTGAATCACATTGGGTATAGGGAGCCTGGGTGGCACGGTGAGAGGGCAGCAGGACTTCACGATGATTTTGCTTAGCAGTCCAGGGAAGACTTTCCATATTTTTGGTAGAATTTATCAAGCAATTATTCAGTAGTATTTATGCATTCATTCAGTCGTATTTAGCGAGTGCTTACTGTGTACAGAGCACTGTACTAAGTACTTGGAAGAGTACAAAGCAAAAATAGACACATTCCCTTCCCACAAGGAGCTTTTAGTCTAGAGGGGATGGAAGGCCAACATTAATATAAATAAATTCTAGATACGTACAGAAGTGCTGGCAGGACTTCTTGTGTGCAGAGCACTATACTTACTAAGTGCTTGGGAGAGTATAATACAGTTGGGTTGGTAGGCTTGACTCCTGCCCACAGGGAGCTTACATTCTAGTGGGGAAGGTGGACATTAAAATAAATTTTAGGTAGGGGAAGAAGCAAAGGATAAGCATATGTGCATAAGGGCTGTGGGGTTGGGGAGAGCACCTAATTGTTTAAAGGGAACATATCCAAGGACAAAGGCTACATAGAAGAGAGGGTTGGGGGATGGGAGGTAAATCAGGGAAGGCTTTTTGGAGGAGATATGATTTTAGTAGGGCTTTGAAGATAGGGACAGTGATGGTTGGTAGGGTAGAGGTGGGTGGTTATAGCCTCTGCTGCTTCTGCAGCTTCTGGGACTTAGCCAGCTTTAGGAGAAATGTCATTGCAGATAGGTTCGCTAGACATTACTGTTGCAGGGTTTCCACCCACTACCGTACCCTGAGGGCACTAGGGCAGATGGGTGAACTAGGCTTGAATCATATTTGGATTTCTCCTTCCCTTCCTTTGGACCTCACTCTCCTGTAGCTTGTGCACTTATTTGAAATAACCCAGCCCCATGGTTTGTTGCTCACAGAGGGCTAGGTTTGTTATCTTCATTTCTTACCTTATTTCGTTCTCTATCCTTGAAGTTCCACAGCCCCATTTAGTTATTATAAAAGCAGTAAGGTATTTACCTTCCTCTGGTGCTGTGATCATCCAGGGTTATTAGTCAGTGCATGTTGTACCTACATGCTTTTGCTTCCCAGGGGCTGGTGAATAGATTTATTTCATCCTCAATCAATCAATCAATCAGTCGTATTTATTGAGCGCTTACTGTGTGCAGAACACTGTACTAAGCACTTGGGAAGTACAAGTTGGCAACATATAGAGACGGTCCCTACCCAACAGTGGGCTCACAGTCTAGAAGGGGGAGACAGAGAACAAAATAAAACATATTAACAAAATAAAATAAATAGAATAAATACTCCATTTTGGAAACTTACCTTTTTGTAAAAAAAACACATAAATGAGGTGGGGAAACTGGTGTTTTTAAGGAGTAATCAGAAGCTAGGAGGCTTTGTGAATCACTCAGAGCTGTCTGTGGGAAGTAGAGGATCAGGTGGAATACTCAGAAGCAAATGCTTTTGGAAAGAATAAAAGGAAATCAGGCTGATATTTTATCACTGCTGAGCACGGCCCCTGACCGAGCCTGTCGTAAGGCTGTAAGCTGAAACTTATTTTGTATCTGTCTTCCTGTCTAGACTGCAAGCTCCTAGAGGGCAGAGATAATGTCTTCTAGCTAGTGTATTTTCCCAAATGCTTAGTGCAGTGCTCTGCACATAGCAGTAGGTGCACAATAAATACTGTTGATAGTGGATAGAGTACATGCCTGGGAGTCAGAAGGACATGAGTTCTAATCCCAGCTCCGCCACTTGTCTGGTCTGTGACTGTGGGCAAGTCACTTAACTTCTCTGTGCCTCAGTTACCTCATTTGTAAAATGAGGATTGAAACTGGGAGCCCTATGTGAGATAGGCACCGTGTCCAACCAATTATCTTATATCTACCCCAGCACATAGTACAGAGCCAGGCACATAGCACTTACTAAATGCCACAATTATCATTGTTATTATTACTTGAACAGCAGTGACCGACTGGGTCAGACCAGCATCCATGCAGCCCAATGTTCTCCCTCCAACAGTAGCAACAGGATGCTTTAAGGAACAGTGTGATCGTTGCTTTCTTGGACATCCATCCTGCTATTCAGAGAAAGGGGACACTTTTTCCATGGTTGCTCATGTACATGACAGGGGTACAGCTTTCTAATCTTTTTCATCTGCAGAGAGTTTCACCGCTTGACTTGATGGGCTTGTCTTGGGGTGGGGAGGCACTTGTATGCCTCAGAAAGCCTGATTTTTCTATCCTGCCTTTCCTCTCTCCTGCCCTAACCTAGGGAGAACCACCCGCTCTCTCAAATGCTTGGATTTTGCGTCTGTCAGCAATGCCTGGGGATAAAATGACAGCCCCTGGCATGCATGCAAAGCCTTTAGAGAATCTGTGTGATCTCTTCTATGTAAGGTAGACCAAGATTCATTACCAACAGGCTGCATCATGTCTGCGACCTTTCTAAGGACTTTAAATCTTTTCTCTCCTGTACTTGGGTGCTCATTCGATCACTAGTTTTCATTTGTTTGCATTATACAATTTTGTTTCTATAATAGTGTTATCTATTCTTTCATTTGTAATCTCGAAATGTTTGTCCATTTGTGTGTACTGTCTTTCCCATTTGACTGAAAGCTCAGTCAAAGGCAGGGGGGATGGAGAGGGGTTGGGGGGGAGAGGAAGGAGGGGGCTTGTAGAAGTTAAGTGGCTTACCCAAGGTCACACAGCAGACAAGTGAAGAGCTGGGATTCTGATCTCCAGGCCTGTGGTCTATCCCCTAGGCCATGCTGCTTCTTTTGTATCTTCTTGTATATTTCAGTGACCTCTTCCTTGTCAAATCCATCAGTCTCTGCTCCATCCTAATCCTCTTCAGCCTCTGTTTCCTCAAAACTGTGGACCACCCCATTCTCCTGAAAACATCATGGAATTTTGTCTTAACTAACACTGTCAATCAATCAATCAATCGTATTTATTGAGCGCTTAGTGTGTGCAGAGCACTGTACTAAGCGCTTGGGAAGTACAAGTTGGCAACATATAGAGACAGTCCCTACCCAACCGTGGGCTCACAGTCCTCTCCCGGCTCTCCTTCTATCTCTCTTGCTGCTCCTTTTCAGTCTTTTTCTCGGGCTCTTCCTCCTCCTTCCACCCTCTAACTATGGAAATACCTTAAGGCTCAGTTCTGGGTCCCCTTCTATTCTCCATACACCCACTCTGTTGGACACTCTCACGGCCACCATCTCCTCACAGATACTTCCCAAATTTTTCCAACCCCGACTTCTCTCCTTCTCTGCAGTCTCACATTTCCTCCTGCCTTTAGGACGTCTCCTTAGGATATTGGGCAGAACTCAAGCTTAACAAGTCCAAAACAGAACTCCTCATCTTCTCACCTAAACTCTATCCTTTCCTTGTCATTCCCATCACGGTAGACGCTATGCTTCTTATTCTCCCTGTCTCACAAGCCTATAACTTTGGGATTATCCTCAGCTCATCTCTCTCATTCAACCAACATATTTTTTATTTGTTAAGCGCTTTCTATGCGCTTACCCCGCTGGGGTAGATACAAGCTAATCAGGTCGGATGCAGAATGTCCCACACAGGGCTCACAATTAAATAGGAGGGGGAGCAGGTATTGAATCACCATTTTGCAATTGAAGAAACTGAGGCACAGAGAAGTTAAGTGCCTTGCCCAAGGTCATACAGCAAGGCATGTGGAAAAGCCAGCATCAAAATCCAGGTCCTTTGGCTCCCAGCCCCCTGCTTTAACCTCTAGGTCATGCTGCTTCCCAGTCTGTCACCAAACCTTGTCAGTTTTACCTCCACAACATTACTAAAATCTGCCCTTTCCTTTCCATCGAAACTGCTGCCCAAGTGGGTTTTTAAAAAATGTTCAGGTCATATCTCCCCACTCCTCAAAAACCTCCAAAGGTTGTCCATCCACCTCCACATCAAACAGTTACTCCTTACCATTATTAAAATCACATCTCCTCCAAAAGCCCCCCCCCCCGACTAAGCCCTTTCTTTCCCTACTTCCTCTCCTTTTTGTGTCGCCTGTGCACTTTGATCTGTGTACCCTAGAACAGTGCTTTGCACATAGTAAGCGCTTAATAAATGTCATCATTATTATTATTATTATTGATAGTCTCCTCACCCTTGGTCCCTCAGCACTTCTATACAGATCCATAATTCATTTTAATGTCTGTCTTCCCCTGTAGACGGTAAGCTCCTGGTGGGCAGGGAACATGTCTGCTAAGTCTGTTGTTCTGTACTTTCCCAAGTGCTTAGTATAGTGTTCTGCACACAGTAAGCACTCAGTACCATTGATTGATTCCTCAAATGCTTAGCACCGTGTTCTGCGGGCATTTAGCACTCAGTAACTACTGCTGACACTGATACTCATAAGTGGTTTGGAAATGAATTGATTTAGGGGGCCTCGGTCCATCTTTCACTGGAGAGTGGATGCATCACAGATCACCTCTCATTCAGTCATATTTATTGAGTGCTTACTGTGTGCAGAGCACTGTACTAAGCACTTAAAGCACTCTCCATTCAAGGGGGAGGACAGATATTCAGTGGGTGAAGAGGGCCAAATTTTTCTATTATTAGCTTTGAAGATAGTGGTGGCAGTGAGAGATAAAGCAGTCTTGCCCCAGACTTGATGGTGAAAGTCTCTCTCCTCCGTCTCTCAGGGCAGCTGAAGTCTCTGTCCTCCATTTTCCAGGGCAGCGGCCAGCTTTATTCCACCTTTCTGATATGGGTTCCCAACGTGACTCAAGTGTTTGTATACGTTTGCCACATGTTTGGGGCTTACTTTCTCTTTTGTTGGTGAGAAGTGCAATTTTATGTTCTCAACTCCTGAGTGCAAGAGGAATAAGGTGCTGGAATCTATCTCAAAGTTACAGAGAAAGGGTATGAATTGAGAGCCGGGACTCTTTTTAAAACCATGGTCTCAGCATTCCTAGTTGGGCTGTCCAGGCAACAAGAAATATTTTTGAACAAGACAGGCAGCTGTCACTGGGAAGGCTTTTTGAGCTTGCTTCCCTGCCTTTGAGCATATAATTTCACTTGAAAACTTTCCCAAGAATCCAAAAGACCATCTTCAAAACACTTGCTGTAGCAGAAGAGAGGGATCCTCCTCCCTTTTCTCTCCACCCCAACTCCCCGGAATGGAAGGGCAATATACTTTTTTGTTTTCAAATATGTTAAAAACTTGTCACTGTAGCAGAATTAAAGTTCCACTGCAGCTGCTCGGGTTTGTGGTGAGATAATCTGGATAATGTGATTACCAAGTGTATGAATGGGGCTCATATCTGAAGAGAAAAATGCAGATTTTATTACCTCTTCATCGGTTTTGTGAACTGCATGTAGCCTTACAAAACCATTTCTTCTAGGGTTGCAAAACACACAATTGCATATCTAGCCTTACTGAGATGCGTATGTCAGGAAGGCACTTTGTAATTAATGTTGTTTTGAAAGAAAGATGATTTTGATATATGGGGAGGGGAACATTTTATTCATCAGCAGGGGGTGGGAATTTCCTGTAGGAATGCCCTTATTAAATGTCAACCTTTGACTTCTGCTTCCCTACAGCCAGCTCTCAATTATCATTTTAATGTTCTCTCGCTTAGCGGCTAATGCCAGTGCAACATGATTCATTTTAAGTAAGGAAATGGTAAAGGATGTGGGGGAGCAGGACATGAAACAATTTTCTATTGTGGTACATTTTGCCTTTGGTGTCTGTTCCCCTTGCAGATGGGATTCTGCCAGAACAGCTACCTTCTTTTTTTTGCAAAATTAAATGAGAATGTACAGAGCCTCTGGTTGTGGGAAGTGATCTTTCCTGCACTTCAGGTTAGCCTGAGATCCTAGAATGGAGGATAGGAATGGCCAGTAGGGAGAAGCTCCAAGATGATCTTTTGGCCAATAGGAATTACATTTCCAGCCAGGATCTGCAGGAGGTGATCCCCATGTTATGTTTTTTCAATTCCTTTCCACCAGACCATCCCATTTGCCTTATCATTGATTCTCAGCTTTGTACCCTGCCCTGACCAGCAGGCAAAAGCTTGTGGTCTTTCTGAAAGCCTTTATCTCAAAGAGACTTGAGACTCAGGCATCCGAGACCAGCTTAGCGAAGTCGCTGTCTGGTGTGACTGAGTGAGCAGGGCTCCTTCCTGGCCCATCTGGTCAAGCAGGAGCCTCTAACCTAGTTTGGAGTGGGGGACACTCATTTCATGACTTCTTTTGAAATGCCTTAATGAGAATGCCAGGGGAGGGGTGGTGGACTCTGTGAAGGTCTGAACAAAGCAACAGCAACAAAGCAGCCTCCCCTCTCCATTCATTCATTCATTCATTCATTCATTCATATTTATTGGGCACTGGAGCACTGTACTAAGTGCTTGGGAGAGTACAGTACAACATTTCTGGTCTTCAGTTTCCATGTGGAAGAAGAGGCCTTTACTTCAGGGCAGCAGGCAGTCCCTCAGGTCTGGGGTGGTGGTGTGGTGTGTGTGTAAGAGAAAGTGAGAATGAGATTGAGAGATTCTACTGTATAGCTTTTTGTACACACACACATCTTGCAACTGAATGTGAATGAACCATCCCAGAAATGGTGTTTATTTTTAATTTTTTTAAAATAGCCTGTTCTCCAAGGAATCTAATAGTAAGCTCCACCACTAGATTGTGAGTTCTATTTGTCAATTTTATTGTATTCTTCCAAGTACTTGGGGCAGTGTTTTGCACTCAATAAATGCCACTGATTGATTGAAATCTGCACTACTGGCTTGGCATAAATATTTAGGCTTTGAGTGAGGAAGCCTTTTTGTTTAAAATTGGACTGCTTGCACTCCCCCTGTCTGTGTGGTCTCTGTCCCTTTGACTGTGCCAGACATGCAAACACATTATTTTTTGTGGGGGGTTTTAATGGCATTTGTTCATTCATTCATTCATTCAAACATATTTATTGAGCAGTTACTGTGTGCAGAGCACTGTACTAAGCACTTGGGAAGTACAAGTTGGCAACATATAGAGATGGCACCTACCCAACAACAGGCTCACAGTCTGGAAGGGGGAGACAGACAACAAAACAAAATATATTAACAAAATAAAATAAATAGAATAGTAAATATGTACAAGTAAAATAGAGTAATAAATCTGTACAAACATATATACAGGTGCTGTGGGGAGGGGAAGGAGGTAGGGTGGGGGGATGGGGAGGGGAAGGAGGGGGCTCAGTCTGGAAAGGCCTCCTGGAAGAGGTGAGCTCTCAGTAGGGCTTTGAAGGGAGGAAGAGAGCTAGCTTGGTGGATGTGCGGAGGGAGGGCATTCCAGGCCAGGGGGAGGATGAGGGCTGGGGGTCGATGGCAGGACAGGCAAGAACGAGGCACAGTAAGGAGGTTAGCGGCAGAAAGCGGAGGGTGCAGGCTGGGCTGTAGAAGGAGAGAAGGGAGGTGAGGTAGGAGGGGGCGAGGTGATGGAGAGCCTTGAAGCCGAGAGTGAGGAGTTTTTGTCTGATGCATAGGTTGATTGGTAGCCACTGGAGATTTTTGAGGAGGGGAGTAACATACCCAAAGCGTTTCTGCACAAAGATGATCCGGGCAGCAGCGTGAAGTATAGATTGAAGTGGGGAAGTTAAGCGCACACTGTGTGTCAGGCACTGTACTAAGCACTGGGGTAGATGCAAGCTAATCAGATTGGGCACAGTTCATGTCCCACATGGGGCTCACAGTCTTAATCCCCATTTCACAGATGAGGTAGCCAAGGCACAGAGAAGTGAAATGACTTGCTGAAGGTCACACAGCAGACAAATGGTAGAGCCAGGATTAGAAGACAGGTCTATATGATTCAACCGTGAGATCTTGACATGAGTCTTGATGGCAGCAATCTAGTAGCCCTTTGTGAAAAGACCAAGATTGTGTTGAAAAGGATGGGGAATCTGAAAGAATGAAAAAAACAAGTCCTATCTATCTGCTATCTGTTAGACAATCTGTAAATATGTCAGACAGCCGCCTTTCCTATCGCCTTTTAAAAACATTATTGCTTTTTGCTCTACAAACTTTTCATCTCTTTGGATAGTTTGGTTTCAAACCAGTGACATTATATCTGCTCTACTGATAAGGTGATTGATGAATAAGTTATGCCACAGTTTCATCCCCCTCAAAATAAATTATTAAAGTTCTATACATTTACATTTGCTGTCAAAAACTGTGGTGTGGCTTCACAAGGAGAAAAATCCCAGGTACAAGCTACTGTCAGGGTTGGCTGAATTTTGCTAAACGAACCAGCAGCCATGTCCGTGTTTGGAAGTAGTGAATTTCCATTTCAGATTGAAGTTCATTTCCTGGTGGCCAAATGTTAACCTCTAAAATCCTCTTGCAGGTTAAAAATGACTGAAAATGGTGAAGACTATTTCTTAATATATTTTCTAACACAGGGCTGGCATTCCCTAGATAATTGGAAAAACTAAGGGAAAAAGTGCCTGTTTGGCTCAACCAGTGTTTGATCAACTCTATTCCAAAGCACTGGCTAAGTGCTGGGATTGTTGTAAGGCAGTCAGATTGAATGTAGTGCCCCTCCAACTCAGGGCTCACAATCTAAGAGATTGGGAGAGGTAAATGCCTTCTTTCTGTTAGCAAGTGGGTAAGCCATCACTTGCTCCTCCCAAGGACCCCATGAGGTGCGTCATTGTTGTTGGGGTTTCAAGGAATTACGGTGGGACAGATGGGGCAATCTGCCCTGGTTCGGCTGAAGAGGCTGAGTGTCATTGTGCTGCAGCCCAGGATCTCCCTGGTTATTCCATTGGAGTTCTTGGCTCCATGGAGACAAGCCCTAGACTTGAATGAGTATCCAGGGCTTGAAGAATGCACAGTGTGCTGTTCCTATAATACACTGTCCAAGTCAGGAGTATAAAACTCACCTCCCCCAAGGATGTTTCCGACCTATAAATGGCTCCTTCCCAGCCCATGGGAAAAATCCTCAAATTCTAGGATCTGCTGTACCTCCCTGAAAGAGACTTGAGAGAGAGTGAGGAGGAAGAAAGAGGAAAATCCCCAGCCTGGCTCTGTTTCTGACTGGGAATTTCATTCGGAAAAACTACTTTGTGATTCTCAACTAAATGTGTGTGTGTGTCCACATTTGTCCCCACTGTCCCCTCTTCCTTGTTTCCTCCAAACCTTTTTCCCCCCACCCCCAGCATTCATTCATTCATTCAATCATATTTAGTGAGCACTTAGTGAGTGCAGAGCACATTATTACAAAGCACTTGAGAGAGTACAATGCAATAATAAACAGATACAACGATCTTACAGTCTGCTCCAGGTCTGAGCACAAGTGAACTCATCTATTTTTACAGAACATCATTTGACCCTGAGAAAATGTGATTGACCCCTTCCCTGCCCCCTCCACATTTGACCTGGGATCCAATTTCCAGGAGATTTTGATCTGTAAAACATCCTCCCTCATCCCCCAACCCAATCTCATATTTAACCCTGCTACATCATGACTCCAGGAATATAATAATAATGACAATGATGGTATTTGTTAAGCGCTTACTATGTGCCAAGAACTGTTATAAGCACTGGGGTAGATATAAGGTAATCAAGTTGTCCCACGTGGGGCTCACAGTCTTAATCCCTATTTACAGATGAGGTAACTGAGGCAAAGAGAAGTAAAGTGATTTGCCCAAAGTCACAGAGCTAAGTGGTGGAGCCCATAAACTCTGACTCCCAAGCCTGGGCTCTTTCCACTAAGCCATTCTGTGGGGTCTGGGCCCAGCTTCTCCAGTGGATTTGTTTCGCCATCATTAGTGACCTTATTTTACTGATGAGAAAACTGAGGCTCAAGAGGAAAAGCCTGGTGATTCTCACACAGTGATAGGGGTGCATTGGGAAGCTGCAGAGCCCTTCCTTTGGCTCTTTGGGTCTCAGTTCCTCTCTCCTTTGAAGGTTCTAGACCCAAACTGCTCTGCTGACTGGAAAAGTGGCAGCTGATTCACTATCCGGACAACCCACAACAGAATGGTTTGCACCCAGTTTCCTGAAACCCTTGGAGTTGAAAAAATTGTTATTTTTGAAACAACATTGAAGAAAGAACGACCTTATTATGTTTTCAACGCCTGACTCGGCTTCATAGCGTACTGGTTTGTCTTCGACCCAGGAACACTGAATAAATTGTGCTTTTTCAGTCAAGCTGAATGTGCTCTTATCTGAATCAAGCATCTGAATTCAACCCAAGGCAAAATTCATTTTAGATCATAATTATTCCAGAACAGACAAAATGCAAGTGGAAATCTCAGTGGGAACAATGCTTCTGTTATAGAACTTTTCCCATTGGAAATCCTCAAAATGCAGTGCCCTTAACCCATTCAGTTTGGAACCGTGCTTTTCCTCTGTGGACATGAGCATCCTAGATACGGAAGACACAGGAAAGAAAAGGAAGATTTGGTTTTCAAAATGGATATCACATTGGGTATTTGGAATGGCAAATCCACTAACCTTGCCAAAGTTTAACAAAGCCCCAGTCCCCTGTCAAGCCCACTCTTTTCTGCTGAAGCTTTCCAAGTTCTGCTCACAAGAACAGACTGTCTTAGCCCTGGTGTTGCTATAGCCATGAATAGAGAGGATGTTGGGATACTTAGACAACTGCACTGAAATGGATGGATTCCAGTTTTGGTTCAGGAGTCATTAGCCTGAGAATACAAACCACAAGGGGAGATTCTTTTCCTTTTCTTTTCACTTTAAAGGAGTGGGGGTGTGGGGGGAAGGACAAGAGAAAGAAAATCCTAACCAACTTTGATCTAACCTTCTGTCCTGGAACCATAACTTGGCATTGGCTTCCTCCAATATCTAAATCTAGGGGCCATGCCATCATCTCCTCATTGTTGCCTTTCTGTAGAGTTCCATCCTGGGAGCATTTTTCGAGACTAAGCTTGTTACAGATAATCTTGTTTGCTGGATCACCTCTCCAGAGGGCAATCTTGTTAATAACCCACTCTGGGATTTCAGTGAGTCTGGAAACAGGACCCTAGTACCACATAACAATTCTGCATTTCCCCCTGCTCCCACTTCCCTGACCTTTGATCAAAACAAGCTTGCTGTTTCTCCCTAGTAAATTTTCCTGCGAGGCACTGAAGACTTCACTAAGAGTCTGGGGGTGCGAGGGGGAGTCCTCCCAGCTCCTCTCATCCCTTCCTTCCCAAACCTAGGCTTGGCATCCGTGATCTGTTTTTTTGGCTAGGCAGATTTAATGCTGCCTGGGAGTGGCACCTCATTGGCAGTTATGACAATTGAACTGCTCCAGACCTAGAGAAGCTACAGCGCAAGAATCACTCGTTGACTGGCTCATGTACCTCCCTCCTGGCCAGAGGCAGGGGTGGGAAGAGCAGGAAGAGTTGCTTTAGTAGACTAGAATGAACTAATTTTGGTGGGAACAGGTAGTCCATGACTCCAGTCCTTTCTGGTCTGAGAATCCCATGTTTCTGTTGCTTGAAGAGACATGATGGGCATTTTTGGGAAGGGGAGAGCAGAACTGAAGCCCTCCTTGCCCTCCAAACTTCTTCTCCCTTCTTTTCTTTGAGAATCACTTGGGAACTCTTCTCCACTTGACTCACTGCAGGAAAAAGCAAGATTTGTCATAGCATTTTTCAGGGATCCTCACCAGATGTCTAGCAAGAGTATTAAGATGGTTGGGGCTGAGAAGCAGTATGGGCTAATGGAGAGAGCACCAGCCTGGGAGTCTGAGGACATGGGTTCTAATCCTGACTCTGCCACTTAACTGCTCTGTGACCTTGGGCAAGTCACTTAACTTCTCTGTGCCTCAGTTCCCTCATCTCATATCTGTTCTCCCTCCTACTTAGACTGTGAGTCCAATGTGAGACCTGATTATCTTATCTACCCCAGTGCTCAGTACAGTACTTTACACATAGTAAGTGCTTAAAAATACCACAATTATTATTATTATTATTAGAAAACTGCTTCACTCTATGAAAATCCCAAGAACTGACTGCTAATGGACTCTGGTTTGTGCCACAGGTTGCCTTTTTTAGGGGTTTACTTTTTACAATCCAGGTGTGGTGTGGAGAGATAATAACAATTAAAAGTTGTTGGACTTATTTGATGCTTTTTCTCTGCAGAGCCCTTACTGATATGGTCTTGCTTATCTTCACTACCATCCTGGGAAGATAATGGAGCTCAGTCAGCTTTACTATTCACTAGAGTTGGAGTATCACTTAACCTCTCTGGGCTTCCTGTCCCCTTGTGAGCGAGGGCAAAGGCAGGATTAGAACCCTGGTCCCTGATTCCCAGCCCAATTCTCCATCTGGTAGACTCTTCTCCCTGCCTTGCTTTTAAATTCCAGTCCCGGATCCTCATCAGTGGTATTTACTGTGTACTTACTTTGCACAGAGCACTGTGCTAAGCACTTGGGAGAGTACAGTAAAACTGAGTTGATATACTGAAATGGTTCAGGTGGAATGTGGTCGCCCCCACTTTCCTTCCTTAGCGCTTCTCCCAGAAGCTACTGCTGCTGCAAACTTAGGGAAAGAAATAAATATCTTGCAAAAGTATTTCAACTGTAAAAGGGATCATCCCTTGTAGATCTGCAAGTCTCAGAAGGGGCCTGTTTTTTATATACAAATAAAACAGACATGATAATAGTATGAATCATATGGCAGCACACATAGCCCAACATCCATGTGTAATTATAAGCTGTTGTATAATTGAACAAAACTGGGGCTTGGAATGTTATTCTGCTGGTGGAGTTTTCACTATAGAATCTTCACCAGTGCTGGAGTTTAAAGCTTTGAGCACACTCACAGCGCATAGTACATTCAGTATAGATACTATCAAAGGGACATTTTTAATGATTTGTGGTGTTCATAAGCTTTCTCTGGTAAATTATGTTTTCAAGGCACTTCTGTCAATGTTGAGTTTGTACTGGCAAACACAGATGAGTCAAGGAATGCCACGGTTGGGGTAGCAAGTTTTCCCACTTTACCAGGGACAGTCTGATTTTCACCTGGCCTATCCCCCATCTGGTACTGATTTGGAGCTGGAAACTGAAGACTTTTATGCATATTTCAATTTTTAGTGGACATTTCCCTCCTCCATGGCTCATGCTACCAAGTTCCGTGTCTCAGACACAGCACCAGAGTTTGAAACAGACTTGGGAGGGAACACAAAGGCTTTAGACCAAGTGTGGAGGAGTCAGGAGTCTTCTTGGAGAAACTCTCTAGGATCACATGAAATTGGCCTACTTCTGCAAAATGGTGCATGTGACATCCTCACATTATGCTCTGTGCTTGACATAGCACATGTGTCTTTTTATCCAGTGTCTGTGAGGGTGTTTGGGTGCCATCATCGCTTTGGTTGTGGTGGCACTATATGAGCCATGGTCCCTTCCCAAAGATGGCAGGGTAATCTAGCAGTACCAATCCACTTGGATTTATTTCATCCTCCGCGGTTTGGTGGCCAACTTAAACTGTGGTTTTAGTGGGCAGGTAATTCTGAGCAGGAGTGATGTTGGGGCGTGAAGAGCAGGAGGCATGGAATCCAGACTTGACTAGATTGGTGACTCAAGTCTCAAATTTTGCTACCCGAGTCGCTGATTTATACGTGCCAAGTGAAATTCACCTCAGAGGGAATGAGAGTTTATAGGAAGAGGGAGATTCTGGTTTGAGAAGTATATTTGTATTTTAGTTGACATTCTACTGTACACAGATCGAGGGCTTAGGGAAATATTTCTCAGGATGTTAGCGCTGTGCTGCCTGCTGTTGTCATTTTCAACAGCAATGTTGGTCCCATCGCACACCCTCAGGCACTTTCCACCTGTGTCTAGTGAGAAGGTCAAACTGGGTTCTCCTCCCTTTGTTGGCCAAGTCCTTTGATGAAACTGTAGTAAGACAAAGGCCTCACAGGGGGCCTAAACAACAAGAGACCATTCAGGACCTGCAACATTAAGGCATTAAATCAAGGGTGGGCCTGAAGATGGCCAGCCAAACCATTTCATTAGCCTAGCCTGCCTCTGGCTGCAGTTTGGGCATTTATGCCATTGCCAGCGCTCATACCACCACCTCTGCTATTGCTCCCGATTGTTTCCACACCTCTTCTTCCTTCTCTCCGTTCTCTCTCATTCCCTTGACTTCTGAAACATAAATTTCAGGAGCTATGGCCTGTAATGTGGAATCCTTGGTAGTCACATACCAGGAATGACTCTCCTAAGGCCAGAAAGAGATAATGGGCTTCCCAGAGTATGTGGAACAGTACGGGGTAGCCAGGAGCAAAGGGCAGATGAGCAGACCCCAGCATCTACTGTGAAGCCCTTGATGGAGTCTTAAATTCTTCAAATCCTTCAGCTCTCCCCATCTTCAAAGCCCTTTTGAAGTCACACCTCTTCTAGAAGATCTTTCTTGAATCATTTTTCTTCTCCCTGAATCATATTTCCCAACCTTTATCTCAGCATGATGAGCCTGACTATGTACTTAAGCACTCACACTGACCCGTAGCAGTACTGTACAAAACAACTTCCATTCCCTACTATTTGAACACTTCCTTAAAGTACCCATTTTTCCTTTCTCTTCTCTCTGTAAATTATTCTGTGTCTGTCTACCCTGCTAGAATGTAAGCTCTCTGAGGGCAGGGAGCACATCTATTTCCTCTATTGTACGCTCCAAGAGACTTAGAACAGTGGTTTCCACAGGCTTATCTAGTCTCTTATGCTGTCGAGTCATGTTTGCACAGTAGGCACTCAGAATATTCTGCTGAAAGATTGGACAAAATTGCTGCAAATTCAACAGTCCTTCATCTAGGTGACCCGACAAGTAGACCCCATATTCCATATCTTGATCGCATCACTCAGCCTGGTGTGAACATTTTGGTGAAAAGTGTTAGTGCACAAACACAACCTTGTTGACAGTGAAGGATACCAAAAAGCACCTTTGATCCAGAACTCTATTTCATCACAGAGAGGACTGTATGGTATTAATAAACTTTTCTCCACAGTTGAGGGTCTTAGCTGAGGCTTTCAACATCCAATTAAGTTTCAAGTGCAACATAAAAAAATTAAAACATCTTTTCTGAGGACATAATGCTTAGAACAGTGCCTGAGCGATGACTGTCCGGGCATTCAAAGTGCTTACGTTCTAAGAATGGTGGATGTAAATGGAGGATGGTGCAGAGTTTTCATAAAAAGGAAAAATAATTCTTCTTTTTGAGAAGGTGAAAGATGAATCAGTCAGTGGTATTTATTGAGGAATTAACTGTGTGCAACACACAAAGAGAGTTATTAACGAGTGCTCAACTTTTATTTCTCAAGGGGTCAGGGTAGGTGTTCCTGGAAATAATCACAAAAGGTTAAAAATGAATTTCCATTTTCCCAACATTAGTTCCTTAGTTCATCATTATTCCCTTTCCTCAACGTATCCTTTTCTTTCACAGTCTGACTGTCTGCTTTTGCCCTATGTTTTCTAGAAGACCTTTATTTTATTCATTCATTCATTCAATCCTATTTACTGAGTGCTTACTGTGTGCAGAGCACTGTACTAAGCGCTTGGGAAGTACAAATTGGCAACATATAGAGACGGTCCTTACCCAACAGCGGGCTCACAGTTGTAGTTTCCAAAAAAACTATTTTGGCACATTACCCACCTTTCACTCAACAGAATATTATCAAACGCTGTCTAATCATTCATTGTTAGTCTCTTATTGCTAGAACTTCCACAGAGCCAAGAAGTTAACATTTTTGCCAAGGACTTTATTCCTTTTCTAGTGAACATATACTGTCCCTCTGAGTTAGTTAGGGTACACTAGCCATAGAGGCTTTGTTTGATTTCACCCTTTGTGTTATGCCTCAGGATCACCATGGGGCAGGGGGAGCAAAACAGAGGCTTGAGTTAATTTGGCTTCCTTTGCTTGTTCTAGGACAAAGGACCATGAAATGCTGCAGTTGCCCTTGGCTTGTTTTCATTTCCTAAAAGCCGAACATGAGGTTTAAGAAACAAGGGTCCCCAAGGTTGTCCCACTCACCCAATCGATTGAAAGCTTCTTGTGGGCAGAGAATGTGGTTTCTGCTTGTTATGTACTTGGTATTTTCCAGGGAGTGAAAACAACATGTTTTTCAGAAATTGGAAGCAATGAGTTATTGAAAGTGAAAAGTCTCAGCTGCTGAAACTTTCTTGTTTTCAGTATGTTGCTATCAATGTTTCTGTAATGGTATTAAAGGACCCAGTGGCTGGTGAAGGACATATGTTTTGGTTTTAAAAAAAATAAAAATATAAATAATTTCTATTTTGATAAATGCAATATATTTAGAGCATTAAGGAGGTCCCCCAGTAGACTCCCTAACAGTTTTAAGGCCTGTCACATGCAGAGCATAAATGGCTTGAAAAGGTCTCAGTATACCCTGTTACTTGTAGCCAGCCATTCTGCAGACCCCTTTGTTTCTCACGGAAGCCCACTGGGAGAATTCATTTATTTTTTCTGCGTGGGACATTAGAGAGTTGAAAATGAAAGTGCCAAGTAACTTCTAGACAAATTGCATTATGGACCCTCCATGAATTTAATCCCTTTTCAGAGAGGAAGAAGGTAGTTGGGTTGAGGGGGTGGGTGGGGGGGGGAGAGACAGACAGACAGAGACACTCTCTTCAGATGCACCTAATAGACAAATAATCTAAGAGCCACTAGGAGACAGGGCAAAAAGCGTATCCTGATATGGCTGGAGGGATTTCTGTTGAGAATGAGAGCTGTAGCTCATTTTCACCTTAAGATTTGGCTGTTTCCTTACCTTCCAAGGACCTCAAACATGTTCTTGCTATGGATTTTCTGTTTCTTGGCTAATTTATCCAGGGGTTTAGGGTGCAACCATCATCTGAGACATTTACTGTCTCAGTGATAGTACTGTTTGTTGGGTTTTTTATTAAACACTTAATATTTGCAAGGCATAATACTAAGCAATAAGGTAGATAGAGTAAGATCAGACCCACTCCGTGTCCCACATAGGACTCAGGTAGGGAAAGCACATATCCAATTGACCATTTTACAGATAGGGTACAGAGAGATTGTGTCTTGCCAAGAGTTATAATAGAAGTTTATGGCAGAACTTGCATTAGAACCCGGGTTTTTGTACTCCTGTATTTATGGTCTTCCCACTAGACCACACTGCCTCCCAGGGATTTTTTTTAATGATATTTGTTAAGCACTTACTTTGTGCCAAGCACTTTACTAAGCACTGTTGTAGATACAAGCTAATCAGGTTGGACACAGTTCATGTCCCACATGGGGCTCACAGTCTTAATTCCCATTTTACAGATGAGGTTACTGAGGCATCAAGAAGTGAAGTAATTTGCCCAAGGTCACACAGCAGAGAAGTGGCAGAGCCGGGATTAGAACTCAGGTCCCTCTCAGTCCCAGGCCCATGCTTTATCCACTAGGCCACTCTGCTTCTCATGGATTCTCAGGGGTCTCTATCTCAGGGGTACTATAGTCCTGCTATTAGTGCAACGACAATTATTTCTTCTTCTTTAATGGACCTGCCTTGTTCTCGCCCTCCCCTTGCATACATTTTGCTGGTTGATTCTTGGCAATCCCACCCTCTCCAGAGAGGGTCTGAAGACCTGAAAAGGGCAAAAAATGCAGATGGATATGACCTGACATGTTGAAGGTGGGGGCCGATGGGAGGGAGTGGAACATATGCAACTTCCAATTACCAGAATCAAGCCCCGAGGACCAAATGTTCTGGCTTTTGCCTCTTTGTATTTGCAGTAGATTTATGCAATGATTCCGCTCATGGATAGGAAAAGTCAGCCTACTTTAGACATGTTCAGCTCACCACTCCCTGCCAGGGTCGGAAATAGAAGATAGTTTATAATTATAACTATTCTTCTGTCTGAGGTAAGAACTAAAATGATCTCCAGGTCTGAAGCTGGGTTTGAGTTCACCTTCAGCTCAATTTGGCAGGACCCCTGGGATCCTGGCTTGATTTCCTCTAGACTATAACCTTGTTATGGGCAGGGAACCTATCTGTTAATTCTGTTATATGGTACTTTGCCTGCCGTTTAGTTGAGTGCTCTTCACATAGTAAGTGTTCAATAATTAACATTGCTGATGTTGATTTTTCTAAGACATTGATCTGGGATTTTCTCTTGAGAATCAGGACCCTGACTGAAAATTCCTAAATGGTAGGAATCTTTCATTAACTTCTAACATTTGTTCCCAAGTGTCTGAAATGCTGCTCTGCAGATAGGCATAAATGCTTATGATGTTGATCAGAGATTAGCACTTGCTGGAAGCCTTAATGTTTTTCTTTTGTCAGTATTTTCCTCTCCAAGTGATCAAAAATGAACCCTTCAGTGCACAATGTGTAGAGTCACAAAGGCCTTTCTGAGGTCTACTCTAAATTCCTCTTGCTTCAGTTGAAACCCATTCCTTCTTACCCAGCCCTCAGTGGTGAAGGAGAATAGCTCCTGCTCAGTATCCTTCATTGAGCTCCTTAAAATACCATTATTATTATTATCTAAGCATCCTTTGGTTGGAGTCAACCCTGAGGTGGATGGACCACTGTTCTGATCAGGGTGTCACCTCTGTTGCTGTGAAATAAGATTGGGTTTGAAGCTCCAATGTGAGTAACTTCAATCAATCATATTTATTGAGCACTGTGTGCAGACACTGTAGGAAGCACTTGGGAGAGTACCACAATAAACAGAGACATTCCCTGCAACTTTTCCCCAGACCAATTAAGTTCAATTCCCAATTAGACTTCCTCCTATGTCTTATTATTATTATTATTATTATTATTATTATTATTATTATTATTATACTTGTTAAGCACTTACTATGTGCCAAGCCCTACTCTAAACACTGGGGTAGATACAAGTTAATCAGGTGGGACACAGTCCCTGTCCCACATGGGGCTCACACTCCTGATCCCTATTTTACAGACGAAGTAACTAAGGGCCAGATAGTTTAAGTGACTTGTCCAAAGTCACACAGCAGACATGTGGCGGAGCCAGGATTAGAACCTAGGTCCTTCCAACTCCCAGTCCTGTGCCCTATCCACTAAGCCAAGCTGCTTCCCTGTGTTAAAGCTTAAAGGACACCCAAGAAGACACCTACGAAGAATGGGCCCTCTTCAGATACAATTAAAGGGCAGTCAGAAAGATGATTCCGGAAGGATTTGTTAACCCTATGGGGATTTTTTTTTTAATGATATTTGTTAAGCACTTACTGTGTGCCAGGCACTGTTCTATGTGCCAGGGTAGATACAAGCTAATAAGGTTGGACATAGTCCATGTTCTATATGGGGCTCACAATCTTCATCCCCATTTTACTGATGAGTAACTGAGGCAACAGAGAAGTGAAGTGATTTACCCAAGGTCACACAGCAGACAATTGACCGATCCTGGATTAGAACACAGACCCTTCTGAGTTCCAGGTCCGTGCTCTGTCCACCTCTATATTGTAAGCTCATTGTGGGTAGGGAATGTTGTTATGTTATACTAACATATTGTTATGTTGTACTATCCCAAGCACTTAATGCAGTGCTTTGCCCACAGTAAGCACTCAATAAATATGATTGATTGATTGCTTCTCCAATTTTAAGCTATTTAGCTTAAAATGTTTGTAGGCTCTCTCGACATTTATTTTACGTCACCTCTTCGACTAGATTGTAAAATCCTAGGAAGTAGGGGATAATATCTGTCTCCCCTTATAGACTGAAAGTTCCTTATGGGCAGGGAACATGTCTACCAATTCTGTTACATTGTGCTCTTCCAAAGGTATAGGAAGTGCTCCATAAATACGATTGATTGACTGTGTGATATTCTCCCAAGGTCTTAGTACAGTGCTTTGCCCCCAGTACCTACTCAGTATACACGACTGATCCCCATTAGCATGGGGAACCTGGCTTCAGGAAGAGGACTTTGTCTTGGCTCATTATCATCTAGTAGGAGAAACCTGGGGCTAGGAAAATGCCACTGCAATCACAAGAAAGAAGAGAAAGGACCAGAACTGGGGACATGGTCATGGGTTCAAATCCTGGCTCTGCCAATTGTCAGTTGTGTGACTTTGGGCAAGTCACTTAACTTCTCTGTGCCTGTTACCTCATCTGTAAAATGGGGATTAAGACTGTGAGCCACACGTGGGACAACCCAATCACCTTGTATCCTCCCCAGCACTTAGGACAATGCTTTGCACATAGTAAGCATTTAACAAATGCCATTATTATTATTATCATCAGTGAGACATTTCAGGGGACTTCATTACAGTTGGACATTTTTAGGCCAAGAATTGGGCCTGCTGAGGCAATCATCTCAGAGGGCCCATTCCCAACACTGTCTGCCAAATCTCGGGCAACTGAAAGATTGGGGCCAATATAGCAAAAAGCTGCTTAGTGGTAAAAAAAAAAAAAAAAAAACCCACCAAAAACCCCTCCCTAATTATGACATCAGAATATAAGAGGAAAAGAAAAAACATCCTCCCCAAAATAATTCAAAAGGTCTCCATGCCATTCCTATTTGGGTCTGCCAGAGACCAGTGCTCCAGCCAGCCACAAGGAGTTATGGCAGAGACACAGCATTTGTCCTGCTCTCTACCAGCCATTCATTCATTCAATCGTATTTATTGAGCACTTACTGTGTGCAGAGCACTGTATTATGCGCTTGGGAAGTACAAATTGGCAACGTATAGAGACAGTCCCTACCCAACAACAGGCTCACAGTCTAGCCAGCCAACGGAGAGATGGCACTGCATCACAGGGTGGGGAACACAGATGGGTCACATGAGGAGAAAACTTGGGAAAGGGAACTTTTTTTTCCTGTTAAATAAAAACAAGAAACATTGGCTATATTACCATTAACACTGCTCCATCCTCTGTGGATTTGCCAGAGCTGACAGCCTACTGCACCCAATGGATTTCATAGTCATTCTTAACCCAAAAAGGGAGAGGAATAATAAGCAACCATAGCCCTCTGGCAAACATTAGTATCTGATGGATCGTCATCTGAATTGGATTCCCAGGAAGTCCCTTAAAATGCTATCTGCATTTTGTTGGTTTTAATCTCCCTGTCTAGACTGTAAGCTTGTTGAGGGCAGGGAATGTGTCTGTTTATTGTTATATTGTAGTCTCCCAAGCACTTAGTACAGTGCTGTGCACATAGTAAGTACTCAATAAATGCAGTTGAATTAATTTTAGTATTGATCTGTTAATGCCAATTTCCACAAGGCAGATTTCTTTGTAGTTCTCCTGATTGTTTTCGAAATCATATTTGTCAAATCTAACATCCTGCAAGTTTCATGTCAGATTTGAGAGGAGGCTGCCATTAAACGACTGATTTTGGGCTTGGGGTTCTGGGTGTGAGAACTGAAAGCTATTTTGTTTGTAACCTCCAGCTAAAGCATGGCCAAGGAGTGGAGAGGGGGGAAGGCAAGGGTCGGGGGGACAGGAGGGAATAGAGCAGCTAAATGATAGAGTATAGCAGTGGACCTAAGACAGCTGAAGAGAACAGGATGTAATTGCTTTGGTGCACTATTGCCCCAGAAGTGTAAAGAAACACTAAAAGTTGCAATTAAAACCGTGTGATTCTCATCTGACAATAATGGTCAGCATGCCTGCAGACATGTTTCCATTTAACACAGAAGCTATTAATGTAAAGGCATGAGATTCCCCCACCCATCCCACCCCAAAGCAAGAGGTTAGCCTATCTGCTTTGTCTTTTTGCTTACTCTGTGCCAGATTATTGGCAAAACATTATAAATAACATCATTTGTTTATGTAGATGTCCTCTCATAGATTGATACCTACTGGAAGAAAATCAGATTGAGTGGTGTAACTTTTGGCTTAGCATTGCTTTTTTGCTCTGTAAGTTTTTGCTTATTCCCTTCAGCACTGGGCTAATAATAATAGTGATAGTCATCTAGTAGTAGTAATAGAAGTTGCAGAATTTACTGAAATCAGTGTACTATACTAATCAATCACTTATTGAGTGCTCATTGTGTGCAGAGTACTATACTAAGCTTGGGAGAGAACAATGCAACAGAATTAGCAGTCATGTTCCCTGCCCATAACAATAGAACAGACACATTCTAGTGCTTGAGAGGGAAAACAAAAGCACAAGACATGTTTCCTACCCACAAGAAGCTTACACTCTAATGGGACAACACAGAAATATTCATAAGCACAGAGATCAGGCTACCTTCCATGGTTTTCTTTTGGCAACAGCTTGGCTTTCAGGGGGTGCTTTTCACTGGGTTACTTAATCTTTGCTTATTTTGGCACACATTTTCCCTCCTCACCAGCAGCAGCATCATCCTTGCACTAAGGAACAACTTTACTACTCTGTCCCTTTAGGTCAGATTAGTTACTCCATAGGGCAGTAGACAGCTCTGAGTTAGTCCTATATTAATGATCTGATCTGTGTATACACTCACCTGATTTTCATGCATGATCAGGTATGTCAGAGCCCTTCTGTTGGTCCTATGGAAAGAACACTGCCCTGGGAATCAGTGGATCTGGGTTTTTGTTATATTGTTTTATTGTGCTCTGTATTGACAGCCCCTGTTCTACCTCCTGGAGCTCTTTCATCACTGGTGAGTGTTTCTGCAAAAAGAACCATCCAGGGGTCACTGCAAGGTGGACAGGTTGAGCAGGAATCCTGTAAATAGATTGCCAATATAATTCATTCATTTATATTTATTGAGCACTTACTGTAAGCAGAGCAAGTGTATTAAGAGCTTGGGAGATTGGGAGAGACACATTCCCAGCTCACAATGAGCCTACAGCCTATAGAAGGGGGGACAGACATGAATACAAATAAATAAAATTACAGATATATACATAAATGCTGTGGGGCTGCGGGGGGAGCGGTGGCATGGGGAAGTTATGAACACGGGCTTGAGAGTCAGAAGACCTGGGTTCTAATTCTGGCTCTGCCACTTTTCTGCAAGCCACTTAACTTCTCTGTGCCTCAGTTGCCTCATCTGTAAAATGGGGATTAAGAATGTGGGCACCACGTGGGACAACCTGATTACCTTCTATCCACCCCAGTGCTTAGAACAGCGCTTGGCATAGAGTAAATGCTTAACAAATGCCACAGTTACTATGAATGCTGTGGGTTTTGGGGTGGGAAAAATATCAAAGGTCCCAAATCTAAGTGCATAGATGATATAGAAGGGAGAGTGAACCAGGGAAAAGAGGCAGAAGGAATGGTCATTTCAGCTGCAAATGGGTCTTGTGTGTGAAAACGCCTTTATGTGCATCTCACAGAGTGCTGTGTCTCTGCCTGCCTACTCCCTTGTGGTGCTGGGTGCTCCAGCAGGAACACGACTAGCTGAGAGGAGGGAGTGTGAGTGATGCTGGGCAAGCCACTGGCACTGTAATCAATTACTCTGCTCAGATTCTCAATCCTCAAGGGTCGAGATGGAGGCTGATCCATCATTCCCGTTGGAAATACCATCTGCAGATACACTGTATACTTACACTTTCCCTTCCTTTATTCCTTCCTTACTTTCTCTTTCTGACAGTTTTGAGATTTTCCCATTGCTTAGTAGCCTGTTGGTACACATACAAGTATTGGGGAAAGAAGATGGCCTCTTGGTACACATACAAGTACTGGAGAAAGAAGATCATCCCTTGCCCCTGGATATGCAATCTGAAACAAGCGTTGGGAGTCCAGGAGGTCAATAAGTTAATTAATGACATTTATTGAGCATTTAGTACAAATGACTATTCTAAGTGCTTGGGAAAATTGAACAGTATTAATAAATTTGTCCCCTCCCCTCAAGGAGCTTAACTTCTCATTGGAGAGACAGACAGTCAATAATTATTTACAATGGGAGAAGTAGTGAGAACAGTTTTATAGCAGGAAGTAACAGATCTCACTTGAGGGGCCACAGTAGCAAACATAAGCCTAGAGAGAAGGATGTGCCTTCTTAAAGACATATCTCCTCCAAGAGTCCTTCCCTGAGTAAGCTTTCTTTTCATTTTCTTCATCTCCCTTCTGGGTCACCCTGACTTGCTCCTTTTATTCATTCCCCTCCCAGCCCCCCAGCACTTATATACATATCTGTAATTTATTGATTTATATTCATGTCTGTCTCCCCCTCTAGACTACACACTTGTGGGCAGGGAAGGTCTATTATATTAATAATAATAATAATAATAATGACATTTGTTAAGCACTTACTATGTGCAAAGCTCTGTTCTAAGCTCTGGGGAGGATACAAGGTGATCAGGTTGTCCCAAGTGGGGCTCACAGTCTTAATCCCCATTTTACAAATGAGGTAACTGAGGCACAGAGAAGTCAAATGACTTGCCCAAAGTCACACAGCTGACAACTGGCAAAGATGGGATTTGAACCCATGACCTCTGACTCCCAAACCTGTGATCTTTCCACTGAGCCATGCTGCTACTCTCCCAAATGCTTAGTACAGTGCTCTGCACTCAGTAAGGGCTCAGTAAATACAATTGACTGACTGACTGACCAGGCTCAAGATTCCCATAATCTGCTCTTTTTTGGGTTCCCCAAGTTTTTGGCTTTTCTGCAAAGGCCTCACCCACCAACCACCGTCTTGGGGAGAGGGAACAAAGGAAATGCCTTCTTCCTGGGGATTGGAGTAGTGGAGAGGAACCAATTCCTGAGTCTGAATATGGTAAAATAATCCTTATGGAAGAGTCAGCCATTCTGAGAGTCCTGGATGTTTTGAGAGGATCTTTGCAATCTTGCATTCTACCCTCTACTCCACTGGTGGGGAAGCCTATGGTTGAGTCAGGAATCACTTTTGATTGGGTTGGGGGTGGGGAAATTGGGGGTGTCTCATGGCCTGTTGATGTTCTGACCAAAGTTGCTGGCATTCTGCAGACCAAATCTTGAATGCAGCTCCCGGTGCAGTCCCAAGATTGTCTAGGCCATAAGCTTACTATGGGCAGAGAATGTATAATAATAATAATTATGGTATTTGTTAAAAGTGCTTAATATGTGCCAGTCACTGTTCTAAGTGCTGGGATGGATACAGACAAGTTAGGTTGGACACAGTCCCTGTCCCATGTGGGGCTCGCAGTCTCAATCCCCATTGTACAGATGAGGTAACAGAGGCACAGAGAAGTGAAGTGACTTGCCTAAAGACACACAGTAGACAAGTGGTGGAACTCGGATTAGAACCCATGAACTTCTGACTCCCAAGCCCGTTCTCTTTCCATTAAGCTACACTGCCTCTCTAATGTAGTTGCTAATTCTGTTGTACTCTCCCAACCACTTAACACAGTGTTCTGCACATAGCACTCAATGAATACGATTTATTGATTGATTAACTGGCAATGGATGCCAGAGGGCAGCCTTATTCCAAGAGCTTCATCTTATAGGATGATTTATGGAGACTTGGCAGTGGATGAATGAGACAATGACTGCATATCCTTTTTCCAGAAGGGAGGTTGTCCTGACCCTCCAAGAAGAGATTGTTAAGAGCAGTGTTTCTTAGCCGCCTCCTCCTCCCTTTCATTAAGGTTTTGTGTTAGAAGAAAAATGGAAAACCATCTTGTTGGTCAATCCTTGAGTGTCGTGTGCCCTGCAGTGCAGAATCATAGGCTTTGCCCACTCTTCAGTAAAAGTTGGCTTCCCACAGTTAGCCAGGTAGACATTTCTGGGGACCTTAGGGACCCAATTTGCTTTGCTTATTCATTCATTCATTCATTCAGTCATATTTATTGAGCACTTACTGTGTGCAGAGCACTGTATTAAGCACTTGGGAAGTACAAGCTGGCAACATATAGAGATGGTCCCTACCCAACAGTGGGTTCACAGTCTAGAAGGGGGGAGACAGACAACAAAACAAAACATATTCACAAAATAAAATAAATAGAATAAATATGTACAAGTAAAGTAGAGTAGTAAATACGTACAAACACATATACATATATACAGGTGCTGTGGGGAGGGGAAGGAGGTAAGGCGGGGGGGGATGGGGAGGGGGAGGAGGGAAAAGGAATGAGGGGGCTCAGTCTGGGAAGGCCTCCTGGAGGAGGTGATATCTCAGTAGGGCTTTGAAGGGAGGAAGAGAGCTAGCTTGGCGGATGTGCGGAGGGAGGGCATTCCAGGCCAGGGGGATGATGTGGTCTGGGGGTTGACGGCGGGACAGGTGAGAACGAGGCACAGTGAGGAGATTAGCTGCAGAGGAGCGGAGGGTGCAGGCTGGGCGATAGAAGGAAATGATAATAATAGTGATGGCATTTATTCAGCGCTTACTATGTGCAAAGCACTGTTCTAAGAGCTGGGGAGGTTACAAGGTGATCAGGTTGTCCCATGGGAGTCTCACAGTCTTCATCCCCATTTTACAGATGAGGTAACTGAGGCACAGAGAAGTTAAGTGACTTGCCCAAAGTCACACATCTGACAATTGGTGGAGTCGGGGTTTGAACCCATGACCTGACTCCAAAGCCCGTGCTCTTTCCACTGAGCCACGCTGCTTCTCGCTGCTTACCAGCTCCTGCTCTCAGTGACCCTCTCTGCCCAAGGAAAGATATCACTAAGAGGCAGAGCAGGAAACTAAAGGTAAGGTCTAAACCCTTTCCCCTTTGGAAAGTCAGCCCAGATCCAATCTCAACCAGGGGACACTTGGAGCCCAATCCCAGACAGTAGCAAAGTCAAGAGTCCAAACCCAATAGTCACTCATACTAATTCCCAAGCTAATGGGCTCATGATTCTACTCAGACATGAAAAGTTTTATTATTCTTTATGTGGAGAACATCAAAGGCATCACGTGAGAAGATCAATTTTTTAATCAAAGATGAGCTTAAAGAGGAATAAAACCCTTTATTTTTTTTGTTCTTGTTTTCTTTACGGTATTTGTTAAGTATTTTACAGGTATGTCTCTATGCACTGGGGTAGATACAAGCTAATCAGGTCAAACACAGCTCATGTCTCACCTGGGGCTCACAGCTTTAATCCTCCTTTTTACAGATGAAGTAACTGAGGCTCAAAGAAGTTAAATGGCTGGCCAAGTTCACAGAGCAAAGTGGTGGAACTAGGATTAGAACTCAGGTTCTTCTGTCTTCCAGGCCCATACTGTATACACTAGCCCATACTGCTTCTCACTGTTGGAAAGAGGTCTTTGAGTCTGCAAGGAGAAACTGGTCCTGCAGACATTAGGATGTGTCTCCCTACCCCACAATGCCAGCTCCTGCCCATGGCAGAGAATTCCCCCTGCAATGCCTGCTTTGCCACCCAGAGCTCATTTATTAACTTTTGCCAGTGCTGAAAGCCAGGCTGGTGGATGTTCCCAGTGCTGACACGCTGCCTCAAACCAAATGTCTGGTGGTGGGAGGCCCTCTGTGTGAGCCAGCTGGGGATTGCTTTAAACTCCTGATAAAATGAGTATAAGCAGGCAGCTCTACCTGGATTACCACTTGGCAGGACCCTGCTGACATTTCTGTAAAGACGGGGAATTATTTTCCCAACAGAAAGCTGAAATAGCAGAGAGAAAAAAGCAGGTGCCCATTCCCGTGAACTGCCCACCACTCAGGATATAACATGTATCCTGACTGACCAGATGGTATTGACATATAGAGTGAAGCTCCTTAAGGGGTGGTCAGAAACTGGCAGTAATACCCTATGATTTAACTCACCATTGTTCCACTTGTCAAAGGGCAGAAGGAGTAGGGAGCCCAAGAGAAAGCAGGGAGCTCAGAGACAGAGTCTGTGGGAAACAAAATGGTACATGCAAAACCAGTCTGGTATATCAGCATGGCAGAAGAAATTGATTTCACAGGGTTGTACTCTTTAGGGGAAGTGAAATGGGTAACAAAAAGGCCGCTTGGCTTCCAGCTCCTGTTTAGAAAATAAACTTGTTCAGTATCAGACTCTTCCCCCTTCAACGTCTGCTCAGACTTTTGGTAAAGCCCTTCTGTGTAGCTGGAAGAACCTGGACTCCTCACCCGCCTGTGTGTCGCACACATGCCACAAAAGCAGCCTATCGTTTGTTGTGCTCTGGAGGGCCAGCTGGTTGGGATGCTACTGATTGAGGATCCCATGAAGCAAAAAGAGAGATAGGCCAGGCCTCAGCCCAAACCCTAGCCCCTGCCAAGTGGAAGAAGAGTCACCTCAGGCTGCCCCAGCGGTGGGGGCCCAGCCTTCCATTGCCTAACTCACAAAACCTTGGGAGAGGAATGCAGTGGTCGCCCTGGAGAAATGCTCACAGATTATTAGTAATAATGCGAAGCAGCATGGCCTAATGGATAGAGCTTGGGCCTAGGAGTCAAAAGGACCTGGATTCTAATCCCAGTTCACCACTTGTCTGCTGTGTGACCTTGGGCAAGGCACTTCACTTCCCTGTGCCTCAGTCACCTGTCTGTAAAATGGGGATTAAGACTGTGAGACCAGTGTGGGACAGGGACTGTGTCCAACCTGATTTGCTTGTATCTGCCCCAGCTCTTAGTACAATGCCTGACACATAGTAAGCACTTAAATACCACAATTATTATTAATAATAATATCAATAATGACGGTTTTTCTCATATTTGTTATGTACTTACCATGCTCCAAACACTGTACTAAACGCTGGGGTAGATACAGTATGTACAGATAGGACACAGTTCTTGTCCCACATGGGCTCACAGTCTGAGTCATTATGTTACCCCAATGCTCAGCACACAGTAAGTGCTCAATAAATATGACTGAATGAAAATTCTCTGTGCCGGGCACAATGCACCCAAGACTCTGTACATTGGAGTGGTCACACTAGAGAGGGAGCAACCATTTTTTTCTCTTAAAGCCATGAAGACCTGTGTTTCAGACCTGCCCCATGTGTCATGGATCCGGGGCACATCTGTAATTGCAAGCTGGGTTAGCTGGTCTTGTCTTGTCTTATGCTATTGAGTCATCTCCAACCCATAGCAACTCCATGGACACATCTCTCCCAGAGTGCCTCATCTCCACTTGCAATCATTCTGGTAGTGTATCCATAGAGGTTTCATGGTAAAAACATGGAAGTGGTTTACCATTGCCTTCTTCCATGCAGTAAACGTGAGTCTCTGCCCTTGACTGTCTCCCATGCCTCTGCTGCCCAGCTTAGGTGAGTTTTAACGTAGAAGATTGCCTTCCACTCATTAGCCACTACCCAAGTTAGGAGTAAAATGGGCATTCCTCTGCTTGACTTTCCCTCCCATAGCTGAGACTAGTACAGTACTAGAAACTTTCCAAGTGCGATCTTGAGAGGGTAGGGATAGCTGATACCATTAGAGAAGCAGCATGGCTCAGTGGAAAGAGCTCGGGCTTTGAAGTCAGAGGTCATGGGTTCGAATCCCGGCTCTACCACATGTCTGCCTTGTGACCTTGGGCAAGTCACTTAACTTCTCTGAGCCTGTTACCTCATCTGTAAAATGGGGATGAAGACTGTGAGCCCCCCATGGAAGACTCTGAGCCCCCCGTGGGACACCCTGATCACCTTGTAACCTCCCCAGCACTTAGAACAGTGCTTTGCACATAGTAAGCACTTAATAAATGTCATTATTATTATTATTACCACAATTAAATATGAAGTCAGTGCCCTCTTAGGCCTTGAGCTACAGTCTTGGGGCTTTGCCTAGTCTGGGTTGGTCAGACGTGAACAGGGACTGAAACCTTGGTCCCCACAAAGCTTTTGGACAGAGTACTGAACTAGGCTTTGGGGATATATGTCAAAGAATAGACATGGTCCCTTCTCCCAAGGAATAAGCATTCTAATAGAGGTTAACAAACATTCATATAATATGTAAGGGGAAAAATGATGATTGTTGAATGAATTGAAAGTACTGAGTCCTGGACTAGCTAACCTGGGTCAGGAACTGCTTCCTAGGAAAGGGGAACCCCAAACTGTGATTTAAATGCTGGGAGGGAGGCGGTTCCAGGTGTGTGGCCCAAAGCAGGGCATCTTCCAACCAGCCACTGTGGTGGCCTAGAGGCAGGAGGTCTTGTCAGGCGTGAGTGAAGCAATTGGGTTGGGGAATCTGCTATGGCTACCTGTGTCCCTAACAGTGAGACCTGAGCCTCAGCTAAACCGAGTCCCATGACAATTGGCCTCATCAATTCTCTCTCCCTCTCCTACTACCTCACAAACCCTGGAAGCATTTGCTTATATATTTAAGGTACTATGTAGAATAGAGACTCCAGGTTCACTGTTCTCTGGGAACTTCTATTCTGAGGCAAATACATTCACCAATGTATATTCACCAAACTTACATTAAACACTCACCAAACGTACATGACACCATGTCACACAGAGATACCAAACAGTGGGGAAGGCTAGAGGAATAACTGTAATCCATCCTCTCACTACCATTTTGTTGTGTCTAGGAGGTTTAGAGTTTGTATTTTCAGGCCAAAGACTAGGCCAGGAATCTGTCCAATACAATTCTGCAGTGAAATCTATGTAACGTAATACAAACCACACATTGGCCAAGTCGGCATAAAACAAAACTATTTTTTTCCTTCTTTCCCCTTCTGTCCCCCAAAAGCCAAACTCCAAACCCACCAAAATGAAAAAAAAAAATCCAAGACCCCAAACCCACATGCTCCTGAATGGCACAAACATTTCCAGACTTATTTTATACCAGATGAATGGTGTGATTGTTAATATCAGAGCAACAAAAAATAGTTTCCAGATCAGCTGAAATTTGTGTCTGCCCAGTCGATTTTGCCCCTGGGTGGGAATCTGTTTGTCCTGGGAGACTCTGCCAGATTGGTATTGGTGCCATAGGGTATATGGACTTTTTTTGTTCTTTTAAATTGGTGCAAATTATTCTCTCACTCATTCAATGATATTTATTTAGTGCCCACTGTGTGCCAAGCACCATACTAGGTGGTGGGTAAGAAAAAAATAAGAATGAATACAATATGGTCCCTACCCTCAAGAGTCTTCCAATCTAGATTTGGCAGCCATGAGGTTGGTGGTACGCACATGAGGGAAGGTTGAAAGTCACAGTGACTTTATATGAAATGTTTGTCCCTATGGCTTAGTGGAATGAATGGGGCAGGTCGCTAAGTCTGAAATATGGAATGTATTGACTGACCCAAGTGTTGCTGGGAGCTCCCTCCTCTACATACATCCCCTTTGTATGTATGAGTTGTTTTTGAGTGCTAGAAACTTTTCTGGACTGAAGTAATGAGTCAAAAGTGTTAGGTTCTCCTCCACCCCCAACTCCCCTGGAAATATCCCCCAAACCCCCCCCCCCCAAAAAAAAAACCCTTAATAACTTTGCTTTATAGGTAATATCCATAATTCGTTCAAGAATGCAGGTTTGGCTGGTCTCAATGAGGTGTATCTTTTTTTTTTATATAATTAGCCTCGCCCCCTCACAGGGAGACCAGGATGATTTATAAAGGTATTATGATACTTGGTTATTATTTTCTGATCATGATCTATTATTATTCTTTCTAATTTTGTTCAGTCCATGGTTGGATAAGGTAATTTCGAAAACAAATGTATATTTTAATAGCTAATACCAGATTTACGTTTACACCTCAGGTGTATAGGGATAATGATGGCAATTAAAGGAGAACATATAATGCTTTAGTCATGACTATGGATGATCTGGGCAGAACAAGGGCTGACAGACACTGAGAGCTTTAGAACCTTAGGGCTTTTTTGCATGTCTTCATCTTTCCAAGTTTCAGCTGGCAAAGGAGCCAAAAAACCCACCATCACTAATCTTCAAAATATGTAACAAACAAGGGTTATGCCTGTTTCACAGAAGGATAAATTGGGATTAAATTGGAGGCACCAACTTATTCCCACCCACCTATTGAGAAATCCCTCACTAGGTTCAAGGTATCTCCTTTAAAGGAGCTGACATTCAGATATTCCATGGCATTGATCTTCATTCTTTCTGAAGATCATGCTTCTTGAGGTTCATGAGTACAAGAGAATTGTCATGGGTATTTACTCAATATCCTTCATTTGAGGCTGTCAAAGAGCTCAATAACTAATTGTTAAACTGCTGGCTGAGTATCTTTTGAGAGGTTGCCTCCCTTTTGTGTTACATGAAAAAACTCCCTTACCCTTGTCATTACAGACAGGTTTTCTATCTTCCTAGGAAATCCACTAGACTGTAATTTTCTTGAGGTCAGGATCATGTTTAATCTGTTTAATTGTTCTCACCCAAGAATTTAGTGCACACAGTAAGTACTATTGATACACTGCTTACTGTTTGAGACCCCTGCATAATTCAGCATAGCCCTGTCCCCAGACATTGTCTTTCAAAATAATAATTGTATTTGCTAAGTGCTTACTATGTGTCAAGCACTGTTCTATGTCCTGGGGAAGATACAAGATAATTTGGTCAGACATAGTCCCTGTCCCACACGGGGTTCACAATCTAATTAGGAGGGAGAACTGATATTGAATCTCCATTTTACAGATGAGGTAACTGAGGCAGAGAGAAGTTAAGTGACTTGCCCAAGATCATAAAACAAACACTTGGTGGATCTGGGATTAGGTCCTCTGACTCCCAAGCCTGTGCTCTTTCCACTAGGCCACGCTGCTTCTCAGCCCCATGGCACCTATGACCATATCTGCAACTTATTTTGATATCTGACTCCACCTCCCTGACAGCAAGCTCCCCACAGACAGGGAACATGTCCACCAACTCTGTCTGGAAAGAAATAAAGCTTCATAATCAAAACTGCTTGCACATTTGTAGCATCTCTTCCTTCCTTCCTTCCAGCAGTAATGGTATTTATTTGTTTATTTGTCTACTAAGAGCAAAGCAAGACTGCAAGTTACCTGTAGACTGAAAGTTCCTCTCTAGATGATAAACTCCTTGTGGGCAGGGAACATGTCTACCAATTTGGTTATACTGTACTCTCCCAAGCACTTAATACAGTTCTCTCCCAAGGGCTTAATTGTTTATTGAGCACTTACTGTACGAAGAGTACTGCATTAAGTGCAAACAAAACACAAAAGCCATGATCCTTGCCCACAAGGAACTTTCACTCAAATGGGGGAGGGGGCAGTCTGTGAAACCCTTTGCTTTTTTAAACCTCTAGTTTTGATTTCTTCCTTCTTCCTCATGTTTGCCCATTCAGAGGAGAGCATTTACTACCTCCGAAATGCCTTAGTGCAGGGAGCTGATCACTGCTACTAGTGTGAGAGCAGAAGAAGGCTGTAGTATCCCCTCAGCCATCAAGAAACTGTAGAGAATTAGTACGGATGAGATAACCGGGAAACAAGGTCACACAGCAGAAAATATATATACATTGAGTGTTTACTATGTCACAGGCACTGTACTAAGCCCTTGGGTGGGTACAAGCAAATCCAGTTGGACACAGCCCATGTCCCACACAGGGCTCACATTCTTCATCCCCATTTTACAGATAAGGTAACTGAGGCACAGAAAAGTGAAATGGCTTGCCCAAGGTCATGCAGAATACAAATGGCAGAGCCAAGAATAGAATCCATCTAGACTGTGAGCCCACCTTCTAGACTGTGAGCCCGTTGTCGGGTAGGGACTGTCTCTGTATGTTGCCGACTTGTACTTCCCAAGCGCTTAGTACAGTGCTGTGCACACAGTAAGCGCTCAATAAATACAATTGAATGAATGAATGAATGACTTCCAGGCCTATGCTTTATCCATTGTCACACTCCTTCTCCTGTTAAAAATTGGTTGCATTTTCATCCAGAGACATTAGTTAATAGTAACATTTGTGAGGGCCTACTGTTAGCAGTGGCCTGCACAATGCTAAGCCCTGGGGAGAATCTGCTGATGTTGATTCCCACACAGTTCTTGGCCCACAAGAAATCAGTTATTATTTACCCTCAGTGTTGCTCCAAGTTCAATAAACCTGCAAGTGTAGCTGTATGAGGAAAAGCCTGAATGTTTTTCCTAGGGAGCAGTTACAGGAGGAGTGGATGGAGAAATGACTCCATGATGATATTTGTTAAGCGCTTACTATGTGCGAAGCACTGTTCTAAGCGCTGGGGGGATACAAGGTGATCAGGTTGTCCCACGTGGGGCTCACAGTCTTCATCCCCATTTTACAGATGAGGTAACTGAGGCTCAGAGAACAAGGTCACAGCAGACGTGGCGGAGCAGGGATTAGAACCCATGACCTCTGACTCCCAAGCCTGTGCTCTTTCCACTGAGCCACGCTACTTATGTGGGGCTCACAGTCTTAATCCCCATTTTACTGGTGAAGTATCTGAGGCACAGAGAAGTTAAGTGATTTGCCAAAAGTCTCACAGCTGACAAGTGGCGGAGCTGGGATTAGTACCCATGACCTCATGATCTCTGACTGCCAAGCCCATACTCTTTCCATTGAGCCACTCTGCTTCTCTTATGCTCTTCCCCACTAGGTCCAAAATAAAGGGTGATTCTGAATCGTCCTGCCACCCAGCTTTTTGTTCATGAAAGGGGAGAGATGCCCCAGCAGCAGACATGAAGGCATCTGCCCCAATCCCTTCACACCACTGAAAAGCTAATAGTTTGCCTTTAATGGAAAAGATTTAAAATGTAGCACGCAGGCTAAGCTTGGTTTTAACTCCAGGCAATAATGTGGCTTTAGCACTGAGCTAGGAGGAGCTGGGCTATTAATCCTTTTGACATTACCTTTGAGTACCATCATATTTCAATCCGGTTAAGTCACTGGGCCATTGTTTATTGGCCGTGCCCTTAAAGCGAGAACTCTGCTGAAGCGACAAAGTGATGCTGGATTCTGTAACTTGGAGGCAACTTCAATTTGCCTCATCCATCGTCTCCATCCACATGTCCAACCCAGCCCTAAACTCAGGTAGGGCACAACTGTTGTTGGGTGTTTATTTGCTTCAATGAAGCTTGGCCCACAGGCCTGACACTTCTCAGGGACAATCTGTTTAGGAGGCAGAAGACCCAAAGATTTGAGCCTTGGGGTTCGAGAGGGAGGAACAGGTGGGGATGTTGAGAGATGGCTCAGGGAAAGGAGGGTAGCATTTTGAGTTCCCTCCAGTTGTATCCCCAAGCATTTAGTACTTCTTTTCCCCAAGAAATCCATTGTGGAATTCCTTGTAATCCCAACTCTGAGACTCAGGCTTTCAGCATTGCCTCACTTCTCTCCCTGTTTTCTTTCACTGAGATCAGTGCTGACTCCGTTAGATATGGATCCTGCCCCTCTCCCTTCCCCCTTTCCATCCTCTTCATTCATTCAGTCATATTTATTGAGCATTTACTGTGCGCAGGGCACTTGGAAAGTACAATTCAGCCACAGAGACAATCCCTGCCCACACCGGGCTCACAGTCTAGAAGACAGGCTCACAGTTTTCCATTGGTGGGAAATTGGTTAAACCCAGATTGTTGGTTTCAGAACCCTGCATTTTCCAAGCCGCCTTACCCTTCCTTTCGTTTTGCCTAGGACAGTTCTGTGTCCAAGGTCTCACAGGTCAAAAGGTTAGAAAGTCACAGACCCATCCACATCTTTCTTTTCCCCTCCTTTGTTTTCACTTATGTGCTGGATTTTCCCATTCTCTTGACCAGAGTCTTTTGGGTTCATATTGCTGTTAATCTATAATTCTGCATCTCTACTGGCAGACCTGAAGATAAAGAACAAATCACTGCTTGGAGATTCCTGAAGGCAAGGCATCAGTAAATATTGATGGGACAGTCTATTAATGGTGGCATAGGGTTGTAGAAAAAGGACAGACATATTTTGTAGGGGCTGACTGTGGGACTTCCAAACTAAATAACTCATCCTGGACATAATTTAAAAATTTGCAAAGCTACTAGTCTTTGGGACCAAGCAGAAAGCCTCCAGCAAGGAAGGGTATCCCCAAAACATTAAAATGTGTATACAGTCAGTTGTATTTATTGAACACTTACTGTGTGCAGTGCACAGTACTATAACAAAGGCATTCCCTGCCTACAGTGAGTTTACAATTGAGGGAGATTTCCCTACCCGAGCATTGCAGTTGGAAATGCACTGCGACTCTCTCTTTCTGTAGGGAGAATTTGGGGAGTTACTATTGATCAAATTATAAACCACTGGTGACAGCCCTTACTAAATTATGAGATCTAAGAAAGAGAAGCCTAATCAATCTCTGCTGTCGCTTAGTCTGAATGTTGGGTGATGCTTTGCTCATAAAGATCCAGTCAGTGGTGCACTCCAATTTAGTGGCCTTTTGCTGTCAGCCCACTGAACAAGAGTCTAAAGAGCACAGTTGGGCCTCGAACAGTCTCTGAGACCAGGTCATCTTCTCTGAACAGGAAACAAAGGCACCAGATAATTGTGTGGTGTTCAGTAAGATTCAGGTGATTTTTCTTTTTGCTTTCAAGGAGAAAGTTTGCAAGTACTATTGCCTGACAGCTTTAAGTCAGGGCCTGGGTTTTCTGAAAGCATGGCATGAGCTGGCTAGGATTGGACTCTGAAAGGGGGCCTAGGCCATTTGGTTTATTCACACCCTTCAACATATCTACTGCGCCAGCCTTCATAGAGCCACCCGCTCAGCTGAACTAATGGGGCCAATTGGAAATGGGACCAACTGGAACTGTATTTGCAGCCCAAATTTACTAGAATTCCCCTCCATTGCTGAATCAAGAGGATTCAGGAATTTGTTTACTACTTGACGTTCCTGCAATATTTCAACTAGAAAAAAATATTGTAACGACAAATGTGTGTTCCCACCCACATCACATTTGTAAAATGTCACTGGGATGGAAAACCAGAGTTGCCTCTCGCTTCCATCTTAAAGGCACAGACATGAAGGGTTGGCAAGAATAACAACAAAACAAAAAAGGCTCTTTTCATAACCAACCAATTATTTTTGTCCAGAGAATTTTAACCAGTTGTTTTTTTCCACGCAGCCCTGTGGCTTGGTTCTGAGGCCAGAATGAAAAATCCAGCTTCCTAATGTGTGAAACAACAATGGCAAAAAGATTTTGCAGGTATCATCGACAGTTGGGTTAAAATAAGCTTAGGCGATTCCTTCCTCTGTCAGTCCCTCTTCTTAGCTTTTGTACCTTCAGAACACCTTGGGAGCCCTGTGGAAATTGGATCTGACAGTCGAGGAAGGAAAAAGGATGTGGGAGGTAATCCAGGAAAAGGCCCAGAATTCTTGTTGAGAAGGCGAGAAGCTTTCAATTAAGCTGGCTTTATTTATTTATGTATTGGATTTTTCAAAAGGATTTGCCCTAGGCCCTCCAGGCACCGTTCATAATTTAAGATGCATATCATTAGTGCATTTAAAGAAAATGCCCTATGGACATGACATTCATTCATATCCTACCCAATGGGAGATGCCAGCCAAGAGGGAAAGAACACATGGAAGTAAAGAGACAAAGAAGAAAATTCCACTTGTTGTGAATCTTTCCTCTCATCCCTCTGCTCCTAAACTCCCTCCCTCCAAGATATGAGCATGTGCACCCCCCCTTCTCTTGCTCATTTTATGTATTAGCTTTCAGGGCTTCTTAGAGGGGATTAGAGGTGGTATAGTACAATCAGACAATCAATTAATGGCATTTATTGAGTCCCTGTTGTGTGTGGAGCACTATAATGATCCCTTGGGAGAGTACAAAAGAGAAGGCAATATCCCAGCCTGACAAGCAACTCTGAGCTTTCCTACCCCTTTTCCCCCAGGGCATCCTTTCTCTGCTGCCTTACATTCTCAAGCATATCTCTTTTGTTGTTGATTCTTCTTTGTGATCAGGTGGATCCACTGTTTGCTCTTTTATGTGTTGTCTTGTACATACAAGGCTGTAGTGGAGCAAAAGAGACTTGTTCTTGGTATTCTTTTTTAGGTTATATTTTTGATATTTGGTGATGATGGATGATCAAGGAGGAGTGGGGAAGGAGAGGGTGGGTTGAGAGCCAGCAGGTTGTTAACTGCTTTCTCCTACGGCTGAGGAGGGAGAGAAAATTGGAGGCTTTTGCGTTTGAACTTCAGAATTCCATCAGCTGCCCTCTCTGCTCCCATTTGTCACCTGACATCTCTTATGGTGAAAGGGGAAGGAAAAATAGCTTTGCCAACTGGTTCTACTGCATTATTCACTCCTCTGGCATGCACAGACAACTCTTGTTCTGAGGACCTCTAAGCCCTTTACATATGGACTGTTCTTCCTGGCAAAAGGCTGCCCTCACATAAGTGTGAATATGCAGGTGGCTGTGACTTTTTGGGTGGAAAAAGCGTTAATTTACCCCTGGCAGACATGCATTAAAGTTATTGCTCTGCTTCTTGGAACTTGAGAAATTCACCAAAATATTCCTTGCCTTTCTCTTTCCCCTACTCTTTCCTTTTCTCTTCCCTCCTTTCTCTTCTTTTCTCTCCTGGACCAGATGGCCACTTGTGAGACTTTCCAGTTCAGTGGGGCTTTGCTTCTATTTGCAAATTCAGGGCTTGTGCAGTGGCCCTCACAGCCTCTGTCAGAATCAATCTATCCATCATCTATAATGAGCACCTACTGCCTGCAGAGCACTGTACTAAGCACTTGGGAGAGTACAATAGAGTAAGTATTTGGAACTTAGATTCTGCTATGAGGCTGAAGAATGGATCTCGCCTTGTATTTGAAAATGATGCTACGGTAGAAACTGGGGAATCTGGGATGCATCTTAGAGCTGCATTTGAGACCATCTGGGTTTGCCAAACCTGAGCAAGGTTTTCTTCCCCCTCTCCTCTCCTAGGCAGCCATTCCCACCCCTACCCGGCTTTCGAGCCCATGTGTTTCTGATTCATTTACACTTAAGTAATCAAAATGTCTCTTTGTGAGTGTTGTTTGAAGTCCAAGAATCTTCGTGTTTTAAAGCGTTTTTACTTTAGAACCCGGGTGGTGCTTTGTGAGTTAACAAACTCTAACCACGAGATCGTACATATTCAATGTGAAACTCTACACTCAGGAGATTAGAGTGGGCTCTAATCCTGGCAGGATGCCAAGGAGAGAGTTTATTCTTGCTTGGCATGTGCAAGGTCTGATTTGCACTACCCACCCCCCTCTGCACACACCAGAGTCAGATTGGTGAGGTCAGATTCAGCAATCAGTCTCAGAGGTAACGTCCACAAAGCACCGGCTAATCCCAGTCTTGGATGATGAAGTGAAATGGAGACCATGGTTTTGGTAGGGATTAAAACTCCTGGTTTCTAAAATCCTGGACTGAAAACATTTTTGGTGTAATGAAAACATGCCAAACTGGGGTGCGGCCATTTCATTGTGCACTATTTCGTGCAGGTACATTTGCCCAGCTTCACTTATTTGTGTATTGTATGTTTCATGGATAGCTTTGGCTTTGAAATTACCCCCATCACTAAAGAGGAAGCAGAGTTTTTAGGCCAGAAATATCAATGGATAAATTCGTTGTTGAAATTTAATTGTTGGACAATACTTGCCCCCTTTTAGAGCTTGTAGATTTAGTGTGTTCTAATGCAAAGACCATGGAAATGGGCTTAAGGAGATTTGGGTTCTTCTAGCTCCAGCCCTGTCACTAGCCTATCACTGTCAAGTCCCTTAATTTGGGCTTCATATGCCTCATCTGTAAAATGGGAAAAATAATACCTGTCTCTCCCTATCTCACAGGGAGACAGTGAGAATGAAATGAGATAATTGTTGTGAAAAACTCTTTGGAAAAATATAAAAGGGCTATAAATAAGGCAGTATTATTATTATTTTTATTCCTGGTACCAAGAGACTAGGATGACAAATGTGGGGTATTTAGATGAAGAAGGTTTATATTTTTGGAAGATGGTTGGTTTCAGGAATTTAGGATTGGCCATCAGGACTGCATTGGGAATGATCCTTTCCACAAGGTGTTTTGGAAGCAGGGCTATGGCCTTGGAATCAGGCCTGCCCCCGGAGGAAAATGGAGCCTTCTGCCATCACTTGGGCCTTGTCTACTTCTCCAACCTGACAGAAAACTGTGCTGTGCACCTATTCTCTTTAATAAAGGTCACCCTCGGTTTTCTCCAGGCCCTGAACATGACAGTTGCTAAATCATCTATTATTACACAAATAACTAAAGCTGTGCCTCAATGAGCAAAGAAATGATGGAAGTCAGAAATTTGGGGACAGAAACAGCTCAGCCGTTGTAGGGCGAAGGCACTCCCCCGGGTAAAATCAATAGCTGTCAGCCAACTTCCAGCAGTTATAGGAGGGCTAAACTCACTGCACAGTAAATAGCAACACAATATTTCTGGCAGCAGGGACCCCAGCAGTCCAGGAAGGAACCTGTTGGCAGGAACATCGTGTGCAGTGTCCGACCCATAGGATGTTCAGGAAAAAATAGTGTTTGCCAAGGAATGGTGGAAAAGGAGAAGGAGAGGTCCATTATAGAAGAGTGAATCTGCACCTTGAGAAGCAGCATGGCCTAGTGGAAAGGGCACCGGCCTCGGAGTCAGAAGGACCTGGGTTCTATTCCCGGCTCTGCCAATTGCGTGCCGTGTAACCTTGGGTAACTCAACTTCTCTGTTCCTCAGTGTCCTTAACTGTAAAACTGTTCTCTCTCCTAGTTAGACTGTGAACCCCATGCAGGACATCCCGGTGTCTGATCTAATTAACTTGTACCTACACCAACACTTAGAACAGGGTTTTACAAAGAGTAAACACTTAACAAATGCCATTAAAAAGGTAAGTGATTAAATACCATAATAACAATAACATTATCACTTAATACAGCATTTTTTAAAATTTTTAATGGTATTTCTTAAGAACTTATTTTGGGCCAGGCACTCTATTAAGCACTGGGATAGATACAAATTAGTCCATCAACAGTATTTATTGAGTGCTTACTGTGTCCAGAACAATAGAATTGGTAGACATGAGCAATGCCCACAAGGAGATTACAGTCTAGAGGGGGACACAGGTATTCAAATAAATTGCAGAGAGGGGAAATGGGAAAGTATAAGGATATGTACATAAGTGCCATGAGGGTGAGGTGACTATCAAATGCTTAAGTGGAACAGACCTAAGTGCAATGAGGGCTTAGGGAAGGCCTTTTGGAGAAGAAGGTGTGATTTACTTAGAACTCTGAAGATGGGGGAAGTAAGTCAGTTAGTTATGAAGGGAGAGGGAGTTGTATCGATGTCTGTCTCCCCACCTCTAGACTGTGAGCTCGTTGTGGGCAGGGAATGTCACTGCTCATTGTTGCATTGTACTTTCCCAAGCACTTAGTACAGTGCTCTGCATACAGTAAGTGCTTAATAAATACAATTGAATGAATAGGGAGGACATAATAATTGTGTTTTTTAAATGCTTATTATTTTACAAGCACTATACTAAGTCCTGGGCTAGATACAAGATAATCAGGTCACACTGTGGGGCTCACAGCCCAAGTAGGAGGTTGAACAGTTATTAAATCCTCATTTTGCAGGTGAGGGAACCGAGGCACAGAGAAATGGCTTTCCTTTAACAGCACAGCAGGGAGCTGATAGAGTCGGGATTAGAATCCAGGTCCTCTGACTCCCAGGTCCTTGCTGTTTCTACTATGCCATGCTGATTCTCTGCACCGGAATGGGGTTAGTGGTGAGTCAGGTGAGATAGAGGCACAGTAAATTAGTTGGCAGAATCAAATGTGCAGATTAGCGAGGAAAAGTGGGAGGGTAAGAGCTGATTGCCTTAAAACTGATGGTAAGGAGGAAATGCAGGCTTGCCAAAGGAGAGAGGTCATAGCTGGAGAGGTAGATCTGGGAATAATAGGTGTAGAGCTGGTAGTTCATTCATTCAATCGTATTTATCAAGTGCTTCCTGTATGCAGGGCACTGTACTAAGTGCTTGGGAGAGTACAAACAGTAATAGACACAGTCGAAGCTGTGGTAGTGATTGGGTTCTTCGTTATCTCTTCTGTTGCCTGCTTCAACCTGTGCAGAACTCTATCCTCAGGACCAGGGTGGACCAGAGGGTGGAGTTGGCCAGATCATTGGAGTCTGGAAGGGGTGGGGTGTCGGGGGAGGACGAGGGGCACTGAGGGTGCAGTAGCAGACAGGGGCTTAGAAGACAGACACACCCACACTTGTAACTGGCAAAACCTTCAAATCTGCTGCAGTTAATCCACCTAGATAATTGAGAATTGATGCTGCTAATGTTCTCTGTCATGAGATGCATCATTTCAGTGATGATGATATGCGTGGGAAAGGTTGGGGAATTTTTTTGCGGGCTGATAATATGTTTTGCTTGGTGATATTTTTTTTTAAAAAAAAACCTGTCAGGCTGCTGGAGGGATATAAAGTGGAATCAGTCTTTGATAATGGAGCTTTTGATTTCTTCCCCTTTGGGTGGGAAACCGTGACCCATACTTGACACCCCATTCTTCTGTCTTGTCACAGATTCCCCCCAAGAATTGAGAAGCATTACTAATAGATGAACCCATTAGCTGGCATCCAGAAACATCAATAAGATGTATGGATCTGAAAGTGAATTGGATTCATTTGTTACTCTTTGTCAAAACAACACTAAAAATCTCTTGAAAGGAATGATTCAGTAAGCAAATGACACTCATCCCAAATAGCACAAGCTTCTTGGAACAGCGGGACCTTTTGTAGTGAGTCAGTAACTCATCGGCCTAAAGACCTCACACTTACGTATCTCAGGTTAGCCAGGAAGAGATGATCTAGTCAAGAGCAATTTTGAAATCTTTGAGACAGTCTGTCATGGGCTTTTGTCCCTTGCCCACTGTTTTTTATCTTTCATACCTCAGGTCTTTGCATTGGCTGCTGTTCTTAATCCCCATCATTTTAAGACTCCTATCCTTGGTTTATAGTTCAGAACACTTCTTCCATCACTCTTGTTGTCTTATGCTGTCGATTCGTGTCCGAACCATAGCGACACCATGGACACATCTCTCCCAGAGCACCCTACTTTCATCTGCAATCTTGTGGTAGTGTATCCATTGAGTTTTCTTGGTAAAAATATAGAAGCAGTTTACCATTGCCTCCTTCCATGCAGTAAACCTGAGTCTCCAGCATCGACTCTCTCCCATGCCGCTGCTGCCCAGCACAGATGAGTTTTGACTTAGGCTCGTAGCTCCTCCTGCCTTTAGGACATCTCCATCTGGTTGTCTGCCCGCCATCTAAAACTCAACATGTCCAAGACTGAGCTCCTTATCTTCCCTCCCAAACCCTGTCCTCTCCCTGACTTTGCCATCACTGTAGACGACACTACCATCCTTCCCATTTCACAAGCCCACAACCTTGGTATCATCCTTAACTCTGCTCTCTTATTCACCCCACACATCCAATCCATCACCAAAACCTGCCGGTCTCACCTCCACAACATCGCCAGGATCTGCCCTTTCCTCTCCATCCAAACCGCTACCTTGCTGGTTCAATCTCTCATTTTATCCCGACTGGATTACTGCATCAGCCTCCTTTCAGATCTCCCATCCTCCTGTCTCTCCCTACTTCAGTCTATACTTCACTCTGCTGTCCGGATTATCTCTGTACAGAAACGCCTTGGGCATGTCACTCCCCTCCTCAAAAATCTCCAGTGGTTGCCTGTCAACCTTTGAATCAAGCAAAAACTCCTCACTCTCAGCTTCAAGGCTCTCAATCACCTCGCCCCTTCCTACCTCACCTCCCCTCTCTCCTTCTACAGTCCAGCCTGCACCCTCCGCTCCTCTGCCGCTAACCACCTCACCATGCCTCATTCTCACCTGTCCTGCCATCGACCCCTGGCCCACATCCTACCTCTGACCTGGAATGCCCTCCCTCCACACGTCTGCCAAACTAGCTCTCTTCCTCCCTTCAAAGCCCTAATGAGAGCTCACCTCCTCCAGGAGGCCTTCCCAGACTGAGTCCCCCCTTTTTTCTCTCTTCTTCCTCCCCTCCTCATTGCCCCCCTCCCTTCCTCTACCCTACCCCCTTCCCCTCTCTACAGCACTTGTGTATATTTGTACATATTTATTACTCTATTTTATTAATAATGTGTATATAGCTATAATTCTATTCTGATGGTATTAACACCTGTCTACTTGTTTTGTGTTGTTATCTGTCTCCCCCTTCTAGACTGTGAGCCTGTTGTTGGGTAGGGACTGTCTCTGTTGCCAATTTGTACTTCCCAAGCGCTTGGTACAGTGCTCTGCACACATTAAGCGCTCAATAAATACAATTGAATGAAAGAATAGCCACTGCCCAAGCTAAAAATGGAATGAATATGCCTCTTCTTGACTCTCCCTCCCATAGTTGAGACTAATAGAGTATTGGAAACTATCCAGGTGCGACCCTGAGAGGTAGCCAACGCTCTATCACTCCATCCTCTACCATATTGCCATATCCTATTCATCCATGGTCAGATTAAGGCGTGGGGTAAGAGTCATCCTCACATAAATTCAGCAGCATATTTTGCATATGTGCTTATTCCTACAGCATTGTTGTTGAATATGATTTAGTTTCCTTGAGTAACTGCGTATATGCATGGGCAAAAGTCATTCCCAGGAGGTTAGAGTTAGCGGTGGTACATTAGTGGACTTACACAATAGACTGTGTGCTTCTTCTTGAAGTATTTTCCAATCTTAGCTTCACTGATGGTGTCCTCTTCTGGTTCTGCTCCTATCTTTCTGGCTGCTCATTCTCAGTCTCTTTCGCGGTCTCTTCTTCCTCCCACCCTTTAATTGTGTGAGTCCTTCAGGGCTCAATTCTGGGTCCCCTTCTATTCTCCATCTAAACTTGCTGCTTTGGAGAACTCATTCACTCCAATGGCTTCAAGTACCATCTCTATGTGGATGGTTCCCAAATGTATCTCTCCAGCTCTGACCTCACTCCTTTGCAGTCTCACATTTCCCCCTGCCTATAAGATGTCTCTACTTGGATGTCCTCCAAATTAACATGTCCAAAACAGAACTCCTTACTCCTCAGAACTTCCCACCCAAAGCAGCATGGCCTAGTGGAAATAGCATGGGCCTGAGACTCAATACCTGGGTTCTAATCCTGGCTCTGTTTGTTACTTATTGTGTGTCCTTGGGCAAGTCACTTCTTATCTGTAAAATAGAGATTAAATCTTCCTCCCTCAAACTTAGACTGTGAGCCCCATGTAGGATTGATAAACTTATATCTACCCCAGCACTTAGAAATAAACTGGACCCATAGTAAGTGCTTTACAAATACCATATAAACCTTGTCCTCCCCCATTACTGAGGACAATACCACTATTATCCCTATCTCACAAGCCCTTAACCTCATTATCCTCACCTCATCTCTCAATCAACCCAAATATTCAATCTCTCACTAATCTGTCAGTTCTACCTTTACATCTTAGCTAAAATCTGCTCTTTCCTCTCCATCCAAACAGCTTCTATGCTGATACAATCACTTGACTTGACTACTGCATTAGCCGTCTTGCTGACCTCCCTGTCACCATTCTCTCCCCACACTGGTCCATACTTCACTCTGTTGTCTGGATCATTTTTTTTTTTTTTTAATGTTCAGTCATGTCTCCCCAATACTCAAAAACTTCCAGTGTTTGCTATCCACCTCCACATAAAATAGAAACTTCTTACCATTGTCTTCAAAGCATTTAATCACCTTGCTCTCCCTCCTATCTTACCTCACCATTTTCCTACTACAGCCCAGCCTGCGTTTGTCACTCCTCTAGTACCACTACTCACCCTACCTCAATCTAATCTATCTGGCTACCAACCCCTAGTCTAAGTCCTGCTTCTGGCCTGGAACTTCCCCCTTCATGTCTGACAGATGACCACTTTTATCACCTTCCAAACCTCATTAAAATCATATCTCCTTCAAGAGACCTTCTCTGCCTAAGCCATCATTTTCCCTTCAGCCTCTTCCTTCTGATCAACTTTGTACCTGGATCTGTTCCCTTTAAGTACTTGGTATTCACCCTGCCCTCAGCCCCTCAGCATTTATGTATGTATCTGAAATTTTTTTTAATGTCTGCCTCTCCCTCTACAGTGTAAATTCCATATAGGCAGGGAACATGTCTACCAACTAGTTTGTTTTATACCCTCCCAAGCGTTTAGTACAGTAATCTGCCCATAGTATGTGCTCAACAAATTTCATTGATTGATTGATTGCCATTTCAACACCCAGGAAAGCCTGAATCCGGTCTTGCATTTTCCCATGCAGGCTTAGTGAGGAGCAACATGGCCTAATCAATCAATCAATCAATCAATCGTATTTATTGAGCGCTTACTATGTGCAGAGCACTGTACTAAGCGCTTGGGAAGTACAAATTGGCATCACATAGAGACAGTCCCTACCCAACAGTGGGCTCACAGTCTAAAAGGGGGAGACAGAGAACAGAACCAAACATACCAACAAAATAAAATAAGTAGGATAGAAATGTACAAGTAAAATAAATAAATAAATAAATAAATAGAGTAATAAATATGTACAACCATATATACATATATACAGGTGCTGTGGGGAAGGGAAGGAGGTAAGACGGGGGCATGGAGAGGGGGACGAGGGGGAGAGGGAGAGGGCCTAGTGGCCCTAGGGCCTAGTGGAGAGGGAGAGGGCCTAGGGAGAGGGCCTAGTGGCAAGAGCACAGGCTTGGGAGTCAGAGATCATGGGTTCTAGTCCCAACTCTGCCACTTCTCTGCTGTGTGACCTTGGGCAAGTCACTTATCTTCTCTGTGTCTTAGTTAACTCATCTGTAAAATGGGGATTGAGATTCTGAGCCCCATGTGGGGCAGGGACTGTGTCCAACTTGATTACCTCGTATCTATACCAATGCTTAGAACAGTGCTTGGCACGTAGTGTTTAACAACTACCTATCCCCCACCCTAATTTCACTTTCTGTCCCTCTCTTTGTCCATCCGCCCTCTTATAGTCTCGTATCTTTTGAAACAAAAGTCATCTCCCAAGTGAATGTTCCATCACTTTCTTTTCCTCCTTAAAGCTCTCCTCAGTTTGGCATACCTATTTCCAGAAAGCAATGTGAGCATGCCTGCCTTGCTTGTGTATCTGGCTCAAACAGCCCTCCTTGGAGTGCCTAGAGATTGTCAATCCTCCTGGACCAGAAGTTCCTTCCTCTTCATGTGGCACATCCTGTACAGAGTGTTAAGTGCACCTGTAGGGCTGCACAAATAACAGCATCATATTTGAGGCAGTCATTGTTTTTCTTCACTTAATTTGCAAGTGAAAAAAAAATCCAAATAGGTTCTTTGTTATATGCTCTGGAAGCAAAGTACAGTGGGAAGTGCATTTCTCTGAACTGTGCATTTGCCAAATTGCTGCTTTATGCACTTCTGGCTTAACATTTATTTCAATTTTGTAGAGAGCAGAAGGGCCTGAAGAAAAAGGGAACTGTCACGGCTGAGGAGAATGACAGCTGAAGAGAAATTTAGAAAAGGTGGTATATGAAGATCAATGTTGTGCTAGCCTCCACCCCAGAGTCAGAACCACTGGTGGTTCTTTTCTCTTGAAAAAACATTTTTTTGCCAAGTTCAGAGAAAAGAAAACTCGTGGCCATTATATATATGTGTAAAACAGATGCAGCTTGCTTTTATCTAGTTGAGCTGGATGTGGTCTAGACTAGAAGTCATGTGACGAGTTCTGGTCTTGTGTGACATTGAGCGAGCCACTTACCCTCACTGTGTCTCAGTTTCTACAACTGTAAAATAAGGATAATTAATGCCTGTTCCTCCAGACCCTCAGAGTCCCAGAATCAGTGAAATAACAGATGGGTGAGGGCTTTGGAAATGAAAACTCTACACAGAGTATTTATTGTTAAAGGGGAATCACTTTCAGTGCCCCTAGGGAGTTTAACCTCCATGAACCAACTGTATGTTTGGTTTCTTTTCCATGATGGCCAGCAAGGACACCAATATAAATTTGGAGCCTTGCCCACTGGGACCTGTTATAACTGTTAACATTTATCATTCTCAAGAATGTGGGGGGAAAATAGCCCTATCCTCAGTTAATATATGCAAATCTCTCAGCCCTTACTAGTTGGCTCTTTACTGAAATAGGTCAGAAAGCTGGTTGACAGCCTCATCAATCAGAGGAATTTGTTGAGTGCTATCTGTATGAAGAACACTGTACTAAGTGCTTGGGAAAGTACAGTAAAGATAAAAGACACTGTCTCTGCACTTAAAGAGTTTACAGTCTAATGGAGAAGACATTCCCAAAATGATTTTCAGTTGGGGGAAAAAGAGAATGGAAAGATGGATAGGTGATTGGGTAAGTACCAAAGTACTACAGGTGTCTGTGAATGCATCAAGGCTGAGTTGGTAATTGTGAGGATATAATATGTACTCGCCCAAGTGTTTAGTGTAGTGCTTTGCAAACAGTAAGCACTCAATAAATAGAACTTGGAACAGTGCTTTGCTCATAGTAAGCGTTTAATAAATGCCATTATTATTATTAATAAATACAATTGAATGGTGACTTAAGGAGAAGAAAATTAAGCTCATTGTGGGCAGGGAATGTGTCTACCAACTAATAATAATAATTAGTAATTGTGGTATTGTTAAGTGCTTACTATGTGCCAGACAGTATAATAAACACTGGGGGGATACAAACAAATCAGGTTGGACACAGTCCCTGTCTTACCTGGGGCTCCCAATCTTAATTCCAATTTTACAGTTGAGGTAACTGAGGCCCAGAGAAGTGAAGTGACTTGCCCAAGGCCACATAGCAGACAAGTAGCAGGGCAGGGATTTGAATCCAGATCCCTCTGACTCCAGGCCTGTACTCTTCAGCGCTTAGAACAGTGCTTTGCACATAGTAAGTGCTTAACAAATGCCAATATTATTATTTTTATTATTATCCACTAGGTTACACTTAGTACATTGCTCTGCACAAAGCAATCTCTCAATAAATATCATGGATTGACTATTCAATTAGGAAAATTCATAGGCTGGGGAACTCCTTGATCTTTTCTGCATTGTGAGGAGGGTAAAGGTAGTTTTTGAACCAGCCCCTTTCCATGAATAATCACAGAGTCTGTATGAAACCCTTTCACTTGTTTTTAGGTGGTGAGCCCCATGAGAGACAGGGACCATGTCTAATTCCCACTTGTGTATTCTTTCCCAGCGCTTTGAAAACCTGTGCACCAAACCTGAGAAGGATTCTGTCGCAATTCATGAGGGGTTGAAACATATAGTCATACTAGATGCTTCATCTCTAGCAAGCTTATATTCTCCAAGGACCATATCATCATTCATGACTCAATTCAGGTTGATGTATTTCCTTTGCTCTAAAAGTTAAAGCCAAGCCTGCAGCATTTCTCTGATTGCACTAAAGGTATAGAGTTTCAGCTTCATTCTCTCTTCCCTCTTGTTCAAGCACATTTTTAAAAAATCTGTTAGAAGAATAAAATGCTATCTAATTAAAACAGCTCCAAGAAGCTGGATCATATGCTACCACCAACCCAAACGCTGTGGTTTGTATCCTACTGTGACCTTGTTTTTGAATATTTAAGCAATCTGGGAAGTTTAGCCATGAGTAGGAGAGTGTTTTGAGCAATTGGATAAAGGTGGCAGGACCCACAGGTCTTTAATCAAACTGTGGCCAGGAAATGAAAGGAAATGACATTTCCCTTGAAGCACTGAAAGGTTTGGTTTTATCCATTTTATGTATTTTATGAGCAAAAGGCTGGCAGCCTCAGGCAGGGCTCTCTCTTTCATGTGTCAATCCAAAGCCTTTCCCAGGGGAACTGAGCAAGAAAAATGGTTAAAAGTTTGTCCCTGAACTTACTACCCTGGATAATGGGTTCCTCATCTTCGTTCTGGGTGTTGCAGGAACCACATTGCACCTATTCAGACACTTCTTGCTTATGCAAATGACATTCACTGTAAACAGAGATGGCGTTCATGCAGTAACCCGATGCTGTAACAAGACACTTTGGCAAGCGGAGTACCTATGGAAACCACTCAGGATGCATCCCTTCTATTCATTCAGTCAGTCGTATTTATTGAGCAGTTACTATGTGCAGAGCACTGTACTAAGTGCTTTGGAGAGTACGGTATAACAATAGACACATTCCCTGCCCAAATTCATTCATTCATTCAATGGTATTTATTGAGGGCTTACTGTGTGCAGAGCACTGTACTAAGCGCTTGGGAAGTACAAGTCGGCAACATATGCAGTCCCTACCCAACAGCGGGCTCACAGTCTAGAAGGGGGAGACAGACAACAAAACAAACAACAAACAAAACAGACAACAAAAACCACAATGAGTTTAAAGTCTAAAGCCCTTCTTTGTGGTTGTGGAACACTACTTTCATTGGGAGTAAAAGTGCCAGTGAGTCTGACAAGCCTAATGCAGGAAGTCTCTCTAAAAGTCACTTGTCCAATAATAAGAAATATAAACCCAAATGGGTGGGAAATCCTCCTGGCTGTCACTGACATTTCCTGTTGTAATTTACTAGTTTTAAAATGCCTCTTTTACCCCTTCTTTATTTTTCCCCCAGAAAGCAAGGTCAATCGTTTTACAATATGGTAATTGCATTACGATGACAAACATTATCTAACGAAGAGTATTCTGAGCACTCCTGAAGAATTTGGTGCTGATGAGCAAGCAAAAGGATTGAACAAAGTGCCCACAATATGTATGATGGCTGTGTAATCCAAATGGAAGAAAATTCCTGTTCTTGCTAGTAGGAGGACAGGTGAAGGAGACCACTTGCCACCATTTAATTGTAGAACTCAGAATTAGCTATGCTGCCTCTGGAAAAGAAGCAGCTTGGCTGAATAGAATGAGCATGGACCTGGGAATCAGCTGACTTGGGTTCTAATCCTAGTTTTGCCACTTGCCTGCTGTGTTACTTGGGCAAGTCACTTCACTTCTATATGGCTCAGTTTCATCATCTTTAAAATGGGGGTTAAATACCCATTCTCCCTCCCTTTTAGACTGTGAGCCCCATTACAAGGACTGCATCTGACCTGATTATTCATTCATTCATTCAATCATATTTACTGAGCACTTACTGTGCGCAGAGCACTGTACTAAGCACTTGGAAAGTACAATTTGGCAACGGATAGAGATAATCCCTACCCAACAACAGGCTCAAAGTCTAGAATCTAGTATCTACTCCACTGCTTGCACATAGTAACCCCTTAACAAATACCACAATTATCTTATTACAGTTGCTGAAAGGAGCACACTTGATTTGTGAAACGTGACCTGTGAAACCCACTGTGTATTTGATTTGCTGCTCTTGAAGATGAACATTTATCAGACCTCAGCCTCTTACTTCCTCCCCCATCTCTCTGGAGGAGAATCTCTTCTCAACATGGGACCAGTGAGGAGGAGAGCATGGTGCCTGAGGAGGTAGAAAATGGAGAGGAGAGAGTTTATGCTTGAACGAAGCTAGGGGCAGAGACACCCATGATCTCCCTCCCCCCACCCTGGAATCAGACTCTCCCTACATGGTCTGCTCTTAAACTACATACACCCCTGGCCCTTGAGTAGTCGGGCTTCCAGAATAATCCTGAAGGGCAGATAGGCCTTCTCTCACTCTGCAGTTCTAAACCCGAACTGGGTAGAAAAGGGTGGGTACCTATGGTCTGTGCCCACTGAGGCTATCATCTAGACTATAAGCTTGTTGTGGGCTGGGAACATGTATCCCAACTCTGTTATACTGTATTCTCCCAAGCCCTTAGTACAGTGCTCTGCACACAGTAAAAAAAACTCAATAAATTTGATCAATTGATCAACTGATATTCCCTCCTATACATTTTTTTAAATGACTTGAATAGATCCCTGTCATCCTGAAGAATGGTCATTAGACTGACCAGACCCTAACTCCAAAATCTCCAGGTTCATCCCCTTGCCAACGCATGGAAGCATGCAGAACCAGGATTCTTCCAACCTCCGGGCCCTTCCTACACTTACTAGCTGTTTAAATTGTTCAGTGTCTGATCGTATTTTTTCTCCAGTATTTGCTAAGCACTTATTATTTACAGTGCCAGGCACTGTACTAAGCAGTGGAGTAGATAAGCGCTAATTAGATTGGACATAGTCCATGTCCCACAAGGGGCTCACAGTCTCAATCGGCATTTCACAGATGAGGTAGCTGAGGCACAGAGAAGTTAAATGACTTGCCCTAGCTCGTACAACAGACAAGCAGTGGACCTGGGTTTAGAATGCAGGTCCTTCTAACTCCCAGATCTGTGCTATATCCTCTAGGCCATACTTCTTCTCATTTCCCATTTCAAATCAGTAGAATCTTTTAAATTCCTCAAGAGCAGGCTATATTTTCCTCTCTGGTTTGCCTGCTTTCCAAGAAGACCAGGCTGTAGGGACAGCTTTTAAGATTGGCTCCCAGAGGCTCAGATCCTCAAAGCCCAGGAGAGGGAGACAGATCTTATAGTCCTCTAGACTGTAAGCCCCTTGTGGGCATGGAACATGTCTATCAATTCTATTGTATTCTCCCAAGTGCTTAATACAGTGTTCTACTCAGAGTGAGCATCCAATAAATACAACTGATCGATCTTAGAGCCATTCATCGTGACCTACCACTTGCAGGTTGGGCAATTGAAGCAGCATGGTCTAGAGGATAGAGCACAGTCCTGGGAGTCAGAAGGACCTGGGTTCTGATCCTGACCCCGCCACTTGTCTGCTCTGTAACCCTGAGCAAGTCACATCTCTTCTGTGTGCTTCAGTTACTTCATCTGTAAAGTGGGGATTAAGACTGTGAGCCCCACGTGGGGCAGGTACTGTGTCCAACCAACCCAATTTGCTTGTATCCATCCCAGCACTTAGTACAGTGCCGGGCACATAGCCCTTAACAAATACTGCAGTTGTTATTATTATTGTTATTGTTAATTGTCTGGACATGGTGGACAAATCCTCAGATAAGAAAGGGTCCCAATAGTAATGAAAGGCCCGACGGCGGGAACAGACCAGTACATGGGGAGCACGGGCAAGAGAGCCCCTGGGGAAAGGCTGTCCTTGGTCTAACTCAGGTCTACGTGTTTCAAACCAGAGCCTCCAGCTGCTCACATTGTTCATTAATAATTAATTATTTCATTCATTCAGTCATATTTATTGAGCACTTACTGTGTGCAGAGCACTGTACTTGGGAAGTAGAAGTTGGCAACATATAGAGACGGTCCCTCCCCAACAGCGGGCTCAGTCTAGATGGGGGAGACAGACAACAAAACATATTAGCAAAATAAAATAAATAGAATAAATATGTACATGTAAAATAAATACATAGAGTAATAAATATGTACAAACATATATGCAGGTGCTGTGGGGAGGGGAAGGAGGTAAGGCGGGGGGATGGGGAGGGGGACAAGGGGGAGATGAAGGAATACCACTCCCCCATGGAAAGAAATTGTCACGCATTTCCTAAAGAGCCAGGCTTACCATCTTATATAGACTCTGAGCAGGCTCTTTCACTTGTCACAAGTTCAAATAGCCTAGTGAAATGCACTCCCTGTTCTCCATTCAGAACCCGTTTTGCCCTTCCTAATCACCTCCTGCCGAACAAAAAAGACCTAATTTCGGCAACTCTGGAGTGCTTATGTCATTCTGGCTCCTCGCTTTATGCACCATCTCAGTGAATCACAATCTCCTTTCCATAATGAGGAAGAGAATGGCTGACAATTTTCTGGATTTGGTCTCGTGCAAGAATAATCAAGTTTAAATGATCTTTTATCCTTTGATTTTATGTATCCCCAAATTTTGTTGCCTCTTAGTGTCACTGATAAGGCTGATATTAAATATTGGGTTTTCCCCTTCCACTTTATGGTTTCAGAAGGTTTAAACTGAATTCTAGAGGCTTGCCTCTTAACAGTCCTCTTGTTGTCAACACCTGGCCTCAGTAAGAATCCCAGATAGTAAATAAATCCATGGAATAGGAAGGTTCAACTGAGAACTTTGTTGGGCTTACAGTCCAGGTAGGATCCTCTTGAATTACTGGCCACTGGGAGCTGTTTGTGATCACACCTGAGAATCTCTTGGGTGATGTGCAGCATTAATGAGCCTACCCACAAGCCCTATCCACTGTTTTATTTTTTCATGGTATCTCTTAAATGCTTACTATGTGCCAGGCAATGTAATAAGCACTGAAGTAGACACAAGATAATCAGGTTGGACACAGTCCATGTCCACATAGGGCTCACAATTGTAATTCCCATTATGCAGATGAGGTAACTGAGGCACAGAGAAATTAAGTGCCCTGCTCAAGGTCACACAGCAAGCACCTGACAGAGCCAGAAATAGAACCCAAGTCCTCTCATTCTCAGACTCACACTCTTTCCATTAGGCCATGTTGCTCTCTAGTTATGAAGTTAGTTCATGTTTTTTTTTTCAAGCTTATCCTTACTTGCTCTGCTTTTACACCTAAGGGGATCAAAATTGAGGCCCCATTATCCTGCTTATGCACTATCTTAAGACTTCCCAAGTGAATTGTGTTCACTCCTTGTGCCTTCTTGTCTGTCTTGATTGCCAGTTCCAGATGTGAGCCCAATTTGGGCAGTTTTACTTTGTGCCCTTTGGGCCCTGGGTCTCTTTTTACTATCTCACTTCATCACCAAGTCAAGGAATGAATTTAATTTAGTTTACCTTTTCAGTCAGCAAGTTATTTTTACTACTTTGTTCAGACATCACTGTCTGCCTATGCTGACCTTTCTTTTCCCAGGTCCTGAAACATTTTTCTTTACTTCTTGCACAATCCTTTTTTCCATCTTTGCTTTTCGTAGCATTTTTATAGGCAACCCTCCTTTCTGTCAGAATTTTTTTCAATTTGGTGCTTTATGCATCTTAACTCCTCTCCAGTAAAGAGTGTTTTTGTTTTCCTTTGGCTGTTTTTAGAGATATATGGGCAAAATTTTCATTTTAAGATATTCACAATTCTTGAGCATGTGCTTAGCTAGCAGGAATTTCTCACTGTGAGGGCAAATTTAATTTCTTTGAAGAGTCTGAGGACTGCCATGCATCAGTGGTATTTTTTAATGGCATGTGTTAAGCACTTACTACGTGCCAGGCACTGTACTAAGCACTGGTATAGATACAGCTCATTGGGTTGGACACAGTCCATGTCCCACATGGGGCTCACAGTCTTAATCTCCATTTACAGCTGAGGAAACTGAGGCACAGAAAGGATAAATGACTTACCCAGGTTCACACAGAAGACAAGACTTGATGGGTATCAGCATCATGTGTGAAACATCTCTGTGTTATTAAGAAAGCAAAAATTAACCAAATTTCACTAAAAGCCTGGGAAAAAAGGATATCCAGGAAAGCCTTGTGCAGCATTACTTTTGGTAATCACTAAATTGGGTAAAAACAGTTTTTGTCCATTAGTTACTCAGTGGGAATTAGGGGGAGAGGTTCTCCATGTGTCACATTTTTCCATAAGTCATAGAACATTTTTAAGAATTGAACATAAAATGAGCATTAACAATATGTGCCTTTGTGCCCCTATTTCTATTTTTTGGGCTTTCTCCATCTGTTTTCATGTGTCTTCGTCTCCGTTTATGTGTATGCATGTTTCCTGGATACGCGTGTGGGTCTTTGAGTCTGTTTTAGATGTGTGTGTGTGTGTGTGCATGTGTGCACACATATTTCCTGTTCAATGCTCTGGACTCAGAAGTTGCTAGCTTCTAGAAGTTGCTAAAAGTTGTTTAAATACTGTTGCTACTGATAGTGTACATTTGTGTATCTCTGTGTAAAAGAAAAATTTATTTTCCTGGTTACTCTCTTCTGCCTTTTTCCTCCCTTTATATCTGCCTGTGTTCTGGTCTTTGCACATTTTTCTGCTGCCCAAGAGGTTTGCAGGATTAACTGAGGCTTTGTTAAACACAGATTGAGCAAAGGTCTACTGCTTTTTTTTTTTTTTTTTTTTTTTTTTTTTTTTTTTTTACCATTTCCTGACTTACTTAGGCCAATATGGGAACCCTGTGTGGTCATATGGAACTAGGGGCTGAGCAAGGGGAATTCCCAATTTCACTCCCTCCACCCCCCCCCCGACCCCAACAAAAACAAGTATGCATATGTGTGTTGGAGATGGGAGGGGAGAACAGGCTGGTGGATGATGGGAGGAGGGAGGAAGAGCAGGTTTCAAGGGGATCATCTCAAAATTGCTCATTGCTAGAAGAGATTCTGCATTCAGTGAAACCTGATTTTGGAGCTGGCTGAGATTTTTTTTTTTAAAGTGGTTTCAGAAATAGAGTATGTCATTTGGAATTTGAATTTACAAATGGCACTGCAGCAACCTTGCTGTAACTGAGACTATAGGTTTTGTGCTGACCCTGATTCTCCAAAGTCTCAAGAGCCAAGTTATCCCAACAGATGTCATTTCCTATTTCCTATGACAGTACCAATAGGTCATCCAGCCCTGGATTGTGTCTCGGACATTGGCCACAAATGATGAATTGGCAACCATCCTCATCTTCCAATTGCATGATTATTCATTCATTCTTTCTTTCATTCAGTCATATTTATTGAGCGCTTACTACTTGCAGAGCACTGTACTAAGCACTTGGAAAGTGCAGTTTGGCAACAGAGACAATCCCTACCCAACAGCAGGCTCACATTCTAGAAGGGGGAGACAGACAACAAAACAAGTAAACAGGCATTAGCTATGCATTTTTTAACGGATCTAACTTTTCCCTGTAATAAGCCATTAGGGACCTCTGATCCATTAATTATCCAGACCCATTGTGAATGCAGTGATATTTTCTGCCGCCCAGCTTCCTGTGGTCACCATTCCATATGTTTACCACCCTTCTGCTTATAGCTATAAGTCCGTGAATGCAAGCAATAATTACTGGCCTCAGTAGATTACTCGCCATTGTGAAATGCATTTAGGACTTTGAATTAGTCTCATTATTGGCTGCTCAAAATTCATCTAAAAAATTAAACCAATTGCTTTTCTGGCATCTTCATCCTTATTTTGTGCCTAGCTGACAATTCTGAGGATTTATTGCTTGAGTTGTTTCTACCCTTGTCCTCATTTTTCTTCAGAGCTGAAATATTCCATTAAAACTGATTTGTTCCTTCTGCAGACCTTTTAGATCTCTGTTTGCATCCCTTCAGTGTGCTGCCCCTTTGGATCTGTTGGACTCTAATTCAGGCTTTCAATTTATGCATCCTCCATGGTCCATCTAGTTTTTCAATTACTTTCCAAACTTCCCTCTTTCCTACCTCACTTGGGCCCATCAGTTTCCATGATCCCTACCAGGATTGGAAGGGGCCTCCATGAACTGCCAGTTTCAGAAATGTGGTCAGCATGGAGGCAGCTGAGAGAAGTGGAGATTTAGGGTCTTCAAATTGAGAACAATGTCCATGTGTAACCCTCCACTCACTGTAGGCTTTGTGACTATGGCTCCAAACCTACAAAACGTATTGGCAGTGGTATTGGGGTAGTAGTCTTAGCCTGTTTCGTACATAACATAGGGCTAAACAGGGAAGGGCTTTCCAGCATTGATTTAAGGCAGTTGGAGATGAAATAAACAGATGTTCAGATTATCAATAAAAGTTTAGAAGTGATAGTGGTATTTACTGACTGCCCCACTGGGTACAATACACTGTCCTAAGTGTTTAGTGCAGATCAGTAGAAGCACAAGACCCCTTCCAAGCCTACATGGAGGTAACTGGATATGATTGGCAGCCCTTCCCGGCTGTTAGAGTCCTCACCCATTCATGAACGACTGACAGGTCTCAACTTCACATTAGTAGTCCTCTGTTCAAAATGGGTACTCAGAGACATGGCATGGAAGACAACCTTCTACAACCCCATTCCTTAGGAACTATGCGTTGCCTCCATGATCTGTCTCTTCCTGTTTTCCATTCCTTGGCCCATCATGTCTTATGGTGGGAAGTAAGTGAAATCTGCGGCAGCAGTTGAGTGGGTCTGTGGCAGGTAGTCACCATGAGACTGGTACCAGCTGGAACTTAATCCCGTGTCTTCCTGGGGTTGGGTGGGGGCGTGGAGAGAGACTGGCAAGAACTAGTGAATGGTGGCAGATTATAGGCCCACCAGGGAAAACCAGCATCTACTTGTTGTGGGCAGAGAATATGCCCATTTTATTACTCTCCCTTACTCTCCCAAGCACTTAGTACAGTGTTCTGCACACAGTAAGTGCTCAATAAATACAATTGATTGACTGACCGACCAATACAGAAGGGTACAAAACCCATGGGATCAGGAACCATCTATTTTGGTATCAGTTACAAGTCCCCCTCCCCATTTTTAATTTTAGAATATGAGCACCCCAAGGGACAGGGACTATGTTTAATTTCCTCCTGTGTATTCTTTCCCAGTGCTTAGTACGGTGTTCTGTATACAGTAAAGGCTTAATAAATGCTAATGCGATAATTAGCACTATTACCTATCTAGACTGCAAGCTCAATCTGAGTAGGGAATGTTTCTGTTTATTGTTATATTGTACTCTCCCATGTGCTAAGTACAGTGCAGTGCACACAGTAAGCGCTCAGTAAATACACTTGACTGACTGACTAATGCCACCACACCAGCTCTGCTACTGGTGCCCTGGGACAAGGATGCTTAGGTTGATGATATCATGGCAAAGTAGTAGTAATAACATTTTTTGAGTGCCCACTTGCTGCAATATACAGAATTAAACACTTTGGAAAGTGCTACAGAAGCATGAGACACGTTCCCTGTTCCACAAGGAGTGTACACATAGGGGTGACAGAAACATTTTTACAAATAGGAGAATTTCATAAGCGATTGGACTTACAATTGATTACACTATCAGATTCGAGCAGTCACTCAAACCATGATATTTATTGTGTGCTTGTTGTATGCCGAGCACTGTACTAAGTGCTTGGGAGTGTCCAATATAGTAGGTAGACATGATCCATGTCTGCAAGGAGTTTTCAGTTTTGCCAATGCTGTCGAGCAAATAGGCTTCAGAACACGTGCAAAGTCCCCAAACATCTCAAGGGCCTTTCAAGGACCTTGTGATGACACTATAAGAGAAGGAAACCCTGTTCATCTCTTAGTCTTGTAGTAATAATAATAATAATCACCATGGTATTTAGGTGCTTACTACATGCTAAACCCTGAGGTAGAAATGTTAAAATTAGATTGGACATAATCCCAGTCCCACCTGGTACTCACAGTCTAGGAGGAGAGAGTCCAGGTATTTAATTTGTGTTTTACAGACATAGGAACTGAGGCACAGAGAAGTGAAGTAACTTACCCAAGGTCACACAGCAGGCAAATGGTAGAGCCAAGATTAGAACCCAGGTCCTGTGACCCCCAGGCCTGTGCTCTTTCCAGTAGGCCTCACTGCTTTACTTGCCTTTGGGATGAACTCAAAAATGTTGTCTTTTCAAAGTTGGCAGTTTTCTTTCTCACTGACCATCATCCAACGTGAACTGTTCTGGAGGAAAATTGCGGGCATGGCTGGTTCCAATTCAGGTAGCAATTCCCCGTGCCCAGGTTCTTTGGGTTCCTCCCAGCCAAAGCAAACACTGCCTTTTTCTCTTCCTCATCCACTAATCAGTTCCACTAAATGCTTTTATATGGGAACCTAATCGGTTTTATGAGTTATTGACTTAAACATGTGGTCTATGAAATTAAAATCCTTTCCCCACAATATCAGGAGATGAAAATGAAAAGTGCAGATTTATGGAAGTGGAGAATGAATGAATTTATCATCTAACAATGCCCCTTCAGACAGAATCCATCAGCAGAGATTTCAACCTTTGAGTCTGTGTGCTAGGTACATTGATGCACATTCCTTCAACTTAGAAACCAAGAAAGACCCAAAGCCTTAGGAAACCATAAGGGTGGTAGAGGAAAGGCAGTTAGGTGAACAGTCAATCAAAAGGTATTTGACTAAGCACTTGGAAGACTGCAGTACAATATATTTGATAGGCACATCCCTACCCACAAGGAGGATACAGTCTAGTAAGGATCTTAAACCAATTCTTGTTTACCTAAGGCAGTGCCAGGTGCAGTGTAGTATATAAACTGGCACCTGTTTCCTCAACCACTGGTCCCTTACATGCTGAAGCATAACAGAATCCTATCAAAATGCTTTCAAGGATCTGCTGAGCTGTTGTTCTCCGAGGTTTGGCAGTGAGTCAGCTGTTGAGGGAAGTGGATGTATTTGTTAAAGCAGTGAAATAGCTGGAATCTTGGCCCAAAGGAATCAGTGTGCCTCTTTAATTGCCTGGCTACCCTAGCAGTGTGGGGTGGGATTAGTTCTCTATGTTGCCTGGATTCTGGCAGGATCTATCAATCAATCGTCTTATTCGAATGCTTTTTATGTGCAGAGCACCGTACTAAGCTCTTGGGAGAGTACATTGGAGCAGAGTTGGTAGACATGTTACCTGCCCACAACAAACTTCTATCCCAGCAAACTGTTGTCCATGCTGTCAGTAGGAAGAACAGCCATTGTTCTATCTCCTTTCCTCTCTGACCAGTCACTGGGAGCTGCATTCATTGCTCAATAGTTTCTCTTAGTCCTTTTTGGCTAAATAGGCCCCTGGAGAAACACATCATTAGCACTGATAAACAACATCCAATGCTATTTTATGAAGATGGCAAAGACTAATGAAGAGGAAGGATGCATTGCAGAGGAAGGATTTAAGAAGGCTGCATTATTTATTTCATTGAAGTTGCTGCAGCATTGGCTGGTAGTCCACATTAAGATCCGTTCTTACTATGTACCAAGCACTGTACTAAGTGCTAGGGTAAATACAAAATGATCAGAGTGGACACAGTCCCAGTTTCACATGAGGCTCACAGTCTAAAGAGCAGGAAGGGCAGGTATTTCTCCTCCATTTTACTGGTGAGGAAACTGAGGCCCAGAGAAGTGAAGTGACTTGGCTAAATTCCCACAAACAAACCCAAGGTGGAGCTGGATTAGAACTTCAGACTGTAAGCTCGTTGTGGGCAGGGAATGTGCCTGTTTATTCTTATATTGTACTCTCCCAAGGCTTGCTCTGCACACAGTAAGTGCTCAATAAATACTGTTGAATGAAATATGATTGAATGAATGAACTCAGGTCCTCTGACTCCTAGGCCTATGTTCTTTCCACTAGGCCATGCTGGGCCAGAACTGACATTGATCTTTAGAGAAAGAACTGCCTGATGCTGCCCCCACAGGCAGAGCACTGTGAGATCTTCAAGGGTTCTTCTTACCACAGCCTCTGTGATGTGCCAAGGACGCCCAGTCCTAAAACCTAGTCTCATCAGCCCCCATGGTCACTTTGGAGAATTCTGGATCCCTGATAGGTTCTGAACTGATGTTTTTATGGTATTTGTTAAGGCCTTATTCTGTGTCAAACACTATCCCATGTGATGGAGTAGGTATAAGGTAATTAATTTGGACACATTGTGGGACACAATGTGTCCCACATGGGGCTCGCAGGGTAAGTAGATTAAGATTTCTTCTCCCTATTCATGAAAGTTTGTGAGAACATCATTGGAAGGTGGATCCTGACTGGCCATATGGGGCATTTCTGTTTTTCATAGTATGTATTGAAAAGGTCCTAATATGTGGTTCAGTTCTTCCCTTTCTGAAGTGGTCAAGAATGGGGCTCCTTACTTAACCAATCCCACTCCTGCACCCCATTTGGCCACTACCACCACCCCATGACTTTCAAACAAGTGCCTCTCCAAGCAGCAAAGGGTTCATTAAGACTAGTTGGCTGCAGCACCTTGGGGGAGAAAGTACCCCCTCCTTGTCCCTGAGTTTCCCAGACAAGCACATCTCCTCAGCACCCTGGAACCTCTGAGCCCCTGCAACAGTCAGGCACAAGGGTTAGAGTTCTGTATGTTTTTAATAGAGAAATGGCAAGTGTTAACACATTAATTTGGTAAAATATAGAACAGAATTACAGTCCAAATTTGCATTTTCCTAGCTGTAATACTTCCCTGTTTTCTCAGGTACCTTTCCTATGTAGTTACCTTGGTTCACATTCTTCTGGTCCTTTCCTTTCTTCTTTTGGCCTGTTCCAGTTACTAGTTTCATCCCACATGACTCAGATGCCAGGGTCGATCTGCTTCCAGTCTACAGCAATCCATCAATCAGTATTTCTTGAGCGCTTACTGCATACAGGGCACTGAATAAGGGCTTAGGAGAGTACAGTAAAATTAGAAGACCCAATACCTGTCCTCAAGGAATTTAGTATCAATCTATCTTCAATCATTCGTATTCATTGAGTGCTTACTACATGCAGAGCACTATACTAATTGCTTGGGAATGTACAGTATAGCAGAGTTAGTAGACACATTCCCTGCCTTCAAGTATTGTACAAATATAGAGGAGCAGACATTAGTATAAATTACAGATATGCAAATAATTGCTGTGGAGCTGAGGGTCAGGTGAATAATGGGTGGAAATCCACATGCAGAGGGAGAGCTAGAAGAGGAAATGAGGGCTTAGTGGGGGAAGCCTATTGGAGGAGATATGCTTTTAATAAGGCTTTGAAGGTAGGGATGGTGATGGCCTGTCAGATATGATGGAGGAGGGAATTCTAGGCCAGAGGTAGGGCATGGGTAAGGGGTCAGCAGTGAGAAAGACAAGATCAAGGCACAGTGAGTAGGTTTGGTATTAGATGACCCAAGCGTGTGGGCTGGGTTGTAGTAGGGCATCGGAGGGGTAAGTTAAGCAAAGTGATTGTGTGCTTTAAAGACAATGGTAAGGAGTTTCGTTGTACTACATGTTTTCCCATGCCTCAGAAACCTCCAGTGGTTGCCCTTTTGAGGCATGGGGAAATATGTAGAAAAATGATCCAGGCAGCAGAGTTAAGTATGACTGAAGTGGGGAGAGACAGGAGCCAGGGAAGTCAGCAGTGTGTCTGAGGCAGTAGTCAAGGTGGGATAGGACAGGTGCTTGGATTAATTAAATCCACTTGGTCCCATCTTCACAACATCATGAAAATCCCTCCTTTCCTCTCCACCCAAACTGCTACCACTTTAATACAGTCACTTATCCTATCCTGCCTGGATTACTGCATCAGCCTCCTTGCTGACCTCCCATCCTCCTGTCTCTCCCCACTTCAGTCTATACTTCACTCTGCTAACTGAATCATTTTATACAAAAACATTGTCCATGTTTCCCCACTCCTCAAAAAACACCAGTGGTTGCCCATCCACCTCCACATCAAAAGAAAACTCCTCACCATGGGCCTTAAAGCATTCAATCACTTCACCTCACTATTTTCCTACTATAACCCAGCTCTCACACTTCGGTCCTGTAATGCTA